>NC_081407.1:754649250-756027696 GCF_030272615.1 Cryptomeria japonica | reverse complement strand
ATCCTCAAAATCTCAATTCGATTTACCAAATGAATATAATGCACCTAATGCAATTGAATAAGAAACATTTGATAATTTATCATTTGAACCTAATGCAATTGAAGAAGATACCGCATTGAATAATCAATTAAATGATGAACATATTACACCTTCTCTACTTGATGAATTAAATGCACATAATGCACCGATGTTAACACGTCCTAGAATCATTCGTAGGAAACCAAACTATCTAATTGACATTGATGAGAATATATTGAAGCCAATGCCCAATAAAATGAATGAACGAACTTGTAGGAGAATGGTTAAAAGAATATGGCAAAACTATTTTCAAAAATTAAATCAAACCGCAAGATGTCAATTAATTGTTCAAATGATTAAAAATTTGAATTTTAGAGAGACAATGGAAATTCTATGCCTAAGATCATCTGAAAGTAATAGTGAAAGAACTATTGTGAGAAATCTATTTGATGCATATCAATATATTGGTTCAAAATCATGTAGTAAAGATTCTAATGCTACTCTACATGTCATTACATCAACCATAATGAGCAAGAAATTAAAAAAAGATCATTTGATAAGGAAAATAAGTAAGTCATTAAACGTTAGTAGAACAACATTAAGTAAAGCATTAAAGAGGTGGGAATAAATAGAGGAACCTAACAATAATTCTCTTTGGGCATTCTCCGATAGACTACCACGCAAAGACAAGGTTGTTGTTGATGCACTAAAAACATTAATTGAAATTTTTTGGCATGACAACACAAGAGTATCGCCCAACCAGAGAGATGTTGTTAGAAGGCGAATTGGGTCTACAAATTATGAGCCACATGCCAAACAACATTTGGATATGACTCCAACTAAATTTTATGAAAGATTCCTTCAAAAGTTTCCTCAAATAAGAATTTCCCCAAGATTTTTTGAAATGGCAAAACCTTTTTATATTAAGATTAATCATGTACACACCACGTGTTGTTGTAGGATGCATATTGAATTTTCCATGCATTATGATATTTTTCATCATATTTGTTCTACTTTGCACACTAATGATGTTTTGCAGGAATGTACTATACAAGCACCTCCTAAGTTGGTAAGAGAATTTATTTCAAGTGTGCTATGTAATAGACATGATGGTTGCATTTATTATAAGATGCCTTGTTTGGAAGGTTCTTGTGCTATATGTGGTGGTTTGCAATGTTTACCAAGATGTGTACATTTGGAGAGCACACATGAAGTTGGTACGAAACTAGTTTCTTTCAGAAAATACAAGACAGTCACATATGGAGTTAAAGATGGAAAATATTTGAAGAGATGTGAGCTAGTGAAAAATGATATATGTGTAGCTCAATTTATGAAAATGTTTCAAGAGAAACTATTTTACGAGTACATAATGCATACACAGAGCTCGATGGTTAGATGAACAATTCAAGTTATGTAAGGACACATTTCCTCTTGGCACCATTGTCTCTATAGTTGATTTCCCTGAAAATTATACACTACAACCTCAAAATGAAGTGCAATCCATGTATTATCACTCTACACAAGTTTCTATTTTTGTACACATAGCATTCATGCATGCAAATGATAACATAGAGGGGGATAGAAAGGTTGTAAGAGAGTATCATTTCTACATAAGTGATGATCTTACTCATTCATCAGAGTTTGTACAAGGATGCTTTAAAGTTTTCTATGATAGTTTAAGGGAAAGGAACATATGATACAATTGACACTTAATATGGTCAGATAATTGCACTGCACAATTCAAGAATGCAAGGATGTTTTATTGGTTGACAAGGATACATATGACAAGCGGTGTACAACATTTTTGGAATTTCACTGAGGCTGGACATGGTAAGGGAGAGCATGATGGTACAAGAGCATCTGTGAAAAGAGCCCTAGCTAGGGAAGAATCGATGTACGAAGGTGGTGTTGAGTTGGTAGATGCAAAAAAATTGTGCGATGGTGTAAGTCTACGATGGGTCCAGGTAATCCAAGTACGCCAATGGTTCGTAGATATTTTTGGTTGATCATTGTATCTAACATTGAAAACTATCTAGATTGTTGTACAGTTGCAGGATCGAGTGACATGCACTCATTTATGAGTTCAAATTCAAGTTCACTGGTAATTTATATGAGACAGATGGTATGTTTTTTCTCTTCATGGATATATTTTTTGTGGGAATAATGTGAATCATAAGAGTGGGTTGAAAAATGGTCTTATAGACCATTGGTTCCCATTGATTCATATAAAATTCCCAAAGCACTACAATTGAGCCAAATGGATCTACATCAATGGATTTTGACCATGTATCCGACCTAGTGGATTTAGGTAATTTTTTGAGTTAATTTTTTTGCAAGTATTCTTTTTGGTTCATTTTGTTACACATCATACTTTATTTTTGGTATTAATTAACACTTTATAAAATGCAGGTCATGTGTATGCAGTTGTTGTAGAAGAGAACAATGAAGAAGGAGCAAATTACTATTTGTGTCATTGTGTTGAGCCTAAAAGAAAATTGACAACCACAATCATTGACAGAGAGGGTATTGAGTACCCAATAGGGTCTCTTGTCATGACAGGAACATGGCTTCAAAGATACACTATCAAGAATT
Source organism: Cryptomeria japonica (assembly GCF_030272615.1). Lineage (NCBI taxonomy): Eukaryota > Viridiplantae > Streptophyta > Pinopsida > Cupressales > Cupressaceae > Cryptomeria > Cryptomeria japonica. The sequence continues at coordinate 756,025,086 of NC_081407.1, read as the reverse complement.
CTGATGTTTGGTTGTTCGAGGACTTTGAAACACAAAGACATATTCTTCATTTCTCTAACCTTGTTGTTGCAACAAATATTCATTTGATGAAGTATCCTGGTAGACCTCATAACAAGATTTTATGGAAAGTTCATGAATCCAACCATGAGGCAATACTTGACACAATACAGGTTAGAGCCGATCTTGAAGGTTCACTTGATTGATTCTATGGTTCAGATTAGAATGATTTTGAGAATTTTGTATAAATCATCGACGAATTGTTCTATATTCATTTTTTGTATATATAAATGCCCATAAGCTGATTTTTACAAGTTTAGGGGCATAATTTTGTATATTTAAATGGCAATGAGCTGATTTGTACATATGTACATGACAAATTTTGTATATTAAAATGGCGATGAGCTGAATCGCACATATTGTAATGCCAAATTTTGTATAAAAGCCCATGAGATGATTTGTATATTAAAATGGAGATGAGTGGAATCTCACATATTGTAATGCCAAATCTTGTATAAAATCCCATGAGATGATTTGTAAGACATATTTTTGTATAATCAAATAGCCAAGAGCTGATTTGACCATATTTAAAGGCAAAGTTTTGAATAATATGTGACAATGTTTTGTGACTATTTTGTGTGTCAATGTTTTGTGACTATGTTTTGAGTATATGTGATGTGTCCCTGGTCAATCATGAGCATTCTTGATTCTTGTATAATCATGGAGAATTATTTGAGTCATTATCAAGTCATAGGGGTCATAGATTGAGACTAGATACAATTTGAGCAAAAATTATCATTGTTGTCAAAAAAATTGTCAAAAAAGTTGTCAAACAACTTCTACATTGTGTCGGTAGGTTATGACACTCGACATTCTGGTGCTTTGGGATGCATGATAGAGGCATGCCTATTGTAAAACTACCCACCTGGACGTGCTTGTGATATCGGTTTGTGCACAGGATGAACCAAATCAATTCTAGCCAATCCTACAACTTTGCATTGCATGCAACTGTTGACTTTTGTAGCAGGCGAGAAAATGATACCAATAAAAAATGGCTCTGAGTCATAAAAAACTAAGACATGACATTGTAGAGGAGCCTCACATGACCCCACAGGTTCAAAAGGATCGACCATATGTGTCCTGGATTGGAAGAAATAGTTCGTCAAGTTTTGACAATTTTTTGGACTTAGGGCACTTGAGAGATCGCACCTGTACGATATGACTCTCGATGTTTTGGTGCTTTGGGATGCATGAAAGAGGCATGCATAGTGTAAAAATGCCCACCCAGACGCGATCGCAAAGTCAGTTTGTGTACACGACAAACCGAATCAATTCTAGCGAATCTTGCAACTTTGCATTGCATGCAACTGACGGTTTTTGGAGCAAGCAAAAAAATGCTACCAATTGAAAATGGCTCCAAGTTGTCAAAAATAGAGATAGGTCATTGTAGAGGAGCCTCATGCAACCCCATGGGATCAAACGGATGGACCATATGTGTCCTGGATTTCAAGAAACAGTCCATCAAATTTTGATAATTTTTGGACTCAGGGCACTTGAGAGATCGCACCGGTACGATATGACTCTTGATGTTCCAATGCTTTGGGATGCATGACAGGGGAATGCCTAGCATAAACCTTCCCACTTGGACACACTCACGACATTAGTTTATGTATGCAATGAACAGAACCAATTCTAGCCAATCTTGCAACTTTGCATTGCATGCAACTAACGGTTTTTGGAGCAGGCAAAAAAATGCTACCAATTGAAAATGGCTTCGAGTTGTCGAAAAACAAGATAGGCCATTGTAGAGAAGCCTCACATGACTCCATGAGATCAAACGGATTGACCATATGTGTCTTGGATTTGAAGAAACAATCCATGAAATTTTGATAATTTTTTGGACTCAACGCACTTGAGAGATCGCATCGGTACGGTATGACTCTCGACGTTCCGATGCTTTGGGATGCATGATAGAGGCATGCCTACCATAAAAATGCCCACCTGAATGCACTCACAATGTAGGTTTGTGCACACGATGAACCGAATCAATTCTAGCCAATCTTGCAACTTTGCATTGCATGCAACTGACGGTTTTTGGAGCAAGTGAAAAAATGCTACTAATTCAAAATGGTTTCAAGTTGTCGAAAATTGAGATAGGCCATTTTAGAGGAATCTCACGTGACCCCACGAGATCAAACAAATTGACCATATGTGTTCTGGATTTTAAGAAATAGTCCGTCAAATTTTAATAATTTTTTGGACTCAAGGCACTTGAGAGATTGCACCGATACGGTATGACTCTCGACATTCCGGTGCTTTGGGATGCACAATAGGGGCATGGCTAGCTTGTGACGTCGGTTTGTGCACATGATGAACTGAATCAATTCTAGCCAATCTTGCAACTTTGCATTGTATGCAATTGATGGTTTTTGGAGTAGGCGAAAAAATGCTACCAATTGAAAATTGCTCCGAGTTGTCAAAAACTGAGACAGGCCATTGTAGAGGAGCCTCACATGACCCCACTATTGGAATTATGTGAACCGCTATAAGGACATAATGATATTGTATGTTGTTATTGATGTCAATATGTGATATGAAGTGAACCGACATATGTGATATATGAGAAGAGAAAACCGACATATGTGTGAACCGGTATATATGCCAAAGTGAAGCGATATATTTGCTCAAGGTGAACCGACATGTAGTTATGGGAACTGGCACATGGAAGCATTGTATGACTACTAGTTGGTAGGTAGTTTCCACTTCAAGATATCTGATTGGAGTACCTTAAGCCTGTGTGACTCAATTGGTGATCTCTGTGTGATGAGTTAGTAGTAAAACGAAGAACAGATCGTTTTGCCATGTAAGCCCTGTGTGCGTGAAGGATCTTGCATGAAGAATACTATCCCTATCCACCTTGGGAATGTGTGAATGTTGTCAAATGGTGATAACACGTGATTGGTTATCAGACGCTATGAAATCAATGGATAATGGACGATGGAGAATGTCTTGAGATCAACTCAAGATTGCTGCATTTAATGCAGTATGTTTCAACGGTTAGGATTGAACCACTTGAATTACTTAACCTTATAGGTTTAGGGTTTAGGGTTGTCACTACCGACTTGTTTGTTTCCTATAAGGTTGATGTTGTGTTTCTTTCTAAGGTTGTTGGCAAAAGTTGTATGTGTGTATCCAAGGGAAGTGATACGTGATTCTTGCCAGACCAAAGGAGAGAAGAGATACCTACAAAGTGAATGTGCAGAAGGTGAAGAGGAGCCAAAACAAATCTGCATTAGCATTAAGTGTTGTTACTAGATCATTGTAATTCCTATTGATCTTTAACCACTTCAACAATTGTGAAATCCCTTAACAGGGTAACTCGAAGTTATTGAGTTTTGAGAAGCTATAGAGCTCTGGAGATCCTTTAGCTATTGAGTTCTTGAAATCCTCTAACAAGGTAACCCTAATCGGGTTTAACCTTTAACCGGGTATTGTAGCCATCCCTTAATCGGGTGATCTCTAACAGGATCGGTTCCTAGCAGAACCTATTGTAATGTCTTTAACCGAACAAGGCTCCTAACAAAGCGGACTTCTAAAGAGTTCAAAAAGTAGCTTGTGGGTATTCACCCCCACCGTGGTTTTTCCCAGTTGGGTTTCCATGTGAAAATATGTGTGTCATGTGTGATGCTTTTATCTTGTGATGCTTTGTTATTGCCTATTAAGCTTATGATGGTTCAATGTTTAATGCCTATCTATAAAACATATTGAACTAACTATTGTGAAGATTTGATGATAGTTTACCTGTTCATGCATGAGGGTGTAATGGTACTATAGTATTGAGCTAAGAGGAAAGCTAAGAGTGTAACTGGTTTATGATTATTTTAGTTGTTTTGGGTCTTATTGGTTGCTCTTTGTTTCAACCAGTATCACTATTTGCCATTCATTTGGAGTATTTGTTGTCAAACTAGTTTTGGACTATATTTTTGTTTGTACTGATTCACCCCCCCTCTCAGTACCAATTTGGTAGTATTCATTCATCATTGAGTTATCAGCCACGAGATCAATTGGATTGACCATATGTGTCCTGGATTTGAAGAAACAAACCATCAAATTTTGACAATTTTTTGGACTCAAGGCACTTGAGAGATCGCACAGGTACGATATGACTCTTGACGTTCTAACACTTTGGAGTGCACGACTATGGCATGCCTAGCGTAAACCTTCCCACTCAGACGTGCTCGCAATGTTGATTTGTGCACATGACGAACCAAATCAATTCTAGCCAATCTTGCAACTTTGCATTGCATGCAACTGACAGTTTTTGGAGCAGTCGAAAAAATGCTACCAAATGAAAATGGCTCTAAGTTGTTGAAAACCAAGACAAGACATTGTAGAGGAGCCTCACGTGACCCCACGAGATCAAACGTATTGACCATATGTGTCCTGGAATTGAAGAAATAGTCTGTCAAAATTTGACAATTTTTTGGACTCGGGGCAATTGAGAGATCGCACCGGTACGGTATGATTCTCAAAATTCTGACACTTTGGGATGCATGAAAGGGGTATGCCTAGCATAAACCTTCCCACCTGAACACACTCACGATGTCGGTTTGTGCACATGATGAACCAAATCAATTCTAGCCAATCTTGCAACTTTGCATTGCATGCAACTGATAGTTTTTGGAGCAGGCAAAAAAATGCTAATAATCGAAAATGGCTCTGTTTTGTCAAAAACTAAGATAGGCCATTGTAGAGGATCCTCACACAACCCCACGAGATAAAACGGATTGACCATATGTGTCTTGGATTTAAAGAAACAGTTTGTCAAATTTTGACAATTTTTTTGACTCAGGGCAATTGAGAGATCGCACCGGTATGGTATGACTCTCAACGTTTTGGCACTTTGGGATGCACGACAAGGGCATGCCTAGCATAAACCTACCCACCCAGATGCACTTGCGACGTCGGTTTGTGCACATGACGAACAAAATTTGACCATTGAGAGCATGAGGGTGCTCTCGCACCAAACACATTGTTGTTTATATTCATATTGTCAATTTTTGTTGTTTATATTCATATTGTTGATTAAATATGCAAATATTCATTTAAATTTATAAAAGGGCAGCCACCAAATACAGCGAATACACAATAATTAACTCAATACAAGGAGTTTTGTAGGGTTAATTCAACATTTTAGAAATTTTATCAAATCATATTCCACGATTGCAATGTTTTATATCATATATTTTTGTTGTTTATATTCATATTGTTGATTACATATGCAAATATTCATTTAAATTTATAAAAGGACAAACACAAAATACAATGAATACAAAATAACGAACTCATTACACATTTATTGGATCGAATATCGATATTTATATATATATAAAAAGGCATGTCTGCCAAGTCAATACAAGTATTACAAACATGTGGCATATTCCATGTCCAAATAGATATTTATATATATATAAAAAAGCATGTCTGCCAAGTCAATACAAGTATTACAAAAATGTGGCATATGCCATGTCCAAATCGATATACAATAAAAATGTAGAATATATCTACCTGTATTGGTCATTCTATGACCAAAACTAACACTATATGATCCTAAACTTGTGGTGGATCATCAAAATCAAGCCTCTTCAATGCAGTACACGGCTCTATAGATGGCTACAAAACCACAATTCAAAAGCCAAGTAAGAATTCTTTTGTAGAAAATAGTTCACAATTAAGAACAAAAGTATGCATTTTACTTTAATTCCTTTGCAATTGAAATGTAGATTAACTCATCGGCTGATCTAGGAGCTAATGTCTTCACTCTTCCCTCCTTGTCACTCTTAGGAGTTTTCTTGAAGACATACTTAAATGGATCCACGTTATGGCCATACCGCGAAGGGATCTATTGTAGATTATATGTACAATTAATACAATGTACTAACATAAATATATCAAAAACACTTAAAAGCTATAATATAGAGAACAATGACCTACTTGTGCCTGAGTGTTGAAATGTGGTGACTGATCAACAAAGTATTGTACACTCAGCACGTATCCTCGTCGGGGTTCGGGGCTGAGCTAGGCCCCGGGTAGGGGTTCAGGGGTGGCAGCCCCCGAGAAATTTTTTTTTGCCATTTTTTGTTGATGAAAACCAACATTGTAATAAAACCCTAAAAAGGCCAACTTTGTTTGTTGCCCTAAAAATGCATGTTATAAGCGGCTGGGATGCTTAAGGCATTGTAAGGTTGATGTACTATTTTTACTGGATAATAAGAAAGATTGGATGGCTGTGTATGGTGGACATAACCCATTCTAGGTGAACCACGTTAAATCTTTGTGTTATCTGTGTCCTATTTTATTTCTTTATCTTTTGTATTTAAATTTGCATATAATTGTTAGTTCATATTTGCTTTGGATCTACTTGAAACCCTAACAATTGGTATCAGAGAGAGGTTTTCTGTAAATTAGTAGGACTTTTAGATTTGAGTGGGAGCAATGGAGGATTCCAAATTCAAGGTCGAAAAGTTTAACAGCCAGAATTATCAGTTATGGAAAATGCAGATGGAGGATTACCTGTATCAAAAGGATTTGTGGCGGCCATTGGAAGGAAAGGCAAAGTAACCGACCACAATATCAGATGAAGAGTGGGACATTTTAGATAGAAAGGCACTAGGATCCATTCAATTGTGCCTTGCGTCATCAGTAGCATTCAATATAACAGAAGCAAAAATGACTGTAGATTTGATGGCAACATTGGCTAAGCTGTATGAGAGACCCTTGGCTTCGAATAAGGTATTTCTTATGCAACGTTTGTTTAATTTGAAAATGAGTGAGAGAGGATCTGTAGCGGAGCACTTAAATGAATTTAATACAATTGCCAGTCAATTGTCTTTGGTAAAAATTACCTTTGCAGAAGAGGTTAGGGCTCTCTTGAGTTTATGTTATTTTCCAGAAAGTTGGAATAGTTTGGTTATGGCTATAAGTAACTCTGTCTCTGGTAAAAATACTTTGATATTTGATGATATTGTTGGTGTTATCCTAAGCGAGGAAATGCAAAGGAAAAGCACAAGTGAGACTCCAACATCATCGGGTAGTGTTTTGAATGTGGAAAATAGAGGATGATCAAAGGAAAGAGGAAAAGGCCCTAGGAATGAGAAGTCGCGAGGGAAGTCAAAGAAATGACACTCTCACTCTAGAGGAAAGAAAGATTGCTGGTATTGCGAAAAGCCCGGTCATCTAAAGAAAGACTGTTAGTCTTAGAAAAACAAAGAAGGAGACAAAAATGAAAATGACAGTAAGGAAGCTAATATTGCAAGTTATACTTTACAAGATGCTTTAATCTTATGTTTGGATAATGTTAATGATTCCTGGGTAATAGATTCTGGGGTTTCATTTCATGCCACACCCCATAGAAAATATTTTCTAAATTATGTTCAAGGTGATTTTGGATAGGTATATTTGGGTGATGAAGATCAAGTGCAGAATGGTAATGACTGGTTTCTATAGGAGGTAAGACATGTTCCTAATTTAAGAAGAAATTTAATTTCTGCAGGAAAACTAGGTAGTGAAGGTTGCATAGTTGCCTTCTCAGACAGTATGTGGAAGGTCATGAAAGGATCATTAGTAGTAGCTAAAGGTGTGAAGGTAGGCATATTATATCTATGTACTGGTAACACTTACTCTACCTTAGCTACTACAGATAAAGTTACTGCAGGGACAACAACAATAAATGTTGCAAGAATAGATTCGATAATGTGGCACCATAGGCTTGGGCACATGAGTGAGAAAAGGATGAAAATCCTTCACTCCAAAAATCTATTGCCAGGACTAAAGAAGATTGATTTAGAGTTTTGTGAAAACTGTGTTTATGGTAAATAGAAAAGAGTCAAATTTCTCAAGGTTGGGAAAGAGAAGAAGAGTGAGAAGTTAGAGCTTGTACATTCAGATGTATGGGGACTGGCTTAGGTATCATCTCTTGGTGGCTCTTGTTATTATGTTATTTTTATTGATGACTCAACCAGAAAAACATGGGTATATTTCCTAAAACAAAAATCAGATGTTTTTGAAACTTTTAAGAAATGGAAAGCTTTGGTTGAGAATGAGACAGGAAAAAAGTTGAAGTGTCTCAGATCAGATAATGGAGGTGATTATTGTAGCAAAGCATTTGAAGATTACTGTTCCTTAAATGGGATTCAAAAGTAAAAGACAGTTCCAAGAACTCCACGGGAAAATGGTGTGTCAGAGAGAATGAATAGGAATATCATGGAACACGCGAGGAGCATGAGATTGCATGTTGGATTGCCCTTACATTTTTGGGCAGATGTTGTACATACTGTTGTCTATTTGATAAATAGAGGACCTTCAACCCCTTTAGATGGTGGTATTCCAAAGGAGGCATGGACTGGTAAAAAGGTAAATTATTCTTTTCTAAAAACTTTTGGTTGCGAAGCTTTTGTCCATGTTGATAAAGAAAACAGAACCAAGCTTGATGCTAAATCTCATAAATGTACCTTCATTGGATATGGGATAGATGCATATGGCTATTGGTTATGGGATTTTGAAAATAAGAAAAAAATTAGAAGTAGAGATGTTATATTCAATGAGAAGGTTATGTATAAAGAACAGATACAGGAAAAGAAGCATGAACAGGAAAAACAAGAATATGTGGTGTTGGATGAGATTCCTGAAAATTAAATGCCACAGGTACCTGATGCTCAGCAACAATAGATTGTCCCACAAACTCCTGCAAGTGTTAGACATTCTACGAGGACAAGTAGACCCCCTGAAAGGTTTTCTCCTTCTTTGTATTCTATTTTATTAATGGATTCTGGTGAACGAGAAGAATATGAAGAAGCAATGCAGGTAGATGCCAAACAACAGTGGGAGCTAGGCATGAAAGAGGAGATGGACTCCTTGATGAAAAATAAGACTCAGGACTTAGTCCCTTTACCTACAGAAAAAAGAGCCTTGCCTAACAAATGGGTTTATCAGCTGAAGAAGGAGGAAGGAGGTCAGAAAAGATATAAGGCCAGACTTGTGGTAAAAGGTTTTGCACAGAAATAGGGTATAGATTATGATGAAATATTTTCTCTAGTTGTAAAAATGACTTCAATTAGAACTGTACTTAGTCTTGTGGCTGCAGATGATTTACATCTTGAACAATTAGATGTCAAAACAGCTTTTCTCCATGGAGATTTGGAGGAAGAAATTTACATGTTGCAACCATAGGGATATGAGGTCAAAGGTAAGGAGAACTTGGTGTGCAGGTTGAAGAAAAGTCTATATGGCCTAAAACAAGCACCCCGACAATGGTATTTAAAATTTGAAGTTTCATGGCTAAACACGGTTATCATAGATGTCATTCTGATCATTGTGTATATTTTAAGAGATTTGATAATGGCAGTTATATTATCTTGTTTCTTTATGTTGATGACATGCTTGTTGCTGTGTCTAACATGCAACATATAAATGATCTTAAATAGAAATTAGCCAGGTCATTTGCTATGAAGGATTTGGGTGCAGCTAAGGAAATTCTCGGTATGAGGATTACACGGGACAGGAAAAATAGAACCTTGAATTTGTCCCAAAGTGAGTATATAAAGAAGGTGTTGAAAAGATTTAACATGCAGGATGCAAAAACAGTTAGTACACCTTTGGCTAGTCATTTCAAATTGACTAAGGAGATGTGCTTAAAGGCACAGGAAGAGGTTAATAAAATGTCTAACATCCCGTATTCATCAGCTGTTGGCAGTCTGATGTATGCAATGGTATGCACGTGGGAGTTGTGAGCAGGTTTATGAGTAATCCAAGTATGGAACATTGGAATGCTGTGAAATGGATTCTTCAGTATTTGAAAGGAACTACTATGAAGGAATTATGCTTCAAAGGATCTAATGTTGCTCTGAGTGGATTTGTTGACTCTGATCTGGCGGGTGATATTGATTCACAGAGGAGTACTACAAGGTATGTTTTTACTATAGGGGGAACTGCAGTCAGTTGGATTTCTAGGCTGCAAAAGGTTGTTGCACTTTCAACCACTGAAGTTGAGTATGTTGCTGCTACAAAAGCCAACAAGGAGATGATTTGGTTGCAATGTTTTTTGAAGGAATTGGGTCAGACACAAGAGGATAACCCATTGTATACTAATAGCTAGAGTGCCATTCATCTTGCAAAGACCTCTGCTTTTCATTCAAGGACAAAGCACATTCAGCTCAGGTACCACTTTATCTAGACTATTTTAGAGGAGGGTCAGTTACGGCTTGAGAAGATTCACACAAGTGAGAATCCTACCGATATGTTCACAAAGGCAGTTCCACAGGAGAAGCTGATTTCTTCATCAGTTTCTATTGGTCTTCTTGATTGATAATTGTTGAATTTATACCAGTCAAGTCCTAGTGTTTTATCCAATGGATGTTGCATTTACAGTGGTGTTGTGTAGTATCAGTCTTCAAGTGGGAGATTGTTCGGTGTGGAGCCTGATTAGTCTCCAAGTGGGAGATTGTTGAAATGTGGTGAATGATCAGCAAAGTACTGTACACTCAGCACGTATCCTCACCGGGGTCTGGGGTCGGGCCGGGCCTCGGGCAGGGATTCGGGGGTGGCAGCCCTTGAGAAAAAAAATTTTGCCATTTTTTGTTGATGAAAACCAATATTGTAATAAAACCCTAAAAAGGCTGACTTTGTTTGTTGCCCTAAAAATGCATGTTATAAGTGGCTGGGATGCTTAAGGCATTGTAAGGTTGATGTACTATTTTTTCTCGATAATAAGAAAGATTGGATGACTGTGTATGGTGGACGTAACCCATTCTGGATGAACCACGTTAAATCTTTGTGTTATTTGTGTCCTATTTTATTTCTTTATCTTTTGTATTTAAATCTGCATATAATTGTTAGTTCATATTTTCTTCGGATCTACTTGAAACCCTAACACTGAGATGCTTCTCCAATGGACTAAGGATGACTCACCATTAATGTTGAAACTGTTGCTATTACCTATACAAAAAATGTTCAAAGATTAAATATAATTAATATAATGATAAGTTTAGAAGGTTAAAAACAATTAATTTTACATACCAAACAAAAGTGTACCAGATCCTAAGATGCTTCTCCAGTGCAAGGAGGAGGGTTCATCATTGATGAAATAGGTTGGATATTTCCTGTATGAAAAAATTATTAGATTATAATATATCACAAGTTCACATGTACGTGTGCATATAATCATGAAATCAACAAAATAAAGTAGAGATGCATACCTCTGCCCTCTCTTGATCTACGAGCGAATTAGGTAAATTCAACAAATCCACAAAGCTCAATGGCCATTGTACATGTAAAATAGACAAAAAACACTAATCAATCTACAAACCCCAACTAATACTTGATTTCAAAATTTTCAAACAATTGTACAACTAAAAATGTGTTCAATTACCTTCTTCCCACATTTTGGCATCTTTGAGGAATTCTTTTTCTTAGGACAAGCCCTAGACGTAGAGGGGGTACCCTAAAAAAACAAAATTAACATGAGATATTAGTACAGATAATAAATTAAACATAATTTTAAAAATCTAAAATGAAATGACTTGCATATTCCATCAAAACAATACATAAAAAGAGTTATACAAAATATGATACCGTATAGCCTTGTACGCCAAAATCGATCACTGAGAGCATGATGTCATCAATTAGAGACATTTCATCCCCTGTCAACACCTAAAAATCAGAAATTGGGCCAACAATTAAAGATAGTATATCTTGTATTTTTTTGAATTCAAATTGTACTATTCTATTTTAACATGTTACAAAATTTATACCTTAGGCATTGAAGTTGCAGCTATAGTAATTGGGGGAGGTGTATGGGATACCACTGCTGCATCCTGAATTGCATAATATTTGTCTCAATTTAAATCGATGTATAAATGAAAATTCATCTATGTAATTACAAATTTAAAGTGACTGATAAATAAAATGTTATGAATTCAAATCAACACACCTGTGTCTCTGGCTCATGGGTAAACACCATGTCCGTCAACTCATCTGTTAGCACAACATCCTCAACCGTGTGAGCCTGACATCTACAACTGCAAATCATGCACATATGATATGATGATCAATCTGCATTGGCTGCATCATCTATCCCTGAGCATATCCCTGAGCAACTGACACACATATGTTGGATGGGCTCTCTGTCACTCTCTAATGGCTCATCATCCAATACAATAAGATGTGCTAATGATTTCCCATGCTAGATGATGGCACTAGTCAATATTGTGGCCACCTAAAGAGTCTGTAGCTCCATCGACTCTTTTAGCTCTAATGGGACAACCTGATGCACCTTGGGTTTGGGTGCTAGGGGGCGGTGACTCTCTGCAGGTAATCACCTACGGGCTCTAGTCCTATCTTGGGTAGAGCCACCACCTCTACCATGAAACTCTCTCATGTCAAAATAGTTTGGCCACACATTGAGCACAAACTCACAATCTATTTTTCTCAAAAAATATAATGGCAACTCATAATTATTACAAGGTGGATCATCAAAGACCATCTGCCACCTCTACCAAAAAATATTCTTCATCTGCACATTGGTACACCAATGTATGGGAAACCTCTTTGCATTAAGAGGTAACAACTAACCAGTTGTGGGATCAACAAAAAGGGCACATATTTGTTTAGTAATATTTTTGTTTTTTACTCCATCGTATGATAGCCTATTGGCATAGAATTGACAACACCTATCCCTAAAGCTTCCCCATTTGGTAATTTCTATGGAAATGGCTATGACACCACTAGCTAATGTTTCTAGGCTAGTGGCGAGGGATTGATGATGGTCAAGTTCAAAATTTTTCAATTTAATAATTAGTCTATTGATTTTAGACGTATTTTGTCCTAACTGATTAATTAATTCTTCCCGTGTTTCGGGTGTGCGGTTAATAGGAGGAATCGGGGGTTGTTCTTGTGTTTTTTCAGAAGGTCCATTTGGTTGTTCTTATGGGTTTTCAGGAGGTTTATTTGGTTGCTCTTGTTATGGATTAGAAGAATCTAGTTTTTGAAACAAAAAATGAAAATACCTAATCAAAATTAATGAAATTAAATTCAAAATGTAAAACAAATTGCATAAACCGAAAAGAAAGACAAAAATAAACAAAAACTAACCTTGATCCATAGATTGGAGGACAAATCTAGTGCCCCATTCATAGTTTAAGAGAGGAAATGGGGAAAAAACGAAGTTAAAAATGTGCTATTCATGGGTAAATGAGACCTAGTTTTTTTTTAAAAACTTTTTTTCTAGGCACCGTGTACATGGTTTTATTTGGATTATTAGCACGTACGTGCTCATTTTCCTATGAGAAGTGTGTACGCACTCATTTTCCTAATCATAGCACGTACACACTCATTTTTCTAAAATTAGCACGTACGTGCTATCTTCTCTAGGCCCGGGAAGAACAAACCTAAGTGCATATGTGGGAATTTCAAATTTTAATACCGCGTATGCACTACTTATTTTTCCATGTTTTTTTGGGGTGGTGTCCACTTTTCCAACCACCATCTTTATGCATAGGCCCTCTTACCCACAATCAAATGATACTACTACAGATAGTATGTGTTTACAATATGGATTCTGCACATGCAGAAAGGCCAACTGCCTAGAGCTCATTGCTCAGTCACAAAATGAGAGTCACACTGACTACAATTGGATGGTTAAATCCAATGATAATGTACTGCATAAAATAGCATCTTCATATGCTGGATTCAGTACCGATGTAGTTCTGATTGCCTTCACAAAACCCTCCTTCAATCTTCAAATGATGTTTGCGTGTATAGCTCTACTTATTTTCACATATACTCTATTACAAATCTTTTTCCCAATTACATATCGATCTTACAAATAAGATCTTACATATATACCATAACCTAAGATCAATTGAATAGGTCAGCTCACTAAAAGATATTACAATAAAATCAATTACAAACAAATCAATATCTGATGCATGATGTCGGCTCAATGCATTTACAATAATAATAAATCATCTCCATGACATGTCATGCTGATCTGGAATAGATAAGTCTGGCGGTGCTTATCCTGGACCTATTTGCCGGTAACAACAAATGTGCAAACCCAAATAAACAAATAACCAAATCGTCGAAACCATGTGATCGAATAATGTCTTTGACATAACCAAGTAGTTTCCACATCATTCGAAGTGCCGGTGAACAAAATAGTCTTCTGGTGAATAAAATACCAGTGACTTGCATAATTCTTTGTCTTGTTGGTGAACATAACCAATATCTCCAAGTGCTGATAAGTGTTGACAAGCGATGACAATGTTACTATTTACTAAGTTGTCATTAGTTTTATGGCCAAAGTCATTCTATATACTCTAGTCGGTTATTACTACTCAAATATTCAGTCAGTAAGCACAGAACAGTCGGTTACAGAAGTTACAAGTCACAAAGTTTAGTATACATCGAGCTATCTACCAAGTAACATTCTATGACTACCGAGTAGCAAAGATGGTATATCAAGTTAATACACACCAAGTAAAACGTGCTACCAGATTCATTGAACCTGGACACATATGTGGAAACTGTTAGGCCCAATATGGAAAGCTAATATACTGAGAGGGGAGGGGTGAATCAGTACTTCAAATCTTTTCTTCAACAATAACTTTACTGTTAAGCATAAACTAAAAACTGCTGTAACATAATATAATGTTAAAACAAATAAATAGCAATCATACATGATTCACTCCATAACACATATATTTTGTTTATGCAGAAACTCTTGGTTAGAGAGAAAAACTGCGATGGGGATGGCACCCACAACTTCACTACTGCAATAATAAAGGTTGCTCAGTTAGAGCTACATGTTTAGCTATTTCTGATAGCTTACCTTGTTAGGAGTATCAAGATCTTTAGATCTACCTTGCTAAAGGATTTTACAACACTTAAACTAAATGTTGCACTTGGTTAAAGGCTTTACAATTTATAGACTTTCTTAGAGACTTTTACCCTGTTAAAGGTTTCTCTTACAACTCAAAATATTACAATAAAATATTTACAAATATTTGTAACTTTACATCTAAAATGTTATAGCAGATTCTATGTGCTCAAAATGAGATTACCTTGCTTATAGAATACCTCGATAACCCATAAAATAACTCGGTAAACCTTTCTGTTTACTCTGTTCCTTGACTGTTCTCTGAAATCTTTCTCGGTGACCTCTGTATATTTGCAATAGTCATAACACTTAGTGCTTTCCCATGAATTTTCTTTTCACATATGTCATGCTTTTTTCTCCCCTATTGATCCTCAATTCATGTTGTATAAATAGATCTCTTATGATGGTGATTATGTTCATGCATCGATCTTACAAACAAGATTCATTGAATGAATAACCCTAGAAATTATTTCATAGGATTGATGTCCTCAAAATCATACACAATCTTTAAGGTGAAATTTCCTATGTGATAACGGCTCTTTGTTCCTCGATCTTGTAACATGTTTCCACACATGTGTCTAGGTTCAATGAATTTGGTAACATGTTTTCACTTGGTATATCATTTTTGCTGCTCGGTAGACATAGAGTGTTACTCGGTAGACAACTCGGTGTATACTAGACTCTGTGACTTCTATCTTCTGTAACTAACTGCTTTAGTGCTTACCGACTGAATGTTCTGGTAGTATTAACCAACTAGAGTATACAAGATGACTTTGGATATAAAACTAATGAAAACTTATTAAATAGTAACAATCTCCCCTTTTGACATTAGTTTTGAAATGTTTGACAAAAATCCTTTCAAAGTCATAACTCAAAATCTATATACTTACAAAATTTGACTAAACTGATAGTATATACAATAGTCAAAAAATAGTATACTCAGATATACTCCCCTTATCAGTATACTATACATAATTCTAATTTTGCATGCTCGGTGATCAATGTTCTATGTTTACTACACTTGTTTGTTTCTCTTTGATCATTGCTCGGTGTTTACTGCTCCCCTGTCAAATTCAACTGTGCATTTGGATACTCCGTTCTGCTCAGTATACTCCCCCTATTTACTACACTCCCCCTTTGATACTATACTCCCCCTTTTTGACAAACATAAAAACTAGTTACCATTCGGTGGAGGCAACTAGTCAAAAATGGATTTATACTTTGTCCTTGCATTGGTGAGAGTGGTAGAGAGGGCATCCTTGACACTATCCATGAATGAATTCTGAGCTGTAATGTCAGCTAGGAGTGAGATCAAACCATCTAGTGTGCTTCCCTCTAGTTGAGTGGATAAATGAGTGGCTCAGTTGGTCTGCTCTTTAATAGATGAAAGATGAGGAATGAATAATGTCTGAAGAGTCATTATATCCATCCTAATCTTGTGCTCTTCATTTTGAAGTTCCAATTGTTGAGCCATAAGAGTTTGCAATTTGGTGTAGAAATTCTGAATAGAATTTGGCTCGGTAGTCAATGTATTGGAGAGATTGGTGATCTCTTGTTCAATGACTTCGGTTTTATTTTTGATATCCTTAATGAATAAAGAGAATGTATAGATCTTTTGAAACAAATAAAGAATATGCTTAAGTTGAGGGGACAACTCAGCTATGAATTTGACTAGTTTGACTTTATCGATAGCAATCGCTTTCTGTACCTCTTCAATCATTTTTGCAGTTAGCTCTTTATCCTTTAGCTTGTTGAGGTATTCATATGCGTCTACTCCTGATGCTTCTACTTGAGTGAGGAGTTCATCTAGTTTAATATGGATGGCAGCATCTTTATTCACGGTAGCTTTAGGTAGCATGTCTGACAATAATGCCTTAACCTTCTGAAGTACATGGTTCTTTTTCTGAATAGCCATCTATCTTTCCTGTTCAGCTTTGGCTTTGCATAGCTCTCCGAATTCAATGAGTGCTTGCCCTTTCAATTTAGAAATGTCAACATTTGGCAACACAATGGGCTTAGACAGATCTATCTTGGAACTATGCCTTTTCATTTTCTTTTCTTTAGAGGAGGAGGCTTTCACCAGTTGAACTAGTACAATGGCTTTGGAGGCTTCATCATCCTTGGTAGGTTTCTTGGTAGAGGCAACACTTTTGTTGGCTCCTGTAGCCTTTGTTTTCTCCTTCGGTGCTTCTGTGCTTGGGGTCTCAGTGGCAACAGTTTTTGTGCTTGCAGGTGCTTGAGAAGTCTATTCCCTAGTGGTTTGAGAAGTAGATTCTCCTTTGGTAGACTATTGACCCCCTTTCACTTGATCAGTATCCTTAGGATGCTCGGTTGGGACTTGTTGAGTGACCAGAGGATATGACTTGACTTGTTCCAAAACTAATTCACTAGATACCAGTTTGGCATAGGCATTGCCTTCTATCATTTCTTGTCCCTGATCCTCAGAATCCATGACATCCTCATCTAATTGAATAGTTTTAGCAGGATCTTGTTCAGTCATGTCAACTATTTCAACTTCACTTTGAGGTTTAGCATGAGGTTCATCATTCTTGAGTCAGAATATTTCTTGCCATTTTTCCTTAGTCTCATTCTTGACTTCAAGATAAATATTGTTCATCATTTTCAATGCTCTCTGCTTTACTTGAAAGTTTGTCTGTGAGGTCTTTAAATGTTCTTTAATGTCATCTACTGACATGTCTAGAAAGAGATGTACCAAAACTCTTTCTCTAACCTGTTTCTCCGAGTCCATAGCATATTGCCACCTGGTGTCAATATGTGAATACAATGTTTTAGGAAGGAAATCAGTCACTTCCAATGGGACTATTCAGAATTTAAGTAGTGTACATACCACTGCTTCTTCTATTTGCCTCTTTCTTCATTTCTAGAATCATATTTCACATATCTAAAAGCTCTAAATCCACCATATTGTTTCAGATTAGCACAAAAGTTATCAACACTATGTACTTCTTCCTTTTTACTCTTAATAATCTGAAATTTGCTTGTGTCTTTAGACTCTGTGTCACTTGACTCTTTGCTCAAAATGAGTCTCCGAGGCATTTTCTTATAAGTCCTTGTGACCTTAGGCATTGCCACATTTTTCTGCTTCTTACTCAGTGACACTGCAGATGATCTAGTATTAGGTCACTTTGCTGGAGGAGTTGGTGATATTTGTGATGAGTCCTATTTCTTTCTTTTCAAAATTTTGCCTTTTGGCAACTCGGTGCTCAAAGTAATAGCAGCTTCATGAGCTTCAAATTATTCCTCAATTGCAAGTAGTTCACTCTTGATAGGAGTGGAGGAAGAACCTTCTCCAAATTTCTTAGTTAACACTTTGATAATTTTAGTTGCTTTCCTTGTAGCCTTAGGTACTACAATGCTCATCTTAACTTTTTCTTTAACCTCTTCATAGGTTTCGTACCTGATTTCTGTAGCATGCCTTGGAAGTGCAAGAAAGGCATCTATTTGCTATTGTGAAATGTCAAAATCAATCTCATAACCCATAGGTGATGAAGATTGAGTTCTCGGTTCCACTGCATTGACATAGCAGTAGTCGGTGTCTACTTCAAAGCATATATCATCCTTGTATTTCTCCACTAACTTGGGTGGAATCGTATACCTGTTATGCATCCTTTCCTGAAACTTGCTGAAGTAATCATCCATAATTTCATTGAAGTTATCACCTAGCTGTTTGATGAAGTCACTGATTTGATGGGTGATTTGTCGGTGTAGCTCCCAAACTACATTACTGACAAATGGAAAGAAATTTTGAAAATAGAAAAAAATGCATACCAAGAGTGATCCAAACTTCAGTGTGTTAGCCGAGTTGTTCTTCTTCGGCTTCCTTATGGTTTTTAGATTTTCAAATAGATTCTTCAACAACACTTCACAAAGATCAATCTCCATTCCCTTCTTCACAATTTTATATGTTAAATCAATAGCTGCACATGGTACACTGTTTTCCCTTGTTGATTGAAAGAAACAATAGCCTATTACTCTAATGGCAAACTTCAGCTCTACATCTGTGACATTATTCAGTTTTAGACCTCTGCAATCGGATTCAACTCCAGTTAAAGTGATCAATTCCTTCTGTGAAATCATTTTCTGAGCTCGGGCATGGTCATAAATAGGGTATCTGGTTATCAAGTGAATGCTTTCCTTGGTGATCTTGAATGGTTGCTCCTCTAACCACATGAAATCATCATGAACTCTGCTCAGAACAAACTTGACCCATTGGGGTTTGAAGACACGGGGATAGGTTAGGGCTTCGGTCAATCCCTTGACTTTAATGTGTTCAAACTTGTTATCTAGTTTTCCATCGGTACACAATTCATCATATGTGTCCTTGATCTCAACATGACCTAGTTCCTCAACACGACATTTGGTGAAAAATCTAATATCTTCAACTAGTAAAACCCTATCCGGAATGAGTGAAAATGCCATTTTATCATTCGATTCAGATGCTACTTTGGGAGGTAGGGAATATTTCAATGAGGGCTTCTCAATGGTTTCAACAACAGTGGGTTTCTGAATCTTTGGAGCCATTACAAGCTCAGGATATCTACTAGCGAAAAAATCTTAGGGTTTGAAACTAAACTAGCAAATGCTTTCACTTAGTAAATATAAAACAGATAATCACACTGATATTTCCTAGTTAGCTAGTTCTTATAAATGCTTGAGATCAATGTGTAAATACCTTGAAATTCACTCGGGAGGAGTTTGATCGCCTTTGAATCAATTAGGTCTGCTATCTGAAAACTTGGTAAGTGTGAAATGACCACACAGAGTGTTTTAAGTACATATTTTACCTTGTCGAGCTTTGTGCGGTTAGGTCAAAAAACATTAAATGCACTCAGTTCCACTTACATTTTATGCTTTTACCGAGTAGCTAGACTTCCTGTATTTACCAACTAGATAGGCTTCCTGCATTCACTGACCTAACTAGTGCTCCAAAAGACTTTATAGAATTTCAAACTTGCTAATGCATCTTAGTTATGCATATTTTTAATTAAGTACATGATAAAATAGGAATTGTTAAGATCTAACTTTGAGAGAATGCAGTCCCTTCATTCCTTTACTGATTAATTCCAAGTAGATGCACCTAACTCAGTAGGTAAGGTGCTTTCTTCATTAGTTGATCCATTTTCCTTCTTTTTCGAAATCATCTATAATTTGCTTCTTATTACCTCAGTATCTCCTCTGGGTTGATCTCTGCAATCTCCAACCAAGTGTCCAACTTTGTGACAATGAAAACATGCCATACCAGGATTTCTGCATGATCTTCGGTTGTTCATTCCAAACCTTATAAAATAGTTGGCACTTATATGTCCATACCTTCCATAGGATTCACACCATATCCTTATATTGTAATCCCATGGTACTACAACATATTGTCAGTTAGGATCTGTGTGAGTCTGGTAGACTCTAGTATTTGCTTGGTGTGCAGACCACATATAGTTCTTCTGCTTAAACCAACACTTCTCGGTACTGTGTCCATATCTATTACAGTTTTTACAAAACCCTTTCAATTTTGCCTTCTGATAATTGCTAACAAACTTTTTCCTACATTGATTAGATGTGTGACCATACTTATTGCAATTGTTACAATAACCATTAGACCTAATGACATTCGGTTGCTTACCTTTTCTGATTTGGCACAAATTGGCAGTATGTCCTTGTTTTCCACAGTAGTTGTAAATAGGCTTCTTTCCTTTTTATGTTTTTTTTTTTTCCAACTTACTTTGATGATTCTCCTCTCTCGGTGGTGTGGATTACTTTCTCGGTAGAGTCTTTTCCTTTGTAACCGAGTCTTGCAACTTTGTTGGATCTTTTTGTATTAAGTTGCTCATCCAACATCCTTGATGCTTCATAACTTTTCTTCAGTGATTCTTTTGATTTCTTCTTTGCTTCAAGTTCATTAGTCAATCTTGATAGTTCAAGTTTCAATGATTGATTCTCATTATCTTTCAGATTTGCTTCATGATGTGCATAACCCAATTGATCTGACATATTATGTTGAATTCCTATCATCCTAGTGATTTCATCATTCTTTTCAGACACTAATGCTTCAAGCTATTGTTTTTCTTCTTCCATATCTCTTATGTTATCCTCAGATGTTCTCACTGCATCTAGATTTTCAGTCATCTGTGTGCTGAAATGCTCATGTTCTCTTTTCATTGCTTTTGTTGTTCAATCAGTGGTTTGTTCTTTTCTTTCAATTCTCCAATCATCTTCAGTCTCTTCAGATATACTATTCTTAGATGATGTCTCAATTTGTTCCACCAACTCTTGTGATTCCTATAGATCATTAGACAACCTTCTTCTAAATTTCAATGATTTTTGCATTTGTCTTTGCATGTTTGCAATCACTTGATTAGCATGATCCAACTCTTCTTGTAGATACACAATTCTTTGAGATTGTTTATAGCCTTCCATTGATAAGATCTTTTTCTTTAGGCTATTAAACCCTTTTCCAAGATTGAAGCTTTGATACCAATTGTTAGGCCCAATATGGAAAGCTAATGTACTGAGAGGGGAGGGGTGAATCAGTACTTCAAATCTTTTCTTCAACAATAACTTTACTATTAAGCATAAACCAAAAACTACTGTAACATAATATAATGCTAAAACAAATAAATAACAATCATACATGATTCACTCCATAACACATATTTTTTGGTTACGCAGAAACTCTTGGTTAGAGAGAAAAACTGCGGTGGGGATGGCACCCACAACTTCACTACTGCAATAATAAAGGTTGCTCGATTAGAGCTACATGTCTAGCTATTTCTGATAGCTTACCCTGTTAGGAGTATCAAGATCTTTAGATTTACCTTGCTAAAGGATTTTACAAAACTTAAACTAAATGATGCACCTAGTTAAAGGCTTTACAATTTATAGACTTTGTTAGAGTCTTTTACCTTGTTAAAGGTTTCTCTTAGAACTCAAAATATTAGAATAAAATCTTTACAAATATCTACAACTTTACATCTGAAATGTTATAGCAGATTCTATGTGCTCAAAATGAGATTACCTTGCTTATAGCATACCTTGCTAACCCATAAAATAACTCGGTAAACCTTTCTGTTTACTCTATTCCTTGACTATTCTCTGAAATCCTTCTCGGTGACCTCTATATATCTGCAACAGTCATAACACTCAGTGCTTTCCCATGATTTTTCTTTTCACATATGTCTTGCTTTTTTCTCACCTGTTGATTCTCAATTCATGTTGTATAAATAGATCTCTTATGACGGTGATTATGTTCATGCATCAATCTTACAAACAAGATTCATCGAATGAATAACCCTAGAAATTATTTCATAGGATAGATGTCCTCAAAATCATACATAATCTTTAAGGTGCAATTTCCTATGTGATAATGGTTCTTTGTTCCTCGATCTTATAACACGTTTCCACACATGTGTCCAGGTTCAATGAATCTAGTAACACGTTTTCACTCGATGTGTGTTCACTTGGTATATCATTTTTGCTGCTTGGTAGATATAGAGTGTTACTCGGTAGATAGCTCGGTGTATATTGGACTCTGTGACTTCTATCTTCTGTAACTGATTGAATGTTCCGGTAGTATAACTGACTAGAGTATATAGGATGACTTTGGATATAAAACTAATGACAACTTAGTAAATAGTAACAAAAACATGTTACAAGATCGAGGAACAGGGAACCATTATCACATAGGAAATTGCACCTTAAGATTTTGTATGATTTTGAGGACACCTATCCAATGAAATAATTTTGTATGGTTATTCATTTAATGAATCATGCTTGTAAGATCAAAGCATGAACAAGATCATCATTACAAGAGATCTATCTATATAGCATGAATTGAGGATCAAGAATATGTGTGTGAAGTAAGACATATGTGAAAAGAAAAATCATGGGAAAGCACTGAGTGTTATGACTGTTATGATTGACAGAGATACACAGAGGTCACCGAGAAGGATTTCAGAGAACAGTCAAGAAATAGAGTAAACATAAAGGTTTACCGAGTTAATTTATGGGTTACCGAGATATGCTATAAGCAAGGTAATTTCATTTTGAGCACATAGAATTTGCTATAACATTTCAAATGTGAAGTTGCAGATATTTTGTAAGATTTTGATTGTAATATTTTGAGTTGTAAGAGAAACCTTTAACAAGGTAAAAGACTCTAACAAAGTCTATAAATTGTAAAGCCTTTAACCAGGTGCGACATTTAGAATATGTGTTGTAAAATCCTTTAGCAAGGTAGATCTAAAGATCTTGATACTCCTAACAGGGTAAGCTATCAGAAATAGCTAAACATGTAGCTCTAACCGAGCAACCTTTATTATTGCAGTAGTGAAGTTGTGGGTGTCATCCCCACCAGTGTTTTTCTCTCTAACCAAGAGTTTTTGTATAACCAAAATATATGTGTTATGGAGTGAATCATGTATGATTGTTATTTATTTGTTTTAGCATTATATTATGTTACAACAGTTTTCGGTTTATGCTTAACAGTAAAGTTATTGTTGAAGAAAAGATTTGAAGTACTAATTCACCCCTCCCCTCTCAGTACATTAGCTTTCCATATTGGGCCTAACAATTGGTATCAGAGCTTTAAACTTGGAAAAGGGTTTAACTGCCTAAAGAGAAAGATCTTATCAATGGAAGGCTACAAACAATCTCGGAGAATTGTGAATCTAAAAAATGAATTGGATCATGCTAATCAAGTGATTGCAGACATGTAAAAACAAATGCCAAGATCTCTGAAAGTTAGAAGAAGATTGTCTGATGATTTGCAGGACTCTCAAGAGTTGGTGGAACAAATTGAGACATCATCAAAGAATAGTATATCTGAAGAGACTGAAGAAATGATTGGAGCATTGAAAGAAAATAACAAAGCATTGACTGATCAGCTAAAAGCAATGAAAAGAGAACATGAACATTTCAGCGCATAGATGACTGAAAATCTTGATGCATTGAGGACAGTCGAGGATAACATAAGAGATATAGAAAGAGAAAAACAACAGCTTGAAGCATTAGTGTCTGCAAAGAATGATGCAATCACAAGGATGACTGGAATTCAAAGTAATCTGTCTGATCAATTGGGTTATGCATATCATGAAGCAAATCTAAAGGAAAATGAGAATCAAGCATTGAAACTCAAAATATCAAGATTAACTGATGAACTTGAAAGAGAGAATAAATCCAAATAAACACTAAAGAAAAGTTATGAAGCATCAAGGATGTTGGATGAGCAACTAAGAACAAGAAGACCCAACAGAGATGCAGGATTCAGTTACAAATGAAACGACTCTACTGAGAAAGGAATCCACACTACTGAGAGAGGAGAATCATCAAAGCAAGTTGTAAACAAGAAGAACATCAAAGGAAAGAAGCCTATTTGCAACTACTGTGGAAAACAAGGACATACTGCCAACATATGCCAAATCAGAAAAGGTAAGCAACCGAATGTCACTAGGTCCAAAGGTTATTGTTACAATTGCAATAAATATGGTCACACATCTAACCAATGTAGGACAAAGTCTGCTAGCAACTATCAGAAGGCAAAATTCAAAGGGTTTTGTAAAAACTGCAATAGATATGGACATAGTACCGAGAAGTGTTGGTTTAAGTAGAAGAACTATATGTGGTCTGCACACTGAGCAAATACTAGAGGCTACCGAACTCACACAAATCTTAACCAACAGTATACTGCAATACCATGGGATTATAATACAAGGATATGGTGTGAATGTTGTGGAAGATATGGACATATAAGTGCCAACTGCTTTATAAGGTTTGGAATGAACTACCGAAGATCATCGAGAAATCTTGGTATGGCATGTTTTCATTGTCACAAAGTTGGACACTTGGCTAGAGATTGTAGAGATCAACCTAGAGGAGATATTGAAGAAATAAAAAGAAAATTCCAGATGATTTTGAAAAAGAAGGAAATTGTGTCAAATGAAGAAAGCACCTTACCTACCGAGTTAGGTGCATCTATTCCAAATTAATCAATAAAGGTATGAAGGGACTGCATTCTCTCAAGGTTAAATCCTAATAGTTCCTATTTTATCATGTACTTAATTTCAAAATCTACATAGCTAAGATGCATTAGCAAGTTTGAAAATTTATCAAGTCTTTTGGAGCACTACTCAAGTCTGTAAATGCAGGAAGTCAAGCTACTCGGTAAACGCATAAAAGGAAAGGTAAATCACTTTAGTGGAACCGAGTGCATTTAATGTTTCCTGACCTAACTGTATGGAGCTTGATAAGGTAAAGTGTGTAATTAAAGCTTTTGCATGGTCATTTTACACTTACCAAGTTTTTAGAAAGCAGAGCAAAGCGATTCAAAGGCAATCAAATCTCTTCCGAAGCGAAATTCAAGGTATTTATATCAATCACAACGTGTTGTTTCATATCAGTTGTGAATATCTATTTTATATTTACTAAGTGGAAAGCGTCTGCTGGTTAAAAGTTTTCAAACCCTAAGGCTCTTTCGTTAGTGATTATCCAAAGTTTGAAATGGCTCTTAAGATTCAGAAACCCATTGTTATTGAGAACATTGAGAAGCCCTCACTGAAATACTCACTACCTCTGAAAGTAGCATCTGAACTGGATGATAAAACTGCATTATTCACTCATTCTAGATAGGGTTTTATTAGTTGAGGATGTCAGATTCTTCACTAAGTGTCATGTTGAGGAACTAGGTCACACAAAGCTAAAGAACACGTATGATGAATTGTGTACCAATGGAAAACTGGATAGCAAGTTTGAACATATTAAAATCAAGAGATTGACCGAAGCCCTAAATTACCTATGAGTCTTCAAACCCCAATGGGTTAAATTTGTTTTGAGCAGAGTTCATGATGACTTTATGTGGTTAGAGGAGCAACCATTCAAGATCACCAAGGAAATCATCCACTTGATCACTGGTTACCTTATTTTTGACCATGCCCGAGTTCAGAAAATGATTTCATAGAAGGAATTGATCACTTTAATTAGAGTTGAATCTGATTGTAGGGATCTGAAATTGAACAATGTCACAGATGCAAAGCTGGAGTTTGCAATTAGAGTCATAGGTTATTGTTTCTTTCAATCGGCAAGGGAAAATAGTGTACCCTGTGCTACTATTGGTTTAGCCTATAAAATTGTGAAGAAAGGTATGAAGATTGACCTATGCAAAGTGTTGTTGAAAAATCTATTTGAAAATCTCAACACCATAAGGAAGCTAAAGAAGAACAACTCAACAAACACACTGAAGTTTGGATCACTTTTGGTATGCATGTTTTTCTATTTTGAGAAATTCTTTCCATCAGTCGGCAATGTAGTTTGGGAGCTACACCGACCAATCACCCATCAAATCAATGACTTCATCAAATAGCTAGGTGATAACTTCAATGAGATTATGGATGATTATTTTAGCAAGTTTCAAGAAAAGATGCATAACAGGTACTGGATACCATCCCAGTTAGTGGAAAAATATAAGGACAATATATGTTTTGAAGTGGACACCGACTATTGCGGTAGAACCAAGAACTCAATCTTTGCCACCTACGGGTTATGAGATTGATTTTGACATTACACAGTAGCAGATAGATGCCTTTCTTGCACTGCCAAGGCATGCTACTGAGATCAGATATGGTACATATGAAGAAGTTAAAGAAAAAGTCAAAATGAGCATTGTAGTACCAAAGGCTACTAGGAAAGCAACAAAAATGATTAGAGCATTAACAGAGAAATTTGGAGAAGGTTCTTCCTCCACTCTTGTCAAGAGCATTCAAGTCATCACCGAGGAGGAATCTGAAGCCCAAGAAGTAGCTATTATATTGAGCACCGAGTTGCCAAAAGGAAAAATTTTGTACAGGAAGAAATAAGATACATCATAGGTATCACCTACTCCTCCAGTGAAGCGTTCCAACACTAGATCATCTATAGTGTCACGGAGAAAGAAATAGAAAAATGTTGTAGTTCCAAAGGTAACAAAAACTTATAAGAAATCTACTTGGAGACTCATTTTGAATAAAGAGTCAAGTGACATCGAATCTGAAGACACAAATAAATTTTAGATTGTCAAAAGAAAAAAGGAAGATGTACATAGTTTTGATAATTTTTGTGCAAATCTGAAACAATATGGTGGATTTGGAGCGTTCAGATATGTCAAATGTGACTCTCGGATAGAAGAAGAAAAGAGGCAAATAGAAGAGTCAATTGTATGTACACTTCTTAAATTCTGATTGGTCCCATTTGAAGTAACTAATTCACTTCCAAAAGCATTGTACTTACACATCGATAACAAGTGGAAATATGCTATGGACTCAGAAAAGAAGATGAGAGAAAGAAGTCTGGTACATCTCTTTCTAGATATGTCGGTAGATGAGATAAGTGAACATATGAAAAACTACCAGACAAACTTCCTAGTCAAGCAAAGAGCCTTGAAACTGATGAATGGCCTTTATCTTGAAGTAGAGAAAGAGACAAAAGAAAAATGGCAAGAAATTTTTCAAATCAAGAGTGTTGATGAGCAAGGTGAAGTTGAAATAGTGGATATCACCGAGCAAGATCTCGTTGAAACTATACAACCTGATGAGGATGTCATGGATACCAAGGTACAGGAATAGGAAATGATAGAAGGGAATGCTTATGCCAAACTAGTATCAAGTGAGTTAGTTTTGGAACAAGTCAAGTCCTATCCTCTGATAAGTCAACATGTTTCAACCAAGACACCTTAGGATACTGAACAAGGAAAAGAGGGTCACCAATCTACAAAAGGAGAAGCTACTTCTCAGGCCACCGGGGAACAAACTTCTCAAGCCCCTTCAAGTACTGACAATGTTACAACTAAGACCCCAAGAAAGGATTCACCAAAGGATACATCCGAAGCTAAAGAAATTGACAAAAGTGTTGCCTCTACCGAGCAACCTATTGAGGATGAACAAGCCTCCCAAGCCATTGTATTAGTTCAACCGGTGAAAGCCTCCTCCTCTAAAGAAAAGAAAATGAAAAAGCATAGTTTCAAGTTAGATTTGTCAAAACCAATTGTGTTGCTGAATGTAGACATATCCAAATTAAAAGGGCAAGCACTTATTGAATTCGGTGAACTATGCAAAGCCAAAGTAGAACAAGAGAAACAAATGGCTATACAAAAGAAGAACTGAGTACTTCAGAAGGTCAAAGCACTATTAATAGAAATGCTACTTGAAGCTACAGTGACAAAAGATGCAGCCATCCATATTCAACTGGATGAACTCCTCAATCAAATCAAGAGATCTGGAGTAGACGCATCTGAATACCTAAGCAAATTGAAGGACAAAGAGCTCACTACAAAAATGATTGAAGAGGTACAGAAAGCCATTGCTATCAGTAAAGTAAAACTTGTCAAATTTATTGCTGAGTTGTCCCCTCAACTCAAGCACATTCTTTATTTATTTCAGAAACTCTGTACATTTTCTTTATTCATTAAAGATATCAAGAATAAAATAGAAGTGATTGAGAAAGAGATCACTGATCTCTCCAATAAATTGACCACTGAGCCAAATTCTATTCAAAATTTCTATACCAAGTTACAAATGCTCATGGCTCAAGAATTGGAAGTTAGGAATGAAGAGCACAAAATAAGGATGGACATTATGACTCTTTAAACCTTATTCATTCCACACTTGTCCTCCATCCAAGAACAAATCAACAAGGCAACCTCCTTATCCACTCAGCCCGAGGGAAGCACTTTAGATGGTTTGATTTCCCTATTAGCTGATATTATAGCTCAAAATTCACTCATGGATAGTGTCAAGGATGCCCTCTCTGCCGCTCTCATTGATGCAAGAACAAAGTATAAATCCATTTTTGACTAGTTGCCTCCACCGAATGGTAACTAGTTTTGATGTTTGTCAAAAATGCGAAGTATAGTGTATTACAAGAGGAGTATACCAAGCAGATCAACATATTCGAGTATACATATAATTTTGACAGGGGGAGAAGTGAATCGAGCAGTGAACTGAGTAGTGAATACAGAATATTGATCACAGTGCATGCATAATCAAAGTTATGTATAGTATATTGATAAGGGGATTATATCTGAGTATACTATTTATTGACAATTGTATATATTGTCAATTTAGTCAAATTTTGTAAGTATATAGATTTTTTTTCAGTTATGACTTTGAAAGAAGTTTTGTCAAACATTTCAAAACTAATGTCAAAAGGGGAGATTGTTACTATTTACTAAGTTGTCATTAGTTTTATGGCCAAAGTCATTCTATATACTCTAGTCGGTTATTACTACTGAAATATTCAGTCAGTAAGCACAGAACAGTCAGTTACAGAAGTTACAAGTCACAAAGTTTAGTATACACTGAGTTGTCTATCGAGTAACATTCTATGACTACCGAGAAGCAAAGATGGTATACCGAGTTAATACACAATGAGTAAAACGTGTTACTGGATTCATTGAACCTGGACACGTGGAAACGTGTTACAAGATTGAGGAACAGGGAACCATTATCACATAGGAAATTGCACCTTAAGATTTTGTATGATTTTGAGGACATCTATCCAATGAAATAATTTTGTATGGTTATTCATTTAATGAATCATGTTTGTAAGATCAAAGCATGAACAAGATCACCATTACAAGAGATCTATTTATACAGCATGAATTGAGGATCAAGAATATGTGTGTGAAGCAAGACATATGTGAAAAGAAAAATCATGGGAAAGCACTGAGTGTTATGACTATTACGATTGACAGAGATACATAGAGGTCACCAAGAAGGATTTTAGATAACAATCAAGGAACAGAGTAAACAGAAAGGTTTATCGAGTTAATTTATGGGTTATCAAGGTATGCTATAAGAAAGGTAATTTCATTTTGAGCACATAGAATCTGCTATAACATTTCAAATGTGAAGTTTGCAGATATTTTGTAAGATTTTGATTGTAATATTTTGAGTTGTAAGAGAAACCTTTAACAGGGTAAAAGACTCTAACAAAGTCTATAAATTGTAAAGCCTTTAACCAGGTGCAGCATTTAGAATATGTGTTGTAAAATCCTTTAGCAAGGTAGATCTAAAGATCTTGATACTCCTAATAGGGTAAGCTATTAGAAATAGCTAAACATGTAGCTCTAACTGAGCAACCTTTATTATTGCAGTAGTGAAGTTGTGGGTGTCATCCCCACCGTAGTTTTTCTCTCTAACCAAGAGTTTTTGCATAACCAAAATATATGTGTTATGGAGTGAATCATGTATGATTGTTATTTATATGTTTTAGCATTATATTATGTTAGAGAAGTTTCCAGTTTATGCTTAATAGTAAAGTTATTGTTGAAGAAAAGATTTGAAGTACTGATTCACCCCTCCCCTCTCAGTACATTAGCTTTCCATATTGGGCCTAACAGACAAGTGTTGACAAGTGTTGACAAGTGTTGACATCAATGACACAACCATATCAACATATCCAAAATACCAACAAACTCCCCCTTTGGCATTGATGGCAACACAAGATGGAAAAACCATCAAAGTGCCAAAACAGAAATGCCAAAAACCAAAAACCAACAATCTCCCAAAGAGATCATTAACCAGAAATCAAAAATACATAATATCTCACTCCAAAGGATAAAGTCTCTACCCCTAAGAATAATATGTGTTATCCATGTGTTTTTCCATATCAATCTCCCCACCTTTGACATCAAATGCCAAAGCAATACAAAACCAAATACAAAATGCCAATTCATTCAATATACCAACTACTCCCCCTGAGAAGTAGCTGTCCTCATCAAAGCTAGAATAAAAGATTTATTTGTAAATTATGTCGGTTGATGACAAACATCAACTGTCTAAGTCTCTACCAGTGGAGGTAGGACTCCAAGTTTCTCTTTGAGATACTCAAATGTTTCCTTAGGCAAAGGCTTTGTAAAAATATCTGCAATCTTCTTTAGTATTCACATAAACCAATTTCACTTCTTTTGCTTCAACATTCTCCTTTAGAAAGTTCAGTTTGATAGAAACATGTTTAGTTTTAGAGTGAAGTACCGGGTTCTTTGATATATCAATTTATGTTGTATTGTCACAGTAAATAGTTATAGGTTCCTTGCAATTTACCTTTATGGCCTTCAACATTTGCTTGCTCCATAATACCTATGTACAGTTAGTTGTTGCAGCAACATATTCTGATTTTGTTGTTGATAAACTTGTACAACTCTATTTCTTGCTCAACCATGAAATTAGTCTGCTACCAAGAAAAATTGCTCCACCTGTGGTGCTTTTTCTGTCATCCACATCTCATGCCCAATTAGCATTTGTATATGCACATGAGTCAAAAAATTTATCTCTAGGATACCATAAACCAAGATTTGTAGTGCCTTGTAGGTACCAAAAAATCCTTTTTATTGCTGATTCATGATTTTCTTTAGGATTACTCTAAAATCTTGAAACAATACATACTACATTCATAATATCAGGTCTTGTTTGTGTCAAATACAGTAAACCTCCTATCATAGATTTGTATCTAGTCAGATTAACAGGTGTAGATTCATCCTTCAAAGATAGTTTATCATTTGTAGTCATAGGTGTGCTTACCAGTTTACAATTCTCCATGCCAAATTTCTTTAGTAATTCCTTTAAGTACTTAGATTGACATAGGAATATACCTTTATCAGTCTGTGAAATCTGTAATCCTAAAAATAATTTTATCTCTCCAATCATAGACATTTCAAATTCTTGCTGCATTTTGTTAGAAAAGTCTTTACACAAATCATCTTCTCCTCCAAAGATTATATCAACAACAAAAACTTCAATAACCAAGATGTCATCATTAGTCACTTTGTAGTATAGATTGCTATCAGCATTACCATTTGTGTAACCAAGCTTCAAAAGATATTTGTCCAATCTTGCATACCAAGATCTAGGAGCTTGTTTCAATCCATAAAAAGCTTTCCTTAACCTGCAAACCATGTCTTTGTTATTTGTCAAAGAAAATCCATCAGGTTGCTCAATGTGAACTTCTTCTTCAAGATCTCCATTAAAAAATGCACATTTAACATCCATTTGATATACTTTATAGTTCTTGTGTGCTATGAAATCCAATAACAGTCTTACTACCTCAATTCTAGCTACCGGTGCAAAGGTTTCATTGTAATCAATTCCTTCTTTCTGAGAATATCCCTTACACACCAATTTTTCTTTATTTCTGATTACCATGCCATCTTCATTAAGTTTATTTCTGAAAACCCATTTATTTCCAGTTACATTTTTGTCTTTAGGTCGGGAAACTAATGACCAAGTGTTATTCCTTTCAATTTGTTCCAATTCATCTTCCATTGCTTTAATCCAATATTTATCTTCACATGCCTCATTAACTGATGTAGGTTCAATTTGAGAAATAAGACATACCTCTTCATTTGCCAATCTTCCTCTAGTTATAACTCCTTGAAATTTGTTTCCAATTATCTGATCTTAAGGATTATCCTCTAGTACAATATGATACAAAGGGAGCGATATGGGTGTCGCCCCTTAAGAATGTCAACATAGCCCTATGTTTATATCTTAAGGAAGCTAGAAATAAGGATACCATACTTCAACACCAATGAGATATCATTTAGGCAAAAATGTTATAAATCCAAGCTAGAGACGAAATACTCTTCAAGTGAGTATATATTGTTGAAAAAAAAAAGATATCTTGCAACAAGTGTAAAAGAGATCCTTGGAAGAGAAGAGATCTTTTCTCATAAGGCATCTACCTCCAAGAGCATCTATCTTGAACAAGCACAACAACTTCTACTATCAAAAAGGAAGGAGAACAATAATTCATACCTTCCTCCTATTGCTAGGGGAAAGGGATTCTTGATGATGGAGGACATACTTTTGACCCAATATGAGGAGTAAGTTTATGATAGATGTACATTGCTAAGTGAAGAAGAGGTTTTAGCCAATGACTTAAACCTCTTGCATAAGAAAGAATCCTTGAACAAGCAACAACTTCACACAAGGATTGACACAAAATCATGGAACAAACACCAATCAACAAAGGAAAAGTAGATCCTTAGAGAGAAGAGAGGAGGAGAAATCATTTCCCCCTAAGTGTAAGGACAATGGGAAGAATTAGACAATCTTCTAAGGAGAGATTAGGCATAAGAAAATGCACAATATACTTACATGAACAAATATCCAATACAACAAAAGGCAATAGTATATGTAAAATGCAACTCAAAATAAGAGGCAATATTCAAAGAGAGAGAGGGAGAGGGAGAGAAATAAAGATCAGAAATTCCACTAAGGATGGATTAATCATAAGAGACATACCATTGCAAGAAAGGATATCAACACATAAAAAATGAAATCCCTAAAAGGGAATAGTGATACATTATATACAAAGACAAAGATAGAAAAAGCCATCCTTTCCCCCAAAGAAAGAGGACAAGGAGAAGAACTACACATCTTATAAACAAAGGTTATTCATAAAAGACATAATTTCAAACAAATAATAAATCCTAACCAAGAACAATCATGGGTTCGCATGATGGATAACCCTATACAAGAAAGGACATCATGTTATGAACAATGCAACACAACTGAAGAGGTAATATTTAAAGAGAAAGAGTGAGATAGAAGAAGGATCATAAAACCTCTCTAAGGAGAGATAATTCATAAAATATGTACTGTTTCAAGCAATGAATAGGTCCTAACAAATGAACAAACATGTGTGGACATGAAGGATAATTTTGTGCAAGAAAGGACATAAATTTATGAATAATGCAGTCCATAAAGGAAATGGTGAACATATAAGAGGACAATCATTTTGCTACCCCAATATATTTGAAATTGAAAAAGAACCACCTATAATGATAAACATCCCATAATTAAGTTAACTACTTGTGTCATAGGGTGAGGAGAAACATGAGAGTGAAATGAATTCTAAGGCACTACCTTTTCACCTAGAAAGAGAACAAGATCTGTTGAAAGATATATACAAGCATGATTGTATATTTCTTGAACAAATTCCTCAAATGCTTTGCACTTTCCAAGAGAATGAGAACCACCATGATGAAAAAGAAAATGTCCATTTCCTTCTTTATCTTTATTGGTAAACTTCACAAAAGAAAATAACATTCTTGTCATACTTCAATTTCCAAAAGATTCTACTTTCTAATTTTTTTTATCATTAATGAGTCGAGAGGCTTATTCTTTTGAGATTAAGGACAAGAATTATTATTAGAAGAAGAAGGATTATCATCCATGATTTTAACTTCACCATTATTGATATGTTCCTTTATTGAATTTTAAAAATTGGGACAATCATCAGCATGGTGATCATGGGTTTGATAAAATGAATGAAAAGGAGGTTTTGAAGAAGAAGCACTTTGATGGGAACAAATGGATTTTTGTGTTGCAAGATGATATTTAAAGTCTTGAATCAGAAGAAGTTCATCGATAGGAGATTTATTATTGTTTCCTAGGCTTTTGCAGTAACCTGTGTAGGAGGGTTTATAGGGACTCAAATTCCTTGTTCGAATTTTCCAAGTCTTTGTCCTCTAAAACCATGTTTTTATATTATCTTAAAGCCATTCTTGTAAGACTCTTTTAATTTATAAGATGGGTGAACATTATAATAAATTTGTTTGAAGTTTATAGTGTAAGGATCTTTAGAAGGAATGAAAGGATTAGTAGATGAAGGACGAATATGTTGTGGAGGAGGATTTTCCTTTCTTTCATCATGCATATCCTCTTTGGTAGATTGGGAAGGGATATCCTTATCATCTACGACCTCATATTTTCTTAATTTTATGTGTGGAGAGAGATCATGAATGAAATGTATAATATCATCTTCTCTACAATTTTTTTTTATGTTTAAGATAGGCTCTAGGAGAACAAGGAGGATCTACAGAGATAGAAACACCAATGTTTTGATCTTGCCCCCCTTGTGAAAGGGTATGTGTATGAGAAGAAGATAAGGTCATATTGCTCTTCAATGCTTTCTTTCCATTAGAGAGATCATTGATAGGATTATTAGCTCTTACTTCATTCACATTAGATAGCCTAGGAGAGGTACAAGTATTAAATGTTTCATTAACATCTCTAGGATTGGGATCTACAAAACCTTTAAGGTGATTTATGTATGAAATGCATTTTGCCAAAAACATCACCATAACACAACACAAATGATAAATGAGAGCTTTGAGATCTAATTGGTGAAAATGAAACAGCATGGAAATCCTAAAAAATGCAATATGTCCAAGCTCTACGGATGAAAAGAAGTAACATGAAATGAAAGAAGCCATTATCTAACAAATGATTGTAATAAATGTACGTAAAAAGCAATGTAATCATATGTGAAATAGAAAATAAGTCCAATCCATTAATTTCCATGATGAATATCAAAATAAATTGGGATTTTATAAATAAAACCTCTTTATTTATTTAAGTTGATAAGACACTAAAATTTGAAAAATTTGAAAAAGAGAATTTCAAATTTCAAAATTGAATTTTGAAGTTGAAATTAGAAATTTGGACCTTGCAAAATAATTTTTGTTATGGTTTTCCAAAATATGGAATCATCAATTGTATGCCTGAACGTTTGAAGGAATTTTGGTTTTATCAACAGCGAAGGGAACGAACTATTTCACAAAATGTATTGAAGCAAATTGTGGTCACATGACACAATAGATGGTTCAAGGCTCACTGGGGAGGATGAGAAAAAACCATGGTAGTAGCATCAAAAATGCCACAACAATAGTAAAAAGCCACGACAATAGCATAATGCAACAAGAATAGCAAAAGAAACCCGGCACCAGTGACGAAGGGAAATTTTTTTTTTGACCAAGATCGTAGAGGATGGAGAAAATGGTGAAAAGAATACTTTGAGTACCACCATCTGAAAAACCTTCAAAACACCATCAACAACAAAACACGAGCACATAAACCTGAACTAAAGAAGCCATTAAGCACTGATAGCAATGCAATAGGAAACTGGAAAAATCGAAGGCAACCCGTGAGAGGAAGTTGAGCATTGAGTAACTCAGAGTGATGCAGCAAAACATGCAACTAGGGTTACTAGGACCTAGACCTGTGGGAGTTAGGTGGGTTATGTGGCAGCTACATGATGATATATCAAAGAATAGATGCTCTTTTGATGGAGTCCAGCAGTTTCCAGGTAGGCATCAGGATAAGGGGAGAGAAAGAAGATTCCCGCAACATCATTTTGCATGCGGACTAGATCGAACACCATAGCCCTCATTTGACATTTGTGAGGGGACACCACCATTATTACATCATTCTCTATCTGAATTGCAAGCTAATCTTGCTAATCTTCCATCATATGTGACTTGGCCAAACAATACCTAGTTGATAAACCCCAAATTCCTTTCAACCCCAAACAATCTCCCAATAAACAACTTGCATCAAGGAGCACCCTTCAAACCAAAATAGATTACATAGAGCTAGAGAAAGAAAACCCCTTCCACATTACTTCCTGATCTAGAAGCACTTAA
Organism: Cryptomeria japonica; assembly: GCF_030272615.1. NCBI lineage: Eukaryota > Viridiplantae > Streptophyta > Pinopsida > Cupressales > Cupressaceae > Cryptomeria > Cryptomeria japonica. The sequence goes on along the minus strand of NC_081407.1, from coordinate 755,988,691 downwards.
CTTGGATGTAGAAGGTAATGGGAAATTTCTAAATGAAACAACTAAAGAGGGAAGTTGGGCTCTGGTCTCGCCAAAGAACAAGATTGCTGCTAACAGTGGAAAATCAGGCAAATTTGAAGGTGTGTATAAGATTGTTTTGCCAGACCACTTTATTCAACCTCAAATAGATCTGCTATGCACCACGACCCTCATTGGTAAACTTCATTCTACTATTTCCTTTATGCAACTTCCATTTTGGGATAAACAGAATTGGTTGGGCTTGAAGGATATTTTTTTGATGGATAAGCAGTCTCTCTTTTTTACTGCCATTTTTGAGTCTAAAGAATATAGAAATTATGTTCATAGATATAACGGATGGTTCTGTAAGGGTATTGGTATTATCACTTTGGCATGGGTTCCAAATTTTAGCATGGAGTCAGTTCCCCCTCTTTTCATGCCTTTTTGGATTACTCTCCTAGGGCTCCCTCTTGAATATCATGATCCAGATATTGTGGAAATTTTGGCTAACCAAATGGGTATTTTTATCAAGCATGATCTTATCCCATATGAACTAGCCCATTTAACCATCAGGGTATGCTTACTGCTAAACCTCACAAAGCCACTTCCCAAGTCCATTATAATGACTTCCTCCATAGGGAAATGGAATCAAGACATTTGCATACAAGGTACTAGAGATATTGATGACCATATAGATAAATTGGGTCATTTTAATTCACAGTGTCAAGGTTCAGGCATTGATGTTGTTAGGGTCTGCAAGGAATTTGTGACTGATTACCATAAATGCTCCTTTTATCATTATGCTCCATCTCCTCCTTCTACAACAAATGGGAGAGCAAATGTAATTAACTCAACAAAGAGCTCTGTACCTATAAACAATGTTGATAATATTGCAAGACCTTTCTAGGGTGCTCAGTTGTTTCAAGATGTTTCTCCTCTCTCTCTGATCCGCTCTCAATCTTTTTTGGGCTTTATGACTGAAGCTTTACTTCCAACAGAAAAAAGAACAAAGCCCTCCAATTTAAAGAAATCTCCTCACTATGAGATTGTTATTTCTAGTTTAAGTTCTCTACAAAAACTTGGGGGGAGATACAAGAAAGTATCTTTTAATATCCACTGCTCTTCAATCTTGGTTGATTGGTTGTACAAGAAAATATTTGCTTCCTCTCTCTTTAGGCAGCCCACTTCTTCTTTTTTGAGTTTAACTTCTATGGGAAACTCAGATACTCAACTCCAAGAACTCTATATATCACAGAATGCAAAGTTCAACCTAATTCACAACTTGATGTTTAATTGCCAACCTTTCCATGTGATTCCACACAGTCCTCACATTGTTGGATCCTCATCAGATTCTCCAAATATTGAATTAATGGCACATGATATCCTTATCTCTGTTACATCGAACTTGATAGATGAAATTGCTCTTGAGGAATTTCCAAAAATTTAGGGTGTCCCTGTTGTTGATGCTATGCCTCTTGCTCTCAATACTTCACCACCCATTCCCTCATCCTTGTTAGAATCTAGTCATGTTGAGCACCTTGTGGTTGAAGATAATTCATATCAGCCCTTTCAGCCTTCCACATAGCTTGACTTTGATTTTTCTCAACATCTCTCTCTTATTCAAATGGTTTCTTCATCTCCTCTGTTATATAAAACACCTAAAAAAAGAGGTCGAAAGCCAAAGATTCTTAAAACCCAAGAAGAGATTGCAATAGGTATCCAAACCACAATTGTAGATAAGTTTTCACCCCACACAAGACCGAGAAGAACATGTGGTTCTTCTCGGATGCAATGAGGATCTTATCTTGGAATGTCAGAGGTTTGAATGCCTCTGACAAGAGGGGGTGGATCAAGCAACATCTGGATTCCTCCCAAGCAAACATAATTTTACTACAAGAAACAAATCTTACAGATGAAGCCTCTCAAAAGAGTTTTAAAAAATGGACTTTATGGGATTTCATACATATTCCTGCAGTAGGGGCTTCCGTGGTATTCCAACCTTGTGGAATACCAAGACAATCAAAGCAAAAACTTTGAGTCAAGGGACAAATTGGCATCTTATTCTTATTGAAATTTTTGATTTATCCTTTGTTCTCTTTAATATCTATGGCCCAACAGCTCCTCAAGAGAAACATGCTCTTTGGAATACTATAACTTGTCGAATCCAATAGTAGGGAGTTCATAAAATCATCTTAGGAGATGATTTTAATGCCATCTTGTCTCAAAATGAGAAACAGGGAAGCAATCCTACAACACCTAAGGTGATTGAAGACTTTAGATCTTTTGTGTCTGATAATGCCCTTTCTGACATTTCACCTTCTAATGGTCAATTTACATGGACAAACCGGAGAACTTCCCTTCAAATTGCAAGTAGATTGGACAGGTTTTTCACTTCATATGAATCGATCCTTCAGAAATATACTTTCAGCTCTAAAATTCTATCGTTCTCCGAGTCTGACCATTTTCCTATCAAATTATGTCTAGATAAACATGAAGTTTCTCATCATAGATCTTCTTTTAAGTTTGAAAGAATGTGGTTTCGACACCCACATTTTCATGCTCTACTTTGTCAATGGTGGGTGAGTGCCCCCTTCTACAGGGGGAACAAAATGTTTCAACTTTATATGAAAATGTAGTTTGTAAAATAAAATATCAAAGTCTGGAATAGGAAAGTATTCAAAAATATCTTTGCAGAAAAAACAAAGGTAGAGAACGAATTAAAGGACGTCAATGAACTTATCTTTTCTATTAGGATTAATCTAGAAATTTTCTTAAAGCAGAAGCATTTACAAAGCTACTGGGAAGAATTGTTCTCTATAGAGGAGGAATACTAGAGACAAAAATCAAGGGAATTATGGCTAAAAGAAGGAGATAAAAATACTAAATTCTTCAAAGCTTCTATAAAGATTAAGCAAGCTACATCTACTATCTTTTCTATAAATGCCTCTTCTTCAAGGGAAAAATTAACTAATGAACAAGAAATTAGGGAAGAGGGTGAAGTCTTCTATAAAAATCTTCTCGCTCCCTCCCCTCCTTTTGTTTCTGAGGAGTCTAGTGTCGAAATATTGTTAGACTCCATTCCTTTTCTGATTTCACAACGTGATAATGATTATTTGATGCAACCTTTCTCTCTTGCTGAGTTACAAGAGGTATTTTTTATGGCTCCTGACAAGTCTCCAGGCCCTAATGGTTTCACCATACTATTCTTTCAAAAGTGTTGGGACATTTTAGGCTTTGATCTTTTAATGGATTTGGAGGAGTCAAGACAAAAATATTTTATTCTCAAGAACTTCAATTTAACCCATCTTGCTCTTATCCCCAAATCCAATAACCCTCAATCATTTGTAGATTTTAGGCCTATCTCCTTATGTAGTTCTATGTACAAGATTTTCACAAAAGCTATCTATCTCTGGTTAAAATCCTTGATACTTAAAGTAATATCTCTTCAACAAGGAGGTTTTGTTCCTAGCAGGGAAACATCAAAAGGTGCATTTGTGGCCCATGAAGTTCTACACTCAATTAACTCTTCATAGTTCCCTACTTGTATAGCTAAATTAGACATGTTGAAAGCATATGATAAAGTATGTTGGTCCTTTCTTTTGAGAGTGCTTAAAAAGTTTGGCTTTTCGGATAAGTGGTGCAAATGGATCAAAAATTGCCTCTTTGGGGCACATTTTTTAGTTATTATTAATGGTAATCCTTCTAGTTTTTTTCGAGCCATCCAAGGGGTTCAACAAGGTGACCAGCTATCACCTTTTCTATTCATTATCATTGCAGAATCTTTTAGTATATTGGTCAATAAGCTATTGAGTCTGGGTTTCTGGAAGGGGGTATTCATCCCTAATACCTCAATCTCTATCACCCACACCTTATTTGCAGATGATACACTTTTATTCGGCTATTCCAATATACAAGAAGCAAGGCATATTAAGAAAATATTGGACATATATACTTCTGGATCTGGACAGAAAATCAGTGTGCAAAAATATAAACTATTCATATTCAATACTTTTGAAATGGTGTCTAACATCATTATCCAGACATTGGGCTTTCCAGTGGATTCTCTTCCATCATCATACTTGGGTATCCCTTTCTTTATGGGAGTAGGGAAACCTTCTTTTTGGAATTCTGTGATTGACAGATTAAAAAGAAAAATTTCTATGTGGAAAGCTAGATGGTTATCTTTGTCAGGCAGAATCCTTCTTGTCAAAATTGTTTTGGCTACAATTCCAAACTACTACATTTCAGTCCTTCAAGCCCCGAAATCTATTCTCTCATTTTGAGAAAATTATTCAGAATTTTATTTGGAAAGGTAATCTTTCAGAAGAGAAAAAGATCCCGCTTGTGTCTCTCAACAAAATGACTCCAAGCAAATCTACGGGCGGGGTGGGTCTACACGATCTGTCAAAAAGGAATCAGGCCTTTGGGGGAAAGCTAGTTTGGAATATGCATGAAAAACCATATGCTTTATGGTGTCAAATTATGCAAGAAAATTATTTTGATACTCATACCCCTTCACGTATATTTACTATCCTTGATCCTCCATCAAGATTTGCAGTTTGGAACTTCATGATGGACTCTAGGAATGTGATTACTAGATACTTATCGTGGCAAGTACATAATGGCAAAGAAGTCAACTTTTGGCATGATTCATGGCGTGGTCTCCCCCCTCTTAATCTAGAGGAGTCCCTAGTAGATGTGATCCCTATATTTATTGCTCATTGGGGTTGACACCTTTATGATTACATAGATGATCTTGAGAAGCCTTCAAATCATGTCATTTGGAAGAAGCCAACTCTACTCCCAATCTCCCTGGGTCAAAAGGTAAAATTTTCTTTGATTCTCAAGAACCGCATTATCTTTATCTCTAATGGTTTGGACAAATTGATATGGTGCCCTATGAAGAATGGAAAGTACTCTATAAAGGAAGGGTATAAAGAAATTCATCAAATGTTTGTTCAATCCTATTCACAAAGAGCCTACAAATTCTGCTAGAATAATAGTGTTCTTCCCAAGGCAGGGATGTTTTCTTGGCTTTCTCTACATAAGAGAATACTCACCAGTGAGAGACTTGTTAAATTGAATATTGCACATCCATTTGCTTGTGTACTTTGTGGTGAACATAGTGAAAGGTCATCTCCTCCTCCAATGTGATTTTGCTCACTATTGTTGGATGTTCGTGCTTGATAAACTTTCCTTTAGCACACATCTTCCAGATAATGTATGGGATTTATTCCAGTCATGGTCAGTCTTATACTCATCCTCTCTTTCTGCATGTATTTGTAAAGTGATCCCATCCATGGTAGTATGGTCACTTTGGTGGGAAAGAAATAAGTGTATTTTTAGAAAGTAAACATCTCCTCTTTCTGAAGTTTTCAATTATATTGAAAAATTAGTATCAGAACTCGTTAGTTCTCAAGTTTCAAATCAATTCAATTCAAATAGGGAATTTATTTCTTGGGATGGTCAAGTTATTAACTGCTGGAAGGGCATCTCTATTCCTATATCACCTTGTCTTCCGAGAGTGAGAACTAGTAAAATTGATAGAAACAAAGTGAAATGGTGTCCTCCAGATTCAATGCATTTCAAACTAAATTTTGATGGCTCCTCTAAAGGGAACCTGGGTGATGCAGGGATAAAAGTATGCATAAGGGATCACATAGGATGTGTTTTAGCTTTGAAAGCTGCTTTTATTCCACTGGGTACTAACAACTTTGCAGAGGCATATGCTTTACTTGAAAGTATTCTACTAGTAAAAAACCTAAACATCTCATATATACACATTGAAGGCGATTCAGCTATTATTATCAACGCTTGCATAAAGAGAAATATTGATAATTGGTAGATAAGATATTTACTTGAACAAGCATGGACACTAATTGATACATTTACAAACTTCACCATTTCACATGTGTATAGAGAAGGGAACCGAGTTGCAGATCATTTGGCAAATATGGGAAGTTCCAAGGAGGAACTTAATATGATGGGTCTGAATTGTGATTTTGATTCTTATCCAATTCTTAAGGCAAAATTTTTTGAGGATATGGGTACAGGATAATATTACATATAGCTATACAGTGGTCTTTTTCATAATGATATAAATTGGTATGTGTGATATTATAAGTGTAGGGTCCTTTGGTTTTGTTGCATCTATATATTGTGAAGGGATATCGATTTGAGAAGTGTGCTGGATTGTAAGTTGGATAAATTCATAAGTGAGACAGGTTGTGTAAAGCTCTGATGCTAATAGTAAACAAGATGAGAGGGGGGGGGGGTGAATCATACAAACTTAATCTTCAATATATTCAACAAATTCAACCTCGGTAGCTTATACTTTTGAATATATAACCAAAACTGTAAAACATTCAAACTCATGAACAAATAACATCACAACACATATAGCACTAGATTTAATGTGGAAACCCAAATACGGAAAAACCACTGTGGGATTTCAGATCCACTAAGAAATATACTCTTCTAGAGTTTGCTCGGTTAAAAGCAAATCCTGTTAAAGATTACAAACACATTGCTAGATGTGATCCAGTTAAGGGATTTTCCTCAGACTTGTTAGAGTCTTGCACTTTGTTAGAAGTGACCTTGTCAAAGGATTTGAAACACTCATTTAGAATGTTACCTTGCAAGAGGATTTACAAATAAGACTGTTAAGTCCACTCGGTTAAGAGATTTTCTGTCACTTTACAAAATAACAATAATAAAATATATCTGCAACTTCACATCTAAAATGATAAAGCAGATTCTTATTTTCTCAAAACAATCTTGTCATAAGACTTATCTAATCCCTTGATGGGCTTGCTGGGCTTCTCAATCTATTCCTCAATTAGATCTTCAAGCTTCTGAGCTCAGTAAACATTCATGTAGCATCACTGTGCATACATTTGCCCGCTTGTAGTGTTTATCAACAATTCCTTATTTATAAATAATTTCTGACCGCTTAATCTAATTGATCACATTTCCCATGATCAATCTTAGCCATCAGATCATCAAACTTAACTAGGTTCAATGTATCCTTTGATTTGAAAACATTTTACCTCACCTTGGAACTTGCATTCCTTCCTAGGAACTTGTGCTAGGTTATTGCGGTTCAATCTGTGTTGTAGATCTTCCTCTTGATTTTCCATTGTCGTAGATCCTTAACAAACTTCATGTGCGGCATACCAATCATTTATTCATCTCCAGCTCATCAACATCCTTCATTAAATAATGCTTTTATCCATCCAATGCGATCTATTATAACTCGGTTGTTACTCAGTTAATACTGAACTTTGCTCGATAGACATTCTCCCTTCATTAACTGATATCGATAACCTTAGGGTTTACCGACTAGGTACCTTAGGGGTTACCGACTAGGTACCTTAGGGTTTACCAACTAGGTTCCTTGCTCAGTGACATAATACATTATTAAACTTATAATCAACAACATGTGTAGGATATCAAAACAATCAAAATAACATGATCTCATCATTGTCTAACTCAGTAATAGTTTCCCATTGAATAACTTATATCTCCCCTTTATTATCACATTCTTTCTGTGTCACTTACCAACCTCTTAATACTCATCAAAACATACTTCTCAAGATATGGCAACATCGTATTGAATCAAAAAATCAATTTCTTGACATCAATGAAAAAATAATATTATTATGACAATAATCATCCTTATTTAGTTATATGAACAATCTCCAACAACCTTCTCAATATCCTTATTGAAATGCCAACAATCTCCTTTCTATTGTAATGCCAACAATCTCCCCCTTTGGTATTGATGGCAAAACCAACTTTAAATGGCAATACCAACTTGATTTATTCCAATTGATTTGGATTCAGATTGTTGTTTAGTCTTCTCCTGAAGTCTTCTCCCCCTGGCATTGGTTTTATGTTATCTTCTCCATTTAGTCTAACTTCTCCATTTAGTCTTCTCCCCCTTTGACAACAATGCCAAAAAGAAAAAGAGCTAATTCATGGTTTCTTCCCCTGTGAAGTGATTTGCCTTCCTCTGTTACACATGTATTATCTCAGTCTCAGTCAGAGCAACTTGTCTCCAATCACTAATTCCTGCACACCTTTAGAAAACCTCATAAAGTGCATAAATCAGCATCAATCAACAAATAATATTCAATATAGTCATCGAATTGATGCTTTCACCAAACTCTGTCAGTGAATATAAGATAGGGGTAGGACCCCTAACTTGCTTCTAAGATACTCAAAAGTGTCCCTTGGCAGTGGCTTTGTGAAGATGTTTGCTATTTGCTCCTTTGAACTAATATATTCGAGCACAACTTTCTTCTCTCGAACTTCTTCTCTGAGATAATGATACTTTATAGAGATATGTTTTGTCTTAGAGTGCATTACCAGATTCTTTGAAATATTAATGGCACTAGTATTATCACAGAATATACTTACTGCCTCGGTAACTTTCTCATTTATACCTTCCAATAGCTGCTTGATCCATGCTATATTTGTACAATTCAATGCTACAGCGACATATTTAGCTTCAGCTGTTGATTGTGAAATGCATCCTTGTTTCTTGCTAAGCCAACCTACTAGTCTATCTCCCAATAAGAAAGCTCCACCACTTGTGCTTTTCCTATCATCAATGTTTCCTACCCAATCAGCATCAGTATAAACTTTTAAATCAAAATCATTCCTCTTTTCATATACTAAGCCATAGTCTTCAGTGCCTCTCAGGTATCTAAAAATTCTCTTGATTGCTATCATATGAGTTTATTTGGGATCTGTAGAAAATCTTGCAACTATTCCTACTACATGTGCTATATCTAGCATGCTGTGAATAACATATTGCAGCTTTCCAATCATAGATCGGTAAAGTGTCTCATCAACAGATGCATATTCATCATTCTTTGATAGTTTATAGTTAGTAGTCATAGGAGTACTTACAGGTTTATAATCCTCCCTTCCAAATTTCTTCAAGATTTCCTTTATGTACTTGGATTGAGTAATGAAAATCTCATCTTTCATTTGAAGTATTTGTAAACCTATAAAATACTTTATCTCTCTGATTAATGACATCTCAAATTATTTGCACATTTCATTTCCAAAGTTCTTGCATAGAGAATCTTTTCCACAAAAAATAATATCATCAACAAATATGGCTGAGATCAGTATTCCATTGTCCTCATCATTCTTCATGTACATATTATTGTTTTCACTTGTACTTATAAATCCAATCTTGATCAAGTAAGAGTGCATTCTTTCATACCATGCTCTAGATGCTTGTTTTAGATCAGATAAATCTTTGTTTAATTTACATACCTGATCTTTACTCTTGTCTTCAACAAATCCTTTAGGTTGTTCAATGTAAACTTCTTCTTCTAGTATACCATTCAAAAATGTAGATTTAACATTCATTTGATATACATTGAAATTTTTGAAAGCAACATATGCGAACAATGTTCTTACTCCCTCAAGTATAGCCACAGGTGCAAAAGTCTCACCATAATCTATTCCTTCTTCTTGAGCATAACCTTTGCAAACTAGTCTTGCTTTATTTTGAATGACCTCACCTTTTTCATTTAGCTTGTTTCTGAAAATCCACTTTGTACCGATTACATTTTTGTCCTTCAGTCTTGGGACCAATGTCCAAGTTTCATTCTTCTTGATTTGATCAATCTCTTCTATCATAGCATTTACCCAATCTTCATTGTTAAATACCTCTTTTACTATTCTCAGTTCAAATTCAGATATCAGACATGTGTTATGTCTCAGTTTGTTCCTTTTCATCACTGGATCATCCTTATCTCCTATAATCTAACTTGATGCATGATTTCTTCTGACATATTTGGCTAATATAGGCTCGGTAGGCTCTGTATGATCTTCTTCATCACTCAGTAACTAGATATTATCTTCATTTTCTTGAGCAACTTTCTCGGTAGGACTTCTCAGTTGAACATAAACAAATTCTTCATAATCTTTTGGTTCTTTGGAATTTCCTTCATCATTTCTTTCTACAAATTCATCAATTTTCACATTTGCACTTTCTACTATTTTATTAGATGATTTGATCAGACATTTAAATGCTTTTTACTTCTAGAATAATAACCAAGAAATATTCCTTCCTCACTTTTCTGATCAAACTTTCCATTCCTGTCATCTTTGTGAACATAACATCTACTTCCAAATATTTTAAAATAACTTACATTAGGTTTCTTGTCATACCAGATTTCATATGGTGTCTTCATAGGTCCTTTCTTCAGTTGTACTCGGTTTAGGGTGTAAATAGCAGTGTTGATTGCTTCTCTCCAAAATGTTTGAGGTGCCCTCTTTTCTATCATCAAGGTTTTGGCACAATCTGCAATTGATATGTTTCTTCTCTCAGCTATCCCATTTTACTGAGGTGTTCTCGGTGCAGACACTTGCCTTTTTATACCATGATCATTGTAGAATAAGTTAAATTCATCAGAAGTGAATTCTCCCCCTCTATCAGATCTAAGACATTTCAGTTGTCTTCTTGTTTCATTTGCAAATCTTGCCTTGTACCATTTAAACATTTGAAAAGCTTCTGATTTTTATTTTAAAAACATAACTAACATCATCCTTAAGTAATCATCCACAAATAATATGAAGTATTTGTCACCATAATAACTTTGAACTTTCATGGGACCACAAAGATTAGTGTGTACTAGATCTAAAATTCCTTTAGAAGTGTGGGACCTACTTGTAAAGCTTGATCTTGTCATCTTACCCATCTGACATCCTCGACACATAGCATTCTTAGGTTTTTCCAGGCTCGGTAGACCTCTTACTTGGTGCTTCTTACTTATTTTGATCAGATTATCAAAATTTGCATGACAAAACCTTTTATGCCATAACCAGGTATCTTCTATTTTTGCATGTGGACATTTGTTCTGAGTTGAGTCAAGATGAAATGTATTACCTTTTGTTTGTGTTCCAGTAGCAACCATCTTTCCATGTTTGTCATAAGCTTTGACACATCCCTTCTGGAATTCTATTCAGTATCCTGTATTGTTTAGCTATGCTACACTCAACAAAATGTATTTCAAACCTTCAATCCAGTATACATCATCACATTTAGTATTGTCAAGAAGTGTTATAGATCCTTTACCTTTCACCGGACATGGTGCATCATTACCAAATCTTACATATCCTCCATCATAGTCTTCTAGTTTAACAAACTTGTGTTTATCACCTGTCATGTGATGTGAGCATCCACTATCTATGATCCAAGAATCATTGTTATTTGTGTGAGATATTAGGGCTTTCTCTTCATTCCTTTCTTCATCTGATCAATCTTTAATAGCCACATAAACAACTTCCTCTCTATCAGTTTCATTAGATTTATCATCGTTGTATTCCTCATCAGCTACTAGGCATGTCTTTCTGTCTCTTCTTCTGAAGTCTTGGTGTCCTCTGTAGTGATTGTCTTTATGTTTATCTTCTCGGTATTCTCTCTTCTCACTAGATTCTTTGTCAGGGCAGTTAGAAGCCATATGTCCTATTTTATCACAATTGAAACATTTTAAAGGTGGCTTTCCTTTATACTTACCTTTGCCTCTCGATAACCTTCTAGCCAATAGTGCTTGAAACTCTTCTTGCTTTCTTATCTCCTCATACAGTTTGTGTACTTCTTCCATGTTTTTACAAAATCTCTCACTTTCTCCACTATGATTTCCTTTAAGATACTTATTCATTCTATCATTATAGTCATCAGATTCACCAATATGAAAAGAACTGAATGCAAATTCTACTTTATTTACCGAAGACCCACTGTTATCAAAATTACTTAACTCAAATGCAAGTAGCATACCGATAGTGGCATCCAAAGAGACTGGCATGTTTGGTATAGACCTTAATTCTTTGATTACAGAGACTCGAATGGCATAAGTAGGTAGAAGGGTTCTCAACAACTTACTTGTTACATCCTTTTCTTCAATAGTTCCTCTTGCTCCTTTAATTTGATTGACAATTTCCTTTAACCTTGTGCTATATTGGGTTATGTTCTCACATTCATTCTCATGGAATCAAGTTGTCCTCTTAGACTATCTACTTTTTCTCTTTGAACTTGTTCATCACCGCCATACACAGATATGAGCTTGATCCACATTGCTTTTGCATCATTACAGCCTTCTAGATCATTAAACTCTGAGTCGGTCAATGCTAATGTTATTTCAATCATAGCTTGAATATGTTCTTGCTTTGCCTTTATCTCTTCCAAGGTCTTCGATTTGGTGCTAGGTGCTATGTAATCACTCTCCAAATAATATGTTGCATATTCTCCAATTCCTGATAAGTGCAGCTTCATCCTTTTCTGCCATGTGGAGAAACTTGACTTGTTCAGCTTTGGTGCATCCCTTTTATACATCTTTGGATCTTTGCCTCAAGTACCTTTAAACTTTTCTTTCGGAGTCCATAGCTCTGATACCAATTGTAAAGCTCTAAGGCTAATAGTAAACAAGATGAGGGGGGGGGGGTGAATCATACAAACTTAATCTTCAATATATTCGACAGATTCAACCTCGGTAGCTTATACTTCTGAAAATATAACCAAAACAGTAAAACATTCAAACTCATGAACAGATAACATCACAACACATATAACACCAGATTTAACATGGAAACCCAAATAGGGAAAAACCACTGTGGGATTTTGGAACCACTAAGAAATATACTCTTCTAGATTATGCTCGGTTAAAAGAAAATCATGTTAAAAAATACACAAACATTGCTAGATGTGACCCGGTTAAGGGATTTCCCTCAGACTTGTTAGAGTCTTGCATTTTGTTAGAAGTGACCTTGTCAAAGGATTTAAAACACTCATTTAGAATGTTACCTTGCTAGAGGATTTACAAATAAGACTATTAAGTCCACTCGGTTAAGATATTTTCTGTCACTTTACAAAATAACAGTAATAAAATATATTTGCAACTTCACATCTAAAATTCTAAAGCAGATTCTTATTTTCTCAAAAGAATCTTTTCATAAGACTTATCTAATCCCTTGAAGGGCTTGCTGGGCTTCTCAATTTGTTCTTCAATCAGATCTTCAAGCTTCTGAGCTCGGTAAACATTCTTGTAGCATCATTGTGCATACATTTGCCCGCTTGTAGTGTTTATCAACAATTCCTTATTTATAAATAATTTCTGACCACTTAATCTCCTTGATCACATTTCCCATGATCAATCTTAGCCATCAGATCATCAAAATTGACTAGGTTCAATGTATCCTTCAATTTGAAAACATTTTACCTCACCTTGTAACTTGCATTGCTTCCTAGGAACTTGTGCTAAGTTATTGTGGTTCAATCTATGTTGTAGATCTTCCTCTTGATTTTCCATTGTAGTAGATCCTTAACAAACTTCATATGTGGCATACCAATCATTTATTCATCTCTAGCTCATCAACATCCTTCATTAAATAACACTTTTATCCATCCAATGCAATCTATTATAACTCGGTTGTTACTCGATTAATACTAAACTTTTCTCGGTAGACATTCTGCCTTTGTTAACCGATATCGTGAACCTTAGGGTTTACCGACTAGGTACCTTAGGGTTTACTGACTAGGTTCCTTACTCGGTGACATAATACAGTATTAAACTTATAATCAACAACATGTGTAGGATATCAAAACAATCAAAACAACATGATCTCATCATTGTCTAACTCGGTAATAGTTGCCCATTGAATAACTTATATCTCCCCTTTATTATCACATTCTTTCTGTGTCACTTACCGACGTCTTAATACTCATCAAAACATACTTCTCCAGATATGGCAACATCATAGTGAATCAGAAAATCAATTTCTTGACATCAATGACAAAATAATATTATTAAGACAGTAATCATCCTTCTTTAGTTATATCAACAATCTCCAACAACCTTCTCAATATCCTTATTGAAATGCCAACAACCTCCTTTCTATTGTAATGCCAATAGATTGTGGACTGCTATGTAAATGTGCATAGCTCTCATGATGTTTTGGTTTAGACTGCATCTTGTTGAATACATTCCAGAAAATATTTGATACTGGGGGATGTTTTATGGCACTCAGTATTCTGGACACTATAAGATATTGTATTTCTTGGCATATTTGAGATTTAAATCTCACAACCTTTCTATGTATTGTAGAGCAAGGATCAGAGTTTTTCTTACTAGTTCTTTTCTCCGGGAGCTCTTTGAATCAGCTTTATATAATAAAATATATTAAGTGGCACCGCCACCTTGTTTTGAGAAAAAAAATAAAAATTGAATAATGCAAAATTTTAGAAAAATGATTTTTCAATTAAGTGAGCCAATTGATTAGAGAATAATTGTAACATTATGCAACCTTCTAGGAAATTTAAATTGAAAATTAGGGCTTTAGGAATAAACTATTAATTTAAATTTAAAATTACCCCTAAGAAATATAAATTCAAAATTAGGGACTTGTAACAAGAAAATCTTAATTAAAATTTAGATATAAGGTTGAAACTTGCAAATTGAAAAATTGGGAAATGTGTGAGGTTAGTTTAAATTTAAAAATTAGGGTCCTTTTAATTAACCACTTAATTTTAAAATTTAAATTTTAAATTGAACTTTGATCCAAGATTGCAATTTTGAATTTGAATTTAAATTAATACCCAAATGTGAAGAGGGAAATTAAAAGTTAAAACAACCCACAAGCTCAATTTTAAATTTTTTTAAAATTAGGGTTTTTGAAATTAACTACTTAATTTTAAAATTTAATTGTGAAATTTGTCTTGCAGATGAAAATTTAAATTATAAAATTGAAAAGTACTTGGATCTAAAATAATTAACCCGAATTAAATAATTTACAAGCTCAATTTTGAAATTAATAATTAGGGTTTTAATGAAATTAACCTCTAAATTTTAAAAATTTGCAAAGAAATAAAATTTGTAAATGAAAAATTGAATTTTAAATTTCATACACTAAGATCTAAAGATGCAAATTATAATTAATTGGTGTAAGGAGTCGGGCTCACCAAAATGTAAAGGGGAAAAATTGATTTAGCAATTTGTAACATACAAAGAGAAATCACCAAATCAATATTTTGCATTGGGGGAGGAATTCCTTTACATTCAAAAGAGGAAGGGAACCCACTAGATCTAGCCACAAATCAGATAAGGACTAAATAATAAGTGTATTGGGTTGATTTGATTGATTTAGGTTTCCTCTTTTGTGAGTTGAAATGTTGATTTAGGGTAAAGTGTTGAAATTGAAGACAAAACTAAAAAAATAATGAGTTGTACAGGTTTGGGATTTTGTCATGCACCTAGATCTAAGTAGAATAAGATGATTCAAATCTGCCTTGCAAAAATGCCCCAAAAAAGCAGGGATTGTAGTGTGGTAACACGGTCTTCCAAAATTTTCAACTGCAAAAAAGGGTTGTTTTGTCTCTGCGAATAAAGCTTATTCTAAGAAGTACAACTGCACACCTATTTCCTGCACATAAAAAGAAAAGAAAATAGGTTGGGAATAGGGGTTTGCCTAAGTCAAACCCTAGTTTGGAATCAACCTTGAATGAAATATTACAAATACATACCTTGGATCTAGAAAGAGTGATGATGATAATTTTCTTCTTGAATGTAATCACATATGTTGTATGAAATGGCATGAACATGGGGAAACCCTAATCACACACACATTCTTGCAAATGAATGATGTAATGTTGCTCCATAATGGATAGATGAAGAATATGCAGCCTTGAAAACTTCTATAAATGTTTGATGATGAATGCTTCAATGATTGAATACTTGATTTCTTGAATTTAGTTCGCCTTATCGTTGACCTATCTCCCCACCTTATTGCCTTATGGCTAAATGAGAGGGGGACACCTCCTTATATACTTGCCTATTGTCAAACATATTAATTTTCCGACATAGGCCGACATGGAGAAGCAGTTCCTGATTGGATAAGGCTCAAGGTTGAAATTGAGCCCCAATTAGGGAGGACCGTGGCATGGCACCATGGTCCCAGCAAGGACCAAGGTGCCATGTCATAGTCCTACCCCAAATTGGGCCAGGGTCAAAGGGTACCAGCAATGTACAATATGAAAATTTGATGTTTATTACATGGTGGAGGCACAAATAGGTCTCATTCAAGAATGAGAATGAGAACACTAAGGCAAGGGCCCTAAATGTGGTTAAAAGTACAAAGGGTGTAATTTTAGGATGCTATAGATACATGACTATAACTAATCTATTATTAAAAAAAATTGCTTATGGGTTTGACTATGGATACTTGTAAATTTGTTGGAAAATTAGGCTATGTCATATGTGGAATTGTATCTTGTAAATTTTCTTTCTTTAGTTCTAAACTTCTCATCATATCTCAAAATGCAATATAAAGTGTTTTCTAGTCTATTGGCTTTGGTGGCGACACCTTGTAGTTGTGTCGATACATGATATCACATAGTTAGGTCTACATACTAGAGGTTTTTGACTTTTGTGGTTCATTGTGGATATTTGTTATTTTTGTTAATACACTACCTCTTTGGCTTATTATAGATGGTGACTAGTTTGAATCATTTATTTATACAACATTTAACTCTAGCAGATCCTATTGGAATCTTGAGTTGTTGTGCTATGTTTTCATTGATATAAACATGTCTTGTATTGTAATTGATGTCATTGTGTCTCGCAAATGATCGGGAAGTGAGTGTTCTGGTATTTTTAAGTGGTCTACTGAAGATGTTGAGATGTTTTCAAAAATTTGGTGTAGTGGAAGTTTCAATATGCAAGAAATAGTATTTAATGTTCTAGTGGAAGAATATTTTTCTTTCATTCGATATGTAAAAATTATGTGATGTGCCTTTGGATATAATTTTTGTGTTCTTTGTTTATTGCACTATTAGGTTTACAAGCCCTGTATTGCTTAGATAATAGAGTTGGTTGTGGTAAGGTTATCTACTAGAATTGGTCTAGAGAATGTTTGGTAGCTTTCAGATATGTGGATTATAGTGCTATAATTTGGAGGGCATGTTTATATGGTTTATGTTGTGTTCCAGTTTAATTTTTAGGTGATGATATAATTGGCAAGTTGGTTATGATATTTTGAGTTCAATGCTATAAGTTGGTCTAGTTTTTGGTTGACTGTGATGATGTATTCTGCTTGGATCATATTCTTTTGGTCCATATTTTCTTTGGAGAATGAGTTTGATTGTGTTTTTGGCCTCACCATGTCATGTGTAGATCCATATTGTGTAATTAGTATTGGAGGTTAGTTTTGGGCTGATTAGTTAGCATGCTTCAATATTTATCTACACATTTTAATTGTTGTCAACCTTGGAGGATGTGTTAGGGTGTGCGATTCATTGAAATTATTTGGAAAGAATGTGTTGTGATGTATTAGAATCTGCTATAACTTTTGGAGTGGACCAGAATTGTCATTTTAAGTCTAGGTGGCCAAAGCTTTGTAACATTATTTATTCCATTTGTGGTTGATCTAGATAAGTGTTTTAATGATTAATCTTATATATAAAGGAACATGGATGTGTGAATAATTGTATGGGATGTCTTTGAATAAACAAGCAGTGGATGTGAATGATTTGCCAGTAGATTCAGTATTAGATAATTGTGAATGTTAGTTTTGAAGAGATTTAATTATTATATCTTCAATGTGATAGTGTTATGAGATAGTATTTGAAGCTAGATGTGCTTTCCATAATATTGGTCACTTGAAATAGTGGTTTAAGGACAATTTTATGGTCACATGATCTTGTTCTTTTCAAATTAGTTATTCCTTTCTTTGTCAGAAGAAAATAAGTTTTTTGGCAATTTTTTGTATCTTTCCTTGAGGAAATGTGTCTCAATCCCACAACTCATTTGTATCTTTCCCTAAGGTTATGCATTTTAGTTATAAAAGTCCTCTTAGGAGTATTGGGTTCTAAAGGCAACATTGTAATGAATTTTATCATATTATGAGTGTGATTTTCATCATAGTTTTTCCCTACCTAGGTTTTTCCATGTGTTTGTTGTGCTTCCATAATTTATTACTGCTATAATTATATAATTGTGGCTTGAATTATAAAAAATAAAAAAATTTAATTATTTTGAGGTCTTGACTCATTCACCCCCTCTCTCAATCTCGTGGTGTGTTCAACAATTGGTATTAGATCAAGGTTCCTCTTCAAAAGCTTAACCCCTTGAGGAAGATCCAGGATGGTACATGATTACACCTTCAAGGCTCCATAGTTTTATGGAACAAATTATGCTTATTGGAGAGAAATGATGGAATATCATTTAGCAACTATGTTAGCAAAAAAATAGGAAAACATTAAGGAAGGATATATTTCTCCTGAAAATGGTCCTACAGCTCCCTATGAAATCAAAATATATGAAAATAATGCAAACGTCACAATTACAATTACCAATTGTTTGAATTATGTTGTACTAGCAAAGTTATATGTGTAAAGTCGGATAAATAAATCTGGAAAAGGTTGAAGAGTGTATTTGAAGGTGATGAAAAGAAAAAGAAAGCCAAGATTACAAATCAAGAGAAAAAGTTTGAGAATGTGAGAATTTTTTATGATGAAAACATTGAAGGCTATATTGATCGAGTGAATGAAATTGTAAATGATGTTAGAGGTGTTGATGGAACGTTAGAAGAAAGTGAAGTTGTAACAAAGATAATATTGACATTGCCTAAAATCTATAAACCTAAGAAGTATTCTATTGAGGAAAGTCATGAGATGAATAAGTACAGTGTGGATCAACTCCTTGGTTCACTATATGCCTTTGATATTATTGAATTGAGTGACATAAAAAAGGAAAGGAAAGAAGTAGCATTCAATTTTACAAAGAAACCTAAAGAAGAACCAAAATAAACTGAAGACATGCATGATATTGAAGAAAACTTTGTGAGAATATTAGTGAGAGGAGATGGAATTTGCAGAGGTAAGTTATCCCTAAAATATTTTAATTGTGAAATAATTGGTCATTATGATTCTAGATGTATGTATAAGAGGATTAGGTTGGAAGACCTAAGGATGACAACAAAGGAAAAGAGGACTATAGAGGGAATAATAGAAATATGAGAAGAGATGACAAAGATAAGAAAAAGAAGATCTTTTATTCAACGAAGGCCTACTCATTCGAAGAAGAAGATGGTGATGACTCAAATAAAGAATATTTATTTCTAGATATAGAAGAAAAGAATAACTAGTGGTTTTAAAGTTCATGAGATGTAAAGAATGGTGAGAAACTAGTAAGTGTGAAGATTGCACTACATGCAATAGTGGAACCAAAAGCATGGATCATTGAATCTAGTGGTTCAAATCATATGACTAGTGATAGTGATAAGTTTATTAACCTTGAGAAATGTGATGGTGGATGAGTTAAGTTTGCAGGAGAGGAAGCTACACCTATTTGTGGAAGAGAAATCATCTCTATTGATGGTAAGTATAAAATTGATGATGTTTATTATATTAGAAGTTTTAGACATAATATATTGAGTGTGATTCAGATGTGTAGTAAGTTTATAAGGTCATATTTCATGCAACTAGATATCATGAATTGGAAAAGGTGGGTTTGAAACACTGATTGCAAAAACTATTAAGACTAATGAAAATGTCTATTGTGTGAGGGATAATAGTGGAAGATGTTTTTTGTCGGAATAGAGCAACAAATGTTGATTGTGGGACAAAATAATTGAGAATATCAACGTTGATAATATGGAGAAGATTAGTTGTTATCATATTATGAGAGATCTGCCAAGAATTATCAAACGTACTAATATTATGTGTAGAGTATGTCAATTAGGAAATCAAACAAAGAGGAGATTCATAAACAAGGAGTATGTTACTTCATATCCTTCAAATTTAATTCATATAGATCTCTCTGGACCTAAAAGGACATGAGAACTAAAAGGAGAAATGTATTTTATGTTACTTATTGGTGATTACTCTAAAATGACACGGGTTACTTTCTTGAGAGAAAATTCTGAAGTGTTAGATAGATTTAAAGTATTATTTTGGTTAAGTATAAATTATCCATTTTGTTATTGATGTCAAAGGGGGGCATACACTAGATAGATTCTATGCAAGAAAGATATTGGTGGAAGGGGGAGAGTATATACAAATATAGATTTGTAGACATCTATTGTAGTGTTTCCATCAATGACAAAGGGGGAGATTGTTGGTAATTTGTGTTGTAATTGATGTCAACTTGATGTCTAAAAATATGTATTGTCATTAAGTTGGATGAATGGAGTATGTGTTGTGGTCATCAGTGAATCTAATGATGCATATTTGAGAGAAATTGTATTAGTTTAGATGATGTATTTTAAGACATATTTTAGAGTATTTGTGTCATCTCAGATTGGTCGGAGACATGGAAGATAGTCTAAAGATTCATCGAGGAGAAATATATTAGTCTAGAATAGAAGATATGTATTGATACAAATGATTCATGTTTTGATTATGTGATGTGGTCATATTGACAAGTATCTAGATGTTCAAGAGTTAATTTAGATGATGATTGAGTTCAACTTCATACTTGGTGTTTGAAGAAAATTGTATAAGTGTTTCAAAACAATGCATTTTCTTTTTATCTCCACATTTTACCATACTTTATCCTCCAATTGTGCAATTTAGGATTTAAGACTTGTTATTGTCAAGGGTCTACTGTCAAGTTTTCATGTCGTAATATCTTCTATAAAAAAATTTATAAGGGTTTTATCCTCAAATCATAATTTGGCAATAAAATATGTTCTAGTTAGCTCACTATAATGTTCCACATTATACCATATTGATTGGTTTGTCTATGTGGTTTTGAGATGATGATGAGGATGGTGCATTAGACTAGACCTGATTTTTCAATGGTGTTATTGCTTTGGTGCATGATATTCATCACGTTGATATTACAAACTCTAACTAGCTTGCATTGTGAATGCTAGTTTAGTAAATTAATTTCTTTGCACCAACATTTGATGATTAGTTACTTCAGGAGATAATTTTATAAATTTTGTAAATGGTCTTCATTTTATTCATCTTGGTCCATACAATTTTTTGTGTCTTTCTCTAGTGGTAAGAACATAAATAGTTAGCAATTTTGACGATGGTATTGATATCTAAGTCAACTCGGTATGTTCCTTACATTGTTGTTGATCCTAACCTATTTTAGTTGCTTTGGAGGATGTGATATAAAATGTTTAAAGTTTATATTGAACGTTTCTTGATCCACAACCTATTCTATTTTGATGGTGAGTACATTTGAGTTTGACCTATGCTATCACACACACACACACACATGAAGCTATGAGAGTTGATGTGAAGTATGCTACACATATGATTCTTAGTTGTCATCAATGTCAAATTTATTGGTGGTCTGGTTTTTGGTGCTACTGTGATGTCAAACTTATTGGTGGTTTTCTTTTTGGTGCTATTGGTCTGATTGTTGGTTGTTGATGTCTAGTCTTGTTGGTGGTCCAATTATTGGTCTGAAAGTATCATGATGTAGAAGTATATGGTTGTATCTAAATGTTGGACTACATTTCTATCGATAAGTGATATTATAAAGAGTTGTATGTAGAATGGTGTGTTTCTTTCGGGAATATGTCGATTTACTATTGAAACTAACTATAAGTGTTCTAGATGGTAAGTGTTGATGATAAAGTGTGTTTCCAAAGGACGAATGTCTCTTTGCTTGGTCTAAATACCATTGGCAATATGGTGGATTTGGTTATGTGTTGTCATTGATGTCAACAATGTATCCCGATTGGAGACTATTCCGGTTGGATCTGTTTCAGTTAGTCTTAGTGATCTTCTTAGTTTTGGCTATGATTCTAATCCAGTATGATCAGATCTTTGGATTCGGTTTTGAATGCTTATTCTGGTTGGTTCATGATTTGGTGCTCTGGCTATTATCTCTTTTGGTATTTACCAATATCGACTAGTTTCTGGATCTACTGGCTTGTCTCTGCTATCCTGATTAGCTTTACTGGTATGCATTATTTGGTGCCTTAGTCAGTGGATTTTGGGTCCAGCTTATGGAATCAGTCTCTAGCATGCTAAAGGTGTTTCTTGATTTTGTTTTGAGTATTTGGTAACTTTTCATTGGATGGCGTGTTGTTATGATGGTCCTATTTGGATCCAATTATACTTTATGTTATTTCACTGAGGGTTTCTATCAGTTTGTGAAGTGTGTTGGATTTTGGTCTTAGCGGAATCTACAACAGATATAATTATTTGAATACTTGATTTAGGTCCATGCTATGTAATTTAAATCATAATATTGGTCTAGTGGTATCATGTGATGTAATTTTTGTAATTATGGGTTTATGGGTTTAGGGTTTAGCCGACCTTGTCAATAAGGTTGATGATCTATATTTATAGGTGACTTATTCATGTAATTTGGATATCGATGGGATGGATGGTTATGTCTACATTATCAAAGGAAGGATTATGTGTGAATAGTGTCATATCATTCAAGTGAAGGTTGAAAGGTTTTGTATTACAGAGGAGACATCAATGCTTAACCGGAACTGTATCAAGCATTAGTAGATGCTACTTTCATAGTTCATTTCTTTCTGGATTGTAGTCCAATGTTTATATTTAATTCAGTGAGACTTCCCTTTGTGATGAGAAGTGCACTCTAGGTTGTTGGCCTTTCTACAAATGCAAACCCCATTGTAATTATTCATAATACTACTGCAAAGTATTCATCTGATTGTGGGTAGGGTTTCCGACCATGGTTTTTCCCTTTTTGGGTTTTCCATGTCAAAATATTGGTGTTATGTGTGTTGTACTTTCATGATATATATTTCATTGTGATGTGCTCCGGTATAAGGTTATAATTGAATTAATTATTGTATTTATGAGTAAACTAATTTGGCCCCCTCTCTGTTTATTGGCAGTATCAAATCATTCTAACAATTGTATCAGAGAGAGGTCCTATCTACAGAAGCTTAACTGCTTGAGGAGATCAGATGGCAACTGCATCAAGTTCCACATTCAATCCTTACCGGAAGGAGAGTCCCAAATTTGATGGTACTAATTACAAAATATGGAAGAGGCAGATGAAGATTCATCTCAAATGTCTAGAAGCTAACTTTTGGGAGATAGTGGAGAAAGGTTATATACCTCATGATCCTAATTATGGAACATCGACACCTGCTGATGAACAGAAGAGAGATGAAAATGACGTGAGAGCAAGAGAAGCATTGTTAAGCACCATATCTGATGAAAAGCTATTGACTGTCATAGAGTTGGAGAATGCTAAGCTGATCTGGACAAAACTTGAAAATCTTTATGAAGGTGACTAGGCTATGAAAATTGGAAAACTTGAAGGTTTTCGGGTATGATATGAAGCTTTGAAGATGGAAGAAGATGAGAAGTTAAGTTATTTCTTGGATAGAGTCAATGAGATTTTCATGGGTATCAAATGTTGTGGTGAATCGGTTAGTGAGGATGAGATAGTATAAAAAGTTCTGAGAGCTCTACCTCTAGCTTATAAGATGAAGGATATTTCTATCAATGAACTCCGGACAATGTCACGTACCCTTGTGACTAGAGATACTTTACTTGGGAAATTGATTGCTTTTGAACTTGAAGAACATGGAGATTAGAGTACTACTAAAAATGAGACTACATTTAAAGCATCTGCCTTTGGTAAACAGAAGGTAGATTAGAAGGATATGTATGCTAAGGATATGGAGGCAATTGAGAGAGAAGAAAGAGAACTTGAAGAGTTGAAAGCCCTGATTGCTAGAAAATTCCTAAAGGACCAACTAGAAGTAAGTATGAAGGAAAAGTCCCTTTCGATTATTTTTTCATGCAATAAGATTGGTCATTTTTCTTCTATATGCCTTGAAAGATCTACTAAGAATCATGAAATATTTGTGAGGAATTATAAGCATAATCCTAAATATCAGACCAGACCTAAATTGAAAAGGAATAAGGATAAATCATGTTTTTATGCTGGTGATGATGATTTTGGTGTTTGTGATGATGATGATGATGAACCTATGAGTAGATCTGATAATGGTGCCTCATTAGGAAAAGATTGGGTCTTTATTATTATTAAGGATGATTCTCTAGAAGCTACAAAAATTAAAGAGAAGGATGAATGGGTTATAGACAGTGGATGCTTGCATAACATGACTGGTGACAAGAGAAAGTTTTTATCATTGCAAGAATTTGATGGTGGATTGGTCAAATTTGGAGACAACAAGGTGTGTAGGATCAAAGGTAAAGGAAAAATATAATTGAATGGTAAAACTAATACTGCTAATATTTATTAAGTTGAAGGCTTAAAGCATAATCTTTTAAGTGTAGGTCAAATGGTGGATAGATGATTTTATTTGCTATTCAAGGATGGAAAATGTAAGATCATCAAACGATCTAGATTGGAGATTGCTTCCGAAACTCAGACCAATGGAAATATCTTTCATTTGAACTCTGGTGAGAAGGCTTGCTTGATTGCTCAGATTGACAAAAGTTGGTTATAGCATAAGAGGATGTGTCATGCAAATTTTGATTGGATAGTGAAGATCAGTTCAATACCGGCTATCAGAGATTTGCCCAAGATTGTTAAACCTCATAATCTGGTATGTAGAGAATGTCAATTGGGTAAGCAAGTTAGAACTTCTTTCAGAAGTATACATGATAAATGTAATGAAGTTATTGATCTTATTCATATTGATTTGTGTTGGTATTATGTGAACCTGTATAAGGACATAATGATATTGTATGTTGTCATTGATGTCAATATGTGATATGAAGTGAATCGACATATGTGATATGTGAGAAGAGAGAACCGGCATATGTGTGAAGTAGGATATATGCCAAAGTGAAGTATATTTTCTCAAGGTGAACCGGCATGTAGTTATGGGAACCAGCACATGGAAGCATTGTATGACTACCAGTTGGTAGGTAGTTTCCACTTCATGATTTCTGATTGGAGTATCTCAAGCCTGTGTGACTCAATCAGTGATCTCTGTGTGATGAGTTAGTAGTATAATGGAGAACAGATTGTGCTACCACATAAGCCCTGTGCGCATGAAGGATCTTGCATGAGAAGACTATTCCTATCTACCTCAGGAATGTGCGAAGTTTGTCAAACAATGATAACGCGTGATGGGTTATCAGCCGCCATGAAATCGGTGGATAATGGATGATGGAGAATGTCTTGAGATCGATTCAAGATTGTTGCATTTAATGCAATATGATTCAATGGTCAGGATTGAACCGCTTGAATTGCTTAACCTAACAGGTTTAGGGTTTAGGGTTTTTGCTACTGACCTGTCTATTTCCTATAAGGTTGATGTTGTGTTTATTTCTAAGGTTGTTGGCAAAAGTTGTGTCTGTGTATCCAAGGGAAGTGATACGTGATTCTTTCCAGACCAAAGGAGAGAAGAAATACCTGCAAAGTGAATGTGTAGAAGGTGAAGAGGAGCCAAAATGGATCTATATTAGCATTGAGTGTTGTTACCAGATCATTGTATTTCTTGTTGATCTTTAACCACTTCAACAGTTGTGAAATCCCTTAACAGGGTAGCCTTAACTAGCTTGATACAAATCCCTTAATAGGGTAGCTTTAATAGGCTTGATTCAAATCCCTTAACAGGGTAACTCGAAGTTGATGAGTTCTGGGAAGCTATAGAGCTCTAGAGATCCTTAAGCTATTGAGTTCTTGAAATCCTCTAACAAGGTAACCCTAACCAGGTTTAACCCTTAACCGGGTATTGTAACCATCCCTTAACTGGGTGATCCCTAATAGGATCAATTCCTAGCAGAACCTATTGTAATGTCTCTAATCAGACAAGGCTTCGAACAGAGCAGACTTCTAAAGAGTTCAAAAAGCAGCTTGTGGGTATTCATCCCCACTGTGGTTTTTCCCAGTTGGGTTTCCACGTGAAAATATGTGTGTCATGTGTGATGCTCTTATCTTGTGATGCTTTGTTATTGTTTGTTAAGCTTATGATGGTTCAATGTTTTATGCTTCTCTATAAAACATATTGAACTAACTATTGTGAAGATCTGATGATAGTTTATCTATTCATGCATGAGGGTGTAATGGTACTATAGTATTGAGCTAAGAGGAAAGCTAAGAGTGTAACCGATTTATGATTGTTTTAGTTGTTCTAGGTCTTACAGGTTGCTCTTTGTTTCAACTAGTATGATTGTTTGCCAGTCATTTGAAGTATTTGCTATCAAACCAGTTTTGGACTGTATTTTTGTCTGTATTGATTCACCCCCCACTCTTAGTACCAGTTTGGTACTATTCTTTCATCATTGAGTTATCAATTTGTGCGGACCGGAAAGGACTAAAAGCTTTCAAGGTGATAGATATTTTATGTTGCTTATTGATGACTATTCTAGAATGATGTGGGTAGCATTTTTGAAAGAGAAATCTAAACCTTTTGAAAAATTCAAAATCTTTAAAGCTATGGTTGAGAATGAGATAGGATTGAAGATAAAATGCTTAAGATCAGATCATGGCGGTGAGTTTACACTTGGTGAATTCAACAAATTTTGTGAAAGGAATGGTATTAGGAGACAACTTTTTGCCCCAAGGACTCCACAACAGAACAAGTTAGTTGAAAGAAAGAACAAAACAATTTTGGATGCAACAAGGAAAATGATGACATAAGCTAGATTACCTAATATCTATTGGAGGGAAGTTATTAATACAACGGTATACACTTTCAACATAGTACACATAAAAGGTGAAGCCAGTAAGACTCCTTATGAATTATGGTTTGGTCATACTCCTACTGTTAGATATTTCAAAATTTTTGGAAGTAAATGTTACATTAGAAGAGATGATGCATTAGGAAAGTTTGATCCTAGAAGTGATGAAGGAATATTTTTGGGTTATTCTACTAAGAGAAAAATATACATATGTTATAACAAAAGATTGAATATTATAATGGAGAGTATAAATGTCAAGGTGGATGAGCATGGCAGTAATCAGATAAGATCATTTGATTATGGACCGAAAGATGAATTTATCAGACCTGAACTAGTAATACAAGAATTAGTTCATAACAATGACCCAGTGACACTAGTAGCATCAAAAAATTAAACAGTGATAGATCAACAACAGAATGAGTCAGCAAATCAAGAAAATTCAAAGACTCCCAGGTATGTAAAACTAAATCATTCTGAGGATCAAATCATTAGGGATTGGTGCAAGGTGTGCGCCCTTGGTTTCCTTGCATTGTGCACTGCAACGCTTGGGTTTGTATCATGGCTTAACTACCTCCTATGGATTATATTGGTTTCATGGCTTAGTAAGAAATAATCATGTACTTCATTGTCTATAGTTGAAGTAGAATATGTTGCAACTGCTACTAACTACACTCAGATTTTATGGATGAAACAAATATTAAAAACTATAAGGGTAAGTTATGATGAGCCTATTGTTATTCACTATGTTAATACTACTACTATTGATATGTCAAAGAATCCAATATTTCATTCCAAATCAAAACACATTTCTATAAGGTATTATTTCTTGAAGGAAGAGGTTGAAGCAAAGGAAGTTAGATTGGTTTATGTGCCTACTAAGGAACATATTGCAAATATTATAACAAAACCATTGCCTAAAGATACTTTTGAATATCTCAGAGATCAGTTGGGGGTTACCAACCCTCCAGAAGAGACTTAGAGATGCAAGAATGCATCAATCTGGTAAGATTATCTCATATTTTATTTGATCCGGATTGATGAGATGGTGCTACTACTCAGGGGGAGTAGTGAATTTTTTGGTTTAGTATTCTCAGTCTAGTATCCATCCTTTGTCATTGATGTCAATGGGGGAGAGGTGGTATTCATGTAAAAATCAATCATATCTTTGAGGGAGATTGTTGGCATTCCTTGGCACTTGGATGTTTTCCACAGCCAGTGTTGCCATCAATTCCAAAGGGGGAGATTGTTGGAAATATACTGGATTTGGTTAATTGTTGTCATTGATGTCAACATTATATCCTAGTAGTCTTGGTGATCTTCTTGGTTTTGGCTATGATTCTGATCTGGTAGGATCGGATCTCTGAATTTGGTTTTGGATGATTATTATAGTTAGTTACATGTTTTCTATATTCTGTTGGTTCATGATTTGGTGCTTTGGTTGTTATCACTTTTTGTATTTACCACTACCGACTAGTTTCTGGCTTTACTGACTTGCCTCTGCTATCTTGATTAGCTTTACTGGTATGCATTATTTGGTGACTTGGTCAGTGTATTTAAGGTCCAGCTTATGGAATCGGTCTCTATCATGTTGAAGGTGTTTCTTGATCATGTTCCAAGTATTTGGTTGTTTTGCATTGGATGGCGTGTTGTTATGATGGTCCTATTTGGATCTAGTTAAACTTTCTATTATTTCATTGAGGGTTTCTATGGACTGGTAAAGCATGTAGGATTTTGGTCTTAGAGGAATCTCCAGTGGATATAATTATTTGAATACTTGATTTAGGTCCATGCTATGTAATGTAACTCATAATATTGGTTTGGTGGTATTGTGTGATATATTTTTTTGTAATTGTAGGCTTATGGGTTTAGGGTTTAGCTGACCTTGTCAATAAGGTTGATGATTTGTATTTATAGGTGACTTATTCATGTAATTTGGATATCGATGGGATGGATGGTTATGTCTGCATTATCAAAGGAAGGATTATGTGTGAATAATGTCATATCATTCAAGTGAAGGTTGAAATTTTTTGTATTACAAAGAAGACATCAGTGCTTAACCAGAACTATATCAAGCATTAGTAGATGCTACTTTCACAGTTCATTTCTTTCTGGATTATAGTTTGATATTTATATTTAATTCAGTGAGACTTCCCTTCCCTTTGTGATGAGAAGTGCACTCTAGGTTGTTGGCCTTTCTGCAAGTGCAGACCCCATTGTAATTATTCATAATACTACTAGAAAGTATTCATCTAATTGTGGGTAGGGTTTCCCATTGTGGTTTTTCCCTTTTCGTGTTTTCAACGTCAAAATATTGGTGTTATGTGTTGTCATTTCATGATATATCTTTTATTGTGTTGTGCTTCAATATAAGGTTTATAATTGAATTAATTATTGTAGTTGTGAGTAAACTGATTCACCCCCCCTTTTAGTTTACTGCCAACATGAGATCATTCCAACAAAAACTACTCTGGTCATTGGTATCTTTGTTTGGTAATGTATGGTTTTATCCCACTGTATCAAATTGATTTTTGGTTATGGTGGACTAGTCTTCTTACATTTCAGTTTTGCATTTGGATAGATGTTTAAATATGAGCACTATCTATGTTTGTGATAAGAGTTTGTACAATTTTAGGATGTTGCAAAGGAATGCATTGCAATCTTTCTCTTGCTAGTTTTCTCTAGGAGTTGTGGATCATTGTATTATGTTACTAGCACTTTATGCTACTTTTGTGGTGGCCTGCATATCTTATTTTTATGTCCAGATTAAGTGTTTGGGTAAAACAGATTGATATGAACTATCTTACACATTTTGGTATGAGCAGTTCATGTAGAGTCCTTTTAGTGATATATTGAAGGTGTATTGACTAGTGTGAATATTCACACATCTCTTTTGAGTTATGCATGTAATTTTTTTGGTTGATGATGCATATACATGATACATATTTGACCCAGCCTAATAGAGGTTATTGATGATTCAATTAGTATATAATGTATAGATTAGTTAGGTTATAAAAGAGATAAAGTAATTAGAGATATGATATGGAATGAAGTAAAGTATGATCTGTGAATGTGATGCAAGGTTAAGGTAGTACAATGGTCTAGATGTCTTACATTGGAGAGATGGAAGTTAGATCAGATGAGTATTAACCTGTGAATAATTATCTACATATTTATAGATGTTATTCTTTCTTGTAGTTCAATCTCTTATTATTATTATTATATTTGGAAATTTATTTTCTATCTTGCCTCAAAGAAGTTTTCTTTAGTTGTGAAAATCTCTCTTTTGTATCTTGCCCTAAGGTTGTATGCCTTAGCCTAAAATTTTAGAGCAATGAGCTCCATGGCATATAGCCTAAATCATTGTAAATGTTCACTTATTACATATATTGTGAGTTGGATTCTCATAGTGGTTTTTCCAATTTCGGGTTTTCCATGTAAAAATATTGGTGTACTTAGGTCAATTTTTTGTTGTTTTGATTATTAATTTTTATGCACATGATGTGAATGGATGTTATGGTTTTAATCTGCTCAAGTTTTAGCATATGATAATTTTCCCCCCTCTTGGCAATTCGATAGTGTTCAAAAATGTATTGTAATGTGAAAAATCAATTATTGATTTATCACATGATTATGAAGTCTGTGAAATCTATGTGATAAAGTATTTGGGCTACAAAGAGGACTACACTATCAAAATTTGTTAGATGTTTATTCTACAATAATTTACAATATGTTTCTAATTGTAATGTCATTGTATCTTGTCCTGAAGAAGTGATCTTCAGCTTGTAAATCCATTGTATCCTAGCCTAGGGTAATGCACCTTAGCTTGCAAGTCCACTTAGGGATCGGTTGACTTAAAACATTTTTTTAAAACTTTTACATATATTGTGAGTTGATCCTCATTGTGGTCTTTCCCTCCTTAGGTTTTACATGTAAAAATATCGGTGTTCTTTTGTGGTGTGTTTTGTGTTTCATTCTTTATTTTTGCAAATTTGAATTAAAGGTTTAAAAGTAAATGAAAGATTAAGTTTTAGTTTAGATTGATCCAACCCATCTCTTAACATATGGGTGTGTTCAACAAGGGGTTCATGCATGTATTCACTCATGGAAGAAATATATGAATTTGATCATTGATTCTAACTTGAATCCTTGACATTAGATCTCTTCTTCACTACCTTGAAAATGTTTGATTGAAATCACTCAATTAATGTGTGAATTGGAATACTTGTAGCGAGATGTTTAAATGAGGGGTGAGAGTTTTATTTATACACAAATTAATGAAATGTAATTAATATCTAACATTATATGCAATCTGATAATATAAGCTAATTGAAAATAAACACTAATATTTAATTTTTCTAATGGAATTGATTCTAATACCTGTATGTGGGAAAAGTGGCTCAATGAAATGAATATTACGATTCCAGGATTAGTCCACACACCAATGGGACTCTTGGTGCAAGTTATGGAGCTGCATGGAATAGCTCAACTTCTCAAGGGATGTTCCATTGTTCTATATCTCACAAGACCTCGTAAGCCAATGCCTTTACTCTCATATCACTGAGCAAAGTGACTTAGGGATGACAATCACAAGAATGAGGGATGTTTTGATCAATCTAACATGAATGCAATCCTAGTGTGCATGATATTAACAAAAGATGAACTAAACTAGCATGAATATAATGATAAGATGAAAGGATTAGTAACAAAACTATCCTACCATTCTATAGTAGTTTGAGATTATTATTATATGATAATACAAATGCCTATTTTAAGATTCTATGAAGATTATCAAAGAGAGGCTAAATGCTTGATTAAAATGATTTAGATTAGACGCTTAGTAAAATGTCTATAAGTTTGATGCTAAAGAATTGGATATGAGAATGAGAGAACGAGGGCTCTATTTATAGGAAAAATAGAGCAATGGATGGTCAAGATTGGATGATCCTATCAAGGGTCGGGATTGAAACTTATCTATCCATGCACTCAATTCTCACCAATGAAATGGTGACAATTGTTAGCAAGAGACTACTTGAGAGGAGATGCAAGAAGCATTAAATGTTTGAGAAGACCTCATGGTTACCTTAGAAGGTAAGGGTTAAGGTTAGGCTAAGAAAACCCATTGGATAAAGCTTTTACCCAAAGGATAAACTCTTGTGCAAGGGTTAAAGAAATAACCATTGTCAAAGCAATGAATGGTAGATGAGACCCTAGGGTTAGATGAGGGCTAAGTTAGGCAAAAAGTCTCCAACCATGTAAAAAGGTTGAGTTAACCATTAATGGTTATGTAAGAGACTTAAATGGTTAAGTTGTTGAGGACGAAAATCCTTTAATGGTTATTTAAGACTTCAAGGGTTTGAGAAGTGACTTCCATTTATTTAGGGATGTGACAATGTTTAGTAGATGGGTTAGGCTAATTTAGAAGGGATTAGAAGAATTTAGAAAGGGTTTAGAGAGGCAAGTGGGAGATGTAGGAGAATGTAATTTTAATTAAAATAAATTGCTTTATTTGAACAAAATAGATGCAAGTGGAGGATATTAAATAAATTAGATTTATTTATTTGAAGTGAACAATTTAATTGAATGTAAATATAATTAAAAAGAGTAGGAGGGGGATTTAATTAAATAAAATGATTTATTCAATTAAATGATATGAAGGGCATAGGTAAATTTAATTAAATAAATTGAATAACTTATTTAATCAAATAGATGAATCTGGATAATTTAATTAAACTAAATTTAATTGAATAGAGGAATGAGAATAAAATGAACATTAAATATTCATTTATGAAAGTGGTCATTTTTATATGTCTACATTTTGCCCCTCTTTGAAGTGATGTGTGTGCACATGTTGATTCGAAGAAAATTGATGTGTCACCAAAATTTGATTGATGTGATGTCGGGTGTCGAAATGTCGATGTCGTGCCCCTAATTTGATGATCAATATTAATGATGCCCCCTCGGGAGATGAATCAAAAAAATGAAAATTTGATTGATTTGAGAATAGTTTGTAGATTTGATCACATTTTGAAATTTTCTTTTCTGTTTAATGTGTGCCAATTGATTCATCTCCCGAAAAATGATGTTTGCTAGGGTTATAAGCGAGAGCACGAGCAAAATATATGCCCCACCTAGTAACCCTAATTTACTTTTACCCTATAAAAAGGTGAAAAGTGATTTTATTTGTATCATTTGTGCCTTTTGACTTTTGGTGAGAGTGACATTTGGAGAGTGAAAAAATGTCGGTTCCCTATGCTTCACACCGATTCGAGCACGTTCGTCGATACCAGAGGCCCGCCACATATGGTCCACCTATAAGTCATCTAAATTTTGCCCCTTTTTCTTTTTGTTTTGTCGATTTTGATCATGTTTTTGGTTTTTTGTGTCAAACTCTCACGGTTTAGCGCATCGGGTCATTTGCATAGCGCATACAATAAAATAGTTACCGTGTAGGGTTAGTGAACTAGGGTAGCATCTAGGTGTTGTTGGATAGTGTGTTGTAGGTGTAGGGTAGCGCATAGGGCAGGATAGTGCATAGGGCTAACAGGGTAGCACATGCAGGGAGCAGGGTAGCGCATGAGGTAAACTAGTGCATAGGGCTAACAGGGTAGTGCATGTAGGGAATAGGGTAGTGCATAGAATAACCTAGAGCATAGGGTAAAGGCTGTAGTGTGTAGCTGAGTTTAGCTAGCGCATAGGTGGCAGCTTAGTGCATGGGGGAGATTTCTTAGCATGTGGCCAGAAAATGTAGCTAGAAAAGAAAGGAAAGGTGATGTTGCAGAGGAAAAATAGATGAGGGGAGATGGGGGAGAGTGTTCCTAGATGGGTGTTTTAGCCAATTTTGTGTCTGTTGTGCTGATGCATGATTGTTTGATAGATTTTTGAAATTGCTTTTTTTGTTGAAGTTCCAAGATGATTGATTGAATGATGATCCTTATTTTCTATTGATTTGGATATTTGATTTCTTCTATTAATGTGATGTCCGATATGAGTTCCGATCTATGATTTCCGATTTGATTTTTGATATGAGTCGTGCGATATGGATTTTTGAGTCGTTTATCGATATGGGTTTGATACTCGATATGAAACTTGATTTTATTTTAGTTGTTTCAAGTTGATATGGAATTTTGATTTCAATATGGATTTTTGAGTCGTTTCTTGTTATGGGTTTGATATTCGATATGAAACTTGATTTGATATGGATTTGTTTCAAGTTGATATGGAATTTTGATTTTGATATGGATTTGATTGTCGATATGAAACTTGATTTGATTTTCGTTGTTTCAAGTTGATATGGAATTTTGATTTTGATATGGATTTGATTTTTGATATGAAACTTGATTTGATATGGATTTGTTTCAAGTTGATATGGAATTTTGAGTTTGATATGGATTTGATTTTTGTTTCTCGATATGGGTTTGATATTCGATATGAATTTTTGTTTCAAGTTGATACGGAATTTTAATTTCGATATGGATTTGATTTTCGATATGAAACTTGATTTGATATGGAATTTTGATTTCGATATGGATTTGATTTTCAATATGAAACTTGATTTGATTTTTGTTGTTTCAAGTTGATATGTAATTTTGATTTCGATATGGTTTTTTGAGTCATTTTCTCGATATGGGTTTGATATTCGATATGAAACTTGATTTGATATGGATTTGTTTCAAGTTGATATGGAATTTTGAGTTCGATATTGATTTGATTTTCATTTCTCGATATGGGTTTGATATTCGCTATGAAACTTGATTTGATATGGATTTGTTTCAAGTTGATATAGAATTTTGATTTCGATATGGATTTGATTTTCGATATGAAACTTGATTTGATATGGAATTTTGATTTCGATATGGATTTGATTTTCGTTTCTCGATATGGGTTTGATATTCGCTATGAAACTTGATTTGACATGGATTTGTTTCAAGTTGATATAGAATTTTGAGTTTGATATGGATTTGATTTTCAATATGAAACTTGATTTGATATGGATTTGTTTCAAGTTGATATGGAATTTTGATTTTGATATATCAGATAGATGTGGGAACTGATATTTGGACCTGTTTTTCTTGTTGTAGGAACGACTTGGTGTTTTTCAGTCGCGAGAACAATTTTCGAGGCCATGGTCTCTGATTCCGCGATTGACACAAGCAAATAGAGATATCATTGAGACATGTGGGTTGTCCTCTTTGTTGGATATGCCTCAATATATTATTAACTGGGTTTTACTGACAGCATTGGTAGAGAGGTGGCACAGTGATACCAACACCTTTCATTTGGCTACGGGCGAGATCACAGTCACTCCAGAGGACTATTATCAGATTCTATGGATCCCTATGGTAGGGGCACTATTTCCTTATGAGTAGACCGAGGAGGATGGGACAAAGGCGCTTCGCCGGATTTTCCATGATGAGCATATTTGTGGATATGAGATCCTGTGGCAGGAGTTCATAGACTTTGATTATGCCCCACTACCATCAGTATTGGCAGGTTTTGTAGGTGGTTTTTTTGTGTCCCAACCGTAGGTCAAAGGGACTGGTAGTGGGATAGGGATTGGTTCTAGAGGATATGGTGACATAGGGTCATAGGTTTGCTTGGGGGTCTTGCATGTTGGCCCATCTGTACAAAGATTTGCATCAGGTGGTGTACTTAGGATACAACAGTTTATTAGTTGAGGTCACATTATTATAGGTGTAGGCTTGGGAGCACATTCCCGTAGTGAGGCCACTTGCAGACAGGGATAGGCCAGTTGGTTAGGCTTATGTATATGGATACACAAGGATATTTTTTCAACGTAAGCTGGACAAACTAGAGCATTGGAGGAGGGTCCTATATGACATTGATACGGTTATCTGGAGATCATACATGGAGTGTGAGGTGTGGGTTGAGGATGGGCTAGAGATGCCCTATGTATATAAGTCATGATTTTTGATAGGGCGGATGCCTTTTGTTATTTAGAGGTTCTTACATAGTCGAGTTTAGCAGGAGTATGGTTGACAGCAGGGTATACTACAGGGAGCATGCTTATATGCTTGTTGGAGGCAGGATGTGCCACAGTGGGGTTTGAATATTGATAGTGCAATGGCGATGGAGGAGTACATGCATTTGGCCGAATAGATATGGGACTACAGGTTCGGGGTGGTAGATGTGGGGATGATAAAGGAGTTTGTAGCACTCTTCATGGCCCATGTTGTAGCATGAATATCAGATCTAGCAGAGATGATTCCTGCATTTGATGATGATAAGGATGAGCAATCAGAGATGCTAGGGAGATGGAGAGATGAGGGAGAGGATCTTGAGGAGGGATATTGGGATGATGGAGGTGATGATGGGGGAGATGGGAGGGGAGGTGGTAGAGGGAGATGAGGAGATAGAGGAGGAGATGGAGGAGATAGAGGAGGAGATAGGGGGTACCATGACATAGATACCTATTAAAATGCGAGTACCCACCCACCGAGAGGATGCACAGATTAGATCCTTATAGTTGTTAGTGTAGCAACTTCAGGCACAGGTACTAGCTCAGCAACATTAGATTACACAAGTTACTGCAGAGTAGGATATAATGATAGAGCAATTAGGTCGAGCAGAGGCTCGAGCGGATTGCCTGGAGAGAGTGGTGGCTAGTGGTTCTATGAGAGACACACTGAGAGAGATGCAGTATGTAGCCAAGGAGGTTGAGTACTACATGCATCTATATGAGGAGGTGGTTCCTAGAGATCACAGAGCTCCTAGCTATACTGCTGTGAGATCTAGTCAATCTAGGAAGACTCATTCGGGGATGGAGAGAAGAGATGTGACTGGGTCATCTTGACATGATCCACCCAAAGATCCAGGTGTCAAGACATCTACTGCGAGACCATCAACCTCAGGAGATAGTCATACCTGAGAGACTTGTCTCTATTGTATTTTGATCATTGTGTTGTATTTGGACAGACATGACATCTTTTGTATATTTGATCACTTTTGAGATATATAGAGGACACTAATTTTCTGATCCACATGTGATGTGTTTTTATGGATGATGATTTATGCATTGATGTGATGATTCTATGATGATGATGTAATGCTTAGATAAATGTGTTTTATTTTATATTGATTGATATGATTGTATGATTCATGATGCAATGCGATGTATCTTGAAAATGAGATGTATGATAATGATATGTTATGAGATGTATCTTGAAAATGAGATGTATGATAATGATATGATGTGAGATGTATCTTGAAAATGAGATGTATGATAATGATATGTTGTGAGATGTATCTTGAAAATGAGATGCATGATAATGATATGCTATGAGATGTATCTTGAAAATGAGATGTATGATAATGATATACTGTGAGATGTATCTTGAAAATGAGAAGTATGATAATGATATGCTGTGAGATGTATCTTGAAAATGAGATGTACGATAATGATATGTTGTGACTAAATGCAAATTTTACATGATATGCAACTAATTGATAATCCTCATTTTGTCGTTTGTCATTCTTGTATAATCACATGTTTTTTCTTTCTTTGTGTTTATCATCATTGAGTGGCTGATATGTTAAAAATTTATACAAGCATAATGGTATAATTGAACCATAATGATCTAAGAAAAATTTACTTGGATTTTGATATTGCAAGATGGCAGAAGTGTCGAGGTATGATTGAACCAAGATGACTTGAGTGTTGCTTGCATATAGACAGACAAGATTTAACCATTTGTATGTGAAAAGTAGAATAATGTCTTCAGTGATATGTTTTGAATCACTTCTCAACACAAGTCTTTGCATAGTACAAATGATCTCCTCACAGGTAGAAAACTAAAAGATATTGGAGTCCCAAATCACTTTCTCTATCTCAATGCATCATTGAGAAAATTTAGGGGATCCAATAGTTCAAATAAAAGTTCAAGTGCGAAAATAGTCAAAACTTCATGCAAGATGTAAAAAAATTATACTTCAGAAAATCATCCATCATGTGTTTTGAAGTTGTTAATCAAATCAATGTTTTGTTTTCTTGGCTACTGGAGTTTTGCTTGACAAAATTTTCTTGGCATGCTGCGATTTTTGTTTGCTTGTTTGTTGAAATTCCCTTGAAATTAGAAGAATGTTGCCCCTAGTTATAGATACTGATTGATGTGGATATGTACAGTGATGACCAATCCATGGTGGGATATGACAAACTAATATTCAGATAAGCAAGGACAGTGACTATGCTAAGTATGTCTTGGATAATGCTATTTTGATAAAGTGTTGGGCGATGGCCAGGGGTTTTTGAGTTTGGATAAAAAGATATGAGCAAAGATAGATAGAGGAGTTGTTCCCTCACAAGTAGCGCCTATTGCCAGGTTTTCACCATTTGTTTTTATTGCACCCTTTTGTTGTTTTGCTTTTTTTGTATTTTTCTGATTTTTTTGATTTTTTTTTTGTATTGTTCACTTTTTCCATTCATTAGATCACTCAAGTATAGTATTTCTTCAGATGGATGCTCTTGGTTGGTTCATCAAGCACATCGCCTTCTCAAGTTGTTAGCTGATAGGGGCCTGATCCATAGACTAAGATGATGACATAGGGACCCAACCAGTTAGGTTCAAACTTCCCCTTCTTTTCTTGATCTTGTTGATTTCTAGGATTTTCTTTGAGTATGAGATCACCGACTTTAAAATGTCGAGGGATGACTCTGTGGTTGTATCTTCTACACATGCGCTGTTGGTATGCTTTGAGGTGATTATAGGCATGTTGTCATTTTCATCTAGAAGCTCTAGTTCTTGTAATATGTTTACTCGATACTCCTCATCGGGAATGAGACCTTTCAAAGATACCCTAAGTGATGGAATTTCTACCTCAAGAGGTAGAATTTCTTCTGATCCATACACCAATGAATACAGTGTAGCTCCTATAGGTGTCCAAATTCTAGTCCTATATGACCAAAGTGTCAGATTGAGTTCCACATGCCAATCCTTTCTTGCATCATTTACTATTTTCTTTAGGATTTTCAATATTGTTTTATTTGATGCCTCTGCTTGACCATTCCCCTATGGGTAGTAAGGTGTACAGAAACGATGTTGGATTTTGAATCGTACACATAGTTCTCATACATCTTGGTTTTTGAAGGGACATCCATTATCTGTGATGATAGAACTGGGAATGTTGTATTTGTAGATCAGATAATTGAGAATTAAAGATGCAATTTGTTTTCCACTTACTATGGTCATTGGGACTGCTTCAGTCCATTTTGGAAAATACTTTGTTGCAGTGATAATGAACTTGTGTCCATTTGAAGATGAAGGGTGTATTTTTCCTACTAAGTCAAGTCCCCACTGACAGAAAGGCCAAGATGTTGTAAATGGCTGCAATTTCTATGCTTGTGCATGTATAAGATTGCCATGGATTTGGCATTTAGGACATTTCTTTGTAAATTGATAAGAATCTTTTTCCATCGTCAGCCAGTAATATCCCATTCTTAGAAGTTTTTTAGCAAGCATAGGACCACTTGAATGTCTGCCATAGATACCTTTGTGAAGCTCATGTAAAGAAGAGTTAGATTCATTACGATTAACACAATGAAGAAGAGTACCATCTAGACCTCGACGGTAAAGAGTTTCAACAATTAGGGTATAACAGGCAGCTTGCCAGATAAAGTTGTGTTTTTGGTTCTGAGATAGGTAAATGGGTATGGTATTGGTTTTAAGATACTCATATATTGTTCCATATAAAGGAGAGTTTGAACTAGTTAAGGCATAGATAACATGGGATGTGGAATTGTCATAAGCTGGGGAAAATAGTTGCTCTACCAGAAACTCATAATGACTGTTGCTCTAGAATTTGTAGTAGTGAGGCAATAGTAGCCATTGCATTGGATGCTCTATTGTCAAACCTTGGTATTTTGTTGAAGGTGATGTGTACAAAATATTGTTTGAAGTCATCAACCATTCATTTGTATGGCAGCAGCTTGTCATCTTTTGTCTGGTAGTCATTGTTGATCTGATTTATGACTAGTTGGGAATCTTCATAGACTTTCAGTTTTGTGATTCTCCATTCTATGACCATTTTGATTCTTGTGACTAGTGCCTCATACTCAGCAATGTTATTTGAGCATGGAAACATGAGTCTATATGATCTTGGTATGGTATGTCCTTCAGGAGTGATGAACAAGATGCCGACACCTGAACCATGTTGAGTGTAGGAACCATCAAAGTATAGTGTCCATTGCTTGGTGGTAATAGTAAGGACATCCCTATCTAGAAATTTCACCTCCATTGGTTGTTTATCTGGTAGTGGTGCTTCAGCTAATTGATCTGCAATTACTAGTCCTTTGATAGCTCGATGCTCTGTGTAATGGATATCAAATTCGTTGAGAATCATGACCCATTTAGCCAATCTGCATGTGAGAGCTTCTTTGCTGAGTAAATACTTTAGAGGATCAATTTTTGCTACTAGCTTGATTGTGTGAGCTACCATGTACTGTTGGAATTTTTGAGAAGTGAACACCACTGCTAAACAAGCCTTCTCAATGAATGTGTAATTCAGCTCATATCCATTTAAAGTTCTGCTAATGTAATAGATAGCTCGTTCCTTGCCTTCTTGGTCTTTTTGTGCTAATAGTGCCCTCAATGATATGTATTTTGTTGATATGTAGAGAATAAGTGGATTTCCTGCTATTGGTGGTACCAGAACTGGTGGGTTCATTAGATATTGCTTGATTTGATAGAACGATTCCGCACATTTGGCTTCCCATCTAAATGGTACATTCTTATATAGCAAATGATTGAATGGTAGACTTTTATCTTCTAGTTGGACTATGAATCACCTGATTGACTAGAGTAGTCCTTGTAGAGATTTGAGTTGGCTAATGTTCTTAGGAGGTGGCATCTCCATGATGGTTTGTACCTTTGTTGGATCTACTTCAATGCCTTTTGCTGACATGATGTAGCCTAATAATTTGCCTGATGCTACCCCAAAGACACTTCTTAGGGTTGAGCCTGACTTGGAATTTATCCAATCTTTCAAATATTTTCTCTAATATGCCCAGATGTTCTGCCTGGGTAAATGACTTAGCTAGTCAATCATCCACATAGTCCTCCATGAAGGTATGCATCATATCATGAAATATCATCGTCATTTCTCTTTGATAAGTTGTCCCAGCATTCTTTAAACCAAAATGCATGACATTCCAATAATACATTCCCAAAGGATAGGTGAACATTGTTTTATCTTGATCCTCTGGAGCTATCTTGATTTGATTATAGCCAGAAAAACTATCCATTAATGATAGCATTGCATGGCCTGCTGTGAGGTCTACAATTATGTCGATGCTGGGCAAAGGAAAGTCATCCTTTGGACAGGCTTTGTTAAAATCCCTAAAATCTATGCATATCCTGATGCTTCCATCTGGTTTTGAAACTGGCACAATGTTTGAGACCCATTCAACATAGTCTATAGGTCGAATAAATCTGACATCTAATAGTTTCTTTAGTTTAGCTTTGACCATGAGTGTTACATGCGGATTCATCTTTCTCAATTTTTGCTTAATTGGATTAGCTCCTGGAGCAATAGATAAGTGATGCATGATGAAGTGTGGATCAATCCCAGGCATATCTACATAGGACCAAGCAAAATTGATTTTCTTTTCTTTGAAGAATTTGATAAACTCTAGTTTTTCTTCATCTGTTAGAGATTTTGCTAGGTGTATGTTTTTGGTTGCTTCTTTTGTACCAATGTTGATTGATTGAGTGGGCTCAATCAATATGGGTGATCGCTCCTGATAATGTTTAGGAAGAGTTTCAAGTCTCTCATCCTTAGGTGCCTTGAAAAGGTTTTCACCCTTAGATACGTCCTTTTATTTTACTTTTTTGTGATCTAGTGCTGCCATTGACTGGTTTTCAACAGTAGATCTTTTATTTCTTTCATTTTTGCGACTAAGAGAATCGGCATTCTCCTGATTTCCAATGTCATTACTTTGTTCACTGGTAGAGTCTATTTCTGGGTTGACATTGCATAGGTAATGGATAATGGAATCATCATCTGGGAAAATAGGTATGTCATGATTTTCGGGTTCATCCCAATCTATGAGATCAGGAAAGACAAGTGATAAAGAATCATTGGGTGGGTCAAGTTTGGCTATGGTAAGTGTCATGATAGAGGTATCATTAAGGTTGACTGGGATATTGAATAAGTTAATGATATTGTCAAGGTCTTCAATGGTATCATCTTTCGTGTAGACTTGTTCGTAATGCCACTGCTCATTTTCTTTGGCTTCATAGATATTTGGTGGACCAAATTTAAGTAGTCAAGACTCTGTGCCTTGTCCTTCTTGGGAAAGGGGTGTATGAATAACACTCTCAGGAATAACTTTAGTAACATTTGAATAGCTGCCCCATTCATAGTCATTAGAATCAGTCTCAGAAGTATTGTCCTAGAGTTTTTCAGTGCTGCTCATAGGTATGTTGTAGGGTGAAAAGACATCACTGATGTTTGATACCAGTCTGATAGTTTTCTCTAATTCCATATCAGATCCTGCTTGTACTCTTTTCATTTGTTCATATACTGTTTCTCCTTAGGGAGTGGTGATGTCTTTAGGGGGTTATTCTGCCTTGTTTGGAATAGGTTCCTGAACATGATGTACTTCTGCATAAGATGCTTCTTCTCTTTGAATGGCCAACTCCTCTTGCTGTGTCTCTTTTTCCTAGTGTTCTCACTCTTTCCTTATTGTTTCTATTGATTTGTGTAGTGCCTCCAACCATGATTCCTCCTTGTTCTTCTTCTTTGCTTTCCACTGAGGTTTTTGATATTTATTTGGTTTCTGCTTTGGGGGTAGCGTGTGTTCATAGCCCAATCCTGTTTTGTCTCTAGAGAACTATGAAGGAGGATCCAGTGGCTTTCTGATTCCTTCTTGACACTTGTTGATAGGTCCTTTGCCATTGTACCCCATTCGTTGCATGATTAGGTATCCCTTCCCATATTGTTGTGTTGGTATAGCTGCTTCCATAGTAGCAGCTCTGACTTCTTCTTCATCCTTGTATAGCCAACTAAGGATGTCCTTTTCTTCTGATTCATGTGCTAGTGTACCAAATTGGATAAATTTTCCATCAAAATTGGTGATGGGTTGTGTTGCTTGATGTGTTGATATAGAAGGTTGCCCATGAGATTTTGGTGATGCTAGTAAGTTGGCTCAACACACGGGTTCAAAAGAGCATTCTCCCATACCTTTCTCTTTGATTTTCATCTTCTGTTGGAAATCCATGAATAAATATTTGAGCTTTTCTTGATGATAATCTAGCATTGAGGAATTTTGTTTTTCCCTACTATGTGAAACCAAGCTGTCTTGGGCTACCCCCATAGCATTGCAATGTTGAAAGGGGTTATTATCTGTTGATATAGAAATCTCTTGCCCATTATAAGGGAATTTAACACACTGGTGGTAAGTTGAGGGTACCGCTTGCATTTCATGTATCCAAGGATGACCCAATAAAATATTATATGTGAGGTCTATGTCTAAGCCTTGGCACATAGTGTCCCTTTGTATCGGTCCTACTTGAATAGGTAATATTACTGTTCCCTTGGATGATCTTTCTTCATCATCATATGATTTGATGGTGATCTTTTGTGTCTGGATCAATAGACTGCTCAGAGAAGCCTAATGTACAGATAAGTTTTAAGGTATAGATATTGAGCCCAGCTCCTCCATCTATTAATACTCTTTTAACTTGATGTTTGCAGACCAAGACTTCAATGTGAAGGGGGGTATTATGTGGATGACTCAATGAGATATTATCATGCTCAGTAAAGGTGAGATTATGAATCCCTATCACGTGAGCCACCATGGCTTGAAATTTGTCAATATTCAGATCTTGAGGTACATTTGTTTCCAATAGTTCTTGTTCCAAGATGTCTTTATGTTTTGGTGAAAGTTTTAATAACTCAAGTATGGATATTTGAGCAGGAGTTCTGCATAGTTGACTTACCAAATCATATTGAGTCTTGGGGATAGTGTTTGTTGCTGATGTATGCCCTTTCAAGACATATTTTTGAGCTCTGGTGGTTACATTGATCGATTCATGTTCACATTTGTCCTAGATTTTAATGACATTTACTTGATTGTCATCTGTTGATATATGATTGAAGGTGTTATTGTATATGTGATTGATGTGATCTCCTCATGTATTATTTGATGATGAAGCCCCATCTTTGTTGTAATTTGGAAGAGGATTTTTAAAGGTGCCATGATCACCATTTGTCTTGAGACCATTGACCGTGA
Source organism: Cryptomeria japonica (assembly GCF_030272615.1). Taxonomy (NCBI): domain Eukaryota; kingdom Viridiplantae; phylum Streptophyta; class Pinopsida; order Cupressales; family Cupressaceae; genus Cryptomeria; species Cryptomeria japonica. Next base: position 755,944,820 of record NC_081407.1, on the reverse strand, counting down.
ATTCACCCCTATCAATAATGTCTTGAACAATGTTTTTAAGCGTCATGCAATCATTTGTTTGATGTCCTTTGTTTCGATGAAAATCATAGAAGTGTGAGTCATTCCACCAAGGTGGTTTGACCTGGGGTTCAAAGTTGTTTATAGCTGGTAATGTGATAATCTTGTTTGCCAGGAGTTCTCTCAATGTTGATTCTAATGATTTCCCCAATGGTATGTAAATGCATTTATTTGGAAAGTTGTTGGTGGTACCCCTTGAATTAGGATTAGGTCCTCGATTTGTGTTATTGTTTTGGGTATTGTTGGTATTGTTCCCATTTCAAGGTTCTGTGTTGGTATTTGGTGCATAAGTGTTAGTGCCTTGGTTAGCACCCTTTTGATTCTTGGTAGCCTAAGGATTACCTGATAAAGCCAATACTGGTTGTTTGGACTTTATATCATTAGCATCATTTCCTCCCTCATTTATAGTATTTTTGTTTCTGGTCCAGAACTTGGATTTGTCTAAGTTGTTGTTGTTGTCCTAGTTATTGAAATGAGAGTTGGATGAATTTGTTATGTCTTTAAAGAACTTCAATGTTCTTTTCTTGATACATGCATCCTCCACTTGGATTCCATTTTTGATCAATTTGGCAAAAGATGGTATGCATTGTAGATTGAGTATGTAACTCATCTCACTATTTAGATTGTTGATGAAAATTTCCATCTTTTCCTTTTCAAGCACATCTCGAGGATATCTTGAAACTATTTGTCTCCAACGTTGAAGAAACACCATGAATGTTTCATTGTTTTTCTGTTTGGTATTGTATACATCTAGCATGGTGATTGCATGTTGAATATTGTAGTATTATTGAGTGATAAATTTGTTGACTAACTCATCAAAGGATCTGATAGGAGGTGTGAGTTTGGATAACCACTCCATTGTTTTCCCTCCCAAGCTTCTTGGGAATAGCCTCATCAAATAGGTGTCATCATGGGAAAATTCAAGGCTCATGATACAAAACTCCTGAACATGATCATGAGGATCGCTCTTACCATCATATTTGTCAAATTTGTTAATAACTGAATTCGGGGGAAAAGGTATCATGTTTAACCTTCTGTCAAAATGGTAAGGACAAATTTCATTTAAGGAATACCATACTATTGTCCCCTATTGCATGTCCTGCATTTATCTTTGCAGCATTTGTTTTTGTTGTGTGAGAGCAACCATGGGTGCATTTGTTTGCTGAGGGAAGAGTTCTTCCCTCTCATTATCCCTAGTTCAGGTATGTGTGTGTTCTGGTATGTTTGGCTCAGGTATGATTTGTTCATGGTCATGTGCTTCCTCTTCTCTTTGTTGTTCTTGATAAGTATAATTTCAAGACCCTGTTCTAAAGACGTCAGTATCAAAGTCTTTAGGGATCCTAACTCATTTGCTTGTTAGCATGAGCAAGTATTTTTCTTTGTCAGCCTCTATGAGTTTTTCCACAAGTTTTTGAAATGAAGCATTTTCTTGACACTCTTGGAGGAGATCCTCAAAAATTTCTATGTCTTTTAGATTTGGATACTTAAAAGGATTTGGTAATCTTCGACCCATACTGGACTTTGGTTGTGGTTCGCTTTGCTTGTTTTGTTGAGAGCGAGTGACAACGGGCTTCTAGTAGATACTTTTTGTGATAAAGGGGATGAATTCCTCTTCTGTGTGTTGTTCAGGAGTTGGTGGTTCAAATCAAGGTATGTTATAAGTGATGCAAACTTCAGGGAATAAAGCTGGATTGATCTTTTCTCCACGATTTAAGCATTGGCTAAATGCTGATTTTTGGCAAAAAGATCTACTTTTCAATGGCTCTTTGTCAAGTTCATTTGACTTGTCTTGAAGATATAAGTGCATATGACGGAGAAATGTGTGATGAGATTTGAAGAGTTGGTGATGTAGAGAAACCTATTCCATTTAGCAAGTTGTTGGGAACTAGGTTGTCATTTTTTTCAACTTAGTGTTGTGATGAAGACTTTTTCTTCTCAAGATATGAAGAGTGGTCATACACAGGTGATCAATGGTTTCCTTTGATTTGTTTGGATTATGATACTTTATTTGAAAACTTTAAGCTTTACTTTTATCAAATGAAGGTTTAGATGCCCCCTCATGACAAAGTACATCAAATGATATGGAATAAGAGCCTTCCCGAAATAGAAACTCGATTTGACAACTTAGGTTTAAACTAGGTATGTTTTGATGATGGAATCTGTTTAATTGGCAAACCTTTTGATCAGTGTGATGATGTTACCTAATTTTGATAGGAGAAGTCTTATCCTTAGCTAGTTTTAGGTTTTTGACAACTTTTGTTCTAAGAATGACTTGTTTTATTGTTTGAAATAGTTCTAATGTTTTGACTCAAGTTTTGCCTGATGAAGTCGACTGAGGATCCAAAAGAGTGTTTGAAACTAATGTTTAATGTTGTCAGGAAGGTTCAGTTTTGCTCATTGTTTTCACAGTTTTATCAATACACTAAGACAAAGACTAGATGCGCTAAAGTTTGACTCAGATGCATTGTTTAAAACTACCAATGTGCTAAACTACCTGTGTTATGCACTAAGACAATATTTTGACTTTTTTTATTTTAGGAATGGTTATGCACTAATCTAGCCTGAGTACGCACTAAATTTTAGACTCAAAGCACTACAGTTTACCCGCAATGTGCTAGGCTAATGCTTCAATGCGCTGATATGTCTTTAAGAAGTGTTAATGTTTAGTTGTCAAATGTTCACACTGTTATGCATTGTTTTTCAGAATGAATGCACTAAGTTTCAACTTCTATGTGCTAAAGTTTGTTCCAGATGCACGAGAATGTTGCTTCTATGTGCTAAACTACCCTATTTTGTTTTGCTTGCAAGTTTCTCTAAAAATTTTAACACTTTCTTAACTGTAATAGATGATTTTTTGAATTATAAAATGGAAACACAACATGAAAAAGATAACCATTTTTGCCTATTCTAAACAAAGAGTGTATGTTCTGCGAGGATGTATTCAAATCCCCAATGTTTTCATAGGTTTGGATACAAATAATACAATTCAGATAGATTCTTTATTCAAGGCTCATCAACAATATCATAGCCCACTAGTCTTGATACTCCGTCAGCTCAAACAGTCATGTCACCCCCTAGGGGGCACCCATTTTTTTGCCTTTTGCCAGAAATTAATCCAAAGTGAATTGCTTCACAATTGAGTAGCTATCTTGGGAGATATATAGTGAGTAATCCTGGGGTGGATTCTTCCCCACCCTTGCACTATGATATTGAAGATGTTTGGATACTGACTCAGCTCAAGGTTTCTATTTCTATGGTTTGTAATCAAGCTTCCTGTTCGGTCATCAGTGATAAACTCCCTTGGGAGGCTTCCCAACCTTTAGAACAAAGGCTTTATGTATCGTAAAGATTCTAGGGGAAGGCTACTCAATGCGCAAAACCATTGAAAGGGAGTTTTGTCACCCTCCACTTTTGATTATAGTGGGTTGGAACACTTGGCGATATAGTCATTTCCCACTTAGGTCATTCCCCTCTCACTGACCATTTAAATGGTGTTCTAAGAGCAACTTGGGATGGTAAGCCTACTAAAGTATTTAAAATGCTTTGAAGTAAAGAAAGCTTTTAAGAGTGGTTTGGCTTTCTGGTCACCCAGTTAAGGGGAGAGCATATACCTTTCACTTTTGAGACAAGCCAAACAAAATTATTTTTATCCATCAAAGCAATGATTTGCTAGCTTCTATTTGGAGATGTTGCTCCAAAAAATCATGGTGTTCTTTTTAACTCCCAAATCAGTGATTTTTTTAAAGTTAAGTAATGAAAACCGGGTCAACAAAGCAAATTTTTGAGATAGTCAACAAAATGAATTCAATAAGGGAAAGATTTCCCTCTTTTACCTTATCTAGAAATTTTGAAAAGGAGATTCTTTAACTTATGCAAGAAATGAGATGGATCCTTTTAAACACCAAAGGATGGTGAGGTTATTTTTAAGATTTTGCATAAATAAAGATTTGTCTTGTTCTTTTAAACCCCAAAATCGAAGTGATTTTGCCAAACTTGCAAGAATGAAAAAGTTTGCTTTGTTGTTCTTTTTAAGTACTCCAAAATGAAAATGAGTCCAATTTTACTAATAAGGAAATGAAGAAAACTCTAAATAACTAACTTAACAAAGTTAGAAATACAAAATTTTAATCCAAAGCCTAAAACTTTAGTAAGAGAAAATTCTACCAACCCTACAAGCAAATGTTAGTTACTTGCCATAAAACTAGTTAGTGATCAAAATTTTTTAGTGTGGACTTCTACAAGTCTAATTTAACATCTTTGTTATAATTTGTTTTCTTCCTGTGTCTGTTATGTGCTACAAAATGGAACCTATTCACTACAGAATGGAACCGATGCTCTAGCTGAAGACCCAGATGCACTACACTATTTTTTGGATGTGCTAGACTGATGTATTAAAACGTTGAGTTCTACAAGAAATAGTAGAGATTCTATGCACTAAAGTTAAGTCTAGATGCACTACAGAAGGGTATCAATGCGCTAAATAGTCAGCCAGATGTGCTGAAGTATAGATCGAATGCGCTACAGAATGGTATCAACACACTGATTCCAGTTTTCCACATACCTGCAAAGTTAGTACTACCTCAAAAATGATTTGATAAATGGGGTAGATCCCCATGGTGGGCACCAAAAATATATGCAGGAAAAGTGGCTTAATGAAACGAATATTACGATTTCAGGACTAGTCCACACATGAATGGGACTCTTGGTGCAAGATATGGAGTTGCATGGAATAGCTCAACTTCCCAAGGGATGTTCCATTGTTCTCTATCTCACAAGACCCCATAATCCAATGCTTTTGCTCTCAAATCATTGAGCAAAGTGACTTAGGGATGACAATCATGAGAATGAGGGGTGTTTTGATCAATCTAACATGAATGCAATCCTAGTGCGCATGATATTAACAAAAGATAAACTAAACTAGCATGAATAAAAAGATAAGATGAAAGGATTAGTAAAAAACTATCCTAGTAGGCTATACTAGTTTGAGATGATTATTATATCATAATACAAATGTCTATTTTAAGATGCTATGAAGATTATCAAAGAGAGGCTAAATGCTTGATTAAAATGATTTAGATTAGATGCTTAGTAAAATGAAAATTTCTATAAGTTTGATGCTAAAAACTTGGATATGAGAATGAGAGAATGAGGGCTCTATTTATAGAAAAAATAGGGCAATGGATGACCAAGATTGGATGATCCTATCAAGGGTCATGATTGAATTTATCAATCCATGCACTCAATTCTCACCAATGAAATGGTGACAATTGTCAACAAGAGGCTACTTGAGAGGAGATACAAGAAGCATTAAATGCTTGAGAAGACCTCATGGTTACCTTAGAAGGTAAGGGTTAAGGTTAGGCTAAGAAAACCCATTGGATAAAGCTTTTACCCAAAGGATAAACTCTTGTGCAAAGGTTAAAAGAATAACCATGGTCAAAGCAATGAATGCTTGATGAGACCCTAGGGTTAGCTGAGGGTTGAGTTAGGCAAAAAGTCTCCAACCATGTAAAAAGGTTCAGTTAACCATTAATGGTTATGTAAGAGACTTAAATGGTTAACTTCTTGAGGACATAAAGCCTTTAATGGTTATTGAAGACTTTAAGGGTTTGAGAAGTGACTTCCCTTTGTTTAGGGATGTGACAATGTTTAGTAGATGGGTTAGGCTTTAGAAGGGATTAGAAGAATTTAGAAAGGGTTTAGAGAGGCAAGTGGGAGATGTAGGAGAATGTAAGTGGATGGAGGGTAATTTTAATTAAAATAAATTGCTTTATTTGAACAAAATAGATGCAAGTGGAGGATTTTAAATAAATTAGATTTATTTATTTGAAGTGAACAATTTAATTAAATGTAAATTTAATTAAAAAGAGTAGGAGGGGGATTTAATTAAATAAAATGATTTATTCAATTAAATTATATGAAGGGCCTAGGTGAATGTAATTAAATAAATTGAATAACTTATTTAAACAAATAGATGAATGTGGATAATTTAATTAAACTGAATTTAATTAAATAGAGGAATGAGATAAAATGAAAATTAAATATTCATTTATGAAAGTGGTCATTTTTTATATGTCTACAATACCTAAGTCAATTTTTTGAAGCTAATTGATTGATTTAATTTACCTTATTTTTATATTTTTTTTTTCTTAGTTTAACTCTAAGAATTACTTTTATTATCTAATTATTTCAAACCTTATTCAAAGAAGTTTCTTAAATTTTTTAAAGGTAAGGGTTGTGACAGTATATGTGAATCATCCAACATAACACAACTTGATGTCTAGTAGAAATCATGTAGTTTAAATTATCTGTGGACCGCTAGCTTAACATAATTTGCTAGTTTGTAGACCACAAAACCTCATTTTAAGGTGTATTCTCTTTTGCCTTTCTATAAGTCAACTTTTCTACTTAAAAAATCATTCTAGCCTGATGATACTTAGTGATTCTGACAATCTTTACATCAAGGTCTCTTCACTTAATTGACTTGGAACCTTTGTTTGAATTAGTACTAACGTAATTTTATTTTTTCCTTTCCATGGATGTTGTGTATTTTCTTTGTGTCTTGCATTTTTGGTTCATGTATTGCATGTTTTTCTTCTTGTTTTGTATGGTTGTTTCATAATTACTCTATTCTTTATATGTTACTATTCATTTGTGTGTCTTGCTCTGAGTGTTTTCATGTGAGTTGATAGATTCTAAGCTAGGAGACTCACACATCCCTCAACTTAGTGTCATCCTGTATGCCTTTCTCTCAATTATTCTTTCATGTACCATGGGTACAAGCATATGTTCATATCCACACTAAATTAACAACTAAGAGGAAAATTATAAATTATTTACCCTAACAATTTCATGCTCATTTTTGCACCTACTTTAGTGCGGTTTCTTATACTTCATTTTAAGACCTTTTATGATCTATTATACCCTAATACTTTTCCAATGTTCTTACACTTAAATCATTATCAAATGTGAAATCTTAGACTAGCTCCTATTCTAAGGGCCTTGATACTTACCTCTCCCTTTCAAAGGCTCATTTTTTTGGTGGATGCAAGTACCCAACACTTTAGTTCAATCAAAAGGGTGTTGAAATTTGGGGTATTATGAAGTGTTGACCTTAACCTTTTCTATTTTTGGTTTTATCATTGTACATGTAGACACCAAAAAATTTCTTATTGGTTGCATAATAATTATTCATCTTATTAGTTAAAGCATTATTTAATTATTTAATTAATCTTATTCTTCTAAACTAATCATCATTCTTTAAATAATATTAATAATTATTCAATTTCCAATTCTACATTATTTAATCATCTAACCTCCTCTCTATATTAATTAAATATTTATTATTTAATTAATTATAATTTAATTCCTTTAATTAAATTAAATTCAATTTCTCATATTTAAGTAATCTCTTTGAATTATTTAATTAACTGATTTATTCTTCTAATCCACATCCCCAAATTCTAATTTCATCTAATTTCAAATACATTGGCATTTCAATTTCATGAGTCAAAAATCTAAATTCAACTTACATGCAAATCAAATTGAATTTCAAATGAAAATCCTAAAACACATGCTAAAATCATAACTAATTAATCAAATTTGTTACCTCACTAGTTAATTTAGTTAACTCTTCAATCTCCATTTCTAGCTCAAAATTAGCTTTTTATAACAATGCATTCAATCAGTCATCTCCCTAGTTAACTAAGTTTACTATGAATAATCTAATCAGTCATCTATTCAATCTATTCACTTACCAATTCAATCAATTGAGTTCCACCTTTGAATAAAATTAGTTGAACTATCAACAACATGCGAGCTCACTTGAGTTCCACATCTCAATCAATCTCCTCCAAAAATCTATAAATTCAACATCAATTCTCCATATTCAACAATCATGAACTTCAAATATTTGTATCATTTGTAGGTTAATGGTGCAATATCTGAGATCCAACATTACTCAAGGAAGAGAAGGACAATGGAAGCAATTTGCATCTATGCAAAAGGAGGTTTTAATTGGTTTTATTTTATAGCCTTATTGTATTGAATGCATGCTTTTATTGATGTTTTGGAATTCCTTAATTAGATAGGATTCATGATTTCCTATTATTCTAATTAGAAATGATGAATTTTACCCTAGAACATTTGGTGAACCCGACATGAATCCAACAAAAATCTAATCCTTTTTATCTATTCTTAGTGTTTTCGTAGGTTTAGTGTACAAAATTCTACACACACACATAGGTTTTTGCATGTGTATATGTAGTATTTCGCATGGTTCAAGATACTATTTAACATGCATCAAGATACTATTTCACATGCGTTGAGATAGCATTTCACATACGATCTAGGATAAGACAATGTAAAAAGTTTAAATTCTTTTTGTTGGTTCTTCTATAGCCTCTTTGTTTTAGAGCTTAATTAGTTTTCTAATCAATCACCTAGATGTATGTTGAATTTACAAATTGATTAACAAAATAGAATGCAAGGTGAGATTTAATATTTCAAGTTCTAGAAGCCAATCTGAAAAGAAAAGGCAATAGAAACATTCTAAGATAACCCTAGAAGTAGAGCAAACAGAAAGAGAACAAGAATTCTAGATTTCCTTTTTTCAGTATACGAAGCTTGTCCTAAGCTACATTTGGAAATACAAGATAATACAAGGGATGAATTTGAGATTTTAGGATCAATCTGGGAATTACCTCTTTGTTTTAATAAAATGGATAGAGACAAAACACCATCAAATTTTTAGATACAAAATGCATGATCTTTTAGATTTTAATTCACACTTAATTTAGTGCTTTAAAATAGGCATGCATGCAATTCATACTTCGTTCAGGGATTTAAAATGGACATGCATGAAATTCACATTTCAATTTGAACTTAAAAATGCACATGAATTTGCCTTATGATTAGCTTAACTCATACATTGTGATATTTAAAGGTAATAAATCATTGTTCACTGTGTTTGGATCACTTGCTTAATCTATAGAGTAGACTTGATGCTAACACACACTATCATCTCCCTTGTCTTTTCTGGACCTGGGTGAAAGAGATAACTATTAGTGACATTGGAATTATTTTTTAATTAGTTGAGGGGTATCTTTAACTAGGGATTTCATCACCTCACAAGGATATTTCGAATTGGGATGCATTGGGGATACCATCTCTCCCAATGTACTCTTGGGTGGTTTTCTTTCAAGCCGCTATATAAAAAGTCTAGTAAAATGGTTGAAGTGTTGAGTGAATTCAATGTATGTGGAGGCATTCTCTGCACATATAAGGTCAACTAAAGTCTTTAGTGGCTTACTTCGAGAATCTATTGTTGGACTGGACCTATCAAAAAATTACTACAAGCCAATCTGGTTGCTAAAATCCTTACATTTAATGGTTCAAGGTGTGCAGATCGTACCCCATAGATACCCCTCATTCAGCCTTCATAGTGAGACATAAATTACTTGGTGATAATATCTTCATATCTTCAGGGTAAGAGAAAATAGCATGTCCGATAAGTGTGTACTATGGAGTGAAGTCAGTGCTACTAGAATCTCTCTCTGTCTATTTTTTGGGGGTATTTTGTTATAGAGGCCCCATTGAATGGTTTCCACTTTGTATTCTAGGCTTGTTCTTTCAAAATATCTAATAATCATTCATGTTTTGGACCAGTAAGAGATCAGTCAAATCTTGGTTTAATCTAGGCCCTTTTATGTGTAAGTCTACCTATCAAAGTTTTTCAAAAACAAAGTTCATTTGGTCAGTACCATCTTTGCAATTTGTATATTGTTTTTTCAAAAATCTCTTGAAACAAAGTTGTGTCCTCAAACAAGACCACATAAACAACAAAGCTCAATAAACAACAAAATTGCAAACAAGATCCTTGATTCAAAACAAAAAATCCTTCTCCAAATCCTTTGCGATCATAGGTTTGTCCAAAGTCCATAAGTCTCATAAAGTTGGGTGATCCTCATATTGCATAGTCCTCATATTGCCTATTCCATCAAATAGTCCATGCATAATTCTCATTTTGCACTTAGCATCAAGTCTAACCTTTTCATCTTGCACCTAGTATAACATTCATATTTAGTCCTTGCATAGTCTTCCTTTACGTCCTCATCAAGATCAAGTCCAAGTATTCCCTCAAAATACCATTAAGCTAAAAAGACCCTCTTTAATCAATCAATCTCCAATCAATCCAAGTGCCCTTGCTCATTATTATAGCATAGGGTATCATCATTCATAGTCTTTATTCAGGTCAAAACAATCCTCAATATCTCTTGCACAATGTCCTCAATCTGGTCCTTTGATTTCACCAATCTCCTATTTCACATTTGTCCTAGTCCAAACTCGCATTCGACTATTAAAACCAATTCCTCCATGATCAATCAAAATCTATCAACTAATGTTTGAATCATTTCAAACCTTGTGATCAATCAAGCTTTGTCAGTCTATACGTGCATCTAGTTCATATTTTTTAAGTCATCTTAAATTCTAAAAAAAATCAAAATGCATACCTGTGCATTTTAGTTGTATTATCATCCAAAATCTCAAAAATGAAAATAATTTGTCAAAACCAATGCTAAAGAGTCCCATTCAAAGTCCTTTTTGTCATGCCAAAGTGTTTAATCCTTCTAATAATCTCCCATGCATATCCAAACTCCTACCCCATGTCAAGAAGATAATCCAAAGTTAGAAGAAATGAAACCTAGCATAAATCAAGGTCAAGATACCATGATTCTCCAATCTAAACCAATTTCTGATAAGCATCCCACCCATGAAGATTCTTATGAAGATCCTCTGATCCTTTTGTATTCCATTCATAATGATCCCCTTCCATCTCAAGAGAAACGTCTCCTTCCGATTCCTATTCAACATCCACCTCTTAAGCAAGATAATGATATCCCTTCCATCTCCTTCAATGATCAAATTAAAAATCAAGAGCAAAGCACAAACTCTAATGTTCCTCTTCCAAGTCAATATCAAGGTATCCCTTTGTCTCCCTCTCCTAGTCCTCCTTAAGATCCTAATCCTCCTCAATATCCCATCACCTTTGTCAAGGCTAGTCATGAACCACTTAACTATCAAATGGATTCCTCCACAATCATCCAATCTGGTCTACTTCACAATCGTATTATTTCTTCCATACCATATCCTCCTAAAAGTGGACTCACATCTTTTTTCAAAAATAATATGTATCCCATTGCTAAAAATATTTATCAAAACATGCATTATCAAGGAAAAGGGTTAGGCCTACATGAACAAGGTATATTATAACCCCTTCATTTCAAAGAAAATCTCAATTATCATGGCCTTGGCTACATATCTCACTCTCGAAATGTTGGTGTCCCTACTAAATCCCACATTCCTCTATCTATATCCAAGCATACATAGTCACTATCCTCAAAATCTATTTTAGGTCCTTTTATTCCAAAATCAAAGTCTTCCTCCCTTCCATCCATATTAAGACCCTACATTCCTCCATCTACTATTAATATGATCCCTAGCTCACAATCCAATTACCCTACCATAAATAAATATCAGCAAAAGGTACACATCTTTGAGCACCTTCCAACCATCTAACTACATCAACCCATCCAAAATACCATAGTATCATTTCTATTCATCCATTAATCCAATTCCCTTTGGAAGCAATTTGGATGCTATGAATAAAATCCATAAGTCCAAAAATCCATATCCATCGAAAGATCAACATGTCCAATCTAAAAGACATGTCAAATCAAATAAAAAACTAATATCCAAAAGGCTACAAATGGCCATTATGATAAAATAAAAATTAAAAACTATATGGGTTCTTAAGTACTCATAGAAAAAATGCATTCCAAAGAACTAGAATGAAAAGAAAAATTAAAATTAATGTAGATTTCCATAAGGGCACAATATCGAAAAGAAAAATCAAAATGGGTATCTAGGCTTGCTATTCCAAAATATTCCTTCAATTATCTATATACACATCTCTCACTTTCAAAATCTATTCTTCCATCATCTCTTTTGTCCATTTTTGGTCCTTATGTACTAAATTCCACATCCACTCCATCAAAATCTCAAAATCTAAAATCCACTTGCCCTTCATTAATCCACCTCTGAAGGTGTGTGCCAACGTTAACCTTGAAGGCATTTCCATCTATCCTTGCATAAATCTTCCAACATCCTAAATATTATTCAACACCTATTTTCTATCTTTCCATCCCTCTTGTTCAATCCTTTGCATAAGTCCTTCATCTATGAAATAGGTTTTTGTATCATTTTTCCACATGCTTGCCCATGCTCAATCTTATTTTTAGTCCATTTATTTTGGTTAATAGATTTATCACATAACTCTATATTCTCACACCCATGGAGGTGACAAATGTAACCACAATTGAATTAGTCTATAACAACTATTTACTGACTAATTCTCTCCTTATTTTAAAAGGTGGCAAGTACCTTCATTAGATATTCAAATAATGATAATCTACTCAAGATTTATTTTAACTAAAATGAAAATTAAGGAAAGGATTTTAACAAAAAATCTTTAAAAGGCACTCACACAACATGAACCCAACTTTTAACTTTTCAGACTTTCAAAGAAAGAAAATAATCACTATAGAACAACCATTCATAGAAAATCTATTTGTAGTGGTAGAAATAACCAAATACCTACTATTCCAATATAAGGTTTTCTTGCTCTAATGAGTAAATCCAGGTTTGCCCAAAAGATCCTAAATTTAATTCATGTCCAACTATTTTAAGAACACAAAAGGTAACAATTTCTTGAAGACAACGACTTTAAAACTAAGTCCTTAAAATGTCTAGAGAGCCAATAATAAACAAATCAATAAAAACTATAAAATTTAAACTGTCACTCTAGCGCCAATATCTTTGTCTTCAATCACCTCAACGTCTCATTGATTTCACACTGCCTCCTGTGCTCTAATCCTCTACTTATATTCTCAGTATCTAGTGACAATCATGGTAATATATTTACCCCCTACTTTAGTAGTGATATGCAAACTTGTTTTCCACTTTGAAAGTACTTTATCTTCTTTAACCAAGGTCCTATGTATGCCATCAACCTCAACTTCAAATGACACTACATAAAATTATAAATTTCTCAATCTCTTGAACATCTTTGAGGTGGTATTTTAAAGATTCCTAATCTCCCTGCAGTAAATCTCATTGTATTGCTCTATTATCTCCTTGAGTTCTTGCACATTTTCTTCAAACCCATCCATGAGATCCACTTCCAAGGTGTTGAAGTTTTCTTTTATCTTCGCCAGGATCTTGAAATACTTATTGCAATTTTTTATTGATATTCTTTATGTAATCATCATAAATTATCACTTTCCAATCCAGTGCTTCAAGCGAGGCAGGGTCAACTTCCTTAGGGTGTTCTACTAGGAAATTAGCACATAATGACTCCTGAAGATGAGCTATGCAATCTCTCTATAGAGTACATATGTACTTTCATTTTCTTTTCTAACCTACTGAAGCTCAGCTACCAATTATTTCCTTTTATTGATTACAATAATGCCATCTAAATTTGGTGATGTAGAGGAGGTCACCTTGAAAGAGTTCCTCCATCCATTTACTAACAACTTAAGCATATCCAAGATTATTCTTGACCTTTTGAATGGAATCGAGACCAATTCCATTCACATTCAAACTTGAGGCTCCTCCGGTAACAAAATTTATAATCAATGATATGAAATCTCTCAAAGTTTTCACCTGAGACTACAACTCAAGATTTTATTTATCTTGTTCCTTGGTTGTTCTGATTAATGCACTAACTAAAAAATCAGCATGATAAACATCCCCATCCAAGGTAGATGGTCCCATATCCACATGGCTGATTTTGTAATCATTTTTTGTTATCTCATTTTCATTCATATCCCTTACAAGATCAACAAATTCTAAAAATTGATGACCAAACACAAAATCAAAAATGATTCAAGATATTCTATTAGCCTTTTTTGGTTTGCGAGAACCTTGGAGTAATAGAGAGACATTAACAATTTCATCGGTGGTGGGAGTGACACTTTTTCTCTTCTTCTCCACTTTTGTTTTCACCCAAGCTAGAGAAATAGTCTCAAGTTTTGAATCTTTATCGACCACACTCACAGGGGTATTCTGAACGGGAGAAGTGGGAATTTATAATAGTAGAGGAAAATAATTATCATCAATTATCTGTTGGTAAATGACTTTAGAGTCAACAAGTATTGTTTTCCCCTTGGTTGACACATATTCATCATCTTCCTCACAAACTGATTTGAGATTAGCTCCAGTTTCCTCAGGCTTATCTCCATCACCTCCAGATTGTTATCTCTGACTAGACAATCTGGTCGTTGACTTATATGTAGACACATTTATGGTGGTGGCCGAAGTGAGCCCTTTCTCTCTTCTAGATGATGATTTTTTTTCCTATGCAGGGTTGACATTTTGTTGCCACTTACCATCTAACCAATCTGACATTCTTCTAAGAACAGGGGCAGTATAAACCATCAAATCTAAAACCTCATTTTGTGACCAATCAATTTTGGATGGGGTTTTGGTGGCAAGAGTGTGATACTTTGGGTCAATAACAATCTCATCTTCCTCTGCATCATCAAGGACACTGGAAGAGATACCAAAATATTCTATTTAGCGCAAAGTGAGCCTCATGAAACTTCTTTTGTTCACCTCAATATCTTCAAGATAGTCTCCACAGAAATATTTAATATTTGATTGATGCATATAAATTTTGGCCCCTTACAGATATTGCCTCACATACCCCTTGTTGTGAAAGCTAACTCTCACTAGTAAGAACAAAAAATGAAATTCATCTAGGTTTTTTTCAACCCCTTTGACAACATTATTGGTTTATGAAGAAAGTAAAGTCATAGACAATGGAAATGCATATCCCCTTTTTCCCATATTTAAAAATTTCACATTTACCATGGCTATTTGTCGGTACACTTCAAAAAATACAAGAAAATCAGTAGGAAATTGGGGAAGCTTCAATGGAGCTTTCTCAAAACCCCCAATTCTAAGATATGTAAACCTATCAAACTAGGTATAAAAATTTCCAAATCTTATCACTAGATTGGCATCTTCATGTGAAATTCATAGTCCAGGGTTTCCTTCAAGTGTTTTAACAATTTCTATCAGAAAAGCATCATTGACATGGGATTAAATTTTTACCCCCACTTGCATGGTGAGATGGGGAAGCCTCTTTTAAATAGGAACATTTGTTGTTGGAGACCTCATGTTTCTAATCCAGCCTAGATAGCCCCTTGGTTAGCTCGAACATAAATTAGATACAAACACATGTTGAAAACTACAGTCCATTGTAGATTTTTCAATTTCTCTTTCAAATGGTGACTAATTATGGAAGGCCAATTGATAGAATTTTTCTAACTACAAATAACCAAAATAAAAGGACACGTCAATAATTCAAAAGTGTCTGAGTGAGCACATCCCACCACATGATGCAACAAAGAAATGATTTTTGAAATTTCATCTCTGAAATATATTCTTCTAAATTTGACAGTCTATCATGACTTACCTCCCTTTTTGGAATTTAACCAAGATTTAACTATGGAATTCTTGCACCAATCTTGGTGAGCCTCAAAATAATCTTCTCCCACAATTACAAACATCTTGTCAAGAGCTTCTTTTTTTGAAATATGCAGTGTATGGGAAATTCTCTTAGGGGTAATTTGTGCAAGCATTGTTCCATCTTTGGCTCGAATTTCTTGAGTTGCCAAATTATATCTCTTTGCACATGCAATTACTAAATCAACACAAAATATGGTGGTTGGAAAACATCTTGCATGTGCTAGGCCATGCTGGAGAATTTTGGCTTGCAATGGGGTTCTACCACACTCCTTAAGGTTCTTTAGAAGCTTTTCAAAATCAAGGTGTTCAATTTCAGTATCTCTTATACCCACCCAGTGATTTTGGATTCCACTCTGCATGAGCGTGAAGTAGATAACACACTACATGAAAATCATAAGGAAAAAAAAGGAACGCAGGTTCATAAATTATTCACCTGCCTTTATGTGTACTTATATTGACATGGCATGCATTTAATATTGCAATTACTCCACTCCTTGAAAAATAGCCTTTTGATTTGCAGCTTCCTTTTTACAAGAAAAAACAAGGTTAGTTTGTACAAATTACTTTACAAGGTGCCGACACCTAAAAACCTAGGAAGCACTCATAGATTGCTTGATCACAAAAGACTTTAACTTCATAACTACCGATTGGGACTCTTGAATTTTTGGAAACTTCTGCTCAAGCAACCAAGACACAAGACAAAGGGACAAGTTGGGTGATCGAGAACTTGTGAAAAATTAGAACTGCACGACAAGGTTTGAAAACTCACAAAAGCCATGACTTGGGGCATAAACTATCAAAGCAAGCATTGAAATTCACTAAGAAAGAACACATGAAGACCCAACTAAGTATAGGATAAAAGACTTGCATGCTAACAATATAGTTTAGTTTTGAAGGATAACATTGGCTTTGAATGGGGACAAGGACTAATAGGATGTCGAGAATCTAGAACAACCTCTACATCAAGCCTTATTCAATGGGCAATAGAGATAAAACAAATAGGACAAAACATGCCAAACAAAAGAGGAAACAAAAGTATGTACAAAGAGACACTAGAGAAACTTAACATAAATATTTAAGATATATTCCATCATAGGAAAGAGGCAAGGGAGTACTATCAAGATAAGCCAACAATAAATTATTATCACCAAGAACTTTTTTGATTTTTAAGGGCCCTCTCCATAATGAATAAAATTTCTTGTGTGCACCCTTTGGTTCCCTTTTTCTATCCTAGAGAAGGACTGGATCTCCAACTACAAAGATCCTTTGGTTGGCTCTTTTGTCAAAAAAATTCTTCACCCTTTGTTGATGTCGAGAAATCTTATCCACCACTATATGTCTTTTCTCTTCCAACTTGTTTAAATACACAGTCCTTTTTTTACTATAGATTGGAATTGCTCATCTTCTATAGTTTTCTATAGATTAAGTGTTGAAATCTCCAATGGAAATGGTAAGACACTCTCCACTCCATAGACAAGTTGACAAGGTGATAAAATGATAGCTCTTTTATATGTTACCCTATCAACCCACAAAGCATCATACAACTTCTTGTTGCATTCTCTCTGGTTTTCATCTACTAGATTTTTTATGATAGAGACCAATTTTTTGTAGCTAGATTCGGCATGTCCATTGCCTTGGGGGTAATAATTTGATGAATGTGGAACTTATACCATGTTCATAATAGAAAACAATTATTTCAACAGATGAAAAATAAATTGTATTATAAGCAACAAGCATATTAGGAACCCCAAATCTTACTAGGATATCTTCTTTCAAGAAATTACATACAACTCGAGAAGATGTATGCTTCATAGGAATGACTTTCACCCGCTTAGTAAAATAAACTATAGCTATCAAGATATGGGTATGTTTGGCATTTGAATTGGGGTTAATTAGGCCAAAAACATCCATACCCCACTGCTAAAAAGGTTCATCAATGACTATAGGTCTTAGAGGAAAAGCAGACAAATGAGGTCTGCCAGTAAACATCAAACACTTTTCACATTTACACACCCATTCATAATTATCTCTGAACATTCTTGGCCAATAAAAATTTTGATGAAGGATCTTGAAAGTTGTCACAAAAGATGAGAAATGACCCCCACATGCTTCATTATGAAATATTTCTAACAAATTTTTATGTTATTCCTTATACACACATCTAAGAAAAGTGCCATCTGTAGTGTCATTAAATTGCAACCCTTGCAATTTTTACCACATTTGAGAACCTCACCTTGGTGATGGTATCTTCTTCTCCAACTAAGACCCCTTTCTGCACCTTTACCCTTGAACCTCTCCTTGTATAGTCCCTAAGATGGCCTCAAGACCCTGTCCGGACCCCAAGATAGGGTAGAATAGGGACATGGAACCCCTGTCTCCCCCTCTTAGGGTGGCCCCAAGATAGGTCCCTCCAGTCCTATTTACATTTCAGGATTCCAAATCTCCCTGATGTTAGCTTTTGGTGAGATGAATTAATTCACTGAGGCATGTATAAAAGGGAGTTAGTCTTCTCATTTGCAGATACAAAATAGACAGAGGAGAAAAATATACACAAAATACACGATAGGAGAAGTTCAAGTATTCAAGTCTTTAAGCATTTATCAAGTCTTATTCTTCATGCATCTTCTTCATTCATTCATTGGAGCAAAATTACAACATTCATTTTTAAGCATGTGTGTGTTAGAGTTTTATCATGTTACATGTCATTTATGATGAATCAGTACAAGCAAAAAATTTCTCAACAACTTATCTAGTTAACGCAATACCAACTGGTTGTCACCATTACTAAACTTAACCATGGAAATACTGGTTAAAGACAGTAAGACATCAGATACCATAAACTGATAAGTCTGAACACTTCAAATACGATCAATACTTGATATAAACTTCACCCATAAACATATGCATGTGGTATACTAGTAATACCATAACCTATTAACTCTGCATGAATAATCTTTCAACAAAATACTTCATAAACATCACATGAAAAATGCATAACACATAACACATAGATTTTTCACATGGAAAACCAAATGGGAAAAACCACGGTGGGATGAATACCCACAAGCTTGTTTTGAACTCTTTTGAAGCTTGCCCTATTAGGAGCCTAGTCTGGTTAAAGACTTTACAATAAGGTTTTGTTATGAACCGGTCCTGTTAGAGATCACCCAGTTAAGGGATGGCTATATACACTGTTAAAGGTTGAAACCATGTTAGAGGTTACCTTGCTAGAGTATTTGAAGAACTCAATGATCTTGAGTCACTTGGTTACAGGTTTTATAATAGGCTTGTTAAAGCTACCCTGTAAAGGGATTTTCCAACTGTTGAAATGATTAGAAGACAATAGGTAAAACTTCTGATTTGATAATAGCACTACATGCCAAGGTAGATCCTTTTCATTTCCTCTACTTTGCAATCACACTCTTCATTTTTCCTCTTACTGGTCTGGAAAGTATCTCATCACTCGAATACACACATGACTTTTTCCAACAACTTTACAATAACAAACATCATCGACCTTATAGACAACAGTCAGGTTGGTAGCACAAACCCTAAACCCTAAGTATATTAGGTTTACAACACAGGTAGTCCAATCCTGACCATCCAAACACATTGCATAGAGTATTACAATTTCAAATAGATCACAAGACAATCTGCATCATTCATTCATCACCTCTCATGGGAATCAGTAACCCATAATGCTTTCTTCTCATACCACTAAGAAGAATGATCATTCTAGAGGTAGACTTCAAATGCAATCAATCTTCTCATACCTCAATCCTTCATGTGCACAAGGTTGACATGGCACCTCAATCTTACTCATATCTCTTAGCTAACTCATCACAGAGTATCACTGGTTGCTGAGACTACCAACCGGTAGTCACACTAAGTGAAACCCTTACGCCGATTCACTGTATCTCTTCCTACCTCTTCATATCAGTTCACTTGAACTTATTAACATCAATGAAAACATACATTATCATCATATCAACATGTTAGTTCATCATATGCCAATGTTATCCAATAATTTAATGCAACACTTGTGATTACATTCAAGAAGAAAAGCAATCATCATCAACAAATTGTAGATCTACAAGGTATACATTTCCATCATTTACATTTAAGCATTTGCAATTACTTTCTTTCAAGGTTGATTCCTCAACCAGGGTTTGACTAAGGAAAAACCCTATCCACAACATTTCTTCCCTTCTTTTCTATTTATAGGTTGTAGGTGCGCAGCTGTAATTGTTGTCGTGGATTTTTCAGAGGACCGTGTGCACTTACAACACGGTCCATATGAATTTTCTCCAAATTTGCAAGGTAGATCCGTATCAGTCTAAATATCTCAGATCTGAAGTTACAACATGATCCTAAACTGATAGCTCCTCATTTCACCCATTTTATATATCTTTTCTACGTAGTCAACAAGTCAACTCTTCTACTTACAAAAGAGGGAAAATGGTGTAGACGACCTAGCTCAAAGTTGTCTTTTCTTGCATTTTAGAGTTTTTATGTGATTTCAAGTTATTTTAAGTTGTAATAAGGTGGAATAAATCATATGATTCTTTTTGAAGCTATAGTTTGGTTGGCCACACTTTTGTTGTGCTCAGGATCCAAAATTGTCATTATCCTGAAATGTTGTCAAAATGTGAAGTTTTAGTTTGTACCAAGTGGATTCCTGGAAACTTTCTATAATGTTTGGAAATGGTTTAAATCCATGATGGGATGCCATTTGAGTTATTTTTCTGGCCTTGAGAGCATTGGAGTGTGTTTTTGCACTCATAGGTAAAAGTTGTCAGAAATTGGTCATGACAATTTTTGCATCTTTAGGCAAAAGTTATCCATGAAGAAAATGGAATTGGAAGTTGGTTGGAACCCACTTAAAATGGTGTATAAAACTTTATAAGAATCTCTAATAATAGGTTAATCACCTTTTGGTTTGCATTCAATTCATTTGCCAAGGGTTTCGTATGCTTTTCCTCACATTTGGACTATTTTTGCTTTTATTTTTTGCTTTTGTATGGCTTGTATAATCTGGTATGATTCTCATAATAGTATAAAAAGTTAGGAATTTGTTTTAGCTTTCCATAAAGTATGATATGAAGGCTTCAAGTGCCTTGGATCATAAGTTATCACTATTTTTGTAAAAGTTGCTCACAAATCCTTGAAACTTGGGGACTTGATTGTAAAAATGCATTTTACCTGAGCATCCATGAATGGAAAAAGTTGAAATATAGTGGATGGATTGGTTAGGAATTTTAAATAGTTTTAGAGTAGGTTTTTTATGTTTTTTTAGGCCACAAGGAGGAGAATGGGTGAGATTAATAACACACAAGCTTGTAGCTAGTGTGTGAGGGCAGCAGAGATTGCTCATTTTCAGAGCCATGGAGAAGTGACACCCCAGCAACCCATAGTATTTTGGAAAGGTCTATGGGTGTAATAAAAGAATCCAAGTTTTTTTGGGTTGGTGATTGTGACTGGTGAAGAGTTTGGAGCACATCTTCCAAAACTTCCTGGAAGCCCTAAATCCCTTAAAAATAGCTTCTTTTCAATAATTCTAGCTATACAACAAACCTAGATGGGAAATGGAGTGATATTGTTTAAATTCTAAATGGGTATCTGAATATGTAAAAATATCTAGGGGTTGTTAGGAAATTTTTGGGAAGAAGACCAAAAAATAGTCAAAGAAGGGCTAGTCAATTAGGCCTAATAGTAGCCGGTAGAAGCAAGTTGAAAGCCTATGGTTTGGGATGAAGGTACAAACCTTGTCAATGCATAAAATGAACTCTAACATACTTGCACAACATAACCACAACCTTTAAACATGCTATTAGAGTGAAGATCCTTGGTGGAGGTCTTTAGGAACCTAGTAGGAGACCATCTCAAAATCAGAGATTTGAATCAAAACCAACAAGAAACCTCAAGTGGCTATACCTAGGATGCAAGCTAGTATAGTTTAGGCCTTGGTGGTCTAAGGAGTGTACCCTAACAAGTTGCCTCAGAGGATCTTGAGTAGAAGGGTGAGTTGAGGAGTTGGGGTGAGTAAGAGTGAACTGGAGAACTAGGCATAAGACTTCTACATCAGAGTGGTATCAGAGCCAACTTATAGAACTAGTCAGTGTATGTCAGATCCTCAAGAATCTGAAGCAATTTCAATGCCACCTAAAGCAATGACTCAACAGGTCATCAAGGAATTGGTGGCCCAAATGATAGAAGAGTTGAAAACAAAGGATGAAGATGGAGGAGAGACTCTAGATGCCAAGAAGGCTAAAGAGAAGATTAAGGAAAAGTGGGGAGATGAGACTAGGGGAGAAGAAGAAGGGGAAGAAAAGGAAGATGGGGCAACTGCAATGCCACAAGACCAAAGACTTTTCCTTGATGCGGTCAAGTCCATTTCTAAGGACAATCTGGATGGGCTACCTACCTCATGAGGGAATCTCAATGGAGAGAAGTTAACTGATTGGTTGGATGCTCTGAACAATCATTTTGATTACAAGGAGGTGACAGAGGAGAAAAAGGTGAATGTGGCAAAATCAAGGTTGAGAGGATCCATCTTGATATGGTTGAACATGATGCAAGAAGAGAAAGTGCAAGGAGGTAAAAAGAAGATCACTTCATGGGAAAGAATGAAGATTAGGATCAAGGCACAATTCCTACCAGGGGATTATAAGCTACAACTCCATAGGAGACTACAAAACCTAAAACAAAGAGACCTAGATGTCAATGCTTACATGAAGGAGTTCCATAAAATAAGCCTTAGAGCTAAGAAGCATGAGAATGAGGTAGAGAAATTGGATAGATACATGAATGGATTGAGACAAAATATACAAGATGGAATCAATATCCTTACTCCTGATACCATTCATAAGTTTTTTTAGTTAGCATTAAGGGAAAAAGACAAAATCAAGAGGAGGAGTGAACAAAAGCAAAAGTTTAGAGGTGGTAGATCCTTTAGAGGAAGGGGCACTTTTGGTAGAGGACAACAAACATCAAGGAATGAAGAAAATTCAAGGCAAGAAGGTGGTGGAGACTCTTCAGGGGGGCCATTTAGAGGATCCTTCAAAGGAAGAAACAATTCTAGGGGCAGATTTGGAACTCGGGAAGAGGAAATTTAGTTTTCACTAGTAGATGTTACAATTGTAATCAAGTTGGCCACACAATGGGAAGGTGTCTAGAGAAAGAAACTAGATCTTCACACTCATACATGTGTGAGAGAAGAACACAATTAGTGTAGGAAGAAGACAATCAAAGTGTGTCTCCCCCTCTCAACAAGGCAGGCCCAGTGATAGATGGTGAAAGTCTAATGCTGAGAAGGTCTTTGTTGAAGATTCCTCAAGCTCAAGAGCCACCACAAAGGAAGAGTTTGTTTAGAACAACTCCTTGTTGGAAAATGCACACTCCAATGAGATATTGTAGATGATTGAAGGTTTTGTCATTGATGGAAACCTTGCAATCCTATGACACCGGCAAGACAATTTACCAGCACCAGCAACGACAAACTCTACGCCGGCACATAGAACACCGGCAGTGAAAGGAAATATACCAACACCCAGGCCGACAGGAATTTTGTAATTAATTATAAAATCATTATAAGCCAACTTGGCAAGTTGTAAAATTACTCATATATATGAGATCATTATAGAACATTTTAAAAAGAAAGAAGATAGGCAAAATAAAGCAGACCTATTATGCAAATTATAGGTTAAGGGTTTATGTATGAAGCAGAGCTAAAACTGGTACTGGATCTGGCGTAGTAGATGCTATTTTGAAGTAGTACAAGACATTGGATTTGTGTAATCCATTTTGTAAGTCAGTGAGACTTCCCATTTTGTAATTGAGTAGTGAGCTCTAGGCACTTGGCCTTCCTGCATGTGCAGGCCCCTATTATAGCAGTAATATTCTCTTATTGGCTAGTAAGTGAATATTGTGGGTCACAAACCCCACCGAGGTTTTTCCCACACTAGGTTTCCTCGTTAAACTATTGTGTTATGGTGTGCTTTTCATGTGGTTGATTCTATCTATGTTTATTGCATTACTTTTTGTTTACCGGTATACAATATTGATATGCTTTACATGTTTTAAGTTAAGAAAATTACCAAACTGGTTAGATACTGATTCACCCCCCCCTCTCAGTATCTTTGGGAATCCTAACAATTGGTATCAGAGCCTGGTCCTCTATTTTTAGAAGCCTAATAGGTTGAGGAAGATCTTGACACCAGTAGAGATGGAAAACTTGATGAAGCAATTAGAAGTAGCTCTCTCAGACTATGATACAGAAAAGTTGAAAAATATCAAACTTGAAGATGATCTAAAAGCTGCACAGGGTATTATTCAAGCACTTCAAGAAAATCTTACCATTGCAAGAAACAAGAGAAGAGAACTTTGTGAAAAGATGCAAAATGAGAATGATGAAAAGGAAACTCTTAATGATCTGATGAATAAGATGAAACAAGAAAACATGACAACAAAGAATGAGATGCAGGATATGACTATGAGATTTTGTAAAGAAATTGAAGATAGAAAGAAAAATGAAGAAGACTTGACTAGAAGATTGAATGATGCTGCAAATGAAAACACAAGACTTAGTTATAAAAATGATATGTTGAAGACAGATCTGATGCATGCACAAAATAACTCAAATGAGATAAAAAGGTATCTTGGAAAGAGAACTGGATATTGCAAATCAGCACAAAGAAAAATTTAAGAAAAGCTCAAAAGAACTTGGTGACTTGTTGAAGAATCAGAAACCTAATGGTGACACTAATGGCCTTGGCTTTGAAGCTAGTGAAAGCTCTGGTACTGCAAACACACATGATCATAACAAACCGGTAAGACAACCTATTGCTTATAAATTTTATGGAAAACTCTTTAATTGTAACAAATATGGTCATAGAGCAAATCAATGTAGATCTAGAAATTATCAGAGCACTAATACACCCACCGGTCAATGTTCCAAATGCAACAAAGTTGGTCATAATTTAGAAAATTGCAAAATGAATGTAAGATGTTATGTTTATGGAATATTTGGACACTTATCTAATTAGTGTAGTACACAAACCGACAAAGGATATGAGAAAGCTATTCAGAAAAACAATGTGACCTATTATGCTTGCAATAAGATTGGACATATTGCAAAATTCTGTAGAAGTAAGGCATCACTGGTAAGTAATAATGGTGCTAGTTTGAAAGGTAAAGAAAAGGTTGAAGAGGTAAAGCAAGAATTCTCAAAACAATGGATTAGAAAGTTAGATCTAAATGTTGATAGGAATTCTCCTCTACCAGCAGAACAAAGTAACACTCCACCGGTAGGAGACTCTTCATCTAACTGAAGAAAATTCCTTTGAGGGTTTAGCAACCAAATGTGAAACATGCTATTATTCCCTCGGTTGATGGTGAGAAGTTGAAATTACTTCTTTACCGGCAGATAAGTTAAGTCATTACTTAACTGGCAAGCATTAAATGTGGTGGTTGGTGAAATTAACATTATAAAACAATTGTTTTGGCTCCATTTTCATTTCACCGAGCATTCAAATCTTTGAGAGCACAAAAATTCCCAAGAGAAGGTATTCCAAGCAAAGAAGTGAAGCAATTCATAAAGAAATCATTCGTTAAGGAAGATAAAGGTATTTATAACCATGGCTTCTTCATCTGTTCCTGAATTCATTGCAAACCCTACTGTTGTCGAAGTTATTAAACACCCTAGACCCATACTCCAATTAGTTCCTGAAATTGCCAAGAAAGATGATAATATTGGTGCATTTTCCCAAATCCCTAAAGGAGTAGTTTTTGCTGAAGACCCTAGAATGTATATACATTGTCATATAGAGGAATTAGGTGATGAGGAAATTAAGAATATGTATAAATCTATAATTCGTGATGAATCCAGAAATATCAAACCTAAACACAAGATAGTAGAAACCCTAGGTTTCACTAAAATTCTCACTATCCTGGATTTTCCCAAGGATGTTATAAGGATAGTACTAAGCAAGGTACATTGTGCATTCTTTTGGTTGGACTTAGTTCACAAAATCACAAAAGAAGAAGTAAAGGCTATGACAGGGTTACCTTCCACTGATAACATACCTGATAAAACAAAGAAGGTCTCAAATGACCTAGTGATTAACCTAACTGGTGCAACATCTGATAAGTGATCCTTAAGGGTAAATGATGTAACAGATATCAATGTTCAATTCATCAGTATGATCTTAGGCTAAAAAACCACACATGCAAATAGGTTAAACTTGGTCTCTAGCCTATGCATAAAGAGTGCCTATGACATGGTTAATGATAATGCAAAAATAGATTTGTGTGAATGGCTTAAAGATGAACTAATTGACAATTTGGGAAAGATAAAGAAAGACAAAAAGGGAACATTTAGATCTGGAAACCTACTTGTCTATCTAATGCTACACATAACCAAACAAGTATCCAGTATCGGTAACAAAAATCTTGGTTTTGATATACCGGTAGGCAAACAGTTGTTAGATTTACTAAACAACATGGGAGAGAACAAAGAAAAGAACATAAATGAGTATTTTCAGGCATTGAAGGCCCGAATGAAGACAAGAGTCAGATTGTCACAAGCAATTGTGAACAAGTATGAGGATGAAATCTATTTTTTTATAAAGAAGGATGAAATTTGGATGGAGGCGGTTATCCCAAGAACCATTTGGGTTACTGAAATGGGGTATGAAATTGATGACCACATAATAGAAACATATGCAAAAGCCCTCCTAGAAGAACCTAAGGAACCCAAAGAAGAGGTTGAAAAACAAATTCAATCAAAGAAAAATGTTAAAAAGGTTGAAGCAACAGTTAGAAAAGGATCCAGGCAAGCAAAAGCTATTAAGGAAGATGTACTTAAACAAACTAGTATTACTGAAGATGAGTTAGAAGTACTTCAACCGAAAATTCACCTTTCACCAATTGGAACTTCTTCAGAAAGTGACATACCAGCTGCATTCAAAAGAGTTGTGAGAAAAAGGAAATCTTCACTGATATCTTCACCTTCTCCTAGAAGAACAAGACAAAAACAATAGGCAGTAAGGCCCCTAGCAAAGAAATTGACTCTGAAGAAGAAAAAGGTGGCTCCTAAGAAGAAGTCTATAGCTCCTATTGATAAATTACTAGATGAAATTACTAAGGATGGTAAATTGAAAAATATCAGCAAAATGTATAACACATTATCAGATGATGACAAAGATAAAGTAGAGAATAGTGAAATATTGCACTTAGATATTTTCAGGAAATTTTTGATGCAAGTTGTTGATGAAATACCGACAGATCTCTACAACAGACTTGAAGCTAGGAGAGTAGGTATTATTGAACTTGATATGAAAATAAAAATTGAAAAATTACTTGTTGTACATCCTGTCAACTCACCTGATGAGATAGATAAAATTGATCTTAGAGGCTAACCGGTTAGTATTTTCAACTACTCATCGGCATGTAGCACTAATGGCAAGGAGAGTGAAAGAGGTCACAGAAGAAACAACTAATGCATGGGACATATTCCTTGTAGAGAAGGAAAAGTAGGAAGAGTATCAAATTCCTAAACCCATCAAGGTATATCAAAAGGATAAGGGAAAAGGTAAGGTTGGTGGACCACCCAGCATAAAAATAACAGATACTTATCCCCACCACCTCTAGATACTCCACTAGTAGTTACCACTGACAATCAACCGGCTAGTGAGAGTATGGACATACCACATGAGGACACAAATCATGATTCTGAGGTGTTATATACAATGAACATTGACACTCAGAAAGTCAACAATGTGGTAGATAAGGATTCAACAGGGAAAAAAGATGTGGCAAATGAGCCACCAGCAATAGATGGCATAGAAGATAAACCAGCAGGTGACAACACTGAGAAACAGGTAGAGCAACAGGCTCCCTCACAACAACAAGTTCATGCAGTAATAGTGCCATCGACAATAGATGAGCAATCCAAACCTTTTCTTAAAGAAATGCAAACACAAACTGACCTACCAGAGGTCACCACAAGCAAAGAAATTGCTCCCACCGGTGGAATATAGATTGTTAGTTCTTCCAATGCAGAAGTCAAACCAACAAATGTGATAAAAGTTATTTTGGATTCTATCAAGAAGATAATAGAGTGTAGTTCACAAGCATACAAAGCAATTGATGACACAATTCTAATTTTGAAAATGATAGCACCCAAGTGTAATGTAGATAATAAAGATTCTTTGAATCAACTTGATACATTGTCTAAGTATATTACTGACAACACTGTGATAGTTGAACAAATAAATGAGGAAGCATTCAAGGAGAAACTACAGAAGGAAAAACACAAATTCTTTGAAGAGGAAATAAAGAAGTGCATGAGACAATTTGACACTCTTTTACCAGCACTATGTAATACACTAAAAGAGTTTAAAACTTTGTATAGAGATACATGCAAAACAAACTTCTTGACAGTAGATATAGACAAGAAGATTAGCAAGGTACGGGAAGAAATAATTCAACTAGCTGATAA
This sequence comes from Cryptomeria japonica, assembly GCF_030272615.1. Taxonomy (NCBI): domain Eukaryota; kingdom Viridiplantae; phylum Streptophyta; class Pinopsida; order Cupressales; family Cupressaceae; genus Cryptomeria; species Cryptomeria japonica. The sequence goes on along the minus strand of NC_081407.1, from coordinate 755,916,673 downwards.
TTTCATTAATTCATCTGAACCATTATCATTTTTTTAGCAAAAAATAATAGGTTTTGAGGAGGAACTTGTGAACTTGGAAACAGAAAAGGAAAGAATAAAAGGAAAGCCAAAAGATCTAAAATGGAGACTTAGTCCAAAATTGGACTACCTTGCATCCTTAAGAAAAGAGATATCTGAGGCTTTAATTCAAGGATAGAAAACATCAGCACAGTAAATGCAACACCTCACCGGTACAATTCAGAGGATAGAGGCTGCATTAAAAGATATCAAACTGTTCACTGAGAGCCTGAATCTAGTATTGGCAAACCTTTTTCAGATTGTAACCAACCGATTAGAAGGATGAAGCTGGAAACCACACTCAATCGACACTTTGACAACCTTTTTCATTGATGCCAAAGGGGGAGTAGTGGTAATGAGAAAAATAATTAGCAAATGGATCATCAGCTCAGGGGGAGCACATATTTTTTTGGTACACAATTTTTGGTAAGACAATTCTAGTAGATTCTTTTTTATGACACTTTTTGGATTTTTCTCATTAGTGTTGCCATCAATGCCAAAGGGGGAGATTGTTGGCAAATGCACACTCCAATGAGATATTGTAGGTGATTGAAGGTTTTGTCATTGATGGCAACCTTGCAATCCTATGACACCGGCAAGACAATTTACCAGCACCAGCAACGACAGACTCTACACCGGCACATAGAACACCGGTAGTGAAAGGAAGTATACCGGCACCAAAGCCGATAGGAATTTTGTTTATAATATATTTTGTAATTAATTATAAAATGATTATAAGCCGACTTGGCAAGTTGTAAAATGACTCATATAAATGAGATCATTATACAACATTTTAAAATGAAAGAAGATAGGCGAAATAAGGCAGACCTATTATGTGAATTATAGGTTAAGGGTTTATGTATGAAGCAAAGCTAAAACCGGTACTGGATCTGGCATAGTAGATGCTATTTTGAAGTAGTACAAGACATTGGATTTGCATAATCCATTTTGTAAGTCAGTGAGACTTCCCATTTTGTAATTGAGTAGTGAGCTCTAGGCACTTGGCCTTCCTGCATGTGCAAACCCCTATTGTAGCAGTAATATTCTCTTATTGGCCAGTAAGTGAATATTATGGGTCACAAATCCCACTGAGGTTTTTCCCACACCGGGTTTCCTCATTAAACTACTATGTTATGGTGTGCTTTTCATGTGGTTGATGTTATCTCTGTTTATTGCATTACTTTTTGTTTATCGATATACAGTATTGATATGATTTACATGTTTTAAGTTAAGAAAATTATCAAACCGGTTAGATATTGTTTCACCCCCCCTCTCAGTATCTTTGGGAATCATAACACTTGTAAGTCTCAAGGAAATATTTGCAAAGTGATTGTAGACTTAGGTTCAACTAAGAATATAGTTTCAATTGAAATGGTGGATAAACTCAAGTTAAAGAGGTTGCCACATCTCACTCCCTACAAGGTGTCATGGCTCAACTGGGGCCAACATGTCTTAGTTGATGAGAAAGCATGGGTAGACTATGAGATTGGTGATAATAAGGACAATATTTTATGTGATATATTGCCTATGGATGCTTTCCATTTGTTGTTGGGACGTCCATGGAAATTTGATGTAAAGGCTTAGCATGATGGAGAGAGGAATAACTATGTCATTATGAATAATGATAAGAGGTATCAAATCGATCCATTACTTGATCAAAAAGAGGAAAAACAAGTGGGACCAACTGTGATGATGATGAGTGGGAAAGAGTTTCTTAAGGTGATGAAACAAGAAGGAGATCAAGGGTATGCTATTGTGCTCAAACCTAGTGAAGAAGGTAAAGAAGATCCAATGGAAGAAGTGCCACAAGAGGTGAAGGGTCTACTCAAATAATATGCAGAAGTAATAGGAGAAGATCTACCTAATTATTTTCCACCAATGAGGGATGTAAATCACCAAATAGACCTAATTTTAGGGGCAAGTTTGCCTAACAAGGCTACCTACAAAATGACACCTAGTCAAAATGAAGAAATTGACAAACAAGTGCAGGAGCTCTTGGACAAAGTATTCATCAAAAAGAGTTTGAGTCTGTGTGTTGTACCTACTATCTTAGCACCCAAGAAAGGGGGAAAATGGAGAATGTGTATCGATTCCAAAGTAATCAATAAGATCACTATAAGGTATCGATTCCCTATGCCAAGGATAGAAGACCTGTTGGACAATCTTGGGGGTGCAAGCTACTTCACAAAGGTGGATTTAAAATTAGGTTATAATTAGATAAGAATCAGACTAGGGGATGAATGGAAGACATCCTTTAGGACCAATGTTGGCCTCTATGAGTTGTTGGTCTTGCCATTTGGCCTTACCAATGCACCTAGCACCTTTCAAAGGCTCATAAATGAAGTCTTGGTTGAGTTTATAGGTAAATTTGTGATTGTATATCTTGATGACATCCTAATCTTTAGTAGGTCCAAAGAAGAACATCTCAAGCATGTGGAGATGGTCTTGAAGAAGCTGAAAAAGGTACAACTCAAAATCAACCTTCAAAAGTATGAGATTCTCAAGATTGAGCCTGTATATCTTGGTTTTGTCATTTCACAAGGTTGTCTAAAAATGGATCCTAGTAATGTTGAGGCAATCCTTAGTTGGCCTACACCTAATAATATTAGTTATGTTAGGAGCTTTCATGGGTTAGGATCCTTTTATAGGAAGTTTGTAAGAAACTTTAGTGATGTGTGTGCTCTTGTGCTCAATACTTTCAAAGGGGGATTCAAGTGTTAGTTTAGGTGGATAGAGGAGGCCCAAAAGGGATTTGAGTTGTTGAAAAATAAGATAGATAAGTTACCTACCCTTAGGTTACTTGATTTCAATCAATTATTTATAGTTTAGTTTGATGCTAGTTAAAGAGCAATAGAGGTTGTTTTGAGTCGAGGGTCTTCCCATAGCCTTTTTCTCTGAAAAGTTGAGTGAAGAAAAACAAAAGTACTTTGTGTATGCCTTAGAGTTGTATGCCATGGTGAAATCCTTGAAGAAGTGGCATAATTACTTGCTTCCCAAAGAGTTTGTGGCCTATACTAACAACCATGCCTTTAGTTTTCTCAATGGACAAGAGAAGTTGAATCAGAAGCACCTCAAGTGGGTAGAATACCTACAATCTTATACCTTCACTATCAAGCATAAGAAGACAAACTCAAATAAAGTTTCTTATGCACTTAGTAGGAGAGTCATGACCATACAAGAGGTTAAATTGCACAGTGTGCGGTTGGAGGAGTTGATAGACCTCTACAAAGAAGACAAAGATTTTGCTGATATATATGCTACATGTTCAGATTTTTCTAACACTTATCATGTTTCCTACTCAGAGTACATGATAAAAGAAGGTTTTTTTTTCAAAGGACATGTCCTTTGTATACCCCAATGCTCTATGAGATAAAACATCATTCAAGAGAAACATCAAGGGGGTCTAGGAGGTCATTTTGGCAATGATAAGACAATGAAGCAGGTTAGTCGGTTCTACTATTGGCCCAAGTTGCAATCAAAAGTAAGGAGATTTGTTGAACAATGTACCATATGTTAGAGAGAAAAAGGATCAACAAGTAATGCAAGTTTATATCAGCCCTTATTCATACCCCAAAGGCCTTGAGAATGTTTGAGCATGGACTTTGTATTGGGTTTACCAAGAACACAAAGAGGATTTGATAATGTTTATGTGGTGGTAGATAGGTTAAGAAAAATGGCTCACTTCATCCCTTGTAAGAGTACCAATGATTCCCCCTATATTATAGGTCTTTTCTTCAAAGAAATAGTAAGAATCCATGGACTTCCAGTTAGCATTGTGAGTGATAGGGATGTCAAGTTTTTGAGTCACTTTTGGAGAACCTTATGGAAGAAGTTGGGTACTAGACTCTCATTTTCATCTGCCTACCATTCACAATCAGATGGGTAGACTAAGGTGGTCACTAGGTCCTTGGGTAATCTCCTAAGGTGTCTCACTAAGTAGCATGGTCAGACTTGGGACTTGGTGATCAGCCATGGGGAGTATGCATACAATGATTCAGTCAACTGGAGCACAGGTAAAAGTCCTTTTGAAATTGCTTGTTATCAATACAATGACCCACAAGAGCTCTCAAGGAGAGATTTTTGCTGAAGGTATTAAGGAAATTCATGACAAAGTACGACAGTCCTTGCAACAAAAATCAGAAAAATATAAGGAACAAGCTGATCAATCAAGAAGGAACTTGCAATTTAAGGTTGGAGACTTAGTTTTGGCTTATCTCAGAAAGGAAAGACTTCCAAAAGGATAGCCAACCAAGTTGATGATGAAGAATATTGGGCCACTCAAGATTGTGCATAAGTTTGGCCAAAATGCCTATGAGGTTGAACTACCACCTTCTTTGGCCATATCTCCTATTTTCAATATTTGTGACTTGTATCCCTATAAAGGAGAATATTAGACTTCTCAAATGGATACCACATTGCAATCTAAAGAGGACTGGGTGAAGGATTTACCAGCTAGTCAACTAGTTTAGTTGGAAAGAATCTTGGATACCAAGGTGATCAAGAAGACAAGAAAGGGCATCCACAAAAATTATCTTGTGAAGTGGGCAGGTCTACCTGATTCAAAGCCTATGTGGATGTCATAACTTGACGTACTTCATCATGGAGTGCAACTAGTAGACCTGATAACTCAAGGGACTTGACTTCCTTGCCCCAGGGGAGTATGGTGCAGAGTACCTAGCTCAAAGTTGTCTTTTCTTGCATTTTAGAGTTTTTGTGTGATTTCAAGTTATTTTATGTTGTAATAAGCTGAAATAAATCCTATGATTGTTTTTTAAGCCATAGTTTGGTTGTCCACAATTTTGTTGTGCTCAGGATCCAAAATTGTGATTATCGTGAAATGTTGTCAAAATGTCAATTTTTGGTTTGTACTAGGTGGATGCTTGGAAACTTGCTAGAATGTTTGGAAATGGTTTAAATCCATATTGGGATGCCATTTGAGTGATTTTTTAGGCCTTGAGAGCCTTGGAGTGTGTTTTTGCACTCATAGGTAAAAGTTGTCAAAAATTGGTCATGACAACTTTTGCATCTTTAAGAAAAAGTTGTCCATGAAGGAAATGGCATTGGAAGTTGGTTGGAACCAAATTAAAATGGTGAATAAAACCTTATAAGCATCTCCAGTAATAGGTTAATCAACTTTTGGTTTGCATTCAATTCATTTGCCAAGGGTTTCCTATGCTTTTCCTCACATTTGGACTATTTTTGCTTTGATTTTCTGCTTTTGTACGACTTGTACGGTTCCATATGGTGCTCATAATAGCAGAAGAAGTTAGGATTTTTTTTTATCTTTCTAGTACGTATGATATGAAGTCTTGAAGTGCCTTGGATAAAAAATTATCACTATTTTTGTAAACGTTTCTCACAAACCCTTGAAACTTGGGGTTTTGATTGTAAAAATGCATTTTACCTGAGCATCCACAAATGGCACAAGTTACAATCTAGTGGATGGATTGGGTAGGCTCTGTAAATATTTTTAGAGTAGGTTGTTTGTGTTTTTGAAGGCCACAAGGAGGAGAATGGGTGAGATGAATAACACATAATCTTGTAGCTAGTGTGTGAGGGCAGCAAAGATTGCTCATTTTCAGAGCCATGGAGAAGTGACACCCCAGCAACCCATAGTTTTGTGAAAAGGTCTATGAGTGTACTAAAATAATCCAAGTTTTTTTGGGTTGTTTATTGTGACTAGTGAAGATTTTGGAGCACATCTTCCAAAACTTCCTGGAAGTCCTAAATCCCTTAAAAAATAGCTCCTTTTCAATAACCCTAGTTGTATGACAAACCTAGATGAGAAACTGGGTGATCTTGTTTAACTTCCAAATGGGTATCTTAATATGTAAAAATATCTAGGGGTTGTCAATTAGGCCTAATAGGAGCTGGTAGAAGCAAGTTGAAAGCTTAGGGCTTGGTAGGAAGGTGCAGAACTTGTCAATGCATAAAATGACCTTGAACATACCTACTCAACATAATCACAACCTTTAAACATGTTGTTACAGTGAGGATCCTTGGTTGAGGTATTTGGAGCCTAGTTGGAGCTTTGGGAACCTAGTAGGAGACCATCTCAAAATTAGAGATTTGGGTCAAAACCAACAAGAAACCTCAAGTGGATATACCTAGGAGGAAAGCCAGTAGAGTTTAGGCCTTGAAGGTCTAAGGAGTGTACCCTAGCAAGTTACCTTGGAGGAGCTTGAGTAGAAGGGTGAGTTGAGGAGTTGGGGTCAGTAAGAGTGAATTGGAGAGCTAGGCATAAGACTTCCTCATCAGAAAATTACATTCCAACACTTGCAATCCACTTAGAATTTACATCCTTATTTCCGTTGGAATTGGATCTAGTGGATTCAACCCCTCGTTTGAATGTAAAGTATCTCCCAAGTGAAAATCATCCCATTGATTTCCTTTCTCTCTCCTAGGTGGGGAATCACTAGAGTTCAATTTTCCACTTTACATTTTGGTGAACCCAACATCCTACAACTTAATTTTTATTTCTTATTTGTTAGATCTGAATAATTGCAATTTGAAATTTGAAATTTCATTTCCAAGTTTGATCCTTTTGCAAAATTTAGAGGTTAATTGCATAAAAGCCCTAATTTTTCATTTTGAGGAAATTAAGCTTGTGAAGTGTAGCAATTTGGTTGCTTGTTTTAGAACTGATTTCTATTTTAAGAGTCCAATTCAAATCTGTCTTTTCATTCCGAAAATTAAACAGTTAAAAAAGTAAATCCCTAATTTTTAGGAATCTCCTATTTTTGACCTTTGATTGCCAATTTGACTTATCTAGACATCTCCAAATCACCTATTTTTTTGGATTCTGTAATAAAATCATAATATCTAGATCATCCCTAAAAATTTTGAAAAAAGTTGGCTGGACTGTGTGCACTTTCAACGCGGTCCCTGACTTTTTTCCCGAAATTTCAAGAGATGGAATTGACTGTATTTTTCAACTTAAATCTATAAAATTGGTTAATTTTATAAATTTTGAAACCCCCTAAGGTTGAGATCAAAGTCAAAATTGAATGTTTGATTTTCTTGCAATTTACAAAAAAAAACTAGATTTGAAATAGAATTTGTGCAAAACTTGCATCTTCAATTTTTCACATTTATCATTGTTGTCAGACTTGTCTTCTTGCCTAAAACTCAAATTTTCATTTTCCTTCCTTTTCCCAAAATTCAAAATTTAAAAATTAAGTGGTTAGGTCCTAAAACCCTAATTTTTAAAATTAATTAGATTTTGTGCAAATCTCAATCATTTTCCCACAATTTCAGTTTTATAAACATCATCTAAGGTGGCCTTAGCCATTAGGTGTGACCTTTTTCAAATTTGCAATTCAATTCCTCATTTTTTTTCTCAAAACCCTAATAGGGTCCTATTTTGACATTCACACCTTAATTTCACCTATCTAGAGACCATTAAATCAATCAATTTTGGGGGGTGAGCTCTCAAATCATTGTAGCTTTCATCCCTAAAAAGTTTTGAAAAATTTGGGACGACCGTGTGCACTTTCAACAAGGTCCCTGGATTTTTTCCTAAAATTTTGGGAGAGTGTTATGACTGTATTCAATTGCTTAAATCCATAAAATTGGCTGATTTTATCGAATTTTGATCCCTCTAAAATAAAATAAAAATCTCCACTTTCAACATTTCAATTTTCAAGATATAGTTTAAAGTTAAGTGGTTAATTAAGAGCAACCGTAATTATAAATTTTAAAATTTCAATTCAACAACTTTCAATTTATAAAATTAAGAGGTTTTTCAATAGGCCCTAATTTTAATATCGTTTGGATAATTTTAAATTTTAAATTAAGAGGTTTTTTTTTACATAATCCTAATTTTAAAATTTCAATTTCCTAGGAAGTTGCATTATTATTCTTTCAATCAATTTGTTCACTTAATTGAATAATCATTTTTCCTATAATTTTGAATTTTTCAAATATTTTGCAAGTTTCATATTTCAAATTCAAATTTCACATTTGCAATTCAAATTCCATTTTCCCTCCTTTATTCAATTTTCTATGCATGTATGAGGTGAACATTATTATGGTTAAATGACATATGAGTTTCTTGTTTGATCATAAGTGCATATGGAGTTCCTATCTTATTTTTCTAATTCAATTTACAATTACATTAAAGACATTCATGATGTTCCCTTTCATGCATACGATGATAATTTAGTTCTCCCTTTCACTCATACCTATGATTTACCCTCTCCCAAAATTGATCTTACTAATGAGGGCACATTGGTGAAAAAAGGGAATATGGAAACTTCTTTCAAATATCTCCCTCCTAAAGATGAATCTTTGGAGAATTGTACTCCTCCTTCTCCCAAAAATTACCTCCCTCATAATGATTATTTGGTGAAAGAGGATGATATTATGGCTACTTATCCTAGAGATAACATACCTTCTTTTCATTATCTTCCCTCTAAAGATGAAGCATTAATTACATATCATATTCCTTTTCCTAATGAGTGTCTTGAAGATAAAGATACCTTAGAGAAAGAGGATGAAATTATTTATCATCATAATTCTCTCACTCCCAAAAATCAAGAGCCTAACAAAAATCAAACCAATTCCATTCATGTTCCTATAAAACCAAAAATTCTTCATGATTATCATGTTTTGCCTTACACATATACTAATGATGTAGTTGATGAGAACATAAGTGAAGCATCATATGCTTTCTTAGTTCCTACAATCCTCTCTTCAATTCACTCAAATACACCATCTCCTACCAAAGAAGTTCCTAAAGAATAACTCTTAGAGGATGATTGGGGGTCATTAGATTTTACTCCTACCTTTTCTAGAAAGTCTAAGATGCCTGAATTTCATATTCCAAAATTTTCACTTAAATTTGATTGTGTCTCTTTAAACTTCAATCCAAGAGTGAACCCTCTTTTCAACATACATGCAATGGACAAATGTTTGAATGTGAGAGACAAAGTCATGACAAATCACACTTTCCTTGGTCCACATCTTTTTCTCCATTGTCTTGTAAATCCTTCCCTTCTCATTCTAATTTTGAGTTACAACAAGAAAATGTATTGACCAATCTTCTAAATACCAACTTAATATCTCCTCTTTATCCTAAACAAAGAAGAAAACATACACAACCTTCTCAAACTTCTTCTTTTTGTAAATATCACCAAACCCATGGCCATTCTAAGTTCATGAGTGTCAAGCTTTGAAAACACAAATACAACATTACATTGATTCAGGCATATTAAAAGTAACATCTGACAATGAATGGCATATTCATCATGATAATTTAAAATAAATTCAAAATTCCTATTATGTTTCTCCTCACTATGTGACATAGTTAGCCTACCTATTGGGGGCTTCTAGTCATTGATGGTGGTACAATTTTAGGTGCAATGATACTTAGTGAGAAACATAATAGTCTATTTATTCTTGCCTCTATGCTTGGGGGGCAAGAATGTTCCTTTTCCTCTTTCTAAGGATTCACTATTTTCTTTATGGAGTACATTATTCATAAACTTGACGTCCTTTCTTGCATGGAGTTTTCCTTCATGCGAGCGCATGTCTATTCCATGAGTTGGATCTTCTCCTTGCTTGAAATGATACGTCTATTATGAACAACCTCTCCTTAGAGAACTTTTGTAAATATTTTTATTTATCTCTTTTTGAAAATTACCTCTTCTATTGGGTTATTCATAACTTTATGTCCCTTCTTGAATGGAGTTACTCTTCATGTGAGTGCACGTTTGTTCCTTGGTTAGGATATATTCCTTTCTTGAAGTGGTACATCTATTATAAGTAATCTCTCTCTAGAAGTTGCGTAATTCTTCTCATTTCCTACACTTGGGGGGAAATGATCTCTCTCCCTCTCTATTTCTCTAAGGATCCACTCTTTCCTATGTTGTGGATGGTGTGAGTTTTATTACTTGATGTCATTCCTTATGTGGAATTGTTTGTGGGTATGATTGGCATAACTAATGTAGATGAGTTGATGACTGTACCGGTAGAGGAAATAAGACATGATCAGTTATCTATGTTGTCATTGATGGAAACTAGTGTCAGTTGATGTTTGATGATGTTTATAGATAGTCTTTGATGTCTGTCTTGTTGGATAAGTGATTTAGTCTACTGAAGTTAGAGTTTTTAAGTGTGATAGGGTTTAGCGGAAGGACTGAGAATTAGGACTTCAACCAGTAAAGTTGAGAATTTTTTATGGAATCAGTAAATTGGTGATGGTTGGAGGCTTGTGGTTTGAAAAATAAACTTTTATGATGGATTTGTGTATGTGACCGGAACCGCATCCTGTGATGATTACCAAAGGCATGTTTTGAATTTCTGATGAAGTCGTGCCAGGGTTTTAGGATTGGTGATGAAATTTTAGTAGGGTTTTAGGATTGGTGATAAAATTTGTTAGGATAATTGATAGACAACTAAGAGTGGGGGGGGTGAATCAGTTTTCAACAGATTATATTAATCAAACCACTTTATAACCTTTAACCGAAACACATAAACATTGAATACTAGAATAGCAAAAATAGATATTGGTAAGTTATAAAACTTAAGAATGAAATAGAGAATTAACACAATGCAACCATACCACATAACACCGTGATTTGTACATGGAAAAACTAGTAAAGGGAAAAAACATGGTGGGAAGCCTACCCATAATCAGATGAATCTTCTGCAGAAAGTATATGGTACAATGAGGAGCCTGCACATGCAAGAAGGAACACTGCCTAGAGCGTACTGCTCATTACAAAGGAGTTTCACTGAGTACAAAGAGTTTATAACCACCTCAAGATAATTGGAAAACAATCCAAAAGAATGAACTGCCAGAGATAGCATCTACCATGCTTGATTACAGTCCCAGTTAAGCTTAATACTAGAGGCCTTTGATCTCTTACTTAAACCCAATTCAATCACCTATGATTGACCAAATCTCCTTCACACATGATATTTCATTCCATGACCTTGATCATTACTTTTTCATTCCCACACCATTGCCATGGTATTCAATGAGTTCTTACATCAATTTATACAAACCCTAAGGCCTAAACCAATTAGGTTGGCCACCTAAAAGATATTACAATAAGTTCATTACATACATCCACATTACAATGATATGCCATGTCGGTTTTAGACCAAAACAACATTAACCAATCCATAAAACATCCTGGTAATGTGTAGAGAACACGTTAACATGATATCAGTCCATAACCTAGATAGGTACCAGACCTTATCTAGGTCCAGCATGCCAAAGAGATGTCTCCAATCAGTTGAGGCATGAATAAAGATCATCTTTAGCATCCCGAGTTCCATATAGAAGCCACACAATCACCACTTATGCATCCTATCAAAGATTATCAATAAAATCTCTGCCAGTAAAACCTTAAACCCTTAACGGTAACATAAGTTCTTCTACTGGTAACCAAATCCTATCTGCCAGTAACCAACCATAACAACTAGCGTTGACATCAATGACAAAACATCAATGCAACACATAATCAATTCCTCCATATTTCCAACAATCTCCCCCTTTCGCATTGATGGCAACACTAGATGTGAAAAAGAAAACATCTAAGTCCCAAGAAGTGCCAAACATTTCTCATAGAAGATATAACAATGAAAGACTAAAAAATCTCAGCAACTCCCCCTGAGGAGTGCAGTCCAATATGAAACTGATTTGAATCTCTCTCCCATATGACATTATGATATTATTTTTCACATATAACTCTCCCGCTTTGACATCAATGCCAAAGATAGGACATAGATATTAAAATTATGTGAATCTCAAGGCTGACTACTCCCCCTAAGTAGTAGCACTACTACATCAACTCGGAGCAAAGGATATAGCTGATGATGCATACCAAATTGATGCCAACCTACATCACTTAAGTCTTTGTTGGAGGGGTAGATGCCCCTAACCTATCTCTCAAATACTAAAATAATTCCTTAGACAATGGTCTAGTGAATATATCTACAATCTGCTCTTTGGTGTTCACATAAACCAATTTGACTTCCTTTTCTTCCACCTTGTCCTTCAAAAAGTTATATTTTATTGATATGTGCTTAGTCTTAGAGTGAAATACCAGATTCTTAGACATGTCAATAGCTATAGAGTTATCAGAATAGATAACTACAGGTTTAGTATAATTTACCTTGATATCCTTCAACATTTGCTTCATCCACAAGACTTGAGTACAATTAGTTGTTGCTGCAACATATTCATCTTCTGCAGTAGATAAAGAAATGCATGACTATTTTTGCTAATCCATGAAAACAATTTCTTTCCAAGAAAGAAATCTCCACCAGAAGTGCTCTTTCTATCATCACTATCCCTTGCCCAATCTCAATCTGTATATACATATAAAGTGCAGTTATCATCTCTAGAATACCATAAGCCATATTTTGTTGTTCCTTGCAAGTATTGGAATATCATCTTTATTGCACATTCATGGTTTTAGTTAGGATTACTTTTATATCTTTAAACAATACTTGTTGCATTCATAATATCTGGTCTAGTCTGAGTTAGATATAACAAGCCACCAATCATAGACTTATACCTTGTCGAATTTACCGATACAGATGTATCTTTGATAGATAATTTTTCACTCGTCACCATAGGAGTACTTACTGGTTTGGAATTATCCATACCAAACTTCTTCAACAATTCTCTTAGATACTTAGTTTGATAGATAAAAATGCCTTTGTCGGTTTGAGTAATCTACAAACCAAAGAAAAATATCATCTCACCAATCATAGACATTTCAAATTCATTCTTCATATTATTAGAGAATTCCATGCACAATTTGTCTTCACCTCCAAAAATGATATCATCAACAAATACTTCAATAAACAAAATATCATCATCCATGATCTTGTAATTTAAATTACTGTCAACACTGCCTTTGAAAAACCAAGCTTTAAAAGATATTTATCCAACCTTTCATACCAAGCACTAGGAGCTTGTTTCAATCCACATAAAGCTTTCCTTAACCTACAAACCATATCTTTGTCATCTATCAATGAAAATCCATCAAGCTACTCAATGTATACCTCTTCCTCAAGTTCACCATTCAAAAATGCACATTTAACATCCATTTGATAGACTTTATAGTTCTTATATGCTACATAGGCAAGAAATAGTCTAACATCTTATATTCTAGCTACAGGTGCAAATGTCTCACCATAATCAATTCCTTCCATTTGAGAATATCCTTTACAAACCAGTCTAGCCTTGTTTCCTACAACTTGACCATCCTCATTTAGTTTATTTCTAGAAACCCATTTAGTTCCAATAACATTCTTATTTTTAGGTCGGGGAACTAGAGTCCAAGTGTCATTCTTCTCTATCCAATCTAATTCATCTTCCATATCCTTTAACCAATTTTTATCTTTACAAGCTTCAATAACAGATGCCGGTTCAATTTGAGAAATAAGACATACCTCTTCATTTGTCAGTCTTCTTCTTGTCATGACTCCCTTGTTGCTATCTCCAATGATTTGATCTTCAGAATGATTTAACCTTACATACCTTGGTGTCTTCTGAACTTTAGGTTCACTCTTTTGGTCATCAGTCACAGTTGAATTTTCTGATTGTACTAGTGTAACTCAGTGTCTTGTACTAGTTGAGGTATTGTCGGTTCAATTATGGTCATTTCCACTATCGGTTCCCTATCATATGATATAGATTTATTTCTATATTTCTCATCCACTTTCACATTTGCACTTTTGATGTAGAAACAAGATAATTAATTGCAAAACTTGTAGATAAATATTTGATTAGGACCCAAACCCCACACTCCTAGAGTGATTCAAGTGCATCTAACGCCTCTAAGAGGCTCAAAACTTGTCCTCCACTGAGCCAAGTGGTTCCTCTACCTCTACAACAATTAAACACTCCAAAACAACATGTTTATAAGGTTCATAAGACATAAAGACTCCATTTGTCAAGACAACTCAAGTATTAGCCTGAAACTAGGCCTAGGCTCCTACTAGCCCGGCAAACACTGTTTTAGGTGATTTTCTCCCCAAAGTTGCAAATCAGCAGACAAAAAAATCACATATCAGGATACCCTTTTCAAGAAATAATAACATATCTAGAACTCATGTACTGTTACTTTGGACCAACAATCACAAAAGCTCACTGTCCTCTATATCTGATAAGCTAATTAGACCACATTTGCGAAGGAAATACTTTTAGAACACATCTCAAGAAAGAACCCTTCCATACAATCTTTGGTTATGATCCAAAACCAAGGATTTTCCAAGTTGTATGGTCAGGTAGGGCTTCTATATGCCCTAACCCCAAAACCCTCACTAATTCACCCTTAAACCTAGGGCTTGCTCAAAAACTCATTCAAACACACTTCCAAAATAAAATGAAGGATGATTCACCATGTCCTCAACATACTCTTACTATTTCAAACATAAAAATAGCCCCTCCTTAAGGCTGACCTGTTAAGATATAACTGTGGCACAAAAACCATGCATTTTCAGTCAATCCTCCATGGTGTACATCAAACTTTCACTCCTTCCTATCATTAAAGGGTCAAGAACATATGATACAAGCTAGGGATGATCCAATTAATAGGAAACAGAGTCTTAGATCTATGTTTGGATCATTATATCAAAGGAAACCAACAAAACAGTAAATAAAAGACTACAGACTTAGGAATGTATAGTACAATGTGTGGTTCCAAGTTTATTGAACCTTCAGCAGATTAAAACCATGTAAGGATGCGTAGAAATTTCCCTCACTTCATTACAAAAACAATAGAAAAACTACTTTAGTACAAAGAAAACATGAAACCACTGATTTGTAGGAAAATAAATGAGTTTTATTGCTATTGAGTTGCAGTCCGTACAATCTGTACTTTCTTGTGCTCTCCTCTCTCATACAAACACCTCTCAGGGTTTTAAGTAGGCCTCCAACAACTTTCCCAACTGATCCATGTAGTTATTTGTCATTACAAATGATTAACAAGCCTATTTTGTCATTTCCCACCAAAATGGCACTAGCCGTTATATTCAAATATTTGAATTAAAGACTCTTATTAAATAACCTATTATGACTTCTACCCAAAGCTAATGACTCTTGAAAGATCAAAATGATTTATTCAAGAGGTCTAAATACTCTTAAGACCCTTCCCAATCCTATAACCCTGAAATCCCATATTTGGTCCTATGGTCCTATTAGGCCCATCAGGATAATTAACCATTACATTAGGATCATTACAATGAATTTCCATAATTGGCTTTAGGACATAAAAATTGAGTCTAATAAACCCATACACCTCCTTGTCATGCTTTCATGTTGTCCTCCAAGTTTTCTTCATGTCAGGGGCTACTGCACCATGCTCCCCCCCAATGAAAAATCTCTTGTCCTAAGAGAACAAATCTTGTGTGCTTAGATCTTGTAATTCTTGTGATGGTTATTTGGTACATGTCTGCACCTTGTTTAACTACTCAAATGGAACTCTCTGACCTCTACAAGCATCAATCTCAAAACAATAATTAGTGCTTAGAAACTTATGTTTTGGTCCCCTCATGGGACTGTCTTTTATTTGCCCTTGCTACCTTCTTTCATCTACTATTTGATCTACCTTTTGGTGAACACT
Organism: Cryptomeria japonica; assembly: GCF_030272615.1. Lineage (NCBI taxonomy): Eukaryota > Viridiplantae > Streptophyta > Pinopsida > Cupressales > Cupressaceae > Cryptomeria > Cryptomeria japonica. The sequence continues at coordinate 755,901,029 of NC_081407.1, read as the reverse complement.
AATGCCACCATTACTACCCTTCTTCTACACTCCAATAGGACACAAAATTTATCCCACCATTACACCATCCATACCGCTATTCTACGGTACATCTCTGCTTACTAACTTGTTGTCATCAACCACCACCTTTTTCTTCACATGAGGCTTATCTCTAACCTGCAAATTTACATGCATTGGATCTCCAAAACATATGACACTTTTGTCATTTGAGTCAACAAAATTCAAAGGATTCATCAAAAATGTTTGTCCATCTTTATGCACAAGGTATCTATTAGTGTATCCATCATGCATTGTCTTTCTCCCATACTGCCAAGGTCTTCCTAGGATTAAGTGTGCACAAGTCATAGGTACCACATCACACAAAAACCTATCATGATATTCCCCAATTGAAAAACTAACATATGCTTGTCCCCTAATGAGGATATGTTGTTCTTTGTTGACCTAAGCAGTATAATAAGGACTTGTATGAGGAAATATTTGTAAATGAAGTGTATTGACCATCTCATAGGAAACCAAGTTATTATGTGAACCTAAATCTACAATCAATTTGTAAATTTTACCTTCACACAAAAACTGAGTTCTGAAAATGGATACCTTATGCTCTTCTTGCTGTTGTAAATTGCCTTTGTTAAGCACGAGGAATTCTCCTTCTAGCACTGGACTTGCTTTGAATGGTTCATTTTCTTCTTTCTTTTCTTCTTGTTGTGTCAGCTTGACTCTCCTATCCCTACCTCTATCTGATTGTTCCCACTTAGGACATTTAAAAGAAGGATGCCCCACTTCATTACAATCGAAGCATCTACCTGTGAAAGTGCCTCTACCTACCCCAAATCTTCCACCTCCTCTGTATCCTCCTCTTCAATCAGAAGATGTCTCTTTTCCTTTCTCATTATTTTGTCCTTGTTCCCAATTTATTCTACCACCTCTTCCTCCTCTTCCACCATTCCCTTGTCTTTCCTGCTTCCTCTTCAACTTCTCTTCTACTCTAATGGCTAACTAAAAACATTCTCCCAACATCTTAGGCATCTGCAAACCTATTTCATCTTGAAGGTTAAATCTTAACCCATTCAATTATCTTGCTATCTTCTCTTCTTCATCACCCCCTCTGATACTAATCATATGAAATTGTTTAGTATAGGACATCACATCCATGTCCTTTTGCCTCAAAGTTTGCCTCATCTTCTTTACATGAATTGTATAATCAGATGGTAAAAATTGATCCTTAATCAAACCCTTCATTCTAGCCCATGTTGTGATCTTTTACAACCCTCTAGCCATCATGACATTATCTATATCAGACCACCATGTCAAAGTTATACCTCTCAACTTAGTTTTGGAAAATTTCACTTTCTTTTCTTCATCCATTTCCTTAAATTCAAAGTAGTTGTCTAAGGCATCTAACCAACCTAAGGTTTCTTCACTATCCATCCTCCCTTGGTAGATAGGTAGGTCAATGTTATTCCTACCTCCACCTTGGACTACCTTTAGCAATCTTGCTAATCTCTTCTCTTCAGGATCTTCTTCTCCCCTTCTAGGCTCTTCATGCCTTTCCCCTTCATTGTGTGCTCCCACTTCTTCATTCATCTCCTTTCTTCTAGGTTTTTCCCTTTCTTTCTTTAAGGCTTGAATCCTTGCTAGAAGTTGTAACCTCTCTTTCCTTTGTTGTCTATCCTCCCTATCCTTTTCTGCTTCCAACTCCCTCTTTTCCCTCTTCTCTCTTTCAAGGGCTTCTCTCAACTCCTCTATCTCCCTAGCCATTTGATTTTTAGGTGCCATCTTATCAAAGGCTTTCCTCAAAGATCTACTCACTGCTCTAATACCAATCTGATGCAGAGGCAAGAGGAGTAATTACAAAACCTACAAATAAATATATGATTAGGACCCAAACCCCACACTCCCGAGGTGATTCAAGTGCATCTAATGCCTCTAAGAGGCTCAAAACTTGTCCTCCATTGAGCCAAGTGGATCCTCTACCTCTACACCAATTAAACACTCCCAAACAACATGTGTCTAAGGTTCATAAGACATAAAGACTCCATTTGTCAAGATAACTCAAGTATTAGCCTAAAACTAGGCCTAGGCTCCTACTAGCCCTGCAAACACTATTTTAGGCGATTATCTCCCCAAATTTGCGAATAACCAGACAAACAAATCACATATCCAGAGCTCAGTTACTGTTACTATGACCAACAATCACAAAATCTCACTGTCATCTATATCTGGTAGCCTAATTAGGCCACATTTGCAAAGGAAGAACTTTCAAAACACATATCCAGAAAGAACCCTTCCATACAGTCTTTGGTAATGATCCAAAACCAAGTATTTTCCAAGTTTTATGGTCAGGTAAGGCTTCTATATGCCCTAACCCCAAAACCCTCACTAATTCACCCTTAAACCTAGGGCATGCTCAAAAAATCATCCAAACACACTTCCATAATCAAATGAAGGATGATTCACCATGTCCTCAACATAATCTTAATGTTTCAAACATAAAAATAGCCCCTCCTTAAGGCCGATCTCAAACTGCTATAACTATGACACAAAAACCATGCATTTTCAGTCAATCCTCCATGATATACACCAAAATTTGACTCCTTCATATCATTAAATGGTCAGGAACATATGATACAAGTTAGGGATGATCCAATCCATAGGAAATAGAGTCTTACATCTATGCTTGGATCATTATATCAAAGTTGACCAACAAAATAGTAAATAAAAGACTGCAGACTTAGGAATGAATAGTACAATGTGTGGTTCTAGGTTTATTGAACCTTCAGTAGATTACAAACATGTAAGGATGCATAGACACTTCCCTCATTTCATTACAAAACCAATAGAAAAACTACTTTAGTGCAAAGAAAACATGAAACCACAGTTTTGTAGGAAAATAAATGAGTTTTATTGCTATTGAGTTGCAGTCTATGCAATATGTACTTTCTTGTGCTCTCCTCTCTCATACAAATGCCTATCAGTGCTTTAAGTAGGCCTCCAACAACCATTTCAACTAATCCATGTAGTTATTTGTCATTACAAATGATTAACAAGCCTATTTTGTCATTTCCCACCAAAATGGCACTAGTCGTTATATTCAAATATTTGAATTAAGACTCCTATTAATCAACCTATTATGACTTCTACCCAAAGATAATGACTCTTAAAGGATCAAAATGCTTTATTCAAGAGGTCTAAACACTCTTAAGACCCTTCCCAATCCTATAACCTTGAAATCCCATATTTGGTCCTATGGTCCTATTAGGTCCATCAGGACAATTAACCATTACATTAGGATCATTACAATGAATTGCCATAATTGGATTTAGGACATAAAAATTGAGTGTATTAGACCCATACACCTCCTTGTCATTCTTCCATGGTTTCCTCCAAGTTTTCTTCATGTTAGGGACTCCTGCAACAACTTTCCACAATTTTTTACAATCTTTTGTTATAACATCTATATGCTTTGCTCTGAATTGAATATCCAAGAAATATTCCTTCATCGCATCTAGGATCAAAATTTCCAATTGAATCATCCCTTTTTATATAACATTTAATTCCAACAATTCTGAAATATTTAACAGTAGGTGTATGTCCAAACCATAATTCATAAGGGGTCTTACCGGTTTCACCTTTGATATGAACTATGTTGAATGTGTAGACTGATGTACTCACTGCTTCTCTCCAATAGATGTGAGGCAATTTGGCTTCCATCATCATGGTTCTTGTTGCATCCAAAATGGTTCTATTCTTCCTTTCCACTACTCCAATCTACTGAGGAGTCCTAGGTGCAGATAACTATCTCCTAATTAGGTATGTGCAAGATCATGTTGTGCCAAAACAGGCCCTTAAGTGGCAATGAAATTTCAAAAAATCAGAGTTATGCAACTTGACATGAAACTTTGAATAAGTTGTGAACATTATTTTTAAAATATGTAAGAAGAGAATCTATAGAAAATTGAATGTAGTTCTAAGCTACTAGTTGTTTTTCGAAAAAGAAAATCCTATTTGATGAAAATTTTAGGAAAAAGATAAGAAGTAGACGTATGGCTGACCACCCTAATCACAATCAAATCATAATATTTTTTATGATATTTATAATATAAGTATTAGACTCATGTCTGGATGTGACACATATCTTTTTTTATAATTTTTTATAAAGTAAATAATTATTTAGGATTTTTTTACTATAGCTTTTTAGAAATTCAGAAACTCCTGCGTGTGACCACCTTAACTTGGTCAAAACCTTATGAAAATTAATTTTTTAAAATTTTTCCCTATAGTAGATGAAGCATAGGATGTGATGCATGTTTTGGATTCAAAAAATGTTATACGGTTTGAAAGTTATGAGTGTTTTTCAATCAGTCTATCAATTAGGACTATTGTTAGAATTCAATTAGAAAATAAATAATAATTATTTATTAAAGTCAAAATAAGACAAGCCTTATATTGTTGGAAAGCTGAGAACATCCTTAAAAACATTTTATCAATTTTGGCTACAAAAAAAGTCATTAGCCACCAGTGTAAAGTCTGGAAAATCAAGGAATACTGAAAAACACATTTTTTCATTTGACTTTCTAGGCTTGTCACTTCCAAACCAAATCCCAAAGCATTCCCGAGCCAAAATTTGAAATTTGAAAATTGTACTACAAAAATCAGATATCTAGTACAATCAGATATCTGATTTTAATAAGTAAATTCACTAAATAAATTTGCACATAATTAATCTATTGTTTATCAATATATTAATATATAATATTTTAATATATTAATTTATAAATAAATTGGTATATGATATTAGGGGGAGAGAGAGAGAGAGAGAGAGAGAGAGAGAGAGAGAGAGAGGCAAAGGGGATATTTAGAGATAGAAAGATTAGGGGAGAGGGAGAGAGATATTATGGGTCCTATGGTGTCCTAAGGGGTCATATTGTGTCCTACAACCCCTTAACACATATATAACCCCTTAAGACACCAATTTGTGTCATTATGGGTCATATTGTATTCTAAGGGGTCATATTGTGTCATATGACCTCTTTAAGAAACCATATGACCCCTTAGGACACAATATGACCCTTTATGACTCTATATGGTGTCGCTATGGGTCATATGACCCCTTATGACACCATATGCTGTCATTAGGGGTCATATGGTGTCCTAAGCGGTCATATTGTGTCCTACGACACCTTAGGACACCATATGACCCCTTAAGACACCATATTGGGTCATTATGGGTCCTATGGTGTCCTAAGAGGTCATATTGTGTCTTACAACCCCTTAGGACACCATATGACCCCTTAAGACACTAAATTGTGTCGTTATGGGTCATATTGTGTCCTAAGGGGTCATGGGACACCATATGACCCCTAAGGACAACATACGACCCCTTATGACACCATATTGGGTCGTTATGTGTCATATGGTGTCCTAAGGGGTCATATTTTGTCCTACGACCCCTTAGGACACCATATGACCCCTAAGGACAACATACGACCCCTTATAACACCATATTAGTTCGTTATGAGTCATATGGTGTCCATAGGGGTCATATTGTGTCCTACAACCCCTTAGGACACCATAACACCCCTTAAGACACCAAATTGTGTCGTTAGGGGTCATATGGTTTCCTAATGGGTCATGGGACACCATATGACTCCTAAGGACAACATATGACACCATATTGGGTCGTTATGGGTCCTATGGTGTCGTAAGGGGTCATATTGTGTCCCATGACCCCTTAGGAGACCATATGACCCCTTAGTGTCCTATGACCCCTTAGGAAACCATATGACCCCTTAAAATACCAAATTGTGTTGTTATGGGTCATATGGTGTCCTAATGGGTCATGGGACACCATATTATCCCTAAGGACAACATACGACCCCTTCTGACACCATATTGGGTTGTTATGAGTCATATGGTTTTCATAGGGGTCATATTGTGTCCTACGACCCCTTAGGACACCATATGACCCCTTAAGACACCATATTGGGTTGTTATGGGTCCTATGGTATCCTAAGGGGTCATATTGTGTCCTAAATCCCCTTAGGACACCATATGACCCCTAAAGACACCAAATTGTGTCGTTATGGGTCATATTATGTTCTAAGGGATAATGGGAAACCATATGACCCCTGAGGACAACATACAACCCCTTATGACACCATATTGGTTTGTTATGAGTCATATGGTGTCCATAGGGGTCATATTGTGTCCTATGACACCTTAGGACACCATACAACCCCTTAAGACATCATATTGGGTTGTTATGGGTCCTATGGTGTCCTAAGGGGTCATATTGTGTCCTGCGACCTCTTAGGACACCATATGACCACTTCAGACACCAAATTATGTCATTATGGGTCATATTGTGTCCATCTCTCTTTCTATCTCCCTCTTCTTCTCTCTCTCTCTCTCTCCCCACTCCCCTCTCTCTCCTCTAATCTCTCTCTCCCTTGCCCCTAATCTCTCTCTTCCTCTCCACTAATCTCTCTCTCTCCCCCCCCCCCCTCTCTCTCTCTCTCTGTGTGAGGCCCTACCCCGAGTCATCCTAACATTTCTGTTATTTTCATATTGAGACTATTATGGATGCTTTATTTTATGCATTATGGATTTAGAACTTATATGATTCCATGATTTGGATCACATTGACGTATATGGATGCTTCATTTATGCATTATGAATATGGAACTTTATATGTTGCTAGAATAGAAATTACTTGAAATGATGTATGTCACTATTGGATTTGCAGGAATTCATTTTGATGATAGAAATAGGATGCTTATTATATGAATGGTTCAATTTTGGGGATTATGATAATTGCTTATGTGGAAACAAATTGGAATATATGAGATATTGATTTATTATTGTCAAATGTATGAGTGTTTGATGTGTAACGGAATTCATGTGTTTAATTATATATATTTGTGATTATTCGGAATTACTAATGTGTTAATTGAGATGCGCAGGAAAATTATCCATGTGACCATGGAAATAATATGGAGAACCAAACCTAGACCTATGTACGTTAGTTAAGCAAGGGGTTATCTATTTGGAGACACAACACCCCATTTGTATTGTATTTTATTTGTGAAAGTAAATGATGCATGTGTGTTAAATTGATTTTATTTATTTGTGTAATACTACAATAGACAAATTCCATGTGTGATTTTTATATTGTATTTTATTGTGTCTCTTGACACATGTGCTGATTAGTGTCATTGATTTTGACTTGTCTCTTAGAGAGAGTTTTGTTTCTACCAAAGCCATTCAAACATTTGAGTGTGGTCCCAAATTTGCCTTGGGTAGGGAGTCTTGGGAGTGGTCAACTCAAGTTTGACCCGTAGGTTAACTTCAGTTGGGTTTCTAAGGGGTCAAATGGACTCCTAGGGTCAGTTTTAGGGCTTTTCCAAAGGTCCAAAGGGTATACCTATGGGTTAGGGGTATTTTTAAACATGTGACTACTCCCATGTGACTATTTAGTCACCTCAAAAAGTGGTTTTCCCAAGGTGAGCGAAAATTCAACTTAGAAGGTTCCTCGTAGGATAGACAACCTTCCCTTTTGGTGTCAGACTCTCTTCCCCATCCTCTCTTACCTTTTCCCTTTCCAATTTTAGCAACATGTAAGAGGTTGGGAAGAACAACCAATGGGAACTCTCACTTTACCCAAGGGGTTGGGAAGAGTGAGAGAGGCCTTCTTAGGCAAGGATTAGGGACTTAGTGAGTAATCATCCACTCTCCATTGTTGGAGATTATGCAATTTTTGAATAGTTGTAGGATAGAATTTTTGGTGAAGTGTTGGTGAAGAGTTTGTGTGGATTTGGGCAACTCATCCCCAACTAAGTCTATCATACCTTTCGCCAGATTAAGGTTGGTTCTACTTCTTTTTAGTTATGTTGTATATGTTGTTTTAAAAAAAAAATGCTTGTATGAGAAGATGTGTATATGTAATTTGCTTTGTAGAAGAAAGATGTAATTTTTCCTTCCCTTGTTCTTTTTATGTTTTCATGTATTGGGAGTGTCCAAGGCCTCCTACTCTTGGGAGAGTAGGATGGTCCTGGGGTGGAAGAAGTATGACAGTCCTGGCTGAGAGGCTCTCCTTATGGAGAGTGATCTCAAGGGTGTTCTTTGTGACCCTTGTTGCATAGCCTTGTGTATGCATTTGGGGGTCATAAGGGGAGAAGATATGGCTTTTATGCCTTTGGGGGGCATAAGGGTGTGGAGATATATTTGTTGTATTTGATTTGCCATGAGGTGGCTTCAGTTGTTCCATGCTTGCAGTCTCCCCAATGGTAGTTGGTCCACTTCCACCCATGGAAAGATCATCACAAGTTGTGGTGAGAGTGTAGCTTGGGTTGGGAAAATGTATGTTGAGTGTTTGCCCTATGTTTGTTGTGATTGTTTGTTTGTGACCCATCTAGTGCTTGGTTCTCCAAGCTCAGGGGTGGCTTCTAGTAAGCCTAGGCTAGGAGGTGAGCTCTCCACGGTCAAGTTTGTATTCTATTTGCAGGTTGCTTGGGATGGGAAAGAAAAGGAGAAGAGATTAGATGTTGTTTTTATGTTGCAGAAAAGATTCAAAAAGAAAGTTGTATTTATTACTGTAGCTTTGTAAAGAAAAAAGTCAATGATGTATTATTTTCCCATAAATAAAGAAATGTTTGTATTTTTATTCATAGTTCTCATTTAATGGAAAGGAGAAGTCTAGTAGGGTTTTCAAACCCCTTTGTAATGATAATAAGATTGGGCGTTAAATGCTCTTAAAAGAAATGCATTCTCCTATTTAGTCACGATTGAAAGAAAAAAGAAACATGTCTATGTTTGGGATTAAGTTCCTATTGCTATTGAAATAATATATGTTGCATTTATGTTTATTCTGCAAATAAAAGTTCATTTTATCCCTTATGCAAAATGGAAATAGTATATGATAGGTTTTACATTATATTCTAGTTTTATTTATGTTGCTGTAATTTAATTAAAACTGTCATTTGCTCTTTCATTTATTGCAGAAAATAAACCCAATAGTAATAGCCTATTTTTTTTTTTTAAAGTTAGCATCTAGATTTATTTTTATTTTTATTTTTTTACCAAAAAAGATTACATTAAAGCTTGCTATTTTATGTGCATTATAAATATTAGTTACAAAATGCTTAAAACAAAAACAAAAAAAGAATATAAAACACATATTTTTCAGCCTTTTAGAAAAGAATATTTCCCCATTATCATGCTACAAATAATATTAAAAATCTCTGCATGTATTTAAAGATTTAAAAAAAAAAAAAAAAAATAGTTTCCTCATCTATTTCTTGCTGCTAAATTTCTTATTAATATTCATGGATATTTTATTAAGCTGAAAAGAAAAGAAATAAATAAACAAACTGAAAGTGTGCTTATACATATAAAAATATATATGTAAATATATATATCTATATATATATATATATATGTATATATACATATATATACATATATATATATATGTATACATATATATATATATGTATACATATATCTGTATATATATATATGTATATGTATATATACATATATATATACATTTAAATTTATTTATTTTTAAACAAAAAAAAAATATATAAAATACATGTTGCAGACCGGGGGAAGGGCCAAGAAACCCTACCCCGCCGGTTGGCTAACCTTACCCCTTGCGAGTGCCACAGTGAGCAAACGCCACTCACTGTGGGCCGTTGACAGTGGGCAGGACAAAGCCTGCCACTGCGGCGACCCCTAGTAGTGGTGACCGCCACTGTGGTAACCCGCAGTGGGCGGCAACTGCCACTATAGTGGACGGTGGCCGCTCCCTGCGGGGTACCGCAGTGGTCACCACTCGGCTCCCCTCCCCTTTGCAGCCACTCGACCTTGGCCCTGCGCAGTTCTAGACCCTCCGCTGTGACACAAAAAAAAAAGCGACGCCTCCCATGGCCGTCATCCCCAACATAGACCTGCACACACACACAAAAAAGAAAACATACACACACATACACAAAGCCCTAACCCAATTTTTGGGTTAGGGCAAAACACACAAAAAAATTATAAAATAAAGAATGTGTGTGGGTAGAATGAAAAGTTTAGGGTTGTTCCAAAAATATATATATATGCAACCCTAACCCAATTTCGGGTTAGGGTTATCATATGGACCTTTTGGGTTCTTTTAAAAGTATAAAAAAAAAAGAGAACCCCTTTATCCTTTGAATACACACACACACACACACAGTTACCTATATATATAAATTTATATATGTCTTAGATATATAGTTATCTACACACACACACACACACACATATATATATATGTATGTACAATTTTATATTTATATGGACATAAAATAGCTAATTTTATATTCACTTTCAATTTTTATATGTATGTATAAGCATTTTAATAGGATGCCTTAAATTTTAAACTCTTTGGGAGGTTAACCTTTAGGGAATTAAAATGACATTTGTAAGTCAAGATGGCCCCCTTTAAATTTTAAATTATAAGGCATTTTAATTAATGGAAATTTTTTTTAATAGGTTTATTTAATCTAAGAGCTACGGCAAATTAATTTAGACCCTAGGCAATTAAGGGACTATATGAGGATTATTAATATCCCTTATCAATTAATTTAGAGATTATCCGTTAAGTGAGTTTAATCATTTATTAATGGGAGATAATAATAATTCTTTTGGAGAATTATTATCCTGCTTTTAACTTAGATGATTTTCACCTAATTGATTTAGTTGTTAGATTCACTCAAACATAGTTAAGACTAAACTTGTTTTGCTTTATATTAATAAGTTAGTTGTAATAGGTTAGGTATTTAAAAATAAAAATAAAAATTATTCTGTTTGTGCCCAAAAGTTTGGGCATGATATTTTGGTATTAGAGCCAAGTTTCCAACACTAGGAACCTTTCTCCATTACGTTTCGATTTAGATTATTTAATTAATAGATTATATTTATTTTTATTATATTTACTTTTAATTAGCTAAATTTTTTCTCCAAAAATATTTATTTATTTCATTTTATTTTATTTTCATATAATGATGCCTCCAACTACGCGACAAGCTCGCAAACGTGGTAGAGGCCCTAGGCGTGAATGCATGGCATGAGAAGAGGTCAATAGGGAGGAATCAGTTCCAGAAGTGAACCCAGAAGCCCCTCCCGAATGGCCAGTTGACCTGAACCAAGACATCTTGGTAGCTCTATAGAACCTGATTAGCATAGTTTAGGATAGGCTTCCAACAGTAGATCATAATGTTGAGAACCAGGACTCAAGGAATCATAGAACAGTAGAATGGGAATGAAGTAGGAGTCCACCTACTAATCTCGTAGAGAGTCAGGCTGGGCATGAGCCTGAGTCCGTTCACCTACCAACACCACCTCCAGTAGTAGCACTAGTGTATTATGAGAGGGCACGTCGAGATCCAAGGGATCTAATCAGAGAGGTTATGCATCTTCAGCCACCATCTTTTGGGGGATCTACTGACGGGGTAGAAGCAGAGGCATGGCTTTTGAGCCTAGATAGGTGCTTCGCATTGCACTCTTATGAGAGCAATCTAAAAGCATGTGCAACAATCCACCTATTGTGAGGAACAACCTCCACATGGTGGAGACAGGAGGAATATAAGTGTGGCTTAGTGATAGATACTCTCACTTGGGAGATTTTCACAAAGAGATTCAAGGAGAGGTACTTATCAGAGCATTACAGACAGCGTAGAGTGGATGAGTTCCATGACCTCCAGTAGAAGGGTCTTTCAGTGATCCAGTATGAGAACAAGTTCTTCGAACTCTTACCGTACGTAGACTACCTGAAAGATGAGAAGCTTCTCATCAACTGATTTATCAGAGGGTTGAATACCAGAATAGCAGGACTAGTGAGGATGGCCACTCCAGGGAGCCTTCAGGTTGCTGTGGAGAAGGATTTGATAGCAGAAGAGATTTAGGTCAGACCTTAGGACTCGAGGGATCAGTTCTAGAACCGTAACCCTACACCCCAGACTTATGGGTTTCAAAAACTCCATTGGAAGGGTAACAATAGACACACATCGGGGTTCTCCAAACCCCCTCCTTTGTAGCAGTCATAGCAAAACTAGAGGCAAAGGCCTCCGTAGAGTCAATAGGGTGGGAAGCCCAAGCAGTGGTAGTCACAGGGTCAGAGGTGAGATTAGAGATCTTAGGCTCCTTACACACCCCCGATGAGGACTCAACAGTCCTTGAGGGGTGGGTACAGTGGTTCTAGCAGAATAGGGGGACAATCTTTCTCCAAACCATAGGGCATGCAGTTTCAGGCACATGGTGCTTGTTTCACATGTGGAGCCATGGGACACATGGTGAGAGAGTGTCCACAAGGTTAGATGGTAGGCAGTTAGAGAATGGTAGCATCAGAGCTGACAGTTGGGGGTATGGGCAAGTCCCATAGGGTCTTTGCAGTGGTTGACAATAGCCAGGCAGAGCATCAAGCCATAGTTATTGAGGTTGCAGGTATGATCAGAGGTAGTAGTGTATCTATTTTATTTGATTCAGGAGCTACTGACTCTTTTATATCTCCATTGGTTGTGGAGCATTGCAGGCTAGTGGCAATTAGACAAGAGGTCAGTTGGGAAGTGGAATTAGCTTTAGGGGCTAGAGTGTCAGTGGAATCAGAGGTTAGGGGATGTTAGCTTCAGATTGGCAATACCACCACCTTACTAGACCTTAGAGTTACACCACTCAGATCATATGGCATGGTCCTTGGCATGGATTGGCTTTATTCCCATAGAGGTAAGATGGATTGTCACCTGAAAAGGATCGAGTGTGAGGATGATCATGGTTCTCCCATAGTAATCACTGGAATTCAGAGACTCGTGTCTCTTCGTATGATCTCCGCCATGCAGCTTAAGCGGAGCATGCGAAAGGGATGCCAGTTATTTGCCATCACCATTGGTGATAGAGAAGAAGAAGAAGAAGAAAAGGAACCATCTATTGATGACCATCCTATCCTTAAGGGATTTTTAGACGTTTTTCCTTCAGAGTTACCCTGTATGCCACCCCATAGAGAGATTGATTTTTATATAGACCTTGTTCCAAGAGCCAAGCTAGTTTCAAGAGCACCATATAGGATGACCACAAATGAGCTTAATGAGATCAAGATGCAGCTTGAGGAACTCCTAGAGAACGGCCACATTCATCCTAGTGTATCCCCTTGGGGTGCACCAGTCATCTTTATGAAGAAGAAGGACGGATCTCTCCGATTATGCATGGATTACCATCAGTTGAACAAAGTAACCATCAAGAACTGATACCCTTTTCCTAGGATTGATGATTTATTCGACCAACTTTAGGGTGCCAAAGTATTTTCCAAAATTGACCTAAAGTTAGGGTACCATCTGTTGAGGATAGTGGATAGCGATATCCACAAGACCACTTTTCACACTAGATATGGCCACTATGAGTTCACCATGGTTCCATTCAGTCTTATGAATGCCCCAATTGTTTTCATGAGTCTCATGAATTTAGTATTCCACACATTCCTTGATCATTTTTTGATTGTGTTTCTTGACAACATATTGATATATTCATGGAATGAGGAGGAGCATGAGGAGCACCTAAGACAGGTTTTGCAGTGTTTGAGGGATAATTAGTTGTATGGTAGTTTGTCGAAGTGTGCTTTCTTTAGAACACAGGTCAAGTACCTTGGTCTTGTTATATCTCATGATGGGATCTCAGTAGACCCATCAAAGATCAAATCCATTATGGATTGGCCAACGCCAACCAATGTGATAGAGGTCAGGTGCTTCATGGGCTTAGCAGGGTATTATCAACATTTTGCTGAGGGATTCTCTAGAGTCACTCATCCTATTAATTCTCTTCAGCATAAAGGGAAGAAATTTGAGTGGACAGAGAAGTGTGAGAAGGCCTTTCAGGAACTTAAGAAGGCACTTACTAGCACACCCATCCTTGTAGTACCAAATCCTTCAGCTGACTTCATGGTTTGCACAAATGCTTCCCTAGAGGGTTTAGGAGCAGTCCTTATGCAGGATGGCAGAGCTATAACTTTTGAGTCTAGGAAACTCGAGACTCACGAGCTTAATTACCCTACTTATGACCTTGAGCTTGTAGCAGTAGTGCATGTACTTGTGAGGTGGAGACATTTCCTTTTGGGGCATCATTTTGAGTTGCACTCAGACCATCAGAGCCTTCAGTACATATTCACTCAGCTAAATCTTAATACACGTCACAGGAGATGGATGGAATTCTTGTGCGAGTATGTTTTTGACATTTACTACATCAAAGGGAAAGAAAATGTACTTGTAGATGCTTTGAGTAGGAGATGTCATGAGGTATACACCATATCTATGGGCACAGATTTGAGAAATCAGATAATGCAGCAGTTGCTAGAGGATGGATGGTATTTAGAGGTTTCCCAGGCTATACAATCTCAGGAAACTTTAGAAGGGAAATATGTGGATTATTCCTTAGAGTCTGATGGATTATTACACCATAGAGGGTGCATCTATGTACCTTCTTCCGGGGGATTGCGGGAGATCATTATCATAGAGGCTCATAGAGCTCCTTATGCAGCACATCTCGGGGTTAAGAAGATGCATGTAGATTTGAGGGAATTATACCATTGGCCAGGAATGCGGCAGCTTATTGATGAGTTGGTATCCTGATGCCTCGAGTGTTAGAGAGTCAAGGCAGAGCACCACCATCTAGGTGTGTTGCTCCAATCTCATGCTATACCAGAGTGGAAGTGGGATACTATATCCATGGATTTCATCATTGGTCTCCCTATGTCATCTCATCGCCATGATGCCATCTTGGTGATGGTTGACAAGTTGACCAAAGTGGCCCACTTTTCACCAGTTCGTACCACCTTCACAACACCAGCAGTAGCACAAGTGTTCTTGCAAGACATTTTCAGACTTCATGGCGTTCCACGCAAGATCATTTCCGACAGGGATTCCCTCTTCACTTCTTCCTTTTGGAAGGCATTGCAGGCAGCTATGGGCACCAAGCTCAATTTCAGTATAGCCTATCATCCAGAAATGGATGGCCAGACAGAGAGGGTTAATCAGGTGTTAGAGGATATGCTTCACATGTACATCATGGACCACTAGACCAGATGGGAAGAGTACCTTCCCTTAGTGGAGTTTGCCTATAACAATGGGCATCACACATATTTAAGGATGCCACCCTATCAGGCATTATATGGTAGACCTTGTAGGACACCGTTGAGTTGGGACCACATAGAGGATAGAGTTGCTATTGGTCCTGAGATAGTTTGGGATATGGAGCAGTAGGCGGATTTGATTAGGCAGCATCTTAGAGAGGCAAAGGATAGACAGAAGTAATATTTAGATGCGAAGAGGATAGATTGTAGCTACTTGGTTGGAGACAGAGTCTTCTTGAGAGTGTGACCACATAAGAGTCCAATCCATTATGGAAAGGGTTCTAAGCTCGTACCTCAATTTGTAGGACCATTTGAGATCCTTGAGAGGATAGGACCAGTTGCCTACCATTTAGCATTGCCACCTAGCCTGTTGTGCATCCATGATGTGTTTCATGTTTTAGTTTTGAGGAAGTATATCTATGATGAGTCTCACATTCTAGATTGGGATACCTTGCAGGTGGAGTCGGACGGGCAGCTAGCTTTGGAGCCCATTCGCATTTTGGCACGCTGGATGCTGGGACTTCGAGGTTGAGAGCTAGACCAGGTTAGGGTCTAGTGGGATTGCTATGATGAGGTTACAGCCTCATGGGAGGATGCAGTACGTATGAGATCACAATACCCCCACCTTTTTGATGAACTCCAGAAGGAAGTTCATGCCTAGAGGGGGAGGGTGTGAGGCCCTACCTCGAGTCATCCTGACATTTCTATTATTTTCATATTGAGACTATTATGGATTCTTTATTTTATGCATTATGGATTTAGAAATTATATGATTCCATGATTTGGATCACATTGACATATATGGATGCTTCATTTATGCATTATGAATATGAAACTTTATATGTTGCTAGAATAGAAATTACTTGAAATGATGTATGTCATTATTGGATTTGCAGGACTTCATTTTGATGATAGAAATAGGATGCTTATTATCTGAATGGTTCAATTTTGGGGATTATGATAATTGCTTATGTGGAATCGAATTGGAATATATGAGATATTGATTTATTATTGTCAAATGTATGAGTGTTTGATGTGTAATGGAATTCATGTGTTTAATTATATATATTTGTGATTACTTGGAATTACTAATGTGGTAATTGAGATGCGTAGGAAAATTATTCATGTGACCATGGAAATAATATGGAGAACCAAACCTAGACCTATGTATGTTTGTTAAGCCAGGGGTTGTCTATTTGGAGAGACAACACCCCGTTTGCATTGCATTTTATTTGTGAAAGTAAATGATGCATGTGTGTTAAATTGACTTTATTTATTTGTGTAATCCTACAAGAGACAAATTCCATGTGCGATTTTTATATTGTAGAGTGTGGTCCCAAATTTGCCTTGGGTAGAGAGTCTTGGGAGTGGTCAACTCAGGTTTGACCCGTAGGTTAACTTCAGTTGGGTTTCTAAGGGGTCAAATGGACTCCTAGGGTCAGTTTTAAGGATTTTCCAAAGGTCCAAAGGGTATACCTATGGGTTAGGGGTATTTTTAAACATGTGACTACTCCCATGTGACAGTTTAGTCACCTCAAAAAGTGGTTTTCCCAAGGTGAGCGAAAATTCAACTTAGAAGGTTCCTCGTAGGATAGACAACCTTCCCTTTTGGTGTCAGACTCTCTTCCCCATCCTCTCTTACCTTTTCCCTTTCCAGTTTTAGCAACATGTAAGAGGTTGGGAAGAACAACCAATGGGAACTCTCACTTTACCCAAGGGGTTGGGAAGAGTGAGAGAGGCCTTCTTAGGCAAGGATTAGGGACTTAGTGAGTAATCACCCACTCTCCATTGTTGGAGATTATGCAATTTTTGAATAGTTGTAGGATAGAATTTTTGGTGAAGTGTTGGTGAAGAACTTGTGTGGATTTGGGCTGCTCATCCCCAACTAAGTCTATCATACCTTTTGGCAGATTAAGGTTGGTTCTACTTCTTTTTAGTTATGTTGTATGTGTTGTTTTAAAAAAAAATGCTTGTATGAGAAGATGTGTATATGTAATTTTCTTTGTAGGAGAAAGATGTAATTTTTCCTTCCCTTGTTCTTTTTATGTTTTCATGTATTGGGAGTGTCCAAGGCCTCCTACTCTTGGGAGAGTAGGATGGTCCTGGGGTGGAAGAAGTATGACAGCCTTGCGTGAGAGGCTCTCCTTATGGAGAGTGATCTCAAGGGTGTTCTTTGTGACCCTTGTTGCATAGCCTTGTGTATGCATTTGGGGGTCATAAGGGGAGAAGATATGGCTTTTATGCCTTTGGGGGGCATAAGGGTGTGGAGATGTAATTGTTATATTTGATTTGCCATTAGGTGGCTTGAGTTGTTCCATGCTTGCAGTCACCCCAATGGTATTTGGTCCACTTGTGGAAAGATCGTCACAAGTTGTGGTGAGCATGTAGCTTGGGTTGGGAAAATGTATGTTGAGTGTTTGCCCTATGTTTGTTGTGATTGTTTATTCGTGACCCGTCTAGTGCTTGGTTCTCCAAGCTCGAGGGTGGCTTCTAGTAAGCCTAGGCTGGGAGGTGAGCTCTCCATGGTCAAGTTTGTATTCTATTTGCAGGTTGCTTGGGATGGGAAAGAAAAGGAGAAGAGACTAGATGTTGTTTTTATGTTGCAGAAAAGATTCAAAAAGAAAGTTGTATTTATTATTGTAGCTTTGTAAAGAAAAAAGTCAATGACGTATTATTTTCCCAAAAATAAAGAAATGTTTGTATTTTTATTCATAGTTCTCATTTAATGGAAATGAGAAGTCTAGTAGGGTTTTCAAAGCCATTTCTAATGATATTAATATTGGGGATTAAATACTCTTAAAAGAAATGTATTCTCCTATATAGTCATGATTGAAAGAAAAAAGAAACATGTCTACGTTTGGGATTAAGTTCCTATTGCTATTGAAATAATATATGTTGCATTTATGATTATTTTGCAAATAAAAGTTCATTTTATCCTGTATGGAAAATGGAAATAGTATATGATAGTTTTTACATTATATTCTAGTTTTATTTATGCTGTTGTAATTTAATTAAAACTGTCATTTGCTCTTTCATTTATTGCAGAAAATAAACCCAATAGTAATAGCCTATTTTTTTTTTTAAAAGTTAGCATCTATATTTATTTTTATTTTGTTTTATTTTTACCAGAAAAGATTACATTAAAGCTTGCTATTTTATGTGCATTATAAATACTAGTTACGGAATGCTTAAAAAAAAAAAAAAGGAATATAAAACACATATTTTTCAGCCTTTTAGAAAAGAATATTTCCCCATTATCATGCTACAAATAATATTAAAAATCTCTACATGTATTTAAAGATTTAAAAAAAAAAAAAAAAATAGTTTCCTCATCTATTTTTTGCTACTAAATTCCTTATTAATATTCCTTCATATTTTATTAAATCAAAGAGAAAAGAAATAAACAAACAAACAAAAAGTGTGCTTATACATATAAAAATATATATGTAAATATAAATATATATATACAAATATATATATTTATATATTTATATACATATATATATATGTTTGTGTACCTCTTAAAAAATATATATATATTTACATACAAATAAATTTATTTATTTTTAAATAAAAAAAAATTATAAAATACATGTTGCAGACCGGGGGAAGGGCCAAGAAACCCTACCCTGCCAGTTGGCTACCCTTACCTCTTGTGGGCGCCGTAGTGAGCGGACACCACTCGCTGTGGGTCATTTGTAGTGGGCAGGGCAAAGCCCACCACTGCGGCTACCCCCAACGGCGGTGACCGCCACTGTGCTAACCTGCAGTGGGTGGCAACCGCCACTGTAGTGGATGGCGGCCGTTCCCTGAGGGGTGCCGCAATGGCTGCCACTCAGCTCCCCTCCCCTTTGTAGTCGGTCAGCCTCGGCCCTACGCAGTTCTAGACCCTCCACTGTGACACAAAAAAAAGCGATGCCTTCCATGGCTGCCATCCCCAACATAGACCTGCACACACACACAAAAAAAAAAAAAACATACACACACATACACAAAGCCCTAACCCAATTTTTGGGTTAGGGCAAAACACACAAAAAAATTATAAAATAAAGAATGTGTGTGGGTAGAATGAAAAGTTTAGGTTTGTTCCAAAAAAATATATATATGCAACCCTAACCCAATTTTGGGTTAGGGTTAGCATATGGACCTTTCGGGTTCTTTTAAAAGTATAGAAAAAAAAGAGAACCCCTTTATCCTTTGAATATATATATATATATACACATTCTCACACACTTACCTATATATATAAATTTATATATGTCTTAGATATATAGTTATCTACACACACATATATATATATGTATGTATAAGCATTTTAAAAAGATGCCTTAAATTTTAAACTCTTTGGGAGGTTAACCTTTAGGGAATTAAAATGACATTTGTAAGTCAAGATGGCCCCCTTTAAATTTTAAATTCTAAGTCATTTTAATTAATGGAAATTTTGTTTAATATGTATATTTAATCTAAGAGGTAGGGCAAATTAATTTAGACCCTAGGCAATTAAAGGACTATATGAGGATTATTAATATCCCTTATCAATTAATTTAGAGATTATCCGTTAAGTAAGTTTAATCATTTATTAATGGGAGATAATAATAATTCTTTTGGAGAATTATTATCCTACTTTTAACTTAGATGATTTTCACCTAATTGATTTAGTTGTTAGATTCACTCATACATAGTTAAGACTAAACTTGTTTTGCTTTATATTAATAAGTTAGTTGTACTAGGTTAGGTATTTAAAATAAAAATAAAAATAATTTTGTTTCTGCCCAAAAGTTTGGGCATGACACTCTCTCTCTCTCCCTCTCCCCACTCCCCCTCTCTCCCCCTCTCCCTTAATCTCTCTCTCCTCTTCCCCTAATGTATGTTTGTCTATCTCTCTCACCCACCTCTCTCTCTCTCCCTCTCCTTCTCTCTCTCTCTCTCTCCCCTATTCTCTCTCTCCCTCTCCCTCTCCTTCTCTCTCTCTCTCTCTCTCCCTCTCCCCTCTCTCTCTCTCTCTCTCTTCCCTAATCTCTCTCTCCCCACTCACCCTCTCTCCCTCCTCCCCTGATGTCAGTCTCTCTCTCTCTCTCTCTCTCTCTCTCCCATAATCTCTCTCTAAAATATGACTAATAAAATCAGGTATCAGATTTTATCGGATATTCGATTTTTGTCATTGCCATTAATGTGGCAATAGTAAAAAAAAAAAGGCGAAAATGGGAAATATTTTTGGGACCACAAATTTATACATTAAAATCAGATATCTGATATAATTTGATATCTGATTTTTATAAATAAAAAAGAGCCTTGTGGGCCATTTTGTGAATTCCAATGGTCCAAAATCTACATATTCTATTTTTTATGGACGATCACGACTTTTCAAATAGGTTGAGACAAATTTGTGCTTTTGAGAGATTCTTAAAGTCAAATCTTACATTGTCAATCATTTAGGAGCATCTTTGTGGAGGTAAATGGGGAGTAGTAGTCGTCAGAAGTCTAAACGCAAAAGCAAACTTTCAAATGACCAAATTAAAGTGTATAGAGAAAGAGATAGGGAAGGTCAAAGGAGGAGAAGACAAGGTATGTTAAATATTGATAATGTTGTTGGTATTTTGGTATGGTTTTGTCATTGATGTCAACACCTACTAAACACTTATCAACTTTGGCACTTTGGAGAATCAACAACATTCAGCGACAAGCAAGTGACTCATGCACAATCACTGGTATCTGGTACACTGACAAGATATAATGATCACTGATACTTGGAATGATATGGAAAACACATGGTTATGTCAAAGACACCGTTTGGACATCTTGTCCTGCAGTTATGTTCATTGGTATATTCATATTTACATATTTGTTGTTACCGGCAAATAGGTCCAAGGTAACACCGGTAGGTTTATCTTTTCCAGATCAGCATGGCATGCTATGGAGATGATTAATTATTGTTGTAAATGCATTAATCCGACATGTTCAATCAATTATTGCATCAGATATTCTATTATTTGTAAAATGTTTTTATTGTAATATCTTGTAAAGCTGACCTACTAAAATTGGTCTTAGGTTATGGTATAAATGTAAGATCTTATTTGTAAGATCAAATGTGAAATGCGAAAAAAGGATTGTGTGAAGGTATATGCGAGAATAAGCAGAGCTATACACACAGACATCATTTGAAGATTGAAGGAAGGGTTTTTGTGATGACAATCAGAACTACACCGGTACTAAATCCAGCATATGAAGATGTTATTTTGTGCAGTGCATTCTTATTGGATTTAACCATCCAACTGTAGTCAGTGTAACTCCCATTTTGTGATTGAGCAGTGAGCTCTAGGTGCTTGGCCTTTCTGCATGTGCATACCCCATTTATGTACACTTACTATTTGCAGTAGTATCATCTGATTGTGGGTAAGGTTTCCCATCATGGTTTTTCCCCTTATAGGGTTTCCATGTACAAATATTGGTGTTATGTGTTGTGGATGACTTTGTCTTTATGTTTCATGCACTAATCCTTACCGGTATATAAATTAACTATTAAATCTATCTACTGGCATATTAAACTAGTTTACCGGTATCAAGCATTAAGTTGGTTAAGTTGTTTTTAGTTTGAATTTATTTGACAATCGATTCACCCCCCTCGCCTCCCCCCCCCCCCCCTCTCAGTTGTCTCTGGGAACTAACAAATGTTACTTCAAGTGAAGAGGAAATTGAATTTGAAAATCTATCACAAGTTATTCAAAATGAAAGTGTAGATTTTGAAAGTGAAAATTTTGAATATGTTGAACATGTGGAAAGTGATAATGAAAATGCTCAACATGACATGAGAATGGAAAGTGAAAATTTGGGAGTTGACAATGAAGGTATCCATAATTTTGGTTTAAATATGATATTTTTTGACATTGGAGGTGAAAAAGTAAAAAAAATTGACATAGGAGGTGAACATGTGGAAAACTTTGACATTGGAGGTGAACATGTGGAAAATTTTGACATTGGAGGTGAAAATGTGGAAAACTTTGACATTGAAGGTGGAATTTCTCAACCAAGTGAACAATGTGTAACACCTAATTACTTTAGAAATGAAGACCCTCTCATGGATGAAAGACAAATTCCAAATCCAAGACTTTCAAGAACCCCAAAATGGCTACTCGAAATTGATGAGAACATTATTGTGAATCTTGAAGGCAAGAGGTCAACAAGAACCGTTCGGTTGTGGGATATACAACTTTTAAGACATTGACCAAGAAATTCCAACTCCTTGTTCAATTGCTAAAGATGATAAAGATGAGACCATTGCTAAACAAATTGAAGATTGGTATGAACAAGAAGATGGAGAGAAATTCTATTATTGCCAAAAATCTATTTGATGCTCTTAATTATATTGGAAAGAATACCAAAGAAAGAGATAACAGAGCCGCTCGAAGAGTGATTACAACCTCCTTAGTAAGCCATCAATTGAGGAAGGCTCATCAAATGAGACAAACTTGTATTGATTTTAACATAAACCCTAAAACTCTGGATAGAGCACTTGCATGAAGACAAAGACTTGATGATCCACTTCAACAAGATACATGGGCTTTTGGTGGGAGGATTCCAAGTGTTGATAGAAAGTTGAATAAAAATGTGAAGGAGGAGATTCAAAAATTTTGGCACTCTAATTCTAGAGTGTCACCCAATGTAATGGACATTTTGAAATTAAGAATCGGCAACCGAGACCACACACCACATCCCAAACATTTCTTGGAATCAAGCCAAACAATGTTGTATAAATTTTTTTGTGAAGTACATCCAACTTTGCAAATATCACAAAGGGCCTTTGAATCTTTGAAGCCATTTTATTGTGTTCCTCTTAAGATTTGTAATACTTGTTGCAAGTACCATGTGGATTTTTCAATGTACCATGAACTTTTATGTAATATTCGTTCTATGATGCATACTAATGAGATGTTGTAGGAGTGTGGTGCAATTCTATTTCCAAGATCATCAAGAGACTTGAAAGATCTATTTTTATGCCCTAGAGTGATGGTTGCTATTTTGATAGAAATGATTGTTTAAATGAGAAGTGCTCAAAATGTGGTGGGTTGTCAAAGTTTGTTTCATGTTTTCATGAGGGTAGTGAACACGAGTTCGAAAAGAATTATGTTGAGCAAAAAAGATATGAGATAGTGAAATATACTTTGAAGAGTGGAGGTGAAGGTTCAAGATGCGAATAAGTCTCAAGAGAACTGAGTGTTGCTGATTTTATTTCAGATTTTAAGGAAAATATTTTCTACAAGTATGCAAGACACAGCCATAGGTCTCAGTGGTTGGATAAATAGTTCAGGATGTGTAAGAACTCTTTCTTGATTGGTCGTATTATATCGATGGTTGATTTTGCAGAGAACTATGCATTGCAACCACAGAATGAGGTACAATCTTAGTACTACAATTCAATCCAAATTGCTATTTTTGTTCATATTACATATAGAGATGCTCCTAATAGTACAGAAGAGGATAGTAAGATAATCAGGGAGTATCATTTTTATATGAGTGATGATAGATCACACTCCTCCGAGTACGTGCAACATTCTTTCAAGAATTTTTTTGAGTTCTTGCATGAGAAAGATATTGCAATTGATCGACATATCATATGGTCATATAACTGTATAGGTCAATTCAACAATGTCCGTATGTTTTATTGGTTGAGTAGAATGCATGGAGAGAGGCGTATACCTCATATTTGGTGTTTTTTTTAGGCAGGGCATGGGAAGGGGGAGCATGATGGAGCAGGTGCATGTTTGAAGAGAGCTCTAGTTAAGAAGCAATTGAGGATTTTAGGTGCAAATTTCTTTGATGCATGTTCTATTGTTGATTGGTGTAGTTCATCATTATCACATGGAGCTACTCTTGATTCAACAATGACCAGATTCTTTTGGTTGGTTGAGGAGGGCACAGTGGGAGATAGATTGGATTGTTAAACAAATAAAGATTCTTCAAAGATGCATTCATTTCTCAACTCAGATGTAAGTACATGGACCATTTCGACACGAGCATTGGCTTGTTTTTGTCAGAGTTGTGTTCAGTGTGATTGGGATCAGTGCGAGTAAAGTGAGTGGGTTGATACATGGGTTCCCCAATATATAATTCCTTTATCTCAAACAATATCCTTGTCAAATGATGACATGGAAAGTTCACTTGAGTATGACCGTCTATCAAATCTTGTACAACCAGGACATGCTTTTGCAATTGTTGTACCACAAGGGAATGAAGAGAGATCAGAATATTGGTTGGCACGATGTGTAGAGGCAAAACAAAATCTAACACAACCAGTGACAGATGATGATGGGTTCACATATCCTACAGGTTCAGTTGTTGTTGTGGGAACTTGGTTGTGAACATACATGATTAGAAAGAATGGCATACCTGCATTTGAACACTATGAGAGGCACAAAACCATTATAATGTATTCACACCTTATTATAGTTACAAATTTCAAGTTGTTGAAGCATCAAGCAAAACCGAAGACCAAAGAGCTATGGACTGTGACTACTGTTGATCATGAAGTAATACTGGATACTCTTAAGCAAAGAGATGACCCTTTAGGCATACTTGAATAGTAGGTCTTTAATGGTGCCTTATTTTTTTTATCATGCATTTTATTTCAAACAATGATCATTAAATCTTAATGTTCAAGTTTGTTACATGTATATTAAGGATGTGTTCAAAATGCAGGTCTATTGATAAACATATTTTTTTGGCAACATGGTTTTTGCATGCACATAGCGGGTACACTCGATATAATTGGAAGGGACGTATTTTTGCAACATGACTTATTATCATGCATTTGATGAGCTTTACAATTTTTGTTATTAGACAACACTATTTGATAATTTTTTATGATATAATTATCTCAAAACCTTTATACTCATGCAGGTCTTTTTTGATGATATACGACAGTATCACATTATGATTTTTGCGTCAACATAGAGGGTTCTCTTGATATAATTTGAAGGGACGTATTTTTATGGTATATACTCCCACCTTTTCATTAATTATCATGCATTTTAGTTGAAGTGATTATCATAAAGCCTTTATGTTCATCCATGCATTTTATGTGTAGACTAACAATTCTTAAAAATACAGGTTCATGCTAGACCATTCGCCGTTGACAAGACCTTCTCTTGGTGATGGTACATATTCCTTTGTGCATTAATGAGATTAAATTTTATGCATAAACACTAAATCAAGTGAATGTATTGCTATTTAGAAATGACCATATCTACCATTGTCTTCAGCCATGCAGAGAAATGCAGTGAGAAGGGCTTTAATCAACATGCGTCTTTCTTCAAAGTTATGCTTGTATACTTTGCAGAGAAACTGGTGAGTTTTCTAATTATACAATCTTGTACATCTTAAAAATGTTTCAAATGATCTATTTATAATTTGACAAAATAATTTGTATTAAGTGTTATAATTTATTTCTTGTAGCACATTCATTCTGCATAAAAAGGTTACTTATTTTGGTCTTCATTTATATGCATGCATTGTTGTACATAAGCTTTTGTCTTAGGACATGAGGATGTCTTATGTAGATGAAGTGGGATGTTGTATTTGTATATGGATGTGAATTGATGTAACTTTGTTATGATGATATACAATGTCCATGAGCAAATTGGTTTAGTTATATTGATGATATACAATGTATTTGTACATGAGTACATTGTTGTAGTTGTATTGATAATGAAAAAAAATCATGTTTGCATATCCCTTCATGGATGTCACATGAAAGTGTAATGGTAATTATGTGTATACAATACATGGAAATATTGATGATCATTATGCGTCTACAGTGTAATGCTCGTTTATCTATATTTTCATTGAATGAGGTAGACGATTTTTTCTCCAATCGAAAAAATGTTTCCCTTATAAAACCGTAGGGATTTTTAAAAAATGAGATAGGATTTTGTAGGGACCCCTCTCATGGCCCTATAGGTTCAAACAGATCATTCATAAGTGCCATGGAATCTGAGTTGGGCCTCGTCAAAGTTTGACAATTTTTAGCACTTAGGGTGCTCAAGGGACGATGCCAGTAGGGTATGACCCTGAGCGTTCGATTGAGTGGGGGGACAAAATAGGAGAATGCATAGGGTAGTAATTCCTAACTGGACATGTTAGAGCCAATGGTTCATTATCACGATGAGAAAAACAAGAAATTGGCCACGTGACAACATTCGATTGAATGAGACTGATGATTTTTTTGCCAACCAAAAAAATGTTGCCCTAATAAAACCATATGGAAACTTTAAAAACAAGATAGGCTTTTGTAAAGACCCTTGTCATGGCCCTGTTGGTTCAAACAAATTATTTGCAGGTTCCATAGAATCTAAGTTAGGGCCTATCAAAGTTTAATAATTTTTAGCACTTAGGGTGCTCAAGGGACAACGCCAGCAGGGTATGACCCCGAGCGTTCGATCGAGTGGGGGGCCAAAATAGGAGCATGCATAGAGTAATAATTCCTAAATGGACATGTCAGAGCCAATGGTTCATTATCACGATGAGCAGAATGAGAAATTGGCCATGCGACAACATTCGATTGAATGAGACTGACGATTTTTTCACCAACCGAAAAAATGCTGCCCTAAAAAAACCGTAGAGAAAATTGAAAAAATGAGATAGGCTTATGGAGGGACCCCTCTTGTGGACCCATAGGTTCAAATAGATCATTTGTAGGTGCCATGGATTCTGAGCTAGGGCCCGTCAAAATTTGACAATGTTTAGTAGTTAGGGTGCACAAGGGACGACGTCGGTAGGGTATGACCCCGAGCGTTCGACCGAGTGGGGGAGAAAAATAGGAGAATGCATAGGATAATAATGCCTAAATGGACATGTCAGAACTAACAATTTGTTATCACAATGACCTGAACGAGAAATTGGCCATGCAGCAACATTCGATTGAATGAGACTGACAATTTTTTTGCAAACTGAAAAAATGCTGCCCTAATAAAACCATAGGGAAAATTAAAAAACCAAGATAGGATTTTTTAGAGACCCCTCTCATGGATCCATAGGCTCAAATAGATCATTTGTAGGTGTCAGAGATTTCAAGTTAAGGTCCGTCAAAGTTTGACAATTTTTAACACTTAGGGTGCTCAAGGGACGAGACCGGTAGGGTATGACCCCGAAAGTTTGACCGAGTGGGGGGAAAAAATAGGATCATGCATAGGGTAATAATGCCCAACTAGACATGTTGGAGCTGATGGTTCATTATCATGATGAGCATAACGAGAAATTGGCCACACGACAACATTCGATTGAATGAGACTAACAATTTTTTTGCCAACTGAAAAAATGCTGCCCTAATAAAACCGTAGGATAATTTGAAAAACTAAGATAGGATTTTTGTAGGGACCCTCTCATGGAACCATAGGTTCAAATGGATTGTTTGTAGGTGCTACGGATTCTGAGTTAGGGCCCGTCAAAGTTTGATAATTTTTAGCACTTAGGGTGCTCAAGGGACAACGCTAGTAGGGTATGACCCCAAGCGTTCAACCAAGTGGGGGGGAAAAATAGGAGCATGCATAGGGTAATAATTCCTAAATGGACATGTCAGAGATGATGGTTTGTTATCACGATGAGAAGAATGAGAAATTGGCCACACGACAACATTCAATTGAATGAGACTAACAATTTTTTTGCCAACCGAAAAATGCTGCCCTAATAAAACCATAGGGAACTTGAAACATCGAGATAGGATTTTGTAGGGACCCCTCTCGTGGTCTCGTAGGTTCAAACAGATCATCCATAGGTGCCATGGATTTCGAGTTAGGGCCCATCAAAGTTTGACAATTTTTAGCACTTAGGGTGCTCAAGGGATGACGCCAGGAGGGTATGACCCCGAGCATTCGACTAAGTGGGGGCGGGGGGAAATAGGATCATGCATAGGGTAATAATGAATTTTATCAAGTGTTTTTCACTAAATGAATTGTATTGTATTATTCATTAAATGATTTGTATTGTTCATGAATTGGATTGTTTATTATAAAAATTGTATTGTATTGCTCATTAGATGAATTGTATTGTTCATTAAATAACCATTATTAATTATTGGAAGGAAGATTAAATATTTTCATGATAAAACCATGCACAAATGAGAAACAATTTATATGATCAAATATCAACTTCTGTATATATGAAAATGTCAAATGATTACAACTGTATGTCCATACACAAATATGACATAAACACCAACTCAAACAAAATGTATGTCTATATACTTGAATGTATGTCCATATACAAAATATACATGCCAAATAGACATGTAAGCATCCCAAAACTATCTATAACATCCTAATCTACTGATGGATCATCAAAATTGATCCTCTTCACCGCACTGCTCGGCTCTGAAGGATCCTGCACAAGAAAAAACAAACCACGATTAAGATTAGTTATATTATATAACTCACATTCGAAAAGTTAACATAAAAATGAAGTATAATTGAAATATTCTTGTTTACCTCATCTCCATGTTTTCTTTTTGGCTTTGCAAGACTCTTGATGTATGTCTTCAGTAGAGGAGGTATTTTTTCAATATTTTCATACAGAACCAACATATGTTCACAAACATGACATTGATACAAGTTAGCATATAATTGTCACTGATAATAACAAATTATATCTACTAAACACAAAACAAAATAAACACACATGTACTTGAGGCATCTCTTCTTCTTCTTCATCTTTATGTATACTAGGTGTAGTCAACAAGGATGTGAAGCCAAAAATTCTTTGTACATATACACAATAAGTATACAAAACTATCAATCTATGTCTAGATGTGTATAATCACTATAAGTTATTTAAACTATTCATTCAATCATATTTGCATTCAATTACCTTTCCCTTGTCTCTAACTGCACTACCAGATCCTAAATCACATAGCCCCACACTCATGTTGCTTGTGCCCTACAAGAGTAAAATAAGATATACATGCAAGTTACTACATAATCTAATTAATACCAATATAAATGATGAACATGTATGTACAATAAAATACAAATGACTAGGTCCAATAATATATGTACCGTCAAGATATCAAGGCCAAATGAAATAACTATCAAGGTGCCCTCCTGAATCTCTGTCAACTCCTCCTTGGTCATGAATTGTTAAATAGACCATGTAAATAAAAAATAGTACTTTATTATCTACATTATAAATATTCATTAAAAATATAGCATGTACTATGTATATACAAATATTACCACTACATCATCAATGTATGATGACATTGCCTCCTCACCTCTAGCATGCGAGGACTCCCCAGGGTATCCTCCAGTCTATGTCGTAACATTTTGTGCATCGTGCATCTCATGCACCTCATAATCTGCATTGTCCACAAGAGGATCAACAGGCTATCCAACTAGACCCAAGCATATGTGCCCACACATGACACAACTATGGGGCACACAAATGTGTGGAGTTGACAATGACTTGTTAATGCCACCTGATGCACCGCTACCATCAAAAGTAGGCTAAGCAACTTACCCAGCCTGAGAAACCAAAAGGCTACTCAAAGAGTGAATAGCGGATATGGTCCGTGATGCCGCCTCACAAATGATATCTGGATGTTGCATTGGAGGTGGGGGATCAATAGGAGGAGCGGGGACATATGGGCCTTAGACTACTCTGACTGCCCCAGGTCTATTTTGGGGCATACCTAAACCCACACCCTGGAAAGGTTGGATGTCAAAGTAGTTCAAATGTTTTCCTAAAACAAACTCAACATACAATTTTTTTATGAAGTATAAGGGGACATGAAGATTTTTGTTGGGTGGTTTGTCGAAAACCATCCACCAACGATCCCAAAAAATTTTCACAATAGCATCATCTATGCACCATTTAATAGAAAGTTTTTTTTTTTTTGAGGTCTACGGGTTGACCAGTGCAGGAATTCACAAACAATGCAATGATAGTAGCTTTGGATATCTTGAGATCCTTGATCTCCTTATAGGACAAGCCATCCGCATATTGTTCCCTCATAGAATCTTGCCACAAAAGAGTAGCATTGTGCTCCTTAGTCATGGTTTCCATACTCTTTATGATCGACGTGAGGGGATCAAACATTGGGTTTAGGCGAGGGATCCTACGATATATATCTGCAATCCCCCTCAATTGGTTCAAATTTTGTGCAATTAAATCCTGAATTGAGGGGGGGTTTGGCAAAGGAGGGTTTGGTTGTTGCGATTGTGGTTGATCAATGTTTTCACTATTATCCCCCATTTTTAACCTAACTGAATGTAAAAAATGAATTTAGTTAACATATTTAAACAATTTTGTATTTGATTTAAAAAAACCTAGTTTTCATGAAAAAAACATATTTTCAATGAAAAAACAAATACACATTAAAAAAAATACAAAAATTGAATGAAAATGATTGAAAACAATAAAAATCTTACCTTCTAATGTATTTTTTACCAAATTTTGGGCGAAAAACCGAATATCGGATTCCCAAAAATCATGTAGCCCATGGGTTAAAAATAACTCACAGGCTATCATAGTCCAATTATATTGTCTTAGAAAATCAAATATCTGATTTTTATACTTAATTTATTTTAAAATAACATTATATTATATAATTTAATAATATATCATATAATATATTATTATATTATTATTTATAATAATATATTATATAATATATAATATAATACTTATTATATAATATAATATATTATAATATTCTATAATTATATATTATATATTATATAATAATATAATAATATATATTTACTTGTTTGCATCTGAAAAACATGGCTCTACGTGCGAAAAATTGATGCAATGCATTGCCATTCTTTTTCGAGCACTC
Source organism: Cryptomeria japonica (assembly GCF_030272615.1). Classification (NCBI taxonomy): domain Eukaryota; kingdom Viridiplantae; phylum Streptophyta; class Pinopsida; order Cupressales; family Cupressaceae; genus Cryptomeria; species Cryptomeria japonica. The sequence continues at coordinate 755,870,064 of NC_081407.1, read as the reverse complement.
CTATCCACCGCGGGGAATTCACAGAAGCTCTGCAAATTGATTTGTTGTTTTGGCTAATTACTCTAGGACTGAGGATCCAGGTAGGGTCATTTCATGAAGTCACGAACAAGAGGCCTACTTTGCAAAAACAAAATACTCTCTGATTGATGCGGCTAGGGCTCCCCCTCTTCTTTGCAAGGGTTGGGATCAAGATTGGCATCTGGTTAGCCGCAAAAATAAAAAGGCATTAGGGAAACCAAATTGCCTCAAGCAGAATCCCAAGCATTGTTGGGAGGAGGGTTTTGTAAAACCTAACCAGTCAACGAGTTTGTCTGCTCACCTTTTTTTTCCTCCACGGAGATCCTTGGGTAAATTATCAATGGGTATGGAAACCCTTGGTTGTCACTCTTTCAGGAATCATCACATTTCAAAGGAAGTTAAGCATCCTATGACTGATTTACCTTCAAATCCTCTAGCTACTCCTAACGGGTTGGTCATTGAAATTGATACCTATACTCAGGCTAGGTATCAAATGCACTGCAATGACCAAATGATTTTTGCTTGGTGGAAAGGTTGGGGGATTCCATTTGAACAAATTGCTAACTGGCTGTCATCTTCTTTCAATAACCATGTAAAAATTGACATCCTTCCTGATAATTTCTTAGCTATTGAATGTGGTAATCAGAATTTGAGAAATTATTTGCTAAACAGGGACATATTAACATTCAAGGGTCTAGGGTTTTATTGTTGGTAATGGCAACCCCTCTTTCTTCCATCTCAATTCAATTCCTGCATGGTTAATAGAGCAATTTCACTTGAGAAATTTCCTATAGAATTGCGAAATAATGATTTTTTAAGAATAATAGGCAACAAAATAGGTAAATTTGTAGAAGTTAAGAAATCAGCCCTAAGCTTCTTTAACTAGCTTTTGATCGTTAACATGAATATTAACATTAAATATTTAGAGCCCATAACAATGATATGTGATAATTTGTGTTTAACCCTAGAATTACCCTTTTATAATGGTTCTTTCAAAGATACTATGCCAAGGAATATCCCCTCTGAGAAACCCTCCCCTGAATCATTTCTCAAGTCTAATGGTGCCCCATTCAGATTTGTGGAAGGAGGGGGTTTTACCTTTGAGGGCTTTAAGAATAATATTAACACCAATCTTCTCACCACGGACCTATGTCCTCATAGATCCCCTGTTAAGACCTCTCGCTCCCCTCTTCCTCCATTTCCAACTATTAATCCACCTATAGTTGACTCTTTTCTTAGGGATAGAGACCTGGAAGAGGGTGAAATCAGTGAGTGGCTCCCTTAGATAGAGCAGCTCAGACTGAACAATATGCCACCATCAAGCTCTTTCATCCCACCAGAGAGGGTGAGTCCCTTGAGGTCTCCCCCTTTAATGGAACTAACCTCCTTTGTGCAATTAGCGGAGAAGGATATTCTTTCCCCAAATCCAGGAATGGCATCCTTGCATGGTCAACCAATCTCTCAAGTCTCATGTATGAAGGTCGCTGAGGAGGCATATGTTTGCCCTCCATCTCTGATGGTTGTTTCTGATACAATTGTAGAATATAAGAGTGACCATGTGGCCAGGGAAGTTAACATCATTGCCAATTTTGTAGGGGAAGAAGTAGTAAATGACCTTATGGATCAACTGGTTGATGAAATCTATGATGATGAGGAATTGGAAAGACAAAGGGATTTCCTTGTCAAAAATCTAGTAGATATTGCCAGAGTCAACATAGAAACAGATGAACTCTATATAGCATTAGATAACTTAGAAAATGATAATCCTAACACCCTAGGCATTCTCAGCTTTGATAAAAGCAAAGGCTCTCCTAATTGTGCTAAACTCAATAAGAGAAGAGGCAGGAGATCCCTTGCTGAACTAAGATCTAAGGATGGAGAAGCAAGGGGCCAGTCTAAAATATCTACTCTTTTTAATGCAGGGGAGGGGAAGTTCCTCCCCACAGAGCCATGAAAATCATAACATGGAATGTTAGGGGTCTGAATGCCCCTAACAAACAACGCATCTTAAAGTGCTACATCTCTAACTCTAAATCTGGCATAATTTTAATCCAAGAAAATAAAATGAACTCCTCTTAGATTGTCCTTTTTGAGAAAAAACTAGGCATTAGACAGCTAAAACATTCCCCTGCCATATAGGCCTCAGGGGGCTTAGCTATCATTTGGGACTCCAGATTCATCTTGTTTACACCTTTAGAGATTAAGAAAAATTGGATAGGAGGAGAAGTAGTAAGCTATAAAAATAACCTAAGATTCAAATTGATTAACATTTATGGCCCTATCCAGAATAGGGATAAGGCTAGGGTGTGGATGAAACTTGAGTCTTTCCTTAGAAGTTTCCCAAATGATGTATGCATCATTGGTGGAGATTTCAATGCTATCACCAAGGTTGCTGACAAAAGAGGAGGTAGTAGCAAACTCCCTCCAGCAGCTGTAGATTTCAATCATTGCATCAATAGGAATTCCCTGTTGGAAATCCAGATGATAGAGAATGCCTTCACCTGGAACAATAGAAGAATTGGTTTCTATAACATTGCTGAGAAACTCGATAGGTTCTTTATCCATGGGGGGCTCTCGGAGCTTAATTACTCCCTGTAGGCAGAGTCTCTCCCTTTATCAGGATTTGACCATTTCCCACTCCAATTAAACTTAATATCTGACCACTCCCTTAAAAAATGCCCCTTCAAATTTGAGAGCATGTGGTTTAGAGATGATAACTCTTTAAACCTTATTGAGAATTGGTGGAGAAGCTCTGTCTTCTCTGGTTCGAGATGTTTATTATCACAAGCAAGTTAAAGCTTATCAAAAGAAAGCTCTTAGAATGGAATAGGACTAATTTTGGAAATATTTTTGATAAAAAACTCCTAATAGAAAATGATCTTAAGAATGTTAACAATGAGGTTCTTGAGAAGGGGATGGATGAATATCTCTTCCTCAAAGAAAAGGCTCTACTCTCTGAATATGAAAAGACACTCTCAAATGAAGAGATCTTTTGGAAACAAAAATCGAGGGAGTCTTGTTTGAGTGATGGGGACCGAAATATTAAGTTTTTCCATAATAGTACTAAACAAAGGTGATGGGTCAATCAAATTTCTAAAATTAAGAATTGCCAAGGCTCCATCCTATCTGAACCGAATGATGTTGCCTCTGAGGCAGCAAGGTTTTTTGATAATATCTTAAACAATATTGAAGGCTCCAACCTCAGAGGCCAACTCAATATTATCAAGAATCTTCCAAAACTCATTAACGATGATCACAACAAAATCTTGTCAAAGAAATTCTCTGAGGAGGAGGTTAAATCTATCCTTATGAAGATGAATCCCGACAAGGCCCCGGGTCCGGATGGCTTCCCCACTAGCTTTTTCCAAAAATGTTGGGGTTTTATGGGGACAAAGATCATGGACGCCTTAGAAGATATTAGGAACTCTGATAAGATTCTAAAAGAAATCAACAACACCTTCTTAGCTCTCATCCCCAAAATAGAGAATCCTGAAAGCTTTAATGACTTCAAACCAATAGCCCTTTGCAACACTCTATACAAACTCTTAACCAAAACTCTAGCAGCCAGACTCCAAAATCTTCTCCCAATTATAATTAGTGAAGAACAAACCAGCTTCATAGCAGATAGATCAATCTATGATGGGGTTATTATAGTCCAAGAGGCCATTCATTCGGTCCAGCTCAATAGGGCACCAAGTATGCTAGTCAAATTAGACATAAGCAAAGCTTACGACAAAGTTGATTGGTGCTTCCTATGCAAATGCTTGGAGACCTTTGGATTTTCTAAATTCTAGATAAACCTAATCTTTGAATGTATATCCGCCCCCAAATTCTCGGTCTTGGTTAATGGTTCCCCGGAAGGTTTCTTCAGCAGCTCAAGAGGGCTCAGGCAAGGAGATCCGATGTCTCCCTTCCTCTTCATCATCATGGTTGAAGCCCTAGGTAGATCCATCTCTAAGGCCAAAGAGGAAGGTGGGAACCAAGGAATCCCCATTACTAGCAGCCTCCCTCCCTTTACGCACCAGCAATTTATCAATCACATGATGCTTTTTGGGCAGCAAAGTGTAAAGGAAGCGAGAGCCTTCAAAGGCATCCTTAATTACTATATCCTAGCCTCAGGTCAAGAGGTGAATCTGGCCAAGTCTATAGTTTTTGTGTTCAACATAGACCCCTCCTTAGGAAAAGTGATCAGCAATGTCCTCGAGATTAGTGAAGGAACTCTTCCTTGCAAATACCTAGGCATTCCCCCTGACAAGGGTAGAAGACCCTTAAAATTATGGGACAACTTGGTGGATAAAATAAAGTCCAAGATTAACACTTAGAAAGGAAAATGCCTCTCATCTACAGGTAGAGCAACCTTGGTTAGATCAGTCTTGCTAGCTATGCCCATTTACCAGCTCTCCTGTCAACATTTATCTTCTTCTAAATTTGCAGAGCTTAATAAGCATCTCAGGACTTTCTTTTGGCAAGGTGCTAATGACAATCATAAAATATCACTCATATCTTGGGACAAGATATGCAAACCTAAAGAAGAAGGAGGAGTTGGCATTAAAAACCTTCGCGATCAAGGCAAAGCCTTGGGTGCCAAGTTGGTCTAGAGGATGTTCAAAACCCCCCACCTCAAATGGGCTTGCATGCTGCACCACAAATACCTTAATGGAGGGAATCCTATCCAAATCTTCAGAGAAACCAACCCTCCCAGAGGGTCTTGCCTATGGAATTTTATGTAAGATTGCAGGAGGATTATCTCTGACAGACTTACTTGGAACCCGGGGTCCGGAGGTAAAGCTCTTTTCTGGTCAGATTCTTGGGGTGGATATAAGGCTATTGATAATTGTAATACCCTAAAAATGGTCATCTAAACCATGAGCCCCTAATCTCAACAATGTCACCAAGGTCCTAACCAAAGGCAATTAAACAAATCTTGAGCACACAATTAATTTTTTAATCATCAAATGTCAAATGGAAAATTAATCAACCAATATTAATTAAATATTTATTTAATTAATTAATCATTCCAAGTAAATCATTTTAAACAATTATCTTATTTATTTTAATTAAATATCCTAGCATATTTAATTAAATAAATCAAATTGCCATAAATCTTCAAAAAAGGAAACAAATCAAGAAAGAGGAATTAATTCAATTAAATAAATCAATTGAGCACAAATCTTCAAAAATGGAAATAAATCAAAAAAGGAATTAATTGACAAAAAATAATTAAAATTTGAGAAAAGAAATCAATTGGAGATAATCTTGAAAAAACAAATTAAAAATTGATAAATAATCTCAAAGAAAGCAATTAAAACAATTTAATATTAAAATTGAATGAAATAGATAATAAATTAGTTTTTTCTTGATTTTATCTTAATTTTAGTTCAATTTCCTTTAAATCAGGTTTTTCTTGATTTAATCTTAATTTTAGTTCAATTTCTTTTAAAACTGAGAAAAGCATCCAATCACATCAATTCACCTGGATTGTGCTTCCTCTTGGAAAATCTTGACCACTCATCATCATTTGATCTCAACCGTTGGTTTCTTTCTAAATTTTCTATAAATTCAGGCTCATCTCTCATTCAAAAAGAGGCTAGAGAATACATTGTTATTATACTGTTTTTGCTCTAGACTCATTGACATATTGCATATTAATTGTTTCATATTGATTAAATCATTTAACTTAATATTGCAAAAATCGTGTTAGATTAATATTGCATACATCTAGCATTCATCATGCTCATATAGATTAAATCCTTCATCTTGATGTTGTCTAGTCACTGGTATTGGTGATAATCTAAGAGCAATATTATACTCGCATATTTTAGAAGGCAATGGATCGATTTGTTATGGTTTAATTATTCATTGATTATTGATTTACTAACCATGCATGTAATGACTTAATTGAAGTGTTGTGTATTGCAGATACAAATCCAGGGCCACTTTTCACACACACATTTCTCATGCCCACCGTGGGGTTTGAACCCACGACTACAATATTTCTAATGTTTCTTGAAAAATTTAATGTTTGGTTTTCATAACTAATAAACATGTGTTAAATTTGCAAATAAAAATCTTTCTTTTTTATTGTTCTTCTATGACAGTCAAAAATGGTCTCGGTTTGGAGAGCATAACGGTTTATTGAGCCATTGGATCTCAACCAATTTTTGATATGTTGTTTAAACTCAAGTTGTATACAAGTTCACCAAAGGGAGTTTCCTAAAGAGTTTGGGTTTGAAAGTTATGATTGACATAGTGCAAGACTGTCTTTTTACTCATTCTTCTACGATAGTCAAACAAGGTCTTGGTTTGGAGAGAATAACTTTTTATTGAACCATTGGATTGCAACCAATTTTTAATATGTTGTTTAAACTTAAGTTTTATAAAGTTTCATAGAACAGATTTTCCTAAAGAGTTTGAGTTTGAAAGTTATGATTGATAGAGTGCAGGACTGTCATTTTACTCATTTCTTTGTGGCAGTAAAAAATGGTCTCAGTTCGGAGAGTATAGCGTTTTATTTAAAAATTGGATCTAACCCAAATTTTAATATGTTCTATAAAACCATGTTTTCCAAACTTCCACTGAAGTGATTTTTGAAATTATCTCTGGTTCAAAAGTTATAAATGACAGAGTGAAGTACTATCAAAACTGTCATAACTAGGATAGTCATAAAAAATGGAAATTCTTGTTAGATTAGTTTAAGTTATAGTTTGCATGCTAGAATTTTCTTTTGATAATTATTTTTTATGTTATTTTGGAAACTAATTTTGGGATTTTAATGTTTTTAGGATGCTTGTGAAATAATCTATCAATCAAACATATGCCTGTCTAAGAATCAAGAAGAAAATGATTGCTGACATATTGGTTTTGCAGGGTGCCTAAGGAGAATCGACTAAACATTGTGCATTCATTTATAATTTTCTCAGGCACTTAAATTGCTATCTAGTTAAAGAACAAATCTATCTTTCATGTTTTCAGAAAAATCTAAGAGGTAGGAGAGTATGCTCTTGTCTTTTATAGACAATTAGAAATCTAGACCTTCGAAGCTTTTTTCTAAGTTTTGAGATTTGTGTACTTTTAGCGGGCCTGTCACAGTGGGAAAAAGTAATCACCCTATGAGAATGACCCAAGTGAGTACAGCTGGACCTAAGCATTCCAACTCACTATAATAAATAGGCCTTTGGTGATTAAAGTCTTAGAGGATGGGATTATTTGAGTTTTCTCTTTGAGATCTCTCATATCGAGCATTTTGTAGGGCCTCGCGGTCTCAATCACGTTTACGTGACTACATCTAGTTTCAGTACCTTGTTGGGCTATGGGCCTCAATCATGCTTGCATGACTTCAAGGGGTAATTTCAAACAAAATTCTTGACTAAGAACTATAAGATAGAAGCTACCCAATTTACCTCCGAAAGGTTGATAATCTTTGTGCAAGAGAGATAGTAACTCTCCCAAGACACTTGCCATATCGTGCCCCCATTAGTATTTGGAGTCGGCTAATATGATGTTGAGAATCCATTGCGTGAGACTCAGTGGCCGTATTCTGATTAGCTATTGGGTGTGTACCTAAGTCAGCAAGCAAAGGTTTTCTTCTCTAAGCCAACTTCCATAGGGTTAGCGTGCTGTGATTGAATTATTATATATCTTGTGTGTTTTCTATGTTTTCATCCCTAAAACTAAAACTAAAATACTAAAACTAGAGAAAACAAATTAAACAATATCAAACAATTTAGTGATAAACTCTATCTATGTCCAAGCTGGTCTTGTCAGTCATTGAAATATTAGTCCTTATCAAAAACTAGTAGTCGTCAGTCATTGAAACTTTGTCTGTCAGAATCTCATCTCTATCCAATCCTCTGTCATACAAATTCCTGATCTTGTCAGTCAAAATAGTCAAAATAGTCTAAAATAGTCTACAGCAAGCCTAAAACTGGTTATCATCCTCCTGAGCATAAACAACCTTGATAGTGTACCTCTATTGTTGCGTTGCATGATTTTGTCGATCATCTCTTAATCTAGTTCAAACAAACATCTTATCAAACCTAAGTTAACTTAGATAACATCTTACATAGGATAGATCATTCCTGAAACCAGACCAGATCTTTAGTTACTTCTCTTAATCAATACGTTAAATGAACTACTAGCTACAATTTGATCTTGACTTCTGCAACACATCTTGCTCTCAGTCCTGTCAGTTAAAAATGCTTGTTCAAACCAAAAGCTCTTCTAATTTTTTTGACAAAAGTAAGAATCTCCTGGATACCTTAGCTCCAATTCCCATGGCTGCCTATGCTCAAATGCTTCAAGATATAAAGAAAAAAATATATGACATGGAAATCCAACAAAATAGATCAATGACTCCATTTGAAAAATAAATGTATGATATCAAGTGTGAGAAACTTCAAGAAGTGCTAAAACGATTATGTGATTTGTCAACCAAATACCAACAAATGATTGACAATCAAAAGCCAAGTCTCAAACAAGCTCATAAGACACCTTCACCAAGACAAAAAGACATCTATTCCCTAGATAGACAGTTTACACCTTTGGGGCAATCTATTGAGTCCGCTTTGGAAGAGCTTATTAAGAACAATCTTATCACATTGCCTAAAAAGACCACATGGGGATGAGAATTTATAATTATTGTGCATATCATAGACAAAATGAACATAAGACTTTGCATTGCATAGAATTAAAACATAAGATTCAAGATCTCATTGATAATGGTGTCATTGAAATTGAAGATCCTAATGACTCACCTAAAGAAAAAGAAGGAACTATTTCTAAGCATCATCAAAATCATGAACCTATGTCCAGCAAGGCTTCATGTGTAGCCTCCATCCCTTCCATGATGCCTTCATCTCCTAAAACTTCTCAGCAACAATCCATACCATCTTTTTCAAACAATGCAACTTCTCATGTTGAAGTTAATTCCAATATTGATACAAGTTCCTCTAAAGATTTAAAAATCCCAGATCCTATGCCATCATGCACTCCAATTCCAATCATACCCACTCCAGAAATCCCCTTCCAAAATGCTTCCCCATCATGCCAAAATATGGAAACCTTCCAAGAATCCCCTACGCCTATGCAAAATCCTATCCCTTCCTTAGAAGTGACTCCATGTCAAGAGGATAATCTAAAAAATGAAGAAAAAAGTCCTATCATAAATCAAGATCAAGACACCCAAACTCCTCAATCCCATCTAATGATTGAAAAAGACCCTATTCTCCTGGAATCCCACGATGATCCCCTTATACCTTTCCATTTCTTCTAGGATGATCCCTTTCCATCTCAAGAGCAAATAATCCTTTCAAATTCCATTCCTGATCCACTTCCTAAGCAAGATCATGATGCCTCTTCCACCTTTTCAAATGATCGTATTCAAAATGAAGAGTCAAACACCCTTCCTACTCTATCCAATGGTCCTCTTCCATGTCAAGATCAAAGTATCCCTTCATCTCCTTGTCATAATCCTCCATGTTCACCTCAAGAGTCCATCATGCCCATAAATCCCTCTCATGATCCTATCATTCCATGCAAGATACCTCCACCTCAAAATGGACTTGCCTCTAGCATCAAAAGTAAGAAGCAACCCTTTGTTAAAAATATCTTTCAAAGCATGCATTATCAAAGAAAAGGGTTAGACATTCATGAACGAGATATATTAGAACCCCTTACTATTAAAGAAAATGTTGAAGGTCATGGCCTCAGGTAAATTTCTCAAGATGTTGGTATCTCTCATAAATCCTACATTTCTCCAATTAAATCCAAATACATGCCTTCTCCTTCACACCTTCCATCCATTCTAGGTCCTCATATCCCTCCATCCCTTATGCGGGATCAACAAAGGCACACATCTTTGAGTACCTTCCATCCATCTAAAAGACCTCCATACTATTCCTATCTACCCACGCATCTCCCTCCAAGCAATTTGGATGCCAAGCATAAAAGTCATAAGTCAAGCTATCCACATGTATTCAAAGATAAACATGTCCCATCTAATCGACATGTCAAAACAAAGCAAAATATGATCCAAAAAGAAAAAGAAAAGTACAAAATGCCACAAAGGCCCACAAAGAAAGAAGAAAAGTCAAAAGTTATATGGGTTCCTAAGGCACTTGTACAAGCAATGCACTCCAAGGAACTACAAAAGCATGAAAAATCAAAAACCATGTGGATCCCTAAGCGGCTGCTTGAAGCAAAACAGTCTAAAGAAAAATCAAAATTGGCATCCAAAATTGTTGTTCCTCCATCCAAACCTTCTGAGTCTATTCCTCCATCACCTCCTTCATCCATTTTGGGTTCTTATGCACCAAAATCCGTAACCTTTCCTCCATCCAAATCTCAAAATCTGAGATTCACTTCTTCTCCATATGTCCAGCATCCCTCAAGGAGTGTTCCAATGTGGATCTTCCCAGAATTTCCATCTAGCCATACACAATTCTTCCAACATCCCATCCATTATCCAACACCTCTTTTTCACCCTTCCATCCCTCTTATCCAATCCTTTGCATAAGTCCTTGCCCTAGTTTCATTTCATTATCCTACCAACATCTTTGAGCATACCTTCATAGCCATGGTCTATTGCAACTCATGTTCTAAAGGTACCATCCAAAGCAGTGAGACATTGGGGTCCTTCTTCCATCTCCTCTCATGCCTCCATTATCTTCCAAAAGAAAAAAATGATGACAAAAAAGTGAAAAAAAAAAGAAGTAAAGAGAAATTAATTCGTCCTTGTGTGAAAACCACTTCTTGTGGTGCCTTGGGCAAGTACCATGATGAAAACCAGGTAAATAGGCATCATGCGTAATCCATTATCCTTTTGCACTTTACACTAGGGGCAAGTTCCATCCATGTACGTCCATCTATTATCCTTCTTTCTCCATTATCCTCCATCCTCCATTATCCCTCATTCGCTCTATCTACATTCATATCCCTTTTCCACCTTTGATCTTTGCAAGCTTCATGTGTCCTGTCTATTAGACTTGATCCAGATCCCTTAGCTCCTATCCATTGCTCTCTTGCATCCTTCATTACTCCCTTTTGATCTTTCTTATCATATCTTCCTCCTATCCAAATCTATCCCTTGATCTTGATCAACACTATGGATAAAATGCAAAAACATGCTTTCCACAAACCTCTTGACATGGCCACTTCTTAGGACCATATGGCTTTGTTACATTATATCCCTACTTTACATTGCTAAAATCCTTGCTTTACATTGCTATATCTAGACCATGTACTTGGATTAACATTGTGAGATAGTCCTTCAAAGCATCCACCATCATTCGCTTATTCATTCATGTACTCAAAATCCCTTTTGCCTTGCTAGACACTAGGGGCAAACATTAAAAAAATTCTAAAAATCATAAAATGTCCTGAACAAACTCCTAAAAAATTAGAAAAAGTCCTTAAACAATCCTAAAAATCACAAAAAGTCCTGAAAAAATCATAAAAATCAGAAAAAGTCCTAAAAAAATCCTAAAAATCAGAAAAAGTCCTGAAGAAATTCAAAAAAAAAAAGAAAAGAAAAAGAAAAACAGAAGAAAAAAAAAGAGAAAAGAGAGAAAATGCCCTGGTGAAAACTTGGTAAACAGGCACCTTGGTAAAAAAATAAAAAAATGAATCTCTGCCAAGCAGGTGAAAACCCGGTAAACAGGCGCCTCTTGTACTCAAGCTCTCCATCTATCAACGCAACGTTGACATTCCCACTTTCATGCATCTTTGCTTTCACTTGTACATATCTTTTGGTCACTTTCATGACATCTTGGTTCATTGGAACCCTCATGGCTTGAAACCGATCATTGTCATAGTCTTAGGGTAATTGACAGAGCACCTTATATGTCCTAAGTAGTATCAACCAAGTCAACCTTACGTTAGTGAAACCTGGTCATCCACTCTGAGTCAGTTATCTATCTCCTGACTACTGAAGAGTTTTATCACTGAGTAAACAAGCAAAACAACATAACAGAAAACAATCACTAAACTGTTTGAGATATGCATGGAAATTTTCTTTGTGTGCTATCATTTATATTGGTTTTCGATTATTATCCCTCTGAGTAACTCAAGGAAGTCTACTGTGACTAAGAGGAGAAAGGATTGGGGGCATAATATTTTCTTTGTTTTCTACTTGAAGGAATGATTCCAATGATCTGGAAACATCTAAATTAGCTGGGTGTCTGTGATAAGAGCCTTCACATCAAGGTGAAATGGCTACACATACCTCGACTCCGCTTATTTGAATGCTATAGGGAGGTTCCCATCATTTCTTTGTTTGTTTTGAGGGAATTTCTTCATTGTGCAATCCACGTCCATGCGTAATCTATCCAAGGATATGAATGAGAAAAAAGGGTCATTGCGAACAAGATCATTAATATTGCACATGAAAAGCAAGGAACTCTACTCTACCTGCTATAATTGTAAAATGCTCAATGATGAAGATTAAGCTTTTCAAATTCCAGTGACTAGGTTTATGGTTGCATCTCATTTTGCATATCATTCTTGCATTTCATTCTGCATCTCATGCATTTCGAGTGATTTCGGTATAGTAACAATGCTTACTATTTGTCTGCTGAATGAGAGTTGGAGTGTCATCATTTCTTCACTAAGTGGTCTCTTTTCATCATTTCTCTGATCGGGTACTTGTGTTTTGAGATGTTTAGCTGCATACATAAGCATATTGTATAGATTCATACATTCGCTATCATTCATTTGCATTCATCTTATTGCATAGAAAAACAAAAAAAATTTGCATTACTCATTCTCATTACTCATTCACATTCATTTATTTGCATATGAAAAGAAAGAAAAATAGACACCAATACTCATTCACATTCATTCATCTATACTAAAAGGAAATGCATACAAATAGAATAAAGCATATAGAACAACATCTCATAACCAATCAACACAAGTATGATGAAATCAAATCACGAGCTTGTAAATCGACTATCTTGAGTCCATTTTCGGGATCGAAATCGAAAATCGAGATCATTTTGTTAGTCAATTTCAAAATTTGGACCACTTAGTGCTTTTCATCAAAAGTTCATTCTCTCTTCTAATTGTGCTCAATTTCTCATGAATCAACTCTGAATCTCAATTTAATTTCTACAAATCAACTTTAAGCTCAATCAATGCAAAATTTTCAAAATTCCTCTGAATCAATTTGTGCTCAAACAACTTATCATCACTCAAAATTTCCTATCATCATGTACCCTCACTATTTTTTGATTTCACTCCCGAGGGGGCATACTCATGAACTTATGACCTCACATTCTTCAATGTCGAGAAAATTTCAAATCTTCATCGAAAGTCGAGCAAAAAAAAATCTTTTCAACTAAAGAAAATCAAATAAGACCTCATCGCTAGGGGCATCTCAACTTCATCACTTTATATCAAGTTGAGATTTCTTGATCATCTGAACCAAATCAATCTCTAGGGACATATCAGTTTCATCGCTTCATATCAAGCTGATATTTGTCTTCATCTAAATCAATCTCTTTACGTTAATCAGTTCCATCAGTTTTCATCAAGCTGATTTTTCGTTTGAACTCAATCAAGGGTTTAAAGAGTATCTTAGATCATGTTAAATTTAAACAGGTGTTATGTTTTATTCATTTCTTGATCAAGCTGAATAGTTTATCTTCATCGTATCTTGATCAATCAAGTTCAAGATCAATTTTTATCATCACTCACTGTATCTAAGTTCAATCAAGTTCTAGATCAATAAGATCCGCTTCTTGATCAATCAAGTTAAAGTTTGATATCTTTTTTTTTTCTATCGTTCCCAAGTGCAATCAAGTTCTGGAATGATATTACATTAATCAAACTTTATTCAGCATTGTCGCTGCGAATCAAACTAAACACCTCGCTTTTTTATGTAGTTCGTGATCAATCAAGTTCAGAACTGACATCTCTTAGACATCAACTATTCTTTGAACCAATGAGCTGCTCGCACATTAATTCAAAGAGGGGCAAATGTAATACCCTAAAAATGGTCATCTAAACCATGAGCCCCTAATCTCAACAATGTCACCAAGGTCCTAACCAAAGGCAATTAAACAAATCTTGAGCACACAATTAATTCTTTAATCATCAAATGTCACATGGAAAATTAATCAACCAATATTAATTAAATATTTATTTAATTAATTAATCATTCCAAGTAAATCATTTCAAAAAATTATCTTATTTATTTTAATTAAATATCCTAGCATATTTAATTAAATAAATCAAATTACCATAAATCTTCAAAAAAGGAAACAAATCAAGAAAGAGGAATTAATTCAATTAAATAAATCAATTGAGCACAAATCTTCAAAAATGGAAATAAATCAAAAAAGGAATTAATTGACAAAAAAGAATTAAAATTTGAGAAAAGAAATCAATTGGAGATAATCTTGAAAAAACAAATTAAAAATTGATAAATAATCTCAAAGAAAGCAATTAAAACAATTAAATATTAAATTTTAATGAAATAGATAATAAATCAGTTTTTTCTTGATTTTATCTTAATTTTAGTTCAATTTCGTTTAAATTAGTTTTTTCTTGATTTAATCTTAATTTTAGTTCAATTTCCTTTAAAATTGAGAAAAGCATCCAATCACATCATTTCACCTGGATTGTGCTTCCTCTTGGAAAATCTTGACCGCTCATCATCATTTGATCTCAACCATTGGTTTCTTTCTGAATTTTCTATAAATTCAGGCTCATCTCTCATTCAAAAAGAGGCTAGAGAATACATTGTTATTATACTGTTTTTGCTCTAGACTCATTGACATATTGCATATTAATTGTTTCATATTGATTAAATCATTTAGCTTAATATTGCAAAAATCTTGTTAGATTAATATTGCATACATCTAGCATTCATCATGCTCATATAGATTAAATCTTTTGTCTTGATGTTGTCTAGTCACTGGTATTGGTGATAATCTAAGAGCAATCTTATACTCGCATCTTTTAGAAGGCAATGGGTCAATTTGTTATGGTTTTATTATTCATTGATTATTCATTTACTAACCATGCATGTAATGACTTAATTGAAGTGTTGTGTATTGCAGATATAGATCCAGGGCCACTTTTCACACACACAATAATATCCATGACTTTGGTTCTACTCGTATCCTTCTTGAATCACATAGAGGACCCCTATTAAAAAACTATATCTCCCCTTCAGCAGATGGGGCCGGTTGGAAGTTGATCGAGAAGGAAGATGAGGATATCCCCGTAAGGGATAAACAAAAACTTATGGTAATTCTCAAATCAAGGAACATTGCCTTAGGTCATAATGAGGACAAGCTTGTCTGTGATGGCTCCTTAAGAGGAGAATACAACTCCAAGGATGGGTATGCTCTCATCTCCAAATCATTTATAAGACCTGTGGTTGAGCTTCCCTTGAAACTTTGCTACGATAAATATTGTCTGCCTAAGGTAGGTATCTTCTCCTAGCTTGCGGTTCAGAACAAGCTCCTAACTGTGAACAAATTTAGAAGAATGGGGTATGAGGGCCCTAGCAAATGTCCTCTTTGTGAGGCAGATGAGGAAGACACTAATCATATCCTCCTTAACTGCCCCTTTGCTCACAAATGTTGGATCTGGTTCACCAACAAACTTGAATGGTCTGCAGCCTTCCCCCACACCATCTTTGGAATGCTCAAGGCATGGCCTCTCCTTAGGCGTGGCTGTCTCTTTGAAGGTTTATGGACAACTCTTCCCTCTTCCATAATGTGGGAACTATGGAAGGAGAGAAATAGACATCTCTTTAAGAATGAAAAGCTGGAGGCACCCAGAATCATTAATAGGATAGAGTCAGCTATCACTGAGCTCATGAAAAACCGACTATCATCAGGCACATTGAAGAATGCCTCTATCACTTATTGGGATGAAAAAATGAAAAAATGTTGGGAAGGCTTATCCTTTCCTCCCTATGTAGGTGTTGGTCCTATTGCAAGTCTTCGATCAAGGGATGCATGTAGATGGCAGCCCCTAGGCGAAGGTTGGATGAAGCTAAACTTTGATGGGGCATCCCATGGCAACCCAGGGCAAGCAAGGATAGGATGTGTTGTTCATAATTGGGAAGGCAAGGAACTAGCAACCCTTGCCTCTCTAGTTGGCATCAACACCAACAATTGGGCAGAACTTATGGCCCTAGTTGAGGGTCTGCATTTATGCAGGAAACTAGGAGTTAAGAACTTGGAAATTGAAGGAGATTTGGCTATAATTGTCAATGCTCTAAGGAAAGGTAGTATGCTTAATTGGAGACTAAATACTTTGTTGTCAAAAGCTCTTGACCTATGTAGAGATTTTGATAGGTTCATAATCAATCATATTTATAGGGAGGGTAATAAAAGAGCAGATGAGTTGGCCAATTTGGGAGCCGATGGCATCAATCTCCTATCTGTGCCACCTTAAGGCATCAATATTTTGTTTTTGTATCCTAAGTTGTCGTTAGCATGTTCCTCCTTTCATCCCCTTATGTTTCTCTTGCCCAGACTCTATTTTAACCCCCTTATTTATTCCTCTTCTTGCCCCCTGTATTTTCGTATAGATACTTAGACAAGCATTCAATTTAAGTATTGGCTTCTCAACATAAGCCATTAACTAACACTTTTGTTTCGAATATCACTTCGATCACGTATTTCCTTCATTCATTGATATACTATTTTCGGTCGCTAGGGCTGTCTCCTCACCGCTTCCTATCTGATATCCATCAGGTTTTATGTCAATGAAACCTTGGGCTTCAGTGACCTCCTTTATTTGTCCATCAATATCAATGTCCCATTGATGAATGGATCTATTGTCTCACCAAATACTTCTTCCACCAATAAAGTTGTTTCTGCGAAACAATGCATATCGGAGACATGCCTTTTAGCCTCCTCGAAACCTATTTCCTTATTGATATCTTTTATCAAGGAAACTACCTTTTGTCTAATCGACCTTATTCTTTTTATGTGAATATTTCTTTCGGTGAGTCCCTTTGCACCAATGGTATTATCTCCTCGAATACCTTTCCTCGTTGATGAAAACCATCTCCACCTTCCTCGATATCTTTTATCGATGGAATTACTATCTCTGATGAGTCCTTTCTGAAGTTTATCAACGTTTCCTTTCTTTTGATACCCTTTTATATCGATGAGACATCATTGGGTCTCATGTCGAAGAAACCTTGGGCTTCGGTATTTCCTTTATCCTTCCATCAAAACACTTTTTCTATCGCCATCACTACACTCCTTCGATGAATGGGTCTATTGTTTCATCGAGGCCATCTTTCTTTTGATGATTTGCTTCACTATCATCTTTCATCGATGAGCTCATTAGTAATCTTCCTCAATAAAGTTGTATCGGTTAAACCACACACATCGGTAACATGCTTTTTAGCTTCCTTGAAACTCATATTCTTATCGATATCTTTTGTCGATGTAGCCTCCTTTTGTTTGATCATGATCATTCTTTTGATAAGAACACTTCTTTCAATAAGTTTCCTTCATATTGCATCGATGGTATTATTTCCTTGGTAGCCTTTTCCCGTCAACTAAAACCATCTTTTCTTTCTTTGATATCCTCTTTCATTGGAATCAATGCTTTCGATGTGTCCCTCTTAGGTTCATCAGTGTTCCCTTTCCTTCGCTACCCTCTTTATATCAATGAAACTCTCTTATGTTTCATCGACCTTTTATCTTTTGACAAAAATTCCATTGTCGGCCAATAACTTTAGTATCTCTTCGACACCCTTCTTTTCTCGAATAGTCCTATCAATGAAACCTTCCCCAATTTCTTCGATTTCATCATTTTAGTAGAACTATCTTCTTCATTGTATTCATTGCATATCCTGCCGATACCAAAGTTTCTTTGGTAGCCCTACTTCATCGATGGAACCTCCTTTGGTTTCATCGATATACCTTCCATCAATGAAAATAACACTTTCGATAAGTCCCTTTTGAAGTTCATCGAGGCCCAAGTCTATTTAATAAATCATCTTATCGGTGAAACATCAATAGGTTTCTTCAATTCCATTTTTTTTTATGAGACATCATTGGGTCTTATGTTGAAGAAACCTTGGGCTTCGGTAACTTCCTTTATCCCTCCATCAAAACACTTTTTCTATCGACATCACTACACTCCTTTGATGAATGGGTCTATTGTTTCATCGAGGCCATCTGTCTTTTGTTGATTTGCTTTCACTATCATCTTTCATCGATGAGCTCATTAGTAATCTTCCTCGATAAAGTTGCATCGGTAAAACCACACTCATCGGTAACATACCTTTTAGCCTCCTCGAAACTCATATTATTATTGATATCTTTTTGTTTGATCGTACTTTCAATAAGAACGCTTCTTTCGGTAAGTTTCCTTCATGTTGCATCGATGACATTATTTCCTTGGAAGCCTTTTCCCGTCGATGAAAACCATCTCTTCTTTCTTTGATATCCTCTTTTAGTGGAATCTATTCTTTTGATGAGCCCCTCTTAGGTTCATCGGTGTCCCCTTTCCCTTGATACCCTTTTTATATCGATGAAACTCTCTTATGTTTTATCGACCTTTTATCTTTCGATGAAACTATCTCTGTCGGCCAATAACTTTAGTATCTCTTTGACACCCTTCTTCTCTCGAACTGTCCCATTGATGAAACCTTCCCCAGTTTCTTTGATCTCATCTTTTCAGAAGATCTATCTCCTTCAGTGATTTCATTACATGTCCTATCGGTACCGCAGTTTCTTCGATAGCCTTGCTTCATCAATGAAACTTCCTTTGGTTTCTTCGATAACCTTCTATCGATGAAAAATAACACTTGCGATAAGCTCCTTTTGAAATTCATTGACGCCCAAGTCTATCCAATAAATCATCTTATCAATGAAACATTGATAGGTTTCTTCGATTCAATAGGTGCACCATTTCGATAAAATAAAAGCCCTCATTTTCTACATGTGTTGGCCTATAGGAACCCCTAAGTGCCCTGCCATATACTCATTTGATACTTGCTGCTGAGCTTTCTATAATTGAATGGTTATATGACAATCCACAAACTACAAGTAATATGTGGTTCTGTCATAAAACTCATCTACCTCTATTACCCTCAGCTGGACTCAGGCAAGATAGAAGTCCCATTTACCCCCTTTTGTTATTGTATCCTAGATATCATCCATTTTTGGGTAAATAAGCAAAAGGTGGTAAACAGGTGATTCATAACTATGGATGATCACTTCTCAAAATGGAAATTATCTAGAAACTCTATTTATGAATATGCCATATTGATGACTTTATAATTTTAGATATATGAGGTTAAGAATTTAGAAACATCAGAGAAGGATGTCAAATGATGTTGGAATAACTACATGTGACTAACAATCTGGGCAAGTGTTTTGAAAACTAACCATGCAGGAGGTGCAGGGCCATCTTGAACAAATGACAGGATGAAAGTTGCTAAAATGATAAAAGACTACATGCACTCAAGGCTTAAACTCTTAAACAAAGCACAAGGAGAATAATGACACTTGAAAAATAGTAATATGGGCATGTAAGGGAAAGAAAATATCTTCCCACTTGCTCACCCTAGCCTGGGGTGTTATGTAGAAACTATCTGGACTACGGTCCCGGGCAAGGCCGGAGGTTTTCTTGCCTCCACTCTTTCCTACCGGCACCCGCACGAGTGGAGTGATGTGAAAAAATTAATTTTGATTAATAAAATTTTTGGCTACGGCCTCTTACTGATCAAAACAAAAATAATATAATAATATATTATTATATTATATAATATAATAATATATTATTATATTATATAATATAAAAATATATTATATACTAAATTATTATATTATATAATATAATATAATATAATATTTTATAATCTAATCTAATATAATATTTTATAATCTAATATTATATTATATATTATGTATTATATAATATATATTATAATATAATAATATATTATATATTATATAATCTGTAATATATAATATATTATTATATTACATTATACATTATATAATTTATTTTTTTATTTAAAATTACAAATAAAAATCGGATACTCGATATTATCGGATATCCGATTTTATCTGATATCCGATTTGCTTAGGTGTTTACCATGCCAAGGTGTACTGACACCCAGGCCAAGCAAAAAGTCAACACAAATTTTCTTATTTTTAGGCGAGTGGAGAAGGCTATTTTTTTCACATCGCCACCTTTTGGCCCCCCATGATCCTGCACTAACACAATTCCATTTGTCTCACATTAACTGTTAAATTCATGAGAAGTGAACTCACCACCTTGATTTGATCTCAGACATTTGATTTTCAATCCAATTTTTGTTTCCACCTTTGCTTTAAAGATCTTGAATTTCTGAAGGGCTTCAGACTTCTCCCTTAGAAAATTCACCCACATCATTCTAGAATAATCATCGATTATTAGCATGAAGTATCTGTCACCTTGAAAGCTTCTAGTCCTTGCTGGACCACATAAGTCAGTCTGAATCAAATCAAGCACATCATTATATTTATCATGTATTCTCTCAAAATAAGTTCTAACTTGCTTTCCCAATTGACATTCCTTACATACCGGATTATGCAGCTTTATAATTATAGGTATATCTCTAACTGCCTTTGTTTAACTGATCTTAACAATACTATACAAATTAACATGACACAACCTCTTATGCCATAACCAACTCTCATCAATATGAGCAATCAAAAATGTCTTATTACCAGTGTTCAAGTGAAAGATATTACCTCCAGTCTGAGTACCAGTTTCAATCTCCAAACTAGTTTTTTTAATGATTTTGCATTTTCTATCTTTGAACTGAAGTTGGAATCCCTTGTCCACCAATTTACCAACAGTTAACAGATTATGCTTTAAACCTTCTACATAATAGACATTATCAATATTATGCTTACCATCCAAAGAAATAGTACCTGTACCTTTGATCATACATGCTTTCTCATCCCCAAATCTGACTTGACCACCATTGTATTCTTGCAGGGATGGGAATTTTCTTTTATCTCATCATATGATGTGAGCATCCACTATCAATTACCCATTCATCCTTGTCTTCAACTTTTTTTGCTAGGGCCTTTTCTTCATTTTTGATAGCCGGTTCTGGTTCATCTTCCTTTAAAGCATAGAACACCCATTCCTTTCCATTTCTAGATGCACTAGCAGAGTCCACTGCTGGTTCATCTTCTAAATCATCACTTACTCCTTCCTCATCTGCTATGTAGCATTGTTTGTTTTCTTGAATCTATATCTATTTTCATTAGACTTAAATGATTTCTTAACTCTTTCTTCAAATCTTGCATTCCTTTCAAGACATCTAGATGCAAAATAACCAATCTTATTACATGCAAAACATTTAAAAGGTGTTTTTCCTTCATACTTACTTCCTGTCGGTCCTTTAGGTACTCTTCTAGCAAATAAGGCTTCAAGTTGCTCAAATTATTCATCCTCTTTCCTCATATGTTCCAATTCTTTTGCATATAGGGCTTTCCAATCACTCTTGTTGGTAGATGATGATGCATGAAAAGAAGGTTCAGATTTTGCAGCTCCAGAAGGTCCAAATTCTTCACGCTCAAAAGAATAATTTCCCAATCAGAATGTCTCTGTTAACTATAGTGTTTGCCATTGTTCTCAATTCATTAATTGTAGTAGCCTTCATCTTGTAAGCTAGTGGAAGGGCTCTCAAAACTTTAGAAACTATTTCATCTTCACTCAAATATCATCAACAACATTGAACTCCCATGACAATCTCATATCTTACCTGATAACCATCAAGTTTAGCAATTTTGATAGTAGGGTCACCTTCATTTAGAGTTTGCAATTTATCCCACATAACCTTTGCAGATGAATTATCAGCCAATCCCATGATTTTCTTATCAATAAGTGCACACAAGAGGGCTTCTCTAGCTCTACAATCATTTTTGATATTCGTATCAAAGTCTACAAGAGTAGGATTGCCAGATGTCAGATCACAAGGTGTATAATCTTTCTTAGTGATCTCCCAAATATCCTTGCCAAGACATCTAAGATGAATCTCCATTCGGATTTTTGATATCCCATAATTTGTTCCATCAAGCTTAGGGATTTCTCTTCTGAAAGTAGTTGCCAGTGGACTTGAAGTATTAGTTGCCATATGATCTACCTCAAGTGGTTAAGCTTCTGCAAAAGAGGACCAAAGCTCTAATACCAATTTTTAGGATAACCGGTGGACAACTAAGACAGGGGGGGGGGGTGGGGGTGAATTAGTTGTAAATAGATTATATTAATCAAACCACTTTATAACCTTCAATCAAAGCACATATACATTGAATACCAAAATAGCAGAAATAGATGCTAGTAAGCTATAAAATGTAATAATGAAATGAAGAATTAACACAATGCAACCATACCACATAATACCGTGATTTGTATGTGGAAAACCCGGTAATGGGAAAAACCATGGTGGGAAGCCTACCCATAGTCAAATGATACTTCTGTAGAAAGTATGTGATACAATGAGTGGCCTGTACATGCAAATAGACACACTACCTAGAGCGTACTGCTCATTACAAAGGAGTCTCACTGACTATAGAGAGGTTATAACCAGCTCAAGATAATTGGAAAATAATCTAGAAGAATGAACTGCCAGAGATAGCATCTACCATGCTTGATTACAGTCTCACTTAAGCTTAATATCAGAGGCCTTTGACCTCTTACTTAAACCCAATTCAATCACCTATGATCGACCAAATCTCCTTCGCCTATGATATTTCATTCCATGAACATGATCATTACATTTTCATTCCCATACCATTGCCATGATCTTCAATGAGATCTTACATCAATTTATACAAACCCTAAGACCTAAACCAATTAGGTCAGCCACCTAAAAGATATTACAATAAGTTCATTACATACATCCACATTAAAATGATATTCCATGTTAGCTTTAGACCAAAACAACATTAACCAATCCATAAAACATCCCGATAACATGTAGAGAACACGTTAACATGATACTGGTCCATAACCTAGATAGGTATCGGACCTAATCTGGGTCCACCATGCCAAAGTGATGTCTCCAATCAGTCGAGGCACAAAAAAAGATCATCATTAGCATCCTGAGTTCCATCTCGAAGCCGCACAATCACCACTTATGCATCCTGTCAAAGACTCGGTAAAAGCTCCGTCGGTAAAACCATAAAGCCTTAACGGTAACACAAGTTCTTCTACCGATAAGCAAAACTTGTCTACTAGTAACCAACCATAATAGCTAGTGTTGACATTAATGACAAAACATCAATGCAACAGATAATCAATTCCTCCATACTGCCAACAGAAATCACTCCATCGGTAAAGATTTTTGTTATGACGGTGATCAACAATGAATCTACATGAAGTTGGTAACACAACACAACCCGTGAGAATGATTTGAATTGTGTGTTTGGTGGGTATAATGGAGGAATTTCTTGGGAACGTGCAAATTTCTTAGCACAATGTTCTAAGAGTTTGAATTTTGTACAGATCAGATTTTTGTGATAAGTTGTGATCAACCAATGGTTGATATTGCATTGTGAATTGTTGTAATGATATGGATAATGATTTGATATGATCTATATTGTAAATTCAAGATGTAATTAGTTTTATTGGCCGACTTAGTTGTGATGGCTATTTAGGATGACACAACTGATGTTTTATGTGCCAGTTGTATTAGGAGAATATGTTAAACCATTGTAGAGAAGATATAGATATTCCTGAGTGTTGCAAACTGTGAAGTAGAACTGGCTCTTATTTAGCAAGCTGAAAGTGCAAAGCAACAAATCACTTTTCACTGTTGTTCCCTAAAAGTTACAATAGCATAAATCCCTTAACTGGGTAGGTCCTAATTGGCGTTTGTCACTTAAGTCCCCTAACAAGACAGCTCTCAAAAATATTGTAAAAATGCTCTCACAAGGTTGATCTTAATAGATCATTAAGCTCCTCGTTGGAGTGATAGGGAAATCCCTTAATTGGGTGACTTCTAACAGGGTCTACTCTTAACCGGGTATATTGTAAGCTCTTAATCGTACTAAGCTCCTAAAAGGGTGTACTTCAGAAGAGCACAAATTATTGTGGGTTACAACTCACACCGTGTTTTTTCCGATTTGGGTTTCCATGTCAAAATATTGGTGTTCAAGTGTGGAATGTCTTTTAATATTGTCTATGTTTTCATGTATTATTTCTAAAACACCGGCTATGATATTTTATTTAAAGTTTATCAAAGATTATCAGTACTAATATGAAATGATTAGAGAAAGTATTTGATCAGATTGAAAAGGTTGATTTGTTGGTATTTGATCAAATTGGTATGACTCCTTAAGAGATCAAATTATTGATAGTTGTGATTAGTGTTTGAAGAAAAACTAATTAAAAGGTTGTTAGATCTTATTACAGAAGTTGAGATATATGTTAAATAGTTTCAAACCTAATATAGGTTTGTTTTTTAGTTCAAAGTTTTAGTTTGTGTTAATACTGGTTCACCTCCCCTCTCAGTATTAATTGGATATTCATAGGATTAACAATTAGTATCAGAGCTTTGGTCCTCTCTGTGTAGAAAGATTAACCACTTGAGGAAAAGATTATGAGGCAGTCAAGATGATGAAGAAAAGGTCCTAAATTCAACAAGGACAACTACAAGATCTAGAAAGACAAAATGAAGATATACCTTAAAGGTCTTGGTGTAAAATACTAGAAACATGTTGAATCAACATATGTAGCAACAAGAGAACATGCAAGCCCTAGAAGCTATTGTAAGTACTTTAGTTGATTCTGAATATATTGATATGCAAGGATTGGAAACTGTACATGAGGTTTGAGAAAAGATAGAGATATTCTATGGAGGAGATGAGCATGTACAAAATGCAAGAGAGGAAAGATTGAGAGGAAAATCTAATAACATGAGAATGCAAGGAGAGAATATTGCATAGTATGGTCAAAGAATTAAAGAAGTTGTTGGCAGTATAAAAGGTGTTGGTGTTAAAATTGATGATGATGTGGTGGTAAGAAAAATTCTCATAACTCTTCAACCTCAATATGATATTAGAGTATCTACATTCCAAGAACTGAGATCCATTTCAAAGGATAAGGTAATGATTGACTCTTTGATCGGTAAGCTTACAACTTTTGAGTTAAATAGTTTTGACAATAATGTGACAAAACCTACTGAATCTACTTTTAAAGCTTATGTTACTAGTTCATCTGCTAGAAAAGGAGAAAATGTATGTCTAAGTCATGAGTGTAGATCTAGTCATGGAGGTAACCGGGAAAATGAAGACGATGAAGATCAAGTGGTGGAACTTGAAACATTGTTAGCTAAGAGATTTCCAAGAGGCACTCATAAGTATAAAGGAAAGCAACCTTTAAAGTGTTTCTCTTCTAGTAAAATTGGTCATATTGATGCTAACTACCCTAACATTGATAAGAAAGATAAGTACAAGAAATTGAAAGGGAAAGGCATAAAACATTGTTATGTTGTAGTGGATGAAAGTATGACCAATGAGGAATCTAAAGATGAAGATGACAATAAAGAGATTTTGTTTGTAGCTATAAAGGAGGAATTGTCTGATCAGAAGGCTCTTGTTTCTCATGTAGAAAACAATAATGAATGGATTATAGATAGTGGTTGTTCACACCACATGACCGGAGACAAAATTAATTTTATTACTCTTAATGAATTTGATGGAGGTGTTGTTAGATTTGGAAATGAATCTTCCTGCGTGGTGAAAGGTAAATGTTATATTTCTTTGAATGGAAAGAGTAATGTTGATGATGTATTTTGGGTTGATGGTCTGAAACATAATCTGTTAAGTGTTGGACAACTCAATGATAAAGGTTATTTGCTTGAGTTTAATGGTGGAATCTGTAGAATCCTTAGAGGAAATGGTGAACTTATTGCTACCGGGAAACAAACAAGAGGTAACTTATTTCATTTGAATGCTAATGTCAATAATTGTTTGGTTGCAAAAATGGAGGATAGTTGGTTGTGGAACAAGAGATGTTTTCATATGAATTTTGATAACTTGGTGAAGGTAAGCAAGTTAACTGTTGTAAGAGGATTACCACAAATCGTTAAACCAAATAATGTGATATGTAAAGACTGCCAAATTGGTAAGATCACCTCTATTTCATTTAGGAGAAAAAAGTGTACATCTGAGAAAATTTTGGATTTGGTTTATACTGATTCTTGTGGCCCTATGAGCACAAAAAGTTATTTTGGTGACATATATTTCATGCTTTTTACCAATGATTATTCCAGGATGATGTGGGTTACATTATTAAAGGAGAAATCTGAAGTCTTAAGTAAATTTAAAGCATTCAAATCTCTAGTTGAAAAAGAGATTGGTAAAAACTTAAAATGTTTAAGATGAAACCGAGGAGGAGAATTTACATATGACAAATTTGTCAAGTATTGTGATGTACAAGGTATCAAGAGATAGATCTCTACTCCAAGGACACTAGAGAAAAATAGCGTAGCAAAAAGGATGAACAGAATAATTGTTGATGTTGCTAGAACAATGTTATTGCAAGCTAATGTGCCTAAGATGCTTTGGAGAGAAGTAGTCAGTACTATAGTTTATACATTGAACCAGATAATTCAAAAGAAAGGCAACAATACAACACCTAATGAGCTATGGTATGGTAAAACTACCTATGTTAGTTATTTTAAAATCTTTGGAAGTCAATGTTTTATTAAAAAGAATAACTACACTAAGAAGTTTGATGCAAAATCTAATGAAAAAATCTTTCTTTGTTACACTTCTAAGAGAAAATCATATAAATGTTACAATAAGAGAACTAAGAAAATAGTTGAAAGTGCTAATGTGAAGGTGGATGATTTGTCAAATAAGTTTGAAGGAACAAGCAAGTCAGAACCTAAAAAGGATGATAATGAAGAAAGACTAGTGATCATTGAACCAGAAGTGTAGAATAATGATCAACTGACAAATGCAGTATTAGGTGCTCAACCGGTAAGTGATGATAGTGAAGAAGAAAGTAGAGAATTGGATGTAGAATCATAAGAGGAAGATGCTAAACCGACACAAACTATACCTAGATATGTCAGATTAAATTACTCACAGGACCAGATAATTGGTGATATGTGTAGACACCTAAAATTGTCCTATCTAATTAGATAAATATTTTCATTTATTTAATTAATCAATTAATCCACTTCTAAGCGTTTCCTCATTTAAATAAATACTTTTTATTTAAATTGTCCCTTTCCTAAATTAAAGAAATATTTTATTTATTTGATTGATCCCATTTCCTCTATTAATTAAATAAATATTTATTTATTTAATTAATTCATCATCCTTTTCTACCCATGACACGTCATTCATCTCTTAATTCCTACACTATCTACCCTCTCATTATTTTCTTATTTCCTCTACCTACCCTCTAATCATAGCCGACCATCTATCTTTCACACATATTAATCTTACCCCTTCATTTCTAAAGTGTCTTCTATATAAGGAGATGCTTCCTTCATTATCAACCCTAATGCATCTAATACCTCATCTTTGTAATCAATGATTATGCGATCAAGCCTACTTGCAACCATATTTTCATTCTTTGTTGAGCTCTTGTGCCCACATAAGATCTGAGAGCAAATATATCAAATGAGATCAATGGAAATTCAAACCATAGTGGAAATGTGATGGTATAATATTTGTGATTTTGTTGATTTCCTTTGTATTAGGTAATCTTCATATGTTATGGTGGATCTTTGTTGTTGTTAGGATATGGTTTTGTGGTTGAATTCATTTAGTCTTTCAATATTGATTGTTCCATTATCCACTTTCACCATACACATTTTGGCACGTCCGATGAGACCTAGATTTTTGTTAGATCTATTTTTTTTTGGTAGGTTTTTCTAACCCTATATTGATGTTTTGTAAAATGATTTGGAGAATAACCTTGTGCAACTAGGGTTTTGGACACAAGATTAAGATCTTGGAGAGATCTGATCCAATTTCACAAACGGCTTGGAATTTTTGCACCAAATAATTTATGCAAGTTGAAGATAGTATCAAGATCTCTCAATCAAAAATTTAGAATTTTTGGAGCATATTTGCATTTTCTAGGAATTTTGTATGAGTTTTCATAAAAAAATAATTTTTATAGAAAATTAGCGAATTTTTTAGATTTTTTTACATTGTTGGAAATTTCTCAAAATTATATAGAATGTCTATTTTTTGTGATTTAAATTTTGGTGCAAAATATTTCATTAAAAATCATATTTTTAAACATTAGGGTTTTTCATTATTTAGATCATATCTCATAAACGGCTTGGAAGTTTTGCATAACATTTATTTTGAAGGTCAATAATAGTATCTGATGTGCGGAGTAAAAAAATCAATTTTTTTGGAGCATATTTTAAATTTATATGAATTTTTATGTAGTTTCATAAAAAAAAAATTTGAGGGCAAATGAGTGAATTTTTCAATTTTTTTTACATTTTTGAAAGGTTCTCAAAATTATACATAGGACCCGTTCTTTGGGATTTTAATTAGGATACAAAATATTTCATAAAAAAATGGATCTTTAAAAATTAGGGTTTTGCATCATTTTGATCATATCTCACAAACTGCTTCAAATTTTTTTAGGAATTTTGGTATGCATGTCTGGAAGGCTATCAAGAATTTCTGATAAAAAAATCATATTTTTTGGATCAATTTGTGATTTTTTATGAGTTTTTTATGATTTTTCATAGAAACTTAATTTTTGGAGCAAATTAGAAACTTTTTTGGATTTTCTTACATTTATAGAAATGTCTTGAAGTTTTACAGGTGGTTTGTCTTTTTATGATGGAAAATAACTTGTGGAAAATCAGACCTTTGAATCTATCAAAAAAATGTCTTGTCGAAGGCCCCTGTTTCACAGTCTTTTGGATCTAAAATTTACCTAACTTGTGTGCTTGTAGGAGGGGTATTATTTCAAAACTACTAATAATCTTGGTGCAAGAACTTTGGCAAAGATTTGATGTTTAAATTGCTTGCTTTGTCTTCTTAGTCTAGAAAATACTTCAGTTGGTGCACTAAAATTGAACCAGTGTCTATTGTGTCTTGAGCAGTAGGCTCTTTTGTGTTTATATTTAGAGAGTCTACCTCCTCATGTGGTCATTAGGACTACTAGTGCGGAGGGAATGACCCAAGTGGCAGCGAGGCAATACCCCCCTCTTCTGAACCATTATAAATAATTGTATCCATGGTGAAAGCCATGGGTAACGTGTGCTAATTAGTTCATACCGACATTATGTCTCCCCATAAACCCATTTGATCAAATTTATTTGATCAATAGTAGGGTGTAACCCCTACCAGATGGGAGCCTTCTGTATTTATAGAGATGAAAGTGTCACATGTATGGCCACACAAGCAGATGCCCTTACTAGCACCTTTTTGTTTTAAAAAGCCAAAATCATTCTGGTTGTTGGGGCAGGAGCTCAGACTTCTAGAGTGACCCACACACATACAGTTCTTATTAGAGATACAAAGTTCACAGTGGATAGTTTTCATGGGGACTAGTGCTTGGTTTCCCCAGAGAAGTAAGTGTCGAGGGTGTAGCCAATGGGTTCAAGCATCTAAGTATCCACTTTGAATAACGTAGCCTCAGGGGAAACCACATGTGGGATCAACAACTATTGTCTAGGCCAACCATAGAAATTGTGCTTCACTTCTTTTAAGCATTCAAACATTTAGGATCAAACATCAAAATATTATGTTTCTTATGTCTTCAAGTGTATGCAATACATTTTTATATCAAACAACATACTTTCTTTTGAGTGATTTTGTGTCTAAACACCTGCAAACATAGAGTCCTCATCAATATTGTGTCGTCTTGTCATGAAAAACGGTCAAAAATTTAGATCTGGTCATGACAACAAGTTCACAAATTGGAAAAATTGCACTCAAATTTTAGAAACGTGTTTGTCCAGTGTCTGGTCTTGAGTTTGTATAGGGGAACCACATATGTGAAGTATACAAGAGTGTCTGTGTTTATTATTGGGAAAATTTATAGTCCAGCAAACAAGAGCAATCAGTTTCAAAATTCTTGAGGTTCCTAGGTTATTTCTATGAGTTTTCATCTAGAATTCAGCCTATTTTTGGGTCTCACAAAGTTCATCATTGTTTTACACCTTGCATTACATGAACACATTTGTCTAAACTTGAGTTAAAAGTTCACTTGCTTGTCCTCATCTTGCTTTGTCCACACAATACATACAACAACATTTTGATAAGTGGTCCCTCATCAAGGTCTATCACCTTTGGGTCTCATTTGGTCTTACTTTGAGTCAAGGTCAACTTATCTCATCAAGAGATCTATCATCTCTTTGGAAGTCACACCTACTCTACTACATACATACTTGGTCTTACACTTTGGACATTGCAAGCACACCTCAACTTCATTTACATTCCATCCAACTCTTGGTCTTCCATACTCTTTCCATTTTCATCTAGTCTCACACATCTTGTTCAAGACCTAGTTCATGGTTGAAACCCTTTGCCAAAAATCTAGGAGGCAAGCTAAACAGGTTCAAAGGTCTGCAAACATCAGTGGCTATGAGTATGAAAAATATGTCTTTTTAAATTCTAAACATACCACATTACCTAACATGGACATCTATAGAAACACTCAAAATGTTGACAACCTAGATGATACAAACAACAATGATACACAAAATGACAATGTTGACAACATTTCAATACACTCAATAGAAGTGGAGGAAACTATCATAGATCCCCATTTTAATATATTGGTTGAAGAAATCATGAGAAGAGAGACAATATTTCCTACAAGTGATGGCACAAAGTGGAGCTAAGATACCTCATGATTTTGACATGTCCCAAATAGTAGAAAATCGACCTACTCAAGAAAGTCAACTCAACATGGATCAAAGGAGACCTAATAGTGGAGGTAATAGAGGACCACATTTCATGCCTAAGTAACCCTCATCCTTGTTTCAAAAACCAGATATCCCAAATACACATGGTCATGCTTATGATACTCACGAAAGAACATCTCATGAACAACTTTGTCTATGCAGACCCTTATGGAATAAATACACTCAATCGCATACCAATACTAAGGACACAACACAAAAGCAATTGGATATTCAAAGGCATGCTCAAAATTTGGACACAATAAAACCCCGTGTCAAATTTGGGGGCAATACACAAGAATGAACTCATGATATGCCATATGACCCTATATCAAGTGGTCCCTCCACACATTATCATTATAGAACTTCTCCACATAAACATGTTTATGATCAATACCATCCATATATATAGTATCCTCCTCCTCCACTGAGCGGCTCAAGCATGGGATATGGTCCAAGAAGTCGGTCTCCACCCAAAAACAATTTGGAACAACATATAAACAAGTTACAAAAGAAGATAGAGGACATCAATACACCAAAACCAACTTACACAATGAGAGATATATGTCCCTATCCATTTGATAAATCTTTCCAATGCCTCCATTTCCTACAAAATTCGTAACATCAAAGTTTGATAAGTACAGAGGCAAAGGAGACCCTAAGGCACATATAAGACAATTTTTCACAGCTTCCATTGAGGTAGTAGCAGAAGAAACATATTTGATGAGATTGTTTTTACAAAGCTTAGGTGAACAAGCTATAGAATGGTTCTCCCAACTTCCACCTGGAATTAAGTCATGGGGTGATCTAGCAGAAGATTTCATACAAAATTTCTCATAAAACATAGAGAAAGATATATCAGTTACCACTCTATACAATACCAAACAAAAAGATGAGGATTCAATTTCATCATTCCTACAAAGATGGAGGAATTTAACCAACATGTGCTCTTGTAAAATTCCACAAAAACAAATGGTAGAAATGTTTACACGGAATGTCAACAGAGAAATTTGTTATGACTTGAGGAAAGCTTGTTTGTCCACTTTCAAGGACTTCATTGAGAAAGGCTTAGCAATAGAGAAGGTTTTAATTGAGCAAGGAATCATCAAGATATTCAAAGAAAATGAAGAGGATTTTAAATGAAAGGACAAGCCACAATTTTGGAAAAAGAACAAGAACACAATAAATGTTGGTGTTGTTGATGCTAACATAGTGAGACCAAAAATAATTCTTTTAGGATCAAGTTCTTCTACAAACAACCAAGTAAACACTCAAGCAACTTCAAAACCATGAAGGAAATACACCCCATTGGGAGAACCACTTGAGTCACCTTTTAGGAAGCTAGTGGCAAATAAGAAAATAACAATTCTAGGCAATCCTCCATATGAGCCAAAGGTCAAACCAAACTAGTGGAATGATGATGAGTATTGTGAATATCACAAGAGAAAGGGACATAAAACATGATATTGCCATCAATTGAAGAACATTATACAAGATCTTATTGATAGGGGTGATATTGAGATTGAAAGACATACATCTAATCAAGAACCTGAGATGTTTAGGGAACCATTCCCTAAACATGACAAGAGAAAAGCCAAAGCCACAGATGAACAAGATAACTATACCAAAGTGTCCTATGATTATGATTCAACCGTTAATCACATTTTCATGGACAACTATGTTTCTACTATTATCATAAAGGACAAAATGCCTGAAAGTTATACTCAAAGAGCCAAAGTTGTCCTAAAGGGCATTAGACCTTCTTCTGAATCTACCTCTGCGTGTAATGTCACAACTCATCGAGGTAAGGTCACCCTGCAAGGTGCTCCAGCTAAAACCACCACTTCCTCATCGGCCAAACCTAAGTATGGCCTAGTAGAACAGTTAGGGAGGACACCCATGCTTATCTCAATCCTAGAAATATTGTATATCTCTTCTTTGCATAAAGCCACATTTGACAAGGTCCTAAGATAAACCTCTATACCCACTGATCTAAACATGGACTAGTTTCAAGCCATGGTGGGATACCTTTTCGTTCACATTCCCTTACATTCACCAAAGCTGATGATGCCTTCATAAGCCAACAACATAATGTACCTTTACACATTGAAGCCTTCCTACACAAACATCGAACAAAACGACTCTTGATAGATGGAGGAGCCGATCTGAACATTTGTACATTGAACACTCTAAGGCATTTGGGATATGCTAAAAAGGCTGTGAATTCTACACATGCAATCATTATTAAGGCATATGATGATGAAGAGAACTTATCGAAGGGCATAGTCACCTTACCTCTCAGAGTTGGGCCAGTTAAGAAGGATGTGCTTTTTCAAGTCCTTGATCTAGAGATCACATTGAACATATTGCTAGGACGTCCATGGACTCACGAGATGAGCACAGTCCCATCTACATATCATCGATGTATCAAGTTCCCACACAATGGAGTTGAAGTGACCATCAAAGCTGATCCAAACCAATTCATATATTGCAACAATCTATGACCTAGATCAATAATAAAAATCTCAGTCAATCAAGAGGTTGTTCCTTCATCAACATATGTTGATCCAGAATCCTTGAAAGCTTCTACATCAAAACAAGCAGAGATCAAAGAAAAGTTCAAGATTAAAGACATGGGATGTGGTGTGTATATATTTTATGTATACATATCCTAAGGTATTCAGTCGACATGAACAAACTACAAACAATTTACAATGCCAAAGAAATGGGTATGAACCACCTAGTGTTGTGGCTACTAAGTCTGAATGCAAATCTCCTCTAGTGGTGCAAGCAACTCTTGATATTAATAGTCCTAAGAGTGGTAAACAATGAAGAATCTATTGAGTGTATCGCCAACCCTCTTGTGAACTCACATAGCCTTACCATTTCATCCACTAATTCCATTTTCACTCCGCTCCTAGACTTGGAGCAACAAGAATTACAAAATCCCTTATGCATTGGGGATAAAAAATCAAGCTTTGAAAGGAAAAATCTAAAAGTCAAAAATAAAGAAAAGTCCTTTAGTCCAAATCAAAATCAAAAGCTATTGGATTTGGGAAAAATAAATTTCAAGGATAAAGATCCTATGAAAGAAAAAGAGAAAGAGATGATCTCCCCTAACATCAAAATAACTGGGGGCAAAAGTTCTAAAATTTCAAGTCAAAATATATACTTGTTGATCCTAAGTCTCCATCATGTCATGATACTTTCACTTATTTTCACAATCATAAGCCTTCATAACTCATCCACTTGTTTCACACATCCATCCCCTTTTGGCGATACATCATGGACATTTAATGGAGCTTCCTTGAAGGACTTTGTTATCAAGGATGCCCAAACTTCTTTAGGTGACATGCATATGGGAAAACTTAGTCCACATGCTAGTAATTATATCTCAGTTCCTTTATCAAGGAAGACAGTCACTCAAGCTACACATCATTCAGTCAAGGAACAATGCAATTACAATCATAACATAA
Source organism: Cryptomeria japonica (assembly GCF_030272615.1). Taxonomy (NCBI): domain Eukaryota; kingdom Viridiplantae; phylum Streptophyta; class Pinopsida; order Cupressales; family Cupressaceae; genus Cryptomeria; species Cryptomeria japonica. The sequence continues at coordinate 755,835,687 of NC_081407.1, read as the reverse complement.
AGCCTCACACATTCAAGGTGGGTGACTTAGTTCTCAAGGTGAATCCTAGAAATTAGCAAGAAAAAGAGAAGGCAAGTTTGAACCAAATTGACTTGGTCCTTATGTCATCATAGCAGTCTATGGATCAAGTGCATATCAACTCTCAACACTAGATATAAAAGATTTGGAAGATCCTATCAATAGCATGAACCTTCACAGGTATATGTGGGTGTCTGTATGTATGTGTAAGTATCCCATTGATAAAAATATTTATCAAAACATGCATTATCAAGACAAAGGGTTACTCCTACATGAACAAGCTATATTATAACCCCTTCATTTCAAATAAAATCTCAATTATCATGGCCTTTGCTACATATCTCATTCTTGAAATGTTGGTGTCCCTGCTAAATCCCACATTCCTCTATCTAAATCCAAGAATACATAGTCGCTATCCTCCAAATCTATTTTGGGTCCTTTATTCCAAAATAAAAGTCTTTCTCCCTTCCATCCATATTAGGACCCTACATTACTCTATCTACTACTCATATGATCCCTAGTTCACAATCTAATTACCCTACCATAAATGAATATTAGAAAAGGTACACATCTCTGAGCACCTTCCAACCATCTAACTACATCAACCCATCCAAAATACATCAGTATCATTCCTATTCATCCATTAATCCCATTCCCTTTGGAAGCAATTTGGATGCCAAGAATAAAATCCATAAGTCCAAAAATCCATATCCATCCAAAGGTCAACATGTCCAATCTAAAAGACATGTCAAATCAAAAAAAAAGTAATATCCAAAAGGCTAAAAAGGCCCATTATGATAAAATAAAAATCAAAAACTATATGGGATCCTAAGTACTCATAGAAGAAATGCATTCCAAAGAACGAGAATGAAGAGAAAAATAAAAATTAATGCAGATTTCCATAAGGGCACAATATCAAAAAATAAAAATAAAAATGGGCATCTATGCTTGCTATTCCAAAATATTCCTTCAATTATCTATATACACATCTCTCACTTTCAAAATCTATTCTTCCATCACCTCCTTTGTCCATTTTGGGTCCTTATGTATTGAATTCCACATCCACTCCATCAAAATCTCAAAATCTAAAATCCACTTGCCCTTCATTAATCCACCTCTCAAGGTGTTTGCCAACGTTAACCTTGAAGGCATTTCCATCTATCCTTGCATAAATCTTCCAACATCCTATCTATTATGCAATACCCATTTTCTATCTTTCCAACTCTCTCATTCAATCCTTTGCATAAATCCTTTATCTATGAAATAGGTTTTTGTATCATTCTTTCACATGCTCCCCCATGCTCAATCTTATGTTTAGTCCATTTATTTTGGTTAATATATTTATCACATAACTCTATATTCTCACACCCATGGAGGTGACAAATGTAACCACAATTGAATCAGTCTATAACAACTATTTACTAACTGATTCTCTTTATTTTAAAAGGTGGCAACTACCTTCATTAGATATTCAACTAATGATAATCTACTCAATATTTATTTTAACTAAAAATAAAATTAAGGAAAGTATTTTAAGAACAAAGATTTAAAAGGCACTCACACAACATGAAACCAACTTTTAACTTTTCAGACTTTCAAAGAAAGAAAATAATCACCATGGAAGAACCATTCACAAATAATCTATTTGTAGTGGTAGAAATAACCAAATACCTACTATTCCAATATAAGGTTTTCTTTCTCTAATGAGTAAATCAAGGTTTTCCCAAAAGATCCTAAATTTAATCCATGTCTAGCTATTTTAAGAACACAAAAGGTAACAATTTTTTGAAGACAATGATTTTAAAACTAAGTCCTTAAAATGTCTAGAGAGCTAATAATAAAGAAATAAATAAAAACTATGAAATTTAAACTATCACTCTAGCTCTAGTATCTTTGTCTTTAATCACCACCACCTCTTGTTGATCTCGCATTGCCTTCTGTGCTCTGATCCTCTGTTTATATTCTTGGTACCTGGTGGCAATCATGGTAATATATTTACCCCCTAGTGTAGTAGTGATCTGGAACCTTGTTTTCCACTTTTGAAGAACTTTATCTTCTTTAGCTAGGGTCTTATGTATTCCATCAACCTCAACTTCAAATGATACTATATAAATTTGTAAATTTCTCAACCTCTTGAAGGTCTCTGAGGTGATAGCTTGAGGATTCCTAATCACCCTGTGGTAAATCTCATTGTATTTCTCTATTATCTCCTTAAGTTCCTGCACATTTTCTTCAAACCCATCCATGAGATTCACTTCCAAGGTGTTGAAGTTTTCTTTTATCTTCGCCACGACCTTGAAATACTTATTGCAAAATTTTTATTGATATCCTTTATGTAATCATCATAAATTATCACTTTCCAATCCAATGCTTTAAGCGAGGTAGGGTCAATTTCCTTAGGGTGTTCTACCAGCTTCTCTACAATTAGCACAACATGATTCCTGGAGATGAGCTCTACAATCTCTCTATAGAGTACATATGCACTTCCTTATTATTTTCCCACCTACTGGAGTGCGGCTACCAATTCTTTCCTTTTATTGATTACAATAATGCCATTTAATTAGGTGATGTAGAGGAGGTCACCTTGAAAGAGTTCCTCCATCCATTTAATGACAACTTTACCATATCTGATATTATTCTTGACCTTTTGAATGGCATCAAGATGAATTCCGTTCACATTCAAACTTGAGGCTCCTCCGGTATTAGAATTTTTAATCGATCAGATGAAATCTCTCAAAGTTTTCACTTGAGATTGCAACTTGAGATTTTATTTCTTTTGTTCCTTGGCTCTTCTGATCACTGCATTAAGTAAAAAATCAGCATGATAAACATCCCCATCCAAGGTAGATGGTCCCATATCCACATGGCTGATTTTGTAATCATTTTATGTTATCTCATTTTCATTCATATCCCTTACAAGATCAAAAAAATTTGAAAATTGATGGCCAGACTTAAAATTAGAAATGATTTGAGATATTCTCTTAGCCTCTTTTGGTTTGCGAGAACCTTGTAGTAATATAGAGACATTAACAACTTCATCAGTGGTGAGAGTGACACTTTTTCTCTTCTTCTCCACTTTTGTTTTCACCCAAGCTAGAGAAGTAGTCTCAAGTTTTGAATCTTTATTGACCACAGTCATAGAGGTATTCTGAACGGGAGAAGTGGGAATTTATAACAATAGAGAAAAATAATTATCATCAATTATCTGTTGGTAAATGGCTTCAGAGTCAACAAGTATTGTTTTTCCCTTGGTTTGCACATATTCATCATCCTCCTCACAAACTGATTTGAGATTAGCTCCAGTTTCCTCAGGCTTATTTCCATCACCTTCAGATTGTGATCTTTGACTAGACAATTTGGTCATTGACTTATATGTAGACACATTTATGGTGGTGGCCGAAGTGACCTCTTGCTCTCATCTAGATGATGATTTTTTTTCTTGTGCAGGGTTGACATTCTGTTGCCACTTACCATCTAACCAATCTGACATTATTCTAAGAACAAGGGCATTACAAATCATCAAATCTAAAACCTCATCTTGTGACCAATCAATTTTGGATGGGGTTTTGGTGGCAAGAGTGTGATACTCTGGGTGAATAACAATCTCATCTTCCTCTGCATCATCAAGGACACTGGAAGAGATACCAACATCTTGTATTTAGTGCAAAGTGAGCCTCATGAAACTTATTTTTTGTACCTCACTGTCTTCAAGATAGTCTCCATAGAAATCTTGAATATTTGGTTGATGCATATAACTTTTAGCCCCATATAGATATTGCCTCACATACCCCTTGCTATCAAAGCTAACTCTCATCGGTAAGAATAGAAAATGAAATTTATCTAGGGTTTTATCAACCCCTTTGGCAACATTATTGGTTTTGCAAGAATTTAAAGGCATAGATAATGGAAATGCATATCCCCTTTTTCCCATATTTAAAAATTTCACATTTACCATAGCTATTTGTCGGCACACTTCAAAAAATACAAGAAAATAAGTAGGAAATCGAGGAAGCTTCAATGGAGATTTCTCAAAACCCCCAATTCTAAGATATGTGAACCTATCAAACTAGGAATAAAAATTTCCAAATTTCATCACTAGATTGGAATCTTCATGTGAAATTCATAGTCTAGGGTTTCCTTCAAGTCTTTGAAAAATTTCTATCAGAAAAGCATCATTGGCATAGGAATAAATTTGCACCCCCCATTGCATGGTGAGATGGGGAAGCCTCTTTTAAACAGGAACATTTGTTGTGGGAGACCCTCATGTTTCTAATCTAGCCTAGATAGCCCCTTGGTTAGCTAGAACATAAATTATATACAAACACATGTTGAAAACTACAATCCATTGTAGATTTTTTTATTTCTCTTTCAAATGGTGATTAATTATGGAAGCCCAATTGATAGAATTTTTCTAACTACAAATGACCAAAATAAAATGACACATCAAGAATTTAAAAGTGTCAAAGTGAGCACATCCCACCACATGATGCAACAAAGAAATGATGTTTGAAATTTCATCCCTTAAATATTTTCTTCTAAGTTTGGCCATCTATTGGGACTTACCTCCCTTTTTGGAATTTAACCAAGATTTAGCTATGGCATTCTTGCACTAATCTTCGTGAGCTTCAAAATAATCTTCTCCCACAATTACAAACATCTCTTCAGGAGCTTCTTTTTCTGAAATACGTAGTGTATGGGAAATTCTCTCAGGGGAATTTGTGCAAGCACTGTTCCATCTTTGGCTCGAATTTCTTGAGTTGCCAAATTATATCTCTTTGTGAATGCAATTACTAAATCAACACAAAATATGGTTGTTGGAAAACCTCCTACATGTGCTAGGCCACTCTGGATAATTTTGTCTTGCAATGGTGTTCTACCATGCTCCTCAAGGTTCTTTAGAATCTTTTCAAAATCAAGGTGTTCAATTTCAGTATATCCTATACCCACCTAGTGATTTTGGATTCCACTCTGCATGAGCATGAACTAGATAATACACTGCATGAAAAGCACAAGGAAAAAAAAGGAATGCAAGTTCAAAAATTATTCACCAGCCTGTCTGTGTACTTATGTTGACATGGCATGCATTTAATATTTCAATTACTCCACTCCTCGAAAAATAGCTTTTTAATTTGCATTTTTCTATTTAAAAGAGAAATCAAGGTTAGTTTGTACAAATTACTTTACAAGGTGCCAACACCTGAAAACTTAGGAAGCACTTGCAGATTGCTTGATCGCGAAAGACTTTAACTTCAGAACTAATAATTGAGACTTTTGAATTTTTGGAAACATTTTCTCAAGTGACCAAGACACAAGACACAAGACAAAGGGACAAGTTGGGTGATCTAAAACATGAAAAATTAGAATTGCGTGACAAGGTTTGAAAACTCACAAAAGTCATGACCTGGGGCATAAACTGTCAAAGCAAGTGATGCGATTCACTAAGAAAGAACACATGAAGACCCGACTGAGTATAGGATACAAGACTTGCATGCTAACAATAAATTTAGTTTTCAAAGATAACATTGGATTTGAACGAGGACAAGGACTAATAGGATGTCGCGAATCTAGAACAACCTCTGCATCAGGCCGTATTCAATGGGCAATAGAGACAAAACAAACAGGACAAAAAATGCCAAACAAAAGAGGAAAAAAAAGTACGTACAAAGAGACACTAGAGAAACTTAACATAAATATTTAAGATATTTTCCATTATAGGAAAGAGGCAAGGAGTACCATCAAGATAAGCCAACAATAAAGTATTGTCACCGATAACTTGTCTGATTTTTAAGGGCCTTCTCCATAATGAATTAAATTTCTTGTGTGCACCCTTTGGTTCCCTTTTTCTATCCTATAGAAGGACTGGATCTCCAACTACAAAGATCCTTTGCTTGGCTCTTTTGTCAAAAAATTTGTTCAACATTTGCTGATGTCGAGAAATCTTATCCACCACTATTTGTCTTTTCTCTTCCAACTTGTTTAAATACATGGTCCTTTTTTTGACTACATATTGGAATTGCTCATCTTCTATAGTTTTCTATAGATTAAGTGTTGAAAGATCCAATGGAAATGGTAAGATACTCTCCACTCCATAGACAAGTTGAAAAGGTGATAAAATGATAGCTCTTTTATATGTTACCCTATCAACCCACAAAGCATCATACAACTTCTTGTTGCATTCTCTTTGGTTTTCATCTACTAGATTTTTATGATAGAGACAAATTTTTTGTTGCTAGATTCAACATGTCCATTTCATTGGGGGTAATAATTTGATGAATGTGGAAGACTTATACCATGTTCATAATAGAAACGAGTGATTTCAACACATGAAAAATAACTATTATTATAAGCAACAAGCTTCTTAGGAACCCCAAATCTTACTAGGATATCTTCTTTCAATAAATTACATACAACCTGAGAAGATGTATGCTTCACAGGAATGCCTTTCACCCACTTAATAAAGTAAACTATAGGTATCAAGATATGGGTATATTTGGCACTCAAATTGGGGTTAATTGGGCCAACAACATCCATACCCCACTACTGAAAAGGTTCATCAATGACTATAGGTCTTAGAGGAAAAGCGGACAAATGAGGTATGCCAGTAAACATAAAACACTTTTCACATTTACACACCTATTCATAATTACCTCTGAACATACCTGACCAATAAAATTTTTGATGAAGGATCTTGGAAGCTATCAAAAAAGATGAGAAATGACCCCCACATGCTTCGGTATGAAATAATTCTAACAACTTGTTATGTTGTTCCTTATCCACATATCTAAGAAAAGTGCCTTTTGTAGTGTCATAAAATTGCAACCCTTGCAACTTTAACCACATTTGAAGCCCTCACCTTGGTGATAGTATCTTCTTCTCCAACTAATTATAGTGTCATAAAATTGCAACCCTTGCAATTTCAACCACATTTGAAGCCCTCACCTTGGTGACAATATCTTCTTCTCCAACTAATACCCCTTTCTGCACCTTTACCCTTGAACCTCTCCTTGTTTAGACCCTGTCCGGACCCCAAGATAGGGCAGAACAGGGATGTGGCACCCCTGTCTCCTCCTCTTAGGGTGGCCCCAAGATAGGTCCCTCCGGTCCTATTTACATTTTGAGATTCCAAATCTTCCTGATGTCAAACTTTGGTGAGATGAATAATTTCACTGAGGCATGTATACAAGGGAGTTAGTCTTCTCATTTGCAGATGCAAAATAGACAGAGTAGAAAAATATACACAAAATACACGATAGGTGAAGTTCAAGCATTCAATTCTTCAAGCATCCATCAAGTATTATTCTTCATGTGTCTTCTTCATTCATCCATTGGAGCAACAATACAACATTCATTTGCAAGTATGTGTGTGTGTTAGGGTTTTATCATGTTACATGTCATTTAATGCAACACTTGTGATTATATTCAAGAACAAAATAAATCATCATCAACAAATTGTAGATCTACAAGGTATACATTTTCATCATTTACATTTAATAATTTGCAATTACTTTCTTTCAAGGTTGATTCCTCAACCAAGGTTTGACTGAGGCAAAATCCTATCCATGACCTTTCTTCCCTTCTTTTCTATGTGTAGGTTGCAGGTGTGCAACTATAATTGCAAGTTTGGCCTTCATTTGCAGAGATAGAAAAACCTTTTTTGTGTTGCAAATTTTTCAGAGGACCATGTGCACTTTCAACATGATCCAAATGAATTTTCTCCAAATTTGTAGGGCAGATCCGTATCAGTCTAAATATCTTAGATCTGAAGTTACAATGTGATCCTGAACCGGTAGCTCCTCATTTCACCCATTTTATTTATCTTTTCTACATAGTCAACAAGTCAACTCTTCTACTTACAAAAGAGGGAAAATTACATTCCAACAATTGCAATCTAGTTAGAATTCACATCCTTGTTTCCCTTGGAATTGGATCTAGTGGATTCAACCCCTCATTTGAATGTAAAGTATCTCCCAAGTAAAAATCATCCCATTGATTTCCTTTCTCTCTCCTAGGTGGGGAATCACTACAGTTGAATTTTCCACTTTACATTTTGGTGAACCCAACATCCTACAACTTAATTTTGATTTCTTATTTATTAGATCTGAATAATTTCAATTTGAACTTTCAAATTTCATTTCCGAGTTTGATCTTTTTGCAAAATTTAGAGGTTAATTGCATAAAAACCCTAATTTTTCATTTTGAGGAAATTAAGCTTGTGAAGTGTAGCATTTTGGCTACTTATTTCAGATCTGATTTCTATTTCAAAATTGCAATTCAAATCTGTCTTTTCATTCTAAAAATTAACTGGTTAAATAGTAAAGCCTTAACTTTTAAGAATCTCCTATTTTCGACCTTTGACTGCCAATTTGACTGATCTAGACATCTCCAAATCAACTATTTTTTTGGATTCTACAATAAAATCATAATATCTATCATCCCTAAAAATTTCAAAAAAAGTTGGTCGAACCATGTTTACTTTCAACATAGTCCCTGACTTTTTTCCTAAAATTTCAGTAGTTGGAATTGACTGTATTTTTCTACTTAAATCTAGAAAATTGGTTGATTTTATCAATTTTTAAACCTCCTAAGGTCGAAAGAAAATTCAAAATTGAATGTTTGATTTTTTTTGCAATTTACAAAAAAATCTAGATTTTAATTGAATTTGTGCAAAACTTCATCTTCAATTTTTCAGATTTATCAATGTTGTTAAACTTGTCTTCTTGCCTAAAATTCAAATTTTCATTTTCCTTCCTTTTCCCAATAATCAAAATTTAAAAATTAAGTGGTTAGGTCCTAAAACCCTAATTTTTAAAATTAATTGGATTTTGTGCAAATTTCAATCATTTTCCCATAATTTCAGTTTTATAAACATCATCTAAGGTGGCCTTATCCATTAGGTATGACCTTTTTCAAAATTGCAATTCAATTCCTCATTTTTTCTCAAAACCCTAATAGGGTCCTATTTCGACATTCACACCTTAATTTCACCTATCTAGAGATCATAAAATCAATCAATTTTTTGGGGTTATCTCTCAAATCATCATAGCTTTCATCCCTAAAAATTAATGAAAACATTGGGAGGACTGTGTGCACTTTCAACATGGTCCTTGGCTTTTTTTTTGAAATTTTGGAAGACTTTTATGACTGTATTTATTTGCTTAAATCCATAAAATTGGCTGATTTTGTCGTAATTATAAATTTCAAAATTTCAATTTAACAACTTTCAATTTTTAAAATTAAGAGGTTTTTCAATAGGCCCTAATTTTAATCTCTTTTGGATAATTTTAAATTTTAAATTAAGAGGTATTTTTTTTAACATAATCCTAATTTTAAAATTTCAATTTCCTAGGAAGTTGCATTATTATTCTTTCAGTCAATTTGTTCATTTAATTGAATAATCATTTTTCCTAGAATTTTGAATTTTTCAATTATTTTTCATTTTTCAAATTTCAAATTCAAATTTCACATTTGCAATTAAAATTCCATTTTCCCTCCTTTATTCAATTTTCTCTGCATGTGTGAGGTGAACATTATTATGCTTAAATGACATATGAGTTTCTTGTTTGATCATAAGTTCATATGGAGTTACTATCTTATTTTGCTAATTCAATTTCAAGTTACATTAAAGATGTTCATGATGTTCCCTTTCATGCATATGATGATAATTTAGTTATCCCTTTCATTCATACCTATGATTTACCCTCTCCCAATATTGATCTCTTTACTGAGGGCACATTGGTGCAAAAAGGGAATATGGACACTTCTTTCAAATATCTCGCTCCTAAAGATGAATCTTTGGACAATTGTATTCCTTATTCTCATGAAAAGTACCTCCCTCATAAGGATTATTTGGTGCAAGAGGATGATATTATGGCTACTTATCCTAGTGATAACATACCTTGTTTTCAGGATCTTCTCTCTAAAGATGAAGCATTAATTACATATGATATTCCTTTTCCTAATGAGTGTCTTGTACATAAAGATACCTTAGAGTGAGAGGATGATATTATTTCTCATCATAATGCTCTCTCTGCCCAAAATCAAACCAATTCCATTCATGTTCCTAGGAAACCAAAAATTCTTCCTAATTATTATGTTTTGCCTTACACATATACTAATGAGGTAGTTGATGAGAACATAAGTGAAGCATCATATGCTTTCTTAGTTCTTGCAATCCTTTCTTCAATTCACTCAAATACACCATCTCCTACCAAAAAAGTTCCTAAAGGAGAACTCTTAGAGGAAGATTGGGGGTCATTAGATTTTACTCCTACCTTTTCTAGAAAGTCTAAGATGCTTGAATTTCATATTCCAAAATTTTCTCTTAAATTTGATTGTGTGTCTTTAAACCTCAATCCAATTTCCCCTAAGAGTAAACCCTCTTTTGAACATACATTCAATGGACAAATCTTTGAATGTGAGCAACAAAGTCACAAGAAATCACACTTTCCTTGGTCCACATCTTCTTTTTCATTGTCTTGTAAATCCCTACCTTCTCATTCTAATTTTGAGTTACAATAAGAAAATGTGTTGACCGATCTTCTAAGTTCCAACTTAATATCTCCTCTTTGTCCTAAACGAAGAAGAAAACATAAACAACCTTCTCAAACTTCTTCTTTTTGTAAATATCACCAAACCCATGGCCATTCTACTCATGAGTGTCAAGCTTTGAAAACACAAATACAACATTACATTTATTCGGGCATGTTAAAAATAGTATCTGACAATGAATGACATATTCATCACGATAATTTAAAATAACATGCAAAATTCCTATTATGTTGCTCCTTACTATGTGACATAGTTAGCCTACCTATTGGGGCCTTCTTGACATTGATGGTGGTACAACTTCAGGTGCAATCATACTTAGTGAGAAGCATAATAGTCTATTTATTCTTTCCTCTATGCTTGGGGGGAAAGAATATTCCTTTTCCTCTTTCTAAGGTTTCACTATTTTCTTTATGGAGTACATTATTCATAAACTTGATGTCCTTTCTTGCATGGAGTTTTCCTTCATGTGAGCGCATGTATGTTTCATGAGTGGGATCTTCTTCTTTCTTGAAATGATACATCTATTATGAAAAATCTCTCTTGAAAGAACTTTTCCAAATATTTTTATTTCTTTCTTTTTGAAAATTACCTCTTCTATTGGGTCATTCATAACTTTATGTCCTTTCTTGAATGGAGTTATCCTTCATGTGACTGCATGTCTATTCCTTGGTTAGGATGTATGTTAGGTCCCGGAGACAACTCAGAGGCGGGGTGAATCAGTGGTCTAATAATTCAAACCAAAAACTAATTAACCAACTTAATGCTTAATACCGGTAAACTAGTTAAGTATGTCGGTAGACTGTGTTAAGAGTAAATTGCTATACTAGTAAAGATTAATGCATGAAACATAAACATAAAGTCATCCACAACACATAACACCAATATTTGTATGTGGAAACCCTGTAAGGGGAAAAACCACAGTGGGAAACCTTACCCACAATCAGATGATACTACTGTAGATAGTAAGTGTACATAAATAGGGTCTGCACATGCAGAAAGGCCAACATCCTAGAGGTCACTGCTCAATCACAAAATGGGAGTCACACTGACTACAGTTGGATGGTTAAATCCAATAAGAATGTACTGCACAAAATACCATCTTCATATACTGGATTCAGTACCAGTGTAATACTGATATGCTTCTACAAAAACCTAGCTTCACCTTCAAATGATGTCTTCATGTATAGCTTTGCTTAATCTCACATATACCTTCACTTAATTCTTTTTCGCATTCCACATTTGATCTTACAAATAAGATCTTACATATATACCATAACCTAAGACCAATTTTAGTAGGTCGGCTCTACAAGATATTACAATAAAAACATTTTACAAACACTATAATATCTGATGCAATAACCGATTAAACAATTCATCTTAATGCATTTACAACAATAATAAATCATCTTCATAGCGTGCCATGTTGATCAGGAAAAGATAAATCTGTTGGTGTAACCCTATGTAACCCTGGACCTATTTGCCGGTAAAAGAAAATATACCAATAATTAATTCTTCAAAACAAAGTGTCCACACGATGTTTTCGACATTACCAAGTGTCTTCCATATCATTCCAGGTACTGATGATCATTATATCCTACCGGTGAACAATATACCAGTAACTGTGCAATAGTTACTTGCTTGCCGGTGAATATTGCTGGATCTCCAAAGTGCTAGTGTTCCAATAGGTGTTGACATCAATGACAAAACCATACCAAAATACCAACAATGTATTCCTTTCTTGAAATGGTATGTCTAATATGCGTAATCTCTCTCTAGAAGTTGTTTAATTCTTCTCATTTCCTACACTTGGGGGGCAATGATCTCTCTCCCTCTCTCTTTCTTTAAGGATCCACTCTTTCCTATGTTGTGGATGGTGTGAGTTTTATTACTTGATGTCATTCCTTATGTGGAATTGCTTGTTGGTATGATTGGTATAACTGATGCAGATGAGTTGATTACTATACTGGTAGAGGAAATAAGACATGATCAATTACCTGTGTTGTCATTGATGGCAACTAGTGTAAATTAATGTTTGATTATGTTTACAAATGGTCTGTGATGTCTGACTTTTTGGATAAGTGATTTGGTCTAGTGAAGTTAGAGTTTGTAAGTGTGATAGGGTTTAGCGGAAGGACTGAGAATTAGGGCTTCAAACAGTTAAGTTGAGACGTTTTGATGGAATCAGTAAATTGGTAATGGTTGGAGGCTTGTGGTTTGAAACATAAGCATTTATAATGGATTTGTATATGTGATCGGAACTGCATCCTGTGATGATTACTGAAAGGCATGTTTTGAATTTATGATGAAGCCGTGCTAGGGTTTTAGTAGGGTTTTAGGACCAGTGATGAAATCACTCCATCGGTAATGATTTTTGTTATGACGGTGATCAAGAACGAATCTACAGTTGTATTGTGTTTTTGGTGGGTATGATGGAGGAATTTCTTGGGAATGTGCAAAGTGCTTAGCGCAATGTTCTAAGAGTTTGAATTTTGTACAAATCGGATTTTTGTGATAAGTTGTGATCATCCAAATGTTGATATTGCATAGTGAATTATTGTAATGATATGGATAATGATTTGATATGATCTGTATTGTAAATTCAAGATGTAATTAGGTTTACTGGCTAACTTAGTTGTGATGGATATTTAGGATGACACAAATGATGTTTTATGTGTCAGTTATATTAGGAGAATATGTTAAGCTGTCCTAGAGAAGATAGAGATATTCCTGAGTGTTACAAATTGTGAAGTAGAATTGGCTCTTATTTATCAAGCTAAAAGTGCAAAGCAACAATTCACTTTTAACTGTTGTTCCCTAATAGTTACAACAACATAAATCCCTTAACTGGGTAGGTCATAATAGGCATTTGTCACTTTTATCCCCTAACATGACAACTCTCAAAACGAGTGTTAAAATCCTCTCACAAGGTTTATCCTAAAAGATCATTAAGTTCCTAACTAGAGTGACAGGCAAATCCCTTAACCGAGTGACTCCTATCAGGGTCTACTCTTAACAAGATGTATTGTAATCTCCTAACCATGATAAGCACCTAATAGGGCATACTTAAAAAGAGTACAAATTTTTGTGGGTACCAACTCCCACCATTTTTTTTCCGATTTGGGTTTCTATGTCAAAATATTGGTGTTCATGTGTGGAATGTCTTTTCATATTGTCTATGTTTTCATGCATTATTTCTAAGACATCAATTATGATATTTTATTGAAAGTTTATTTTAGATTACTGGTACTAATATGAAATGATTAGATTAAGTATTTGATCAGATTGATAAGGTTGATTTGTTGGTATTCGATCAAATAGGTATGACTACTTAAGAGATCAAATTATTGATAGTTGTGATTTAAGTTTGAAGAAAAAACAATTAAAAGGTTGTTAGATCTTAATATAGAAGTTGAGATATCTATTAAGTGGTTTCAGATCTAATATAGGTTTGTTTTTGAGTTCAGAGTTTCAATTAGTGTTAATACTAGTTCACCCCTCCTCTCAGTATCAACTAGATCTTCATAGGATTAACAATTGGTATCAGAGCTTTGGTCCTCTCTATGTAGAAAGCTTAACCACTTGAGGAAAAGATTATGAGGTATTAAAGATGATGAAGAAAGAAGGCCCTAAGTTCAACAAGGACAACTACAAGATCTTGAAAGACAAAATGAAGATATATCTCAAAGGTCTTGGTGCTCAATACTGGAAACATGTTGGATCAACATCTGTAGCAACAAGAGAACATGCAAGCCCTAGAATCTATTGTAAGTACTTTAGCTGATTCTGAATATATTGATATTCAAGGATTTGAAACTATACATGAGGTTTGGGAAACAGTAGAGAAAATATATAGAGGAGATGAGAATGTACAAAAGGCAAGAGAGGAAATTTTGAGAGGAAAATCTAATGACATGAGAATGCAAGGAGAGAATATTGCACAGTATGGTCAAATAATTAAAGAAGTTGTTGGTGACATAAAAGGTGTTGGTGGTAAAATTGATGATGATTTGGTGGTTAGAGAAATTATCATAACTCTTCAACCTCAGTATGATATTAGAGTATCTACAATCCAAGAACTGAGATCCATTTCAAAGGATAAGGTAACTATTGACTCTTTGATCGGTAAGCTTATAGCTTTTGAGTTAAATAGTTTTCACAATAGTGTGATAAAGTCTATTGAATCTACTTTTAAAGCTTCTATATACCGACTCATCTGCTAGTAAAGGAAAAAATGTATGTCTAAGTCATGAGTGTAGATCTAGTCATGGAGCTAACCGAGAAAATGAAGACAATGAAGATCAAGTGGTGGAACTTGAAGCACTATTAGCTAAGAGATTTCCAAGAGGCACTCATAAGTATAAAGGAAAGATACCTTTAAAGTGTTTCTCTTGTAGTAAAATTGGTCATATTGCTACTAACTACCCTAACATTGATAAGAAAGACAAGTACAAGAAATTCAAAGATAAAGGCATAAAACATTGTTATGTTGCAGTGGATGAAAGTGTGATCGATGAGGAATCTCAAGATGAAGATAACAATGAAGCGATCTTGTTTGTAGCTATAAAGGAGGACTTGTCTGATGAGAAGGCACTGGTTTCTCATGTAGAAAAGAGTAATGAATAGATTATAAACAGTGGTTATTCACACCACATGACTGGAGACAAAATTAATTTTATTACTCTTAATGAATTTGATGGAGGTGTGGTTAGATTTGGAAATGACTCTTCCTGCATGGTGAAAGGTTAAGGTTCTATTTCTTTGAATGGAAAGAGTAATGATGATGATGTATTTTGGGTTGATGGTCTGAAACATAATCTATTAATTGTTGGACAACTCAATAATAAAGGTTATTTTCTTGAGTTTAATGGTGGAATCTACATAATTCTTGGAGGAAAAGATGAACTGATTGCTACTGGGAAACAAACAAGAGGTAACTTGTTTCATTTGAATGATAATGTCAATAATTGTTTGGTTGCAAAAATGGAAGAGAGTTGGTTGTGGCACAAGAGATGTTTTTATATGAATTTTGATAACTTGGTGAAGGTAAGAAAGTTAAGTGTTGTAAGAGGATTACCACAAATTGTTAAACCGGATAATGTGATATGTAAAGACTATCAAATTGGTAAGATGACCTCTATTTCATTTAGTAGAAAGAAGTGTACATCTGAGAATATTTTGATTTGGTTCATACTGATCCTTGTGGCCCTATGAGAACCAAAAGTTATTTTGGTGACATATATTTCATGATTTTTACTGATGAATATTCCAAGATGATGTGGGCTCCATTCTTACAGGAGAAATCTGAAGTCTTTAGTAAATTTAAAATATTCAAAGCTCTAGTTGAGAAAGAGACTGGTAAAAACTTAAAATGTTTAATATTGGACCGAGGAGGATAATTTACATCTGATGAATTTGTCAAGTATTGTGATGTACAGGGTATCAAGAGATAGATGTCCGCTCCAAGGACACCAGAGAAAAATGGCATAGCACAAAGAATGAATAGAACAATTGTTGATGCTACTAGAACAATTTTATTACAAGGTAATGTGCCTAAGATGCTTTGGAGAGAAGCAATTAGTACTACAGTTTATACATTGAACCAGATACTTGTAAAGAAAGGAAACAATAAGACACCTTATGAGTGATGGTATGGTAAAACTACTTGTGTTAGTTATTTTAAAATCTTTGGAAGTCAATGTTTTATTAAAAAGGATAACTACACTGAGAAGTTTGCTGCAAAATATCATGAAGAAATCTTTCTTGGTTACTCTTCTAAGAGAAAAGCATATAAATGTTACAATAACAGAACTAAGAAAATCGTTGAAAGTGATAATGTGAAGGTGGATGATTTGTCAAATAACTCTAAAGGAATAGGTAGGTCAGAACCTGAAAAAGGATGATAATGAAGAAAGAGTAGTGATCATTGATCCAGAAGTGCAAAATAATGATCAACCAACAAATGTAGTATTAGGTGCTCAATTGGTAAGCGATGATAGTGAAGAAGAAAGTGGAGAATCAACTGGAGAATCATAAGAGAAAGATGTTGAATCGACATAGACTATACCTAGACATGTTAGATTAAATCACTCACAAGACCAGATAATTGGTGATAAGTGTAGACACCTAAAATTGTCCTGTCTAATTAAATAAATATTTTTATTTATTTAATTACTTTATCCTACGTCTTCTATTAATTAAATAAATGTTTATTTATTTAATTAATTCATTAATCCTTTTCTAAGTATTTCCTCATTAAAAACAAATACTTTTGATTTAAATTGTCATTTTCTTTAATTACATAAATATTGTATTTATTTAATTGATCCCATTTCCTCTATTAATTAAATAAATCTTTATTTATTTAATTAATTCATTAGCCTTTTCTACCCATGACACATGTCATTCATCTCTTAATTCCTATACTACCTACCCTCTCATTATTTTCTTATTTCCTCTACCTACCCTCTAATCCTAGCCAACCATCTATCTTGTACACCTCTTAATCTTATCCCTTCATTTGTAAAGTGTCTTCTATATAAGGAGATTCTTCCTTTATTATCAACCCTAATGCATCTAATACCTCATCTTTCTAATCAATGCTTATGCGATCAAGCCTACTTGCAACCATATTTTTGTTCTTTGTTGAGCTCTTGTGCCCACATAAAATCTGAGAGCAAATATATAAAGCAAGATCAATGGAGATAGGAAGAATGGAGATTCAAACCCTAGTGGACATGTGATAGTATAATATTTGTGATTTTGTTGATTTGCATTGTCTTAGGTAATCTCCATATGTTATGGTGGATCTTTGTTGTTGTTAGGCTAGGGTTTTGTGGTTGAATTCATCTAGTCTTTCAATATTGATTGTTCCATTATCCACTTTCACCATACACATTTTGGCATGCCCTTTGAGACATGGATTGTTTTTAGATCTATGTGTTTTTTTGTAGGTTTTTCTAACCTGATATTGTTGTTTTGTAAAACGATTTGGAGAATAACCTTGTGCAGCTAGGGTTTTAGACACAAGCTTAAGATTTTGGAGAGATCTTATCCGATTTCACAAATACCTTGGAATCTTTGCACCAAATGTTTTTGGAAGGTTGAAGACAGTATCAAGAGCTCTCAATCCAAAATTCAGAATTTTTGGAGCATATTTGCATTTTCTATGAATTTTGTATGAGTTTTCATAAAAAAATAATTTTGAGAAAAAATTAGCAAATTTTTCAGATTTTTTTACATTTTTGGAAACTTCTCAAAATTATACGAAATGTCTATTTTTTGTGATTTAAATTTGGGTGCAAAATGTTTCATTAAAAATCATATTTTTAAACATTAGGGTTTTTCATTAGTTTGATCATATCTCATAAATGGCTTGGAATTTTTGCATAACATTTATTTTGCAGGTCAATAACAGTATCCAAAGTGCACAGTAAAAAAATCAAATTTTTTGAGGCATATTTCTTATGTAGTTTCATAAAAAAATAATTTTGAGAGCAAATGAGTGAATTTTTTTACATTTTTGGAAGGTTCTCAGAGTTATACATAGGACTCATTCTTTGGGATTTTAATTGTGATACAAAATATTTCATAAAAAATCGGATCTTTAAAAATTAAGGTTTGGCGTCATTTTGATCATATCTCACAAACTGCTTGAAATTTTTGCAGGAATTTTGTTATGCAGGTCTAGAGGTCTATCAAGCATTTCCAATAAAAAATTCAGATTTTTTGGAACAATTTGTGATTTTCTATGAGTTTTTTATGATTTTTCATAATAACTTAATTTTTGGAGCAAATTAGAAACTTTTTTGGATTTTCTTACATTTCTAGAAATGTCTTGAAATTTTATAGGTGGTCTGCTTTTTTATGATGGAAAATAACTTGTGGAAAATAATATCTTTGAATCTATCAAAAAAATGTCTTGTCGAAGGCCCCTATTTCACAAAGTCTTTTCGATCTAAAATTTACCTAACTTGTGTGCTTGTAGGAGGGGTATTATTTCAAAACTAGAAATAATCTTGGTGTAGGAACTTTGGTGAAGATTTGATTTTAAAATTGCTTGCTTTGTCTTTTTAGTCTAGCAAACACTTCAATTGGTGCACTAAAATTGAACCAATGTCTTTTGTGTCTTGAGTAGTAGGATCTTTTGTGTTTAGCTTTAGAGGGCCTAGCTCCACGTGTGGTCATTAAGACTACTAGAAAGGAGGGAACGACCCAAGTGGTAGTGAGGCAATGTTAGGTCCCGGGAAGGACAACTGAGAGTGGGGTGTGAATCAGTTATGAAGCAGTTGTCAATAAATTGTAATCCAAATGAAAGTTATTCCAATTTAAACTTAATGTCGGTAAACCAAACTTAAGTGGCGGTAAAACATATTAACAGATATAGTAGTACCAGTTTAACTTAATGCATGAAACATCAAGAGAAACAACATCCATAACACATGACACAGACATTTTGACGTGGAAACCCAGTAAGGGAAAAACCATGGTGGGAAACCTTACCCACAATCAGATGATACTATTGCAGATAGCATGTGTATACAAATGGGGTCTGCACATGCAGAAAGGCCAACTTCCTAGAGCTCACTGCTCAATCACAAATTAGGGATCACATTGACTACACAATTGGATGGTTAAATCCAATGATAATGTATTGCTCAAAATAGCATCTCCAATGCTGGATTCAGTACCGGTTAAGCTCTGAACGTGAGTGTCAAAACACCTTCATAACCTTCCTTCAACCTTTGAATAATGTCTGCGTGATTCACACAGGGATCTACTTATTTTCTCTCTTCAATATTCAAACACACTCATACCATAACCATATCCCAATCTTCAACAAGATCTTACAATCATTTATGCAAAACCTAAGACCAAGTGAATAGGTCAGCTCATTAAAGATATTACATTTAAATCAATTACAAATAAGTCTTGATGTGATACGACATGCCGACTCAATATACTTACTACAATATCCAATCAATAAATCATCTCCATAATGTGTTGTGCCGATCTGGAATAGATAACATGTACCAGTCTATAGCCTAGACCTATTTACCGGTAAAGGAAAATCTATCAACCCAATTAGACCAATAAGAAAAACACCAAATCCAAACTTCTAATCCATGTCTTGAACATAACCAAATGATCTCCAAGTTATCACCACTGTCAGTGAACCATATAACCTGCTAGTGAACACATATCGGTGACTGTGCATAAGCCACTAACCATACGGGTGAACCATATTGGCAGTTCAACAATAAACCAATATAACCATAGTACCAAAACAACAATGTAGACCTCCAAGAAGATAAGCGTTGACATCAATGACAAAACCAATGCAACACATGATGAAGTCATCCATAATACCAAAAATCTCCCCCTTTTGGCATTGATGGCAACACTAGATGGAAAAACATCTAAGTGCCAAAAACAGAATGCCAAAAATAGTAAACCAATCAATCTCCCAAAGATAGATCAAAACAAAGTTTGTTATAGAACCAAAACTAAAATACATATATCCAAAGAGTATATCTCTCCCTCAATGAATAATCTCTCCCCTAAGGAATAATGTTTTTCCATAGATATCTCTCCCCCTATGACATCAAATTGCAAAGCAATTAAGAATTCAAAACTTAACATTCAACCAACTACTGCCCCTGAGAAGTATCTCTCCTCCATCAAAGCCAGAAAAAGATTTTTCTGTTAGTTCCTGTCGGTTTGATGCCAACCTTCAACATCTAAGTCTCTATCGGTGGGGAAATTACCCCAAGCTGCTCTCTGAGATATTCAAATGTTTCCTTAGGCAAAGACTTTGTAAAGATATCTTCAATTTTCTCTTTAGTATTCACATAAACCAATTTCACTTCATTTTCTTCAACATTCTCTTTTAGAAAATTATACTTAATAGAAACATGCTTTGTCTTAGAGTGAAATACTAGATTCTTTGATATATCAATTGCTGTTGAATTGTCACAATAAATGATTATTGGTTCTTTGCATTTTACCTTTATATCCTTCAACATTTGCTTAATCCATAATACCTGAGTACAATTAGTTGCTACTGCAACATATTCTGATTCTGCTATTGATAATGATGTACAAGTCTGTTTCTTGTTGATCCATGAAATCAATCTGCTACCAAGAAAGAATACACTGTGAGTGGTACTCTTTCTGTCATCTATATCACCTGCCCAATTTGCATCAGTGTATGCACATAAATCAAAATTTTCATCTTTAGGAAACCATAAACCAAGATTTATTGTGTCTTGTAGGTACTAGAAAATCCTTTTAACTGTTGATTCATGATTTTCTTCAGGATTGCTTTGAAATCTTGAAACAATACTGTAGACACCTAAAATTATCCTATCTAATTAAATAAATATCTTTATTTATTTAATTATTTTAGCCTAATTCTTCTATTAATTAAATAAATCTTTATTTATTTAATTAATTCATTTATCCTCTTCTATCCTTATTTCTCATTTAAATAAATACTTTTATTTATTTAAATTATCCTTTCCTAAATTAAATAAATACCTTTATTTATTTAATTGATCCCACTTCTTCTATTAATTAAATAAATCTTTATTTATTTAATTAATTCATGAGCCTTTTCTACCTATGACACATTATTTTCTTATTTTCTCTACCTACCCTCTAATCTTAGCTGACCATTTATCATTTACACCTCTCAATATTATCCCTCCATTTCTTATAGTGTCTTCTATATAAGGAGATGCTCCCTTCATTATCAATCCTAATCATTCAACCCTAATCATTCTAATCATTCTAATCAATCTATTCAACTCGACTAATCGATCTTTGAAGCATTCTAGCATTCGAACTTTCATATGTGATCTAGCTATCAACCACATTTTCGTTCTTTGTTGAGCTCTTGTGCACACATAAAATCTGAGAGCAAATATATCAAGCAAGATCAATGGAGATAGGAAGAATGGAGATCCAAACCCTATTGGACATGTGAAGCTGAGAGAAAATATATCAAGCAAGATCAATGGAGATAGGAAGAATGGAGATCAAAACCCTGTTGGACATGTGATGGTATATTCTTTGTGATTTTATTTGATTTGCATTATCTTAGGTAATCTTCATATGTTATGGTGGATCTTTGTTGTTGTTAAGATAGGGATTTATGGTTGAATCCATTTAGTCTTACAACAATGTTATTATCCATTTTCACCATAAACATTTTGGCGCCCACCGTGGGACATGGATTTTTGTTAGATCTATGTTTTTTTTGCAAGTTTTTGTAACCCTATATTGCTGTTTTGTAAAACAAATTGGAGAATAACCTTGTGCAGCTAGGGTTTTGGACACAAAATCAAGATCTTGGAGAGATTTGACCTGATCTCACAAAAAAATTGGAATTTTGCATAAAATATTTTTTGCAGGTTTGGGACAGTATCAAGAGCTCGCAATCCAAAATTTAGATTTTTTGGAGCATATTTGAATTCTCTGTGATTTTTTTATGAATTTTCATAAAGAATTAATTTTGAGAGAAACTAAGTGATTTTTTTGGATTTTCTTATATTTTTGGAAAGCTCTCTAATTTATACATAGGCTTTGTTCTTTGTGATTTTAATTTTGATTCACAATATTTCTTCAAAAATTGGATCTTTAAAAATTAGGGTTTTTCATGATTTTGATCAGATCTCACAAATGACCTTCAATTTTGGCATCAACTTTGTTTTATAGGTCAAGAACATTATCAGAGGTGCTTAGTTAAAAAATCAGATTTTTGGGAGCAAATTTGAAATTTCTATGAATTTTTTATGTATTTTCATAAAACATTAATTTTGAGAGAAAATTAGTGAATTTTTTGGATTTTCTTACATTTTTGGAAAGATTTTAGAATTATACACAAAATCTATTCTTTTTGATTTTAAATTTGATGCAAAATAATTCCTAAAAAATCAGATCTTTGAAAATTAGGGTTTTCCATTATTTTGCTCATATCTCACGAACTGCTTAGATTTTTGCAGAAATGTTTTTATGGAGGTTTGGAAGACCATCAGGAGTGTCTAATAAAAATTTCTGATTTTTGGGATCTATTTTTCATTTTATTTGAATTTTGTATGATTTTTCATAAAAAATTAATTTTCGGAGCAAATTAGCAAATGTTTTGGATTTTCTTACATTTTTGAAAATTTCTTGAAATTTTACAGGTAGTTTTTTTTAATGATGAATCATATCTTTGAATTGGTAAAAAAAAATGCATTGTTGAAGGCCCCTATTTCACAAAGTCTTTTGGATCTAAAATTTACGTAACTTGTGTTCTTGCAGGAAGGGGTAATCATTTGAAACAACCCAAACTACTAACAAATCTTTGTTGCAAGATTGGGTAATACATAAGTTTGGATTAAAAGGGTTTTTTTATCTTCATTTGTATGCCTTGTTTTCATAGACAAACACTTCAGTTGGTGCACTAAAATTGAACCAGTGTCTTTGGTGTCTTGAGCAATAGGCTCTTTTTGTTTAATCTTTAGAGGGCCTGTCTCCCAATGTGGTCATTAGGACTACTAGTGAGGAGAGAATGACCCAAGTGGTAGCGAGGAAAACACACCTCTTCCGAACCACTATAAATAATTGTATCCATGGTGAAAGCCATGGGTAACATGTGCTGATTAGTTCATATCGACACTATGTCTCCCCATAAACCTGTTTGATCAAATTTATTTGATCAATTGTAGGGCATAACCCCTACAGGTTAGGAACCTTCTATATTTACAGAGATGAAAGTGTCACATGTATGGCCACACGAGCAGATGACCTTACTAACACCTTTTTGTTTTAGAAAGCCAAATCCTTCTAGTTGTTGGGGCAAGAGGCCAGACCTCTGCAGCGGCCCACACACATACGGTTCTTAGTAGATATACAAAGTTTTCCATGGGGAGTTTTTCGTGGGAACTGGTGCTTGGCTGCCCTGGATAAGTGAGTGCCAATGGTGGAGCTAGTGGAGTCAAGCATCTAAGTATTCACTTTGAATAGCATAGCCACAGGGGAAACCCCATGTGGGATCAACAACTATTGTCTTGGGAAACCATAAGAATTGTGCTTGTCTTCTTTTAAACATTCAAACATTCAAGATCAAATATCAAAACATTGTGTCTTTTGTGTCTTCAAGTATATGCAAAATATTTTTACATCAAACACCACACTTTTCCTTGAGCCATTTTGAGTCTAAACACCTGCAAACATAGAGTCCTCATCAACATTGTGCCATCTTGTCATGAAAAATAGTCAAAATATTCAGATTTGGTCATAACAAACAACTTCACAAATTGGAAAAATTTATAGTCCAACAAACAAGAACAGTCAATTTCAGACTTATTGAGCTTCCTAGGTTATCTCTCTACATTTTCATCTAGCATTCAACCTATCTTTGGGTCTCACAAAGTCTATCATTGATTTACATCTTGCATTACATTCACATTTGTCTAAACTTGAGTCAAAAGGTCACTTGCTTGTCCTCATCTTACTTTGTCAACACACTACATACAACAAGATTTTGCTAAGTGGTCCCTCAACAAGGTCTATCACCTTTGGGTCTTATTTGGTCTTACTTAGAGTCAAGGTCAACTTACCTCATCAAGAGAAACTATCATCTCTTTGGAAGCCACACCTACTCTACTACATACATACTTGCTCTTACACTTTGGACATTGCAAGTACACCTTAGATTCATTTACATTCCATCCAACTCTTGGTCTTTCATACCCTTTTCATCTTCCTCTAGTCTCACACATCTTGGTCAATACCTATTTCATGGTTGAAACCCATTCCCAAAAGTCTAGGAGAGAAGCTAAAGAGGCTCAAGAGTCACCGAACATGAGTGCCTATGAGTATGACAATAACGTCTTTTTCAATTCTGATCATACTACATTACCCGACATGGATGCCTATACAAACATTCCAAATGTTGAGAACATGGACACTATAAACAACAATGATACACACAATGACAATATGGACAACATATCAGTACATTCAGCAAAAGTGGAAGACTCCATTATGGATCCTCATTTCATTCGATTGGTTGAGGAAATAATGAGGAGAGATAGACAATATTTCTTACAAGTGATGGCACAAAGTCGAGCCAAGATCCCTCATGATTTTGACATGTCTCAAATAATGGAAAATCGACCTTTGCAACAACCTCACCTCAACATGGATCAAATGAGGCCTAATAGTGGAGGTAATAGAGGACCGCATCTTGTGGCTGAATAACCATCATCTTTGTTTCAAAAACCTAATATCCCATACACACATTGTCAAGCATATGATACTCACGTTCGCGGACCATTATGGAACTCTTATATAGAAAAATATACTCAATCACATGCCAATGTTAAGGACCAACCACCAAAGCAATTGGATATCCAAAGGCATGCTCAAAATTTGGGGGCAACACATTAGAACAAACTCATGACATGCCCGTAGACTATGGTATACATGGACAAAACATATATTCCATTCGTCATCATGACTCTATACCAAGTGGTCCTTACATGCAGCATCACTATAGACCTCCTCAATATGAACATGTGTATTGTCAATACCATCCATATATGCAACATGCTCCTCCTCCACCCGGTGGTTTAGGCGTGGGGTATGGTCCAACAAGTCGGTCTCCACCTAAGAACAATTTGGAACAGCAAATAAAGGACTTACAAAAGAAAATGGAGGACATAAATACACCGAAGCCAACTTACATAATGAGAGACATATGTCCCTATCCATTTGACCAAAGCATTCCAATGCCTCCATTTCCTACACACTTTGGGACACCTAAGTTTGATAAGTATAGAGGAAAAGGGGATCCTAAGGCACATATAAGATAGTTTTTCACGGCATGCATTGAGGTAGCAGCAGAAGACACATATTTGATGAGATTATTCCCACAAAGCTTAGGTGATCAAGCTATGGAATGGTTCTCCCAACTTCCTCCTAGAATTAAGTCATGGGGTGACTTAGCAGAGGCATTTATCCAACATTTCTCATACAACATAGAGATAGATATATCTAGCCAGCAGATGCTCTTGTGAAATTCCACAGAAACAAATGGTAGAGATGTTCACCCATAATGTTAACAAACACATTGGTCCTAATTGAGCAAGGAGTAATTAAGATATTCAAAGAAAACAAAGAAGACTTTAAAGGAAAAGACAAGCCAAGATTTTGGAATAAAAACAAGAACACAATCAATGATGGTGTTGTTGATGCCAATACAGTACGACCCAAAATCATTTCTTCTAAATCAATCTCTACAAACAATCAAGTGAATACTCAAACAACTTCAAAATCATGAAGGAAGTACACCCCATTGGGAGAACCACTAGAGTCAGTTTTCAAAAAGATGGTGACAAACAAAATAATAACAATTCTAGATCTGCCTCCATATGAGCCAAAGGTTAAACCGAATTGGTGGAATGATGATGAATATTGTGAATTTTATAAAAGCAAGGGACATAAAATAGGAAACTGTCATCGACTGAAGAAAATCATACAAGATCTCATTGATAGAGGTGACATTGAGCTCGAGGGACACTCATCCAATCAAGAACATGAAATGTTTAAAGAACCATTCCCAAAACATGATAAGGGAAAAGCCAAAGCCACAAATGACCAAACTAACTATACCAAAGCATCTTATAACTATGATTCAACTGTCAATCACATTTTGATGGATAATTACATCTCTACCATTATCATCAAGGACAGAACACCTGAGAATACTTCCCAAAAAGCCAAGATTGTCCTAAAAGGCATTGGATCTTCTTCTGAACCTACCTTTGAATGTAATGTTACAACTCATCCAGGTAAATTCACCTTGCAAGGTGCTCCAGCTAAAAACATCACTTCCTCATCAACCAAACCTGAGTATGACCTTGTAGAACAATTAGGAAAGACACCCGTGCTTATCTCAATCCTTGAGCTCTTACGCATATCCCCTGCACATAAGACCATTCTTGACAAAATTTGAGAGACACTTTCATCCCCACTGATTTGAATGTGGACCAGTTTCAAGCCATGGTGGGATATCTTTCCATTCCAAACTCCCTTACATTCAAAGAAGCTGACAATGTATCCATAACCCAACCACATAATGCACCTTTACACATTGAAGCCTTCCTACACAAACATCAAATAAAATGAGTCCTGATAGATGGAGGAGCTAGTCTCAATATATGTACTTTGAACACTATTAAACAATTGGGATATTCTGAAAAGGCTATAAATGCTACAAACAAAATTACCATAAAGGCATATGATGACAAAGAGCGTTCATCCAAAGGCACAGTCACCTTGCCTCTCAAAGTTGGGCCAGTTACAAAAGATGTGGTTTGTCAAGTCCTAGACCTAGATCTCACATGCAACATATTGCTAGGACATCCATGGATTCATGAAATGAGAGATATTCCTTCAACATATCATCGATGTATCAAGTTTCCACACAATGGAGTTGAAGTGACCGTTAAAGGCAATTTAAATCTGTTCATATATTGCAATAACCTGCAACATATATCAGAAATAACAATACCAGTCAATCGAGAAGTTGTTCCATCTTCAGTATATGTGGATCCAGAATCCTTGAAATCTTCTACATCCAAACAAATAGAGGTCAAAGAAAAGTTCAAGATTAAAGACCTAGGATGTGGTGAGTATATCTTTCATGTTGATCAACTCCCACTATCTCTTAAGATATTAAGTCAATAGGAATAGTCTATAAGCAATATGCAAGACCAAGGAATTGGGTGTGAACCACCTAGTGTTGTGGCTACTAAGTCTAAATGCAAATCTCCTCCAATGGTGCAAGAAACTCTTGATATCAATAATCCTAAGAGTGGTTCCAACAAAGAATTTATTGAGCATATCGCTAGCCCTCTTGAAAACTCAAATAGCTTTAGCATATCATCCACTCATTCCATTTCCAGTCCTCTTCTAGACTTGGATCAACAACAATTACAAAAACCCTTACTAATTGGGGATCAAAAATCAATCTTTGAAATGAAAAATCTACAAGTAAAAAATAAAGAGAAGTCCTTTAGTCCAAATCAAAAACAAAAGCTATTGGACTCTAAAAAAATCAAGGTCAAGGATAAAAATCTTATGCAAGAAAGAGAACAAGCGTTGATCTCCCCTAATATCAAAATAACTGGGGGAAAAAGTTCTAAAATTTCAAGTCAAAAAGAATACTTTTTGATCCTAAGTCTCCATCATGCCATCCTACTTTCACTTCTTTTCACAATCATAAGCTTTCATAACTTATCCACTTGTTCTAGACATTCTTTCCCTTCTGGCGATACATCATGGACCTTTAAAGGAGCTTCCTCAAAGGACTTTGTTATCGGGGATGCCCAAACTTCTTTAGGTGACATGTATATGGGCCTATGTAGTCCACACACTAGTAATTCTATCTCAGTTCCTTTATCAAGGAAGCCAGTCACTCGAGCTACACATCATTCAGTCAAGGAACAATGTAGCTACAATCCTAAGGTTAAGCCTCACATATCTAAGGTGGGTGCATTAGTTCTCAAAGAAAATCCTAAAAATTAGCAAGATAGAAAGAAGAAGGGTCTGTTCAAACCAAATTGGCTTTCTCCTTACATCATTACCACAACCTATGGATCTGGTGCATATCATCTCTCAACCATAGAGGGAGAACCTTTGGACGATCCTATCAACAACATGCACCTTCGCAAGTTTTACAAATAGCTCTTCAGAATATCCTAATTCACAAAATACAAAAAAATCAAAAAATTCAAAAATACAAAAAAAAAAAATTCAAAAAAATTCAAAAATATTAAAAAATCATAAAAATAAAAAAATCGTTACTTGGTGAAATCCTAGCAAACAAGTGCCTTGTGACACAAAAAAATTTGAAAAATCCAAAAAAGTAAAGAGAAATAATTCGTCCAATGGTAAAAACCACTTTGGTGGCACCCTACACAAGTACCATGGTGAAAACTGGGTCACTGGCACCATGCGTAGAGACATTGCTCCTCCCTCCTTCAAGATTCAATCTCATCCTTTCACTTTGCACACACTCATAGCCTATCCATTCATAATAAACTTACCCAATCTTATCATGGCTTGTCATTGATCTACCTAAGATTGGTTAGCCATTCATAATAATCCTTCCTTTTCACCCTTTCCATCCATAATAATTCAGCTCCTATCTGTGGCTAAGGCAAACCTTATGTCTAGTGATGGGTGTGGAACTAAGAGCATCACATGTTTCGAGGAGTACAGTTTCATTGAGTTTTCTTCAGTCTATCTGCACGCAATCCACAATAAAACAACATTTGCATTGCCAATCTGCAATAAAGTTTCGTCTTCTCTGCAATAAAGTATCATTTTCATGGATTCAGTCAGTTTCAGATGAGACACAGTAGCAACAATAGGCTTCAACAAATCAAATCTTTCAACAAACTCAAACAACATTATGGTTCAGTGCTATCTATCCTTTTGTGAATGAAAAACATTGTGACCATAATCAAATAAACTTATACAAGTGACAAGAGACATTAAAATTGAGGACTACAGTGGATGTTGGTGTCAAGTCTTGGTTTTCTTTTGATTTTGTCTTTTGGTGACGTGTCTTTTAGCTTTTCTAGGATGTCTCTAACTAGAGATTCTATCTCCAGGATGTCTCTAACTAGAAAGGCAAGGATGGGGTATCGTCACCTATTTTTCTTTGCTATCTGTGGATTGTCTCTTAGTAATGCTTTGACTTTTCCAAGGATATGAGGACACTGTGAGTCTAGTATGAACTAGGGCGTTCCTTGTTTGTGACTGTCTGATCTCCATGCAAATAGGTACAATGACTTTCTAGGTCAAACATATATCTGGATTGTCATAACCTATTTGCCATAATAAAGCTCAATGATGATAATAGCACAAGAAGCTCTTTCACTTCCATATCTTCTATCTTTCATCCCCCTTTCTTGATTGATTTCCATCATTCTTGACTCTATGTAGCCTACTATCACATGACTTCGTATAATGACATGCCAAAATATTTGCATTTCATATAGTTTGCACCTACATTATCACATGTTAGCATTTCATGCATACATATAGATATCACAATTGCATCACATGCTACACACAACACATGTTAGCACATTTTACATTCTCATCATTTAAATTGTTAGCTTTCTGTATTTACAGAGCTTAAAGTGCCGCATGCATGGCCACATGAGCGGATGCCCTTACTAGCACCTTTTTTTTAGAAAGCCAAATCCTTCTAGTTGTTGGGGCAAGAGGTCGGACCTCTAGAGCAGCCCACACACATACGGTTCTTAGTAGAGATACAAAGTTCGCCACGGGGAGTTTTCATGGGAACTGGTGCTTGGCTACCCTAGATAAGTGAGTGCCAAGGGTGGAGCCAGTGGACTCAAGCATCTAAGTATTCACTCTGAATAGCGTAGCCTCGAGGGAAACCCCCTATGGGATCAACAACTATTGTCCTGGCCAACCATAAGAATTGTGCTTGTCTTCTTTTAAACATTCAAACATTCAAGATCAAACATCAAAACATTGTGTCTTTTGTGTCTTCAAGTCTATGCAAAACATTTTTACATCAAACAACACACTTTTCTTTGAGTCATTTTGAGTCTAAACACCTGCAAACATAGAGTCCTCATCAACATTGTGCCATCTTGTCATGAAAAATAGTCAAAAAATTCAGATTTTGTCACAACAAACAACTTCACAAATTGGAAAAATTTACAGTCCAACAAAAAAGAACATTCAATTTCAGACTTATTGATCTTCCTAGGTTATCTCTCTAGGTTTTCATCTCGCATTCAACCTATCTTTGGGTCTCACAAAGTCTATCATTGATTTACATCTTGCATTACATTCACATTTGTCTAAACTTGAGTCAAAAGGTCACTTGCTTGTCCTCATCTTACTTTGTCAACACACTACATACAACAACATTTTGCTAAGTGGTCCCTCAACAAGGTCTATCACCTTTGGGTCTCATTTGGTCTTACTTAGAGTTAGGGTCAACTTACCTCATCAAGAGAAACTATCATCTCTTTGGATGCCACACCTACTCTACTACATACATACTTGCTCTTACACTTTGGACATTGCAAGTACACCTTAGATTCATTTACATTCCATCCAACTCTTGCTCTTTCATACTCTTTCCATCTTCATCTAGTCTCACACATCTTGGTTAATACCTATTTCATGACTGAAACCCATTCCCAAAAAATCTAGGAGAGAAGCTAAAGAGGCTCAAGAGTCCACAAACATGACTGCCTATGAGTATGACAATAATGTCTTTTTCAATTCTGATCATACTACATTACCCAACATGGATGCCTATAGAAACATTCCAAATGTTGAGAACATGGACACTATAAACAACAATGATACACACAATGATAATATGGACAACATATCACTACATTCAGCAGAAGTAGAAGACTCCATTATGGATCCTCATTTTAATCAATTGGTTGTGGAAATAATGAGGAGAGATAGACAATATTTCTTACAAGTGATGGCACAAAGTGGAGCCAAGATCCCTCATGATTTTGACATGTCTCAAATAATGGAAAATTGACCTTTGCAACAACCTCACCTCAACATGGATCAAATGAGGCGTAATAGTGGAGACAATAGAGGACCACATCTTGTGGCTGAATCACCATCATATTTGTTTCAAAAACCCGAGGTCCCATACACACATGGTCAATCATATGATACTCACATTTGTCGACCATTATGGAAGTCTTATGCAGAAAAATATACTCAATCACATGCCAATGCTAAGGACCAACGACCAAAGCAATTGGATATCCAAAGGCATGCTCAAAATTTGGACACAAGGAAACCCCGCATCAAATTTGGGGGCAACACATTAGAACAAACTCATTACATGCCTGTAGAGTATGGTATACATGGACAAAATAGATATTCCATTCGTCATCATGACTCTATACATAGTGGTCCTTACACGCAGCATCACTATAGACCTCCTCCATATGAACATGTGTATGATCAATACCATGCATATATGCAACATGCTCCTCCTCCACCCGGTGGTTGAGGCATGGGGTATGGTCCAAGAAATCGGTCTCTACCTAAGAACAATTTGGAACAACAAATAAAGGACTTACATTAGAAAATGACGGACATAAATACACCGAAGCCAACTTACACAATGAGAGACATATGTCCCTATCCATTTGACAAAAGCATTCCAATGCCTCCATTTCCTACATACTTTGGGACACCTAAATTTAATAAGTACAAATGAAAAGGGGATCCTAAGGCACATATAAGATAGTTTTTCATGGCTTGCATTGAGGTAGCAGCAGAAGACACATATTTGATGAGATTATTCCCACAAAGCTTAGGTGATCAAGCTATGGAATGGTTCTCCCAACTTCCTCCTGGAATTAAGTCATGGGGTGACTTAGCAGAGGCATTTATCCAACATTTCTCATACAACATAGAGACAGATATATCAGTCACTACTTTGTGCAACACCAAACAAAGGGATGGAGAGTCTTTTTCATAATTTTTACAAAGATGGAGGAATCTAGCCAGCAAATGCTCTTGTGAAATTCCACAGAAACAAATGGTAGAGATGTTCACCCAGAATGTTAACAAAGACATTGGTTATGATCTAAGGAAAGCTTGTTTGTCCACCTTCAAGGATGTCATTGAAAAAGGCTTAGCAATAGAGAAGGTCCTAATTGAGCAAGGAGTAATTAAGATATTCAAAGAAAACAAAGAAGACTTTAAAGGAAAAGACAAGCCAAAATTTTGGAATAAAAACAAGAACACAATCAATGATGGTGTTGTTGATGCCAATACAGTATGACCCAAAATCATTTTTTCTGGATCAATCTCTACAGATAATCTAGTGAATACTCAAACAACTTCAAAATCATGAAGGAAGTACACCCCATTGGGAGAACCACTAGAGGTAGTTTTCAAAAAGATGGTGGCAAACAAAATAATAACAATTCTAGATCTGCCTCCATATGAGCCAAAGGTTAAACCAAATTGGTGGAATGATGATGATATATTGTGAATTTTATAAAAGCAAGGGACATAAAATAGGAAACTATCATTGACTGAAGAACATCATACAAGATATCATTGATAGAGGCAACATTGAGATTGAGGGACACTCATCCATTCAAGATCATGAAATGTTTAAATAACCATTCCCAAAACATGATAAGGGAAAAACCAAAGCCACAGATGACCAAACCAACTATACCAGAGCATCTTATAACTATGATTCAAATGTCAATCACATTTCGATGGATAATTACATCTCTACCGTTATCATCAAGGACAAAACACCTGAGAATACTACCCAAAGACCCAAGATTGTCCTAAAAGGCATTGGATCTTTTTCCAAACCTACATTTGAATGTAATGTTACAACTCGTCGAGGTAAATTCACCTTGCTAGGTGCTCCAACTAAAAACACTACTTCCTCATCAACCAAACTTGAGTATGACCTTGTAGAACAGTTAGGGAAGACACCCGCGCTTATCTCAATCCTTGAGCTCTTACGCATATCCCCTGCACATAAGACCATTCTTGACAAAACTTTGAGAGACACTTCTGTCCCCATCGATCTGAATGTTGACTAGTTTCAAGCCATGGTGGGATACCTTTCCATTCCATAGTCCCTTACATTTAGAGAAGTTGACGATGCATCCATAACCCGGCCACATAATGGACCTTTACACATTGAAGCCTTCCTACACAAACATCGAATAAAATGAGTCCTGGTAGTCGAGGAGCTAGTCTCAATATATGTACTTTGAACACTATTAAACAATTGGGATATTCTGAAAAGGCTATAAATGCTACAAACAAAATTACCATCAAGGCATATGATGACAAAGAGCGTTCATCCAAAGGCACATTCACCTTGCCTCTCAGAGTTGGCCTAGTTACAAAAGATGTGGTTTGTCATGTCCTAGACCTAGATCTCACATACAACATATTTCTAGGACATCCATGGATTCATGAAATGAGAGCTATTCCTTCAACATATCATCGATGTATCAAGTTTCCACACAATGGAGTTGAAGTGATCGTTAAAGGAGATCCAAATCCATTCATATATTGCAATAACCTGCAACATATATTAGAAATAACAATACCAGTCAATTGAAAAGTTGTTCCATCTTCAGCATATGTGGATCCAAAATCCTTGAAAGCTTCTACATCCAAACAAATAGAGATCAAAGAAAAGTTCAAGATTAAAGACCTGGGATGTGGTGAGTATATCTTTCACGTTGATCAACTCCCACTATCTCTTAAGACATTCAGTCAATAGGAACAGTCTATAAGAAGTATTCAAGACCAAGGGATTGGGTGTGAACCACCTAGTGTTGTGGCTACTAAGTCTGAATGCAAATCTCCTCCAGTGGTGCAATAAACTCTTGATATCAATAATCCTAAGAGTGGTTCCAACAAAGAATGTACTGAGCGTATCGCCAACCCTCTTGATAACTCCCATAGCTTTAGCATATCATCCACTCATTTCATTTCCACTCCTCTTCCAGACTTGGATCAACAAGAATTACAAAAGCCCTTACTAATTAGGGATCGAAAATCAATCTTTGAAAACAAAAATCTACAAGTCAAAAATAAAGAGAAGTCCTTTAGTGCAAATCAGAATCAAAAGCTATTGGACTCTGAAACAGTCAAGGTCAAGGATAAAAATCCTATGCAAGAAAGAGAACAAGAGTTGATCTCCCCTAATATCAAAATAACTAGGGGCAAAAGTTCTAAAATTTCAAGTCAAAAAGAATACTTGTTGATCCTAAGTCTCCATCATGCCATCCTACTTTCACTTCTTTTAACAATCATAAGCCTTCATAACTCATCCACTTGTTCCACACATCCTTTCCCTTCTAGTGATACTTCATGGACCTTTAAAGGAGCTTCCTCGAAGGAATTTTTTATCGGGGATGCCCAAACTTCTTTAGGTGACACGTATATGGGCCTATGTAGTCCACACACTAGTAATTCTATCTCAGTTCCTTCATCAAGGAAGACAGTCACTCGAGCTACACATCATTCAGTCAAGGAATAATGTAGCTACAATCATAAGGTTAAGCCTCATAGATCTGAGGTGGGTGCCTTAGTTCTCAAAGAAAATTGTAAAAAACAGCAAGACAGAGAGAAGAAGGGCATGTTCAAACCAAATTGGCTTTCTCCTTACATTATTATAACAACCTATGGATCTGGTGTATATCATCTCTCAACCATAGAGGGAAAACCTTTGGAGGATCCTATCAATAGCAAATTTTTACATATAGCTCTTCAGAATATCCTAATTCACAAAATACAAAAAAAAAAAAATTTAAAAATACAAAAAAAAATAAATAATAAATCAAAAAAATTAAAAAATACCTAAAAATCATAAAAATAAAAAAATCATTACTTGGTGAAAACCTAGCAAATAGCCACCTTGTGACACAAAAAAAATTGAAAAATCCAAAAAAGTAAAGAGGAATAATTTGTCCAATGGTGAAAACCACTTTGGTGGCACCCTGGGCAAGTACCATGGTGAAAACTGGGTCACCGACACCATGTGTAGAGACATTGCTCCTCCCTCCTTTAGGATTCAATCTCATCCTTTCACTTTGCACACACTCACATCCTATCCATTCATAATAAACTTACCCAATCTCATAATGGCTTGTCATTGATCTACCTAAGATTGGTTAGCCATTCATAATAATCTTTCCTTTTCACCCTTTCCATCCATAATAATTCAGCTCAAATTTGTGGCTAAGGAAAACCTTATGTCTAGTGATGGGTGTGGAACTAAGAGCATCACATGTTTCAATGAGTATATTTTCATCAAGTTTTCTTCAATCTATCTGCGCACAATCCACAATAAAACAACATTTGCATCGCCAATCCGCAATAAAGTTTCATCTTCTCTGCAATAAAGTATCATTTTCATAGATTCAGTCAGTTTCAGATGAGACACCATGGGAACAATGGTTTCAACAAATCAAATCTTTCAACAGACTCAGACAACATTATGGTTCAGTTCTATCTATCCTTTTGTGAATGAAAACATTGTGACCACAATCAAATAGACTTATACAAGTGACAAGAAACACTAAAATTGGGGACTACAGTGGATGTTGGTGTTGAGTCTTGGTTTTCTTTTGATTTTTTCTTTTGGTGACATGTCTTTTAGCTTTTTCAGGATATCTCTGACTAGAGATTCTATCTCTAAGATGTCTCTGACTAGAAAGGTGAGGATGGGGTATTGTCACCTATTTTTCTTTACTGTCTATGGATTGTCTCTTGGTAATGCTTTGACTTGTCCAAGGATATGAGGACACTGTGAGTCTAGTATAAACTGGGGCATTCCTTGTTTGCAACTGTTTGATCTCCATGCAAACAGGTACAATGACTTTCTGGGTCAAACATATATCTGGATTTTCATAACCTATTTTCCATAATAAAGCTCAATGATGATAATAGCACAAGAAGCTCTTTCACTTCCATATCTTCTATCTTTCATCCCCCTTTCTTGATTGACCTCCATTGTTCTTGAGTCTATGTAGCTTGCTATCACATGGCTGAGTATAAGGACATGCCAAAATATTTTCATTTCATATAGTTTGCACCTACATTATCACATGTTAGCATTTCATACATACATGTAGATATCACAATTGCATCACATCCTGCACACAACACATGTTAGCACATTTTACATTCTCATCATGTAAATAGTTATTTGCATTATCATATTCATCTGCATTTCATACATTCACATTGGCATAACATATTAAAAACATAAAAGAACAAAAAAATTGCATTGCATCATATACATATTTGCATCTATATCATAATCATCACAAAGAAGCAGCATCACATAGGTACACATGCATATAGGTGCCGCAAGGATGAATCATCTCATATATATATCAAAATCATATGTTTCATGATACAATGATGTCAAAATCATATGGCTACAATCACTCGAAGGTGTCTACATCATCATACAAAATAGTACAACACTAATACATAGGGAGCCCTCTAAGGCTATGATGAACTCCCTCCCTCGGAGCCGACTGGCTTCGACAGAGTCTAAGCCCTAGAAAGACCTACCCCAGGATCATCTCTCCTTCCCCCTATATCTAGTGGTGGTGGAGGACCCATAACTCCACCGCTAGACACCTGTCTCCTATCTCTCCCTCCAGTGGTCGTCGCAATTCATGAAGGTCTCCGGAAGCTCCTAGCCTATTGATTTGGTGACACCGCTCCATAGTATAGGTCTCTCCAGTAGCCTATCTCCTCCCCTTCTCGCAGAACATAGGCGTATCCGGCCCCTATGTCCTTTGTTGCCTGCCTCCCTGCCCTCAGTGTTGTCTTAGCCTTTGTATAACGCTTAATAGCTTGATCCCTCTCCCGCTTAGTGTCCCTCAACTTTCTCCTGAGCCTATTCATGTCACTCTCTAGATCCTGAATCTCATCTTCATGTCCCTAGCAAATCTCCCTCAAGGATAGTAGCTCATCCTCTCCCATCCCACAACCAACCCTAATGTCACCCTATCCAAACAGAGGAATCCACTGATCACTCCTTCCAGTACAACCGGTAGTGCCAA
Organism: Cryptomeria japonica; assembly: GCF_030272615.1. Lineage (NCBI taxonomy): Eukaryota > Viridiplantae > Streptophyta > Pinopsida > Cupressales > Cupressaceae > Cryptomeria > Cryptomeria japonica. The sequence continues at coordinate 755,798,464 of NC_081407.1, read as the reverse complement.
TCCTATTCATGTCTTGGTATCCCAAGCCACATGTGCAGCCCTCATCTCCAGTCCTAGATCTTGAAACACTCATCTTAGTGCATCCCTGTCTTCATCTCGATCATAAGGAACTAACTCCCCATCAATCGATATCCACAGTATCCTGTATACATCCTCTAAGGTGATTGTCATCTCACCCATCAAAAAATGCAACATACATGTCTCTGAGTGCCACCTCTCAGCTAATGCAGTCAGCAATCCCATGCTTGCCCAAAAACTAGGCATATACATAATGTATCGCAATCCCATAGCCTCTACTTGATGCAGAGCCCTTGTGACCACTGAGATAATCCCTTCCACTTGGGATATAAACAAGGACTCCAACAATCATACCAAGACTCTAAGGGGTGGTTTAGACTAGGTTTCTTTGGTTACATACCATTTCTTCTCTTAGTCATCTTTGACAATGCTCAAACCCCACACCCTTCTCCAATGATCATCCAAGACTCTTTAGGGCCACACCACCCAACAAGGGTTGAGACTCTTCCCAAGGTAAATATTAATTCTAGGGATTTGTTATACCATCCCCTAAGCCAACAAACCACTATCCAATCATTGGAATTGAGTCACTAACAAAGTTTAGTGCTGCTGCTATAAATGGCACTGTCATGCCTAGTAGCCCAGCCAGACTGAAAAATTAAGATTTATTCCTAATTTCCCAAATGACCTCTAAAAATAAGAGTTAATTTTGTTTAATTCAAGTGAGTTCCAAAGGATTCAAAAAGGGTTTGGGCAGATCCAATGTCTAAGGGTTATAAACCCAATTTCACTCCTAGGCCAAATAGCCCTAATTAGGCCACCCTAACAAAGGAAGTGTGCTATAAAAGTGTTGCCCCAAAAAATTAATACTTGGAACATGTAGAGGGCATGTAAATAACATAAATCACCAAGTTTTAGACCCTGGTTACACTTCTAACTTCATTCATGGAACCGGTTGCACAATGAGACTAGGTGGCCACATAGAGATGTCCACCCTAACACAAAAAACCCTCACCTTTACCTGATTATTTCCTACAAAAGGCCATGAAAATATTAATTTAAATGGTCTTACCTTTCTTCACCCCAAATTCCATTCAAAACCAATGAGGTATCAGCAAGAAAACTTCATTTTTCCTTCAAAACCTAGGCAAAACTGTCAAATCCGGGTTACTTCCAGTAAAATGTAGATATCTCCACTTCCAGAATGAATCAAGACCTCAGATTAGACTCATTTGAAAGGTGATTCAATTATCTAAAACATCCCACTAGTTTTATGCTTCCAAGAAATCTGTACTATATGGAAAATTTAAAATAGCAGTAAATTGCAGGAAAAATCACAGTTTTATTGACTTTTTGAATACCAACTTTTACCTTCCACATTCAACAACCCTGCCAAAGGCTGTATTTAGACCTTTTATGACTCTTAAAATAGTTACCAAATTATTTTTGAAACCAACATGGTGGTTTGGAGGAAGTTACAAATTTGGGTTAAAAGTTGTCATAGTTGCTTGACAACTTTTGACAATTTTTGACATTTTGTCCTCCTAAACACACCAAGACACTAATTGACCCCTACGACACTTAAAACTCTTCAAATGCACTAAAAATTCCTTCAAGGCATGAATAACCCCAAATTCCATATACCCAAGGTGGTTTATAAAACACCTACCTAAGGTATTGGCTTACAAGGTAGGGTATGATTATTACAATAAAGAAAAACATCAAATATGCAAATAAGACATAAATCCTACTAAACTCCGTCACCTATGTTTTCTCCTGAAGATCACTTGGTGGCTGATGTGTAGATGCCCCTGCATCATACTCCCAAGGATAAGAAATCTCAAGTCCACTTGAGATGAGCTGCTGCAAGGTGGTGCCATGAGTTTGAATCTGTTGTTCATCCATCCATACAGCCTCAATATCAGGTTTGCCTCTCCACTTGACCAAATATTATTTGTATTCTTTGTTCCTTGTCTTCTTAACTACTCTAGTGTCCAACACCTTCTCTAGAGTAGGTGGTTCATGGTTGGGAAAGTTGTCATCAGCCTGTTGCTCCAAAACATCATCACCTACAGCTGCAACATCAGAACTTTTATATGGTGTTAGATCACAAACATTAAATATGGGTGACAACCCCAACCCATTGGGTAATTGCACTTCATAAGCATTAGATCCACATTTCTTCAAAATGGAACAAGGGCCAATCTTCTTTTGCATCAATTTTGTGTGTTTCCCCTTTGGCAACCTCTCCTTCCTAAGATAGACCCATACAAGATCTCCAACATCAAAACTCAAATCTCTTCTTTTCTGATTTGCATGTTTTTTATATTGTTCACTAGATTTTTGAAGACTCAACCTAACTTGTTCATGAACTTCCTTGATTGCTTTAGCAAAAGCTTCTCCATCAGCACTGATTGGACTATTAGAAGGCAAATTTCTAAGTTCCAAAACACCTCTTGGATTCAAACCATACACAATCTGAAAAGGGGACTTACCAGTACTCCTATTCATGGTATCATTGTATGAGAACTCAACTTGTGGTAGGATAATATCCCACTTCTCTCCATGCTCTCTTGTCAAACACCTGAGAAGATTTCCAAGGGTCCTATTGACAACTTTAGTTTGTCCATCTGTTTGGGGATGGTATGCAGATGAAAAAGACAAGTTTGTACCTAGCTTTCTCCATAGAGTATGCCAAAAATGACCTACAAACTTCACATCTCTATCTGAAACAATGTTGAGAGGTAATCCATGGATTCTTACCACCTTTTTGAAGAAGAGTGCTGCAATATAGGAAGCATCATTTGTTGACTTGCAAGGGAGGAAGTGTGCCATCTTGCTAAATCTATCCACAACAACAAAAACATTGTCAAATCCTCTTTGAGTTCTAGGTAACCCCATGACAAAATCCATGCTTACACTCTCCCATGGTCTAGATGGAATAGGGAGTGGTTGATACAAGCCTGCATTAGTAGACCTCCCTTTAGCCTTTTGACATACTACACAATATTCCACATATTTTCTGATTTCAGTCTGCATCCTTGGCCAAAAGTAGTGTCTCCTCACAAGTTCTACGGTCTTATCTAACCCAAAATGACCTACCATTGCCCCATTGTGTTTCTCCTTGATAATATTCAACCTTATTGAGCATCTAGGGATGCATAGTTGACCTCCTTTGAACAACAATCCTTCCTGTAGCAAAAACTCAGAAAATTCCACATTATATCTGTCATCCAAATGAGTACAAGAGGCATAGATCTCACCAAAATCTACATCATTTTCATACATGGTCTTTAAAGCATCAATTCCAACACTTTCCAACTGAATATGAGACAATGTCAATACCCTACGGCTTAAGGCATCAGCAACCTTATTGGTGACTCCTTTCTTATGCTTCAAGGAAAATATAAAGGCTTGTAGGGTCTCTACCCACTTCATATGTCGGTGATTCAATTTTTCTTGACTATTGACGAAACTTAAGGCCTTGTTATCAGTGAAAACCATAAATTCTTTGGGCAACAAGTAGTGTCTCCATTTCTTTATGGACTGGACCAATGCATACATCTCAAGGTTATATGAGGAATACCTCTTCTTAGCATCATTTAGTTTTTCACTATAGAAAGCAATAGGTCTCCCTTCTTGGCTCAAGACAGCCCCTATAGCTACATGGCTAGCATCACACTCAATCTGAAAAACCTTGTTAAAATCAGGGAGGGCTAGGACTGGTTGTGCTACTACCTTCTTCTTAAGAAGTTCAAAAGAGTCATCTGCTGCTTGGGTCCACACAAATTTACATTTTTGCCCCCCTTTTATGGTTTCAAGCATAGGTGCACAAATCTGACTGAAACCTTTTATAAACTTTCTATAAAATGTTGCAAGACCATGAAAACTCCTAACATCATTCAAACCTCTAGGAGTAGGCCAAGTGAGTATAGCTTTTACCTTATCCTGATCCATTTTGAGTTCACCTTGTGAGATGACAAAACCAAGGTAAATGATCTCCTCCTGCATGAACAAACACTTGTCCAAATTGATCATTAGTTGCTCATTATGTAACCTCCTCAAAACTAATTCTAGGTGCTGCATGTGCTCTTCCTTGGTGCTGCTAAAAATCAGAATATCATCTAGGTAGACAATCACAAACTTGCTGATAAAATCACTCAACACTTCATTCATTAGCCTCATAAAAGTGCTAGGAGCATTGGATAAGCCAAATGGCATCACTTTCCATTCATATAAACCCTCATTAGTCTTGAAGGCTATTTTCCATTCATCTCCTGGCCTTATCCTAATTTGATGATATCCACTTTTAAGATCTATTTTAGAAAAATATTTTGCCCCTCCTAGACAATCAAGTAGGTCTTCAATTCTAGGCATAGGGAATCTATACCTTATAGTTATCTTGTTGATGGCTCTTGAGTCCATGCAAAGCCTCCAAGTACCTTCCTTTTTGGGTGCAAGTACTACTGGTACAACACAAGGACTGAGACTTTTTCCAATCAGACCTGCATCAAGTAAATCAGCAATCTGCTTGGCCATCTCTTAATTTTGTTGAGGGGTTAGTTTGTATGCAGCCTTGTTGGGCAATGTTGCTCCTAGTATAAAGTCAATGCAATGACTGATTTCTCTAATAGGAGGGAGGGTCTTAGGCATACCCTCTGAAATCACACCCTTATACTTGTCAAGAAGCTCTTGCACTTTATAAGGAACCATCCTAGGTCTTCCTTGTTGATCTGCTGCTCCTACATCTGCAACCTCCTTCTTAGGAATAGGTATCAATGCAAAACATACTCCTCCTTCCTCTTTTACCTCCTTCATGAACTCCTTACTTTCCATCAGCATCACCTTAGCCTCTTTCTCTTTATGTTCTTCCTCATTCTCCATCAAAGGTAGCAATTCTATGACCTTCCCATCTTTGGTGATAGAATAGGTGTTCCTAAAACCATCATGATGTGCCTTCAAGTCATATTGCCAAGGCCTACCAAACAATAAATGACAAGCATCCATCTTAGCTATATCAAAAAGAAGTTTGTCCTTGTAGGTGCCAATCTGAAATTCAACCCAAGATTGTTCTTCTACAAGAGCTTGCTGCCCTTGAGTGAGCCATGACACCTTGTATGGATAAGAATGTGGTATCCTCTTAAGCTTAAGCTTCTCCACCATCTCCACGGACACAAAGTTTTTAGTTGAACCTGAGTCTATTATAACCTTGCAGACTTTACCTCCTAATTTGCAAGTTGTCTTGAATATTGCCTTCCTTTGTGGGGGTTCTTTTGTGATAGGAACCTTTAGGAGTGCTCTCCTCATCATCAAGGCTTCACCTCTTTCCGGATATCCATAAGAATCAAGTGCATTCACACTTTGAAAAGTGTTGCTGCTGTTCACACTTTGGCAATCAGATTCTTGGATCAGATTGCTCCTCCTTTCTCCCATGGTGTTGTGGTTTGCCTTCTCAGGACACCTACTAGCAATGTGACCTTCTTGGTTGCAATTGTAACATCTTATGGGGCCTCTCCCTTGTGATCTACCTCTGAAGTTTGGTCTTCTACCTCTGAAATTTCCTCTACTGCTATTCTGATCTTGTTTCTTCTTGAATTTTTCTTCTACCTTCAATGCAATTTGATAGCATTTGTGTACACTTCTAGGGGTGTGAAGATTCAACTCATCTTGTATGGAAAATTTCAGACCATTGATGTATCTTGCCAACTTCTCTTCCTCAGTCTCTATGGTCTTGGCCTTTATGCACAACTTCAAGAATTCCTCAGTATATGTGCTTACATCCATGTCTTTTTGTTTAAGATTTTGTTTTCTTCTATGAAGTTGCACTCCATAGTCCTCAGGTACATAGGTTTCCTTAACCAAAGCAATCATCTTATTCCATGAATTGATCATGTTCTTACCATTCCTCACCTTCTCTGTCTGGATAAAGTTCCACCAAGTCAAGGCTGCTCCTTTCAACTTGGACTTTTCTATCTTTACCCTTTGGTGCTCAGGGATCTCCTCACATTCAAAGAAGCTAGTTAAAGCCTCTATCTAATCCATGACCAAGTCTGGATCCATCTTGCCACTGAAAATAGGTAGGTCTAGTTTCCCATCCATGGTTCTCCTCTCCATGGATCTAAGAGGATTCAAGAGGGGTCTCTGGTCTGTAGGAACCTCTTCTTCTTCTTCCTACCTTGGGGTCTCATCCTCATCCCCATCATCTCCATCTCCAGAGTCTTCCACTTCCCTCCTATCCATTCTGCCCTTCAACCTTTCTATCTCCCTTTTAATGGCTCTATTTTTTGCCAATTGTTCTCTCACAACCTTGGCCAATTCCACATTTGTCATCCTTCCTAGAATTTCTTCATCTCCTTCTGCCATCTTCACCATTTGTCTTCACTCTTAGGATACTCCTAAGCTCTGATACCAATTTGATGCAGAGCCCTTGTGACCACTGAGATAATCCCTTCCACTTGGGATACAAACAAGGACTCCAGAAATCATACCAAGACTCTAAGGGGTGGTTTAGACTAGGTTTCTTTGGTTACATACCATTTCTTCTCTTAGTCATCTTTGACAATGCTCAAACCCCACACCCTTCTCCAATGATCATCCAAGCCTCTTTAGGGCCACAACACCCAACAAGGGTTGAGAATCTTCCCAAGGTAAATATGACTTCTAGGGATTTTTTATACCATCCCCTAAGCCAACAAAACACTATTCAATCATTGGAATTGAGTCACTAACAAAGTTTAGTGCTGCTGCTATAAATGGGACTGTCATGCCTAGTAGCCCAGCTAGACTGAAAAATTAAGATTTCTTCCTAATTTCCCAAATGACCTCTACAACTAAGAGTTTATTTTTTTTAATTCAAGTGAGTTCCAAAGGATTCCAAAAGGGTTTGGGCAGATCCAATGTCTAAGGGTTATAAACCCAATTTCACTCCTCGGCCAAATAGCCCTAATTAGGCCACCCTAACAAAGGAAGTGTGCTATAAAAGTGCTGCCCCAAAAAATTAATACTTGGAACATGTAGAGGGAATGGGAATAACATAAATCACCAATTTTCAGACCCTACTTACACTTCTAACTTCATTCATGGAACCGGTTGCACAATGAGATTAGGTGGCCACATAGATGTCCACCCTAACACAGCAAACCCTCACCTTTACCTGCTTCTTTCCTGAAAAAGGCCATGAAAATATTAATTTACATGGTCTTACCTTGCTTCACCCAAAAGGCCATTCAAAACCAATGAGGTATCTGCAAGAAAACTTCATTTTTCCTTCAAAACCTAGGCAAAACTGTCAAATCCAGGTTACTTCCAGTAAAATGCAGATATCTCCACTTCTAGAATGAATCAGGACCTCAGATTAGACTCATTTGAAAGGTGATTCAATTATCTAAAACATCCCATTGGTTTTATGCTTCCAATAAATCTTTACTATACAGAAAATGTAAAATAGCAGTGAATTGCAGGAAAAATCATAGTTTTATTGAGTTTTTGAATACCAACTTTTACCTTCCACATTCAACAACCCTACCAAAGGTTGTATTTCAACCTTTTATGACTCTTAAAATATTTACCAACTGATTTTTGAAACCAACATGGTGGTTTGGAGGAAGTTACAAATTTGGGTTAAAAGTTGTCATAGTTGCTTGACAACTTTTGACAATTTTTGACATTTTGTCCTCCTAAACACACCAAGACACTAATTGACTCCTAAGACACTTAAAACTCTTCAAATGCACTAAAAATTCCTTCAAGGCATGAATAACCCCAAATTCCATATACCCAAGGTGGTTTATAACACACCTACCTAAGGTATTGGCTTACAAGGTAGGGTATGATTATTACAATAAAGAAAAACATCAAATATGCAAATAAGAATAAATCCTACTAAACTCCGTCACCTATGTTTTCTCCTCAAGATCACTTGGTTGTTGATGTGTAGATTCCCCTACATCACTACTGTTTCTCTCTCCTCGAATGTTAGCTCTAGTTGTAAACTCTGAGTCGAAGGGAATCTCTCCTTTGACTCCAACATCAATAGGTCCTCCTGCAGTCAAGAAAATCAACTGTGTCAATCCTAGTGGCATTCCCTGTTCATCACAAAGTGTTGCTTCCTATCCTAGTGGTACTCCTTTTTCATCACAAAGTGTTGCTTCCTATCCTTGTGGTACTCCCCGTTCATGACAAAGTGCTACATTTTATCCTAGTGGTACTCCCTGTTCATCACAAATTGTTGCTTTCTATCCTAGTAGCAATCCTTGTTCATCACAAAAGTGTTTCTTTTATCCTATCTTTAGGGCACCTACTTGAGTGTATCCTCTTGAGTAGCTTATCCAATTGACAACGTATGTTCTATCACAAAATTATCAATTTCAGCCTAATCTGATTGACAACGTATGTTCTATCACAGAATTGTCAATTTCTATGGTACTCCCTATTCATCACAAAGTGCCTTGATTTATCCTATCCTAGGGCCTTTGCTTGAGTGTATCCTCTTGAGTAGTTTCTTAATTGGCAACATATGTTCTATCACTGAATTGTCAATCCTAACCCTATCTGTTACCCTAGTCTTCCCTAGAGGACCTGTTTGAGTGTATCCTCTCAGTAGCTTATCTAATCGACATCGTATGTTTATCACAAAAATGTTGATGAAGACATAACCATGCCTAACCTACCCAGATGCACCTGGCACCAACGCAGACGCACCTTCTCATCTTTTGACCCACTTGACAGTTTTCTAGACATATCTAAAGCGCATTTATCGCACTACCTTGGCATGCATTTATGACAACAATTAATGCAACATAGTACAAGGAGGTTTTGTGGTACTTACTGGCTCTCTTGCATCTGCTGGCCTATGAAATCGGTGAACGTAATCGAATCTATGCACCAATGCCATTGCTGCTGACTGCTCTCTGCTCTCTTTTCACTCTAATCTCTTGGATGTGTGGATGACAATGAGGATGTTTTCCCCTCGTAGTCTATCTTATAGACTACCCTACCCTAGTTTTCCCAGTCAGTCTTCTTTATCCCTTGACTATGTCACCCTATCCTATCTTGTCAGTCCTTTCTATCCTTTCTTTCTTATTGAGAGATTCTGTGTGATCTTTTCAGACGTTTTCATCCAATCTCTCGAGGGGGCATATCGTTCCCATCTTAGGGCAACTTTGTATCATTTTATCTTATCTTCTTTGAAACAACGCGACACGATGCATTGTCTCAAAGAGGGGCAAAATGTAGACACCTAAAATTATCTTGTCTAATTAAATAAATATCTTTATTTATTTAATTATTTTAGCTGAATTCTTCTATTAATTAAATAAATCTTTATTTATTTAATTAATGCATTTATCCTCTTCTAGCCTTATTTCTCATTTAAATAAATACCTTTATTTATTTAAATTATCCTTTCCTAAATTAAATAAATACCTTTATTTATTTAATTGATCCCACTTCTTCTATTAATTAATTAAATATTTATTTATTTAATTAATTAATTAGCCTTTTCTACCTATTACACATATCATTCATCTCTTAATTCTTACACTACCTACCCTATCATTATTTTCTTATTTTATCTACCTACCCTCTAATCTTAGCCAACCATTTATCATTTACACCTCTCAATCTTATTCCTCCATTTCTTATAGTGTCTTCTATATAAAGAGATTCTTCCTTCATTATCAATCCTAATCATTAGACCCTAATCATTCTAATCAATCTATTCAACTCGACTAATAGATCTTTGAAGCATTCTAGCATTTGAACTTTCATATGCGATCTAGCTATCAACCACATTTTCATTCTTTGTTGAGATCTTGTGCACACATAAAATCAGAGAGCAAATATATCAAGAAGGATCAATGGAGATAGGAAGAATGGAGATCCAAACCCTATTGGACATGTGAATCTGAGAGCAAATATATCAAGCAAGATCAATGGAGATAGGAAGAATGGATATCCAAACCCTATTGGACATGTGATGGTATAATCTTTGTGATTTCATTTGATTTTCATTGTCTTAGGTAATCTTCATATGTTATGGTGGATCTTTGTTGTTGTTAGGATAGGGTTTTGTGGTTGAATTCGTTTAGTCTTTCAATATTGTTTCCACTTTTTGTCATAAACAAATACATACTGCACTCATTATATCAGGTCTTGTTTGTGTCAAATACAGTAAACCTGCAATCATAGATTTTTACCTTGTCAGATTAATAGGAGTTGAATCATACTTCAATGTCAATTTATCAGTTGTAGTCATAGGAGTAATTACTGGTTTGGAATTTTCCATACCAAATTTCTTCAAAAGTTCCTTCTAGTACTTTGTTTGACATATGAATATACCTTTATCTATTTGTGAAATCTGCAAACCTAGAAATTTTTTTATCTCTCCAATCATAGACATTTCAAATTATTTTTGCATCTGAATAGTAAAGTCTGTACATAATCCATCTTCACCTCCAAAAATGATATCATCTACAAAAACTTCAATAACCAAAATCTCATCATTGGTAACTTTGTAATACAAATTATTGTCAGCATTACCTTTTGTGTAACCAAGCTTCAAAAGATATTCATTCAATCTAGCATACCAAGCTCTAGGAGCTTTCTTTAATCCATATAAATCTTTCCTTAACTTGCAAACCATATCCTTATTATCTATCAAAGAAAATCCACCTGGTTGTTCAATGTAAACCTCCTCCTTAAGATCTCCATTCAAAAATTCACATTTTACATCCATTTGATAAACTTTATAGTTCTTATAAGCTACAAATGCAAGAAATAGTCTAATTGCCTCAATTCTTGCTACCAGTGCAAAGGTTTCATTATAATCAATTCCTTCTTTCTGTGAGTAACCTTTACAAACTAATATTTCCTTGTTCCTGATTACTTCTCCATCTTCATTAAGTTTCTTCCTAAATACCCATTTAGTTCCAATTACATTTTTGTCTTGAGGCTGGGGAACCAATGTCCAAGTGTTGTTCTTTTCAATTTGTTCTAATTCATCTTCCATTGCTTTTATCCAATGTTCATCCTTACATGCTTCAATAACAGATGTTGGTTCAAATTGAGAAATTAAACATACCTCTTCATTTGCCAATCTTCCTCTAGTCATAACACCTTGATTTTTGTTTCCAATTATCTGATTTTCTAAATGATAAAATCTTACATACCTGGGTTTGTTCTGATTAACATTCACAAGTTATTGTTCTTCAATCACAGTTGAGTTTTTCGATGATGTCGGTGTGACTGGGTCTTCATTCTGTACTGATGTAGTCTGCATTGGTTCATTTATAATTATTTCAAGTGTCGGTTTCACAAATCTTGAATCTCCTCTAAAGTGTTCATCTATATTCACATTAGTACTCTTAATTATTTTTGGTAACCTTTTTATTATAACATCTATATGCCTTTCTTTTAGATGAATAACCAAGAAATATTCCTTCATCACTTCTAGGATCAAATTTGTGAATATACTCATCTCTTCTAATATAACATTTGCTTCCAAATATTCTGAAATACTTAAGAGTAGGAATATGACCAAACCATAGTTCATAAGGGGTCTTACCGGTTTCACTTTTGATGTGAACTCTGTTGAAAGTATAAACTGTTGTATTCACTGCTTCTCTCTAGTACACATGAGGTAGATTTTCTTCCATTAACATTGTTCTTACTACATCCAGAATAGTTATGTTCTTCCTTTCCATAACTCCATTCTGCTGGGGTGTCCAGGGTGTTGATAGTTGTCTTTTGATTCTATTCACTTCACAAAATGCATTAAATTCTCTAGATGTAAATTCTCCTCCTTGATCTGATCTTAAACATTTGATTTTCTTGCTGGTTTCATTCTCTACCATTCCTTTGAATATCTTGAATCTTCCAAAAGCTTTTGATTTCTCCTTAAGAAAAGTAACCCAACACATTCTAGAATAATCATTAATTATTAGCATAAAGTATCTATCTCCTTGTAGACTTCTTGTTCTTGCAAGACCACACAAATCAGTATGAATTAAACCAAGAATACTATTTGATTTCTCAGTAATGCTCTTAAATGTTGTTCTAACTTGATTTCCCATTTGACATTCCTTACATACTAGATTATGAGGTTTCACAATCTTAGGTAAATCCCTTACTGCCTTAGTTGAACTGATCTTTACAATGCAATCAAAATTCACATGATAGAGTCTTTTATGTCATAACCAACTTTCACCAATGTGTGCAACCAAACATGTTTTATCATTGGTATTCAAGTGAAAGATATTACCTTTAGTCTGATTATCGGTTGCAATCTCCAATCCGGTTTTGTTTATGATTTTGCATTTCCCATTCTTGAATTGTAATTGAAATCCTTTTTCAACTAACTGACCAACACTCAAAAGATTATGCTTTAAACCTTCTACATAATAAATATTGTCACTATTGTGCTTACCATCCAAAGATATAGTGCCTCTTCCTTTGATTAAACAAGCTTTATCATCTCCAAACCTTACTAGACCTCCATGAATTTCTTGAAATGATAAGAATTTTCTTTTATCACTGGTCATATGATGCGAGTATCCACTATCTATAATCCATTCATCCCTTTCTTGAATTTTTTCAGCCAGTGCCTACTCTATCGGTTTGACAATAGGTTACGGTTGATCTTCCTTTATTGCAACAAAAGCCCATTTGTTATCTATTGGATCTTCATCTGAATCATCTATAACACCTTCATCTGCATAATAACATGACTTATCTTCGGTTTTCTTGAATCTATATCTCTGATATTCATGGGTAGGCTTATATGATTTTTTTGCTTCCTCCCTTAATCTTGCATGTCTATCAGGACATATAGATGCCATATGACCAACTTTATTGAAATTAAAACATTTGAAAGGTGCTTTACCTTCATACTTACTTCCTGCTGGACCTTTAGGAATCTTCCTTGCAAATAGTGATTCAAGTTCTTCATTTTCTCTCCTCATATCTTCAAGTTCTTTTGCATAAAGTGCTTTCCAATTAGTTTTGTCAGATGATGATGATGATGATGATGATGATGATGATGATGATGATGATGATGATTCTTTGAAAGCTAAATCAGTCTCTACAATAGCAACAAGACCAAATTCCTCAAGTTCAAATGCTGAAAGTTTTCCAACCAAAGTATCTCTAGAAACTGAAGTATTAGGCATTGTTCTCATTTCATTAAGAGTAGTCACTTTCATTTTGTAAGTTGGTGGCAACGCTATTAAAACTTTAGACACAATTTCATCTTCACTCAAGGATCCTCCACAACATTGTATTCCTAAAACAATTTCATTAACTCTTTCCATAAATGCAAAAATTCTTTCATCTTCTTCCATTTTCAAATTTTCATACCTGACCAGGTAACATTCTAATTTTGCAATCTTGACAGTGGTATCTCCTTCATTTAGTGTCTCCAGCTTATCCCAAATAGCTTTAGTAGTATATCGGTGTGACAATCTCATGATTTGTTGATTTGATAATGTGCTCAGAAGTGCTTCTCTTGCTTTGCAATCATTGTCCATATCCTTAGCCAATGTTGGTGGATGAGGTTGATCCAGAATAGGAGCAACATAGCCATTCTTTGTAACATCCCATATGGGTGAACTCACAAAGTTGGTTCCCACTTTTTGGTACATCCTGATTTTTGCTGAAATCATACATTTTTTGGAAAATATAATTATTTAAGCTTTAAGAGGTCCCATTTGAAGTAATTAATTGAAGAGAGTTAGATCAAAGGCTCTTAGATCAAAATTTCTTGGATAGAACCTCTCTACTTCTAAATCATACTTGCAATGGAGTCTCCTTTGCATCTATCAAATGCTGATAAAAAACCAATTTTACATTAGCTTTTGAGGGGTCAAACGAATTCATTTAGAAGTTTTTTTTGTTTTGAGGATTTAGTCCTTATTATAAGCTTTCCAAATAGTACAATTTTTAATATATTTAAGTTTATTAATATATTTTTATTTTATTTTATATGAATGTAGGTTTTTCACCGAACATGAACTTCTTGGTTCAATGCATTGGGAAAAATAGCAAACTAATTCAAAAAAATTCTAAAAAATATCTATGCCCTAGGTATTGTTGTTTTCTTTCTAACAAAAAAAATAAAACTTAATTTTGATATATATAGAGCAAGTTATGTGTTCAAACGTACACCTATATCTAAATTATAATTAGTCGGACTTCAAAACTTAATAAAATAAAAAATATTCAACATATCACTATCAAACCAACTGCATGCCCTAGGTATTGATGTTACAAACCAAAATTTAAAAGAGATAAGTTTTTATCATTTATAGAAAAAAATCTATACATTTCGGGATCCACATCACTCTTAAAAAATGTTGTTTCTTGTAAAAAACTACTTTTGAGGGAGATGGAAAAATCAATAAAATTTTATTCAAAAAAATTTGAAAAAAATATATTTAGATTCTACAAAAAGGATGTTACAAATCACTAGTTTACATCATCTTCAAATTCTTAACGATTTAAAAGTTATAGGTGTCGGAAAGTGAAGGTGTTTTACAAAATGTTCATCTAAGTGTCAAAGTTGGTCAAAAAGTGGGAACCAGTATTGTGAGTTCACCCATATATCTCTTCCAATGCAATTCAAATGTGATTCCATTTTGATCTTCCATATGCCATAGTTATTTCCATCAAGTTTTAGACTGTCCTTCTTGCCATAGGATCTCCTCAAGCTACTAAGCTTCTGCAAAAAGAGGACTTTGCTTTGATACCAATTGTTAGGTCCCAGGAAGGACATCTGAGAGGGGGGGGTGAGTTAGTTGTCAATAAATTGTAATCCAAATGCAAGTTATTCCAATTGAAAATTAATGTCGATAAACCAAACTTAAGTGCCGATAAAACATATTAATAGTTATAGTAGTACTGATTTAACTTAATGCATGAAACATAAAGAGAAACAACATCCATAATGCATGACACAAAGATTTTGACATGGAAACCCGATAAGGGAAAAATCACAGTGGGAAACCTTACCCACAATCAGATGATACTACTATAGATAGTATGTGTATACAAATGGGGTTTGCACATGCAGAAAGGCCAACCACCTAGAGCTCACTACTCAATCACAAATTAGGAGTCACACTGACTACACAACTAGATAATTAAATCCAATGATAATGTACTGCTCAAAATAGCATTTCCAATGTTGGATTCAATACCGATTAAGCTCTGAACATGAGTGTCAAAACACCTTCATAACCTTCCTTCAACCTTCGAATAATGTTTGTGTGGTTTGCACAAGGATCTACTTATTTTCTCTCTTCAATATTCGAACACACTCATACCATAACCATATCCCAATCTTCAACAAGATCTTACAATCATTTATACAAAACCTAAGACCAAATGAATAGGTCAGCTCACTAAAGATATTATATTTAAATCAATTACAAATAAGTCTTGATGAGATACAACATGTCGGCTCAATAAATTTACCACAATATCCAATCAATAAATCATCTCCATAACGTGTCATGCTGATCTAGAATCGATAACATGTACTAGTCCATAACTTAGACCTATCTGCCGATAAAGGCAAATCTATCAACCCAATTAGACCAATAAGGAAAACACCAAATCCAAACTTCCAATCCATGTCTTCGACATTACCAAATGATCTCCAAGTTATCATTGCTACCAGTGAACCATATAACCTGTTGGTGAACACATACCGGTGATTGTGCATAAGCCACTAACCATATCGATGAACCATATTGTCGGTTCAATAGTAAACCAATATAACCATAGTACCAAAACAATAATGTAGACCTCCAAGAAGATAAGTTCTAACATCAATGACAAAACTAGTGCAACAAATGATGAAGTCATCCATAATACCAACATGCAATACCTCGCTCTTCTGAACCACTTTAAATAATTGTATCGATGGTGAAAGCCATGAGTAACATGTTTTGATTAGTTCATACTAACACTATGTCTCCCCATAAAACCATTTGATCAAATTTATTTAATCAATAGTAGGGCATAACCCCTACCAGTTGGGAGCATTATGTATTTACATAGTTGAAAGTGCCACATGAGCAAATGCCCTTACTAGAAATATTTTTTTTTAAAATGAAAAAATCCTTCTAGTTGTTGGGGCAAGAGGTCAGACCTCTAGAGCGGCCTACACACATACAATTTTTAGTAGAGATACAAAGTTCACCATGGGGAGTTTTCATGGGGACTAGTGCTTGGCTGCCCCAAAGAAGTGAGTGCTGAGGGTGGAGCCAATGGGGTCAAGCATCTAAGTATCCACTTCGAATAGTGTAGGCTCAGGGGAAACCTCATGTGGGATCAACAAATATTGTCTTGGCCAACCATATAAATTGTGCTTCTCTTCTTTTAAGCATTCAAACATTCAAGATCAAACATCAAAACATTGTGTCTTTTATGTCTTCAAGTGTATGTAAAACATTTTTACATCAAACAACACACTTTCTTTTTTGTAATTTTGAGTCTAAACATTTGTAAACATAGAGTCCTCATCAATATTGTTTCCTCTTGTCATGAAAAATTGTCAAAAATTCAGATTTGGTCACGACAACAACTTCACAAATTGGAAAAATTGCACTCAAATTTTAGAAACGCATTTGTGCAGTGTTTGCTCAAGTCTGTGTTGGGGAACCACATATGTAAAGCATACAAGCACATTTGTGTTTAGTATTGGGAAAATTTACAATCCAACAAACAAGAGCAATCAGTTTCAGAATTATTGAGCTTCCTAATTTATTTCTCTAGCTTTTCATCTAGAATTCAACCTATTTTCAGGTCTCACAAAGTTCATCATTGCTTTAAAACTTCTATTACATTCACATTTGTCTAAGCTTGAGTCAAAATTTCACTTGCTTGTCCTCATCTTGCTTTGTCAACACAATACACACAACAACATTTTGATAAGTCATCAAGGTCTATCACCTTTTGGTCTCATTTGGTCTTACTTGGAGTCAAGGTCAACTTACCTCATCAAGAGATATATCATCTCTTTGGAAGTCACACCTCCTCTACTACATACATACTTGGTCTTACACTTTGGACATTGCAATTACACCTCAGCTTGATTTACATTCCAGCCAACTCTTGGTATTCCATACTCTTTCCATTTTCATCTAGTCTCACATATCTTTGTCAAGACCTAGTTCATGGTTGAAACCCATTCCCAAAAATCTAGGAGGGAAGCTAAAGAAGCTCAAGAGTCTACAAATGTGAGTGGCTATGAGTAAAACAATGATATCTTTTTCAATTCTGATCATACCACATTACCTGTCACAAAAATCTATAGAAACATTCAGAATGTTGAGAACTTGGATGATACAAACAACAATGATACACAAAATGACAATGTTGACAACATTTTAGTACACTCAGTAAAAGTGGAGGAAACTATCATGGATCCCCTTTTTAATAGATTGGTTGAAGAAATCATGAAAGAGATAGACAATATTTCCTACAAGTGATGGCACAAAGTGGAGCTAAGATACCTAATGATTTTGACATCCCAAATAGTAGAAAATTGACCTACTCAAGAAAGTCAACTCAACATGGATCAAAGGAGACCTAATAGTGGAGGTAATAGTGGAGGTAATAGAGGAGACCCTAAGGCACATATAAGACAATTTTTCACAACTTGCGTTGAGGTAGAAGCAAAGGAAACATACTTGATGAGATTGTTTCCGCAAAGCTTAAGTGAACAAGCTATGGAATGGTTCTCCCAACTTCCACCCAAAATTAAGTCATGGGGTGATCTAGCAAAATATTTCATACAACATTTCTCATATAAAATAGAGACAGGTATATTTGTTACCACTTTGTGAAATACCAAACAAAAAGATGGGGAGTCATTTTCATCATTCCTACAAAGATGGAGGAATTTAGCCAACAGATTCTCTTGCAAAATTCTACAAAAAACAATTGTAGAAATGTTTACATAGAATGTCAACAGATAAATTTGTTATGACTTGAGGAAGGCTTGTTTGTCCACTTTCAAGGACGTCATTAAGAAAGGCTTAGCAACAGAGAAAGTCTTAATTGAGCAAGGAATCATCAGGATATTCAAAGAAAATAAAGAGGATTTTAAAGGAAAGGACAAGCCACGATTTTGGAACAAGAAGAAGAACACAATAAATGATGGTGTTGTTGATGCTAACACAGTGAGACCAAAAGTCATTCTTTAGGATCAAGTTCTTCTACAAACAACCAAGTAAACACTAAAGCAACTTTAGAACCATGAAAGAAATATACCCCATGGGAGAACCACTTGAGTCACCTTTTAGGAAGCTAGTTTCAAACAAGATAATAAGAATTCTAGACAATCCTTTATATGAGCCAAAGGTCAAACCAAATTGGTGGAATGACAATGAGTATTGTGAATATCACAAGAGAAAGGCACATAAAATAGGAAATTACCATCGTTTGAAGAACATTATACAAGATCTTATAGGTGATATTGAAATCAAAGGAAATATATCTAATCAAGAAAATGAGATGTTTAAGGAACCATTCCCTAAACATCACAAGGGAAAAGCCAAAGCCACAGAGGAGCAAGATAACTATACCAAAGTGTCCTATGATTATGATTCAACTGTTAATCACATTTTGATGGACAAATATGTTTCTACTATTATCATAAAGGACAAAACTCCTAAAATTTCTACTGAAAGAGCGAAAGTTGTCCTAAAGGGCATTGTACCTTCTTCTGAATCTACCTCTAGGTGTAATGTCACAACTCGTCGAAGTAAGGTCACCTTGCAAGGTGCTCTAGCTAAAACCACCGCTTCCTCATCAGCCAAACCTGAGTATGACCTAGTAGAACAGTTAGGGAAGACACCCACGCTTATCTCAATCTTAGAGCTATTATGTATTTCTCCTTTGTATAAAGCCATACTTGACAAGGTCCTAAGATAAACTTCTGTACCCACTGATCTAAACGTAGACCAGTTTCAAGCCATGGCAAGATACCTTTACGTTCCACATTCACTTACATTCACTGAAGCTGACGATGCCTCGGTAAGCCAACCACATAATGCACCTTTACACATTGAATCCTTCCTACACAAACATCGAATAAAATGACTCCTGATAGGTGGAGGAGCTGGTCTAAACATTTATACATTGAACACTCTTAAGCAATTAGGCTATTTTCAAAAGGCTGTGAATTCTACACATGCAATCATCATTAAGGAATATGATGAAGAAGAGCGCTCATCCAAGGGCATAGACACCTTACCTCTAAGAGTTGGGCTAGTTAAGAAGGATGTGGTTTTTCAAGTCCTTGATCTAGAGCTCACATTGAACATATTGCTAGGACTTCCATGGATTCATGAGATGAGTGTAGTCCCATCTACATATCATCGATGTATCAAGTTCCCACACAATGGAGTTGAAGTGACCATCAAAGTTGATCCAAACCCATTCATATCTTGCAACAATCTATGACCTAGATCAAAAATAACAATCCTAGTCAATCGAGAGTCTATTCCTTCATCATCATATGTTGATCCAGAATCCTTGAAAGCTTCTACATCAAAACAAGTAGAGATCAAAGAAAAGTTCAAGGTCAAAGACATGGGATGTGGTTGATAACTCAATGATGAATAGTGAGTACTAAACCGGTACTAAGACAAGGGGGTGAATTAGTACAGACACAAAAACTTTTCCTGTATCAGTT
Organism: Cryptomeria japonica; assembly: GCF_030272615.1. NCBI lineage: Eukaryota > Viridiplantae > Streptophyta > Pinopsida > Cupressales > Cupressaceae > Cryptomeria > Cryptomeria japonica. Next base: position 755,778,747 of record NC_081407.1, on the reverse strand, counting down.
TGACTACAAACAGTGCACTTGACTGGCAATCACTAACATCGGTCTAAGCCAAATTACTACCGATTAAACAAAGTGAGACTGTGAAGGACCTAAAATAGGTAACACTTAGCTATCCACACAACCTAATACCTCATTTCCACTTTAACCTTATGGATAAACAGGTAATCTACCATCTGAAATATAATAACTTGCTAGTTCAACATGATTTACCACTTGACCGAAAATAACAAAGCGTCACATGAAAAGGCATCACACATGATAGACATATTTTTCACGTGGAAACCCAACTGGGAAAAACCATGGTGGGTATGAATACCCACAAGCTGTTCTTTGAAATCTTTTGAAGTCCACTCTGTTAGGAGCCTAATCTGGTTAAAGACTATTACAAGAGGTTCTATTAGGAACCGATCCTTCTAGGGATCACCTCGTTGAGGGTTAAACCCTATTAAAGGTTACCTTGTTAAAGGATTTTAAGAACTCAATGGTTTTGACTCACCTTATTAAAGGATTTACAACAAGCTGGTTAAAGCTACCCTACTAAGGGATTTTCCAACTGTTGAAGTAGTTAGAGATCAACAGGTATTACAATGATCTAGTAACAACACTCAATGCCAATGTAGATCCACTTTAGTTCCTTCCTTGTGCAATCATACTCTGCAGGTATCTACTTTCTTATCTGGTCTTGCAAGAATCATGTATCTCTGCACTTAGATACACACACAACATTTGCCAACAACCTACACATCAAACACAACATCGATGTCATAGGAAATAGATAGGTCAGCAACATAAACCCTAAACCCTAAACATTTATGTTAAGCAATTTAGTCAGTTCAATCCTAACCATTGAACACATTGCATTGAATACAATAGTCTTGAACAGATCTCAAGACATTCTCCAATGTTTGTTCTTCATAGCTTCTTGGAGACGATAACCCATCACACATTCTCCACCATTTATAGGGACTTCGCACATTCCTGAGGTAGATAAGATCAATATCCTTCATGCAAGATCCTTCACGCGCACAAGGCTAATGTGGCAACATGATTCTGATCTCCATTACAATGCTAACTCATCACACGATGTCATCAGTTGAATCACATAGGCTTGGAACATTTCAACTGAAAACCTTGAAGCTGAGACTACCAACTAGTAGTCATACCATATGAAACATTGATACACAACATTCCATATACCAGTTCACATTCCAACATACTGGTTCACTGGGACAAACATTCCACTTCACTATTTTACATATACTGGTTCGCTTGCCAGTTGCTTACTTCAATATACCGGTTCACTTGCCAGTTGCTTACTCCAATATACCGGTTCACTCTTCAACATATTTAGATAAATGAAAACATAAAATATCATCATGTCATCATACTCTACACATATGCCAACAATCTCCCCCTTTGGCATTGATGGCAATATACAAAGATATCTCTTTGCATCACATCTTCTCCCTAATACTGCAGATATCTTCTCCACTTCACATCTTCTCCCCCTTTGACAACAATGCCAAAGTGGAGGCACAAGCTTCCCTGTTCCATTATGTTGCTCCCCCTGAGGAGTAGCATCCTTTAACACATCGATCCTATAAAGATATATCAATGTAAGACCTAACTGATGTGGAGCACAAACCTTTAGTTCCCCTCTTGAAGGGGCAACACCCCTAATTCATCTCTCAAATAGGTAAATGTAGCCTTTGGTAGAGGCTGGGTGAATATGTCTACTAACTACTCCTTACTGGAAACATGTTCCAGTACAACCTCTTTGTTCTGAACCTTTTCCCTCTAGAAATGATACTTGAGTTCAAAGTGCTTGGTTCTAGCATGCAAAACCAGATTCTTGGAGATGTTAATTGCACTTGTATTGTCACAAAATATACTTACTAATTTAGATATAGGAACTTTGAAACTCTTTAATACATGCTTCATTCAAATAGTCTAGGTGCAATTCATAAAAGCTGCAACATACTTCGCTTTTGCTGTAGACTGAGAGATACAACTCTGATTTTTACTCATCCATGAGACCAGTTTACCATCGAGAAAGAATGTACCATAGGTTGTGCTCTTCCAATCGTCCACATTACTAGCCCAATCAACATCTATGAACACTCTCAGGTTGAAGTCGTTACTGTATGGATACCATAATCCATAGTCAATAGTTCCCTTTAGATATCTAAGAATCCGCTTGACTGCTACCAAGTGGGATTCTCTTGGGCTTTTCTGGAACCGTGCAATAATACCCACTGCATGTGCAATGTCCGCTCTTCTATGCACTACATAATGCAACTTACCAATCATTGATCGATATTCCTTCTCATTTACCAACACTGAGTCATCCTCTTTTGATAATTTACAACCAGTCACCATTGGTGTACCAACCAATTTTCTCTCTTCCATGTCAAAGGTCTTCAACACCTCTTTGACATACTTGGACTGAGTGATAAAGATTCCATATTTCATTTTATGAATCTGTAGTCCAATGAAGAACTTAATCTCCCCTATAAGTGACATCTCAAATTCCTTCTTCATCTCATCTACAAAGTCATGACTCATCTTGTCATCTCCACCAAAAATAATGTCATCTACAAATACTTCATAGATTAGAATCTGATCTCCTTCTAATTTCAAATAGATATTGCTATCTTAACTTGATCTTTCAAATCCAATTTTCACAAGATGGGAGTGCAAGCATTCATACCATGCTCTAGGTCCCTGATTTAGTCCATACAAGGCTTTATGTAGCCTACACACCATGTCACTATCTTTTGATAGGGTAAACCCATCTGGTTGCTCTATATACACCTCCTCTTCAAGTATTCCATTCAGGAATGCAAATTTTATATCCATTTGATACACTTTGAATCCTTTAAAAGCTGCATATGCAAGAAGCATACAAACTCCTTCCAATCTAGCAACTGGAGGAAATTTTTCTCCATGGTCTTCTCCTTCTTCTTGAGCATATCCTTTGCACACCAATCTAGCTTTGTTTCTTACCACTGTGCCATCCTCATTCAACTTATTTCTAAAAACTCATTTGGTTCCAATGACATTTTTATGCTTCAGTCTAGGTACCAAAGACCATGTACCATTCTTTTCTATCTGGTCAAGTTCCTCTTCCATTGCCTTGATCTAGTCTTCATCTTTATGTGCCTCTTTAAATGAGTTAGGCTCAAATTCAAAGATCATACAAGAGCTTTCTCTGACCTTTCTTCTTGTAATAATTCCTGCATCCTTGTTTCCTATTATCTACTTTGGATCATGATTAGGTTTAACATACCTAGGGATGTTCTTAATAGATTCCTCTTGCTTTTCTTCTTCATCCTCATCTTCATCAGCATCAGCATCTACCAGTGTAGGAGCACAATTACTGGTACTAGGCTATTTTGCAACCGGTTCCTAGATGGTTACTACTGGTTCATCTCCTACTTTCTCACTGCCAGTTTCCTCAGGTTTCTTAGAGTTTTCATCAACTCTAACACTGATACTTTCAACAATTCTCTAAGTCTTATTGTTGAAACATTTGAGAGCTTTACTCTTGGTGGAATATCGTAGGAATATTGCCTCATCACATTTTGCATCAAACTTGCTCTGATGTTCACTCCTCTTGATATAACATTTGCTGCCAAACACTCTAAAGTAGCTTACCACTGGTGTCTTACCATTCCAATACTCATAAGGAGTCTTATCCTTACCTTTCTTGATGAGTACCTGGTTCATTGTGTAGACTGCAGTGCTCACTGGTTCTCTCCAAAATGTGTGTGCAACCTTCCCTTGGATCAACATAGTTCTAGCCACTTCAACCACAGTCTAGTTGTTCCTTCTGCTAGGCCATTCTGCTGTGGAGTCCAGGGGGCAGATAGTTGCCTCTTGATGCCATTCTCTTCACAGTACTTGTTGAATTCACCAGAAGTGAATTCTCCTACTTGATCAATTCTAAGGCATTTGATTCTTTTACCACTTTCTTTTTCCACCAGTGCTCTGAAAGCTTTGAACTTTCCAAAGGCTTCAGACTTGTCCTTCAAGAATGTGACCCACATCATTCTTGAGTAATCATCAGTAAGAATCATTAAATACCTATCTCCCTACACACTCCTAGTTTTCATAGGACCACACAAATCACTATGCACAAGATCAAGTAAATTATCTGTAATGAAAGATTTACCTTTGAAGGTTGAGGAAGACATTTTCCCCAGTTGACACTCTCTACACAAAGGATTTTCTAGTTTTCTCAGCATGGGCAATCCTCTAACTGCCTTGATCTTATTGGCCTTCATAATATTATCAAATTTTACATGACAAAGTCTCCTATTCCGTATCCAGCTATCATCAAAATTAGCCATAAGACATGTACTGATATTTGCATTCAGCTAAAATAGGTTACCTTTGGTCTGCATACCAGTGGCCATCAGTTCACCATTCTTTCCTTTGATTTTGCAAAATCCATTTTTGAATTCCAAAGTGAGTCCATTGTCATTTAGCTAGGCAACGCTCAAAAGGTTGTGTGTGAGACCTTCCACCCAATACACATGATAACTCAATGATGAATAATGAGTACCAAACTGATACTGAGAGGGGGGTTGAATCAGTACATGCACAAAAAAAATTCCTAAACTGGTTTAATTGCAGACTGTACACTACTGGCAGTCCCTAACACCGGTCCAAACCAGATTACTACCGATTAAACATAGTGCAACTGTGAAAGACATGAATTGGTCAATCTTCTTAGCTTTCCATACAACCTACTCCCTCATTTCCACTTGGTCCTTATCCATAAACAGATAATCTATCATCAGAAATATAATAACTTGCTAGATCAACATGATTCATCACTTGACAGAAAACAACAAAGCATCACATGAAAAGGACATCACACATGACACACATATTTTTCACATGGAAACCCAACTAGGAAAAACCATGGTGGGGATGAATACCCACAAGCTATTTAGATCTCTTTAGATGTCCACTCTGTTAGAAGCCTAGTCCGATTAAAGACTGTTACAACAGGTTCTGTTAGGAACTGATCCTATTAGGGATCACCTAGTTAAGGGATGGCTAGAATACCCGGTTAAGCGTTAAACCCTATTAGAGGTTACCTTGTTAAAGGATTTTATGAACTCAATGGCTTTGAGTCACCCTATTAAAGGATTTATAGCAAGCTGGTTAAAGCTACCCTGTTAAGGGATTTTCCAACTATTGAAGTGATTAGAGATCAACAAGTATTACAATGATCTGGTAATAGAACTTAATACCAATGTAGATCCGCTTTAGTTCCTTCCTTCTACACACACACTATGCAGGTATCAATCCTCTCAACTGGTCTGGCAAGAATCACGTATCTCTACACATAGATACACACACAACATTTGCCAAAAACCTCTACATGAAACACCACATCGACCTTATAGGAAATAGATGGGTCAGTAGCATAAACCCTAAACCCTAAACACTTAGGTTGAGAAATTTAGTCAGTTCAATCTTGACCATTGAGCACTTTGCATTTTAATACAATGTTCTTGAATAGATCTCAAGACATTCTCCATCATTCATTCTTTGCTACTTCTCGGAGGTGAGAACCCATCATGCATTCTTCACTATTTGTAGAGACTTCGCACATTCCTGAGGTAGATAGGATCAATATCCTTCATGCAAGATCCTTCACGTGCACGAGGTTGGTGTGGCAACATGATCTGATCTCCATTACAATGCTAACTCATCACACAATGCCATCGGTTGAAACACACAGGCTTGAAACACTTGAATCAGAAACCCTGAAGCTAAGACTACCAATCGGTAGTTGTGCCATATGAACCCTAGATAAAAAACATTCCATATACCAGTTCTCATTCAGACATACCAATTCCGGTTCACAACATCATATCGGTTCACTTGGACAAGCATACCGCTTCACTTTTTCACATATGCCAGTTCACAACATCATACCGATTCTCTTTGTTAGTTGCTTAACTTCAATAATCCTGTTCACTCTTCATCATGTTACTGGTTCACTCTTTAGCATATTACCAGTTCTCTTTTAGCATATTGACATCAATGACAACACAATATCATCATGTCAACATATTCTGTACATATACCAACAATCTCCCCCTTTGGCATTGATGGCAATATACAAAGATATCTCTCTTTCTGCATCACATCTTCTCCTTAATACTACAGATACCTTTTCCACTTCACATCTTCTCCCCCTTTGACAAAAATGCCAAAGTGGAGGCACAAGGTTCCCTGTTCCACTATGCTGCTCCCCCCAAGGAGTAGCATCCTTCAACACATCAATCCTAAAAAGATATAGCAAAGTAAGATCAGACCGATGTCGAGCACAAACCTTTAGATTACCTCTTGAAGGGGCAGCACCCCTAACTCACCTCTCAGATAGGTAAAAGTAGCCTTCAATAGAGGTTTTGTGAATATGTTTGCTAACTACTCCTTACTGAAAACATGTTCCAATACCCCCTCTTTATTCTAAACCTTTTCCCTCAAGAAATGATAGTTGAGTTCAAAGTGCTTGGTTCTAGCATGTAAAACTGGATTCTTAGATATGTTAGTTGCACTTGTATTGTCACAAAATATACTTACCGGTTTAGATACAAGAACTTCGAAGCCATTCAATACGTGTTTCATCCAAATAGTTTTGGTATAGTTCATAAAAGATGCAACATACTCCTCTTCTACTGTAGACTGAGAGATACAACTCTGATTTTTACTCATCCATGAGACCAGTCTACCACTGAGAAAGAATGCACCACCAGTTGTGCTCTTCTGGTCATCTACATTACCAGCCAATCAGGATCTATGAACACTATCAGGTTGAAATCATTATTGTATGGATACCATAACCCATAGCCAATAGTTCCTTTCAGATATCTATGAATTTGCTTGACTGCTACCAAGTGGGATTCTCTTGGGCTTTGCTGAAACCAAGTGGTAATACCCACTGCATGTTCAATGTCTGGTCTGCTATGCACTACATAATGCAACTTACCAATTATTGATCGGTATTCCTTCTCATTTACCAATGCTGAGTCATCATCTTTTGATAGTTTACAATTGGTCACCATTGGTGTACCAACCAGTTTACTGTCTTCCATGCCAAAGGTCTTCAACACCTCTTTGACATACTTGGACTGAGTAATAAAGATTCCATTTTCATTTGCTGTATCAGTAGTCCAATGAAGAACTTAATTTCCCCTATGAGTGACATTTCAAAATCCTTTTTCATCTCATCTACAAAGTCATGACTCATCTTGTCATCTCCACCAAAGATTATGTCATCAACAAATACTTTGTAGATCAGAATCTAATCTCCTTCTGATTTCAAGTAGATATTACTATCTTCACTTGTTATTTCAAATCCAATCTTCACAAGATGGGAATGCAAGCATTCATACAATGCTCTTGGTGCCTGCTTCAGTCCATATAAGGCTTTATGTATCCTACACACCATGTCACTGTCTTCTGATAGGGAAAATCCATCTGGTTGCTCTATATACACCTCCTCTTCAAGTATTCCATTTAAAAATGCAGATTTTACATCCATTTGGTATACCTTGAATCCTTTAAAAGTTGCATATGCAAGAAGCATACAAACTCCTTCCAATCTTGCTACTGGAGAAAAGGTTTCACCATAGTCTTCTTCTTCTTCTTGGGCATATCCTTTACATACCAGTCTGGCTTTGTTCCTTACCATTGTGCCATCCTCATTTAGCTTATGTCTGAAAACCCATTTGGTTCCAATGACATTTTTATGCTCTGGTCTCGGTACCAAAGACCATGTACCATTCTTTTCTATCTGGTCAAGTTCCTCCTCCATTGCCTTGATCCAGTCTTCATCTTTATGTGCCTCTTTGAATGATTTAGGCTAAAATTTAGAGATCATACATGAGCTTTCTCTGACCTTTCTTCGTGTAAGAATTCCTACATCTTTGTCTCCTATGATCTGCTTTGGATCATGATTGAGTTTGACATACCTAGGTATGTTCTTAATAGCTTCCACTTGCTTTTCTTCATCATCCTCATCTTCATCAACATCTATCAATGTAGGAGCACAATTGTTGGTATTGGGCTTATTTGCAATCGGTTCCCAGAAAGTTACTACCGGTTCATCGCCTACATGCTCTCTATCGGTTTCTTCTGATTTCTCAGAGTTTTCATCAACCCTAACATTGATGCTTTCAACAATTCTCTAAGTCCTATTGTTGAAACATTTGAGAGCTTTTCTCTTAGTGGAATACCCTAGGAATATTCCCTCATCACATTTAGCATAAAAGTTGCTCTGATGTTCACTCCTCTTGATATAACATTTACTACCAAACACTCTGAAGTAGCTTACAACTGGTGTCTTACCGGTCCAGTACTCATAAGGAGTCTTATCCTTTCCTTTCTTGATGAGTACCCAGTTCATTGTGTAGACTGCAGTGCTCACCGCTTCTCTCCAAAAGGTGTGAGCGACCTTTCCTTGGATCAACATAGTTCTAGCCGCTTCAACCATAGTCTAGTTGTTTCTCTTTGCTAGGTCATTCTGCTGTGGAGTCCGGTGGGTAGACAGTTGCCTCTTGATGCCATTTTCTTCACAATATTTTTTGAATTCACTAGAAGTGAATTCCCCTCCTTGATCAGTTCTAAGGCATTTGATTCTTCTACCACTTTCCTTTTCTACTAGTGCTCTGAAAGCTTTGAACTTTCCAAAGGCTTCAGACTTGTCCTTCAAGAATGTAACCCACATCATTCTTGAGGAATCATCTGTTATAATCATAAAATACCTATCTCCCTGCACACTCCTAGTTTTCATAGGACCACACAAATCAGTATGCACAAGATCAACTAAGTTGTCAGCAGTGAAAGATTTACCTTTGAAGGTTGAGGAAGACATTTTCCCCAGTTGACATTCTCTGCACAAAGGATTTTCCAGTTTGCTCAGCATCGACATTCCTCTAATTGCCTTGATCTTACTGGCCTTTACTATGTTATCAAAGTTTACATGGCAGAGTCTCCTATGCCATATCCAACTATCATCAAACTTAGCCATAAGACATGTACTTATGTTTGCATTCAGCTGAAATAAGTTACTTTTGGTCTACATACCGGTGGCCATCAGTTCACCATTCTTTCCTTTGATTTCTAGACTCCATTTTTCAATTCAAGAGTGAGTCCACTGTCATTCAGCTAGGCAATGATGGAGTCTAGGGATACCTTAGTCTTGTATATTGATCTCAACTCCTAAATAGCAGCAACCCTTATTGCATAGACCGATAATAAGGATCTCGAAACTTTGCTAACAATAGTGGAATCTTCCATTTTAACACCTGCACTCTTGATATCTCCAACAACAATTTTGATTCTTATTCCATATTGTTGAATGGTCTCACCTTCAACCATCTGCATGTCTTCAAACTTCCCTCTAAGGATTTCTTCCTTAGCTTGTTTTACATTCTCATCACCGCCACAGATATTCTCAAGATTATCCCATACCTCTTTGGGATTTTCTTTATCATGCACATCAATAAACTCAATGTCAGACTGATTTGGGCTTCCATGACTTTCCCATTCTCCTGAATCTCTTTCTTTTTGTCATCGGTGAGAGTACCGGTAGGGATAACATAAATATTCTCAACATAGCTACAATGTTGAGCATGCATGCTTCTGATGTATATCTTCATTCTATCCTTCCATATTTTAAAGTTATCTCTACTGAATTTTGGACCTTCCCTCTTCATCATTACAATAAGATCTTTCCCTCAAGTGGTTAATCTTACAACACAGAGGACCTGGAGTGTTCTCTGATACCAATTGATAACTCAATTATGAATAATGAGTACCAAACCGGTACTGAGAGGGGGGGTGAATCAGTACAGGCACAAATGTTTTTCCTGAACTGGTTTGATTGCAGACTGTAAACTACTGGCAGTCCCTAACACCAGTTCAAACCAGATTACTACTGATTAAACACAGTGCAACTATGAAAGACATGAATCGATCAATCTTCTTAGCTTTCCATACAACCTAATCCCTCATTTCCACTTTGTCCTTATGCATAAATAGATAATCTATCATTAGAAATATAATAACTTGCTAGATCAACATGATTCATCACTTGATAGAAAACAACAAAGCATCACATGAAAAGGACATCACACATGATACACATATTTTTCACATGGAAACCCAACTGGGAAAAACCACAGTGGGGATGAATACCCACAAGTTGTTTTGAACTCTTTAGAAGTCCGCTTTGTTAGAAGCCTAGTCTGGTTAAAGACCATTACAATAGGTTCTATTAGGAACTAATCCTGTTAGGGATCACTCGGTTAAGGAATGGCAAGAATACTTGGTTAAGAGTTAAACCCTGTTAGAGGTTACCTTGTTAAAGGATTTATAGCAAGCTGGTTAAAGCTACCCTATTAAGGGATTTTCCAACTATTGAAGTGATTAGAGATCAATAGGTATTACAATGATCTAGTAATAGCACTCAATGCCAATGTAGATCTACTTTAGTTCCTTCATTCTGCACACACTCTATATAGGCATCAATCCTCTCAACTAGTCTGGCAAGAATCATGTATCTCTGCACATAGATACACACACAACATTTTCCAACAACCTCCACATGAAACACCACATTGACCTTATAGGAAATAGATAGGTCGGTAGTATAAACCCTAAACCCTAAACACTTAGGTTGAGAAATTTAGTCGGTTCAATCCTGACCATTGAACACTTTGTATTTGAATACAACGGTCTTGAACAGATCTCAAGACATTCTCCATCGTTCGTTCTTCACTGCTTCTTGGAGGTGATAACCCATCATGCATTTTCCACCATTTGTAGAGACTTTACACATTCTCGAGGTAGATAGGATCAATATCCTTCATGCAAGATCCTTCACGTGCACAAGGTTCACATGGCAACATGATCTGATCTCCATTACAATTCTAACTCATCACACAATGCCATCGATTGAAACACACAGGCTTGAAACACTTCAATCGGAAACCTTGAAGCTAAGACTACCAACTGATAGTTGTGCCAAATTAACCCTAGATAGAAAATATTCCATATACTGGTTCTCGTTCTGACATACTGGTTCCAGTTCACAACATCATACTGGTTCACTTGGACAAGAATATCACTTCACTTTTTCACATCTGCCGGTTCACAACATCATACCGGTTCTCTTTGTTAGTTGCTTAACTTCAATAATACTGTTCACTCTTCATCATGTTACTGGTTCACTCTTCAGCATATTATCGGTTCTTTTTCAGCATATTGACATCAATGACAACACAATGTCATCATGTCAACATATTCTGCACATATGCCAACAATACATTATCAGGACTGCTCTTTCCATTCAGAGAGATAGAACCTCTACCTTTTACCATACATGGTGCATCATTACCAAAATGAACCACACCACCATCATACTCTTCCAAAAAGAGAAACTTACTCTGATCACCAGTTATATGATGAGAACAACCATTGTCAATAATCCACTCATTGGAATTATCAAAGCGGGAGACAAGAGCCTTCTTGTCTGACACATCTTTCTTGACTGCTACAAACACAATATCTTTATTTTCTTCATCTTCTGATTCCTCATCAGTGACACCTTTATCAACTGCTACAAAACAGTTTCTCCGGTTTCCTCCTTTAAACTTCTTGAACTTTTTTGGCTTGTCCTTATTATCACCATTAGGACAGTTTACAGCAATGTGTCCTATCCAGTTACAAGAAAAGCATTTCAAAGGGAGCTTACCTCTATATTTACCAGTTCCCTTAGGAAGTCTCTTGGCAAGAAGAGCTTCAAATTCCATCAAGATCTCCTCATCATCCATTTCTCTACTTTGTCTTGGTTCACCACTGGTGCTTGCTTCTTTTCCTTTTCTAGATGGTGCAGCAGATGCTCTGAAGGCTGATTCAGTCTTCTGAATACTGCCATCATAATTATTAAGCTCATAGGCTATCAACTTTGCAATGATGGAGTCTAGGGATACCTTTGTCTTGTCTATAGACCTCAACTCCTGAATAGCAACAACCCTTATTGCATAGACCGGTAATAAGGATCTCAAGACTTTGCTAATAGCAGTGGAATCATCTATTTTGCCTCCTGCACTCTTGATATGTCCAACAATAGTTTTGACTCTTATTCCATATTGTTGAATGGTCTCTCCTTCAATCATTTGCATGTCTTCAAACTTTCCCCTAAGGCTCTCTTCCTTAGCTTGTTTCACATGCTCATCACTGCCGTAGATATTCTCAAGAGCATCCCATACTTCTTTGGGATTGTCTTTATCCTGGACATTAATAAACTCAATGTCAGATAAACTACTGATTAGGGTTTTCGTGACTTGCCCATTTTCTTGAATCTCTCTCTTTTGATCATCAGTGAGAGTACCGGCAGGAATAACATAAGAATTCTCAACATAGCTCCAGTGTTGAGCACCCATGCTTCTAATGTATATCTTCATTCTATCCTTCCATATTTTAAATTTATCTTTGTTAAACTTTGGACCCTCCCACTTCATCATTAGAATAGGATCTTTCCCTCAAATGGTTAAGCTTACAATACAGAGGAGCTGGAGGACACTCTGATACCAATTGATAATGCAATGATGAACAGTGAGTACCAAACCGCTACTGAGAGGGGGGTGAATCGGTACAAACACAAAAACTTTTCCTGAACCGGTTTGACTACAAACAGTGCACTTGACTAGCAATCACTAACACTGGTCTAAGCCAGATTACTACCAATTAAACATAGTGAGACTATGAAGGACCTAAATAGGTAACACTTAGCTGTCCACACAACCTAATACCTCATTTCCACTTTACCCTTATGCATAAATAGGTAATATACCATCGGAAATATAATAACTTGCTAGTTCAACATGATTTACCACTTGATAGAAAATAACAAAGCATCACATGAAAAGGCATCACACATGACACACATATTTTTCATGTGGAAACCCAACTGGGAAAAACTACGAGGGGGATGAATACCCACAAGTTGTTCTTTGAACTCTTTTGAAGTCCACTCTATTAGAAGCGTAGTCTGATTAAAGACTATTACAAAAGGTTCTGATAGGAACCGAACCTGCTAGGGATCACCCGGTTAAGGGATGGCTAAAATGTCTGGTTAAGGGTTAAACCCTGTTAATGGTTACCTTGTTAGAGGATTTTAAGAACTCAATGGTTTTGAGTCACCCTGTTAAAGGATTTACAGCAAGTTGGTTAAAGCTACCCTGTTAAGGGATTTTCCAACTGTTGAAGTGGTTAGAGATCAACAGGTATTACAATGATCTGGTAACAACACTCAATGCCAATGCAGATCCGCTTTAGTTCCTTCCTTCTGCAATCATACTTTGTTGGTATCTACTTTCTTATCTAGCCTGGCAAAAATCACGTATCTCTACACTTAGATACACACACAACATTTGCCAACAACCTCAACATGAAACACAACATCAACTTTATAGGAAATAGATAGGTCAACAGCATAAACCCTAAACCCTAAACATTTAGGTAAAGCAATTTAGTCAGTTCAATCCTAACCTTTGAAAACATTGCATCGAATACAACATCTTGAACAGATCTCAAGATATTCTCCAATGTTCATTCTTCACTGCTTCTTGGAGATGATAACCCATCAAGCGTTCTCCACTATTTATAGGGACTTCACACATTCCTGAGGTAGATAGGATCAATCTCCTTCATGCAATATCCTTCATGCACACAAGGTTGACGTGGAAACATGATTTGATCTCCATTACAATGCTAACTCATCACATGATGTCATCGATTGAATCACACAGGCTTGGAACATTTCAACCAGAAACCTTGAAGCTGAGACTACCAACCAATAGTCATACCATATGAAACCTTAATACACAACATTCCATATACCGGTTCACATTCCAACATACCGGTTCACTGGGACAAACATTCCGCTTCATGTTTTCACATATACCGGTTCGCTTGCCAGTTGCTTACTTCAATATACCAGTTCACTCTTCAGCATATTGACATCAATGAAAACATACAATATCATCATGTCATCATACTCTACACATATGCCAATAGTGGTTAGTATATATTTCATGTTTATCAACTCCCACTATCTCTCAAGGCATTCAGTCGATAGGAGCAACCTTCAAAAACTTGCAATGCCAAGGAATTGGGTATGAACCACCTAGTGTTGTGGCTACTAAGTCCGAATGCAAATCTCCTCTAGTTGTGCAAGCAACTATTGATATCAATAGTCCTAAGAGTGGTTCCAGCGAAGAATCTATTGAGTGTATCATCAACCCTCTTGTGAACTCACATAGCCTTACCATTTCATCCATTAATTCCATTTTCACTCCACTCCTAGACTTGGATAAACAAGAATTACAAAAGCCCTTACTCATTGGGGACAAAAAATTATGCTTTGAAAGGAAAGATCTAAAAGTCAAAAATAAAGAGAAGTCCTTTAGTCTAAATAAAAATCAAAAGCTATTGGACTCGGCAAAAATCAATGTCAAGGATACAGATCCTATGAAAGAAAAAGAGCAAGAGATGATCTCTCCTAATATCAAAATAACTAGGGGCAAAAGTTCTAAAATTTCAAGTCAAAAGATATACTTGTTGATCCTAAGTCTCCATCATGTTATGATACTTTCACTTTTTTTCACAATCATAAGCCTTCATAACTCATCCACTTGTTTCACACATCCATCCCCTTTTGGCAATACATCATGGACCTTTAATGGAGCTTCCTTGAAGGACTTTGTTATCAGGGATTCCAAAACTTCTTTAGGTGACACACATATGGGAAAACGTAGTCCACATGCTAGTAATTCTATCTAAGTTCCTTTATCAAGGAAGATAGTCACTCAATCTACACATCATTCAGTCAAGGAACAATGCAATTACAATCATAATATAAAGCCTCACACATTCAAGGTGGGTTACTTAGTTCTCAAGGAGACTCCTAGAAATCAGCAAGACAGAGAGAAGAAAGGCAAGTTCAAACCAAATTGGCTTGGTCCTTATGTCATCATAGTAGTTTACGGATCAGGTGTATATCAGCTCTCAACACTAGATGGAGAAGCTTTGGAAGATCCTATCAACAACATGCACCTTCGCAGGTTTTACACATAGTTTTTCAGAATATCCTAATATCAAAAATACAAAACAAATCATAAAAAATAAAAAATCATTACTTGGTGAAAACCTGGCAAACAAGCACCTTGTGATACAAAACAAATTGAAAAAATAAAAAAAAGTAAAGATAAATAAATTCGTCCAACAGTGAAAACTACTTCGGTGGTGCCCTGGGAAATTACCATGGTGAAAACTAGGTTACTGGCACTGTGTGTAGAGACATTGCTTCTCCCTCCTTCAGGATTCAATCTCATCATTTCACTTTTGCACACACTCACAACCTATCCATCTATAATAACCTTACCCATTCCCATCATGGCTTTTTATTGATCTACCTAAGATTGGTTAGACATTCATAATAAACCTCCCTTTTCATCCCTTTCCGCCATAATAAATCAACTCCTATCTATGGATAAGGCAAATCCTAGGTCTAGTGATGGGTGTGGAACTGAGAGCATCACATGTTCTGAGGAGTATAGTTTCTTCTAGCTTTCTCTAGTCTATCCGTGCACAATCCACAATAAAGAAATGTTTGCATCACGGATCCGCAAGATAGTTCCGTCTTCTCCGCAATAAAGTATCAGTTTCATGGATTCATTTAGTTTCAGATGAGACACAATAGCAATAGGCTTCAACAAATCAAATCTTTTAATCGACTCAGACAACAATATGGTTCAGTTCTATCTATCCTTTTGTGAGGTAACATTGTGACTACAATCAAATAGACTTATACAAGTGACAAGAGACACTAAAATTGAGGAGTATAATGGATGTTGGTGTTGAGTCTTGGTTTTCTTTTGATTTTATCTTTTTGGTGACATGTCTTTTAGCTTTTCCAGGATGTCTCTCACTAGAGATTTTATCTCTAGGATGTATTTGACTAGAAAGGCGAGGATGGGGTATCGTCACCTATTTTTCTATTGTCTGTGGACTGTCTCGTAATAATGCTATGACTTGTCTAGGGATATGAGGACATTGTGAGTCTAGTGTGAACTAGGGCATGTCTTGTCAATGACTATTTAATCTGCATGCAAATGGGTACAATGAATTTCTGGGTCAAACCTATATCTGGATTGTCATAACCTATTTTTCTATAATAAATCTCAATGATGATAAAGCATGAGAAGCTCTTTCACTTCCATATCTTTTATCTTCTATCCCCCTTTTGTGATTGACCTCCATTCTCTTTCCTGAATCCATGTAGCCTACTATCACATGACTACGTATAATGACATACCAAAAATATTTGCATTTTATGTAGTCTACACCTGCATTGCCACATATTAGCGTTTCATACATACATTTAGATATCACAATTACATCACATCCTACACATTTTACATTATCATCATATAAATAGTTATTTGCATTATCATACTCATCTGCATTTCATACATTCACATTTTCATCATGCATAACATATTAAAAACATAAAAGAACAAAAAAATATTATATTTCATCATGTACATATTTGCATCCATATCATAAGCATCATAAAATCATCATAAAGCAGATAGAGCATCAAATAGGTACACATTCATATAGCTATCACAAGAATGAATCATCTTATATATATAATAAAATGTAATGATACAATGATGTCAAAATACATATGTCTACAAAATCATCCGAAGGTGTCTACATCATCATACAAAAATGGTACAACAAGTGATACACAAGGAGACCTCTAAGGCTATGATGAACTCCCTCCCTCAAATCTAGTTGGCTCAATGGAGTCTGAGCCCTGGAATTCCCCACCCCAGGATCATCTCTCCTACCCCCTCTATGTGGTAGTGGTGGAGGACCCATGGCCCCACCACTAGATGCTTGTCTCTTGTCTCTCCCTCCAGTGGTCATCGTAATCTGTGATGGTCTCTGGAAGCTCGTAGCCTATTGATCTAGTGGCACAACTCCATAATATAGATCTCTCCAGTAGGATATATCCTCTCTTATGTGTAGAACATAGGTGTATGTGGCCCCTATGTCCTTTGTTGCCTTCCTTCCTACCCTCAGTGCTGACTCAGTGTTTGTGTAGCACTTAATAGCCTAATCTCTCTCCCACTCAGTGTGCCTCAGCCGTCTCCTAAGCCTAGCCCCATCTCGCTCTCACTCCTGGATCTCATTTTCCTGCCCCTAGTAGATCTCTCTCAAGGATAGCATCTCATCCTCCTCCTCTCCTCCCTCCTCCCCCTGCCCCTGTCCCTATCCCTATACTAGTCTAGGAACCTGTTCTACTAGCACATGCAAAGGCAATCCACCTCTACCCCTCACTGCATGCACCTGCCTCTCCTCTCCTCCATCTCTCCTCTGATCTACCCTCCTCTCTGCCACTGCACCTCATGTCCACCGCCTACCTTTACCTCCACCATCCCCACTATTATCTCCACCATCCCCACCATCACCCTCTATCGGCTCCCCTAGATCCGTCAGCCATGGAAATAGATGCTCTGCCCAATATGAGTTGTACTCCACATCGATCCTTGCATCCTCCACATCTGCCCAAATATCCCAAGGCATGGGAACCATCCCCAACATCTATACCACTTCTTGATCTCTCACTATTTGTGCATAAATCCCTGTGCCATGTGGCATCCATTGTATCCTGCCAAACTGCACGCATACTCTGTCTATCAACTACTGCTCAATAACATATAGTGTCCTCCCAATTAGATACCTACTCCTGAACACATATGATAGCTCCACTACATCATCTTCTCACTCCTCACAATTTAGTTAAGGCCTCTAGACTACACTGTCCACCTCATCAATCACTTGACACCAATACTTTAGCCTCCCAATATGTGGCTATGAAGTAATCATATCATATAGATGCATATAACTATGCCCATGCCCCCTACCTCTAAAGTGTATCGGTTGTGTCCCCAGAAGATTCTCATATGCCCATATCTATAATAATGTCACTCTACACCCCAATCCTACTGATCCATGATATACAAACTGATGTAGCTCATAATACAAGTGTTCTAGCAAACACGACCCCCATGCAAACCTTGTGTGCTCAGTCACCAATGTCTCCAGTGTCCCTCCCCAATCCCACAACCAACCCTCATGTTGCCTTGTTTGGATAGAGGAACCCACTAATAACTCCTTCCAACACCGCCGATAGAGCCAATCCTATAACTATCATAGTATCCCAAGCCACATGTCCTTCAGTCAACCCTAGTCCTGGATCCCAAAAACACTCATCTTAGTGCATCCCTATCTCCCTCTAGATTATAAGGAATTAATTCCCCATCGATCGATATCTGCAATATCCTATACACATCCTCTAAGGTGATCTACCCCCTCAAGAGATTGGATGAAAATGTCTGAAAAGATTGTAGACAATCTCTCAATAAGAAAGAAAGGCTACAAAGGACTGACACGATAGGATAGAGTGACAGAGTCACAGGATAAAGAAGACTAACTTGGGAGACTAGGGCTAGGGTAGTCTATAAGATAGATTACGAGGGAAAACATCCTCATTTTCATCCACACACCTAAGAGATCAAAGCGTAAAGAAAACAAAGAGTAGTCAGCAATGATGGAATTGGTGCACAAATTCGATCATGTTTGCCGATATCAGAGGCCAACAGATGCAGGAGAGCCAATGAGTACCACAAAACCTCCTTGTACCTTCTTTCATTAATTCTTGTCATAAATGCATGTTAGGTAGGTCTAGGAAATGTCAAGTGGGGGAACAAATGTTAAGGTGCATCTGCGTTGGTGCCAGGCCCATCTGGGTAGGTTAGGCCCGTCTATGTCAAGAAAGCATGTTTATGTCTTCAAGGTTGAATCGACAATTCTATGATAAACATACATTGTTGATTGGATAAGCTGCTGAGAGGATACACTCAAACAAGTCTTCTAGGGAAGACTAGGATAATAGATAGGGCTAGGATTGG
This sequence comes from Cryptomeria japonica, assembly GCF_030272615.1. NCBI lineage: Eukaryota > Viridiplantae > Streptophyta > Pinopsida > Cupressales > Cupressaceae > Cryptomeria > Cryptomeria japonica. The sequence continues at coordinate 755,759,671 of NC_081407.1, read as the reverse complement.
CAATTCGATGATAGAACATACATTGCCAATCAGGAAACTAATCAAGATGATACACTCGAGAAAAGACCCTAGGATAGGATAGAGCGAGGCACTTTGTCATGAATGAGGAGTACCAAAGAAATTGACAATTTTGTGATAGAACATATGTTGTCAATTGGATTAGGCTAAAATTGACAATTATGTGATAGAACATACATTGTCAATTGGATAAGCTATGAACAAGGAGTACTAATAGGATAGAGTGCCATATGATAGATATAAGTACTAGGATAAAAGAGCAGCACTTTGTGATGAACATGGAGTACTACTAGGATAGAGTGCCATATGATAGATATAAGCACTAGGATAAAAGAGTAGCACTTTGTGATGAATAAGGAGTACTACTAGGATTGACATGATTAATTTGCTTGACTGTAAGAGGACCTACCTATGCTAGAGTCATGGGAGAGATTCCCTTTGACTCAAGGATTACGACCCTGGAGCTGACATTGGAGGATAAAGTAGTAGTTGAGGAGTAGTTTCTTGATTGGCAACGTATGTTCTATCACAAAATTGTCAATCCTAGCCCTATCTATTATCCTAGTCTTCCCTAGAGGACCTATTTGAGTGTATCCTCTGAGTAGCTTATCCAATCGATAGCATATGTTTATCACAAAACTGTTGATATGACCTTGAAGAAATAAAAACACTTTCTCGACATAGATATGCCTAACCTACCCAGATGTGCTTGACACCAATGCAGACGCACCTTAACATTTTCTCCCCCACTTGACATTTTCTAGACCTACCTAACATGCATTTATGACAACAATTAATGCAACAAGGTACAAGGAGGTTTTGTGGTACTCACTGATTCTCCTGCATCTGTTGGCCTCTGATATCAGTGAACATGATCGAATCTATGCACCAATGCCATAATTGTTTACTAGCATTTGCTCTCTCTACACTCTGATCTCTTAGGTGTGTAGATGACAATGAGGATGTTTTCCCTCGTAGTCTATCTTATAGACTACCCTAGCACTAGTCTCCTGAGTCAGTCTTCTTTATCCCATGACTCTATCACTCTATCCTATCATGTCAGTCCTTTCTAGCTTTTCTTTCTTATCGAGAGATTGTCTGCGATATTTTCAAACATTTTCATCCAATCTCTTGAGGGGGCATATCATTCCCGTCATGGGGAAACTTTGTACCATTTCATCTTATCTTCTTTGTAACAACACGACAAGATGCATTGTCTCAAAGAGGGGCAAAATATAGACACCTAAAATTGTCTTGTCTAATTAAATAAATTTTTTTATTTATTTAATTATTTTATCTTATGTCTTCTATTAATTAAATAAATCTTTATTTATTTAATTAATTCATTAATCATCTTCTAAGCCTTTGCTCATTTAAATAAATACTTTTTATTTAAATTGTCCTTTTCCTAAATTAAATAAATATTTTAGTTATCTAATTGATCCCATTTCATCTATTAATTAAATAAAAATTTTATTTATTTAATTAATTCATTACCCTTTTCTACCTATGACACATGTCATTCATCTCCTAATTCCTACACTACCTACCCTCTCATTATTTTCTTATTTCCTCTACCTACCCTCTAATCCTAGTCGACCATCTATCTTTTACACCTCTTAATCTTATCCCTTTATTTCTAAAGTGTCTTCTATATAAGGAAATGTTTCCTTCATTATCAACCCTAATGCATCTAATACCTCATTTTTCTAATCAATGCTTATGCGATCAAGCCTACTTGCAACCACATTTCTATTCTTTGTTGATCTCTTGTGCCAACATAAAATCTAAGAGCAAATATATCAAGCAAGATCAATGGAGATAGGAAGAATGGAAATTCAAACCCTAGTGGACATGTGATGGTATAATCTTTGTGATTTTGTTGATTTGCATTGTCTTAGGTAATCTTCATATGTTATGGTGGATGTTTGTTGTTGTTAGGCTAGGGTTTTGTGGTTGAATTCATTTAGTCTTTCAATATTCATTGTTCCATTATCCACTTTCACCATAAACAATAAGAATGCTAGTGTGTAGACCAGGAGGAAGATTAGAGAATATTATTGTTTGATCTCTACAATGGAACCCGAGATAGTTAAGGAAGCACAAAAAGATGATGATTGGGAAAATGTAATGAATGAAGAATTAGAGCAAATTGAGAAAAATCAGACATGGTCACTTGTTCCTAGACCGAAGGATAAGAATGTGATTGGAACTAAATGGGTGTTCGGAATAAGTTGAATAAAGAAGGAAACATGGTAAGAAATAAGTCAAGGTTAGTTTGCAAAGGAAGAAGGTGAGGACTATGGTGAAAATTTTGCACCGGTTTATAGATTGGAAGGAGTAAGGATGTTGCTCGCATTTTCTACATATAAGGGATTCAAAGTCTATCAAATGGATGTCAAGTCAGCCTTTTTGAATGGAATTCTAGAAGAGGAGGTATACATTGAACAACGAGATGGTTTTTCCTTGACTGGTGATAAAGATATGGTGTGTAAATTGCATAGAGATTTTGTATGGTCTAAAATAGGCACTAAGAGCATGGTATGAGAGATTACATTCACATTTGATCAAGATTGGATTCCAAAGTACTAGTGAGGATAGTAATATATATTTCAAAATTGATGGAGACGGGATGCTCATAGCTGAAGTATTTGTAGAGGACATAATTTTTGGTGGTAATGATGATATGAGTATGGATTTTTCTGATGAGATGGAAAAGTAATTTGAGGTGTCTCTAATCGGAGAAATAAAGTTCTTTGTTGGATTATAGGTTCAATATCTAGATGATGATATCTTTATTTGTCAAAGTAAGTATATTAAAGAGGTGTTGAAGACTGTTGGCATGGAAGACTACAAACTAGTAGGAACACTGATGGTAATAGGCTACAAGCTGACTAAGCAAGATGAATGACCTAATGTTAGTGAAAAAGAATATAGATCTATGATTGGCAAGCTACACTATGTTGTACACAGTAGACCAAACATTGCTCAAGTTGTTGGATTGGTTGCTAGATTCCAAAATGAGCTGAAAGAAAGTCACATGGTGGCTATTAAGAGGATTTTTTGGTATCTTAAAGGAACATTAGACTATGGATTATGGTATTCCTACAAAGGAGATTTCACTTTAGATGTTTTTATTGATGCAGATTGGACATGCAATGTGAATGATAGGAAAAGCACAATCGGTGGAGCTTTATACTTGGAGGACAAATTTAAGCATTGAAAAGGAAGAAACAAACACGTGTTTCTCAATCTAGAGCAGAAGCTGAGTATGTATTTGCATCCATGAATAGTACATAGGCCATATAGATGAGACATGTGCTAGAAGGATTTGAGATATATATGTCTGAACCATTGACTATCTATTGTGACAATACAAGTGCAATAAATATTTACAAGAATCTTGTACTTCATGCAAGAAACAAGCATATAGAGTTGAAATATAATTTATTAAGAGAAAGAGTTCAGGAGAAGAAGGTAAAGATGGAGTATGGGAAGTGTAAAGATTAGTTAGCTGATATCTTTACTAAACCATTATGAAAGACTAATTTTGAGTTTCTCAGAAGTAAATTAGGGGTTAGACCCCTACATTAGAATAACTAAGATGCTAGAGATGCATCAATCCTATGGATTTCATTTTTATTCTTCACTAAGGAATGATGAAGATGTGAGGTACTCCGTACGGGGAGCGACTCTAGTACAATATGATATGAATGACAACTCTAATCAGATTGGAGACAAGTGATCCAATTTTACCTTTGGCATTGTTGTCAAAGGGGGAGAAGAAGAAGAAATCAAACATGGGAGAAGAAAATTTGATGATTAGGTTTGTGGAGAAGAGAAGAAAGAGAAGACTAAAGGAGGAGTATCGACAGATAATGTTGCAGAATAAGTTGCAGATGATTGGCATATATGATCTCTTTGATTATATATCTGATTGGTGTTACCATCAATGCCAAAGGGGGAGAATGTTGGTATGATTGGCATAATTGATGCAGATGAGTTAATGATTGTACCGGTAGAGGAAAGAAGACATGATCAGTTACATGTGTTATCATTGATGGCCACTAGTGTCAGCTGATGTTTGGTGATGTTTACAGATGGTGTTTGATGTCTGACTTGTTGGATAAGTGACTTGGTCTACCGCAGTTAGAGTTTTGTAAGTGTGATAGGGTTTATCGACAGGACTGAGAATTAGGACTTTAACTAGTAAAGATGAGAAGTTTTGATGGAATCAGTAAAAAAGATGATGGTTGGAGGCTTGTGGTTTGAAACATAAACTTTAATGATGGATTTGTGTATGTGAGAAAAACCGCATCCCGTGATGATTACCAGAAGGCATGTTTTGAATTTTTGATGCAGTTGTGCTAGGGCTTTACTAGGGTTTTAGAACCGATGATGAAATCACTCAACCGGTAATGATTTTTTCTATGATGGTGATCAACAACAAATCTACATGAACTTGGTAGCATGACATAACCCATGTGAATGATTTGCATTTTGTTTTTGGTGCATATGATGGAGGAATTTCTTGGTAATGTGAAAAGCGCTTAGTGGAATGTTCTAAGAGTTTGACTTTTGTAAAAATTGGATTTTTGTGATAAGTTGTGATCAACCAACAGCTGATATTACATTGTAAGTTATTATAATGATATGGATAATGATCTGATATGATCTATATTGTAGATTCAAGATGTAATTAGGTTTATTGGCCGACTTACTTGTGATGGCTATTTACACCACAACTGATGTTTTATGTGTCAGTAGTATTAGGAGAATGTGTTAAGCCATCCTAGAAAAGATGGAGATTTGCCTGAGTGTTGCAGACTATGAAGTATAACTGGATCTGATTTAGCACGCTGAAAGTGCAAAGAAACATATCACTTTTTATTGTTGTTCCCTAAAACTACATCAGCATAAATCCCTTAATCGGGTAGGTCCTAACAGGCCTTTGTCACTTAAGTCCCCTAACAGGGCAGCTCTCAAAAAGAGTGTTAAAATCCTCTCACAAGGTTGATCCTAATAGATCATTAAGCTCCTAACTAGAGTGATAGGAAAAGCCCTTAATTGGGTGACTCCTAACAGGGTCTACTCTTAATTGGCTATATTGTAAGCTCGTAACCGGGCTAAGCTCTTAACAGGGCATACTTCAAAAGAGTACAAATTATTGTGGTTATCGACTCCCACCATAGTTTTTCCCATTTGGGATTTCACGTCAAAATCTTGGTGTTCATGTGTGGAACGTCTTTTCATATTGTGTATGTTTTCATGCATTATTCCTAAGACACCAATTATTATATTTTATTTAAAGTTTATCATAGATTACTGGTATTGATATGAAATGATTAGAGAAAGTATTTGATCAGATTGATAAGGTTGATTAGTTGGTATTTGATCAAATTGGTATGACTGCTTAAGAGATCAAATTACTGATAGTTGTGATTAATGTTTAAAGAAAAAATGATTAACAGGTTGTTAGATCTGATTATAGAAGCTGAGATATCTATTAAGTGGTTTCTGATCTGATATAGGTTTGTTTTTTGGTTCAAAATTTTGATTGGTGTTAATAATGGTTCACCCTCCCTCTTAGTATTAACTGTATCTTCATATGATTAACATTGTTGTTTTTCACTCAACGGTTCTCTCTTATACAAGAGTTGCAAGTCCTTGACTACAATATCTTTCACACTTGGTAATTGACATCTATAATGAATTCACTCATCCCCATTGCGTTAAAAGTGATTCACCCTTTATCAAGAATCCCTTTCACCTAGCAATGGGAGGAAGTATTGAATTCGTGTTATCTTCTACACTTTTTTTGTAGAAGATGTTATATTTGTCTAAGACAACTCTTCTTAGAGGTAGATGTATTTTGAACAAATATCTCTTCTCCTGCAAGGATTTCCTTTACACTTACAACAATATATCTTTTTTCAACTATCTTATCCTTCCTTGAAGAGTATTCCCTCTCTTGCTTAGATTTATAACATTGTTGCAGAATGGATATTTAATTTGTGACGAAGTTAGGTATCCTTGTTATATTTTCCTTAAGATATCAACATCATCCTATGTTGACATTTTAAGGAGGGGGAACCCACACTTCTCCTTTGTACCATACTTCTTGCATGCATTTTATTGTGGGACATTCTTGGAACTAGAGGGAAGCCTCTTAGAGAAAGATGTCTTCACTTTTCTCTTGTAAAGTGGGTCATTCTTGAAACCAGAGCACATAATCTTAGAGTGAGATTTCACACCTTTCTTGACATTTGTACTATACATCTTATACAGGTTGTAGCGTACTTGGGCATAGAATCCTATGAGGCACTTCAAACCTCACATGCACACACACACACATGAGGTTGGGTGGAACTAACAGTGTTCTCACTCTCCTCCCTTACATGGATCACCATGATGGACTCTGGAGGCTAGATTTTTGTGTCCTTCTCTCAATGGATCACCTAGTTTTAGGGGCAAGATGTCCATGGTCTCTTTCTTGTTTGCCTTTCTTCTCATAGATCACCAAAGTGTGTATTCATTTTTTTTCTCTCCTTCCTCTCATGAACCCATAAGTCTACTGTTGATGGTTGATGGATGATGTTATCTTTTCTCTTTTATGTGGTTACTTGTGTTTATGTGATGGCATTGGTCTTTGTGTCCTAATTAGTGGTTGAGACATCTGAGTATCGAGGTCTCTTCGACTAGTTGGTTTAACATCTTGTATTTTGTTTTTGTCATGTGTCTTTTTGCACTTTGTTTTGTTTTGTGCGTCTTGTTCCTTTTTGTTTTGTGTTCTCTTGCATATGTTTGCATGACTTAAGATCCTAAGATTGGGGGCTTTGTTCCTCAAGATTAGTGATGTCTTCTACTCCTTGTGGTATTGCTCTGTATCTCTCATCTTCATATATATTTCTTCTACTTTACTGGCAGTATTGACATAATTCGTACTCTTGCTAAAGGGGGGCTAAATGTAGTGTCATAAAATTGTGACCCTTACAATTATGACCCTTACAATTTTAACCGTATTTGAGGCCATCACTTTGGCGAAACTATCTTCTTCCCCAACCGGGACCCATTTATGCACCTTCACCCTTGAACCTCTCCTTGTTTAATCCCTGAGATGGCCTCATGACCCAATCTAGACCCCAAGATATGGAAGGACAAGGGCATGGTACCCTTGTCCCCCTAGGACAGGGGCGTGGTGCCCTTGTCCCCCCTCTTAGAGTGGCCCCAAGATAAGTCCCTCTGGTCATCTCTGCATTTTGGATTCCAAATCTCCCCAATGTTGGCCTTTGGTGAGATGCATTAATTCTCTGGAGTATGTATAAAAGGGAGTTATTCTTCTCATTTACAGATACATAATAGGCATAGGAGAAAAATATACACAAAATACATGATAGGCGAAGTTCAAGAATTCAAGCCTTCAAGCATCCATCAAGTCTTCTTCATCATGTATCTTTTTCATTTATCCATCAGAGCAACATTAAAAGATTAATTTGCAAGCATGTGTCTATGTTAGGGTTTTGTCATGTTACATGCCATTTCATGCAACACTTGTGATTACATTCAAGAAGAAAAACAACCATCATCAACAAACTATAGATCTACAAGGTATAAATTTCCATCATTTACATTTAATCATTCGCAATTACTTTCTTTCAAGGTTGATTCCTCAACCGAGATTTGACAGAGGAAAATCCCTATCCACAACCCTTCTTCCCTTATTTTTTGTGTGTAGGTTGCAAATGTGTAGCTATAATTGTAGGCATTTTCAGAGATGGAAAAACGCTTTTCATTTTGCCAATTTTTTGGAGGACCGTGTGCACTTTCAACACGGTCCTGACAATTTTTTTCCAAATTTGTAGGCTAGATCCATATCAGTCTAAATATCTTAGATCCAAAGTTACAGCGCAATCCCGAACCAGTAGCCCCTCATTTCACCCATTTTATCTCTCTTTTCTGCATAGTCAACAAGTAAACTCTTCTACTTGCAATCCACTTAGAATTCACATCCTTGTTTCCCTTGGATTTGGATCTAGTGGACTCAACCCCTATTTTGAATGTAAAGTATCTCCCAAGTGAAAATTATCCTAGTGTTTTCCTTTCTCTCTCCTCGGTGGGGAGTCACTAGGGTTTGATTTTCCACTTTACACCATCTACTCCTTTTTGTAAAGATTTACCTCCCAAATAACATACTTGTTACCTTTAAGCTTCAAATTTCTCTTCTCCTTTGAGGATAAATGTGAATGGAAATCACTATATTTTAAGAAGTAGGAGACATCAAAGAAGCAGTCATCTGTCATACTGATGAATAATATTAGGGGCAGATCTTCCTCTTCAATAGCTTTACTTTGTGCAATAATTTTAGTTAGACCTTTTCCCCTAACCAAATTAGTAGGTCTAATGTCTACATCATATTCTTGCACCTTGGCTATCCATGAACACCTTTTATTACATCCAATTTCTTGCTGGGTAAGGATACTTCTCACACTAGTTTCAGGAACAAAAGTAACTACATGGGAATGCAAAATATAGAATCTAAAACTTTTTAGGGCTTTCACTACACCATAAGCATGCTTTTCAATGGAGAATACTTGAATTCATATTTCTTAAGAGGAACACTCATAAAAGATATGGGAACCTCAATACATTGTTCATTTTTCTGCAACAATATAACTAGCAAAGAATGCTCTAACACATAGTTGTTTATGATGAAATCCATGGTGAAATATGGGTGTAATAGAGTTGGTGCATTTACAATTTCCATTTTTACATTCTCAAAAGTTTGTTTCCCGTCAGAGCTCCATTTGAAAACAGGGTGATTTTTCATCATCTCAGCAATGAGCTTTGTTGGTTCAGCAAAGCTAGGGACAAACCTTCTCAAAAAGTTTACCTAGGCAAAGAAGGATCTGATGTTGTCCTTATTTGCAAGGAAGCTTAACTACATGATGGACCTCTCTTTCTCAAGATCAATTTTGATTCCTTCTCTTGAAATGATATGACCTAGAAGTTTCGCTTCAGTCACAACAAAAATAGATTCCTTAGGGTTTAGTGAAATTTCCTCTTCCTGACATCATTGTAAAACTACCTCAAGGTAATGTAAACGATTGGCTCTCTTCTTGAAGAAAAATGTCAAATCATTCAAATAAATCACAATAATCTTATTTTTGAGATCTCCAAAAGATAAATCCATGACCCTTTGAAAAGTTGTGCTTGCATTAATAAGACCGAATGTCATTCTATTATAAGAAAATACACTAATGGGGGTTGTGAAGGCCATTTTATGTTGGTGTTCTGGGGCTACTTCAACTTTATTGTAACCTGAGAAACTGTCGAGCATTGACATCATCTCAGAACTAGCAACAGTTTGCAATATATGATCCATTTTTGGTAAAGGATTATTAGCTTTTAGAGAGGCATGATTCAAATTCCAAAAGTCAACACAAATCCTTATCTCTACAATTTTCTTCCTTATAGGAACCAATTGGCTACCTAAGTGGTGTAATGTATGGGATATATAATCTTTTCATTCCACATATTATCAATTTCATTGAAAATGACATCAACTATTTTAGGGTTGTAACTGTGCTTCTTTTGTCTGAAGGGTGAGATGCCAAGTTTCAATGAAATCCTATGTTGGAATTTCCCATTCCTAAACTTCTTCAAATTGGCATAACTCCATGCAAAAACATCCTGATAGCATATCAACAAAGAGACAAACCTTTCTTTCTCCTTTGGAGAAGAACACTTACCAATGCAAACAAACTTAGAATCATCCAGAGTCCCAATATTCAATCGATCATAGTCAATAGATGTTTTAAAGGGGTTACTTTTCTATTTCAAATACTGATCATGCCTATTAAATAGATTTTAAAGAGAAACTGACCCCTTAGGTATCTTATTGCCCTTCAATTGCACAACTTCAACTTCCTTTCCCTTGTAAATATGAATATCCTCTTCTAGTACATCATTACTTTCATTCTTACTACCTTCAAAATAACAATGGGCAAATGACTGAGACTTTTCAAAAAAATCTATGATCTATTAATCATCATTGAACATTTCTAGATATCCACATTGTCAGGGACATTAGGTCAATAAAAGACCTCTACTTGAAAGGGTTTATCTACAAAATTAGTGTGTGGTAGAAGCAATGAAGTTGAGATGACTAGGGAATCATCTCTAGTATTTTTACTTCTTTGAACTGATTCAATAAGGAAAGCATCAAGCCTCTCAATACAATCCCAAACTCTATTTTTGTAATGTTTTAGCCAACCATTATTTACAGTGTAAATTTTCCTAATCTATTTTACAATTAATTTAGCATCCCCCATGACTCTCAACTTATTAATCCCTTTTTATTTGGTTAACCCTAGACCGATTAGTAGGGATTCATACTTCTCTGTGTTGTTGGTATTGAATTTTTTTAATTTAAACAACAAAGGGAATTGGTAACCATCTGGTGACACCAAAACTACCCCTGCTCTTGATCCAACATTAGCACAACTTCCATCAAATTATTGTGTCCATAACTCATTCATCTAATTGGGGTTGATTTGTTTTGTACTGTCACTGGGGGTAGAAGAACACATGTAAGTGCCAAGTCTAGTTTCTACAAATAAAATATCTACCCTCGGGTCTCTAGACTTCAATACCATAAATTTGGCCTTAAGTTCAGGGTTCAGACACATCTTTTTCCCTTCTAGTGGAATTAGGAGATGAGACCAATCTATTTGTATTTCCCCTCCCAAGTCTTTACAAAAGATTCTACTTAGGAGCATTCCATAACTAGAAGGAATATGAGAAACTACTGCAGTCAACTTCAATCTCCTTTTGGGAAAGTAGCTAAGGTAGCCTATGCATCTTTAATTTGTCCTATAATAGGGATTACAGAACCATCCATGGAATAACATTTACCTTTAGAGGAGGTAATAGAGAAACCTATGGCTTGTGCTACTTGAGAAGGCATCACAATTTTTGAGGCCACATAATCAATATTACAATTACTTAGCCTAAAACCAAAAATAAACAGGGACACATAGAAGGGTTTTGGTCTAGCGATGGTGTCTTGTAAACTATAAGGATCACTTTTAAAATTCGAGCAAATTTGTTCATCAACACAAACCTCATTTTCACAAGAAAACTGGGTATTACATTGGGATGACAGGGTTCCTTCTTTAACATACTTGACTAACCTATCAAGTTCTGTAGGATTTAGTCTTAGGTATTCAACTTGATAGATATAAATTTTAGTATTCTTACTAGATTGAACAATGTCAAAAGAGCTGGGGTTTAATGCAACAAAAGAAGAAGAAGACGGTGTTACCTCAGTTTGTGTATCTTTAGGGGTACCCTGTTCTAGCCTTTCCTGTTTCATCAGAAGAAACTCTAGAGTAGAAGAATAACTACCTTGTTCTCCCTTTGCATGTTACATTCTAGTGAACACAAGACAATTGGTATCATCCACCTTAACCAACACATCTTCCTTGTCACCAATGTCAGGTAAATACTTAGAGAATTTCACACCAACAACTTTGGATGAGTTGGGTTCTTCTACATAGGGTTCAATGACATGTTCACTTGCTGAGAGCATCTATGTATATCTTATCATCTCCAGATAGGTAGATCCATCATGATCTGAAGTCATATGTAAATTATAGTGATTGTTTATACTGGAAGGAGGCCCCCCAATTGCCAACCTTTGATTTAGAGTAGTTATAGACATTGTCTTATTATGAGCTCCTTAATGGTTATAATCCCTCCTAGGAATATCTTGATATTAATTTGATGGACCTTTCGACATCTGTCTCTTCAAAGTGGTTATATAATTGGTGAACCTCTATATCATAGGATCGGTAGATTTTATTGGTGATGGTTTACCAGTCTACAATTCCCTCTTCCATTTTCCAACCACTATTAAGTCATCCTCAATTGTTACTACCAAATTTTGGGCAACATCCATATCAACTGCACCTTCCCTTTTAATGGTGAAACTTATATCAGGTGGTACGGTGTTAATGAACATAGCTCTTAAAAAATGAGCATCGGGCCTTATATTTGAAGTGATTATGGTATACAACATTAAATTTGGCCATAAAATCTCTCATTGTCTCATGAACTTCATTTTTCATGGACCCTAGTCGACAAATCAAAACTAAATCATCTTCTGCTATTTTGAACCTACTTTCAAACTTATTTCTCAACGTATTCTAATCATTGATAGAACCATTAGGTAGGGAATACAACCAATCCTTTGTAGGACCAACCAGACACTATAAATAATCTCATAGCAACATCTTCATGTTGCACTAATAGAATAGAGGATGTGAAAAAGAAGGCCTTCATATATTCATCAAGAGGGACCTTCCTATCTCCACTAAACTTGGGTATAACTTTCCTGGAACCCCTTGGTAAATCATGGAGTTGGACTCTAGCCACACATGCAAGTGGACCTATCGTTGCTCCCCAAGGAATGGGTTGAGCCATAGCTAAAGGATTATGAATTGGGAAATTGAATTGTATGGGTAGTACAATGTTGTTCAAAAGAAGAGCTTGAAAAAATATATTTGAACCCCTGGGTATAGATTTAATAGACTTGGAAGGAGAGGATCTCCTACTAACAAAATTAACCTTTCGCCTAGGTGGGAAGACTGAAAATTTAAAAGACTATAAGAAATCAAAGTCCTTATCAACCGCCCCTTTCTTTTTATCACCCCTAGTATATCTTTCGGAAGCCATAATTTAAACAAAGCAATAACACTCAGAGCTGCCAACTTCTACTTATAGTGGAAGATATAATTAATTATTGGGGCTTGCAATGGGTGAACTTCGTTGCTACAATTACCATGTCCCTCTTGAGCATTATCTAAATGCATAATATTTTCTCCAAATTATTCCTCTTTCTCCGATACTTCATTAGCCCCATGAAACTGGTAGTCAGTTCATCTTTGCTACCAAGAAAACAACCGAAGACCTACAATTATATCTTCTTGATTATTAATGAACCAATCTACATTAGGCTACAAAATAGGAGCAAAGAGTCTTGGTAAAGCCATGGCTAACTACTGAAAGGTATTTCATAATAAAAAGTGGTTAGTTTCTCAGTTCCCTAGCAACATCGCCAAAAATATGTTGTTTAGCAGATTTATAATGTAACTTTATATTCTCACACCCACGGAGGTGACAAATGTAACCATACTTGAATCATTCTATAACAACTATTTACTAAATTATTCTCTGCTTATTATAAAAATTGGCAGCTACCTTCGTTAGATATTCAACTAATGATAATCTACTCAAGATTACTTTTAACCAGAAAGAAAATTAAGGAAAGGCTTTTAACTAGAAATATTTGAAAAGAACTCACACAACATGAACCCAACTTTTAACTTTTCAAACTTTCAAAGAAATAAAATAATCGCCACAAAAGCACCATTCACAAATAATCCTTTTGCAGTGGTAGAAATAAACAAATATCTACTATTCTAATATAAGATAATCCATTGATCAACCATTCAACATGAACATAAAGAATCCATATACCACAATTCAAAGATCATAAATATTTGAAATCCATGAATGTCTTTCTATATTGAAATTAACAGGAAAACATAAAGTACTTCAATGTTTTCTTGCTCTAATTAGTAAATCAAAGTTTTCCCAAAAGATCCTCAATTTAATCCTTGTCCAACTATTTAAAGAATACAAAAGGTAATAGTTTCTTAAAGACAACAATTTTAAAACCAAGTCTTTAAAATATCTAGAGCGCCCATACTAGAGAAAGAAATAAAAACTATGAAATTAAAACTATCGCTCCAGCTCCAGAATCTTTGTCTTCAATCACCTCCACCTCCCATTGATCTCGTGCTACCTCCTGTACTCTGATCCTCTGCCTATATTCTTGGTACCTAGTGACAATCATGGTAATATTTCTACCCCTTGGTGTATTAGGGATCTACAACCATTTCTTTCTTTGAAACAACTTTATCTGTTCTAGCGAATGTTTTATGTATGCCATCAACCTTAGCTTCAACATAAATTTGTAGATTTCTCAATCTCTTGAACGTCTTTGAGGCCGTATTCTTAGGATTCTTGATCTCCATTTGGTAAATCTCATTGTATTTCTCTATTATCTCCTCGAGCTCACACACATTTTCTTCAAACCCATCCATGAGATTTACTTCCAAGGCATTGAAGTTTTCTTTTATCTTCACTAGGATCTTGAAATACTATTCCAAAATTTTATTGATATCATTTATATAATGACCATAAATTGTCACTTTCCAATCTAATTCTTCAAGCCAAGAGGGGTAAATTTCTTTTGGATGCTCTACCAGATTCCCTACAATTAGCACAACAGTATTCATGAACATGACCTCTGCAATCTCTCTAGAGAGTATGTATGCGCTTCCATGCTTTTTTTTGACATGCTAGAGCTCAACTACCAATTATTTCCTTTTATTGATTACATTAACATAATGCCATCTCAATTTGGTGATGTAGAGGAGGCCCCCTTGAAATAGTTCTTCCATCCATTTACTATCAACTTTAGCATATCCAGGATTATTCTTAACCTTTTGAACGGTTTCAGGATCAATGCCTTGCACATTTGAACTTGAGGCTCCTCTGGTAATAGGATTTATAATCGATGAGATGAAATATCTCAAAGATTGCACCTAAGACTGCAAGTCAAGATTTTATTTCTTCTGTTCCTTGGCTCTTTTGATCAATGCACTAATTAAAAAAATAGCATGATAAACATCCTCCTCCAAGATAAAAGGTCCCATGTCCACGTGGCTGATTTTGTAATCATTTTTTGTTATCTCATTTTCATTCATATCCCTTACGGGATCAATAATTTCTAAAAATTGACCACCAAACATAGAATTAGAAATGGTTCAAGAAATTATCTTAGCCTTTTTTGTTTTCCAAGAACCCTTCACTAACATAGCGAAAGTATCAATTTCATTGGTGGTGGGAGTGACACTTTTTCTCTTCTCTACTTCTATTTTCACCCAAGGTGGAGAAGTAGTCTGAAGTGTTTAATCTTTATTGAGAACACTCACAAGGGCATTTTGAACTAGAGAAGTGGGAATTTATAATAGTGGAGGAAAATAATTATCACCAATTATCTATTAGTAAATGGCTTCGGAGTCAACAAGTATTGTTTTCCCCTTGGTTTACATAGATTCATCATCACGCTCACAAACTAATTTGAGCTTACCTCCAGTTTCCTTAATCTTATCTCTATCACCTCCAGACTATGAGCTTTGACTAGACAATTCAGTCGTTGACTTATCTATGGACACATTCATCATGGAAATTGAAGTGACGCCTTGCTCTATTCTAGATGATGTTTTTTGTTTCCATGCAAGATTGACATTATGTCGCCAGTTATTATTTTACCAATATGATGTTCTTCTAAGAATAGGGGCAATACAAACTATCAAATTTGAAACCTCATATTGTGACCAATCAATTTTGGATGGGGTTTTTGTGGCAAGAGTGTGATACTTCGGGTCAATAAAGACCTCATCTTCCTCTGCATCATCAAGGACACTAAAATAGATACCAAAAGATTGTATTTGGTGCAAAGTGAGCCTCATGAAACGTCTTTTGTGTAGCTCATTGTCTTCAGGATAGTCATCCTAAAAATCTTTAATATCTAGCCGATGCATATAATTTTTGGTCCCATACAAATATTGCCTCACATACCCCTTGCTGTCAAAGCTACTCTCACTAGTAAGAACTAAAAATGAAATTCATCTAGGGTTTTCTCAACTGCTTTGGCAACATTATTGGTTTTGCAAGAAAAGAAAGGCATAGATAATGGAAATGCATGCCCCCTTTTCCTATTTTTAAATATTTCACATTTACCATAGTCATTTGCTGGCACACTTCAAGAAACACAAGAAAATTAGTAGGAAATCGAGGAAGCTTCAATGGAGTTTTATCAAAATCCCCCATTCTAAGATATGTGAACCTATCAAACTAGGTATAAAAACTTCTTAATTGCATCACCAGAGTGGCAGCTTTACGTGAAATTTGTAGTCTGGGGTTTCCTTGAACTCTTTTAACAATTTCCATTAGGATAGCATCACTGACATGGGAATAAATTTTCATCCCCACTTGCATGGTGAGTTGGGGAAGCCTCCTATAAATAGACACATATTTTTTGGGAGACCCTCATATTTCTAATCCAATCTATATAGCCCCTTGTTTAGCTAGAACATAAATTAGATACAAATGCATGTTGAAAACTATAGTCCATTGGAGATTTTCCAATTGCTCATTCAAAAGCCGACTAATTATGGTGGCCCAATTGATAGAATTTTCCTAACTACAAATGACCAAAGTAAAATGACACATCCAGAATTCAAAAGTGTTGAAGAAAGCACTTAACTGCACATGATGCAACAAAAAATGCTTTCTGAAATTTCATCCTTGAAATGTATGACTTACCTCCTTTTTCAGACTTAAATGAAGATTTAGCTATGAAATTTCTGCACCAATCTTCACGAGCTTTCAAAATACTCTTCTCTTGCAATTATAGACATCTCCTCAGGATATTATTTGTCTACAATACACAACACATGGAAAATGCTCTCAGGGGTAATTCATGCAAGCGGTGTTCCATCTTCAACTTAGATTTCTTGAGTTTCCAACTTATATCTCTTTGCGCATGAAATTACTAAATAAGAACAAAATATGGCAACCAAAAAATGTCCTGCATGTGCTAGGCCACTTTGGAGAATTTTGTCTTACAATGATGTTCTACCGCCCTGCTCAAGGATCTCTAAAAAAATTTCAAAATCAAGGTGTTCAATTTCAGTATCTCCTATACCCGCCCAGTGATTTTGGATTCCACTTTGCATGAGCATGAACTAGATAATACACTTCATGAAAAGCACAAGAAAAAAAGGAATACATGTTCAAAACTCATTCACCACCTCATCTGTGTACTTATATTGACATGACATGCATTTAATACTGCATTTACTCCACTCCTTGAAAAACGGCCTTTTAATTTGCATGTTCCTATTTACAAGAGAAATCAAGGTTAGTCCATACAAATTACTTCACAAGGTGATGTTGCCCAAAAACCTAGGAAGCACTTGCAAATCACTTGATCATGAAAGACTTGAACTTCAGAACTAACGATTGGGACTTTTGAACTTTTGGTAACTTATGCTGAAGAGACCAAGACACAAGACAAAGGGACAAGTCAGGTGATTGGGAACTTATGAAAACTTAGAACTCTGGGAAAAGGTTCAAAAACTCACAAAAGTCGTGACTTGGGGCATAAACTATCAAAAATAATCAATGATTGCAAGAAACCATGGACCATCCATCGAATAAAATCAACAATAGGAAAACTCTTAAAGTTTGCAATCAAACTGATCTCATGTCTTGTTGATAAATCAAACATCAATATGTCGTATACAAAGAACGGTACACTCAAAATTAGTCAGATCAATCTTATACAGAGTACTCACTCTTTGAAACTAGACATTCCCATCAATGATCAAGCAATCAAAACAATGACATAGATCAGTATGGTTGTTGGTTTTTTTCCCAAATAGTCTTATCTTTATCAAATGATGATAAGTCGTGTTTCATCTTTCAAAATCCCCCCAAAAAAAATTCAAAATCTAAAAAAATCAAAATCCAAATTTTTATAAAATGTCTTGAAAAATTCCAAAAAAATAAAAAACATTGAAAACTGATCCCAAAAAAAAATCTTAAAAAGTCCTAAATAATCCAAAAAAAAAATCTTTCAAAACTCCAATAAAAGAAAACATCAAATAAAATCTCAAAACCAAAAAAAATATAAAAATAATTTTAAAAAACCCAAAAATAATACATCAATCACAATTCACAATAAAATATTCTTTGCAAAGACAAACATTTGAGCATACACAACTAGAACACCATGCAAAACATTGAACTGAACAAATCATCCATCAACAGACAAACTACCAAGCTATCCTACAACTTAACTAATCAATTGCCTATCATTTTTAAACATCCTTTACAAAAAACATGCCTTTACGGAAATATTGTTCCTAAAATAGACACCCTATCAGATATCATGTCCTAACAGACACATCTTTCCTACAATGGACATCCTATCAAACAATCATCCTATCAAGAAACACTTATCCCTGGCAAGCAAATCATTCTCGTTGTTGACTCCTTTGGTCAAGTTAGTCTTATCATTTATTTCATTTCTTTGTCATTTTATGATGAATCATGTTCTTATGCTACTCGAGGATGTCCACAACTTACTAGAGAAGATAGGATGGGCGTGGTCTTTTTCTTTGTTTGTTGTCTGTGGTATGAACCAATGAAGTTCTAGGGCATTGGTATTTTGGGTGTCTGTGTTGGTACATTCATTTGACAAGTATCCTATGCAAAAATCTAGGTCAAGGATAGCTATGCTTGTGACTATCACACATAAATCGACCCTTAGTGCTACACCCAAAATGGAGGGGTTCACTCCTTGTCTTCCATGTGTTTGTTACTACAATGGGATATCAATTAAATCTTGGTTTCTTATACCCTTGTATACAAAGCTCCATTGATACATAATAAGGCTCAATGATGAAAATGTTGTGCTAAAAAATAAAGGCACAAGAAGTTGTGATTATATCTTTTCCAACCTCTTTATCTCATTTATAATTTCATCTCAAATTATTTCCTCACATCAACTATTCTACCAATCAATCAATTCTATTTCCTAATCATTCTTCACCTTCATAATATCTCATCAATCATTTGTCTTATATAGGATGTGTCCTTCCTAAAACCGGACAAGATCATCTATCTTAATCTCATATAGGATGTATCCTTCCTGAAACCAAACGTTTTGATCATCTTTTTCTTATATAGGATGTGTCCTTCCTAAAACTAGACTTGATCTTGATCCAATCAATCCTTTCAATACAATCAATCAAATCGATAAATCAATCAATCTACAAATCATTCCTACCATTTCTTCTACCCAATCAAACCCATCCATATTATCAAATAATCATGCTACTATCTCACATTCCTCTTTTTTCGAGAGATCATTCATGCCTTTAATGCAAAAAAAATCTTGCAAGGGGACATTAGACCCTAATATCACCAGGGTATATTAGGGTAGAAAATTTTGAAACTTTTCTTTGATACAACATTGTTCCAACATTATCTCAAAGAGGGGAAAATGTAGACACCTAAATATGTCTCATTGGTTGCATACTAATTATTCATATTATTACTTGAATAATTTTTTAATTATTTAATTAATCTAATTAAGATTATTCTTCTAAACTAATCATCACTCTTTATCATCTTACTAATTATTAAATTTCCAATTCTATAATTACTTAATCATTTAACCTCCTCTTTATATTAATTAAATATTTATTATTTAATTAATTACGATTTAATTTCTTTAATTAAATAATCTAATTAAATTTCTAATAAGTAAGTAATTTTTTTAAACTATTTAATTAACTAATTTATTCTTCCAATCCAAATCCCCAAATCAAATTTCATCTAATTTCAAATACATGTCCATTTCAATTTTATGATTCGAAAATGTAAATTCAACTTACATGCAAATCAAATTGAATTTCAAATAAAAATCATACATTGCATGCTTAAATCATAATGAATTAATCAAATTAATTATCTCACTATTTAACTCAGTGAACTCTTCAATCTCCATTTCTAGCTCCAAATCAGCTTTTTATAACAATGCATTCAATCAGTCATCTCCCTAGTTAATACAGTTAACTATTCAATCTAATCAATCATCTATTCAATATATCCACTTAATAATTCAATAATTTGAGTTCCACCTTTCAATCAAATCAGTTCAACTATCAATTGACATGCAAGCTCACTTGAGTTCCACCTCTCAATCAATCTCCTCCAAAAATGTATAACTCAACATCAATTCTCCATTTTCAACAATCATGAACTTTTAATCTTTGTTCCATTTACAAGTTAACAATGCAAGAGAGATAGCATTACTCAAGGAAGAGAAGGAAAATGGAAGTAATTTGCATCTATGCAAAAGGGGGTTTTAGTTGAGTATTTTATATCCTTATTGTATTGAATGCATGCTTTGATTGATGTTTTGGAATTCATTAGTTAGATAGGATTCATGATTTCCTATTATTCCAATTAGAAATGATGAATTTTCCCCTAACATAGCACATTTCATCATTATATTTTGGCCTATGCTTGAAATATCATTCTGATCCATATATAAAGAACATCTTTTATCCTTCAAAAGCAATAACAGGTGAGCACTACAATCTAATCTAATTTAGAAAAGTTATAAAAGCCATGAGATATCAATCTATATAAAAACATACTACAAGCATTCTACACTCAAGTGTTTATTTATGCTTCTCGTTTATTACTATTATGATGTTATGACACTAACACTTGCAAGGTTTCATAAAACTAATCATATCACCATATTTATGTACAACTCCTTGAAAGAGTTTCATACCTAAGGTAGTCTTGTCATTTTAGCATTTATCATTTACTTAGCTTCCATCTCTTCAAAGACACTCTTTTTTCATCATCGCTATTGTCAAGGTGGGAATTCCAACACATGATTTGTGACTTATATAAGCCCATGTACAACAAAATCTATTTCCTTCATTTTTGTGTGTGAAATATATAGATCTGATAGCAAAAAATTTACAAATGAATTAAGCAGACAATAATAGACATTTCCAAACTTTGAATGGATGAAAACCCTTAGGCTAGGTTACTCAATTCCTATGCCCTAGCTACTTTGACCTATATTTTCAAAAGACAAGTGTATAGAGCTTCTTGATTCCATTTTTGGTCATCTTCCCAGTACTTTGTCACTTTAAAGCATGAGCCTCCAATGCTTCTATCCAATACAATCAAG
This sequence comes from Cryptomeria japonica, assembly GCF_030272615.1. Classification (NCBI taxonomy): domain Eukaryota; kingdom Viridiplantae; phylum Streptophyta; class Pinopsida; order Cupressales; family Cupressaceae; genus Cryptomeria; species Cryptomeria japonica. The sequence continues at coordinate 755,738,736 of NC_081407.1, read as the reverse complement.
TTTAGATTTCTATGTCAGGTTTTTCTCTGTGTCCATCTTAGATCTTCTTTACTAGTTTTTGTCTTTCATTGTGTATCTCCTCAATGCTATTAGATTTAGTCATTTCACCATTGCTAGCATAGTTCACTTACACAGTTCATTATCTCAATATTTTGGGATAAAAGAACGTAACTTAAGTGAATAACTCTTGCTTGGGGATAACAACTAGGCCAATTTATGTTCCAATGTTATGAAACGAATTGAGATCTTCCCATTGTATTGATTAATGATATCCATTTTCTATAATTTCACTTCCGTATAATTTTATCAACAACTTTTTTATCTTCCTTCAAATTTGTAATCTTCTAATGTCCCTTCATAAAACCTTGCTTAATTGATAACACTTATTAAAAAAAATAAAAACAGGTCTAGTTAACTTAGAAACCAACATTTACAAATTCAAAAATTTTCTTTATAAAATTTACAATTTAACTAATTTAGTTTCCCTTGTATTTTGATACTTATTCTAGAAACTCTCCCTTTCTTACTTAACTGGCACAAATCTTCAAAGATTGATTCATATGTCACTTGTATGGATTTTGCATTTCTTTATGGTAACGTCTCAATTTTAATACTTCAATACTTGAAGTTCTTTAATAGTGAAAGTCTCAACTTTAATACTTAATAATTGAAGTTTTTTTAATAGTGAAAGTTCTTTTCAATCTTAATATTTTATAACCCATGCCTTTATGGAGTGTTTATGAACATTTTCTGTTTAAATTTGTGCATCTAGAATATTCTCATATAAAATTTTAATAAAATAAAAATTGAAATTTTTTCTTATTTTAGTACAACTGCTTAAAAATTAAAAATAAGCTTTAAAAAAAGACAATTTCAAAATTGAAAATAAGGTTTTAAAAAAAAAGCAATTTCATTCCGTATCCTGTGCAGGTTACGGTGAAACAGACCCCCACTTGCCACAGTATCGGAGATGGCTAGTGTACGGAGGCGGAGATAGGAGGTGAGCATGTGGAGAGATAAGGAGTCGAAAAAAAGGCAGAAGAATGGAGAAGGGTGCAGAGAGATAAGGAAACGGAAGAAACGGAGGAACAACAGAGGATGGAGGAAGGATACAGAGTGATAAAGACTTAAGAGGAGCAGCGTTGGAAATGGAGGAATGATGCGAATTGGAAACTTACCCTAATACTTTATTAGTCAAAATTCATACCTAAAAAGTTATTCTATGAAGGCAATGTCTGAATTTTAATTCTCATGCATCAAAAGTTATTTTCATTAAGAAAAAGAATTTGAAGTGGAATCAGTTGCTGCTCGTCTCGTCTCTCTATCCAATTTCATACTCTCAACATAGAATGACAAAACACACACACCAATTGTTATTGGTAGATAGTGATGCTTTGAATTATCTTGTATCCTATGCATTCAATACTGCTACAATTTTTTAAATTATCTTGTATCCTTTACATTCAATGCTATTTTTGAAGTTATCTTCTATCCTACACATTCATACAATTTTTTCAAAAAGCTTAAAAGCAGATGGAACTGCCGAAGGAATAATTTTTACGTAGTGGCCACGCTCAATAACAGAGTGTCGTGTCGATTAAGAAATCTCTTCATATAATTTAATTTAAATGTTTTCAAAAATACATTAAATATAACATAAAAAACTACATCAACCACCATGATATATTATGAAAAATACATTAACAAATGTCTCATAGCAAAAAGTATTCTTCAGAACGAATGAAAATAAACATCAAAACAAATGTGTTCTCTGTGTATTCTTTGCCGAAATTAGGGGATCAAACATTTACATTCTTCATCTTTATCCAGTTCATTGAATTCGGTATCACAAACCATATCCTATTTACATTTGATCAGCTTATTTTTTGTTGATCGCCTTACGACTGACCCAATGAGTGTAGACTGACTTTCTTTGAAATCTCGCACACAAAAGCAAATAATTATAAACAAATGCCCCCGTTTCGACAGTTGAAAAGAAATGAAAAAAAGGGTAAGACAATGCAAAGAATTGCATGATCTCCATAAATCTTTTGAGACACCCCATTGCTGTGATTATGATGATGATAATTTGCACTGCTAGGTGGAGGCGGCGGTGACTTCTTCTTCTTTTTCTTGTTCTTCTTTTTCATTACTGAAGGCGGTCTCACCATTACCCCTGCATATTGAGAAGAAAATAGCATTGAAGCATTTTCAGACGATACAACTCCCGTACTGTTCTTATCAAGACTGCTGATTTTTCTGTTTTCTGTTGTTGTATAGATGGACAGAGAGGTCACTATGAAGACCCCTGTGATCAACACAATCATCAACACAGATCTCATCTTCACCGAATTCATCATGCTTAACATTCTTTCGCCTTGATAGCTTGTCCTGTCATGTGCTGCACTAAACCTCAAAATGTATCTTTTGATTCCTGACAGCCTGTCTAGCTCTCCGTTATGATACACAATTCAGAATTATTTAATGCAAAGGTTTCTTAAAAGTTACGGCATCACACCTGTAATAAGTTTAAAGTCAGTTTTGCATGTAGGTTTCTTAAAAGTTACGCCATGAATGCAGTCAGTTTTGCATGTAGATGGAAACGTAACAGTTTATTTTTAAAGATATTCGTTACACTCGGTGAGTGCTCTCTTCCATTAGACATAAACTTTACCACTTCTGGTTTCTTTTTCTTTCATAATAAAATGTTATAGTAGAGATAATGTCTATAAATTAAAAGTTAAAAAGCAAAAATATACAACACACAGTACTTAACCGAATATCAGATTACAAAACATTAAGCATAGTCTCAATCCTTGACAATTTACTAATAAATTGTATATAATAGGCTACACAAATATTCCTTAATACATCAAAAAGTTAATTAGAATTTACATAAATAGTTTAAAACCCTAAACAAAAAATTCGAAAACCATACATTTAAACAACTGAAACATTATAAAATTCAAAACAGCGGCCGACATTGTACTATTTTATTTACATTAGATATATTTATTGAAAAAGACGGGCCAAGATTTGATGGAAATCAAACATTGAAAAGGCTGAATTTGCAGATCTAAATGAAACACTTTCAGGAGCCGAAAGCAATGAAAAGAAACGAGGTGGAGGAGAAAACCAGAGACATAGCCCGTAGAGATGTATGAGTTAGAAAAAGTGGGGAGACATAATAATAACCTGAACTGCCAGAACACTTGGGTTTCTCTCTTCCGCCTCTGTACGGAGATCTTCTGTAAGAAGATCCAAACGAAGAAGAGCTTGACGCCGCCTTTGAAAGATTTGACAATTTAAGGGGATGGCTTAAAGAGCACACACTAAGCTCTGACTTTTAAGCCCGTTTCCGTTTTCCGTTTTGTCATTTCTGTCAGGGTTACGCTTGGTACTGTTCACTGGTCGCTTGCTTGCATCTCTATGCATTAACCGTACTCCTTCTGTGGCTTGTGTGGAGCCCCTCTCAACCTGTCTATGTTCACCGTTTCCTTTGCCGTTACTCCTATGTGCCGTGTGTGCCATGTAAATTTTAAATTTTGAAAACTGTTTTTCCCGCTCGGTCAAATCTACGTATGCAGGTTTCAAATACAACAATTTTCATTTCCCCCCACTCCCTACTTGTGCCAAAATGGAAGCTTTGGAAGCTTTGGAGCAGGTATGGAAGGACTGTTATAATCATATATCTCACTAAGAAATGCTCTGGTATACATGTATGCAAAAGTACGGAAGCATGGGCCTAAACTTTGCACGAAGCCCCTTGTGGCAATGTCCAGCAGGAAGCACAGCAGCAACTTTGAATGCATGGCAGCGCCTGCCTGCAAGGCGCTCCAAGATGCTCTCTCTACTATTCCATCGAACCTCTGCAAAGGGTAATGTTTTCAATGTCATTTGTTGGGTATCTATTTGTAGGTAATCGATCTGATGTAGTTTTCAATAAAGGACATAGAGAAATCTAAATTTGGGTAAACAAATTTTGGAACTTTTCTTTTAGGCTATGCATTTCTTTATTATTCGCTGAAGGGTGTGTGAGCAGGGGTCTTTGTCCTCAAAGTCAAGGTAAGAACAAGGATTACACTCGCAAAGGGCTTCCTGTAGTTTGTTTGTTTCTAGTTTTACTTGTATCATATGTACCTAATCTAATTTGTTTCTTTACTATTTTCTTACCCAGATATTCTTAGGTGAAGGAAGGATTAAATTACTATATCTATTGCTTCCCATCAAAAAAAATTTACTATATTGAAGAAATTAGGTGCGAGTGCAACATGAATATGATGTTGGGTTGTGTAGGGTTTTAAGATAGATTGAAGCAGGCTTGGAATTTGACAGTCCACATAGCAATTTTTTAATTTTTAGATGGTATATGACATGCTAAAAACCATCTAAAAAATTATTGGACTGTATTCATTGACGGGTTATTTTTTTCTAAAACTATATATTATATAGTATTATAATTTTTAATATCTATATATATTTTTTTAAATATTTATTATTAAAATATAAATTTATTTTAAATATTTTAAAATGATAGGATAGAGTTGTTTCTAATTTTATAATATTTAAATATGAATTTTTAGTATCTATTTTCTTAAATAAATTTAGAATCTTAAAGTCAATTTATTTATTTTAAATATTTTTTATATGAATTTAGAAACTTGTCATAATTGAAATTATATTTTAATATTAATTTATAGAATAGTTTCTATTTTAATTATAAATAAGCTTTTTGAGTATGAATTAAATAGAGATTTGCATAGTAAGTTAAAAAAAAATTGCATATATTACAAGGCTTTTTTTCAATAAACAACATCTCCATTATCATCTTGTTCAAACTAAATTGTAGACAACCACAATTAAAAACTTTAAAATTATCATTAAATTGTTTGTGAGAGTAAATTTTTTTATATTTTGTCTAAATTAAATATTTTGTTGACAATGAATATTTTAATGAGATCAAGTTTCCACAATTGAATCCGAAACTACTATAATGAATATTTTTTCTTTAAACGTAAAATGAAAGGCAATGTAATTGTCATCAAATTCCAGGCTTAGATTGAAGCTAAATTCATTTTTTTAATTGTATTTCTTGACTTCTAGAATGTAGCTGGTTACAGAAATAGCACATTTTTCTTTTGCATCAATCAATTCAAAGCTTGATAAAAAAAAATAATTATTTGCATACATGAAATTTTTTCATGTATTTATGTACTTATTAAATTAAAACTATAGAATTTGTTCCATTATTACTACATTAGTGTGTTACATTCCCCTACTTTCCAATAAACACAAAAAAATTAAATTCTTGCTTTAAAATGCCCTACAATCTCTTAGGAGAACAAATAAAGTTATTTTTCAAAACATAGTTCCTAATAAGCCATTGAATCATAGCAATCTTTTTGCTACAAATATTTATCTTGTAATTTCAACAGTCAAAATAGAAAAAGCATTTTTTCCACTTAAGCATTAATGGGTCATCAAATTATTTGGACACTCACCATTACTTGCAATCCAAAAGAATCCCCCAGGACTCCAAAAAATACTTACAAAACTTAGGTTTCGCTAAAAAACAATCCTCACACTCTCATATGAGTTCAATGGCTGTTTGATGAAACATGGATAAAACCAAATGAATTTATCTCAAATAAGGATAGGCATGGTCCCACACACCTCAATACATGCTAAGAAAATAATGCATAATTTCATATGTCTGAAGCATTTTGTATGTTATTTTCTTTAATTTTTCTATGCAAACATAAATTAATTTCATGTATTACTCCATCATCACTTGTAAACCTCAACTTTCTATTCTTATAAGGTGTCAATATCACTACCAAAATTTGTGTTCCTTAATATGCACCTTGGTTGCATGTACTATCATCCTATCATACTATCATGATCTTGAATCCTGTTTCTTTAATGCTTTGATGGATAATCCTATATAATATTAAAAATCAATTTCATTAAGTAATTGTTTACACTTATGCAAAGGGAGAACATATTTGAACTCCATATCTAACTTTTCTCTATTGCATAATTGCTTACCTATATTTATATACTAGTAATCCATGTTGATTTCAAATTCCTACCATTTTGGAAGGCCTTTTATACTCATAATTTGAGGTACCAAGTCTTGATAACCAATTACCATGGCACCTAAGGGTACATCTTCAACCCTAGGATACTAGTCACAAGGAGTGAGTTTGTGCTATGAACCAGCAAGCGTGGTTCCACTTGTGGGTGAGTAGGCTAGGGACAATGTCCACAAAGATTCATACTTTCTTTTTATGGGAGTTCACCAACTAGCACAAGAACATACATTTATGAAAAATTCATAACACTTTGATGGAGGGCCTCTAGCCCTCAATCCCTAATCACATTAGCATATCTTCTTACAACTAATATCATTCAATTTTTCTTGCACTTGTCTCTTTTGCCAAAAAAATGCTACAAAAACTATATTTGTTTCATATTTTATGTTTAAAATTTATATATTGAAACCTTTTAGAGAGAATAGCAATTTAGAAGGAAAGATTTTAATATTCCACCACCTTACCATTTTATCATATAAATATTGATCATAAAGTCACATTAATTGGAACTTGAATATGGCCTTAATCTATTAAATAAAAAAGAAATATTAATGGGAAAATTATCTAAACTATGCTAATATCAAATATCTAAAGGTATAATCCAATTATCACCAATCAAATAATTAGATATTGAAAACATATCCAATCATTTTGAAGTAGATTCAAGACCACATTGCCTATTTGCCAAGTGTAAAGCCTCAATTGGGTTTTGTGTAATTCAACCTATGTGATTGATGATACATCCACAAGATTTAAAAAAGAGATATTATAACAAAACATAATTGAATATTAATAAAGCATACATATAGCTCTAAGTTTCTCCTCAAGATAAAGAATGACATTAAAATCCCCAACCAATTTTTTTTGATATGTGAAGTCAATTATTTTCACTATATTTATTAATTAGACAACCATATGACATGTTAAACATGTAGTTGTACAAATCACACTTTCTATTTTGAGAAAGTCTTGTTTGAAGAGGATTCAATAATAAAGATGTTGTATAACTATGCAAGTCATATTTTTTGTTATGATTTATAGAGTTTTGTAACAACAAGTTTTTATGGAGATAATAAAATTGAGAGATCATTTCTCACAATTTTTTCCAAGTATATTACTAGGTTTTATATGCAAATATTTGTGTTTTGTATTTATTAAGTACTTCTCTATTTGATATTTTACTATCAATTTTGTCAATAAAGTCAAAGGAAATACAATAACATAAGTAGGCCTTTTCTTGAAAACCAATACAAGTATAAATATTAGATGATGAAATAGAACATGTTCAATAATATATATACAACCTCGAGCTTAAACACATTGACATTGAATATGTTTTCAAATGTTAGTAAAAGGAACTTGCATCTCTTCCACAAAAAAATCATTTTATGAGGGAAAATAATATTAGGCTTATGAAATCAAATAAGATCCTAATATTTTGTTAGCAATGGGTGCATTGAACTCCCCAAGCTATCTATTAAGATACATGGGACTATTACCCAATCAATAGGCAAATCATATAATTGAAGGTAACTATTGATAAAAGACCAATGATGAATACATATAATAAAATAGTATAGATACTTGTCTTGCACTAAGGCACACAAATAATTATTTAACTTTCTTTAGATTTCAAATATTGACTGGTTCATGAAGAAGAAATTAAAGAGATTTACTAAGACAATGATCATGAAAAATTCAAATAGTGACAAGAATCAATCTAATGAATTAGGAAATGAAGGAACTAACCAATCAAAATATAAAGCCACAAAATATCATCTACAATCAATTGTCCATATTAAATATATACCAAGACATATAATCAAATTCACATAAAAACTCTTGATGAGATTTCCACTTGTATTGTATATTTCAAATGTCAATATTTCAAAAATAAATTTAAATTCCAAAAGGACCATAAACATACTTAAAGGATACTTTCATGATTGTTCTCACTATTCAAAGTCAAAATAAAATACACTTAGATCTAGTAGGAGTTGCCCATTCAAACACCTAGAAATAAAATTTTATTTACACATTTGGTACCTTATGTTTTTTTATGATTTAATTTTTTTAAAGAGTTGGGCACACCTCCTACTTTATATCTTTAATTTAACTGAAATTTTCTTTCATTTTTGCCATTCTTATCTTTAAATCACCTAGACAATTTGTTCCCACACACATATATAAATATAATTGAATTAATTAAAAAAAAATTCAAAAATTGATAACATTATTTAATTTAATTTATTTAATAATGATTTTTTATTTTGTTAAATTAGCTATTTAAAAAAAATTAATTTAATATTATATTTAATTTATTTTAAATAATTTTTAAATGAATGATTGATATATATATTTTGTATTAATAAAAAGAAAGTTAAAGAAATAAAATTTGAAGAAAAAGACTACACAAAATGGATGGTAGAAAATATATAATATTTATTTTGTATAATTACACAATTTCAATCTAAATGTTAACAGTCAGAGTCTAAATGTTAACAGTTATCCTGTTCCAGTATAAGTGAAAATTAACATATTATCTTTTTATATCCAATTGAAAATTTGCACTTATAAATCCAGACAGATTACCTTAATCTGCAATCCCGTGAGGTTTTTGACAACATAAATTTGCATTGCCTTCATATTTTTGCAGGCATGTTTACTGCAGTATTTCTAGCCGTCATGTATGATAATAACCGTCCCTTATGCTTCGATAGATGTTCCAAAGCTCTTGTTCAGAAACAGGCTGGAAATAGGCGGGAAAAATTAAAATTGTTGTAGGAAACGGTGAAAATGGTGGGTTAAGAGGGCCCCACACAAGCTACTCTAAGGAGTACGGTTAATGCAGAGACAGATGCAGGCAAGTGAGCAGTGAGGAGTACGAAGCTGGCAAAACGGAAATGGAAAAACGGAAAACGGAAAACAAAATGTTTTGACTGGCTTGAAAGTCTGAGCTTAGTGTGTGTTCTTTAAGGCTGGCCGAATTTAAGCTCTTCACAGAAGGCAATGGCTATGCAGCGGACAAAATGGCCCGCGCATGCCATGCCTTCTCCATGGATGCCCCCCATGTCCTGACTGCACGGCACTGCACCGCCTTCCATCGTCCTGCGCAAACGTCAATCAAACCGTACACATCCACCACCATCAATCCATCAGCTCGATAAGTTAAATATTTAATTTTTTTATTTTTATTTATTTTAATATAATTGTATTATAATATATAATTATGTGATTTTAACATATATGTAAATTTTAATAATATTATTTTTTAACTTTTTAAAATACATTAGGTAAATAACAATTTAATTTTTTAATTATATATTTCTTTTTTTAATAATAAATTTAATTTAAAAATAAAAGTAAAAAAGTTGTAATTAAGTAAAAATATGTGCAACTAACTAATATAAAAATTTAACACATATATTAAAAAAATTATTAATATAACTTTAAAATAAAAGTATAATATAATTAAAAAGAAGCTTTAAAAAATATAAAAAATATGTGTAACTTGGTTAAATATTTTTAACTAACTTAGTTACTTAGTTCCTTTTATTTTTAGTTTAGTAAATTTTTGATATTTCTTAACTTAAATATGTGTAACTTAGTTACTTAAATATTTTTAACTAAGTAACTTAGTAACTTTTAGTTTATTTTTTAATTTTTTTTAAACTTAAATATGTGTAACTAATCATTAATTTTAAGTTACATATGTTAAAATCACTTAATTAGTTATATATTATGGATGTTAAAATTTTACATTACTTACACATATTTTAATTTTATTTTTAAGTTATATTAATATTTTTTTAATATATATGTTAAATTTGTATATTTTGTATATTAGTTACATAGACTTAATTACACATATTTTTACTTTTATTTTTAAATGAAAAAATATCAAAAATATGTGTAAGTTAATATTTTTATCTTAAATATTTTTAACTAAGTAACTTAGCTACTTTTATTTTTACTTTTAGTAAATGTTTTTGATATTTTTTAACTTAAATATGTGTAACTTAATTACTTTACTATAATATTTTTAACTAAGAAAATTAGTTAATTACTTTTATTTTTAGTTTTAGTAAATTTTATAATGTTTTTTAACTTAAATATGTATAACTCAATTAAAAATAAACTATTATTTACCTATTTATATGTATGTAAAAAATTAAAAAATAATATTATTAAAATTTTTAAAATTAATATTATTAAAATTTTTATATAATACATATATCTTAAAATCATCAATTACGTATTATATATATTATAATATGATTTTTATTAAAATAAATAGAAATTAAAAAAGAAAAACATATAACTTATTATTAAAAAATCTAATTATATAATCAACTATTAATTTATTATTATATTACTACTTGTAACTTTTAAATATACATATAATAAATTAAAAACATATTAAAATATATGAAGACGGTAGGATAGTACGAATTTTGGGGGTGGAGCTTCTGACGGGACAGGTTGATTGGAGGGTGGACCGTGGCGTCAGGCATGACATGGGGGCATGGAGAAAGGAAGACATGACATGGGGGCCATTTTGTCCCCTGCGTAGCCATTGCCTTCACAGAAGGTGCTGTTGTTGTTATTATTATTACTGTTGCATATTACTCCTGCTCTGAGATTTCGAAAATATCAATATATCTGAAAATCAAAGTTAAGTTTAGGTTTAGGGAGAGAAACAATTAGTAAAATGGTATTTCTGTAATTAGTTCTGGTCTGCAATTATAGTCGACGGTGAAGAGCCTAAGATTGGCCTATTTAAGATAATAAATTCAATTATAAACAACACCAAAAATAATTAAAGTAACGGAAGTCCTTAATAAAGTTGGTAGACATGTGTCAAATAGCTATAGTATAGAGAAGAGGGTTCAAGTAGCCTATTAATAGTCCACCACTACCAATTCTCGGAGTTGAATTTCAGTCTACAGAGGGGCCACCAAATATCTTAAAACACATGTTTACAGACATTGTACAGGCTCTAATTTTAACTTGAATGAATTTAATATGGCACGTAGAGAAACCAGAGATTTTAGGAACCACATTATGCATAGAATTTTTGCAATGTCCACTTCCGCTTATTCTGTTTTATGAAGTGAGTCAATGTTAATTTCAACTGACATTTCTTCATTTTACATTGTTATTATCCTTGGCGAGTAGCAAGCCTTTATTAGGTATATTATAAAATATGAATTCTTCCTAATTATATATATCACAAACTTCTGTACAATGATGTTATTTGCTATCATAGCTTTTGTGTCCATAACCATCTAGAGGTGAAGTAAAATCAATTGAAAGGTTGAATATGCCTATTGCAATTGTAGCAGATACAAAATATGGAGACCTCACAGTCTTTCCATCACATAAATTCCTAGAAGTACTCTAGGTCATGGAACATGCCTATAATGAGGCCAATTTAGCATTGTAAAAGTCACATGTTGCGGATAAATCCGTGATCAGTTATACCAATAACCATCCCCTGTAGTGTTCTCTCCTTGGCCACACTAGTGCTAGGAAACCCAAAAACTCTGGAGCTTGGGTTGTCAATCTTTCAATTTTCCAATCCTTTTGAACATATTTTTAGCCTTGGTGATTTCTTTAATCTCATTGCCTTGGACTTCTCAACAAATCTATATTTTTTTTTTAATTCAATCAATTCCTTTCCATTTCGAGTAGAAGAGGGGATTAACTTATCATTCTCATTTCATTCAGAATTCTATCTTCTTCTTTGGAGGATGAATCTAGTGAATTTTGCCCCCCTCTTTCAATGTAATGCGTGAAAAGTGTTTGAATGAAAATTCGTAGTGAAACTCTCATCTCTCCTTGGAGGGAGGGAAAAATATTTTTTGATAAAAATCCCTATAAACCATCATTTATTAAAACACTTACAAATATTTTCTAGCATAAAATAGACTTGAATATGGGGAAACTCCAATATTGCCGCATGGCCAATAATACATCTTGTTTATAGTGCTATAGATCACTACAAATCTTGAAATTCACACACCTCTCAAATGAGAGAGGACCTCCTTAAATAAAGGTGGAAGGGTAACTTCACTAGTCACACCTTTTCAGAAAATCCCATTCATAAATAATTAATAATCTAATAATTAATAGATTATAATAATTTCAAATGGGATACGCTTATAAAGCATGTAATATATAAGGTTTTATAGCCTTATTTTAGAATATTATATAAAACTTACAAGGGTATGACCCCTAATAATGTTACATTCTAATAGATATCCTATAGAAAAATATTATTTTCTCATTTTAGTTCTAAATCAAATTTTATGAAAAACTGCAATTTAACATAATGCTAGAGTGTAGATTAGATAATTTTATAAATGGAGCCTCATGGTATTAAAATAATATCACTAAAACACATAATTTGGTGGTTCAATGATAGAAGACACCTCGTTATATCATAAGCGACCTCAAATATTTTGGGATGCAATAGACAAATAAGATATATTAAGATCTCTTAAGAGCCTAAAAGTTATAAACTTGGATACCATAAGCTCAAAACACTATCCGACACATAAAAACATAATTTTTATTTTTAAAATTAGGAGTGAGTTTGTATAAAAAATTATCTCTCAGTTTTTTTTATTGTCGAACTAGTTTTCTCATGCTATCCAATTTTATTCAATAACATACATTGTGGAATAGTTAAAATTTTCAATGGAACTGTACATAATTAAAATAGTATTTGTAAAATTCTATTTTTGGGGATTTATATTATAGAAGGAATTGTTCTACCACTAAGGGCTTATGAAACTTCAAGGATAAATGGTTGGGTGAGGTGCTTTAAGAAGCATAAGAGTGTAACTTAATTCATAAACTTCAACACTTGATAGTATGGAAATAAAATGACAGACGAAGACATATAATTTGTTCCTATAGTTGGGTAGCAAGGTCCTCTAAAAATTTATTTCTTTTTACTATGCCAAAGAAATTTGCCCATTCTAGTGTCAAACCAAAGGTTACGTAAAATTTGTTAATTTAATCTAGTACGAAGATGTGGAATAAGTAAATTTTTTGATAGATCCTCATTGCATTAAAATAATAACTCAAAGGAATCCAGTTGGATATTTTATGCTATAATAAGCCTCATACTACATTTGAGTTCCCTCGGGCATTTTGGGCTACAATGGTCGAACAAGGTCTCTTAATAGACCTAAGAGCCCCAAATTTATGAAGCTTGACACTTATATGCTATGGAAATAATGTGAAACATAAAGAAATTTCATTTTTTTTATAGCACAAAACTTGGTTTTCTTTTGGACTAGCATTGAATTGGAATTCGTAAAGGGTAGCAATTTTTGTATTGTTATAGAGTCTACAAATCCCAATAGTATTTAACTCATAAAACTACATTTCCAACTAGGTTGATTTATTCTAGGGAATGCCTTATTCAACCACTAAGATCCCCTAAATTGTTTGAGCTACAATATTCAAATGAGCTCTCTTAAGATACCTACGAGTTTAAATGAATTTTTTTTGATGAAATGGTATGAAAACACCATGAGGTACAAAAATGTCTTATTTTTTCTTGTATAGTTAAGTAATGATGTAAGTTTTAGAAAAGCATCTCTAAATTTCATCCTTCTCAAAGTGGAATTCTCATCTTAACACCAAATCAAAAGTGGTTTTCTAGGTTGTGCACATGAAACATGTAAAAATTAATAGGATTTATTTTTAGAGGAAACAAAGTTGTCTCATACATTCTTTAGTTGTGTGTGTAAATTATTGTTTGTAATTTTTTGATAAAAATTAAACTATTTTGATTTTTACATTGTTTTTAGTTAATTAGTTTTCCTATAAGAAATTACATTCATAAAATAACAAATTTAAAGAACTTACATATTTTCAAAAAGTTTCCAAAAAATATGTTTATTGTTGATAAAAATAAAAATAAAATGCATAAATTATTGAGAAGAACATGTAATAAAAATACAAGATGGAAATAATTATGAACCTAAATAATGTGGTCCAAATTCTAGTGTTGGGTGGGTAGTCATGTTGTCAATAGATATTAATGTGGCTTCACAACTTCAAAATTGCATTCGGATGGGTTCAACTCTAGTTTGACTATGAAATGTCACTCTCAAATGAAAAACAAAACTATCATTTGGGAGTTTAAAAATTTTCAAACTAAAAACAATGATGCATTTGTTCAAAGGGGACTTGAAGAAAGCTATTATTTTATTAATAAAAGTAACCATTATTAGGCCTTCTAATAAAGGCTATGTGAAGAACTTTCCTTCACTTGAAGGGGGTGATTTCAACAAATGATTAAATTACCTTCAAATGAAGGGTCCACTTCATTTGAAGGTGTTCACAATTTTTTTTGGGGTAGCTAGTGATTCTTGTTTGTCATGAAAATTTTAACCCGCTATTATGGTTTGGCCCAATAGGTGCCAACTTTTTGACCTACCTATACATAATTCATTCTTTAAGTCGATATCTAAGAAAATATGGAAGAGATATGCAAATAATTCAATAGTTATATGTAGATATCCAAATGGTAGTTGGCTTAGTTGTATGTGACCAAATAGAAGACTCAAACATTGGAGATGCTGGTTTTCAAGAAGGCACAAGATTGGCTAGAGGAATCCCTCTAGGATGGTATTTGGGAGCTCATGAAGAAAGTAATGGAAACATTTGAGAAAGGCAAGATGTTTGAGAATGATGTGTAGGACAATAAGAAGGATATGGGTTAAAAAAGAAATGCTCAACTAGAAGAGGAGGTATTCAAATTAAAGGAGAGCCAAAAGACCCTAATGAACAACATATAGGAAATTATTGATTCTTGTAGGGATTAGTCAAAATATGGCTAGAATTATTTAGGTTGTATAGAAGGAACTTGTGAGAAGAAAGGAGAAGTTGTTGAGAAAGGATAATCTTCAATAGTAGATTCAATAATAACATTTAGAATCCATTTGAATCTTCATTGAATATTCAGTAACACCTAAAATAGAGTCAAATTCGTTCCTTCAATTTTTCTCAACTACTCCCTAATCTTTTTATGTCTCTCCATAACACCTTTAGTAGATTAATAACACCCACTACAAAAAGGAGAAATGTGTCTACTTAACTCAATATTCCTTATATAAAAATTCTAAAACTATCTTATTGACATTTACAATCTAACTAGTTTAATTTAACAACTTTAACTTTATTTGTACTTTGATATCAGTAATACTCTTTGAAAGATTATTTATCTAAAAAAATCTATGATCAAATTATTTTTGGATAATGTTTTAATATATATACTTATATATGTTCTTTCAAATGAATATAGCAATATCTTAATCTTAATATTTTAATAATAAAGTTTTTTATTAAAGTTTTTCTTAATAGTCAATTTCTTTTTCATGAATTAAACAATGCCTCATTCTTTAATACTTTAATAATAAATGTTCCTTTTTTAATGATTAAAAACTATATTCATTAAAACTGCGAATTTGAAATGGAGTGTTAGTTACTCTTATGCAACTAAAATGAATGAATTTGTGTATCGTCTTGAAACTCCATAAATCTCCATTATATTCTACAAACTCCTCTCCCTAGACTAAGCAAACGAATGCCGCCTAACTTTCTTTCCAATCTCCCACGCAAAAGTAAACAATTAAAAAAATCAAATGCCCCACTTTCGTCAGCTGAAAAGAAATGAAAAACAGGCTAAGACGATGCAAAGAATTGCATGGTTTCCGTAAGTCTTCTGAGACACCCCATTTCTGTGATCATGATGATGATAATTTGTACTACCAGGTGGACGTGGCAGTGACTTCTTATTCTTCTTCTTCTTCTTTTTCATTACTGAAAGCGGTCTCACCATTGCCCCTCTATATTCAGAAGTAAATAACATGGAAGCATTTTCAGACGATACAACTACCGTACTGTTCTTATCAAGACTGTTGTTATTTCTCCTTCCAGTTGTTGTATTGATGGAGTGAGAGGTCAGTATTAAGACCCCTGTGATCAAGACAATAATCAGCACAAATCTCATCCTCACAGAATTATTCGTGCTTAACATTGTTTCGCCTCGATAGCTTGTCCTGTTGTGTGTTACAAAAAACCCTAAAACTGTAATTCTTGATAATGGCCTGTCTAGCTGCGCTATATGATACCCAATTTCAAGTCAGCATATATCTTTAATAATGTAGTATATAATCCGCGAGAGGCGTCTATTTTATTTTTATCTTGTAATGGAAAACATACAAATAAATGTCAATTTACAGGACCGTAAGATTATTGTATTGAACCTGTGGAATTTTTTTTTACAATGTCAATTAGAATTTAACATAGACAATAGTCACACAACTTACACATCTTTCAAATAAGAGGGGATCTTCTTAAATATATGAAGAAGGGTGACTTCACTAGTCGGACCTTTCCAAAAAGTTTCATTGAAAAATAATTAATAATCTAATAGTTATTAGATTATAATTATTTGAAAGGAAATATGTTTATAAAACATATAATATCCAAGGTTTTATTATCTTACATTAGAACATAATATAAATGTTACAAGGGTATGACACTTAATAATATTATGTTCTTACAAATATCTTATAGAAAATTATTATTTTCTCATCTTAGTTCTAAACCAAATTTTATAAAAAGTGAAAATTTAACATAATACTAGGGTGTGGAATAGCTAATTTTACAAATAGAGTCTCATGCTATTCAAACAAGTGCCACACAGTGGCCAGTACTTGCCTTAATTTAACTTTTGTTTAGAAGTAGGTTGGGTAATAATTTGAGATAATATATTCTTGCAATAGTATAATAGAGAGTGCATATAATTATAGCAAAGTTATTAAATTACAATAATATCTAAAACTAATTCAAACCTTAATAATAACCTTTATTTTAACCTTAACATAATTTTTCATTTTAACCGAGTTCTGAATTTAACTCTAGCCTAAATTTAATCTTAAGTGAGAAATAATTTGAACCTTTTTTTTAACCCTAATCATTATTATAATTATTTTACAATTATAATAATAAATAAGAATTAACATTAAAGTTATAATATAATTAAAAATTATAAAGTAAGTTATAATCATTTATTTAAATTATAAATGTAATAATAATAATAATAATCTTAATTTCAATTAATAATTATTTGATGAAAATTTTACAACAAATATTAATAATAGATTTATTAATTTTATTTTTTGAAAAAGGGGTAAAGATTTATTTAGAAATCAAATAAATACAAAGGTCGGGCCTTGGGCCCACCAAGACAACAACAAAAACTAGAAGGATCCAAAAAGAACCACCAACACCACCACTACAAAGTTCAGTGACCATAGCATTAGATCCGACTATCGGATTTCCAATCATAATACCTTTTCGGAAAGCCTTCAAAAATATGACGTGGCACAAAGTAGGGCTGAAGACTTTGGACTTACACCAAAAACTAGGATCATTCGGAGTCTTGAAGGGTTTCAAAAATGACAATGAAAAGGAAACAAACATAAAAGGGAAATTGATCCTACACCACTGGGTGCTCTTGCATCATCTTGTCTTCTAGCATTAACTTGTCTAAAATTTCAAGATAATTAAGAGGTAGATCATCTCTTCCACTAAAATCCCAACCATCAACATGCTTTCAAGACCACTTGGCCAAACAATCAACCACTCTATTCCACTCCTTGGGAATATGACAAAAGGAGACAAATTCCAATGTATTACACAGTTGTAAAATTTGTCTAACCACAAAAGCTAATTTCCAACTCACATCATTCAAATTCTGTTTGTTCAACATGTTTACAACAATCTAAGAATCTAACTCACAAATAATCTTCCTCCATCCTAAAGAACAACCTCGCTCAACAACAATCTTAAGAGCTAGGGCCTCCATAAGATTGTTAGAGTGATGCCCAATATAAATAGAAAAGAAAAAAACAAAACAACCATCATCACCTCTACCTATACCTCCAATACCTGCATGTCTAGGATACCCACGAGAAGAGTCATCTGTATTAATTTTTGAGATTCCCACAGGATGGGGAATCCACCTTCCATATCTACTTATATGTTGCTTTGCATGTTGAGATCTATTTCTAGAAACACGGTCCATTTTAATGTTTTCCAATTGCAGATTCCTTACATTAGCATGATCACCCAGATCAACATTTTTAGAAAAATTGCACTTAGCCGAGATTGTCTCTTGAAGCCTATTAACTATCTTCTGCCACGGTTGAGGACTCCCTATATGTGAATCACAAAGACCCTCTGATTCCTTTCCAACCACAAATTCCAGATCATAAGGGTTGGCCCAATAGCCTAGACCACTTGAAGAAAAGAGGTCTTTGCTAGGGGTCTGCCCAAGCTATCCCAAAAGTCAATTAAGGAGGTAGCATGAAAACAAACATGTTGCCAAGCATCCACCACTTGTGCCAAATCTCCCTAGAGAAAAGGCAAAGAAAAAAAAAGTGGGAGCAGTCTTCCTCATTATGCATACAAAGATAACAGATAGATGGTCCTTGCAAGCCAATCTTATGAAGATTCTCTCATGTGAGACATTTCCTCTAAGCAGCCACCCATAAGAAAAAATTACATTTTGGCCAAGGGAAGCGATTCCAAACCTTCTTCCTCTAGGGAATATCCGTCAGGCCATGCAATTTCCTATCAAGCTGAGCATAACCTTTAGCAACATAAAACTTGCCTTTTGGGTTAGGACCCCAAGCCAAAATATTTCTCTCCTTGAGGGAACTACATAACCTACCCTCCAAGATATTAACCAGCACCACAAGATCCTCATCCAAGCCACCCAAGGGCCATTTAAGAGTATCCTTCCAGCAAGTCACCTCAACCTATCCAATGCGCCTAACTATTTTAAAATTGTCCACCTTAACCCATCCAGCATCAATGAAAATGTTGCAAAGAGGCTGAAGTTGTGGATAACTAGCCAAAATAGAAGGGTGACCATCCGAAGAGTCCTGCCAAAAAAGAGCTCTAGAGCCTCTATTACAAATCTAGAAAAGGCCATCGTTATTAAGTTGGGCACCTTTTTTAAGAGTATCCCAGATACAAGAGCCCTTGCCCACTAAACTAAGATGGGGCACCTCATGATCATTAGCACCTACGAGATACTTGTGGATTAAAATCTTGGCCCAATCCTAATTCTAACTGGTACACCACCTCCAATACAACTTAGCCACCAAGGCCTTGCAAACCGAAGCAATAGATCTAAGGCCAAGACACCCACCATGTCTTGGTCTACAAACAAAGGCCCCTTTAGCTGAACTCCACTTAGAAGAAAGAAACTACCAGACCAAATAAATTGATGGGAAAGAGAATCAAACTCTCTAACAAAGTTGGAAGGAGGAGCCTGCACAAAACACCTATAAATGACAAGTGCTTGCACCACAGTCTTCAAAAGAATCACTCTTCTAGCGGAGGATAACCACCTGTAAGTCTAATGATTAACCTTGAAATGAAATTTATCCAAAATTCCTTGCCAAAAATCTTTTTGCTGAACCCTCAAATCTAAAGGAATCCTGAGGTACAACAAAGGAAGGGACCTCATCTAAAATCGAAGGATCCTCGAAATCCTATTATGAATAATCCAAATATCCAAATATCTCTTGAAATTCACTGCCTCATTGATTCTATCCCTACCCATCAAACCTGTGTCATCCACAAATTGAAGATTTGAGAGGTAGAGCATTTATCCAACTCCAGACCTGAATAAGACCATGTCTCACTTGGGAAGTGAGAAATCTACCAAGACCTTCAACCATGAGAATAAATAGATAAGCAGATAAAGGGTCCCCTTGTCGAAGCCCCCGTGAAGTTCTAAACACTTTCGAGGGTTTCCCATTAATAAGAACTAAGAACGAGGTAGACATCACACAAATAAGAACCCAATTCACCCACTCTTCTCCAAAGCCAAAAGCCAAAAGGATCTTCTGTAAGAAATCCCAACTCACCCTATCATAAGCTTTGGCCATGTCAAGTTTAATAAACATAGCCTTCTCTTTAGAGGACACCATCAAATGAATAGCCTCCATTGCTATCACAACTCCATCAAGGATCTATCTTCCATCAATGAAACCACCTTTATCCTTAGAAACCAAAGTGCAGAGGAGAGGTTTGAGTCGTTAAACAATAAATTTAGTGATTATCTTGTAGACAACATTACATAAAGAAATAGGCTTGTACTAATCCAAGCTATTAGCCCTCTCCTTCTTATGAATGAGAGGCAAGAAGGTATAATTTATAGATTTGAGTATTTGTTTATTCCTATGAGATTCCTGAACCACATCTAGAAGATCATACTTAATAATCTCCCAAAATTCTTGAAAAAAACTCAATAGGAAACCCGTTAGGGCCAGGAGCCTTGCCTGTTTTCATTTGAAACATAACCCCCTCAAGTTCAAACAATAAAATGGGTTGCAAGAGAGCATCATTCATTTCAACAAAGACAAGAGGGGGAATACAGTTCAAGAAGGCCCTCTCTTCCACCATAGATTTAGGATCCTCTTTGGTAAACAAGTTAAAAACATAACTAACAACTTCCATAGCAATTTCTTCTTTAGATGAAAGATGCACCCCTTCTAAAGATATGAGAGAGGTAATAGAGTTACCATACCTCCGAGCCTTAACAAAATTATTGAAAAATTTGTTTCTATCACCTTCTTGGAGCCAATCCACACAAGACTCTTGTTTCCATAAAATCTCCTCATGCAACTCCCACTCTTCTAAGTCTTTAAGAGCAAGGGACTCGGCCATAATGAGCTCCACAATCATCCCTTGATCCCTAATTTGATGCGTAACCTCATCAATCTTGGATTGAGCTTCCATCTTGTGTCTATATAGATTCCAAAAACATTTTTATTCCACCTCTTCAACTTGCATTTTACATGTTGTAATCTCTTCCCAAAGGTGTACATAACCCGCTCGTGGGCAGGCAACCTTTCATACCACCAATCAACCATAATATCCTTCAACGACTGATCATGGAGCCACATCAATTAAAATTTGAAAGGGATTTTTGGAGGTTCTAAGAGATGTAATAGAAAGCTTAATATGCCAATGATCATAACCCCTCCAATAAGGAATTTCTAAATTGGTGGACCACCTATCATGCACCCAATAGCAGGAAACCAAAAATCTATCAAACCTTTCAGAAATAGCCTTAACACCACTCCTCCTATTATTCCAAGCAAAGACATCATTAATTGGCTTCACATCAATGAAATTCCAGAGACCAATATTATCTCTGAGTAAATTTGAGGAAGGATCAAGCCTGAGTAATCCACCTCACTTTTCCTCTAAACGAGTAACGACATTAAAATCTCTAGCTAAAATCCAGGGGAGAAAAGGGTATTGAGCCTGGATAATATTGATGTGAGCCAATGATGTGACTTAACCACAAGATCAATAGGAGCATAAATATTAGAGAAGAGGCATCTTTCTCTAGTCTTAAAGCTAGAAGTGACCATAGAAATGGAAGACCTGCTAGAAAACCACCATAAATGGGAAACTTTCCTCGGGTTCCAAAAGCAACCAACCCTGCTTGAACTTCCATGAGAGTTCACTCCCTACCAAAGGCCCTAGGGCGAGACACGCAAAGAACAACTAGCCAAACCATCCACAAAAAGCTTGGTTTCCTGAATAAAAACAACATCAAGAGACTCTGAGTCAATTAATATGCGAAAAACCTTTTTTCTAGGGATGTTGTTCAACCCCTGTACATTCCATGAGAGCATAATCATTTATGTGGTTGAGAGAAGTGGGAATTAATGGGCTTCACAAACCCCGACTCAACCAAAGTATCACCAATAAGCTTAACCTTTTCGTGATTCATTTTTCGTCCACTCCTTAAAGGTTTGTCTAAAGAATCCATTTTGAGGGTCTTCTGTTGCAAGCCTAAAATAGGCGGGTCCTTTTTACTCTTCACAGAACCTGAGGCCACTATAGTGAAAGGAGAAGTAGACCCCATGACCAGTGCACCTTCAGGGACCTATGACCCACTAAGATCTTTGTTGTCCTGAACATGGGAAGGAAAATCCATAAATATTTGAAAATCCTCTTGATTCTCCGAAGATAGGGACCGACCCTCTTTCTTGGAATCCCCATCCAGCACCTTATGCAGAAATTGGGAACCCAAGGACAAAATCCTCTAGAACATCAAACCTATTTAGGGTGACATCATTTTACCTATCCAACCAGGTTCTCTTCTTTCCGTTGTCTTTATTTTGAGGTTTAATAGGAATGAAGCCATCTTTATTAGTAGGACCATTATTCATAGGGGCTTTCCCCTTATCTTCCCCCAGAACAAAGTGAGAAGGATCCAAAACAACCAATTTAGAAGATTTGTTTCTCAGACATCTCGGCTGTAAATCACCATATTCATGACAAATTCTACATCTAAATGATAGGGTCTCATAGTCCAGCTATTGGATCCAAGAAGATGTTCGCTCTAGCAAAGGATTATTTAAATCAACTTCTACACATATACGGGCATAGGAAATTACCTTTCGATCTCTAGTTTGTGAAGTCAAACCCACGAGTTTACCAAGAAGCAGTGAGATTGAGTGAAGAATATCTTCTCTTCAGAATTCAAATGGGAGCCTAGGCAATCAGATCCACATGGGAAGATGAGAGGGAAATTTCTCAGTAGAATTAAAGCCAATATGCCAAGGTTTGATGAAGAGTCTCACCTGGTTGAAAAAATAAGGGCCACCCTCAAAAGCTTTGTTCCTGTCTGCTAGGTTGGAAAAAATAACTAGAAAATAATTACTGGCTGCCATAAGTAGCTCCATGCCTCCTTTAGAATTCCAAACACGACATGTCCAAGACTCTAAAATAAGTATAGAGAGGCGAAGACCGATAAATTTGCATATGAGAGCATGATTACACCAATATTCAACATCCTCCGAAGTTTTCTTAGGTTGAATAACCAGAATTAGATGATCTTGGGATCTCTCCAAATAACCATTCACCTTTTTCATGCGAAAAGTCTCTTTCGAAGAAGAGATGCATGCCCTTGATTGGGAATTACTAATGTGTTCCTTTCTATATGCATGCATCGAATGAGACGAATCCACCATCTCCAAATCTCCAGAGATCATTTGAGAAGACGATAATCCTCTATTCTCCATGGATCCAGAGAAAATACCAAAAGAAGAAAAATAAGAGGGGCGGAAAACCAAACCCTAAAACCCCACACACCCCCAACAACAACCCAGAGAAGAAGAAATGGAAAAGGGTTGGAAAAAAACCTTGTGGTAACCCAGAAAGCCCGACCACGGGCAAGCAAAAACTGATCCCCATCAAGCAAGAAACCCCCCCTAGAATGAAGCAAGAAGAGCGTAGGACACAAGCTAGGGTACATTGGCCCTAGCATGACACCCACGCAAACACAGAGCCATCTTCTGATCCTTCAAAGTCAAAACTGCCATGAAGTATACACTTAGCAAATGAATAGAGAAGATAATTTCTTTGTCTCATAGTAGTTTTCACTCAGTTTCAATTTTTTTTAGGTATTTGCATTTCATCATAAAAAGAGCCACACACTTCTCATTGCGATATTTTTTAATAGATTTATTATAATTATATTATGGGTAATATTATTATTAATAAATTATTTATAATTAATATATTAATCTTTATACAATATTTTTATTATATTATATATTATTAAATTATATAGATTTAATATTATAAGAAAAATTGGTATGCAACATTACCGATCTCAGTTAGGACACTATCCATAAAACACAGTGAGACTATGAAAAACACAAACTGGTAACACCTAGATCAATTCAAGAACTAATACCTTATCACAGCTTCACCCAAATGCTTAAGTACTTAATACAAAAGAAATACTTATGACTGTTGAATCAACCTGCATTACCACTTAACATAAAACACTAACCCATCACATGAAAAGAATCACACATGACACAATGATTTTTCACGTGGAAACCCAACTGGGAAAAACCACGGTGGGGATGAATACCCACAAGCTGTTCTTTGAACTCTTCTAAAGTATGCTTTGTTAGGAGCCTAGTCCAGTTAAAGACTTTTACAATAGGTTCTGCTAGGAACCGATCCTGCTAGGGATCACCTGGTTAAGGGATGGCTAAATACCCTATTAAAGGTTAGAACCCTGTTAAAGGTTACCACACAAGAGGATTTGAAGAACTCATTGAATTGAGTCACCCTATTAAAGGATTTACAAAAAATCCTATTAAAGCTACCCGGTTAAGGGATTTTCCAACTGCTGAAAT
This sequence comes from Cryptomeria japonica, assembly GCF_030272615.1. NCBI lineage: Eukaryota > Viridiplantae > Streptophyta > Pinopsida > Cupressales > Cupressaceae > Cryptomeria > Cryptomeria japonica. The sequence continues at coordinate 755,714,363 of NC_081407.1, read as the reverse complement.
GGTTAGAAGTCAACAGGTAATACACTGATCTGATAACAGCACAAAATGCCAAGGCAGATCCTCTTTAGCTCCTTTGCTTCTGCAATTACCGTCTACAGGTATCAACACACTTCTCTAGTTTGACAAGAATCAAGTATCTCTTCACTTGGATACAAACACAACATTTTCCAACAACCTCAAAATGAAAGACATCATCAACCTTATAGGAAACAGATAGGTCGGTAGCATAAACCCTAAACCTTAAACATTAAGGTTTAATAATTCAGTCGGTTCAATCCTGATCGTTAATCACACTACATTGAATGCAATAGCCTTGAACAGATCTCAAGATGTTCTCCAACATTCATTCTTTGCTTCTTCAGGAAGTTGACAACCCATCACGTGCACTCCACCATTTACAGAGACTTTGCACATTCCCGAGGTAGATAGGATCAATTTCCATGCAAGATCTCCAAGCAAATCCTTCACGTGCATAAGGCTGATGTGGCAACACAATCTGACCTTCATTACAATGCTAACTCATCACAAGATGTCATCGGTTGAATCACATAGGCTTGGAATGCATTAACTGGAAACCCCGATACAAAACTTCCCATATACTGATTCTCATTCCAACATACCAGTTCACCTTGAACAAACATACCGCTTCAATTTTTCATATGTACCGGTTCACATCATCATACCGATTCACTTGCTAGTTTTCATCATACCGGTTTATTTTCTACTTTGCATATATCAATATACCAGTTCATACTTCAGCATATTGACATCAATGACAACATACAAACATCATCATGTCATCAAGCTTCTGCAATTACCCTCTGCAGGTATCAACACACTTCTCTAGTCTAGCGAGAATCAAGTATCTCTTCACTTGGATACAAACACAACATTTTCCAACAACCTCAAAATGAAAGACATCATCGACCTTATAGGAAATAGATAGGTCGGTAGCATAAACCCTAAACCTTAAACATTTAGGTTTAACAATTCAGTCGGTTCAATCCTGACCGTTAATCACACTACATTGAATGCAACAGTCTTGAATAGATCTCAAGATGTTCTCCAACATTCATTCTTTGCTGCTTCAGGAAGTTGACAACCCATCACGCGCACTCCACCATTTACAAAGACTTTGCACATTCCCAAAGTAGATAGGATCAATTTCCATGCAAGATCTCCAAGGAAATCCTTCACGTGCATAAGGCTGATGTGGCAACATGATCTGATCTTCATTACAATGCTAACTCATCACAAGATGTCATCGGTTGAATCACATAGGCTTGGAATGCATCAACCGGAAACCCCGATACAAAACTTCCCATATACCGATTCTCATTCCAACATACCAGTTCACCTTGAACAAACATACCGCTTCAATTTTTCATATGTACCGGTTGACATCATCATACCGATTCACTTGCCAGTTTTCATCATACCAGTTTATTTGCTACTTTTCATATATCAATATACCAATTCACACTTTAGCATATTGACATTAATGACAACATACAAACATCATCAAGTCATCAAGCTTCCGCAATTACCCTCTGCAGGTATCAACACACTTCTCTAGTCTGGCAAGAATCAAGTATCTCTTCACTTGGATACAAACACAACATTTTCCAACAACCTCAAAATGAAAGACATCATCAACCTTATAGGAAATAGATAGGTCGGTAGCATAAACCCTAAACCTTAAACATTTAGGTTTAACAATTTAGTCGGTTGAATCCTGATCGTTAATCACACTGCATTGAATGCAACAGTCTTAAATAGATCTCAAGATGTTCTCCAATGTTCATTCTTTGCTTCTTCAGGAAGTTGACAACCCATCACACACACTCTACCATTTACAGAAACTTTGCACATTCTCGAGGTAGATAGGATCAATTTCCATGCAAGATCTCCAAGGAAATCCTTCACGTGCATAAGGCTGATGTGGCAACACTATCTGATCTTCATTACAATGCTAACTCATCACAAGATGTCATCAGTTGAATCACACAGGCTTGGAATGCATCAACCGGAAACCCCGATACAAAACTTCCCATATACCAATTCTCATTCCAACATACCAGTTCACCTTGAACAAACATACCGCTTCAATTTTTCATATGTACCGGTTCACATCATCATACCGATTCACTTGCTAGTTTTCATCATACCAGTTTATTTTCTACTTTGCATCAATATACCAGTTCATACTTCAGCATATTGGCATCAATGACAACATACAAACATCATCATGTCATCAAGCTCTACACATATGCCAACAATCTCCCCCTTTGGCATTGATGGCAATATACAAAGATATCTCTTTGCTTCACATCATCTTCTCCCCAATACTGCAGATATCTTCTCTACTTCACATCTTCTCCCCCTTTGACAACAATGCCAAAGTGGAGGTACAAACAACTATGTTCCACTATGCTGCTCCCCCTAAGGAGTAGCTTCCTTCAACACACCAATCCTGAAAAAGATTTATCAATGCAATACCTGATTGATGTGGAGCACACACCTTTAGTTCACCTCTTGAAGGGGTAGCACCCCTAATTCACCTCTTAGGTAGGTAAATGTAGCCTTCGGTAGAGGCTTGGTGAATATGTCTGCTAGCTGCTCTTTATTGGAAACATATTCCAATACAACCTCTTTGTTCTGAACCTTCTCCCTCAAGAAATGATACTTGAGCTCGAAGTGCTTGGTTCTAGCATGCAAAACCAGATTCTTGGAAATATTAATTACACTTGTGTTGTCATAGAATATACTCACTAGTTCATATACAAGAACTTTGAAACCACTCAATACATGCTTCATCCATATTGTCTGAGTGCAATTCATAAATGCTGCAACATATTCCTCTTCTGCTGTAGACTGAGAGATACAACTCTGCTTCTTACTCATCCATGAGAGTAGTCTACCACCAAGAAAGAATGCACCACCGGTTGTGCTCTTCTGGTCGTCCACATTACCAGCCTAATAAGCATCTGTAAACACTCTGAGGTTGAAATTATTACTATATGGATACCGTAATCCATAGTCGATAGTTCCCTTCAGATATCTAAGAATCCGCTTGACTGCTATCAAGTGGGATTCTCTTGGACTTTTCTGGAACCGTGCTATAGTGCCCACTGCATGTGCAATGTCTGGTCTGCTATGTACTGCATAGTGCAACTTACCAATCATTGATCGATATTCCTTCTCATTCACCAACACTGAGTCATCCTCTTTTGATAATTTACAACCGGTTACCATCGATGTACCAACTAGTTTGTTGTCTTCCATGCCAAAGGTCTTCAACACCGCTTTGACATACTTGGACTGAGTGATAAAGATACCATCTTTCATTTGTTGAATCTGTAGTCCAATGAAGAACTTAATCTCCCCTATAAGTGACATCTCAAATTCCTTCTTCATCTCATCTACAAAATTATGACTCATCTTGTCATCTCCACTAAAAATTATGTCATCAACAAATATTTCATAGATCAAAATCTGATCTCCTTCTGACTTTAGATAGATGTTGCTATCTTCATTTGTTCTTTCAAATCCAATCTTCACAAGATGGCAGTGTAAGTGCTCATACCATGCTCTAGGTGCCTGCTTAAATCCATACAAGGATTTATGTAGGCTACACACCATGTCACTGTCTTCTGATAGGGCAAACCCATCTGGTTGCTCTATATACACCTCTTCAAGTATTCCATTTAGAAATGCAGATTTTACATCCATTTGATATACTTTATATCCCTTGAAGGCTGCACATGCAAGAAGCATATGAACTCCTTCCAATATAGCTACTGGAGAATAGGTTTCTCCATAGTCTTCTCCTTCTTCTTGAGCATATCCCTTACACACTAGACTGGCTTTGTTCCTTACCACTGTGCCATCTTCATTGAACTTATTTCTGAAAACCCATTTGGTGCCAATGACATTCTTATACTCAGGTCTGGGTACCAAAGACCATGTGCCATTCTTTTCTATCTGATCAAGTTCCTCTTCCATTGCCTTGATCCAGTCTTCATCTTTATGTGCCTCTTTAAAGTTTTAGGCTCAAACTCAGAGATCATGCAAGAGTTTTCTCTAACCTTTCTTCTTGTAATAATTCCTACATCCTTATCTCCTATGATCTACTTTGGATCATGATTCAGCTTTACATACCTAGGAATGATCTTAATAGATTCCTCTTGCTTTTCTTCTTCATCGTCATCTTCATCAGTATCAGCATCTACCGGTGTAGAAGCACTATTACTAGTACTAGGTTGTTTCGCAACTAGTTCCCAGAAGGTTACCACTGGTTCATCTATCACTTGTTCACTTTCGGTTTCCTCAGGTTTCTTAGAAGCTTCATCAACTCTAACATTGACACTTTAAATAATTCTCTGAGTCCTATTGTTGAAACACTTGAGAGCTTTTCTTTAGTAGAATACCCTAGGAATATTCCCTCATCACTTTTTGCATCAAACTTGCTCTGGTGTTCACTTCTCCTGATATAACATTTGTTACCAAACACTCTAAAGTATCTTACTACTGGTGTCTTACCGGTCCAATACTCATAAGGAGTTTTATCCTTACCTTTCTTGATGAGTACCTGGTTCATAGTGTAGACTGCAGTGCTCACCACTTCTCTCCAAAAAGTGTGAGCACCCTTTCCTTGAATCAACATGGTTCTGGCTGCTTCAACTACAGTCCGGTTGTTCCTCTCTACTAGGCCATTCTGTTGTAGAGTCTGGGGGGTAGACAGTTGCCTCTTGATGCCATTTTATTCATAGTACTTATTGAACTCACTAGAAATGAACTCACCTCCTTGGTCACTTCTAAGGCATTTGATTCTCCTACTACTTTCTTTTTCTACCAATGCTTTGAAGGCTTTGAACTTTCCAAAATCTTTGGACTTGTCTTTCAAGAAAGTAACCCACATCATTCTTGAGCAGTCATTAGTGAGAATCATAAAGTACCTATCTCCCTGCACACTCCTAGTTTTCATAGAACCACACAAATCAGTATGCACAAGATCAAGTAAATTGTTTGTAGTGAAATATTTACCTTTAAAGGTTGAGGAAGACATTTTCCCCAGTTGACACTCTCTACACAAAGGATTCTCTAGTTTGCACAGCACAGGCAATCCTCTAACTACCTTGATCTTACTGGCCTTCACAATGTTTTCAAAGTTTACATGGTAGGGTCTCCTATGCCATATCCAGCTATCATCAAACTTAGCCATTAGACATGTACTGATATTTGCATTCAACTGAAAAAAGTTACCTTTGGTCTGCATACCGGTGGCCATTAGTTCATCACTCTTTCCTTTGATTTTGCACACTCCATATTTGAATTCCAGAGTGAGTCCATTATCATTCAACTAGGCAACACTCAAAAGGTTATGTCTGAGACCTTCTACCCAATACACATTATCAGCATTACTTTTTCCATTTAGAGAGATGGACCCTTTGTCTTTTACCATACATGGTGCATCATTACCAAATTGGACCACACCGCCATCATACTCTTCCAAAGACAGAAAATTTCTATGGTCACCAATCATGTGGTGAGAACAACCACTATCAATAATCCACTCATTGGAATTATCAAAGCGGGAGACAAGAGATTTCTTGTTTGACACATCTTCCTTAACTACTACAAACACAATGTCTTCATTTTCTTCATCTTCTGATTCCTCATTAGTGACACCTTCATCAACTGCTACAAAACAATTTCTCTTATATCCTCCTTTGAACTTCTTGAAATTCTCCAGTTTGTCCTTATTATCACCACTAGGACAGTTTACAACAATGTGTCCTATCCTATTGCAAGAGAAGCATTTCAAAAGAATCTTACCTTTGTATTTACTAGCTCCCTTAGGAAGTCTCTTGGTAAGAAGAGCTTCAAATTCCATTAGGATCTCCTCATCATCCATTTCTCTGCTTTGTCTTGGTTCACAACTAGTACTTTCTTCTTTTCCCTTTCTAGATGGTACAACAGATGCTCTAAAGGCTAATTCAGTCTTCTGAATACTGCCATCATAATTATTTAGCTCATATGCGGTCAACTTAGCAATGATGGAGTCTAGGGATACCTTTGTCTTGTCTATAGACCTCAGCTCCTGAATAGCAGCAACCCTTATTGGATAGACTGGTAACAAAGATCTCAAGACTTTGCTAACAACAATGGAATCTTCTATTTTACCTCCTGCACTCTTGATGTCTCTAATAACAATTTTGATTCTTATTCCATATTGTTGAATGGACTCTCCTTCAACCATCCACATGTCTTCAAACTTTCCCCTAAGGCTCTCTTCCTTAGATTGTTTCACATGTTCATCACCGCCATAGATATTCTCAAGAGCATCCCATACTTCTTTGGGATTGTCTTTATCCTAAACATCAATAAACTTGATGTCAGATAGACTGCTGATTAGGGATTCCATGACTTGCCTATTCTCCTGAATCTCTCTTCTTTGATCATCGGTGAGAGTACTGGTAGGGATAACATAAGCATTCGCAACATAGTTCTAGTGTTGAGCACCCATTCTTCTGATGCATATCTTCATTCTATCTTTCCATATTTTAAAGTTATCTCTGTTGAACTTTGGACCTCCCCTCTTCATCATTAGAGTAGGATCTTTTCCTCAAGCGGTTAAGCTTACAACATAGAGGACCTAGAGGACACTTTGATACCAATTGATGAATAATGATGAATAGTTAGTACCAAACCGGTACTAAGAGGGGGGCGGGTGAATCACTACTGGCAAAAAATTTCTTCACAATTCAAACAGCAGAGACTGCACTAACTGGTAAACAACATTACTGATCTTAGTCAGGACACTATCGGTAAAACAAAGTGAGACTGTGAAAAACACAAACGGGTAACACCCAGATCAATTCAAGACCTAATACCTTATCACAACTTCACCCAAATGCTTAAGCACTTAATAGATCAAAAATACTTATGACTATTGAATCAACCTACATTACCACTTAACATAAAACACTAAACCATCACATGAAAAGCATCACACATGACACACTGATTTTTCACGTGGAAACCCAACTGGGAAAAACCAAGATGGGGATGAATACCCACAAGCTATTCTTTGAACTCTTCTAAAGTCCGCTCTGTTAGGAGCCTAGTCCGGTTAAAGAATTTTAAAATAGGTTCTGCTAGGAATCGATCCTGCTAGGGATCACCCGGTTAAGGGATGGCTAAATACCTGGTTAAAGGTTAGAACCCTATTAAAGGTTACCTCGCAAGAGGATTTGAAGAACTCGTTGAATTGAGTCACCCTGTTAAAGGATTTACACAAAAGCCTATTAAAGCTACCCGGTTAAGGGATTTTCCAATTGCTAAAATGGTTAGAAGTCAACAGGTAATACACTGATCTGATAACAACACACAATGCCAAGGCAGATCCTCTTTAGCTCCTTTGCTTCTGTAGTTACCCTTTGCAGGTATCAACACACTTCTCTGGTCTGGCAAAAATCAAGTATCTCTTCACTTGGATACAAACACAACATTTGCCAACAACCTCAAAATGAAAGACATCATCGACCTTATAGGAAACAGATAGGTCGGTAGCATAAACCCTAAACCCTAAACATTTAGGTTTAACAATTCAGTTGATTCAATCCTGACTGTTAATCATAGTGCATTGAATGCAACAATCTTGAATAGATCTCAGATTTTCTCCAACGTTCATTCTTTTCTGCTTCAGGAAGTTGACAACCCATCACCCGCACTCCACCATTTACAGAGACTTCACACATTCCCAAGTTAGATAGGATCAATTTCCATGCAAGATCTTCAAGGAAATCCTTCACCTGCATAAGGCTGATGTGGCAACACGATCTGATCTTCATTACAATGCTAACTCATGACAATATGTCATCGATTAAATCACACAAGCTTGGAATGCATCAACTGAAAACCCCGGTACAAAACTTCCCATATACCGGTTCTCATTCCAACATACCAGTTCACCTTGAACAAACATACCGCTTTACTTTTTCATATGTACCAGTTCACTTGCCATTTTTCATCATACCGGTTCATTTACCAGTTTGCATATATCAAAATACCAATTCATACTTCAGCATATTGACATCAATGGCAACATAGAAACATCATCATGTCATCAAGCTCTGGACATATGTCAACAAATAATATGCATAATATTAAATTATTTATTCACACCTTGATCACAAATTTTCTTATATTTTAACAATTTAATATATTTAACCTTACTAATATATTATTATATATAATTTAATTATTAATTGATTATATATAATTAACATGTATAATTTTGATATTCTTTTAATATAAAAAATATATTTAATCCTAATATAACAATTTTATTTATATTATTGTATATATATAGAATTAAATATATGAATAATATTAATAATATTAAAATTATTTACATCTTTTATCTAACATTTAATTGAATTATCTGCTATATATAAAATATATATTAATATATTTATATTATCAAATTTTATGAGGATAACTAAAATAAAGCTTTAAAAGATTCAAAGATTTAGATAAAAAAATTTAACTAATTTTTAAAGAAAATTAAAACATATTAAACATTATTTTAATGACGAAAAAATTTTCCTTAAAAAATTCATGTAGAAAGTGGATCTGAGAAATCCAATAATAAGATGAATCATTTGAGCCAATTAAATTTAAGAAAAATAATTTTTGTAATTTGAAAACTTAAAAATCTTGCATCTTAACTATTTACATCTTTTAAAAAAGAATCAAATTAAAAAATTCATAAATATGATTGGTAGAAAAGCAATTGAATAATCACGAGTTAATGAAAATTGGGTGCAACTGATTGCAATTGTACTAGTCTAGCAACAAGTACTAATAGTATCACTATAATTTGGTAGTTTTATGATAGAGGATACCTCATTATATCACAAGGGACCTTAAAGCTTCTGAAATAAAATAGTTAGATAAGATCTACTAAGATATCTTAAGAGCCTAAAAACATAAACTTTGACAATATCAGATGGAAACAAAACTTTGCAAATAAAGACAGTTTTTTTTTTAAATCAGGTAGTGAGAGTTTGTCTAAAAAATTCAATCAATTTTTTTCTATCTCAAAGTGGGTTTCTCATCCTATCTAATTTTATTTAGTAACATAGGTTGTTGTATAGTTATTTTTTCCAATATAACTCTACATAATTAAAATAATATTTCTAAAATGTCTAATTCTTTAGGTTTATATTAGAGAAGACCTTGTTCTATCACTGTAGACCCCTAAATTTGGCTAGTTAATTTAATCAAATTTAAATCCTATTCTTCCAATTAATTAATTTAATTAATTAAATTTCTATCCCTTTCTTCCTATTAATTAATTAATTAATCTCCCAAATCCCTTTCTTCAAATTAATTAATTATCTTATATCCTCCTAATTAATTTATCTAATTAATTGATTATCCCATCCTCCTCATAATTGATCTAATTAATTGATTATCCCATCATCCTAATTAAATAATCTAATTAATTAATTATCCTTGTTCTCTCATCTCATTTGATTAATGGCCTTTAATTAATTAAATATTCCTTTTCCCAAAACCCCAATAGATTAATCAATTGGACTTAAATCCTATTTGAGCACATGGCTCCTAACCTTAACCGCCCATCTAACCTAACCCTTGTCCCAAATGCGGGGGTCCAACCAACCCTATCCATCCAAACCTCCCAACTAACCCTATCCTATCCCTCCTAACCTCTTTTCCCTCCTTTGGGAGAAAATATCCTATTTTTGGGTGCCTTTGCCCAAAATAGACATGTGTCCATTCCTCTTCCCTCTTGTTGAGCCACTTTTCCATTTTTGGACGACAAGTGTCTCCTCTTCACACCCCGTCTCCTTCCTCTCATCTACTATTTAATCCTTCCAATTTTAGACCAAATCCTCTCGAATCCACTATTCATTCAATACATCGTTACTCCGTTGAAATCACTACTCACACTCACACATCCATTTTCATTTACATTATCTTCTCGATCAAATCATGGAGCACAATCGACATTCAAATCGACATCATGAGAACACATCCAATCACAAAATAATCAAATTGAAGCAAGGACTTGGGGTTTGCATAGCTTTTCTTTATGTTTTTTCTTTGATTTTACCATTTTGATCTTGAAGTGTTGAGTTTAATAGCTTGTTTTGGCTAATTAGTTGATCTTTTATCATTTATATTAACACACACATTTTCCCTCATACATTTTTTGGCACGCGTGGTGGGACTTACTTCATGGGTCATCTATCATTTTATGTTGTTTTAGTGCATTTTACTACAGATTTTGAGAAATTGCAAGCAAAAAAGCAGATCTACAAGCTGATTTCCTCTTAGGAAGAAGTATATTTTCTCAATCATGTGATTTCATGAAACAATGTGTTTGCGCCCTGAAACTACAGGTTCGTTAATATCATTTTCATATGACCGTGGGATTGTGATCATCAGTTTCATATGGAAGGTAAAATTTTCATTAAGTTTCAAGTTTATATAAATAATAATTGTCTTTTATCTATGAAATAGCAAGTTCATATTCTCGCACCAACAGGTTCGCTATCTTACATCTGTGGGCTCTCTATCTTGCACTAGCGGGTTCGCTTAAACCAACAAGTTTGCTATCTTGCACCACCGGGTTTCGCTATCTTGCACTAGCAGGTTCACTTAAAGCAACGGGTTTGCTATCTTGCACCAGCAGGTTCGCTTAAACCAGCTGGTTCGCTATCTTGCACCAATGAGTTCACTTAAAATAATGGGTTTGCGCCACACAGTAGTGAGATCGCTAATTATCATTTATATAATTTTCCTGAATGTGATTTTGGTACTAATTTGTTAACTTGTGTGTTAGCATTTTAGACAGACAACAGGATCACATTTTAGACAACCAACAGGTTTGCACTTTGAAACAATGAGTTTGTGCCTTGAAACAATGGGTTCTCTTAACACAACAAGTTTGCACCACATAGTAGCAAGATCGCTAATTATCATTTATATGATTATCTAAAATGTTATTTTAGTACTAATTATCTAATTTGTGTGTTGTTGGATGGTTTTACTAATGTTTTTGTAGTATTTCGAGCTATAAGAAGACCTGCGTTTAAACACTAGCTTTTTGCATGTAGGACTGCTAAAGAAAGTGAGGTTTCATTGGAACAAATTTTGCTCATTTGATTTGTTTCATTTCCATATTTATTTTGTGTCTTATTTCATAATTAAGAACACTTCAATTCAATTAAGGGAATGGACATGTTATGTCTTTTGAGTAATTAGGCACACTTCAATTCAAGTAAAGGAATGAACCCCATGTCTTTTGTGTCTTGAACACATGCATTTATAGAGTGGTTCTACTGCTAACATGCACTATCCTCTCCTCTCTGGCTCTTATGGTTGAATATTCTAGAGAAAAGTGTTAGTGACACTTGATTTTACTTTCTAAGTAGGAGTGTGTATCCCCCAAGTAGCCTATAAGCCCAGGTGAGGGGAGAACGACCCAAGTGGTACCTTCTTTCACTTCGCTATAGAAATATTTGTGATTTTAGTGAAAGCTATAAATCAACAAGTAATGTTGTGTTATACTGATGGCTTCCCTCAGTATCACTATACAAATACCTTTGTGGTCTTGACGCAACTCAAAATTCCTTAGTGGTTGTGTGGTAGATGCATTAAATCCATGTTCTACGGGCTAGGATATCTGTTAAATGAGCTAGCCACCACATGTATGACTGCCTAATTCACCTCAAAATTTTCCACACTATGAGCCAATTATTCTGTAGCATCCAAAAATTCTTCTATTTTTTAACTCCGATGTTGTGATATGAACATACCAAAAGAAACTCCTCATGTACCCCCTAATTAAAGATAGAAAATTCACTGGGAAGTTATTACCCATGAATTCAAAGCTTGGCATGCCCAATAAGTGTGTGTCGAGAGTGGAGCTAGTGTTGTCAAGCTTCTATCTATCGAATTGGATATGGTATTCTGGGGAAGGAGATTTAACACATAATATCGTTTGACTATCCATAAGGCTTTACTTAATTGATTTTTCTATTTTATGGTCAGATCTTTAGGCTTGATGTGTTTGGTGTCAAGTCTCTTGTCAAATATAATTCTAGTAGGTTTGAAGTCAGTTCTAGTGGGTATGTGGTCTACAATAGTGGGTTTGCAGTATTGTATTAGAAGGAATGCCATCAACTTTGAGCCAAAATTGACATACTTAGCATAGTCATTGTCATTTTCTCAATCAATAGGTTTTCTCTTTGTTCCAGTGAGTTTTCTCTAGCTATTTTTAAGTCTTGTTCTAGTAGATTTGCTCTTTATACTATCTAATGTGTTGTTCCAGTGAGTTTGCACTCTCTTCTAGTGGGTTTTCACCCTGAAACAGTGGGTTTGCACCTTGAAACAATGGATTTGCACCCTGAAACAACAAGTTTGTCTTTTTGGTGTCGTTATAATGTCCAAGCATTTTTTAGCCTCGCCCATCTCGTTTTAGCAGATTTCCATCTTGTTCTAGCGATTTTGCATCTTGTTTTGGTAGGTTTGTGGCCTATTATAGCGAGTTGGCTTTATCTTGTCACGATTTGTTAGTTAGTCTCGTTATGCTATCAAACTCCTATTTCACTGATTTACAATCTTACATTTCCTTAGCAGTCCTAGTCTATTTTGTGATCCCAATCTTAGACACCATTGTGTTATCATTATGTTGTATGCATTGCTTTATACATTACTTGATCTATCAGAAGTTTACACCCATATTTTATGATTTCATTTTTAGACGTCATTACCTTGTTGTTATGTTGTTTGCATTGCCTTAGAAACTACTTGACTCTTTAGTTGTCAGCTATCTCTTTGATATTGGTTTTTCAACATTGTCACACTGCTAGAATTCTGTCTGTTTGGCAGTAGAGTTTCCTTGACTCTTTAGCTGTTACTTATCTCTTTGATTTCGATCTTAGACCTTGTCATGCTATTCGAATTCTATCCATTTAGCGTTAGAGTTTTCTTGACTCATTAGCTGTCAGCTATCTCTTTGATATCGGTCTTAGACATTGTTATGCTGCTAGAATTATGTCCATTTAGCGTTAGAGTTCTCTTGACTCTTCATCTATTAGGATCTATCTCGATGATTTTGGTCTTAGAAGTTGTCACACTATCGAAGTGTCATCTGCATTACATTAGAAATCTCTTAAGTTTTCAATAGCCGGTATCTATCCTTGCGTATTCTGAGTCTTAGATGTTATTGCGCTAGCAGAGTGTTGTCCATAGTTTGTTGTTTCAGTCTTGATCGACATCATTGACTCTTCACTTTTGCGTTCTAGTTTGGGTTGTAGTATCCCATTTTCCATCCATATGTTTCCAATTTTTGGTTAGTTCACTTTATGTCTCATATATCCATCCATCCATCCACCAAATCCACTTACCCTCATCTATCTCTTTCAATATATTTCCTCCCAAAATTAGAAAATACAAAAAAAATAAAAAAAACAAGGGAGAAAGAGAAAACAAATTGTCCAAAGGTGAAAACTTGGCAAACAGGAGCCTTGGACAAGTACTGTGATGAAAACCTGGCAAATAGGCATCATGCGTAATTTCCCCTCATGCTTTTTCTCTCTGCACTTGGGGGCAAGCTCTTCTGCCCATCTGGCCATTTCCTTCTCCATTCCATCTACCTACCATATCTATCATATCCCATCTATTTCACTTCCTCCATCCTCCTTGGATCTTGAGAAAAAGAAAAGGCCACTATATATGCATGCTTTGGACACATATTGGCCTCCCTTTGATGTAATCCTTCTGCATTCTTTCATAGTCCTTATCCACTCATCACCTTACCTTCCATTTGTTTCCCTTGAGATTCCTATCCTCCAATCATCATCATCATCATGTCTCTTCTAATCAATCCTCTCTCTTCAATCAATCAAGTCAATCATCAATCTATCATGGCTTTTCATCTTGACTATGGAAATATCATGCCTATCCCTGGGTCTTCTTCCTTATCCATATTCTCTTGGTTCATCTTGTATATAGTGTCCTTTATATGGGTGTTATCGTACATAGGCATCCATTGGTCCTATCATTCAAGATCATATCCTATTAGATGGTTCTTCAACAATCATCCTAGAGCATCTTTTTCATCATTGTCCTATCAGATCCTTTTGTCGATCACCATTAGTTTTTTTCATCGTGGTGTTGTTCCCAGATGTATCCTTCTCACCAACACCCATCGTCAGTCTGCATAGGATGCATCCTTCCTCAATTCAAACATCATCCAATCCTCATCCAATCAGTTATCCTTTTAGAGAAACACATCTAAGACACTCGTGCTGGCTTTAATTCTTTTTTATCTTTGTTTGTCTTTTTAAGCTCCTGAGGGTTCTGTTTCCTGTTGGTCACCATGATCTTTTACATCATGACGTACTAGGAATAACAAGGCTCAAGATGTGATCTTTTTCCTTTTGGTTTTACTTGGCGTGTCCCTTGTTGTACCCTCATGAGGTCTCAGTCATCTCATGTTACATTGGGATATATCTTCTTCTTGGGGTTCTTCTAGCATTGTTGCCTACAAGGTCTCTGTAACTCTGTGTGGCACTATATTATCCTGTGTGTCTATTTATATGTGTCAGTCCATGCATTGGTTGTGAAATTCCACCCTAGTTCTTCATACCTTGGTGACTCACAAACATTGCTAAATCAAAATAAGTGCTTTGTACATGGCGTCCTATTTTGTAGGTGCTCAAGCTCCATGATCACTTCATCCATATCATCCATTATCATCTTCATCAAATCATGGAGCATAGTCGAGCATCCAAATCAACATCATGAGAACACATCCAATCATGAAATAATCAAATCGAAGCAAGGATTTGGGGTTTGCATAGCTTTTCTTTGTGTTTTTGCTTTGATTTTACCATTTTGATTTTGAAATGTTGAGTTTAATGGCTTGTTTTGGTTAATTAGTTTATCTTTTATCCTTTGTATTAACACACACATTTTCCCTCATACAACTACTAAGGGCTTATGAAACTTCAAGTATAAATGGTTGGGCAAGATCTCTTAAGAGACCTAAGAGCCTAACCTAAGTAATAAACTTCAACAATTGAAGGTATGAAAATATAATGACACATGGAGATGTATCATTTATTTCAATATTGGGTAGCAAGGTCCTCTAAAAATTTCTCCTCTTTTTACTATCTCAAAGCAATTCCCTCATTCTAGTGTCAAATCAAATTTAATGTAAATTTTGAAAATTTCATCTAGTACTAAGGTGTGGAATAAGTAAAATTTTTAATAGATCCTCAATGCATTAAAATAATAGGTCAAAAGAATCCAAATGGATTTTTTTATGCTATAATAAGCCTAATTCTACAATTGTGTTCCCTTGGTCCTTTTGGGTTGCAATGGTCAAACAAGGTCTCTTAAGAGACCTAAAAGCCTAAAGGTTACAAACTTTGACACGTAGATGGCATGCAAATTATTTGAAATTTAGACAAATATCATTTTTTCCTATCTATCTGAGTTGTGGTGTTCTCTAAAGTACTTTCTTAGTTTCATCTATAGCCCAAAACTTGGTTTTCTTTTGGACTAGCTTTGAATTAGAAGTTGCAAAAAAGGGCAATTTTTGTGTAGTGATAAAATGTTGAACAAGAACTTCTTGAACAAATATCTATGATATTTAACTAATAAAACTACATTACAATCTAGGTTGATTTATTCTGTGGAAGGTATTATTCAACCACTAAGATCTAAAAAGTTTGAGCTTTCTGGTCAAATGAGCTTTCTGAAGATACCTAAGTGTTTAAAAGGCAAATATTTTTATGAGATGGTATGGAAACACCATGGCATATAATTGTTTTTTGTTCATTCCTATAAAGTTTGGTTGTGAAGTCCTCTAGAAAAGAATCTCGAAATTTCATCCATCTCAAAGTTGTTTTCTAGGTTGTAAACATGAAGCATGCAAAGCATAATGAGATTCATTTTAAGAGGAAACAAAATTGTCTTATACATTCTTCAGTTTCATGCATAACTTATTGTTCTTTTTGTTTTTATCAAAATTGAACTATTTTGATTTTTAAACTGTTTCTAGTTAATTAGTTTGCCAATTAGATTGTAGTATAAGAAATTTACTTCATAAAATCGCAAGTTTGAAGCACTCGAAGTATTTTAGAACATTTGAGGAAATTTTTCAAAAAAATATGTTTATTGTTTATAAAAATGAAAACAAAATGCATAAAGAAATGAATACTACTAAAAGGTAAATAATTTTTTAGAAGAACATTTTTATAAAAGTATAACAAGATAGAAATAATTATGAACCTAAACCATGTGCCTCAAATGCTTGTGGCATGTGGGTGGTAGTTGTTGATGTTGCTACACAACTTTAGGCTTTGCATTTAGATGGGCTCATCTCTAGTTTGACTCTGAAATGTCACTCTCAAATGAAAAATAAAAATACCATTTGAGAGTTTTAATTTTTTTCAAAAAAAGAATAAAATTATACATTTGTTAGAAGGGGATCTTCAATAAAGTCATAATTTTATAATTAAAAATAGACATCATTGGGCCTTTAAGTGAAGGCTTTGTGGGTAGTGCCTTCACTTTAAGAAGGTGGCTTGAGAAAAGGCTTAAAGTTCCTTCAAACAAAGGGTCCCCTTTGTTTGAAGGCAATAACAAAATATTTTTATGTAGCCAACAACTCTTGTTCATCACTAAAATTTGAACCCACTATTATGGGTCGACCCAAGAGGTGCCAATGTTCTAACCTACCAATACATAATCAATTATTTACATTAATCTCTAAGAAAATATTGATGAGATATGCAAAGATTCCAATACATATATGGAGATATCCAAATGGCAGTTAGTTCAGCTGCATGTGGCCAAACATAAGACTTAAACCTTCAAGATGGTTTTCAAGAAGGCATAAGATTGGCTAGAGGAATCCCTATAACAGGGTATTTCGGAGCTCATGAAAAAATTAGTAAATACATTTGAGAATTGTAGAATGATTGAAAATTATGTGTAGGACATCAAGAAGGATATGGGTTCAAAAGGAAACACTCAATTAGAAAAGGAGGCATCCAATTTTAAGAACCAAAAGATCCTAATGAACAACATATAGGAAATTATTAAGTCCTATAGTGATTGATCGAAAAAATGGATAGAACTATTTAGGTTTTGTAGTAAAAACTTGTGAGAAGGAGAAGTGGTTGAGAAGGGATGAAGTGATTTAGGCCCATGTTAGCCTCCCATAGTGGGTGCACAAAAGGCCAAAACATATATTGGAGGAACCCAACTCTACCCATCATGCTAATGTTGTAGTTAGTTTCTTTGCACATTTTAAGGAGGTGTCTTTTGAAGAATCATTTGATTTCTTACAAAAATAATGTTAGGCCATTAAGGGCTTGAAGCCACTCAACAAGAGTTAGATGTTTTCTAGTGTTTTGCAAGTTTTTATTTTTGTTGTCTATTTGTCAAGTTTTATAGTTTCTAATATTTTTCCAATCTCATGCCTTGTGAGATTCATCCCCTTTTCCATGATGTTTTCTGTGTAATGGGTCCAAGCTCTTGCTATGCTTATCTAATAGAACTTTTAATCTAGCTTAATTCCTACCTCTTAAAGCATCTAAGTTAGACTATGATCTTTTCACTTATGTTATTTTTACATTCTCTTTAAATGATACTTGTGCTTTGAATACTTTCTTGAGGGATGAATAAACTATTTTATTCAAATATTTTCTCATGTGTCCATAAAAAACTCAAAAAATACATTGTAATCTTCAATAGTAGATTCAATAACATCTAGAATCTATTTTAATCTTTAATAGTAAAACTAATAACACCTAAAATAGATTCAAATTATGTAGATAAGTTGCTCCATTTTTTCTCAACTACTTTCTAATCCTTTTATGTTTCTCCATAAGAACTTTAATACTTTAACACCCATGGACAAGGTAGAAACAGATCTACTTAACTCAAAATTCATTATTTGCAAATTCTAAAATTATCTTATTGACATTTACAATCTAACTAGCTTAGTGTTAATTTAACAACTTTAGCTTTAGTTGTAGTTTGATATTTAAATTGCATTCTCCATTTATTACATATTTTTGGATATCGCTACAACATTTTGAAAGATTATTTACCCATGATTATTTTTAAAATGTCACAGAATTAAATTATTCTTGAATAATATTTCAATATTTATACATAATCAAAGTTCTCTAAAATGAATACAACAATGTCTTAATCTTAATACTTTAATAATTAACTTTTTATTTAATATTCAAAATTATTTAATAATCGATGTTTCCTTTTTAATTCTTAAAAATTGTATTCTTTGAATTTGAGAATTTGAAGTGGAGTGTTGTTACTCTTAACCAAGTAAATCGAATCAACTTTAAATTTAATAACTTTCCCCTAGATTCAATTTGCAGAAATTTTTGTAAATGCTTTGTTTTTCTTAAATGTATTGTTTTAAGAAATAAAACTAAATTACTGGTTAAAAAATACATTTACTCAAGAATAAAAGAAATATTGTTAATACTCATACACAGAATGAGAACACATATAATATTTTGAGAAACTTAAAAAGTGGATGGAATTGCCGAAGGAATATTTTGTACCGAGTGGGCAAGCTAAGGAACAGGGTGCTGAGTCCTTAATGCTCTAAAAGACTAGGATTGTGTTCATATAATTTAATTTAAGAATATTAATAAATACATTACCAACTTTCTCTTGTGATAACAATTATTCTTCACCATTATAAAGTAATGGAATTAAACATCAAACATATTTATTCTTCAATCTTCGTCCAGTAAATTAAGTCTCAAATAGCCATACCGTATTTTACATTAAACAAATTCCCTTTAAAACTCTAAAACTCCATTAGATTCTACAAACTCCTCTCCCTAGACTAAGCAAACGATTGTCGCCTGACTTTCTTTCAAATCTCCAACACAACAGTAAACAATTAAAAAATCAGATGCCCCAGTTTTAACAGCTGAAAAGAAATGAAAAACAGACTAAGACGATGCAAAGAATCGCATGATCTCCGTAAGTGTTTGGAGACACCCCATTTCTGTGATGATGATGATAATAATTTTTCGTGCCAGTTGGACGTGGCGGTGACTTCTTCTTCTTTTTGTTCTTCTTTTTCATTACCGAAGGCTGTCTCACCATTGGCCCTGTATATTGAGAAGAAAATAGCATTGAAGCATTTTCAGACGATACAACTCCCGTAGTGTTCATATCCAGACTGCTGTTATTTCTCCCTCCAGTTGTTGTATTGATGGAGTGAGAGGTCACTAAGAAGACCCCTGTCATCAACACAATCATCAACACGAATCTCATCTTCACAGAATTCTTCGTGTTACAGTAAACCCTAAAACCGTAATTCTTGATTCTTGATGGCCTGTCTAGCTGCGCTATAGGATACCCAATTTAATGTTAGCATATATCTTTAATAATGTCATATATAATACGCGAGAGGTTAAATGCATACCTGAAGAGCCGAACTTCCCTTGTTTCTACTGAGAGAGAGATGTGGTATTCGGTCTCTTTTCCAATGGATTTCTTCTTTAGAACCTCTCTTAGGCAATGAATAGGTCTTCTTTATGAAACCTCTATACTGATCATCGTCATATATATGTGCATGGCTATTGAAAGCAACAACCTACTGTCGCTGCATTTTTAGTTAAAAACGCATGTTTTTTACATTAATTATTAAAGCTTACCGATTTCTTAAATAGGTAACCAAAAAAACCGAAACCATATTTATCCACAAATGTAATCGAAAAAAAGCCGAAACTGAAGACAGATCTTAGAATGCGAAATGACTCTGTCTTTTGTGTAGTTTTTAGCTTTTTTGAAGGTTTTGCTTTTCTCTAATTTAATAGACAAGTTCGATTTCCTCTATTGACAGTTTCAGTGGTCGCCTTAACAGTTCCATTAAATGTTCGTTTGTTTTTATTCTTATTTAAATTAAATTATTAAAAAAATTTGGTTAAATGAATAATGTTAATTGTAATTATTATATTTATCTTTAAAAGAATATAGGTAAAGTACGCTGAAAGGTATTATATTTGTTCATTATTCCACTTAAAAGTTTATTTATTTATATTTTTTCTTGGTAAAAGGCCTAAGCCATATTTTATTAATAAATAGTATGACAACCTCCACTCAATGCAGGTGCCGGTAGGAAAGAATGAAGAGGAGAAAACCTCCGGCCTTGCCCGGGACCATATGTCCAGTCAATATCTAATACTATTAAAAAAGCCCTTCATAGGTAGCATCTATAATTTCCCATGAGTAGTATTGCTGCAAACCCTGCTAGGATGCTACTATTAACTCATTTTTTGTATTCCAAGTGTATAATCTCATCACCCAGAGTCCTTTTGGTCACATGTATGACCAGATCATCTTCTGATCTCAAAATAACCGACCAACTTTTGTTAGAGATCTCTCCAAAGAAGGACATTTCACGCTTCTCAGGGAAAAGACAAATACCGAAGTCCATCTTTTAACAGAGATAAATGGTGGGTGCTTCTACTTAGATATAGTGGTTATGTTAACCGATATTATTGGTAATACAAGTTGTAAACCCAGTTATGCTAGGATAATCTCATGATGGTTTCCTATCTACCTCTTGGTATATATTATGATTGTCTTTTGATAACTCTAACATATTTCCATCCTCATATTGCCCTGGTGTAACAACCGTGGGAGTGTTGATTACTTTTTTATGATTGTCGGTTAGCCTTACTCCCTAGCCTTTCCAATACATGATTGCTCAAGCAGTCGAGCAGTGCCTTTATGATGATTTCTGACATATGATGTTTAATTTTATATATATATATATATATATATATATATATATATATATATATATATATATACATACATACATACATATATATCTATATCTTTGTATAATTATATATGCTTAATTATATTTATGTCCATGTACGTGTATACATATATATACCTATATGCATATATATATATATGCCTATATGCATATATATGTATGTATATATAGATTTGAGTATATAATCCCATTTTATGTATACAGATGAGCATGTGTATCTCTGCCACTTCTAAGAGAGTTCCATCCCCATATTGCCCTGTTGTAATGACTGTGGGAGTGTTGATTACTTTTTTCATGACTGTCAGTTAGCCTTACTCCCTAACCTTTCCAATCTATAGTTGCTCAAGCAGTCGAGCACTACCTTTATGATGATTTTTGACATATGATGTTTAATCATATATATATATGTGTGTGTGTGTGTGTGTGTGTGGGGATATATATCTATATCTCTGTGTAAATATATATATTCTTAATTATATTTATGTCCATTTATGTATATATAGATTTGAGTATATAATCTTGTTTTATGTACACAGATGAGCATGTGTATCTCTGTCACATGTGAGAGAATTCCATCCCTATTCTGTCTTGTCATATCTATTGTAGGGTTGTTGATTGTTTTTTCCTTTATTCTCTATTTCCTTACACCCTAGCATCTCCAGCTTGCTAAGGGTTTGAACCATACCTAAATGATAATGTCTTGACATATGATGATGCCTATACATATCTATATATATCTACATATATGTCTATATGTATATATACATATTTCGGTCTTTATATATATATATGTAAGTATATAAAATTTAAATGTGTATATGTCTGTGTGTGTATATACATATATGCTTGTATGCACATATATATATATATATATATATATATATATATATATATATATATATATATATATATATATATATATATATATATATTTGTATATATATGCATATATTTGTATGTATATAACCATATATGCATATCAACATACTTTGTGTATACAAATGATCGTATGCATCTATAAAAGTCTATTCAGAGCCCAAGGAGTGAGCTCTGCTCTACGAATACTATTGATAGGTATATATATGATTATATACGCATATATCTGTATATGTGTGAGTATGTATCTATATATATAGTTATATATGTATACGCACATCTATATATATATCTGCTACCATATATATGCATATATGCACATATAAGTATATAAGTACAAATATATATGTACATGTACACTGCTATCTGTGCATATACATATGTATACCCTCCAATATGTGTGTGAATGTGCTATTTAGGATTATGTCTAAACCCCTGCCCGCCTATGAGTATCCTGGTCTGATTGCCTATATATTAATGATGTGGTTCTATTTGTTCCATTTGCCCCTAAATTAGCTAGATTATCTGCCAATGTATTAGCCTCCCTATATATGTGATTGAGCATGTTTAATCTGAGAAGCTTTCCATTAGAGAAAGGGCTCTATCCAATAAACTTTTGAGTTCCTAGTTTGGCATTGTCCTAGTCCTCATTGCATTAACTATGATGGTCAAGTCCCCTTCTATTTCCAATTTGCATATTTCTAATTGTTTGCATGGGTTTAAACCCTATATTAGGCTCAACAGTTCTGCCTTATTGTTAGTGCAATGACCTAGATATTGAGATTTTGATCCAATACAGATCCCTTCATGTGAGTTGATTATACATCCTGGCCCTTCCTCCCTTAGATTGCCTTTGGATGCTCCATCAAAATTGAGTTTTCACCATCCAACCTACGCAAGCACCCATTTGCATGCTTTCCTAACTTCAGTCTTGTCTCTGTTCCCCTTCTCAATGAACGGAGGGATTTTAATCCCCTTCCACTGCCTTCTGATGCAGTTATCCCAATCTGTAAATGTCTTATCAAGTTGGGGAATAGTCACATTCCTACTATTGGATGTTTTTGTGATGGAGGCTTCTATTTTCATTATCAGATTCTCTACCTTCATTTTTGTTTCTTTGAAAAATCTCCTGTTCCTCTCCTTCCAAACCTCCCAATTTACTATTGTTGGGCTCCATATCCATAAATTGTGGAAGATGCTATTCCTTTTGATAATTGGCCAACTTTTGAGCCAATCCTTTAGGTAAGGGATAAAGGCACCTGACCAACCTAGTTGTGTCATCAGCCAATACCAATATTTATGTGTGTAGTTGTAGGTTGTGAGCATGTGATCATTTGTTTCCTCATCTTTTTTGCATAAGAAACAAATTGAGGGTCCTTCATAGCCTCTAAGTTTAAATTCCTCTATAGTTAGGACCTTCCCCTGAAATGCCACCCAAGAAAAGAAGCCAGCTTTTGGGAGACAAAATTTGTCCCAACATATTGTATTAGGGATATAGTCCTTAACATTGTTTGCCTCATCATATATTGTCCTGAAACCATCTTTGTAGTTGTATTTTCCATCCTTTGATCTCGACCATATAATCTCATTTGGCCCAGGTGTGAGTGTTATTATTCTGCCCTCAAGAATTTGCAACAATTCTTGGTCTTTGTTGTCCACCAAGAATGGGAGCATGTTTTTCTATTTCCATCCCATTATCGATTATGGTTCCATTGTTGTATAATCCCTTACATGATTACCCCATAAATATTTCATTTGGTCCTTTATATCGATTTTATTCATCAGACTATCTATGAAGGGGTAGCCCCCCTAGGAATCATCCCAGAACAAGGCAGATTTACGATTGCGAATATCCCAAGATAGGTGGTTCCTTATGAGTGATCAAATTTCTTTTATAAAGTTCCAGATTCTAGATCCCTTAGGTGGGTTTGTTTCCCTAAATACTACCTCTCTCTGATTTTGTGATATGTATTTGCTCCTAAGGATTCAGGCCCATTTGGCTTCTAAGGATGTGTACATTCTCCATGCCAATTTTACCCCTAAACCCTTATTTTACCATAGTAATTTTCTTATTTCTCTGCCTCCATCACTCTTTTCTTGACATATCTTTTCCCATGATATCAGTCCATTTTGTCCTTATCCTCTGCACCATTCCAATAGAAATCTCTAATTGTTTGAGTTAGTTTCTTATAGGCCCCTTTTGGAAGTGATATACATGATAGAAGATAAATAGGCATTACTGCTAATACTATTTTTATGAGGGTTAATCTTCCTACCCATGTCAGTCGTAAGGCTTTCCAAGATGACAACTTCTTCCTCACCCTTTCAATCATGGGATCCCATAGTTTGTTGGTTTTGATACCTTTTTCTAGAGGAATCCCTAAATAGGAGAATGGTAGATGACATATTTTGTACCCTATATACGAAGCTATCCTGTATTCCTCCTATGCTTCCTTATTAAAGAAGAATATTTCTGATTTCTCCTTGTTTACCATCTCTTTGGAAGCCAACCCATAAGATTGTAATATTTTCTTGATTTCCTTAGCTTTCTTTAGCTTCCCTTTCCCTAGAATCATTGTGTTGTCAGCAAACTATTGATGAGTACATGGATCTACCCCTCCGGTGGTTCGAATCCCCATCAGTTTGCCAGTCCTCTGTGATGCATCCAGGCTTCTACCTAAGGCTTCAGACATAATTATAAATAAGAATGGGGATAAGGGATCACCCTATCTGAGTCCCCTAGATACTTCAAATAAGCCTTTTTATTTCCCATTTAGTAAGATAGAGAACCTGGGGTTTGATATGCAGAAGTAAACCCAATTGATCCATTGTTTGTTAAAGCCAAAGGCATTCATGCAACTACAAAGGAAATACCAATCCACTTTGTCATAAGCCTTTTTGATATCTAATTTTATCAGCATATTAGGTTTCCCTTGGAACTGACAAGAGTGGATGGCTTCCTGTACGATAATAATTCCATCCAAAATTGATCTATTAAAGCCTGTTTGTTCTTCTGATATTATGGCAAGTAGTAATTTTTTTAGTCTATTGGCCATGACTTTACCTAGTAGTTTATAAATCATGTTGCATAGAGAAATGGGTCTGAATTCTTTCCACTTTTAGGGATTCTCCTTCTTTGGAATTAAGGCCAAAAAGGTGTTATTGATCTCTTTTAGGAACTTCCTTGCATTGCGGGCAGATTCCAAGGCATTAGTAACCTCATCCACGAAGATGTGCCAGCATTTCTGAAAAAAACTAGTAGGGAAGCCATCCGATCTAGGGGCTTTGTCTCCTTGAAATTGTGTCAAAGTCATTTTGACTTCATCATGGGTGATTTTGGAGTTTAACATATTATTATCACCCTCTTTTATTAGTTTGGGTATGTTATTTAATAAAATTCTATTGCTAGGGAGGTCTGAGTGTTCCCAGTTGTTGAGAATATTTTCAAAGTACTTGGTTGCATCTTTTGCAATCATATCTTGATCAGTAATGATCTGATCACTGTCATTGGTGATTTGAGTAATCTTATTTGCTGCCCTTTTCATTTTGCGACTATTGTGAAAACATTTAGTGTTTGTATCTCCATCTTCTAACCATGTCTCTCGAGATTTCTGTTTCCAGTATATCTCTTCTCTGGCCAAAATATCTTCATATTCACATAAAAGCATTTTTTCAGCCTTGTATGTTTCAGAGGCCATCCTATTTTGCATCACAACAGTATTTATTGTCTCCAACTCTTTCTCAATTCTTGACTTCTCCTCAAAGATGTTTTTGAATTTCTTTTTGTTCCAATCTAGCAATTTATGCTTAATGTCTTTCAGCTTAGAGACAAGACAATACATTTTAGATCCTACAAAGACACTATCCTTCCACCATTTCTTTATGTTGGGGAGAAAATCTTCATGTGTAAACCACATCCTTTCGAACTTGAAGGGACACCTAGTTTGCTTTGTTTCCCCCATAAGTTCTAAAAGCACTAGGTAATGATCAAAGCCTGGCCATGGTAATATTGTAGTTTTTAATTATGTTTTGAGGTTGGTTAGATCTCCTTTTAAGAATAATTGATCAAGTGTTTCTGCAATGTTGGAGAAATATTTTCTTCTGTTATTCCATTTGTGAAAACCCGTCTCAGTCTTGATTTCTAGTAAGTTATTGTTATTAATCAAATTTGTGAAGTCTCTTTATGGCTGTCTAATGGTTTTTATACCACCGCTTTTATCAGATGAGTACAAGATGGTGTTGAAGTCACCACCTATGATGATGTGTTTTTCATCCTGAATATTTAAGTAGTGTTCAATTTCCTGCCAAACTAATCTCTTTTTATCTATTGGAATTGGGTCATATACATCAATGATAATAAACTCAAGATTTAGACTAAGGGCTCTTACTTTGCCAGCCATCCAATTTTGTATCTTGATTTGACATGTGAATGCAACTGCATTTTTTTTCCACATTATACCTAGTCCACCCAATGCCCCTGTAGACTCCGCTGCTTCCATATGCCATTGGGTAAATTTTCTACTAAAATTGTTCATATCAGTCTTGCCTAGTTTTGTTTCTTGTATCATAACTAGGTCCATAGTATATTTCAGTATGCTTCACTTAATCAGTCTTTGTTTGTTAGCGACCCGCAAAACCCTAATATTCCATGTAAGTATGTTTATATAGGTCTACGAGGGGAAGGGGAGATTTTCCTTGCCCCAACAGTGTTGTGATTTTGGCATGCCCCTCCGCATCCCCATCCATATTTCTTTTGTCTAAAAAATACTTCCGACCTCTTTTGTTGCTCATGGATTTTCCAGAGTCAAAAATTAATTTCTCACCTCATATCTGGAGGATACCTCTATTTTGTGGGTTGATTGAGCTATTGTCTAATACTATGTTATTTTCCTTTTCCTACATATTGATTAGCTCATTGATAATGAATTATCTTTCCTCATTTGTGTTAAAACCTTCCACAACAGGGGATTCCTCCAAAGTGGGAGAGGCTATCATGTTATCCTCTTGAGCCACCTCAGTCGGGTTGGTGTTTAGTGAGGGGGTTTTGAGGGGGGTCTGAACCTATTTTGTATTGGAGATGTTGACATTATTTTCCCTATTTGTCAGAGTATCAATGAGTACGTCCTTGACAAATTATTCAGCTAGTTTCCCCATTAAGTTTTCTATAACATTGTTCATTTCTGCTTGGATTCAGTCCTCATTATCGTAAACATGAGTTTCTTTGTTGTTATCTGCTCTATTTGAACTGTTACTCAAGATCAAGGAAGGAAGCGAGACTGGGATATTATCATTCTTTTGCTGACCAATGTTTATAATGAAGCCACCCTTGTCATTATTAAATTGAATATTTATTATGTCTTTTGGAGCTCTATGGTTGTCTCTTGCTATTTCCTAAGGCTTCTACAGATTAGGGTTCGACCTTTTGCAGAAAGATAAATCTTCTACTACCTTGCCAATATACATTACCGGTTTTAGGATGTAAATACCATCTATTGTTTCTAGAATTATGTTTTTTAGGTCTTCCATGCCCTTGTTTACTTTTATTAGTTGTTTTATGTCAGATTTATCTGACCAATTTTTCTCTATGGCTATGAATTTGCCCAATTTATCCCCAGTTTCTATAAGAATTTTAGCATGCATTAATTCAACAGGAAGATTGTGAATTTCTACCCATTTTGAATTCATATCCATTACCATCAATTTTAGGTTGCCAATCAATGAAATTGAAATTTGCACCTTTGTAAAAGATATGTTCTTCATGCAATATCTTGGCTTTCAAAGATTTTTTGTTGCATTCAATGTATGAAAAATTATTTGCTAGGGTAGTGATACTTAGTTGGCCATGGAATGTTGTTTTCAACCATTCCACTATTCCGGCGAGTGGTTGATTATTCCCTCCCCATTTTGCAAAGAGCCCATGCCCTCTGCAATATTTACTTAAACCCATGGCTTCCTTGGGGTTCAAAATTTTGATGAAATCCGGGTCGAGGTTTATCACTGCTAGGGCACGCTCGCTCCTTGTAACATTTTTTCTTTCATGATAGAGCGAGCTCCCCAACTTCGAAACCGGCATTGAATTAGCTAATTTGGGGCCATGATATGGCATTTCCCTTCCTCCATCAACAACAGGTCTTCTGTAACCCTCCACTCTATAGGTATGTGGGCGGGAAGAATGTTGTGGCTTTTGAAGGGGATGTTCAGGGGCTGAAGTATTTGCTCAAAAACCTAGTGGTATGCTATTTGCATCGGTGGCGCAGCCAGGGGTTCGAGAGGTGATGGGGATCACCCACATACTTGACTGTTTCAGAGAAACCCTAGCCTCCCTCTTCTCTACCCTAGCAACTCTTTTGCCCTTTACCAATTGCCATGGGTGGTTTTGTGAAGATGCTTCCTTGCCAGATGGAGGCCTGCCAACCATGTTGCAGTTCCTGCCCTGGTGTGGATGATGATTGCCGAGGTGTGGGTGTCGTTGTGTAGAGCTCCTAATCTTTTCATGTATCCACTTAAAAATTTATTATTATATTATTCTATTATAATTACTATTATATTATTGTTATATTATGATATTATAATTAATATTAAATTATATTTTAATATATTGTTATTTTTTATATTATCAAATTATTATTATTATAATATTTATTTATTTATTTTTATTTATTTATATTTCTAAATAACTATAAGAGTGCAAATTAATTTTAAAATTATTGATAAAATTAGACATAATCATAAGGGAGAAAGTAATATATCTTTTTATCAATTTTATATCCTAAATTCAATAAGCGCCTCGAGAAGGATATCTCTCGGGGTATTTTATATATAATAGTAATATATATAGGCTAGTTACGGAGAGAGGCGTAAGAATAAAAATTATTTTAAAAATAGTATTATTTTTTAAAATCTATTCTTTTTAAAGTTTAAATGATATTGATCATTAGAATAACTTAAAACAAAATAATTTTGATTTAAATAAAAGTATATATAAAATATTTAACACTTATTATTTTAATGGTAAATAATTCTACACTTCATAACAACCAAGTCTTAAATAAAAAATAATAGTTATTTATATTTAACAAAATATATAAAATGAATTCATTAACATACACATTTGAGTTCCTATTATATGCATGCAAAACTAATCTAGTATAAATTTGAAAAATAGTTTTAACCTCTTTGTATAATCTTTGACAAAATAAG
This sequence comes from Cryptomeria japonica, assembly GCF_030272615.1. Lineage (NCBI taxonomy): Eukaryota > Viridiplantae > Streptophyta > Pinopsida > Cupressales > Cupressaceae > Cryptomeria > Cryptomeria japonica. The sequence continues at coordinate 755,685,394 of NC_081407.1, read as the reverse complement.
ATATTTGATTCATTTCATATCTAACCTAACAATTTGATGCATTTCAGATCTAATTTTTAGCAATAAAAACAGTTATGCTAAACTATTGAATCTACAATTTTTTTAATGTTATTGGAGAGGGCTAGAAATAATCCGTAAACAACAAATCCATTATTTGATGGAAATCAACATTTTGAAAATATTAAAGCCCATCCATTAAGGAATAATTCTGTTTGACATAATATTCAAGGGTTCGTAAATAGATGAAATGATTTCTTTCTAACTTTTATCTTCTCTCAATTTTGGGAAATATTGAGAGAATCTGGAAGGAGTAACACTAACAATCATTTCAAGGTAGTAATAATAAATCTAAAGTTGAATAGGTGAAGTTGGAAGGTGTAGTTATTGCATATTTGTTTTTCAAGTCTAATCACACACACTAAGTGTTGATCGTTTAGGGTGGTGCATGTGGGGGCCGGTCAACCCATTCCGTTTCCCACCAATATCTATTGAAGGGATAAGTTTTTATTCTATGGATTAAAAATTTGTATATCTGATTTTAAAGTATAAATAATTTAATTTAAAAGTTTATAATATAAAATTTGTTACATAATTATTTAATGTTAATTTATTTAATCTAGATATATAAATTAGATTTGAAAATGTATTTGATGTAGTAATAAAATAGTAAAAGTGAATATATATTTTAGAAATGAAGAAGATAATATTGAAATAAAATATATAATAAATGATTTTTATTGAATATTTGAAAAAGAAATTGAACAAATTAAATATAATAATTATGGTTTTAATTTTTTTTAATTATTGTATATGAATTTGGGTCAAATTTACATTTGTGGTTTTGATGTTCATATCTACAATTTTAACTTGAATGCTATGATTTTAATTTATTTATGATTTTCAAATCTTAATTGTAAAATACATACCATAATCTTATTTTTTTAAATATTTTAAACTAGCATATATATATTTAATAATATATATAGAATAAGCGAAGAGATATCCTTCTAGAGGCTCCTATTTTTCTATTATTCTATATATATTATTAAATATATGCTAGTAGCAGTGGCAACATGAATTGGAAGACATGACATAAATTAATTTCAAATTACATATTATTGTATAGTTATGTATTTTGGATTGGTATAGTTTTAGATTTAGGATTCCATTTGGTTCAATTCTAGATTTAGAATAGTTAGGATTGGAATCAAAATAGTAGGCCCAATTCAATAAGGATTAGGGTTAAGTTTGGTTTACTATTAGTGTTAGGATTTGATTTGGTTAAAAATATAGTAGGCCTAATTATATAAGGAATAGGGTTCATTTTGGTTTTCTATTAGGTTTAGCTTAGGGTTAGGGTTAAGGGATAGGTTGAGGATTATAGTTAGGGTTTACATTATTGTTAGAGTTAGGTTAATGGTTAGGGTTTGGATTTACATCATGGTTAGTGTTACGATTAGTGTTAAGATTGTGATTAGGCTTAAGGTTTAGGGCTATGGTTAGGATTATGTGTAGGGTTATGGTTTATACCATATGGCTATGATTATGGTTAAGGGTAAGGGTTAGGATTATATTTAGGGTTTACATCATTGTTAGGGTTAGGTTAATGGTTAGTGTTTGGATTTACTTCATGATTAGGGTTAGGGCTAGGATTAAGATTGTGGTTAGGCTTAGGATTTAACATTATGGTTAAGGATAGGGTTAAAGGTTTGGTTTACGATTATAGTTAGGGTTTACATCTCAAATGATCATTTTTTTTTTGAAAAACCCTATATGTTAAACCAAATGATTGATTATTATTACGTTTGGAATAATTGAAAACCAAATGACCATCAATTATTTTTAAAATTATAACTATTTGAATGGATATTTATCAAGAGTTTTAGCACGGATACATTGATGTATATGTATATGTATATATATCACTTACACAATTGAAAATAAGGATATAATATTCACATGAATATAAAAAAATATTCCAATTTTTATGGATACAACATAAATATACTAAAATCATTTTGGGGATAGTTACACATTCATTTTCATGTATGTTTATATAAATTCAATTGAAATAATTTTAAATTATTTTGACATATATAATCGGTTTTTTTTTTTTTTTTTTTTTTGTCATAGAACTTACAAACCTATCATATTTGTTTTAATATCTATATCAAACATCTTGATGGTTAGGATTATGTATAGGGTTATGGTTTATATCATAAGGCTATGATTATGGTTAAGGGTAAGGGTTAGGATTATAGTTAGGGTTTACATCATTGTTAGGGTTAGGTTAATGTTGAGGGTTTGGATTTACTTCATGATTAGGGTTAGCGTTAGGATTAAGATTGTGGTTAGGCTTAGGATCTAGCACTATGGTTATGGATAGGGTTACGGGTTTGGTTCAGTATTATAGATAGGGTTTACATCTTAATTTTTTTTTGTCAATTAGAAGAATGGTGCATTACAGTTTCTATAATTTTTAATAATCCAGTGTTGGTAACGACAATTGAAAACCAAATGATTGATTATTATTAAGGCTTGAACCAATTGAAAACCAAATGACCATCAAAATTTATGTAAACCCCTAAATGTTAAACTAAATGATTGATTATTATTAAGGCTTGAATCAATTAAAAACCAAATGACCATCAAATTTTTTTAAAACCCCTAAATTTTGGCGCATAAATTTGTTGCGATTGTAAAAGCCTCCCAGCTTAATAAAAGGCTTGATCACTACACCTAAAAAACTTCATGGAAGGAGCTACAACATTGAAAAATTAAATAGCAATATCTTTTGTTTTGTAGTGTTAACAATATTGTTAAAGGTAAGTATTAAGTCACTCAATGACATTATATTACAAATAAATTTTATTGTTAACAATTTTAAAAATGAAAATTATATGTAGCTAATACAATCCAAAACAGGTGTCACTAGTAATTGAATTTATTTTTTTCAAAATTATCAAATAGAAGAGATTAATAATTTATATTGTATTAATTATAATGAATGAATGGGTAATCTAAGAATCCAATCAAACTAGAACATATAAATGTAGTAAATAAATGATAGGCTTAGTAAAGGTATTAATTTTATAAATTTATGTAAACAATAAATAGTATGAATAATATTCATAGTTATCACTAAATTTAGATGGAATTGTTGACATCCTTTGATTTCACTAATTCTAATTTATTTTATTTTAAGAAATATTATGTTGTAGACATCAAATTTTTCAAACCTATTCCTAAAGGCCATTTCAGAGTTGTAATGTATTCATAATTCAAGCCTTTGTCATAATAGATCAAAAATTATTTTATAATAATGAATGTATTTGGTAATATTTGTATTTTTTAAGTTAGATCATTAAATCCTAACAATTATATTTGCAAATATGTGTAATCTTAGTTGTATATTAGAGAATATATTTTTTATTATTCAATAACTAAATATCAATAATGCAAGAGAACATATTCTTTATTATTCAATTAATATTATCCCTTCATTCATTGTCATGGTAGTTACCTTGTAATGGTAACTACCAATATTTTCACAATTAATTAATTAATTAGTATCAAAATATTTTCACCTAGTTCAATAATCAAGACAAAATTCATTTGTTATGTTAGTTGCCTTTAACATATATTAAATCCAAAAAAGTTTAGATTTATAAGACAAGAAATTTGATTATTCATGAAGTAGTCAAATAAAAACATTTCCATAATATTACTATTGTATTTTCATTATTAGGTTATCGTACAGATTTGTGTCGCACTTTACGCTAACAATGCCTATTCTGGCTGGACGGATTTGGCAGCCACACAATGCTCGCGTGGCAAGGGGTTTCCGGCCGGAAACTGCTTGTCCTATATAAAACTCAAAATCCACCCAAGCCCCTCATTTTGCATTGAGTGACTTGGAGTTGAGTAGGAGGGCAAAAAGATTTCCAGAGATCGGGTTTGAAGGGTTTCGGTGGTAAGTCCCTATTTTTAATTTTTTTTTTAAATGTATTTATTGTATCATATTAATTTATGTCGTGTTTTTTAAATAGTTTGTAATAGAAAAATAAGTTTTTGCTAGAAAATTAGTTTTTTAAAGTTTTTTTAAATAGTTTTTTAAAAATATATATATTTTGTATCTATTATATCATATTAGTTTAGAATATTAGAAAATAAATACATACATGTACGCAAATACACACATACATAAAAATAAATACACAAACATACACATACATATAGACATACCTACATACATACATACATAAACATACATACAAACCTACATACATACATACACTTACATACACAAACATACATACCTACCTACCTACATACATACATACATACATACATATACATACATATAAAACAATTATATGTACACCTTAGGACATACACACACACACATACATAAAAATACATACACATACATACATAAACATACATACATACACACATGTTAGGAACTAAAGGCCAACTGAGAGGGGGGGTGAATCAGTTGTCAATGAATTTCATCTCAATTATAAGTTAATCAAACTTGATACTTAACACCGGTAAACCAAACTTATTGAAGGTTAACAAATTAGCAGTTAATATTAATACATGAGATACTTAATGCATGAAACAGAAAGAGAAACAACATCCACAACACATAACACAAAGATTTTGACGTGGAAACCTTGTAAGGGGAAAAAACATAGTGGGAAACCTTACCCACAATTAGATGATACTATTGCACATAGTATGTATACACAAATGGGGTCTGCACATGCAGAAAGGCCAACTGCATAGAGCACACTTCTCAAATGGGAGTTGCAATGACTACAGCAGGATGGTTAATTCCTAGAATAATGTACTACTCAAAATAGCATCTCTAATGCTGAATTCAGTATCGGTTAAGCTCTGATAAACACCTTCAAATATTCCTTGAACCTTCTCTATGGTCTGCACATATGATCTTCAATATTTGCAAATACCATGTTATAATAGCATACCATAACCATATCCTCTATGTCATCTCACAAATGAGATCTTACATATATGCAAAACCTAAGACCAAATGTGTTAGTCGGCTTACTAAGAATATTACAATAAAATCAATTACAAATAAGTCTTGATGCGATGCATCATGTCGGCTCAATACATTTACAACAATATCCAATCAATAAATCATCTCCATGACATGCCATGATGATCTGAAATAGATAACACATAGCGGTCTGTAACCTAGACCAATCTGTTGGTAACAACAAATATGTCAACCCGATTAGACCAATAACCAAAACACCAAAACCAACTATCCAAACAATTTCTTTGACATAATCAAGTGACCTCCAAATGATAACAATTCATCATCTATGTCGGTGAACCATATAACCTATCGGTGAGCATATACCGGTGACTGTGCATAAGTCACTGACCTTGCTACTGAACATAATGTGTCGGTTCAACATAACCATAGATCTTCAGAAGGATAAGTGTTGACATCAATGAAAAAACTAATGAAACACTTCCATAATACCAACAATCTCCCCCTTTGGCATTGATGGCAACACTAGATGGAAAAATATCTAAGTGCCAAAGTAGAATGCCAAAAACTAAAAACCAACAATCTCCAGAATAGATCAATACCAGAAATCAAAATCAAAATACAAAGAGTATATATCTCTCCCCCAATGAATAATTTCTCCAAAGTAATAATGGTTTTCCATAGATTCTATAGAACAATGTAATACTATTTAAGCTACTTCAACATATTTTTAAGGATTATGCACTAATTTATTTATTAACACTTAAATATTGATATGGGCCTTAAAAAACATTATTGGACATAGTTGAGGAATTTAGATAGCCTCCAAGGTGGACCAAAGGATGGAGTGAATTTAATTATATTTCAATGATCTCATAATAGAAAGATGACCATAATTAAGATTGTGGTTTGCAAGCATTTCCAATGAATTGCGAATGCTTATATGGATTTGGATGTTATTATGGATTCTTAATACTTTATGATTTTTAATGTAGGTTTCTAAAGATTAATATTGTTTGTACGACCTTAACCAATATTATCATATTAAGGGAATTATAATTTATAATTTTTATTATAAAGTAAAAAATTTAAATATATTGCATTTCTCATCTTAATTTGGAATTAATGTTTCAAGATGAAATTGAGGTAAATTACAAAAATGGACATTACAAAGTTCATATTTGCATAGATTGTTGGTTTATTTATTTATCAATTAGGTGTTTTACCAACACAAGTTAAATAGATAATATACAATGTTGGAAAGATATATATCAGCGTATTTTATATATATTATTATTATTATGATAGTTATGTTTATTTATTAGGCATCACATCACCTAATATTTATTTATGCTTTGTTGTTGCTTTTCCATAATTAATCTTTTTAAATATATGTCATTCGATATTGTAAACATAATCATTTTCTTTTATGGTTATCTATTTTTTAAGATGGACTATAGAATATCAAAATATTTAATATTTTTTATTATTAAATTTTAATAATATAATAATTATAAAAAAATACATTTGGAATCTAGACAGTGTTAGCGATTGCCATGAATTTTAGAAAAGAAGATATCATTGTTATGAAACAATTTTTTTTTAATAGTTTTCTTGAAACAACAAGACATTCTTTGCTTATTAGTATTTACATAACAAGGTTTACATTCTCAAATGATCTTTGACTAATGCTAACATTTGCTAAAACTAAATCATTTAATTTTTTTTGTAAAACTTAGTTTGAGTCATATCTAAAAGGCATTTTTGATGAGGATCATAAATTTTTTACCCCTCTTAAATTCAAAACATCTCAAGCACTAGATGAAACTCTTGTGTTATTATGCCAGTATTTATTAATCAATGATTTGGTTTCAACATTAATTTTCATGTTGAACCTTGGGAGTCTACCACTAAAACTTCAATAGTGGTTAATTGGAATATTTTCAATGCTAAATATTCTATTGGCTGCTCTTGCCAAAGTTTTACAAAGTATATTAAGATGTCCACTAATGTTACTTAACATTATTTTATTCGAAGTTGCTTTGTTAACTATAATAGTTGTTATAACTTGTCATGCCACATTCTTATCATTAGATTGACTTCTTTTTCTAATAGAATCAATGACACTAGCAACAATAGATATAGCTTGTTTAATTGATTAATCTTTCTTTTTTGGTTTCCCATAAATGTCTAACATTTTCATCACTTATCACATTTTGAATATTTTTATCAATTGTAACATAAGTTGACATTTAAATCCAAATTTTTATTATTAAAAAACTTTATATACAATCTATTTGCAAGTGTTCTAATTTTCCTCCAAGAAAACAAACTATGAAGATTATCCAAGACATTTCTTTCAATATTTAAAAAATACTTTCATTTTCATTCAAAGGATGGGTTGAATCATTCTCAACTTGTGTTTATTTTTTATTAAGAGTAAAGTTGGTATCATTCAATGAATACCCATCTTCTTTCAAATATTTAAATTTTAATATGAGAAAAGTTATATGAATTTGAAGACATACAAAGATTTGTACCAATAGTAATATTCTCCATGCCATTTAAAGTTTGATCTAAAGAAACACCCAAATTTGTTTCTATAATAACATTGTCTTCCATATTAATCATCTCTGGCATTTGCATTATCTACTTTTGTTGCATAAATCATGGTCTCTTGAATGTTCTCATATTCAACAATCATTGAAGTAGATGCTTCAGTATTCTTCATTTTGCCCATATTTTCTCTTCTATCTATTTGTCATTTTGTGTCCTCTCTATTTTCTAGAATTTCCTTACATTTTATGACCTTGCTATGTCTCTTTTTGGAAATTCGTTTACAAATCCCTCTTGATTAAAATATAACAATATTTACTATAATGTCCAATTGATAGATCTCTTTGAAGCTCTGATGTAAATTTTTTTATCTCCAATTGATACTTATTTTATTTCTTATTCAAAATAAAAAATGTATAATTCAGTTTTAAAATTATATGAATAGTTGACTTCTTTTTAAGTCCAATATAATATAAAATCCTACATAAGCCAAGTACAAGTAAAAAATTGTAAAATATTATTTTTCATCCATATTGATCTCAATAAGAAGTTGTTTAATCATTGTACTCTATCATTTTATAAAAGAATAGATAGGCAATGGCTATGTTTTAGATAGGTACCCATTCATAGAATGGGTACTATTCTAAATATGGGCACACATTCCTTAGAGCCTAGATATTGATAATCCTCTCCCTAGTGCAACCAAAGAGTTTTATGTCCACCATAAAAGGAGTCAAATTTTTCAACTCTTTTTTGTATATTTGTATTATTGGTGCTTGCTTCTCTAGTTCTCCAACTAATGCCTCCCCTTTAGTAACATGCTCTTCTTCCAAACTTGAATTTGATCTTTTCACTTTAGCAAACTCTTTACTCTTGTTTATGGTTTTAGCCCATCCTAGTATTTCTAGTCTTTATGTGTTTAAAATGCATGGACCATCAAATGTTCATGTGTAAATTCAATAGGGGCCATAACCTACTTTAAATCTTAAGTATCCAATCCAACACTTTTTCCTAGGGCCTTATCACCTATCAAAGTCTCTTCAAATGAGTCTAATCCTTTTTCCATAGGCCTATCAATCTTTTAAGAACCTATATACTGTTATGCCTGCTCTATTTGTGTATCGATCTTATTCTTTTGAGATTCTTCTAATCTATTACCTTTCATAGACACATTTTTGTATTCTTTTAAGTTTCAATTGTTGCCTTTGTATACCTTTCTCAAATCTAATTTTTTATTTCTTCTAGTAAATAATGTAGGAATTTGACATGGATATATATTTAATAATACATCTTGTAACCCCTATCTTCTTGATTCTTATCTATCTTTAAATAAATGATCCCAGATGTTTCCCTATGAATTCTAGGGTTTCCAATCCCAAATATTTCAAGGGGAGATGGTATTATTAGACTCAAATGGGGACTTTATTAATTTTCTATTTCAAATAGTTAAAATTTACTTCCTAATACTTCATAGAGAAACCCATGCCTCCTATCACATTTGATAATTAATTTAAAATAGTCCTCTTTATCCTCTAAAAAGGACACTGCATTAGAATAAAATGATTTTTTAGGGTTCTAATTTTGACATCTTTCCATGATTTAAATCACACCAATTCCTCAATTTGGTTTTTTCAATCCAATCCCCCACCTATTTAATGGAAAACAAAACCTACTTTAGCATAGAATTAGATCCACCTAGTTTATCATCTTCAGGAAAAGGGACATATGTCACTGGTAGTCCTAGAGGTGAGGGGAATATAGTTTGCATCTATTGCCATTTTTTTTCCTTTTCCATCCATTTCCTTATAAGATTCTCCACTTTGGAAGTAGATCTAGTATGTGTTACTCTTGAAATTTCTCCTTTATTGCTCCTATCCTCAGTGTATCTTAAACATAAATTGTATGGTTGTTCATCTTTACTTTTCCTCTTTTGCATCCACTCACAACTTTTCAATTGATTGTCCCACTATCTCCAAATTTCGGGATTAATTTTGTGATTTTTGTTGTCATAATGTTTCTCTTTACCTTTAGTAACCATCCTCATTCCGCCAATATTTTTCTTGCCACTAAACAAGGTTTATGCATCCTTCAATTAGACACCACAAATTTTTTATATATGTTTCTAAATATTTTAAAAAATAATTAAAAATAAAATATTTTAAAAATAACTCTTAAACAATTATATTTATGTCTAACCCCTACATTAAGGTCCTATCTTGTGTAGATCTATATGTTCTATTTGAGTCTAACCCCTTATAGTGGCCCTACTATTAATTCCTCTAGCTTGGGTTCTAAACAAGGTCTCTCTATCGAGCTTCAAGTCAACCCAGCTCCTAATATTTCTTTCTCTAAAAACTATAAGGTGCACACCTAAATTAACCCCTCTCGAAATGATAAATCTAAGACTCCTCTAGGTTCCCCGATTGGTGAAAGATCTGTTCAAAAAGTGGTCACTATCAAATAGGAATAAGAGGATACAACCTCTTCTTGGTCTACTGGGTCAGATTGGATCGTGAAGAATACTGTTAGTAAAGAGGTTAAGCCCCTATCCCCCACTTCCCCCATGATTCTCCTAAGTCCTCTCTTTGAAGTGCTCTATGCAAGGAGGAATTTCCCTTCTCTATGGCTAAAGTGAATGAAATTTGTGAGGGGTTTAACAAGCATGAAACTGCCATCCTCTAGCTTCTGAGTTAATTTAAGGTGGCAAAAATGGAAATTAATAGGCTCAAAGCTATTTTTGAGGTGAATGCTAGAGCCTCTAGTTGGGAAAATGATGAGAATGAGAAGAGATTTTAGATAGCGGTGGGGAAATTTCTCTAGATGATAGAGAAATGGGAAACACTTGACAACTCTGTTAAGGATCTCATAGAGAAAATTGGACTAACCAAGACTACAAAAGATTTGGTTGATATGATGGAGTCTCTATAGGAAAACTAGGACAATATGAGGAGGAACATAGAGAGTATGTTTCATCAAAAAAGGGAGATTATTGAGAAGACATATGTTTCTCTTCATGATATTCAAGATGAAATTGCGAGGAGGTGGTCCAAGAAAAGAAGACACCTGGAGCCCCAAACCATGATGAGGATTGAAGCATTTGTTTCAATGATGAAAGCCATGCAAGACTCCTTGGTTGTCTCCTCGAAGAAATATTCCTCTAAAAATCTCAGTATGCTAGAGAAAGGTAAAGATATTTTCCTAGAAAGGAGGTTGGATTTCTCTCCTACTTTGTAAGCCATAGGTTTGTGCTTTTAGTGGGAGAGTGTTTATGTTTGTTTTCTTCTTTTTGTGTTTAGTTTTTGTTGGGTTAGTTTTTGATAGTAGGGATTTGTTCATTTTTTGTCACTCCTCATGAGCCCTTGTTTGGTCATTGTGGATATGCAAAGGTTTGGGCCTCTACCAGTTTAATATATTTAGAACTCTTAGACAATTATAGGATAAAAAATAATTTTAAAACAAATTAAAAAACTATTAATTCTTTTAAATTAATTAATTCTTTCTTTATATAGTCTTGAGTTATTTTTCTAGTTTAGAATTATTTTATTTAACATTGTTTAGTTTTATTTTATTTGAAGAGCTATTTTTTTCTAAATAAAGTTTAGAAAGGTATGAAATGCAATAGCTTGAGCATGTTTGCAAAATTTATTAAAAGTGGAGATATACCTTTTTTTTAAAACAAAAATACTAAAAATCACTCTTAATGAAGAAAATAAAATAACTTTTAATAAATGTAAATAATATAATTTTGAAATGTAATGAAATAATGTAAAAACAAAAAAAATAACATGGAGAGATGTTCAAAGTGGGAATAATGGGTGAATTTTAATGGTCTAAATGTGATAACAAAAACTCCTTAAATGTATATTAGTCATTTACATGTCAAATTATATATAGGTACTTTCACCTATACAAGGATCAAGAGATATGCCCATAGGATATTAAAGGTAAAATATAATTTTTAATATTGTATTCAAACAACAACACCACAACTTAGTCATATATGAAAATTCAAAATATATTCTCATGTGGCAATCTTTTCAAAGAAATATCTTTTAACCTTTCATAATAGATGGATGAAAATATCAAAAAATATATCTAAATGGTAAAAAAATGTAAAAGTTAAGTTTGTATTTCAAGAAATTATTTTGATGTCTGAAACATGCATATTTTTTTTCCCATTTAAGATATGTATTTTTTTTTTAGATAAAAGTGGATAGAACCACTGACTATATTAAATTTTAAAAGTTTTTTACAATGTCTGGTTCAAAAAGCACTGAATGGAAAGAACCAATAAGAAAACCCTTCAGTATTGCTTAAGAAACACAAGCCTATTCTACCCAATACAAAATGCCCATTCGCATAGTACAAAAAAAAACCCATCCCAATTACATTAGACACATTAGATATTAAGGAAGCCACCAACATAAGAATATAGAAGGAAGATTAAAGTATGATCATCGAAGGATGCATAGCCATTTCTGCCAAAAAAAACCAGTCTGAACCATCCCTGTCTATGAAACACAATTCTCCAAACCACTAGTTAGAATAATACCACATAGTAGAAAGGAAACCATAATTAGAGACCCTGCCAAAATTAACATTGTAATCAAGCATAGTAGAACCCAAATGAGGAGAAAGAGAGGATGTTGAAGTCCTCGTGGACCAAAGATAAATCTAATCCACATAAAAGACCACAGAACGATCCAAGAAAAAAGAAACAAAAGGAGGAGCCAATTTAGATACCAATTAATTTGTAGATTCCAAGAACTGAAGGACAACCACTAGCTACCAACCCAAACCAAGAGCTTCTGGACAAAACAGAACATTTTGACAAGCAATATGCAATGACAAAAAAGAGAGAGACATAAAACCCACCATAGAACTTCCATATATACCATTCACACAAAAGAGCATTATCAAAATATGATGGCAGAAGATCAAGCAATAGGTTGGCCACGTGAAATTACCCAAGACAATGTGAAAACGAGCATGCCACGAAACCATAATTCTCATTGCAAACCCAGAAATGAAGGAAACTAACACGTCACTGTAATCATTAATGAATGACCAAACAAGGAGAATGCATGAGTGAAGATACCCAAGACATCACTCCCAACTTAACCGAACATGATTAACAGACAAAAAACCAATCACCAAGAAATGATTACAGGAAAGTGCCCGCGCAAAACAACAAACCATAACCTGCAATAAGTACTTCCAAAAAGATACTCAAAGCACTGTTATAATAACAAACCATAACATGTAATGAGTACTTCCAAAGAGATACTCAAAGCATTGTTAACTAAATATGAAATGAAAGCCACACTAGCCTTATTCAGGACAAAAAATATATGCCAAAACAAACAGGCACACAAATGCAGACCCCACACCCTCCATGGTCCATGTAGAAATTCTTGCCGAATATGTCATTAACAAAGGAGTTCTCATAAGATGAACACTCTCCTCAATGTCACATACGAAAGAAAAGCCACACCAAATAAGGAGAGTGGTGAAGACTACAACTATGCCCTTCTTTACTTCAAATATTCCAAAACAAAGGAATGGATCTCATCCACACTTACCTCCTGCATATTAGCATCACTGTTAATGGCTAAGTTAGCCAAGAAAACTGCAATCTTATTCACTTCCCTATAATAGTGGGAAATCAAGAAGGAATCAAACAAATCTAGTTTTTGCAAAATATGATCAAGTATGTATTTTAATTGCCAACAATTCGACTTCTTTTTCATGACACTTTGAATAATAACCATAGAATCACCCTCAATTATCAAGTCCTTAATTCCCAAAGATATAGCCATATCCAAACCCCAGGACAAAGAAAAGAATTCTGCCCAATTGTTAGACTTGAAACCAATCGCATGACAACAAGCCAGAATAAATCTTACCTTATGATCATATATTACCATACCTTCCCCTGCCAGGCTAGGATTCCCATGAGAAGCACCATCAAAATTCAATTTAAAGTGCCCTTGCGGAGGAGGTTTCCAGCAAGAAAAATTTCTCTTACTTATAGCACTAGTCTTATTCAAAATAGACCCATGAGAAGATAAGAGTGATAACATTCTCTAAACTCGAGTTACCCTACCATCCCAATGAGAAAAGGAGGTAAGGTTTTCCAAATTCTTATAGATAAAAGATAAAGCAACTTTAGAGATGGAAGATTCAATCCTCAATAAAACCTCAGCCAAGGGAGAGCTTGCTTGTTTAAAAATCGTATTATTATGCTCTAACCAAATATTCCAAGCCACAATATATGGAGAAATAATCCAAAGACATGCATAGAAAGATGAGGCAAATAGGAGAGGCCAGGCTCTAAAGTGGGAAAGATCCTTTCCAATAACAAAGAATAGGTTTAGCATTTCAAACAACCACTGCCGGCAAGCAAAGGCAAAATCATAGTGAAGAAATAAGTGTGTAGAGGATTCTAAATTTTTATTACAAAAGACACAAGAAAATATTGCAGTAATACCCAACCTATCCAACCTCATTCCTATAAGGACACTGTCCTGCACTACTAACCAAGGAAAAGCACCAACCTTTGGGAGGCAAGCCATATGCCAAAACAACTTGTATGGCCAAGTAGATAAGTCTTTAGCAACCAAGAGAGAATTATAGCCATCCTTAACTGTGTACTTACTAGAGATATTCCTTGTCCAGATAAGTTCATCATCAGCATCAGAAAGAATTATTACTCTCTCTCCCAACATCTTTTCATATTCCAATTTCATATTTTGATCAATATCTAAAAGCTCAATTGATTTCCATCTTGCCACCTTAAGATACCCACTATACTCAATTTTAAACTAATCAGCCACAAAGACACCCCAAAGGGAAGAAAGAGTGGAAATTAAAGGGGACCAATCCCTCGAGTTCACCAGAGGGGGATGTCCATTTGAACCTTCCTCCCAAAACCTGACCTTTCTACCATTATGAACAATCCATTAGAGGTGAGGCAAAATCACTGATCTACATTTACATAGAAAATTTCAAATAGCTTAACCAAACGGTAAATTAGAAACTTGAAAAACATACTCCCTTGGTCCATTGTTTAAATATTTAGCAAACATAATCTATGCCCAAAAGGATAACGATCTCTCATACAATTTCCAAACCAACATAGCACCTAAGGCTAAATTCTGACTTTCCAAACTCCTAATGCCTGTGCCCCCAAGGTTTTTAGGCAAACAAACTCTATCCCAAGCTACCAAATGGAGTTTCTTCTTACCATCTTTATTATTACTCCAAAGGAAGAACTTAAGAGTATCGTACAAACTAACAATAGCCACTTTTGGAGACTACAAAACAAACATGAGATAAATAGGAACAACATTTAAGACAGATTTAATAAGAACAATCTTACCAACCAAAGATAACCATCTATGATTCCAGGATAGGATCCTTCTAGAGGTAACTGAAATGATCTTATCCCAAAACTCAAGTCTACCCTGCTTAATGAAGAAAAGTATACCAAGATAAGAACAAGGAAGATTTCCAGATGCAAATCCCCCAAAAAAATTCAATCTATCCTTAACCAATTGTGAAGCATGAAGGAAAAAAATCTTTGACTTATCAACATTGAATCTCGAACCAGAAAAGGATGCATAATTTTGTATTGTCCCCTTTATCACTCTTACCTCACCCAAAGAAGCCTAACCAAATAACACGGTATCATCTACAAACAAGCAATGGGAATTCTTCATGGAACATTCTAAATCCTAATTCCCTTCCAAAGCCCTCTAAGCTTAGTGGCTCTAATAGCCCAACTGAATGTTTCAACTAGAAGAATGAACAAGAAAGGAGACAGGGGATCCCCCTGCCTCAAACCCCTAGAAGAGGAGAAAAAACCACAAGGGGAGCCATTAACTAGAACCAAGAACCTTTCAGAAGAAATATAAGCATGAATCCATTTGACCCATGCCTTGGAAAAACCCAATTTAAGTAGAACAACACACAAAGCCCCCCATTCTACTATATCATATGTTTTCATCATATCTAATTTGAGGATCATGGTCGGGATTCTCTAAGTAGAAATAAAATGCAAAACCTCATGTACCACTATAGCTCCCTCTGTCGTCTCCCTTCCTGGAACAAAACCACCTTGTTCTAAAGAAATGATCCTAGGCAGAATTTTAGCCAACCTTAAAGAAATAGCCTTGTTAAAATTCTTGTACAAAGTATTGCATAAAGCAATAGGGCAAAAATCAGCAAATGTTTTGGTAACCTCTTTTTTAGAAATAATTGCAATCATTGTAGTATTAAGCTCTTTCAAAATAGACCTATTCCTTCTAGCTTCCTCAAGGGCCAATAAAACATCATTTCCCACAAAATCCCAACATTTTTGAAAAAATAGAGTAAAACCATCGAGTCTCGGAGCCTTATTAGGGTTCATTGCAAAAACAATATTCTTAACTTCATCCAAAGAAAAAGGAGACATCAACATTTTATTATCTTCCGAAGATACCAAAGAAGGGATATTAGAAGAAATGTTATTATGAATGTCTCCATGCTCCAAAGATAATAGTGACTTAAAAAACCTAACTGCATCTGAAGCAACATCCTCCTGTTCTGTTAAAAGTCAACCATTTGGACACTCAATACAAGATATCCTATTTCTACTTCTCTTAATCTTTGTTGAAGAGTGAATTTTTTTTGTATTTCTATCACCATCTGAAAGCCAAATCTCCCTTGATTTTTGTCTCCAATAGATTTCTTCTCTGGACAAAACTTCTTCAAGCTCTACTTTTAGCAATTTTATTTCATCAAAACAAGTGGCACCATACCATGGTTAATCACATGTGAATTAAGACATTTAATCATATCTTGAATCCTCTAGTTTTTCTGAAAGATGTTCTTAAAATGCAAGATTCCATTCTCTAATATTCAACTTCTTAACAATCTGAAACATTCAGGAACCAGAGCAATCAGGAGCCAAACTCCACCATTTTTTGAGTAAAGGCAAAAAGGAAGAATCTCTAAACCACATAGGTTCAAATTAAAGGTGACTTAAAAGGAGATTTATCTTCTACAATTGATAGGGAAATTGGAAAATGATTTGACCCTGAAACTAGAAGAATAGAGGAAAAAAATTCAAACTCTGAATCAATCCAAACATTTGATAACAAAAATTGGTCTAACCTTTCTGCAATCTATGAAAAATCTCTTTGAATAATTGTCCATGTGAAAATCCCATTCTAAAACTGACAATCAAAAGGACCCATGTCCTTAATGAACATCCCAAAGTCCTCCATAATTTTTTTATTAGGAATAATACCTCCTTTCTTTTCTCCCAAGTCAGTGATAGCATTAAAGCCCCCCCAAAGATTATAAAGGGACCATGCTTTAAAGGAGAGGAAATCCTCTTAAGCTCTCCCCATAATTTAGACTTCCTTTGAATATCAGAAGGAGCATAAATATTAAAAAGCCAAAAATTAACCTTCGAAAGCTTGCTTTTAACCAAAGCCAACATCTAGTTTACATCAGAGGCAACTAGCTCAATCTCAATATTATAGTTATTCTAAAGAAATTCCAAACCCCCTGATGCACCACAAGCTGGAGAGGAGAGGAATTGCCACTTTCTCCAAGAAGAAAAAATCAAATCAGCAGACTCCTTTGACAATTTTGTCTCTTGCAACATGAAAATATCACACTTAACTAAGTCTATCTAGAACTTAATTAAGTATCTCTTGTTAGGGGCATTTAAGACCCTAACATTCCAAGATATAATTCTCATTTCTCTCGAGGGGAGGCCATGGCTCCCCTCTTTCCTTTAGACGGAGAAGACTTTCCTTCTCCAAAACTACTTTGAAGATTTCGCTTCACAGCCCTCGACCTAGTCACAGGAGGACTGATAATAGACCTCTTACTCCTCTTACCCTTAGGAGTAGCACTTTCTTTCATAGAATCACCAAGAGAAACCAAATGCTTCCCTTTCCCAACACCAAGAGAAAGAAACAAAGTCTGTTGAATCCCAGCATCAATTTCCAATTGAGTCTTTTGATTCTTTGGAGGCCTAAGTGGCAATAATAGGTGCATTTTAATGGTCTAAATGTGATAACAAAAACTCCTTAAATGTATATTAGTCATTTACATGTCAAATTATATATTAGCACTTTCACCTATACAAGGTTCAAGGGATATGCCCATAGGATATTAAAGGTAAAATATAATTTTTAATATTGCATTCAAACAACAACACCACAACTTAGTCATATATGGAAATTCAAAATATATTCTAATGTGGCAATCTTTTCAAAGAAATATCTTTTAAACTTTCATAATAGATGGATGAAAATATCAAAAAAATATGTAAATGGTAAAAAAATGTAAAAGTTAAGTTTGTATTTCAAGAAATTATTTTGATGTTTGAAACATGGATATTTTTTAACCATTTAAGATATGTATTGATGATGTGTGAAACATGGGTATTTTTTTTCCATTTAAGATAAGTATTGATTTTCATTTTTTATACACAATTTTATCTTCAATAAAAAATATAAATTTAATTTCAAATTTTCATCCAAATTTGTACCTGTTACCCCTAATTTCATATACACATTTATTATATTTCTTAAAAAATTCAATAATATAATTATTCTATGCCCATATTTCAAATAATATATTTATCTTTCTAAACTGAAATCTTTCATTCTAAATTCATATATCACTAAAACATTTCAATTATATATCACTAAAACATTTCAATTATATCACTTAAACGTTATCTCTTCACGAGACTGAAACACTTAGCTCGTTTATATAAGCTTGTATTTATTTCTTTATCAATGTATGCTTCCCAAGAAATATTAAAGTGAGCCCATGTCCGGAGTGCATTATTAATCTGCACAGTTTGTGTTGTGCAAATGGAAAATTAATTCACCTTTATATTTAATCTCCACATTTTGTGCTAAATAAAATGGTTTTTATTTAGATTTGAGTGCTTCCGGATCTAAATTTGTTTTCAAACATAAGGAAACACCTTTATATTTAATCACCACATTTTGTGTTGTATTAATAAAATGGAAAATGTAATTATGGTTTTAATTTAGATCTGAGTGCTTCCAAATAAAACGGATCTAAATTTGTTTTCAAGCATAAGGTAACCAATTTATAAATATTTGATATTAAACATGTTTCCCACAATAGTTTTTGAATGTTTAATAACAATGTAAAACTGTTCAAAAGTGTATTAAAAAAGCCTGTTAAATATAATAATAAACATAATATTAGTATTTTTTTAGTTCCATTTTAGAACATTGTTCTTAACATGTTATTAATGTTTATGTTTTTAATCAATCATTTTACAAAAAAAATTCATATTGAAAAAACTATTAATTTTTCATAAAGTTTAGATGCTAATTTTTTAAACTAAATATTTCAAAAAATTATTTACTTTTAATTTCATTGACTGAATGGAGCTTTTGAGATAACAGTTTCTCCAATATACTAATTGAATATCATTTCAAATCTAAATTTATAATAATGAAAGCAAAACTAATTATTGAAATTAGTCCCAAATTGGGAAAGAAAGTATTGGTACATTCAAGCAAAGACTGTAATTCTGAGTAAAAAACTTTATGGTTTCATTTGCTTTTGCAAACAAAATGAATAACCAATATTCATTGTGTATTTGTTTTGAAATGGATTTTTGGCTGTGAAGTAAAATAATATGAATTTTATCTGATTAAAGAGTGCTATTATTCTGTTGTTGGGAAATTGTTTTAACATATTAATGTATAATTTTAATATTTTAGAAATAACAAGAAAGTGTGCATTCCATTAAAATGACGTGAACGTTGAGGCAGTGTTTTGCCAAACCGCACTTTTAGGTGCACTGATAATATTTATCTGATTAAATAGTGCTATTATTCTTTTTTTTTTTGGCATGCCAAGACTCTCTTCCAGTCCTCTGACCTAGAGTAGCAAAAATTATGTTGTCTCTATTTCCTCCCTAGTGTGAGAAAATTTGTAAAAGAAATTCAAATTCGTATTGAAATCTTTTTAGATTATTCTTAAATCTTTGAAAATGTAAAGAAAATAGGAAAATGTTTAGAAGAAATTTTTTAGTTATTAAATTTTTTTTGTTTTTTGGGTTGATAAGAAGCAGAGTCAGAATTTTTAATATTAAGGACTAAATTTCAAAATACAGAGAGAATTTTTAATGCCCCTGCCTCTACCACGCCCTCGACCACCTCCGTTGCGTCTCTGCGAGCCTGTTGGTGCATCCCCGCTTGAGTGGTGAGAGTGTAAAGAAATTATTTTATATTCATAATTTTGTAATAATGAAATTTATATATTTATGTGTGTTTTTATTGAATTTTGTGCTTATTTTTTAAATTTGACGATCATAGATTTTGATATTCACCCTAAATCCTAATCATTCATTCTCTAGATAATAGATTCTTCCCCCAAAGTTAAAACCATTTATTACGGACCTCTTGCAATAGGTAGTTTAAGCCAGTAGACTGGCCATGTCAACATGGGCAATGCCTGCATGGCAATCATACACACATTCCACCAATATAATCGTTAAAAACCCATCAGTTAAGAGTCCCAAGAATTTATAAATGCTTATTCATATGTTGCAACGAGGTTTATTTTTATTAAAGAAAATGGCTGAGAGTTAATTATTTAATTAGAATTTAAAATCAATTAGCAATCAACTTATTTGACTGCAGTTATGTTGTTTAATATAATTTTTTTTTCTATCACGGTCTATAGTTCTAATTATCAACTTACTTTTAGAGCAGATTCAATCCAAGTTTGACTAAAAATATTCATACATGTCTGACTATAAAAATTTCATTCTAAGAGAGCTCCAATGGATATGATTTCCTCTGTAATTTTACTTTTGCAAAATTATATTAACATTACATTGTTGTGTCATATTCCACAACTGTCCCCTCTCATAATATATTCAAATTATTTTTGCCTCTGTCATATAGAACAAAAAGTTTGTCTCTCCTACAAGGTTTATAGGGATTCATAGATATTCATCCCCAATCTTATCACAGCTTTTGGCTTTCTTTCTTTGCATTGTCTTCTACTTTGCAAGCCTTTCATTTTCATATAAGAGAATGCTTTCGGTGAATCTGACTTAGCATAATACCCATTGCTGAGTGACTTCAGTAGTTATATGTTTTTCAGGGTTTTATAAGTCATACTACGTTATATTTAAAATAGACTACTAGAAATTATGATTTCTTGGTTCCTGCAAATCCATTCCTTGACGGCGTGACTTTGTACTTAAAAGACAACCACTGAAATCTACAATGAATGCATACACGGTGCACATAGTGTAGAAGGCAAACATATTTTCATTAAAAAGCATGGGTAGTGTACATATTTAAACAATTATATCATTATGCCTATTGTTTTCAGGAAAGTAAATAACTTAATTACTATAGGTTTCGCTCAGGCAATCAATGAAGTAGGCAATTTTATGCATCCTTTCTTACGTAGGCGCAATCAATGAAGTAGGCAATTTTATGCATCCTTTCTTACGTAGGCAGACAAGTAATAAAATAAAGAGACTAAGCATATCAACTCAATTTGTAAATACCCTGCCTTGCACATGTCGTGTAATGCCCGCCACAAAAGCCTTAGAGAATTAAACACATAATCTAGAGAAGTAGTGATGATTTTTTTTAAAAGTTAAATTACAACAAGACATCAACTATAAAATCTCATTACTCTACTAGAATTACATATACAAATTATACATGATCACATATATTAAGTACACAAGTTGAATAGTGCAAAAAACATATAAATATTCTCCAATCTTCCTTAGGGTATCATAACGTCTTTACTTAACTACAACAAGTACACAAGATATAACAATAACTAGAAATGATCAATGAATAAGTCCCTTAATTACACTAATGCTCTTTTCATCTCAAATACATAGAAAAGTAAACATACAAATTCCATTAAGCATTTAGTCAAAAATAATGCTACCTCTAATGCTTTACATTCATCACTACATAAGTCATCTGTACAATAATCATTACATCATATACTAATAATCATTACAGATATACATTATCTATTGCTAATAGGAAATCAAGATATACAACGGTTCCAAGAATCCATAGCACAAGAATTGAAGAACACTAGAAGTATCCATCGTGCACAAACCTCCAATGCAAATAAAATATCCCAATAGAAGAAGACATCAACCACCCGCCCATATGGAACCAAAAACAAAACCACTCCTTGTGCTCCAGAGAATGATATAAGGCCCCCCACACACTAAACTTGGATCAATGCCTAACTCCCAAAGGACACAAAGATAACATACACAAGACATAGGCTCAAATATAAAATAAAATTACTAACTAGACATTCCCATAAAACAAAAGCTAAGACCTAGGACACAAGTAGGGGAAAGTGTCATAATATGTCATCCTCAAGGATATCCTAGCAGTCTCTCTGGACCTCGACAACAAGTGACATCCATGCAGAACTAACTCAACCTCTCGTGAAGACAAGGGAGTACAGTAATGCCAACAAGGCCTTCCCAATCTCATCTTGAGCCTGAACTAGCACTCTAGGCCATGAGTGGGGCACCATACTTATCTTATTAATTTGAAAACTATTTGACCCTTAAATAAATTCATTAAGGTTATCACTTGCTTACATCTAAACTCCGAACGAGATCTCATGGTAGCCACTTATGGTCCCAAGCATTCACTTGGAAACCACTTCCCCTAACATACTCCTAAGGTCTAGAGATAATCAGAATCCATATATCATCAAGATATCTCATCATCATCTGAAATGCATAATCAATTGGTCCCCATCCTAAAATTGGAATCAATATAGTAAATTGATTCTCAAACATATTATTCCAGTAGAACACATCTTTGCAACATTAGGAAACATAGCGTAAGTTTCCACAAAATCCAAATAACCAACTTTGCAAAGTCACCATAGAGAAATAGAAGTTTGAAAACAAGTCTCTAGTCAGATTCAGTCTGGAAAAATTCCCGAAAAAAAATCATAAATATCAAAATATCAAGAAAAGGTTAGAATAGCGCATTCAATAATTTCCATAGCGCTTTACACATTTATTGAGCGCATATAATGATTATTTTAGTGCCTTTATGATGCAGTCTAGCGCTTTTGGCACTTAGATTGGCTCATTCTTCACATAGTCTAGCACATATGTAAAATAAAATAGCGCTTATGCCTTCTGGTTTAGTGCATGTTCTCAAAAGTAAAATACAAACAAGAGAAGTTCAGCAAATTCACAAATGATCTCAGAAAACACTTAGATTACAAATTGACTCAAGTATTTTCAACCAAAACGAAATGGACTTCTATAGAAACAATATATATAAAATGACAAGGTATAATGTTGATGTTGAAACACCAAACAAATCTTACAGCGAGAATCAAGCCAAAACTCTCATGCATAGAAATCATAAAAAATGAAATTAAAATACGGTAACCTTGCACCCAAAATTAATCTCATCAAGGATCTAAAAAATTCCCATACACAGATAATAGCGTTTCCAGAATTCTTCTTGAAAATTCCAGAAGACAATTTTTTTCTTTTTCAAAGTAAATACGAAGCAGAAAATCTTTCTTTTTGAAAACCAAACGTGCATAAATAAATTACAAGAGTAAGGACACCTCCAGCCTAGAATAAGAAGAATGAAAAATAATCTAGAGGAAAGATGAGCACAAGTACAATGTAGAAAAATGCCAACCAAACACAATCCCTCGCTCAACGAGTTCTGGCCGGGTTCTTCATTCACCAGCATTTCTCATCCTAATTTAAGTGGGGTCCTTCCGGATGCATGAACTTCTGTATACCTTGGATGCCCACTCTTTGTCCTAGCGGGGGTGGGGGATTGGACGTCCTTCACCCACTCTTTGTCCTACCTTCCTAAAAATAATAATTTAAAACATAAAAAAATTCTAAAAATAACAATTCATGCATAAAATTCAAATAGAAATTTCAATGCAAAACACAATGCTCTCTCCACTTGCACCTTCGAAAACAAATCAAAAATAATAATTATTAAATAAAACTTTGAATTAGCCAATAAACAATTAAACAATAAAATAAAATAAAAATAATAATTTAAATTCCCAATTGAATATAAAAATTAACGGTCCATTTTTCCAAAACATAATCAAATAATAAAATAATAAAATAATTAAATCACAATAAATATTACTTATTAATTACACATTAAATCTTCTAACATTATTAATTAATTAATCTTCATAATAAAATCAACCCAACATAATAATTAAAATAAAATACCACATAACTCCTATAAAATAATATAACCAAAATACTAGAACTGATAAGGCATCAACTAAGCCTAGGAAGTAATAAGACATTATATCATTCTCCGATCAACTTTCCACTGGGATTAAAGATATGCTTAGACTTGTGAAGGCAGGTGGAGTCGATGTCTAGTATATACTTCTTGCATAACACTAAATGTCTATGCACAACATATATATAATATAGTCATGGAGTAAACACATAAGTGGAGAGAGAATTGCAACATCATAGCTCTCTCACAATGAGCGGTATGGCATCATCCCTTGCACATCCATGAAAACAATACACCATAATATAGACACATCATCATCAATAACATCATCATAACCAATATAATCATGAACATGTTTAGCAAATAGCATGATAACATCACGAGTAAATATAAATCACTAAATACACATAAGTAACCAAACATAAATCTCAACATCAACATTGTACTAAGTATATCATCATCTACATAAAATATAATGTATCATCTGTGAATATGAAATAACTATCATCCACCAGTATAATCAAAACATAAATAAAATGATATGTAGCTACCAAAAGTATCATAAATGTATCTTAACAAGTCCATAAATGTCTATCCATGCATGAAAAGAAAAGTATTTCAGGGAGGGCCACTACAAGTATTAAGGAGAGCAAGGTAGTACACCTAGGATGGATGAGTTGTAAGGCTAGCACTAGATCTATTCATATCATTAATAATACCCGAGTTAATGACCAAATATATCTTGGTATTTAAGTCATTTTCTATATCATCAATCAAACTATCACTATAAAACAAGTATTTTATGTATAAATTAACCACAATTACATTGTGATTCAAATTGAATTCAATTTTAAATAATCAAATACATATTCTATTTCAATCTTAGCTTAAGAAGGATTTAACTAGACTCATTTCATGTCTTGCTAGCAACAAATATTTCTATAAATCAAGATTTTGTGAAGCATAATCGAGAATATAACAAGTTAATTGTTGAGCATAAAAAATGCAAGGCACATAATTTATAGAAACACCACCTTTTTATTCAAATAGTGAGTGCTTTCTTATTAGTATACAATAATAGCATTTGTTGGCTAGTTGATAATGAATTATATCAAGAGTAAATTGGATATAGTTTAAGATAATAGATCGTTGGAAATCATATGTCTAACAGTCAAACAGTGCTAAATATCTATTTTTAAAGAACCGTGATAAAAAAATATTAGTAATGAAACCTTCAGCAATGCAAATATAGTACTGAAGGTTTCATTACTAATACTTTTTATCATAGTTGTTTAAAACTAGTATACTTATATTTTTAAAAATCTATGTAAAATTCGGCAAGAGATATCTAATTTTAAAATATTTAAGATTCATAAAAATGAATAATTCATTTTACCTTCTATGTGACAAACGAGAGCTATGCAAGAAAAATACTTGCATCAATCAAAAGATTCACTATAAATATATTATTAGAGGTTTTATGCAAGAAGATCAAAATAACCAACCAAATGCTTTATAAATCATCATATTGAGAGAAGAAAATATTTGTACATATATCATTTTCGAATAGAAATCTCACATAATATCCCAGAATTCATAAATGATGAATAAATCACCATACCTTCTATCTCACAAGTGAGAACTATGCAAGAAAATAATTGCAACAATTTATAGAATCACTATAAATATATTATTATAGGTATGTTGCAAGAAGATAAGAACGATTCAACACATGCATTATAAATCATCAAATTGATAGAAGAAAATGTATTTACATATAACAATTTTAATGGAAACCTCACATAATATCTCACACTAATCCTACCAAAAAAAATATAATTTCTCTTATATCATAATATAAGCCTAATAAAATTGATAAATATTTTTAAAATGTGTAAAAAGTTTGTAAAAATAAAAAGTATTGAAAATAAAATACAAAGTAACTATAGTAATAACACTTCATTGTAATGGTGTAAACCCATTGTAAATTCTTCAGTGATGAGAGTAGTATTATGACCTTTGTTTTCATAGTGATCACAATATACTTCTTTCAACATAGCTGGAAATCGAGCTACTATTGTATATGCCTCATGAGTTTTCATTGCAACATCTTCCATTTCCAATATTTCGAGTTCTTCGACATCATCTATCATTAAGGAAGTGTTTTCAATTTCTCTGACGATTTGATTGTAATACTCTAAAATGGTTCTCTCACATTTGTCGATATGGGTTTCGACAAAATCATTAGAGTTGACAGAAGCATGAGGGCTCTCAACAATGATAGTTGATTGATTATGTGAAGCATCCATAGTTTCAAATTTTTGCTAAAAATAAAAAAAACAATAAAACTAAGATTAGTATTAAGGTACAATGAGAATAA
The DNA here is from genome assembly GCF_030272615.1 of Cryptomeria japonica. Classification (NCBI taxonomy): domain Eukaryota; kingdom Viridiplantae; phylum Streptophyta; class Pinopsida; order Cupressales; family Cupressaceae; genus Cryptomeria; species Cryptomeria japonica. The sequence goes on along the minus strand of NC_081407.1, from coordinate 755,659,113 downwards.
AATTGTTCATAATTTGAAATAAAATAAAATTATAAAAAAATAATATTAAGTAATACAAATTGTTGATATTAGCTGGCTTACTATGTTGAGATGTAACCAAAATCATCTGAAATACCACAAAAAAATATAAATTCATAAGCAAGTGACAATAAAAAAATTAATCTTTCTATTTGATTATTAAATAACAAGTAAAATATAATTAACAACATAACAAACATTGACAATTTTTTTGTAGTCACCAAATTCATTAGTTTTGTTTGATGCAAGAAAGAATACATAAACCATAAAAGATCACATTCTTAGCAATTTTACAACAATAGTTACAAAATATTATGAAAATTGAATTTAGGCTTAATTTCATCAAATAATAATATAAAAATAGTATAATTGAATATAGTCATAAATGTAATGTTTAAATAGCTTGCACACATTTAACAAATAATATCTATAGATTACTTTCACTTTCTTAACCATAGATGCACAAGTAATATCTCTCGATCTTTAGTATCATCAAGAATAGTTCGAACTTTGTCACATTGGACTTCATTGCATACAAGGTAGGTATCCCATAGTATGCATGCAACAACTTGAATGATGACATAACTTGATGCACTATGAATCTTATAGAGTACCCGAGCTTAAGAGTAGTAAGAAACCATTCCTTAGGTGGGCCTTTGTGATAAGTGATCCGTGATTGTCCCTTAAGAAATCTCATAAACTTCATACTAAGTTGATTGGATAGAGTGTGCTTCTCAATTTTTATTGTTGGTCTAATAACAATCCTCCAAATGCATCCAACAAGGTAAAGATCTTGAATCTCGTGGTATAGAGCAATCGACCAACCACACAAATCTACAATCTCAATTTGAAGATTATAAAATCTGACATCTAAATTCATTATGATCTTCAATTCATATAAGAAGTTAAAATATAGAGCATAAGTATCAAATTTGAATTGAGTGGTCCCTAATCCATTGTTGTTAATTTTCTTGACCATCCTGTCTCTAACCCAATAGAGGACACTCAATTCCTCTATACGAAGGAGGACATTCCATGGAAGATATGGGTGATACATTGACATCCAAGTGGACACCCATTTTGTACGTATATTATCTGACATCTTCCTGACATGCATGCAAATTATTATTAGCTCTTAAATTACTATTAAATTGCTCAAGGAATATACTTTACAATTTAATTAGAAAATCACATAAAGGGTAATAAACATTAAGCAAATGAATGTTATCAAAGTACTTAAAATATATATTCATACATTTTTAATCAAAGAGATATATATACATACATTTTTTTCAGGTTAGTATATTAAACACAAGGAGGACCATATAAATACATACATGTATGAATTTTCTTTACCATGATGATATAAAAAATGATGCAAGATTATATTAGGTGCATCTAAGAAATATGGTTGTCAAAAGGAAATCATCCTTCACACTTCAAATGAAATTTATACGAGATATAGAATTAAATAAAAAATGGCTTGTTTAAATTTATGTAACATTAACTGATAATTTAAATTTATTTATTTAATAGATATTGTGGAAGCATTTAGTGGTGTATAAAATGTTAACAATTATTTGTGGTGGCCAGACATAACACAAGTATCAGAGGCATGGAAGCAAATTTGATCAAAAAAATATATACACAAATTTAATCTTCTACAAATTTGAGTTTATTTTCTTTAGCCTTATTTTTGGAAAGTTGTCTACCCTTTTTTATTTTCTCATAATGTATGGTAATATTATTTTAAAGCCCTCTATAGATTTGTATGGAAATAAAAAACCTTCCACTGATTAAATTCATGTAATATTTTCTTATCATTTATAATTATTGAATAGACATTGTAAAAAGCATTTATGATATATTAAATATTAGAAATCATTACAATGCCTATAAAGAACATAGGTGTCAAAGACAATTAAAAAAAATTAAAACAAAAAATATATTACATCAATTATCTTCCAAAAGATTGAGCCTATTTTCCTTAGCCTTGCGCTTCTTAAGTTGTCTACCCTTTTTCATTTTCTCATAACGATCATATTTAAATTGTGAAATTATTTTCAAACCCTCTAGAGATTTTACACGAGATGCTGCAACAAATGTCAATCCAGTTCTCTATCTTGGTCCTATATCGATAGTTACTTTTGGAAGAGTCAATCCTTGAGATTTATGTATAGTCAATGCCCATGTCAATCTCAATGGTAGCTAAAGTGTTCTGCCCTTTTGTATTGTTGTTATTGGAATTGTATTTGGATGATGATCTTCAAATGGTAATCTCGAGTAATTATCAAAGTCATCCATCACATATGTCAGTGGGTCAGGTGGAGCACTTCCTCACTTGTAGACAATCTTTCGAACATATCCCAAAACTCCATTTACAAGACCTGCTTGTATCCAAAGGTTTGAATTTAGCATGACCCTTGAATTCTTACTGATCAATAACTCTAGATCAAGTTCATTAGTTGAACAATCTTCTTCTATATTCACACTTCCTCCTTTTGTTGCAACACTATGTGCAACGAGATGCCTCAATGAATATAATTTTTTTTTATTATGACTATGAACATTGTCATTTGTGGAGAACAAATGGATCGTATTTTCAAATTCACAATTACTTGCAACATCTATGTTATTAGGGGTTCTCATCATTAGAAGCTTTCAATCATCAATTTGTGGGTTTGCATCTCTTAGATTTGTCAAAAGTTTACGAAATCTTTGTTGCTAAATATTTTCTCCATCTTGTCTGAATATTTTATCTAAACTAACCACAATTTTGAATTCCTCCCATAGTCGCTTTGCCTGTCTATTACTCGCATATGATGGTCTATCATTAACTAGAGGCAATTGACCCAAATCTCCTACCAAAATCATAGATATACCTGAAAGATAATTAGTCAAAATTAAAATGTATACTTGCAAAACTTAGGTGTGCACTTTGTGGGTATGCTTGTTGGAGTCGGGAATCTATGTTTTCCAACATGTTCTAACCAATGAAGCTGATTTCATCAATCAAAATATACTTGATATGTGCAATTTCATCTTGAAAACTCACAAGTCTTGTTCCTTGTAGCTAAGTGAAATCCGATATTAGGATTCTCAATTTCGAATGAACTGTAGAGGCCACTATATTGAATGCTGCAACTCCTATTGGTGTAAGTAATATAAGGGGAGAACGAGATGGCATTGCATCATTTTCAAGATCTTGACTGATGACACCAATTAAATATGACTTTCCTGTACTTGGTGTTCCCTAAATTATCATGAACAATGGCACTTTATTTTGATTCCTCTGATAGTGTATCATAATTATGTCAACGGCCTTTTTTTTCTTATCACTAAGGGTCATGTAGTTGATGCATTGGGGTATATCATCATATATAAGACATCCATGATCCTTCATGTTAGTTATGAAACCGATTGTTGTAGTTGTGTACTCTTCACCTTGATAATCAATAGACCAATTTGTCTCTTCTCCCCAACATATCTATTTTTGAAAATTGTATATTTTAACCATGATGTAGCCTAGATATAATTTCCCATTCATGCTCTATGGGATTTCTCTGAATAGCTTCATTCTCTTCAATTTTTGAATCACTAGTAGCCTTTGCATTTTCTATACTTGTTGTTTGTTCGACATGCCAAGGATTGTAGCTAAATGACTCTCAATTTTCTATTCTAAAGTCATCATCATGACCAATATCCGTTTATATCTCACAAACTAGTTTGTAGAGTAATAACTCTTATAAATAGAAGTCAATCCATTTATTTGACTCACGTGAAGGAAGGGATACAAAGCTAGGAAAAACTCTAATAATTGTTATTGTTTCCCTTGGTACCCATTTGTTGTCTCATTTTATTTTAGGATTATATATCCATGATCTAGCTGCATCAATTAATGTGACACCCTCCATACAAAGAGGCCTTGTTTTATATCCATCAATGAAAGATTTTCTCTTCTCTTCATTATTCTCTTCATCATTTATAGATACAGGTTTGAACACCTCATGTGAGACATTTAGATTAGCAAATCTTCTACTACTATCTACTAATAGAAGTTCTAACAACATGTGACATGTTTCTTGAGCACCAATGTCCCTTTCAATAATTGTCTTAGTTAGAAGCCTTCTATATGCTCGAGTAGCTAAATCATTAGGGTCTTCCATGTTGTAGAGGCACATCAACATCTGGTGATATGTTTCAGAGCTTTTCTCTACTTTCACTGCATACTTGGCAATATATTAGATTACTTCATGTTTGGAAAGAACATGTTGCCAATCTATATTTTCTCTCCATAATTGCAATATGTGATGATTATGTGAATTCACTCTATCATCATTTCTTGCAGGTTCAAATGTTTTTCACCTATTTCTATATCTTCATATAATTTGGACCCCATCAGATTCAAAGGCCAAGGAGCATTATACCTATAAAAAATATCAAGACTTGTCATACATATTTGATTGCTTTTCTTTTGTATAGTATTTAATTCTTATATAAATATTTGATTTGATAAAATATTTACCTACAAACCATCCTTCCTCTTTTTTTTCACAGGCATGCACCCTCCCTACATAATGTATGTCATTCTACACAGTTAAGGATCGCTTCATAGTCCTTATCAATATCTGTCTTTGCAAGTTGTCTTGTATATTTTAGACATGGATGTAGAGGAAAATTTTGAAATGCCTAAAATTGAAAATAAAAAAAAATATGTTAGCTACATCATAAGCTATAAAATAGTTTATGTCAAACAATAAATATATATGTTGAAATCTTCATAGACTTGCCTGTATATTTCGTTGATGTGGATCTTCTCTAGGATTCCATGCATGAACAATGGAATGAAAGTATCTTTCTGCATGTTTTCGTTGCTCTTCATTTGACCAGTCAATATTGTCCATATCGGGTGCTCGATTCATCCATATGAATCCATGCACATGTGGTGATCCCCTATGTTGCCACTCATACCTAGACCAAAAATCTTTAACATTTATTCCTTTTTATAGGGTTTCATTTCTAAATATTGAATGCCTTAAGTGCATGTAATGTGAAATTATATGGGGGTAGTTGATAACATTTTGCTTTCTCCAATTTTGAGCTTCTCATGGAGTAGTTGGTAATGTTCCCAGCATTAGTGCATGCAAATTAGGGCAATACATATCTACTACACTTAATGTGAAGAATATGTAGGGGAGCCTATTTGATGAAGCATGTATGTTAATTTTGCATGACATTTGGCCTAATATGATCTTGTACACCTCAATGATGTTCCAAACCGCATCAACCTATCTGAAAAATGTGATTGTGGTAGATTTTCCATATGCTGACGCAATTCATTGATAGTGATTTACATGTTGTGAAAACCTTGTTTTACAAAGACTGCAGATGAATTTTGTGCATGATGTCTCATAATCATGTTCATCATAAAATATTTGAATCTTGGATGTTGACCAAATTGATGATCTTTATACTGCAATAGATGTTTCACAAATTCATGCAAATGCACTTGTGTCATTCGTATCTCTAACCAATCACATCTACCATTAGGAAAAAATGTTGGAAATGCCATATGAAGTAATTCTAATGTGACATACTCATTGATAGGAGATGTACCAATTGCTGGCCAATCGATCAATACTGTTTGATTTGTATCAAGATTATTAATCCATACATGTATTAGTTTTGTTTCTTTTTGAGCATTAGGTAGTTTAGAATCCATTGAATTTTTGTGGTACATTGTATTACCTTCATCTATTTCCATGATTGGACCCACAAATATGATTTCATTTGCATCAGAATCAAATTCCATATGCACTGTCTTAAATTTGTTGAAAATGTTTTCATCAAAATTGCTAAATAGATCATTGAGATCCTTCTCGTTAACTATGACATTGGAGTAATATTTATCATACTCAATTTTGTATTTAAGTGCTTTGTACACATGATCCCTATTCACTATAAAGTAATAATTTGTGCCACGTTGGTCCCTTCTTCAAACAATAATCATTGGCAAATGATCTATTGTATGTGGCAAAATGTTTGAAATATGTTCCACATTTTGTAAAAAACTTATTGTGTGTCCTTTGTATTTGTATTGACCACCTATTGCATGTGTAACTTGTAGTATTGGGCTGACACATGCAATCAACATTTCTTCTACTTGAGTCAAACTTGCACGCTCTTCTAGTTGTGGCCTGGGACCCATATTGTTTGAAGCCAAAAATCTATTGTTTCCTCTCTCTTGTCTACATCTAGTGCATATAGGACCTTGTGAGCTGCGATTTACTTTAATTCCTAGATAATACTCTTGACAAATATAACACATGCTTGGCATTCTAAAGTGATGTAATTGGTATCAAAATTGCATTTGAAATATTTGAAAATCAGCTCGAATCATTCCATTTGTATTTTGTCTATTTTTTGCATCACCTTCTACACCCAAATTATTCTCAAATTGCCTTGTAGGTTGAGGTGTCTCTGCAACTCGTTCTATTGACCTTGAGCTTTCATTCTGAAGATGCAACTCAATATTTTGATTTGATGGTTGATTGTACTACCCACTTCAATGTGAATCAACCTGTTTCCTTTGGTCTCTTTCAATATGAGAGACTTGTTGAGATATTCTTTGATAAGTATTTGTAATAATATTAGTTTCCTCTCTATTTATAAATTCTAACTCTTGTATTGTTACTTCAGCTCTACATCTAGCATTTCTTTGTCTTCGAGCTTCACTTTGTCTTCTTCTTTCTTCCTCTCTTTAATCATCTATCAAACGTTCCCATTGTCATCTCCTATATTCTCTGATACTCTCTTCTTTGTGCTCTTTGATATTACCTCCTCTCCTCTTCCAATTCAAAATTCAATATTGGTTGATCCATAGCTACACAATAAATTATATTTTTAATTTATATAATGTGATAGGATCAGAGTAGAAATGAAGTTTAAAAAAATTGTGAAGAAAAGTAGAATTATTTGTAACAATTGAATATTGGAATTATCTATGTTTAGAGAGAATGACTGAACTTGTTATGAGAGTGTATGGTGATAGATACATTATTAACAAATTTCATACACAATTGTTTTTAAATGCATATGGTGGTATGGAATATACATAAATTAAAATTGGTACAAGTATAGACGAAATTTAAACGTGAAAAAGAGTAAAAATAATCTCTTATTATTGATAATAAAAGTTTTTCTATTGTAAAGAAAAATAAATTTGATTCAAAATGTATCATGGCAACATATGAAGGTTACATGGTGAAGTGGAGAGTGTTCAATATGAAGTCTAATTTTTGATCTTTTATTGGTTCCTCTTATATTTCTTTAGCCATCTCAGCACAGTTATGAGTGTTTTTGTATTTGATAGCCATACTTGAGATTTTCTTTTGATCTCCAAATGATTCCTCTTATATTTCTTGGTTCGCCTTAATGCTGTATCCAGGGTCTTTGTATCTAACAACCATACTTCAAATGTAGGTAGTTTCGTTTTTACAGTATTTACGGGTAAATATTCAATCTTCATTTTTCTAGCATGTTTTCTATTTCTTGTGGCTAATATATCTCCTAGCATATTTGGCATCAAAAATAAACAATCAATTATCTATGTACAAATTTGACATGTTTTAAGCGCTATATAGTTTTCAATTTCTACATTAAAAAAAAGGTCGTAAACTTGTATTTATTCTTGAAAGAATTGCAATGATGTGGGTTAGATGACAAAAATCATATTGGATTTCATCTATGATTTTATGGATAGATTTTATATATCATTGTTACACCTAAAGGCTTTGTGAATGAGAATAACAAAAAAAATTGAATATGTCTAAATATTTGATGAATTTTTAGAACTTGAAATCCTTTTCTTTGATGATTTAATAATTTGATAGTGAGATTGAATGTGTTTTAAAGTTATATAATTGGATTTCATCTATAATTATTGAATAGACATTGTGAAATCATATATGATATATTAAATATTAGAAATCATTATAGTGGCAATAAAGAACACAGGTGTCAAAGATAATAAAAAAAAAATTCAACAAAAAATATATTACATGAAAAATCTTCCAAAAGTTTGAGTCTATTTTCCTCAGCCTTGCACTTCTCAAGTTGTCTACCCGTTTTCATTTTCTCATAATGGTCATATGTGAATGGTGGCATTATTCTCAAACCCTCTTGGGATTTTAGACGAGATACTGCAACAAATGTTAATCCAACTCTTTCTCTTGGTCCTATATCAATAGTTACTTTTGGAAGAGTCAATCCTTGAGATTTATGTATAGTCAATGCCCATGCCAATCTCAATGGTAGTTGAAGTGTTCTGCCCTTTTGTATTGTTGTTATTGTAATTGTATTTGGATGATGATATTCAAATGGTAATCCTGAGTCATTATCAAAGTCAACCATCACATATGTCGGTGGGTCAAGTGGAGCACTTCTTGGCTTATAGACAATGTTTCGAACATATCCCAAAGATCCATTTAGAAGACCTGCTTGTATCCAAAGGTTTGAAGTTAGCATGACCCTTGAATTCTTACTAATCAATAACTCTAGATCAAGTTCATCAGTTGAGCAATCTTCTGCTATATTAACACTTCCTTCTTTTGTTGTAACACTACGTGCAATGAGATGCCTCAATGAATATAACATTTTTTTATTATGACTATGAACATTGGAATTTGTGGAGAACAAATGGATGGTATTTTCAAATTCAAAATTACTTGCAACATCTATGTTAGTAGGGGTTCTCATCATTAGCAGCTTCCAATCATCAATTCGTGGGTTTGCATCTCTTAGATTTGTCAAAAGTTGACCAAATCTTTGTTGCTGAATATTTTCTCCATCTTGTCTGAATATTTTATCTAAATTAACCACAATTTTGAATTCCTTCCATAGTAGATTTTCCCATCTCTATTGGCATATGTGGTCTATCATTAACTGGAGGCAATTGACCCAAATCTCCTACAAAATCATAGATATACCTGAAAGATAATTCAAACTAATTATTTTTAAAATATATAATATTGTTATTAAAATTTTATTTTCCTCATTAGTCAAAATTAAAATGTATACCTAGAAAACTTAGGTGTGCACTTTGTAGGTATGATTTTCGGAGGTGGGAATCTATGTTTTCCAACATGTTCTGACCAACGAAGCTCATTTCATCAATCAAAATGTAATTGATATGTGCCATTTCTTTTTGAAAAATGGCAAGTCTTGTTCCTTGTAGCTGAGGGAAATCTTGTATTGGGATTCTCAATTTCAAATGAATTGTAGAGGCCCCTATATTGAATGTTGCAACTCCTATTGGTGCGAGTAATAGAAGGGGAGAACAAGATGGCATTGCATCATTTTCAAGAGCTTGACTGATGGCACCAATTAAATATGACTTTCTTGTACCTGTTGTTCCCTGAAATATCATGAACAATGGCACTTTATTTTGATTCCTCTGATAGTTAAACTGCCTTTTTTTTCTTATCACTGAGGGTCGTGTAGTTGATGCATTGGGGTATATCATCATATATAAGACATCCATTATCCTTCATGTTAGTTATGAAATTGATTGTTGTAGTTGTGTACTCTTGACCTTGATAATCAACAGACCAATTTGTATGTCTATCAATGTCTCTTCTCCCCAACATATCTATTTCTAAAAATTGTATATTTTGACCATGATGTAGCCTAGATATAAAAACCCATTCATTCTCTGTGGTATTTCTCTAAATAGCTTCATTCTCTTCAATATCTGAATCACTAGTAGCCTCTACATTTTCTATACTTCTTGTTCGTTTGACATGCCAAGGATTGTAGCTAAATGACTCCCAATTTGCTATTATAGAATCATCATCATGATTAATATCCCTTTCTATGTCACAAAATGGTTTGTAGAGTAATAACTCTATTAAATAGAAGTCAATCCATTTATTTGACTCACATGAAGGAAGGGATAAAAACCTAGGTGTAGACACGTAAAATTGTCCTATCTAATTAAATAAATATTTTATTTATTTAATTATTTTTAGCCTAATTCTTCTATTAATTATCACTTTCTCCTAAATTAAATTAATTCATTTAACCTCTTCTAGCCTTATTTCTCATTTAAATAAATACATTTATTTATTTAAATTATCGCTTTCTCCTAAATTAAATAAATACTTTTGTTTATTTAATTGATCTCACTTTCTCTATTAGTTAAATAAATTTTTATTTATTGAATTAATTCATTAACCTTTTCCACCCATGACACATGTCATTCATCTCTTAATTCCTACACTACCTACCCTCTCATTATTTTCTTATTTTCTCTACCTACCCTCTAATCCTAGCCAACCATTTATCTTTTACACCTCTCAATCTTATCCCTTCTTTTTCTATAGTGTCTTCTATATAAGGAGATGATTCTATCATTATCAACCCTAATCTACTAATCAAGCATTCTAGCATTCAAACTTTCATATACGATCAAGTCTACTTGCAACCACATTTCCGTTCTTTCTTGAGCTCTTGTTCACACATAAAATCTGAGAGCAAAAATATCAAGCAAGAACAATGGAGATAGGAAGAATGGAGATCCAAACCCTATTGGATATGTGATGGTATAATCTTTGTGATTTCATTTGATTTGCATTGTCTTAGGAAATCTTCATATGTTATGGTGGATCTTTGTTGTTGTTAGGCTGGGTTTGGTGGTTGAATTCATTTAGTCTTTCAATATTGTTGTTTCCATTTTTACCATAAACATTTTGGCATGCCCGGTGGGACACTTGTTCCTTTTGCATTTAACATCTTTTGTTGCAGATTTTGTGTTTTAAAAGTTGCAGATCCGACATTTCTGACAAACTTTCGACATTTCCGCATCTACGCATCCTGGAACTGCGTTTTTGCTTTTCTGCCGCGTCTGTGAACTTCTTAATCATGTCTGTGTTTGGCATTATTTTATCTTATTTTGTAGATTGTAGGGTTGCATCTCTATTTTCAAACCATGTGTGTGAACCTCTCAGTCGCGTCTTCATTTGGGAGTCACATCTGTGTGATCTAGGCATGTTTGCGTCTAGTTTAGATGCGTTTGTGATTTTTTGTTGTGTCTGAGTTAGGTTTAATCGTGTTTGTGTTTCTGATCTTGCATTTTTAGTTTTTGATCTAGTTTTGAGGCTATATTCATCATTTGGATTTCAGATCTGGTTTATTTTGGGCTAACATCTTGTGATCTATCTAATAAATTGGTCCAACTTGTCCTTGAAAAAAATCGTCTTGTCGAAGGCCCCTATTTCACAAAGTCTTTTGGATCTAAAATTCACATAACTTGTTTGCATGCAGGAAGGGGTAATCATTTGAAAAAACCTAAACTACTAACAAATCTTTGTTCAAGGATCTTGGCAAGAGTTTTTCATCTTTATTGTGTGCCTTGTTTTCATAGACTAGAAAATACTTCAATTTGTGCACTAAAATTGAACCAGTGTCTTTTGTGTCTTGAGCAATAGGCTCTTTTTGTTTAATCTCTAGAGGGCCTATCTCCCTGTGTGGTCATTAGAACTACTAGTGAGGAGAGAATGACCCAAGTGGTATCAAGGAAAACACACCTCTTTCGAACCACTATAAATAACTGTATCCATGGTGAAATCCATGGGTAACGTGTGTTGATTAGTTCATACCGACACTATGTCTCCCCATAAACCCGTTTGATCAAATTTATTTGATCAGTTGTAGGGCATAACCCCTACTAGTTGGGAGCCTTCTGTATTTACAGATCTGAAAGTGCCACATGTATGGCCACACGAGTGGATGCCCTTACTAGCACTTTTTTATTTTAGAAAGCCAAAATCCTTCTAGTTGTTGGGGCAGGAGGTCGGACCTTTGGAGCAGCCCACACACATACGGTTCTTAGTAGAGATACAAAGTTCACCATAGGGAGTTTTCATGGGGACTGATGCTTGGCTACCCTAGAGAAGTGAGTGCTGAGTGTGGAGCCAATGGGGTCAAGCATCTAAGTATCTGCTCTGAATAGCATAGCCTCGAGGGAAACCCCATGTGGCATCAACAACTATTTTCCTTGGCAACCATAAGAATTGTGCTTGTCTTATTTTAAACATTCAAACATTCAAGATCAAACATCAAAACATTGTGTCTTTTGTGTCTTCAAGTGTATGCAAAATATTTTTACATCAAACAAAACACTTTCTTTTGAGTCATTTTGAGTCTAAACACTTCCAAACATTGAGTCCTCATCAACATTGTGTCATCTTGTCATGAAAAATAGTCAAATAAATTCAGATTTGGTCACAACAAACAACTTTACAAATTGAAAAAAATTGCACTCAATTTCCAAAAATGCGTCTGTGTCTGACAGAAACATGACTGTGTTATTTAACCGCATCTATGAAGGGCAGAAACACATCTGTGTTATCCTATATAAAATTGCATTCACAAAATCTCAAAAACATGTCTGTGCAGTGTTCAACCATGTCTGTGAAATATACAAGCACATCTATGTTCAGAATTGGAAAAATTTACAGTCCAGCAAACAAGAATGATCAATTTCAGACTTATTGAGCTTCCTACGTTATCTCTTCAGGTTTTCATCTAGAATTCAGCCTATTTCTAGGTCTCACAAAGTCCATCATTTCTTTACATCTTGCATTACATTCACATTTGTCTAAACTTGAGTCAAAAGGTCATTTGCTTGTCCTCATCATACTTTGTCAACACACTATATACAACAACATTTTTCTAAGTGGTCCCTCATCAAAGTCTATCACCTTTGGGTCTCATTTGGTCTTACTTAGAGTCAAGGTCAACTTACCTCATCAAGAGAAACTATCATCTCTTTGGAAGACACACCTACTCTACTACATACATACTTGGTCTTACACTTTGGACATTGCAAGTACACCTAAGATTCATTTGCATTTCATCCAACTCTTCGTCTTCCATACTCTTTTCCATTTTCATCTAGTCTCACACATCTTGGCCAATACCTAGTTCATGGTTTAAATGCGTTGCCAAAAATCTAGGAGAGAAGCTAAAGAGGCTCAAGAGTCTACAAACATGAGTGCCTATGAGTATGACAATGATGTCTTCTTCAATTCTGATCATACTACATTAGCTAACATGGATGCCTATAGAAACATTCCAAATGTTGAGAACATGGACACTACAAACAACAATGATACACACAATGACAATATGGACAAATTTTCTATACATTCAGCAGAAGTGGAAGACTCCATTATGGATCCCTGTTTTAATCAATTGGTTGAGGGAATAATGAGGATAGATAGACAATATTTCTTACAAGTGATGGCACAAAGTGGAGCCAAGATCCCTCATGATTTTGACATGTCTCAAATAATAGAAAATCAACCTTTGCAACAACCTCACCTCAACATGGATCAAAGGAGGCCTAATAGTGGAGGTAATAGAGGACCACATCTTGTGCTTGAATCACCGTCATCTTTGTTTCAAAAACCCAAGGTCCCACATACACATGGTCAAGCATATGATACTCACCTTCGCAGACCATTATGAAAGTCTTATGAAGAAAAATATACTTAATCACATGTCAATGCTATGGACCAACCACCAGAGCAATTGGATATCCAAAGGCATGATCAAAATTTGGACACAAGGAAACCCCATGTTAAATTTAGGGGCAACACACTAAAACAAACTCATGACATGCCTGTAGAGTATTGTATACATGGACAAAACAAATATTGCATTCCTCATCATGACTCTATACCAAGTGGTCCATATACGCAACATTATTATAGATCTCCTCCATATGAACATGTGTATGATCAGTATCATCCATATATGCAACATTCTCCTCCTCCACCCAGTGCCTCAGGCATGGGATATGTTCCAAGAAGTCAGTCCCCACCTAAGAACAATTTGGAACAGTAAATTAAGGACTTACAAACAAAAAATGGAGGACATAAATACATCCAAGCCAACTTACACAATGAGAGACATATGTCCCTATCCATTTGACAAAAGCATTCCAATGCCTCCTTTTCCTACACATTTCGTGACACCTAAGTTTGATAAGTACAAAGGCAAAGGAGATCCTAAGGCACATATAAGATAGTTTTTCACAACTTGCATTGAGGTAGCAGTAGAAGAGACATATTTGATGAGATTATTCCCATAGAGCTTAGGTGATCATGCTATGGAATGGTTCTCCCAACTCCCACCTGGAATTAAGTCATGGGGTGACTTAGCAGAGGCATTTATCCAACATTTCTCATACAACATAGAGACAGATATATCAGTTACTACTTTGTGCAACACCAAACAAAGGGATGGAGAGTCTTTTTCATCATTTTTACAAAGATGGAGGAATCTAGCTAGTAGATGCTCTTGTGAAATTCCACAAAAAAAAATGGTAGAGATGTTCACCCAGAATGTTAACAAAGACATTGGTTATGACCTGAGAAAAGATTGTTTATCCACCTTCAAGGACATCATTGAAAAAGGCTTAACAAAAGAGAAGGTCCTAATTGAGAAAGGCATCGTCAAAATATTCAAAGAAAACAAAGAGGACTTTAAAGGAAAAGTCAAGACAATATTTTGGAATAAAAACAAGAACACAATCAATGATGGTGTTGTTGATGCCAATATAGTATGACGCAAAATCATTTTTTTGGGATCAAGCTCTACAAACAATCAAGTGAATACTCAAACAACTTCAAAATCATGAAGGAAGTACACCCCATTGGGAGAACAACTTGAGTCATCTTTCAAGAAGCTAGTAGCAAACAAGATAATAACAATTCTAGATTTGCCTCCATATGAGCCAAAGGTCAAACCAAATTGGTGGAATGACGATTAAAACTACGAATATAAAAAAAGCAAGGGCCATAAAATAGGAAATTATCATCGACTGAAGAACATTATACAAGATCTTATTGATAGAGGGGACATTGAGATCAAAGGACACTCATCCAATCAAGAACACGAGATGTTTAAGGAACCATTCCCAAAACATGACAAGGGAAAAGCTAAAGCCACAGATGACCAGATCAACTATACCAAAGCATCCTATAACTATGCTTCAACTATTAATCACATTTCAATGGACAATTATGTCTCTACCATTACCATCAAGGATAGAACGCCTGATAATTCTACTCAAATACCCAAGGTTGTCCTAAAAGGAATTGGATCTTCTTCTGAACCTACCTCTAAATGTAATGTTACAACTCGTCAAGGTAAATTCACTTTGCAAGGTGCTCTAGCTAAAAATATCGCTTCCTCATCAACCAAACCTGAGTATGACCTTGTAGAATATTTAAGGAAGATACTCGTGCTTATCTCAATCCTTGAGCTCTTACGCATATCCCCTGTACATAAGGCCATTCTTGACAAAACTTTGAGAGACACTTTTGTCCCCACTGATTTGAACATGGACCAGTTTCAAGCCATGGTGGGCTACCTTTCCATTCCACACTCCCTTACATTCACAGAAGCTAAGGACACCTCCATGAGCCAGCCACATAATGCACCTTTACATTGAATCATTCCTACACAAACACCTAATAAAATGAGTCCTGATAGATGGAGGAGTTGGTCTCAATATATGTACTTTGCACATAATAATACAATTGGGATATTTAGACAAATTTTTGAATGCTACAAACAAAATTACCATCAAAGCATATGATGATGAAGAGCGTTCATCCAAGGGCATAGTCGCCTTGCCCTTAGAGTTGGGCTAGTTACAAAGGATGTGGTTTTTCAATTACTAGACCTGAATCTCACATACAACATATTGCTAGGATGTCCTTGGATTCATGAGATAAGGGCAGTACCATCTACATACCACCAATGCATTAAGTTTCCTCACAATGGAGATGAAGTAAGAGTTAATGGTGATCATAATCCATTTATATACTGCAATAACTTGAGACCAAAAGCTGAGACAATCATTCCAAATAATAGAGAAGTTATCCCTTCTTTGGCATACATTGACCCTGAATCATTAAAACCTTCAACATCAAAACAAGGTGAGCTTAAAGGGAAATATAAGGACAAAGGCATAGGTGAATACACTTTGAACCAAACCATGTTCTTATGACAAGTCATGAGTTCACCAAAAGAATATGGACGACCACATCCTTCTAAATAGGTATCTATCATTACACTCAAATGGGATCCTGCCATCTTCCAAAAGTGGGGTGAAATGGAAGAAGAAGATCTATACAAAATGCTTTACATAGACCCTGAAGATGGTACACAAGCTCACATCAGCATACCATGTGCAAAATATGGCAAAGGGTTCAAGATCTTACAAAAGTTTGGGTATGATGGTAAAAGTCCTCTCGGCTTAAGAAAGGAAGGTATCATTCAATCTTTGCAACCAGAATTGACATTTAAAAAAGAGCACTCGAAAGGGCTTGGTTTCATATCTTCTAGGGTAAATACTTGAAAGATAGAAGAAGCATTACAAATCAAAGCTTCCAAATATCTACAAGAGAGCTGCTATTCCACCAACTCTAATGAATGGGAATGGGGTTCAAACAAATCCTCCAGTGACTATGAAATCACCGAGACATTAAAAAAACTATGTGAACCCGCAGAAGAAGAGGAATTTTATAAAAAATCAAAGCTGGTCAAGAAACAACCCATGAGGACCCCACACTGTCTTTGCCTCTAGGTTCTATGTCAAAATTGTGAAGGATGAGCACACCCGTCCCCAAATGCGCTTTTAGTGATGACAATTTGGACTTGTTCATGATCGAGATAGATGAGGAGAGTGCCAACGATGACCTCGATAACTACCTCGACATCTCTGATATAACTACATCTTCACCCTTAGTCCCACTGACTTTGAAAACATTGAAGGCCTTCCCCTTGTTCACCACCAACTTATTGACTGGGACTATGAAGGACCTGTACAGTTCAACACATTCCAAAATGATGAAGCCTTTATTGATTATCTAGGCATATGAGATGATCTTCCGCTTGGGGACCATAAGGTAGGATACACTATAGAAATCAAAAGTGTGGCATATTTTGGTGAGGGTGTTGGGCCTTCCAGTCACAAAAATGTAAAAATAAAAACAAATCATGGATCTTATGGTGAAAACCACATTGTAACACTGTCTGACCCCAAAAAAGTAAAAAGAAAGGATGTATCTAAGGGTGAAAACATCTCTGAGGCACCCAAAGATGGAAGGCTCGACATTCTCCTGACATCATATGAAGAAAAGTAATCTATGTTAGTAGTAGAGACCATCAAAACAAACATTGGTACAAAAGAAATTCCACATAACATATTCCTCGCACAATCTTTGATAGAGACAGAAAGACCAAAGTTCATAAGTTTCTTCACAGAGCGACAAGTCAATTTTGCATGGTCATATGCTGATATGCCTAGACTAGATCCAGATTTAGTAATGCATCATTTAATAATTAAAATAGGGGCAAAACCAGTAAAACAGAAATTAAGAAAGATGCATCCACAAGTGGCATTATTAGTCAAAGTGGAGCTTGAAAAATTATTGGATGTCGGATTCATACACCCAATTGATTATCCTAAATGGATCTCCAACTTAGTACCTATCAGTAAGCTAGATCGTAACATCAAAATATGCACAGATTTTGGAGACATCAACAAAGCTTGTCCTAAGGATGATTTTCCATTGCCAAATATCAACCCGATCGTAGATCTCACAACAGGTCATGCGATGTTATCTTTGATGGATGGATTCTTTGGCTATAATCAAATAAAAATCACATCTGAGGATCAACACAAAACATCATTTACTTGTCCCTGAGGAACTTTCTGTTGGAATGTCATGCCCGTCGGGCTAAAGAATGCAGGTGCTACATATCAAAGAGCCATGACTACTATATATCATGATCTCATGCATGTAACTATAGAAGACTATGATGATGACCTCTTGGGAAAATCAATAGATAGAGATACACATTTGAACATACTTTCAATCATTTTTGATTGATTGAAAAAATACAAAGTAAGATTAAACCCCAAGAAATGTGTCTTTGGAGTAACCTCCGCGAAGCTCCTGAGATTCATTGACTCAAAAAGAGGAATTGATGTCGATCCAACAAAAGTGAAAGCAATCCTAGAGATGCCACCACCGAGAAATATCATTCAACTTTGATCATTGCAAGGAAGACTCAAGTCCATAAGAAGATTCATAGAACAACTTGTAGATAAATGTCATCCTTTCTATCACTTGCTACACAAAAACATCAAATTCAAATGGGATGATAACTATCAACAAGCTTTTTAGATACTCAAAGATTATCTTCTAAATCCACCACTCTTGATGCCACCAATTCTAGAACAACTCCTATTACTCTACATATTAGCTACATCAACAACACTGGGGGCACTCTTAGCGCAACAAGATGTTAAGGTCAAAGAAAAGGCAGTCTACTACATCAGTCATACTTTGGTAGGCTATGAGCTAAACTACACACCAATTGAGCGTGTGTGTCTCATTATGGTCTTTGGTTCATAGAAATTATGACACTACATGCTAACTCATAAAACTAAGTTGGTCGCAAGGATCGATCCATTGAAGTACCTTCTCAATAAAGCAACACTTACTAGTTAACTAGCCAAATGGGTGATTCTCTTGAGTGAATTCGACATTGAATATGTGGATAGAAAAGAAATAAAAGGACAAGCTATCACAGATCAATTAGTAGATGCTCCCATGATAGATGATGCTCCTCTAACTTTAGAATTTCCATATGAATCCATCTTGATGGTATCACACATGAAGCCTTGGCAAATATACTTTGATGGCTCATACACACAACATGGTGCAGACACTAGTATCCTTTTCATCACACCTCAAGGATATTCCATACCAAAATCATATCGATTATAATTTCCTTGCATTAATAACATAGCAGAATATGAGGCATTAACAACTGGACTACGGATTAGAGTTTAGTGGAAGATCCAGGAACTTCATATTTTTGGGGAATCTCAACTTGCAACTAATGAATACCAAACAAAGGATGAAAAATTAATGCCTTACAAAAAAATGGTGGATGACCTAAAGCAATATTTTATGAAGTTAAACTTTGAGAAGATACCAAGAGAGCAGAATCGAGCTATAGATGCCATGGCTACTATTGCTTCATTGATAGATCTACCACAGAATAAAATCTGCTATGAGTTCTTGGTTGATAACCTTTTGGTTCCCTCGTATGAGATCACTCCTATTGAGATGATATGTGTCATTAGTCCTGATTCCCAGTTATACGGTTCTATTTTCACATACCTTCATAATAACACCCTTCCTCCGGACTTATCCAACAATCAACATCGCACTTTCATTTGCCAATCTTCTCGATACGCCATTTTAGCTAGTATCCTATACCGTCGAGGTCTAGATGGCACTCTTCTTAAATGTTTAGAAAGGGACAAAGCTCAGATTGCGTTACGCAAAGTTCATGAAGGGATATGTGGTCCACATTCTAGTGGTCCTACCTTAGCCAAGAAACTCATTAGGACTAGATATTACTGGCCTAATATGAAAAAAGACTCATATCAGTTTGTCAAGAAATGTCAACAATGTCAAATTTATGGAGACCTTATTCATGCGCCAGCACAAGAACTTCAACGTATTGCGACTCCTTGGCCCTTTTGTTAGTGGGGACTCGATCTCATAGGCAAGATTCATCCTCCTTCCTCCAATGGCCACAAATTCATCATCACTGCCACAAAGTATTTCACAAAATGGATCGAAGTTGTGCCTCTTACACAATTCACTAGAAAATATATTGCTACATTCATTCTCAACTACATCATTGGTTGGTACGGAATTCCTATTTCCATAATCACCGATAACGGATGTCCCTTCAAAAATCAAGATGTTCGTGAACTTTGTGACCGCTTCCATATTACCCACCATTTCTCTACACCCTATTACCCCCAAGGTAATGGTCAAGATGAGACATCTAATAAAACTATTCTTAAAATCTTAAAAAAGATAATCGATGACATTGGCCGCAATTGGCATATCCAACTTAAACCCATACTTTGGGCTTATCACACAAGTGTTCACACACCTACAAGAGCCACAACTTATTCACTTGTCTAGGGCACTAAAGCTATCTTTCCTATTGAGGCCAAGTTAGCATCTTTACGAGTCTCTTTGCAAAACATTATTAGTGATGAAGACTACATGGTCTCTCACTTGCAAGAACTAGAACTATTGGATGAACGAAGACAAACTTCTTTTAATCATCTCAAGACTTATCAACAATGAATGAGTCGCAGTTAAAAGCATAAAGTGAAGCCTCGTACATTTGAGGTGGTTGACTTAGTTCTCAAAGAAAATCCCAAAAATCAGCAAGATAGAAAGAAGAAGGGCAAATTCAAACCAAATTGGCTTGGTCCTTACATCATTACAACAACTTATGGATCCGGTGCATATCAACTCTCAAACCCATATGGTGAACCTTTGGAGGATCCTATCAACAACATGCACCTTTGCAGGTTTTACACATAGCTCTTCAAAGTATCTCAAATTGAAAATACAAAAAAATAAAAAAATATCAAACATACAAAAAAATCAAAACAACTAAAAAATACAAAAAAATAAAAAAATTGAAAAAAAAAAATTGAAAAATCAAAAACAGTAACAGAAAAACATTTCGTCCAATGGTGAAAACCATTTCGGTGGTGCCCTGGGCAAGTACCATGGTGAAAACCAGGTCACTGATGCCATGCGTAGAGACTGCTCCTCCCTCTTTTAGGATTCCATCTCATCCTTTCACTTTGCACACACTCACAACCTTTCCATCCATAATAAATAAACTCCTATCTGTGGCTAAGGCAAATCCTACATCTAGTGATGGGTGTGGAACTGAGAGAATCACACGTTCTGAGGAGTACAGTTTCTTCCAATTTTCTTCAGTCTATCTATGCACAATTCACAATAAAGAAACACTTGCATCGCCATATCCACAATAAAGTTTCATCTTCTCCGCAATAAAGTATCAGTTGCATGGATTCAGTCATTTTTAGATGAGACACAACAACAACAATGGGCTTCAATAAATCAAATATTTCAACAAACTTAGACAACATTATGGTTTAGTTCTATCTATCCTTATTTGAAAGTAAACATTGTGACTACAATCAAATAGACTTATACAAGTGACAAGAGACACTAAAATTGAGGACTACAGTGGGTGTTGATGTCGAGTCTTGGTTTTCTTTTGATTTTATCTTTTGGTGACATGTCTTTTAGCTTTTCCAGATGTCTCTGACTAGAGATTTTATCTCCAGGATGTCTTTGACTAGAAAGGTGAGGATGGGGTATTGTCACCTATTTTTCTTTGTTGTCTATGGATTATCTCTTAGTAATGCTATGACTTGTCCAAGGATATGAGGACACTGAGAGTCTAGTCTGAACTGGGGTATTCCTTGTTTGTGATTGTCTTATCTCCATGCAAACTGGTACAATGACTTTGTGGGTCAAACATATGCCTCGATTGTCATAACCTATTTGCCATAATAACGCTCAATGATGATAATGCACAAGAAGCTCTTTCACTTCCATATCTTCTATCTTCCATCCTCTTTTCTTGATTGACCTCCATCATCCTTCTTGAGTTTGTGCAGCCTGCTATCACATGACTGAGTATAATGACACACCAAAAATATTTGCATCTCATGTATATTGCACCTGTATTACCACATATAAGCATTTCATACATACATATAAATATTATAATTACATCACATCCTGCACACAACATAGTTAGCACATTTTACATTCTTATCATGTAAATGGTTATTTGCATTATCATATTCATCTACATTTCATACAATAACATTTGCATTATATTAAAAACATAAAATAACAAAAATATTGCATTCCATCGTGTACATATTTGCATCCATATCATAAGCACCACATAGAAACATACATCATAAAACATATAGAAGCATCACATAGGTACACATGCATATACCTTCTGCAAAGTTGAATCATCTCACATATATATCAAAATCATAAGTATCATGATACAATGATGTCAAATACATATGGCTACAATCACCTGAAGGTTTCATCATACAAAATGGCACAAAACTGATACATAGGGAGCCCTCTAAGGCTTTGATGAACTCCCTCCCTAAGAGCCAGCCAGCCTCGACAGAGTCTGAGCCCTGGAAGGACCCACCCTAGGATCATCTCTCCTACCCCCTCTATCTGGTGGTGGTGGAGGACCCAAGACCCCACCACTAGATGCCTATCTCCTATCTCTCCCTCTAGTGGTCATCGCAGTTCATGATGGTCTACGAAATCTCTCTTGTGACTCCAGCATAGATAAGTCCTCCTACAATCAAGCAAACCAACTATGTCAATCCTAGTGGCATTCACTATTCATCACAAAGTGTTCCTCTTTTTTAGTACTCTTTGTTCATCATAAAATACTGCTTTTTTATCTTGGTACTCCCTGTTCATCACAAAGTGCCTTGATCTATCCTATCCTAGGGCCTCTACTTGAGTGTATCCTCTTGAGTAGTTTCTTGATTGGCAACGTATGTTCTATCACAGAATTGTCAATCCTAACCCTATCTGCTATTCTAGTCTTCCCTAGAGGACTTGCTTGAGTGTATCCTCTCAGCAGCTTATCCAATCGACAGCGCATGTTTATCACAGAACTATCAATTTGACCTAGAATATGCAAATGCACTTACATACTTCTCAAATGTCCCTATCTTGCACATACGCGCCTAAGAACAACAGAGGTGCCTCTTCTCTGCACATATGCGCCTGTCCTATGTAAACGTGCCTGCAAGACACAGACGTGCTCGCACTAAACACAAACACTACTGTAATCATAGATGCACCTGGCACCAAAGCAAACACACCTATCCTACCCAGATGCACCTAGAACCAATGTAGATGCACCTTAGCATTTTTTTCCCTCTCGCTTGACATATCTAAAGTGCATTTATTACACTATCTAGCATGCATTTATGACAATAATTAATGTGACAAAGTACAAGGAGGTTTTGTGGTACTTACCGACTCTCCTGCATCTGCTGGCCTGTGAAATTGACAAACGTGATTGAATCTACGCACCAATTCCATCGATACTTACTGCTCTCTACTCTCTCTGTACTCTCATCTCTTGGATGTGTGGATGACAATGAGGATATTTTCCCCTCATAATCTATCTTATAGACTACCCTAGCCCTAGTCTCTTGAGTCAGTCTTCTTTGTCACATGACTCTGTCACTCTATCCTATCTGGTCAATCCATTCTATCCTTTCTTTTATATCGAGAGATTATCTGCTATCTTTCCAAACATTTTCATCCAATCTCTCGAGGAGGCATATCATTCCCATCTTGGGGCAATTTTTTATCAATTTATCTCATCTTCTTTGAAACAACGCGACAAGTTGCATTTCTCAAAGAGGGGAAAAATTTAGACACCTAAAATTGTCTTGTCTATTAGGTCTCAGAAACAACTTAAGGGGGAGGGGGTGAATCAGTTGTCAAATAAATTCAAACCAAAAACAACTTTACCAACTTAATGCTTAATATTGGTAAACCAGTCTTTTATACCGATTGATAGTTTTATCAGTTAATGCAATACCGGTAAAGATTAATGCATGAAACAAAAAGACAAAGTCATCCACAACACATAACACCAATATTTGTATGTGGAAACCCTGTAAGGGGAAAAACCATGGTGAAAAACCTTACCCACAATCATATGATACTACTGGAGATAGTAAGTGTATATAAATGGGGTCTGCACATGCAGAAAGGCCAAGTTCCTAGAGCTCACTGCTCAAACACAAAATAAGAGTCACACTGACTACAATTGGATGGTTAAATCCAATAAGGATGTACTTCTCAAAATAGCATCTTCACATGCTAGATTCAGTACCGGTGTAGTTCTGATATGTTTTCACAAAAACCTTTCTTCACCTTCAAATGATGTCTGCATGTATAGCTTCACTTATTCTCGCATATACCTTCACACAATCCATTTGTTGCACTCTACATTCGATCTTACAAATAAGATCTTACATTTATATCATAACCTAGGACCAATTTTAGTAGGTCGGCTCTAAAGGATATTACAATAAAATCAATTTATAATTAAAACAATATCCGATGTAATAACCGATACAACATGTCGGCTTGATGAATTTACAACAATAATAAAACATCTCCATAGTATGTCGTGCTGATCTGGAAAAGATAATCCTATCGATGTATAACCTAGACCTATTTGCTAGTAACAACAAATATGCTAATATGAATATGCCAATAAACAAATCTCCAAGATAAAGTATCCAAATGATATCTTCAACATAACCAAGTGTTCTCCATGCCATTCCAAGTGTCGGTGATCATTATATCCTATCAGTGTACCAGATACCAGTGACTGTGCATGAGTCATTTGCTTGTTGGTGAATGTTGTTGATTCTCCAAAGTGCCAGAGTTGATAAGGTTTAGTAGGTGTTGACATCAATGACAAAAGCATACCAAAATACGAACAATCTCCCCCTTTGGCATTGATTGCAACACAGGATGGAAAAACCATCAAAGTGCCAAACAGAAATGCCAAATACCAAAAGCCAACAAAAGCCAACAATCTCCCCCTTTGGCATTGATTGCAACACAG
Organism: Cryptomeria japonica; assembly: GCF_030272615.1. Taxonomy (NCBI): domain Eukaryota; kingdom Viridiplantae; phylum Streptophyta; class Pinopsida; order Cupressales; family Cupressaceae; genus Cryptomeria; species Cryptomeria japonica. Next base: position 755,634,444 of record NC_081407.1, on the reverse strand, counting down.
GATGGAAAAACCATCAAAGTGCCAAACAGAAATGCCAAATACCAAAAGCCACAAAAGCCAACAATATCCCAAAAGAGATCATAACCAAAAATCAAAATATAGATACAGAGAGTAACAATCTCTCCCCCAAAGAATAATCTCTCCTCAAAAGATAATGTGTTTTTCCATATCAATCTCTCCCCCTTTGACATAAAATGCCAAAGTAAAAACCATTTTTCAGATACAAAATACCAACCAATTCAATATACCAACTACTTCCCTTGAGAAGTAGCTTCCTCATCAAAGCTGGAGTAAAAGATTTCTCTATTAATTCTGTCGATTGATGACAAACATCAACTTTTTAAGTCTCTACCAGTGGGGGTATGACCCCAAGCTGATCTTTGAGATATTCAAAAGTCTCCTTAGGTAGAGGTTTAGTGATAATATCTGCAATTTGTTCTTTAGTATTCACATAAACTAGTTTTATTTCTTTTGCTTCAACATTCTCCCTTAGAAAATTCAGTTTGATAAAAACATGTTTGGTTTTAGAATGTAGTACCAAATTCTTAGATATATCAATTGCTGCAGTGTCATCACAATAGATAGTAATAGGTTCCTTGCATTTTACCCTTATATCTTTCAACATTTGCTTAAGCCATAATACTTGTGTATAGTTAGTTGCTGCTGCAACATATTCTGATTCAGCTGTTGATAAGGATGTACAACTTTTTTTCTTACTCAACCAAGAAATTAATCTGCTTCCAAGAAAAAATGCTCTGCCAGTGGTTCTTTTTCTATCATTCACATCTCCTGCCCAATTTGCATCTGTGTATGCACATAATTCAAAGTTTTCATCTCTAGGATACCATAATCTAAGATTTGTAGTGCCTTGCAAGTACCGAAAAATCCTTTTTACTGTTGATTCATGATTTTCTCTAGGATTAATCTAAAATCTTGAAACAATACATACTGCATTCATGATATTAGGTCTTGTTTGTGTCAAATACAGTAAACCTCCTATCATAGATTTGTATCTAGTCGGATTAATAGGTGTAGATTCATTTCTTTGTGATAATTTGTCATTTGTAGTCATAGGTGTGCTTACCAGTTTAGAGTTCTCCATCCCACATTTCTTTAATAACTCCTCCAAGTACTTGGATTGACTCAAGAATATACCTTTATCAGTCTGTGAAATCTGCAATCCTAAAAAGAATTTTATTTCTCCAATCATAGACATTTCAAACTCTTGCTGCATTTCAATAGAAAATTCTTTACATAATCCATCTTCTCCTCCAAATATTATATCATCAATAAAAACTTCTATAACCAAGATGTCATCATTTGTCACTTTATAATATAAATTGTTGTCAGCATTACCTTTAGGAAAACCAATCTTCAAAAGATACTTATCAAATCTTGCATACAAGGCTCTTGGAGCTTGCTTCAACCCATACAAAGTTTTCCTTAACCTGCAAACCATATCTTTGTTGTCTGTCAAAGAAAATCCATTAGGTTGTTCAATGTAAACTTCTTCTTCAAGATCTCCATTCAGAAATGCACATTTTATATCCATTTGATATACTTTGTAGTTCTTGTGTGCTGCAAAAGCTAAGAATAATCTGAGTGCCTCAACTCTGGCTACCGATGCAAAGGTTTCATTATAATCAATTCCTTATTTTTGAGAATATCCCTTACACACTAGTCTTTCTTTATTTCTGATAACCTTACCATCTTCATTAAGTTTTTTTCTAAATACCCTCTTTGTTCCAATCACATTTTTGTCTTTAGGCCGGGGAACTAATGATTAAGTGTTATTCTTCTCAATTTTCTCTAATTCTTCTTCCATAGGTTTAATCCAGTGTTTATCTTCACATGCCTCATTAATTGATGATGGTTCAATTTGAGAAATAAGACACACATCTTCATTTTCCAATCTTCCTCTTCTCATAACTCGTTTATACTTGTTTCCAATTATTTGATCTTCAGAGTGATTTAGTCTTACATATTAGGGTGTCTTCATTTGTTGTTGTTCCTTAGTTACTGTGGAATTTTCAGATGATACCAGTGTAACTAGATCTCCATTCTGTACTAGTGGGTTCAATGTAGGTTAATTTGTTAGAATCTCTACTGCTAGTTCAGAGTCCATGTACCTTGAAGTTCCTCTTAATTGTTCATTAATCTTCACATTTGTACTTTCTACAATTTTATGCAATCTTTTGTTAAAACATCTATATGCTTTGCTCTTAGATGAATAACCAAGAAATATTCCTTCATCACTTCTAGGATCAAATTTGCCAATATACTCATCTCTTCTAATATAGCATTTATTTCCAAATATTCTGAAATATTTAAGAGTAATAGTAATACCAAACCATAGTTCATGAGGGGTCTTAACGGTTTCACCTTTGATGTGAACTTTGTTGAAAGTATAGACCGCTGTACTTCCTGCCTCTCTCCAATACACATGTGGTAGACTTTCTTCTGATAACATACTTCTTGTTGCATCCAAGATAGCTATGTTTTTCCTTTCAACAACTCCATTCTACTGTGGTGTCCGGGGTGTTGATAGCTATCTTCTGATTCCATTCACTTCATAGAATGTATTAAATTCCTTAGATGTAAATTCTCCTCCTTGATCTAATCTCAGACATTTGATTTTCTTACTGTTTTCATTTTCTACCATTGCTTTGAATAGTTTGAACTTTCCAAGTGCTTCTGATTTTTCTCTGAGAGAAGTAACCCAACACATTCTAGAGTAGTCATCAATGAATAGCATGAAATATCAATCACCTTGCAAACTTTTAGTTCTGGCTGGACCACATAAATTAGTATGGATTAAGTCAAGAGAATTATTTGATTTCTCTAGAATACTTTTAAAAGTAGCTCTAACTTGTTTTCCAAATTGACATTCCTTACATACTGTATTGTGAGGTTTGACAAATTTAGGTAAATCCCTAGCTACCTTAGTAGTACTGATTTTTTCCATACAATCAAAATTTACATGACAAAGTCTCTTATCCCATAGCCAATTTTCATCAATATGTACAATCAAGATTTCCTTTTCACTATTATTCAAATGAAAGATATTACCTCTAGTTTGATTACCGGTTGCAATTTCCAAACCAGTTCTATTCATGATTTTGCATTTTCCATTTTTGAATTGTAACTGAAATCCTTTTTCAACTAATTGACCAACACTCAAAAGATTATGCTTTAAACCTTCAACATAGTAAACATTGTCAGTATTATGCTTACCATCAAGAGATAATGTACCTTTACCTTTGATCAGACAAGCTTTATCATCTCCAAATCTCACTAAGCCTCCATTATATTCTTGAAAGTTCAAGAATTTACTTTTATCTCTAGTCGTATGATGTGAGCATCCTAAATCAATGATCCATTCATCCTTTGCTTCAACTTTAGTTGCCAGGGCCTGCTCTACCAGTTGAATAGTAGGTGTCAATTGATCTTTTGTTATAGCAACAAAAACCTATCCATTGTCTATCGGATCCTCATCAAAATCATTAATCACTCCTTCATTAGCAAGATAACAAGATTTTTCTTTATTCTTCTTAAATTTGTATCTCTGATATTCAGGGTTAGGCTTGTATGTTCTTCTAGCTTCTTCTCTTAGTCTAGCACATCTATCAGGGCATCTACAAGCCATATGACCAATCTTATTATAGTTAAAGCATTTAAAGAGTGATTTATCTTCATACTTACTTCCTACTGGACCTTTAGGCATTTTTCTTGCAAATAGTGCTTCAAGTTCTTCAAGTTCTTCATTTTCTCTCCTGCTTTTCTCAAGTTCTCTTGCATAAAAGGATTTCCAATCAGACTTGTCAAATGATAGTGCAGATGATGTTCATTCCTTAAAAGATAAATCTGTCTTTATAGTAGCAACAAGATCAAATTCCTCAATTTCAAAAGCTGAGAGTTTTCCAATCAATGTATCCCTAGTTATTGATGTATTAGGAATTGTTCTTAACTCATTTATAGTAGAAACCTTCATTTTATATGCTGGTGGCAATCCTCTTAAAACTTTTGAAATAATTTCATTTTCATTTCAGGTTCCTCCACAACATTTAATACCCAAAACAATTTCATTAACTCTTTCCATAAAAGCAGAAATCCTTTCATCTTCTTCCATTTTCAGATTTTCATACCTGACTCAGAAGCTTTCAAGTTTTGCAAATTTGATTGTGGAATCTCCTTCATTTAGTCTTTCCAAATGATCCCAAATAGCTTTAGCAGTGGATCTATCTAATAATCCCATGATTTGCTGATCTGTTAATGTGCTCAAAAGTGCTTCTCTTGCTTTGCAATCATTTCTTCATCTTTTCCTAAGGTAGGTGGATTAGGCTGACCAAGAGTAGGAGCAGTATAGCCATTCTTTGTAACTTCCCAGATGTCTTTTCCAATGCAATTCAGATGTGTCTCCATTGTGATCTTCCATATGCCATAGTTGGTTCCATCAAGTTTAGGATTGTTCTTCTTGAAATAGTTAGTAGACATTGGATCTCCTCAAGCTGTTAAACTTCTGCAAAAGAGGACTAGGCTCTGATACCAATTTTTAGGTCTTGGAGACAACTAAGAGGGGGGGGTGAATCAGTCGTCAAATAAATTCAAACCAAAAACAACTTAACCAACTTAATGCTTAATACCGGTCAACCAGTCTTTTATACCGGTTGACAGTTTTATTAGTTAATGCAATAACGATAAAGATTAATGCATGAAACAAAAAGACAAAGTCATCCACAACACATAACACCACTATTTGTACATGGAAACCTTGTAAGGGGAAAAAACACAATGGGAAACCTTACCCACAATCAGATGATACTACTGCAAATAGTAAGTGTATACAAATGGGATCTGCACATGAAGAAAGGCCGAGCACCTAGAGGTCATTGCTCAAACACAAAATATGAGTCACACTGACTACAATTGGATGGTTAAATCCAATAAGGATGTAGTGCTCAAAATAGCATCTTCATATGTTGGATTCAGTACCGGTGTAGTTTTGATATGTTTTCACAAAAACCTTGCTTCACCTTCAAATGATGTATGCGTGTATAGCTCTGCTTATTCTTGCATATACCTTCACACAATCCTTTTTTTCCACTACACATTCAATCTTACAAATAAGATCTTACATTTATATCATAACCTAGGACCAATCTTAGTAGGCCATCTTTAAAGGATATTACAATAAAATCAATTTACAATTAAAACAATATCCAATGTAATAACCAATACAACATGTCGGCTTGATGCATTTACAACAATAATAAAACATCTCCATAGTGGGTCATGCTGATTTGGAAAAGATAATCCTACCGGTGTATAACCTGGATCTATTTGTCGGTAACAACAAATATGCTAATACGAATATGCCAATAAACAAATCTCCAAGACAAAGTGTCCAAATGATGTATTCGACATAACCAAGTATTTTCCATGCCATTCCAAGTGTCGGTGATCATTATATCTTGCTGTTGTACCAGATACCAGTGACTGTGCATGAGTCATTTGCTTGTCGGTGAATGTTGCTGATTCTCCAAAGTGCCAAAGTTGATAAGTTTTAGTAGGTGTTGACATCAATGACAAAACCATACCAAAATACCAAGATTGTCTAATTAAATAAATATTTTATTTATTTAATTATTTTTAGCCTAATTTTTCTATTAATTAAATAAATCTTTATTTATTTAATTCATTCATTTATCCTCTTCTAGCCTTATTTCTCATTTAAATAAATACATTTATTTCTTTAAATTATCCTTTTCTCCTAAATTAAATAAATTCTTTTATTTATTTAATTGATCCCACTTCCTCTATTAGTTAAATAAATCTTTATTTATTTAATTAATTCATTAACCTTTTCCACCCATGACACATGTCATTCATATCTTAATTCCTACACTACCTACCCTCTCATTATTTTCTTATTTTCTCTACCTGCCCTCTAATCCTAACCAACCATTTATCTTTCACACCTCTCAATCTTATCCCTCAAATTTCTATAGTGTATTATATATAATTAGATGCTTCCTTCATTATCAACCCTAATCGACTAATCAAGAATTCTAGCATTCTAACTTTCATATGCAATCAAGTCTACTTGCAACCACATTTCCTTTCTTTGTTGAGCTCTTGTCTACACATAAAATTTGAGAGCAAATATATCAAGCAAGATCAATGGAGATAGGAAGAATGGAGATCCAAACCCTATTGGACATGTGATGGTATAATCTTTGTGATTTTATTTGATTTGTATTGTCTTAGGTAATCTTCATATGTTATGGTAGATCTTTGTTGTTGTTAGGCTAGGGTTTGGTAGTTGAATTCATTTAGTCTTTCAATATTGTTGTTTCTATTTTTACCATAAACACTAGGAAAAAATCTAACAATTGTTGTTGTTTCCCTTGGTTCCCATTTGTTGTCTCATTTTCTTTTAGGATTATATATCCATGATCTAGCTACACCAATTAATGTGACACCTTCCGTACAAAGAGGCCTTGTTTTATATCCATCAATGAAAGATTTTGTCTTCTCTTCATTATTAATAGTTATAGGTTTGAACACCTCACGTGAGACATTTAGATTAACAAATCTTCTACTACTCTCTATTAATGTAAGTTCTAACAACATGTGACATGTTTCTTGAGCACCAATGTCCCTTTAAATAATTGTTTCAGTCAGAAGCCTTCTATATGCTCGAGCAATTAAATCATTAGGGTCTTCCATGTTGAGAGGCACATCAAAATCTAGTGATATGTTTCAGAGCTTTTCTCTGCTTTCGCTACATACTTGGCAATATATTTGATTACTGCATGTTTGGAAAGAACAAGTTGCCAATCTATATTTGCTCTCCCTAATTACAATATGTGATGATTATGTGAATTCACTCTATCATCATTTCTTGCAGGTTCAAATTTTTTTCACCTATTTCTATATCATCATATAATTTGGACCCCCTCAGATTCAAAGGCCAAGAAGCATTATACTTATAAAAAATATCAAGACTTGTCATAAATATTTAGTTACTTTTCTTTTTTATAGTATTTAATTCTTATATAAATATTTGATTTGATAAAATATCTACCTACAAACCATCCTTCCTCTCTTTTTTCCTAGGCGTGCACCCTCCCTACACAATGTATGTCATTATACATAGTTAAGGATCTCTTAGTCCTTATCAATATCTGTCTCTGCAAGTTGTCTTGTATTTTTTAGACATGGATGTAGAGGAAAATTTTGAAATTCCTAAAATTGAAAATAAAACCAAATATGTTAGCCACATCATAAGCTATAAAATAGTTATGTCAAACAATAAATCATATATATGTTGAAATCTTCATAGATTTGCCTGTATATTTTGCCGATGTGGATCTTCTCTAAGATTCCATGTATGAACAATGGAATGAAAGTATCTTTTTGCATGTTTTCATTTCTCTTCATTTGACCTGTCAATATTGTCCATATTGGGTGCTGCATTCATCCATATGAATCCATGCACATGTGGTGACCTCCTATGTTGCCACTCATACCTAGACCAAAAATCTTTAACGTTCATTACTTTTTATAGGATTTCTTTTATAAATATTGAATGCCTTAAGTGCATGTAAAGTGCAACTATATGGGGGTAGTTGATAACATTCTTTTTTCTCCAATTTTGAGCTTCTTGTGGAGTCGTTGGTGATGTTCTTGACATTAGTACATGCAAATCAGGCCAATACATATCTATTGCACTTAATGTGAAGAATATCGTAGGGGAGCCTATTTGATGAAGCATGTATGTTAATTATGCATGACATTTGGCCCAATATGACCTTGTACCCCTTGATGATGTTCCAAACCACATCAACCTATCTGCCAAATGGGATTGTGGCATATTTTCCATATGCTGACAAAATTCATTGATAGTTATTGGCATGTCGTGAAAACCTCATTTTACAAATACTGCAAATGAATTTTGTGCACGATGTCTCATAATCATGTTCATCATAAAATATTTGACTTTTGGATGTTGACCAAATCGATGATCTCTATATCACAGTAGATGTTTCACAAATTCATGCAAATGCACTCACCTCATTCATGGCTCTAACTAGTCACATCTACCATCAGGAAACAATATTGGAAATGCCATATCAAGTAATCCTGACATGGCATACTCATTGAAAGGAGATGTACCAATTACTGGCCAATTGATCAATGTTGTTTGATTTGTATTGGGATTATTAATCCATGCATGCATTAATTCCATTTCTTTTTGGGTATTAGGTAGTTTAGAAGCCATTGAATTTGTGTGGTCAATGGTATTAACTTCATTTGTTTCCATGATTGGACCCATAAATATGATTTTGTTTGCATCAGAATCAAATTCCATATGCACCATCTTCAATCTGTTGAAAATGTTTGCATCAAAATTGCTAGATAGATCATTAAGAGAATTCTCATTAACTATGACCTCAGAGTAATATTTATCATGCTCAATTTTGTATTTAAGTGCTTTGTACATATGATCCCTATTCACTCCAAAGTTATAATTTGTGCCATATTGGTCCCTTCTTCGAACAATAACGATTGGAAAATGATCAATTGTATGTGGCAAAATGTTTGAAATATGTTCCACATTTTGTGGAAAACTTATTGTCTGTCCTTTGTATTTATATGGACCACCTGATGCATGTGTAACTTGCAGCATTGGGCTGACACGTGCAATCAACATTTCTTCTACTTGAGTCAAACTTGCAAGCTCTTCTAGTTGTGGCTCGGGATCCATATTGTTTCCTCTCTCTTGTCTACATCTAGTGCATATAGGACCTTGTGAGTTGTGATTTACTTTAATTCACAGATAACACTCTTGACAAATATAGCACATGCTTGGCATTCTAAAGAGATCTAATTGGTGTCAAAATTGCATTTGAAATCTTTGAAAATCAGCTCGAATCATTCCATTTGTATTTTGTCTATTTTGTGCATCACCTTCTGCACCCAAATTATTCTCAAATTGACTTCTAGGTCGAGGTGTCTCGCAACTCGTTCTATTGACCTTGAGCTTTCATTCTAGAGATGTAACTCAATATTTTTATTTGATGGTTGATTGTACTACCCACTTGAATGTGAATCAATTTGTTGTCTTTGGTCTCTTTCAATATGAGAGACTTGTTGAGATGTTCTTTGATGACTATTTGTAATAATATTAGCTTCCTCTCTATTTAGAAATTCCAACTCTTGTATTGTTACTTCTGCTCTACGTCTAGCATTTCTTTGTCTTCAAGCTTCACTTTGTCTTCTTCTTTCTTTTTCCCTTTGATCATCTGTCAAACATTCCCGTTGTCGTGTCCTATATTCTCTTTTATATTCTCTCTGATACTCTATTCTTTGTGCTCTTTGATATTGCCTCTTGTCCTCTTCCGATTAAAAATTCAATATTGGTTGATCCATAGCTACACAATAAATTATATTTTTAATTTATATAATGTGATAGGATCAGAGTAGAAATGAAGTTTAAAAAAATTGTGAAGAAAAGTAGAATTATTTTGTAACAATTGAATATTGGAATTATCTATGTATAGAGAGAATGATTGAACTCGTTATGAGAGTGTATGGTGATAGATACATTATTAACAAATTTCATACACAATTGTTGTTAAATACATATGGTGGTATGGAATATATAAATAAATTAAAATTGGTACAAGTATAGATGAAATGTAAACGTGAAAAAGAGTGAAAATAATCTCTTATTATTGATATTGAAAGTTTCTATATTGTAAAGAAAAATAAATTTAATTCAAAATGTATCATGGTAACATATGAAGGTTACATGGTGAAGTGGAGAGTGTTCAATCTGAAGTCTAATTTTTGATCTTTTATTGGTTCCTCTTATATTTCTTTAGCCATCTCAATGCAGTTATGAGTGTCTCTGTATCTAATAGCCATACTTGAGATTTTTTTTTGATCTCTAATTGATTCCTCTTATATTTCTTGATTTTCCTTAATGTTGTAACTAGGTTCTCTATATCTGACAACCATACTTCAGATGTAGGTAGTTTCCTTTTTTACAGTAATTCTGGGTAAATCTTCAATCTTTATTTTTCTAGCATGTTTTCTATTTCTTGTGCCTAATATATCTCGTAGCATATCTGACATAAAAAATAAACAATCAATTATCTATGTACAAATTTGACATATTTTAAGTGCTATATAGTTTTCAATTTCTACATTTTAAAAAAAAGTTGTAAACTTGTATTTATTCTTGAAAGCATTGTAATGATGTGGGTTGGATGATAGAAATCATATTGGATTTCATCTATAATTTTATGGATAGATTTTATATATCATTGTTACACCTAAAGGCTTTGTGAATGAGAATAACAAAAAAAAAATACAACACAAAAAATTGAATATGTCTAAATATTTGATGAATTTTTAGAACTTGAAATCCTTTTCTTTGATAATTTAATAATTTGATAGTGAGATTGAATGTGTTTTAAAGTTATATAATTGGATTTCATCTATAATTATTGAATAGACATTGTGAAAGCATATATGATATATTAAATATTAGAAATCATTATAGTGGCAATAAAGAACATGGGTGTTAAAAACAATAAAAAAAAAATCATCAAAAAATATATTACATCAATTATCTTCCAAAAGTTTGAGCCTATTTTCCTCAGCCTTGCGCTTCTCAAGTTGCCTACCCTTTTTCATTTTCTCATAACAATCATATGTAAATGGTGGCATTATTCTCAAACCCTCTAGAGATTTTACATGAGATACTACAACAAATGTCAATCCAATTCTTTCTCTTGGTCCTATATCGATAGTTAATTTTGGAAGAGTCAATTCTTGAAATTTTTCTCACATTAGATTTTAGTCACAATTTTCTACTTGTATAAAATGAAACTGAGCTATCTGTCCTCACCAATTTCACTCGTATTTTCTCCAGTTCTTTTGTTTATAGCAATTCATGATTCAAGATGAGGTATATATCTTTTGGGTTTGTTATTTAACACTCAGTTTTTGACTTCGTTATGGACGCTTCTTTCATCAATTTCAATTCTAGTTAAAATAGAGTTTGAATTGTGTATTATATTGATTCACATTGAATCAATCAATGTAAAGAGTCTATTTTGAAGCATTTACGCTGCATGTACTATAATTACAACAAATAGTCAAAATCTTAGCCTCTATGCCAAATCATGACACAATGGAAAAAAACAAAAATGGACAAATAAAAAACCAAAAATACTATCAGTCGTAGTCCTATCAAAATATCTAAAACAAATATGATAAGAAATACATATACGTATAATTTTCATACCCCAAAAATACCGAATTATTTTCTCACTACAACAAGCCTCGAAGAAGAAGAAGAAGCAACAATAGTTGGGAAGTTTGGCATAGTTAAGCTAGAAAAGGTCTCTATTTTGAAACCCAGCAACACCAATAGACTCTAGGAACAACAAAAGCCAAAGGTCAATGGTTTGAGACTCAACAAGACCAAAACCAAGGGTGTGTGAGATTTGTACCCAAGCAGATTGAAAAACAAACATAAACAAAGAACAAAGACATAGCCTTTAAAATCAAAATAATGCAGATTTCAAGTACTATGCAAGGGGCGGGGTTGCAAGGGATATGTTGAAGCCACAGTGCTAGTCTATTTCTAAAATTATGATTGTTTGGATACAGAGATTTTAGTTTTGCATGCACTGAAAATTCCCTTCTAAGCTTCTACAATATAGATCATTTGAGAGAGTGCATATCTCCAGAAAATGGAATTTTTAAAGGGTCATTGAAAATTTTCAGCTTTGCTAATAGTTATTGTTCTACTTGCCTTAGTTTTTGTGTTGATTATGCAATGGAGAACAAATTGTCTGTTCAAAGCACCTGGTAATGAACAAAGAGAATATTAACATAAGTGATTTTTTTTTGCATTTGTACAAGACAATACAATAACATGCAAAATACCTGTAATGAGTCAATTGAATCTGAAGTTGGCAAAGATATTAGATCATAATTGTAAGTGCTTGCAATGTTAGTTCGTTAGAAACAAAACACATCAGAGATATACACAAAATAAATATGTTGAAATTGATATGGAAACTTGAAAATCTACTTTAAAGAAAAAGACTCTGAAAATAATCAGTTTACATACTTGAAGATTCTGTACAGCAGTGCCTTTCTATCAACTATATCAAATATATTTTGTTTAGAGAAATGTTGTAAGCTCCATTCTATTCACTTTTACAGATGCAATACCACAACTCTTTCCTTGTCATCCACTCTTCTAACATATTAATCTGCACTCTTCTATAATGGTTTTGACATATTTTATTCCCCTCTTTCACCAGTGCCATTGTATTCTACCAAATCACCTTATTCCTTACCGCATGCATTGCTCACCTTGCATATTTTATTTATTGTTAGACATGCATTACTCTGCCAATTCACTGCTATCACCTCTGCTTTATTGGTAGACAAACATAGTCAATATTTGTTACTTATAAATGATGCACAAGAAGTTAATTGACAAAATTAATGCCAACTAATTCACATAATTAATGCCAACTAAGAGTCATGTAGTGCATGGACATGATCATCAGTATTCTAATTTTCAAATATTTAAAATTTCTCCCTCAATTCGAACGTTAAAATTATGAATGCTAATTAAATGCTGAGCACAGCACTCTAAATTTGAGAATTTGGGGACAAATTTTTGAGGTGATATTAGCAAATTTGAAATTAAAAATAAAATATTGTGATCAATGTGAATATATTGGATGTTCGGTTAGGAATGTGTAACATTTCTATCCACTCTTCTGCCAGCATCATCACTATACTGCCAAGTTAGCATGTCAATTTTTTTTTTAAAAGCATTGTTCTTTACAGACAACATTGATCCCTTTGTAGATCATCTCTTGGCGAAATAATAAATGGTTAAATTTGATGAATGAAGTGATCAAAGTCATCATGCTGACCAAAGTCTCTAGTAATGACAAATGCTGCAAAGCCATGCAAAATGGTTAAATAAAAATTTAATCACAAAGTCAAATAAAAAAATCATCAAGACAATTTATCATGGACTATGAAAAATTTGGTTCATTTAAAATATTTTTTAATTAAAAAATAATTTAGAGTATTTTATTTTAAATAGAAATAAAGTTGTAGACACCTAAAATTTGATTAATTTAATTAATTTAATTTATCTATCTCGAGTACTTTTAATTAATTAATTAGGCATTGCTTAATTAATTTGTGTTTCTTCCCTAATTCTATTGATTATGCTATAGTCCCCCTTTAATTGTAATTATAAATCAATTGATTTATTGAATTTGACCTTTCTTATTTTAAATATGTCAAATTTTGCAATTTGATTATTTAATTCATGTTGACTTTTCACCTATTGAATTCTCTGAGAAGAATCAATTAATTTATTATATTTCCTCACATGTCTCTTGATTTTAACCCATGTCTTACCCTTCCCCTAGCCTAACCCACTGAGAAAACCAAGGGTTTGGTCAACCCTATACCTTATCCCTCACCATATGTGTGCACATTCCCAAAATATCTCAAAATTTCCTAAATATCCCAAATTTACTAAAATTTGGGGAAAATGTTGTTGAATTTGGGAAACATTTCCTAAAATTTGGGAAAATATCCCAAATTTCCTCAAACATGGGAATAGAATTTTTTTTCAATCTTCTTTAGAATAGAACCTTCCAAATTGGGTTGCTTACTGCCAAATGGGCATGTGTCGTTAGGGACACATGTCATTCCTTCCAATGACACATGCCATTCTTAAGGACACATGCCCTTCTCAGGGACACATGTCTCATACTCATGCCCTTCCATCTCTCATCCAATTCTATTTAAATCCCTCATTTTCCTTCACAAATAATCCACTTTCATTTTTCATACTCGTAATGCAGAAATGCTCACTCATCCTTTTGCATAAACACGTCCATTTAGCATAGAATTTTGTATCACATCTTACACCATTTTTGATCGAGCATTCATTATTGTGGAGAACAATCAAGTATCTACTATATACAAAGCACACATCAAATCAAGGGACAATCAAATCGAAAGAGGAATATAAAATTTTAATTTTAATTACTATTATCTTATTTACCTAGTCTTGAGTGTGGTTGATATATGTGTCTATCATTTGCCTAGTTTATCTTTTCAATAATTTACGCACATATTTTTCTACATATATTTGTGGCATGACTTGTGGGACCTCACTTCATGGGGCCAATCTAATGTTTTTTGTTGTTTCATTATGCTTTTTGATAGATTTTTAGTACTTGCAGACAAAAACATGATAATTGAGGTGAATTTCCGCCTCGATGGAAGTTTAATTTCCCAAAAAAATTATTTTATGAAATAACTGGATTGATTGTAGGAATAGAAAAATTTCTTGGAGAAACTACGAGAACACATTCCTATCCTCCTATGTAGGAATAATTTTTCGGTTATAAATTTTGTGTTTCATTTCTGTGTTCGGTCAAAATTCTCATTTATTAGAAATATCAGGATTGTAGGATAAAATAGTTGGATTGCAAGATAAAATAGTGTGATTGACTGGTTGGGTTTTTTGTTTTTTTTTTGCTTTTTTTGTCAAAATAGTTATTTACCATAAGAATAGTTGGATAGCTAGAAGAAACAGTGGGATTGCTCTATGTTTAATTCTCTGTCATTTTCAAAAATTGACTTTTTCTCAGTTTATTACTAATCCACCAAATTTATTTTGTTTTCCTAGTTTTAGTTGATATTTGGAGCAGGTTTAAAGATAAGAAGTCCCTAAATGCTAAAAACATTAACTCATGTGTTGCAGGACTACTAAAGAGGTGTACAATTGTCAAAAATGTTTGTTAAAATGAATCTTGTGTCTTCCTGTAGTTAGAAAATATTTCAATTTCATAAAAGAATGGACCTTTGTCTTTCTATAGTGACATAAAATTGTGATCCATGCAATTTTAACCATATTTTGGGTCCTCACCTTGGTGACGACATCTTCTTCCCTAACTGGGACCTATCTCTACAATTCCAACCCTTCACTCTTCCCCCTTCATGTCTTATGTATGCTTTAGACCCTATTCAGGCCCAAAAATAGGGCAAGACAAGGGCGTGGCACCCTTGTCCCCCTAGGATAGTGGCATGGCGCCCCTGTCCCCACCTCTTAGGGTGGTCCTATGTGTGGGCTGCCCGATCTCCTATGCACAATTTGTCTTCAGGATTTGGAATTCCTCTCTGTCGACTTTTGATGGTTGAAAATTAATCCTTGAGGCATGCATAAAAGGGAATTCAATACCCTCATTCTTGGATGGATGAAAAAAAATAAGACAAATAGAGAGCATAAGGAGAAGATGCAAAATTTGAAGGTCATTATCAAGCATTCAAAAATTCAATTCTTCTTCATTCATCCATTGGAGCAACATTACAATATTCATTTGCAAGGATCTGTGTGTGTTAGGGTTTTGTCATGGTACATGCCATTTCATTTAACATTTATGGTTACATTTAAGAAGCAAAACAATCATCATCGACAAGTTGTAGATCTACAAGGTATACATCTCCATTGTTACATTCAAGCATTTGGAATTACTTTCTTTCAAGGTTCGTCAACTAGGGTTTGACTGAGGCAAACCCCTATCCACAAACCCCCTTTCTTCTCTTTTCTATGTGTAGGTTGTAGGTGCACAACTATATTTATAGGTTTGGGCTTCATTTGCAAAGACAGAAGAACCTTTTTCATTTCGCAAATTTTGTGGCTGACCATGCACATTCTCGGCATGGTCCCGATGACTTTTCTCTGAATTTGTAGGAAAAATCCACGTTAGTTTAATTAGCTCAGATCTGAAGTTACAACACAATCTTGAACTGGTAGCTCATCATTTCACTCATTTCCTCTCTCTTTCCCACATAGTCAACAAGTCAACTTTCTCATTTCTAAAAGAGTGTAAATCACACTTCAACCGCTTGCAATCCACTTGGAATTCACATCCCTTTTTCCATTGGATTTGGATCTAGTGGATTCAAACCCCTCTTTTGAATGTAAAGTTATTCCCAAGTGAAAATCATCTTAGTGGCTTCCTTTCTCTCTCCTAGGTGGGGAGTCACTAGGATCCAATTTTCCACTTTACATTTTGGTGAACCCGACATCTTACACATTAATTATAATTTCTCATTCTTAGATCTAATTAATTGCAAGTTGAATTTCAAATTTTCATTTTCAAGTTTGATCTATTTGCAAATTTTAGAGGTTAATTACACAAAAACCCTAATTTTTCATTTTGAGAAAATTAAGCTTGTGAAGTGTAAAATTTTAATTACTTGTTTTAGATCTGATTTCTATTTCAAAATTTCAATTTAAATCTATCTCTTTATTCTGAAAATTAAGTGGTTAAATCATAAAACCTTAATTTTTAAGATTCTTCTATTTTTGACCTTTGAATGCAAGTTTGACTGATCTAGACATGTCTAAATTGGTTATTTGTTTGGATTCCACATTAAAATCATAATCTCTATCATCCCTAAAAATTTAGGAAAAATTTGGTCAGACCATGTGCATTCCTGCCACGGTCCTCAACTTTTTTCGCAAAATTTCGGGAGACGGAATTGACTGTATTTTTCAGCTCGAATCTAGAAAACCAGTGTACTTTATCAATTTTAATACTCTAAGGTCAAAACAAAATTCAAAACTCATCAAATTGACATTTTAAAATTAATTTTCATAAAAAGGTCCTAATTTTAGATTTACTTTTCCAGCAAATTCAGATTTGAATTAAGAGAAATTTAATGACAATTAATAAATTGTATTTACTTTCTCTTTCGCATGTGATTAGATTAATTTTTACATATATTTATCATGTCTCAGATAAGAGTTTCTTCCGTTTCCCGTTGCTTCTCTTTCTTCATAGCACTTGGTCATATTGTGTTGTTAGGATTTCCAAATTATTATATCTCAGGGATTTCAAGTATCATTTATGTTGCATTATTGTGATGTTGTTAACAAAATGCATTTCCTATGTTAATCATCTTAAACCTTTTGTAGATCCTAAATCTAAAGATCTTGATCTTTGTACCTCTCCTAGGGTATCTTGGGTGAAACAAACAAGATCTAATGCTTTACCCAATGATCTTTCTACAAGAGAAAAAGCATTGGAAAGTAATATGGATCCATCTTCTTCTTCTACGCATACCCTTGAGCAAGGGGGCCAATCTGACAACATCAACATTATTACATCTTTAGATCCTCCTTATTCTACCAAGACTTATCTTCAACATCAAAGTCTATGTAGAGAGGATTTTGTCATGCATTTTATTCATGACCTTTCTCCTCGCATAGAAATCACTAAAAATGAGCGTTTAGATGATGAAGATGTGCTTCCCAAATCTTCCAAAAAGGATAAGCTTGATAAAGGAAAAGAGATTCTCATTCCACATGATACTCCTCCTTCATCTACATATCCTTTTCTACCTCCTTACACATTAGATTTAAAATAAATTCATGATCATGTTCCTCCATCTAGTCAATTGCACCATTCTTATAGTTGTGGCTTTTGTATAAATACAATACAAGGTTTTAAAGGACAAGGAATTGGGAAAATTGAGCATGGAATTCATGTCCCTATAAACCCTCCTACACAAACTACTACAAGCGGCCTAGGAATTGGTACCCCTCTTTCTATGGAGGAATTCCTTAGGTTTAAAAATTTTCAAGATTACCTTCAAAAACAATAAATCAAGAGAGCCCACAAGAATGCTTCTTCTTCAAAGTGCCCTTTTTGTTCATTTCATCAAACCCATGACTGTAATGCTAAAGATTTCCCTTGTTTTGAAAAATCTATTCAAGATGGCATAGATAGTGGAAAAATTAGAATTGTGGATAATGAAACTTCTTCTAACATACCCTCTTTTTCATGGCAAGATGATATTTACCATCATGATAGATAAGCTACAAGAATCTATTGGAGGTTGAAATATGAGAAGAACATTTCCTTTCCTCCTCAGAATAAAAACAAAAAACTCAAGCAAGTGAATGGTATTGAATATTACATTTTTCATGATTTATATTCACATTCTCTTGGAAAATGTTATTCATTTAAGAAATTTGTTCAACTGCAATATGATCTTGCACACATTTGTCTCACACTAGATCTAGTTGTATTTCTTGGTAAAAACATAGTGGCTTAGCACTTCTTTTCCCTTCATGTTCCTCTTCACCCAATGGAATAATTACCCCATTTGATGGGGGCTCTTTATTATTAGTGGTGGTATTGTCTCACTGTAACACACTTTGGGGCAGCAACATGAAGTCCATTTTTCTTCTTTCTGTGTTTCTATCTCTATCTTGGTGCATTATTCATTATTAGATCTCTTTTCTTGCATAGGGTTATTACTATGTGAGCATATAATTATTCTTTGGTTTCCCTCTTTGCTTGGAGAGGGGCATCTTTAATTAATAATACACTTGTTCTCTTTCCTTCATTCTCTCACAAATCTTACCTCTTCTATTGTTTTGATTATTCGCAAGTATGATCTGCCCCTTAGTAGGGAATGATCTCTTGAGAAGTATGTATCCCTTCCTTGAAAGGATTTGTTCCACTAGGATGGCATATCACTTGAAACTAATCACCATAAAAAAATGTGTAATGTTTCTCCTTGTTCTCCTCACTTGGGGGGGATGGATTTTGAATCCTCACCCTTTGCTTTCTTATCAATATTTCTTTTAAGGGCTACATTTTTCATTTGTGATTATCATTTCTTACACTGAAATGCTTTTCTAATTAATCCCCCTTGGGGAATATATTATGCTTATTCTCTCTTCTTTTTGAATATTACCACTTCTTGAGATGTGTATTTTACATTTACTAATGTCTTTTTTTCCATGTGTTCATGTAAGTTCATTGCACATTTCTTATGTTTAATCTCTCTATAGTAGGTTGTGTAAGCTCTTCTCATTGTCCCTTAGCTTGGGGGCAATGATCCTTCTCTCTTTCTTTCTCTAGGGATCCACTTTTCTCTATTAAGTGGATGGTGTGAGTTCTATTACTTGATGTCATTCCTTGTGTGGAATTGTTATTGTTCACTCAAGGATTTTCTCTTATACAATAGGTTTTGGCCCTTGACTATGACCTCTTCTACACTTGGTAATGTACATCTATGATAAATCCAACCATCCCTCTAGGGGCTAAACATGAGTCATCCCTCATCAAGAATACCTTTCATCTAGAAATAGGAGGAAGGATTGCATTCTTTTTCTTTTTCTCGAAGATGTTATATTTGTCTAAGAGAACTCCTCTTGGTGGTAGATGTCTTTTTGAACAAAGATCTCTTCTCCTCCAAGGATCACCTTTACACTTACAACAAGGTATCTCTTTTCAACTATCTTATCCTTGCTTGAAGAGTATTCCCTCTCTTTCTTGGATTTACGAAATTGTTGCATAGCATATATTTTCTTTGTCGTGAAGATAGGCATCCTTGTTCTGTTTTCCTTAAGATATCAAGATCGACCTATGTTGACATCTTAAGCGGGGGACACCCACACTGCTCCTTCATACCATACTTCTCTCATGTATTGAATAGTGGGACATTGTTGGAACTAGAGGAAAACCTCTTAGAGCAAGATGTCATCACTTTTTGTATAGTGGGTCTTTATCAAAACTAGAGCACGATCTCTTGGAAGAAGAGGGAAACCTCTCAGAGCAAGATGTCATCACTTTTCTCTTGTAGAGTATGTTATTCTTGAAACTAGAACACAGTCTCTTAGAGCGATATGATGCCAATTTTTATTTTATGTGGGATGATTATACTTGGAACCAGAGCATGGTCTCTTAGAGTGAGATATCACACCATTCTTAACACTTGTACTATATATTCTATATAGGTTGTAGTGTACTTGGGAATAGACTCCTATGAGGAACTTTGAACCTCACTTACACATGTTGGAATATGCACACTCCAATGAGACATTGAAGGTGATTGAAGGTTTTGTCATTGATGGCAACCTTACAATCCTATGGCACAGACAAGACATTCCACCGGCACTAGCAAGATCAAACTCTACACCGGTAGTGAAAGGAAGCATACCGACACAAAGGCCGATAGAAATTTTGTTATAATATATTTTGTCTATTATTGTAAAATCTTTTAAATCCGACTTGGCAACATTGTAAAATGACTCATACATATATAAGAGATCATTGTAGGACATTTGATGAGAGATGGTAGAATGTAATTAGGCAAAATAAGGTAGACCTATTATATGAATTATAGGTTAAGGATTTATGTAAGAAGAAGAGCAGAAACTGATACTAGATCTGGCATTATAGATGCTATTCTGAAATAGTACAAGACACTGGATTTATATAGTCCATTTTGTAAGTCAGTGAGACTTCCTATTCTGTATTTGAGTAGAGAGCTCTAGGCACTTGGCCTTCCTGCATATGCAGGCCCCTGTTGTAGTAGTAATATTCTCTTATTGGCGAGTAAGTGAATATTGTGGGTCACAAATACCACTGAGGTTTTTCCCACATCGGGTTTCCTCATTAAATCTTTGTGTTATGGTGTGTTTTTCATGTGGCTGTTTTTATCTCTATTTTTTCCATTATTTCTTGCTTACCAGTACACTGTTTTAATATGCTCTACATGTTTTAAGTTAAGAAATTCAATACACTAGTTAGATACAGATTCACCCCCCCCTCTCAGTATCTATGGGAATCCTAACAATTGGTATCAGAACCTGGTCCTCTATTTTCAAAATCCTAACAACTTGAGGAAGATCTTGACACTGGTAGAGATGGAAAATTTGATGAAGCAACTAGAAGCAACTCTCTCAGACTATGATACAGAGAAATTGAAAAATGTCAAGCTTGAAGATGATCTAAAGGCAGCTCAGGATATCATTCAGGCACTTCAATAAAATCTCACCATTGCAAGAAAATAGAGAAGAGAACTTTGTGAAAAGATGCAATTTGAGAATGATGAAAAGGAAACTCTTAATGATATATAGGCAAGTTGAAGCAAGAGAACATGATAACAAAGAATGAAATGCAGGATATGACTATGAGATTTTGTAAGGAAATTGAAGATAGAAAGAAGAATGAAGAATATTTGACTAGAAGATTAAGTGATGTAGCAAATGAGAACAGCAGACTTAGCTATAAAAATGACTTATTGAAGACAAATCTGATGCATACACAAAATGACTCCAATGAACTCATGAGACAGAAGGAATTCTTGGAAAGAGAATTGGATACTGCAAAGTAGCACAAAGATAAATTCAAGAAAAGCTCAAATGAACTTGGTGACTTATTAAAGAATCAGAAAACTAATGGTGACACTAATGGGCTTGGCTTTGAAGTTGGTGAAAGCTCTAGTACTGCAAATACTCAGGATCATAGCAAACCAATAAGGCAACCTAATGCTTATAAATTCAATGGAAAATGCTTTAACTGTAATAAGTATGGTCATAGAGCAAATCAATGTAGATCTAGAAATTATCAGAACATCAACACACCCACCGGTCAATGTTCAAAATGCAACAAAGTTGGTCATAACTCTGAAAATTGTAGAATGAATGTAAGATGTTATGTTTGTGGAATATTTAGACACTTATCAAATCAATGTAGAACACAAACTGGCATAGGTTATGGAAAGGCTATTTGGAATAATAATGTGACTTGTTATTCTTGTAACAAGATTGGGTATATTGCAAAATTCTACAGAAGTAAGGCATCACCGGCAGACAACAAAAGTTCTAGTTTGAAAGGAAAAGAAAAAGTTGAAGAGGTTAAGCAAGAATTCTCAAAACAATGGATTGGAAAGTCAGACCTAAGTAATGTTGGGAATACTCCTCCATCGATAGAACCAATCAACACTCCACCGATAGGACAAAGTAG
The DNA here is from genome assembly GCF_030272615.1 of Cryptomeria japonica. Lineage (NCBI taxonomy): Eukaryota > Viridiplantae > Streptophyta > Pinopsida > Cupressales > Cupressaceae > Cryptomeria > Cryptomeria japonica. Next base: position 755,612,539 of record NC_081407.1, on the reverse strand, counting down.
TGCTCCACCGACAAGATAGAGTAGTGATCCACCGGCAGGAAGCTCTTCATCAAATTGAAGGAAATTTTCTTGAGCATTTGGCAATCGAATGAGACATATGCTATTATTCCCTCGGTTAAAGGTGGGAAGTTGAAAATTACTTCTATACCGGTAGACAATGTTAAGTGATTACTTAACCGGCATGCATTAAATGTGGTAGATGACAAATAAACATTATAAATTTGTGATTTTGGCTCCATTTCACTTCACGGAGCATTCAAACATTTGAAGAACGCAAAATTTCTAGAGCTAAGGCATTTCGAGCAAAGAGGCAAGAGTACTTCAGCAATCAATCAATCCTAAGGCAGAAAAAGGTATTTATAATCATGGCATCCTCCTCTGCACTTGAATTCATAGCAAACCCTACTATAGTCGAGATAATTAAATGCCCTAGGCCCATATTCCAGCTAGTTCCTGAGACAAAAAAGAAAGATGACAACGTAGGTGCATTTTCCCAAATCCCAAAAGGAGTTGTTTTTGCAGAAGACCCTAGAATGTACATTCATTGCCATATAGAGGAATTAGGAGATGAAGAAATTATAAACATGTATAAAACTATTATATGTGATAATTCTGGAAATGTGAAGCCTGAACATAAAATTGTTGAAACCCTAGGATTCACTGAAATCCTCTGCATTCCAAAATTTCCCAAGGAAGTGATTAGGATAGTATTGAGTAGGGTACATGGTGAATTCTTTTGGCTAGATTCAGTCCACAAAATTACCAAGGAAGCTATAAAAGCTGTAATAGGGTTACCTTCCACTGGTAACAGACCAGACAAAACAAAGAAGGTCTCAAATGACTTGGTAATGAACCTAACTGGTGCAACATCTAACAAAAGGTCCTTGAGAGTTAATGATGTAACTGACATAAATGTGAGATTCATTAGCATGATTTTAGGATACAAAGCAACTCATGCAAATAGACTTAACTTAGTTTCAAGTTTATGCATAAAGAGTGCACATGATATGGTTAAGGATAATGTGAAGATTGATGTATGCGAATGGTTAAAAGATGAGTTGATTGATAATTTATGTAAAATCAAGAAGGATAAGAAAGGGACTTTCAGATTTGGTAATCTACTTGTATGCTTAATGCTACACATAACCAAATAGGTTCCTGGTATAGGCAACAAAAACCTTGGATTTGATATACCGATAGGGAAACAATTATCAGACCTACTCAACAACATGGGTGAAAACAAAGAAAAGAACATTACTGAGTATTTTCAAGCACTAAAGGCTAGAATGAACAAAAGAATTAGACTATCACAGAAAATCATTAACAAATACAAGGATAATATATGCTTTGTGATTAAAAAGGATGAGATCTAGATGGAATTAGTTATCCCAAGAACAATTTGGGTTACTGAGATGGGTTATGAGACCGATGATCACATCTTTGAGACTTATGCTACAGCTCTTCTGGAAGCACCTAGGGAACCCAAGGAAGAAGTATTTGGTAGTGCTGAGACCATAGAAAGTCAAATTCAATCTAAGAAGAGAGTGAAAAAGGTTGAAGCAACTGTGAGAAGAGGGTCTAGGCAGGCAAAGGCTATTAAAGAAGATGTACTCAAGAAAACTGACATCACTGAGGATGAGTTAGTAACATTACAGCCTGAAACTCATCTATCACTAGTAGAAACTTCTTCAAAGAATGACATGCCAACAACATTCAAAAGAGTTGTAAGGAAAAGATATCCTTCACCGGCATCCACACCCTCACCTAGAAGGACTAGACAGAAACAACAAGCAGTGAGGTCTTCGGTCAAAAAGACAACACCAAAGAAAAAGCTAACACCAAAGAAGAAGAGGACTAAACAAAACATTTCCCCTCTTAACAAATTGCTGAATGAAATCACAGAAGAAGGAAAACTCAAAAACATAGAGAAATTTTATGATACACTGTCAGCAGATGAGAAAGAGCAACTTGAAAACAGTGTCATCTTACACCTGGATATCTATAAAAAGTTCTTAATGGAAGTAGTAGATGAAATACTAGATGAACTATTCAAGAGATTGGAAGCAAGAAGACAAGTTGTGGTAGAGCTTGATAAGAAAATTAAAATTTAAAAACTACTTGTTGTTTACCTAGTAAACTCACCAAAGGAGATAGATGATTTAATTGTAGAAGCCAACTGGTCAGTATTCTCTACTGCACACCGGCATATTGGACTAATGGTTGGAAGAGTAAATGAGATAATAGAGGAAATAGAAAATGCATGGGATATATTCCTTGTTGAAAAAGCAAAACAGGAAGAGTACAGGAACCCCAAGCCTATAAAGGTATATCAAAAGGATAGGGAAAAAGGAAAAGGAAAGGTTGGTGGACCTCCTAGCATCAAAGTAAATGATAACTTAACCCCATCGCCTTTGATTACTCCACCGGTAACAACAACTGAAGATCAACTAGTAGATGAGAGCATGGATATAGAGGATACAAATCCTAATCCTGAAGTTTTATAGACAGTTGATGTTAATACTCAAAAGGTCAACATTATGATAGATAAGGATATAACCGGTAAGACAGACATGGCCAGCGAGCCACCGGCAACTGACAACATTGATAACACAAAAAGAAAAATTGAAGATGATAGTGCAAGGCAATAGGCAGAGACACCAACAAATCAACAGATAGAGAGACAAGCAAAGCATCAGGCTCCAAAACAGGAACAGGTTCATATGGAAATAGTGCCATCGACAATAGGAGAGGAACAAAAACCCTTGCATAAGGAAATGGAAACACGGACTGACCTACTAGAGTTCACTTCAAGCTTGGTTACTTCCTCCACTGGCAGAATTCAGAATATAGGTTCCTCCTCAGCAGGTTACAAGTCAACAAATGTAATTGAAGTTCTTTTGGACTCCATTAAAAGGATAACAGATTGTAGTTCACAAGCTTATAAAGCTATAGATGACACAATCCCAATTTTGAAGATGATAGCTCCAAACTGCAATATAGATAATAAGGATTCTTTAAGCCAACTTGACACTTTGTCTAAGTACATCACTGAGAACACAGTGACAGTTGAGCAAATAAAGGAAGAGGCATTCAAAGAGAGGTTGGAAATTGAAAAGCAAAAATTCTTTGAGGATCTAATAAAGAAGTGTACTAGCGAATTTGACACACTTCTACTAGAACTATGCAACTTATTCAAGGAATTTAAAACTCTGTATAGAGACATTTGCAAGACAAACTTTCTAATGGTTGACATAGATAAGAAAATGAGCAAGGTATAGGATGAAATCAATAAACTTGCTGACAATTTTGTTAACTCACCTAATACATTATTAGTTTTTGAGAAAAATATAACAAGTTTTGAGGGAGAATTACTTAAGGTAGAAAGAGAAAAGGAGAGAATAATAAACAAGGCTAAGAATCTGAGACTAAGACTAAGTCCAAGACTGGACTATCTAGCATCCTTGAGGAAGGAAATATCTGAGGCATTAGTACAAGGACAAAGAACACCGACAGAGCATATGCAAAACCTCACTGGTACAGTTCAAAGAACAGAGACAACAATAAAAGACAGTAAGCAGTTTATGGAAAGCATAAATTTGGTTTCGGTGGATCTTTTTCAAATTGTAACCACCCAGTTACAAGCTTGAGACAAAAAACTACAACTCTATTGACACCTTGACAACCTTTGTCATTGATGCCAAAGGGGGAGTAGTAGTATGAGAAAATAATCAACAAAAGACTTATCTACTCAGGGGGAGCTCGCATATTTTTGGTATACATTTTTGGATTACAAATTTTGGACTACACTTTTTTGGATTTTCTCATGAGTGTTGCCATCAATGCCAAAGGGGGAAATTATTGGCATATGCACACTCCAATGAGACATTGAAGGTGATTGAAGGTTTTGTCATTCATGGAAACCTTACAATCCTTTGGCATTGGCAAGACATTCCACCGGCACTAGCAAGATCAAACTCTACACCAACACACAAACTACCGGCACTGGGAGTGAAAGGAAGCATACTGGCACAGAGGCCGATAGGAATTTTGTTATAATATATTTTGTTTATTATTGTAAAATCTTTTAAAGCCAACTTGGAAACATTGTAAAATGACTCATATATATATATAAGAGATCATTGTAGGACATTTGATGAGAGATGGTAGAATGTAATTAGGCGAGATAAGGCAGACCTATTATGCAAATTATAGGTTAAGGATTTATGTAAGAAGCAGAGCAAAAACCGGTACTAGATCTGGCATTATAGATGCTATTTTAAAGCAGTACAAGACACAGGATTTATATAATCCATTTTGTAAGTCAGTGAGACTTCCTATTTTGTATTTGAGCAGAGAGCTCTAGGCACTTGGCCTTCTTGCATGTGCAGGCCCCTCTTGTAGTAGTAATATTCTCTTATTAGCCATTAAGTGAATATTGTGGGTCACAAATCCCACCGAGGTTTTTCCCACATTGGGTTTCCTCATTAAATCTTTGTGTTATGGTGTGTTTTTCATGTGGTTGTTTTTATCTCTGTTTATTGCATTATTTCTTTCTTACAGGTACACTGTTTTAATATGCTCTACATGTTTTAAGTTAAGAAATTCAATACACCAGTTAGATACTAATTCATACCCCCTCTCAGTATCTGTGGGAATCCTAATAACACACATGTGCATGAGCTTGAGTGGAACTAATTATGTTCTCACTCTCTCTTTACATGGATCACCTAAACAGGCTCTAGGGGCGATATTTTCCATGTCCTTCTCTCCATGGATCACCTAGTTTTTGGGGTGAGATGTCCATGGTTTCTTTCTTCTTCTCCTTTCTTCTCATGGATCACCCAAGTGTGTATTCATGTTCTCTCTCTTTTTTGTCTCATGAACTCATAGCATTATGATTCATAGTTCATGGATGATGTCAGCTTTTCTCTTTTATGTGATCACTCGTGTCTATGTGATGGCATTGTTCTTTGTGTCCTGATTAGTTGTTGAGACATCTGAGCTCGAGATGTTTTTGGTTAGTTAGTTTGTTTTCTTGTGTCTTGTGTCTTGTTCTTGTCATGTGTCTTTTTGCACTTTATCTTTATTTTGTGTGTCTTATGCCTTTTTTTGTTGTGTGTATGCTCTTGCATATGTTGGCGTCCGTTAAGACCCTAAGAATGGGGGATTTTTGCTCCTCAATATTAGTGGTGTCTTATACTCCTTGTGGTTTTCCTCTTCATCTCTCATCTTCATCTCTCTCTTTCTTCTACTTTACTGGCAGTAGTGGCATAAGCCATACTCCCACTAAAGTGGGGGCTAAATGTAGTATCATAAAATTGTGACCCATACAGTTTTAACCATATTTTGGGTCCTCATCTTGGTGATGACATCTTCTTCCCTAGCTGGGACCTATCTCTACATTTCCAACCCTTCATTCTTCCCCCTTCATGTCTTATGTCTACTTTAGACACTGTCTGGGCCCCAAAATAGGGCAAGACAGGGGCGTGACACTCCTATCCCCTCTAGGATAGGGGCGTGGTACCCCTGTCCTGCTAGAAAAATGGTGTAGCGCCCTTGTCCCTGACTCTTAGGGTGGTCCTATGTGTGGGCTTCCTGATCTCCTATGCACAATTTGTCTTCGTGGTTTACAATTCCTCTTTGTCGGCCTTTGGTGGTTGAAAATTAATCCTTGAGGAATATATAAAAGGGAATTCAATACCCTCATTCATGGACGGATGAAAAAAAATGATAGATTGTGAGCATAAGGAGAAGATACAAGATTTCAATGTCATTATCAAGCATTCAAGCATTCAAGTCTTCTCCATTCATCCATTGGAGAAACATTACAACATTCATTTGCAAGCATGTGTGTGTGTCAGGGTTTTTTAATGGTACATGCCATTTCATATAACATTTGTAGTTACATTCAAGAAGCAAAGAAATCATCATCAACAACTTGGAGATCTACAAGGTATACATCTCCATTGTTACATTCCAGCATTTGCATTTACTTTCTTTCAAGGTTGATTCCTTAATCAGGGTTTGACTGAGGCAAACCCCTATCCACAACCCTTCTTTCTTCTCTTTTTTGTGTGTAGGTTGTAGGTGTGTAGCTATGATTACAGGTTTGGGCTTCATTTGCAGAGATGAAAGAACCCTTTTTCATTTCGTAGATTTTGTGGTGGACCATGTACATTCTCGCCACAGTCCCGACAAGTTTTCTCCAAATTTGAGGGATAGATATGTGTCAGTTTAATTAGCTCAGATCTAATGGTACAACATGATCCTAAAATGGTAGCTCCTCATTTCACTCATTTCCTCTCTTTTCCAAATAGTCAATAAGTCAACTTTCTCATTTACAAAAGAGGGTAAATCACACTTAAACCGCTTGAAATCCACTTGGAATTCACATCCTTGTTTCCCTTGGATTTAGATCTAATTGATTCAAACCCCTCTTTTGAATGTAAAGTTCTTCCCAAGTGAAAATCATCCTAGTGGCTTCCTTTCTCTCTCCTAGGTGGGGAGTCAATAGGATCCAATTTTCCAGTTTACACTTTCATGTTTGACACAATTGTGCGTGTAGAGTGATCCTACCTTTAACACACACTATCATCTCCCTAGCTTTCATGGACTTAGGTACAAGAGAAATTTTTTAACAACATTCATTTTTACTTTTTTTGGTAGAGGGTCTGTCTCCCGAGAAGCCAATAAGGATGGTGAGAGTGAATGACCCAAGAGGTAATGGGTTTTAAGACAAGTCACTTCTCAGCTTCTATATAAAATATTTGGGACAAAAGTCTTCACAATGAGTGCTTATTGCCTACCTGCACTAAATTCCCAAGTTCCCAAGGGAGAGAGCATACGTGGCCATCCAAAAGAGAATCCCATAATAAAGTACTCTTGTTTTAGATTAGCCAAAACCTTCTAATTGTTGACTTAAGTGTTGATATGCACATATCGAAGAAACCCCTCATGTACCCTTCAACTTGAGATAGTAAATTTATCAGGATTTTTCAGATCCTTGGAAATTTGAAGCTCGTCAAGTGGAGCTAGTACTACCAAGCTTCTATCTACCCAATTTAATGAAGTATTATGGGAAAGGGGATTCAACAAGTATTCTCACTTTACTATCCTAGGAAGTACATGAGTATTAATGTGTTAATTTTTCTTCTATGATTGTTGTGTTTAGTGACATTTATATCTTTTGTCAAACAATCACCAAGAATCTTTAAAAAACTCAAAAATTTCAGTCCAAAAATCTCATTTTCATCATATCATTAGTCTAAAAATGATGGGATCACCTTGATTTTACTAGTTTAGAAACATTGGGATCGCTCTCTAAGTATTCCCTATTCATCAGTCTAAAAATGGTAGGAACGCTTTGTTTTTGCCACTTTACAAATAGTGGGATTACTTATGTAAGTCTCTATGTTGTGTTTTTTGGGAATGGCAGGAACGCTTTATTTTTGCCACTTTAGAAATAGAGGGATTGCATTTATTAGTTTCCTTGTTATTCTTTTTTAGGAACCGTGGGAATGCTTTGTTTTTGCCACTTTATAAATAGCAAGATTTCCTATGTCATTTTTTTTGTTATGCTCTTTAGGAATGTGGGAACGCTTTGTTTTTGCTTCCTTAGAAATATAAAGATTTCCTTTGTCAGTTTTACTAGTAATTTAAAATAGTGAGATTTCTCTGTTGACAATCTGTTAGTCTTAGTAACCCCAAGATCACTTGTTCAAATGGAGGGATTGCTCTGAATATTGGTGAGATTTCTTATTCTCTCATTATTTTTCCCAAATTTTCTCAAAACATGGTCTTTAGTGCTATTATCATAAGTCTACTAGTTACCCAAACTTTATTTACATTTCTTTTGTGTTTTTCTTATCACCTATCAAGGTCTTGACTAATTTCCCTCATCTTGATCATCATAGCTTTCAAGTCATTATCTCGGTCATCTTGTGATTTTTCATAGTTACTATAGTTAGTTTGTATCCTTTGTCAATTTGTCTTATCACCATCTCATCATTATCATGCTTTGTTCCTAAAGTCAAAGATTGGTATTTTAGTTAGAATAAAATCTTTAATCAAATCCTGAAATCACATCATGTTAAATCCAATCATCAAATCACATCACTTCAAATCAAATAAAAACCTTTCATAATCTTGGATATTTGTAGACGTATAAATCTGACCACTTTCCTAAATGAATATTTAATATTCATTTTAATCCCATTCCCCTTATTAATTAAATCCTATTTAGTTAATTTCTTCACAATCTATTTGATTAAATGAATTACTCAATTTATTTAATTAAATTCATTTAAATCTTTTCTAGCCTTTAATTAAATAAATTACTTTATTTAATTAATTCCCCTTTCTCCCCTTTTAATTAAATTTACATTTAATTAAATTGATCCTTGCAAATAAATAAATATAATTTATTTATTTAAATCCCCCCCTTGTATTAATGCAAGTTGCATCTATTTTGTTGAAATAAAGTAATTTTATTTTAATTAAAATCCTTTTCCCTCCACTTGCATTTTCCTACATCTCTCACTTGCCTCCTAAACCCCCTTCTAGATTCATCTAATCCATTCCAATTAGCCTAATTCATCTCCTAATTATTGTCACAATCCTAAGCAAAGGGAAGTCATTTCTGAAAGCCTCCAAAGTCTTTGAAATTCATTAAAGGCTTTATGTCTTCAACAAGATAACTTGTTGAGTTCCCCCAAATTTGGAAGGAATCTTACAAATTTGTCCCCAAAGTCTTCCTAACCATTAATGGTTAAAATCAACATTCTTATATGGTTAGAGACTTTCTCTCTAACTTAACCCTCATGTAACCCAAGGGTCTCATCAACCATTCAAGGCTTTAACCTTGGTTATCTCTTTAACCCTTGCACAAGAGTTTATCCATTGGGTAAAAACTTTCTCCAATGGATGACCCTAACCTAACCTTAACCCTTACCTCCTAAGGTAACCTTCATGTCTTCTCAAGCATTTAATGCTTCTTACATCTCATCTCAAGCAACCTATTGTTGAAAATTGTCACCATTTCATTGGTGAGAATTATAAACATAGATTGATTAACTTTCAATCCTGGCCCTTGTTAAGATTATCTAATCTTGACCATCCATTGCCCCATTTTCCTTGTAAATAGAGCTCTCATTCTTTATTTTTCAAAATCAATAATCTTTCATGCATCTACATTATAGTCTAATTACTAATCATTTTAGACTCTCTTTGTTAAATAATCATAATAGCATTTAGAAGCATTTTTTATATCATAGAATGTTCATGCTAGACTAGTATATCATTGTTAGGATAAATTTGCTAATCCTTTATCATAGAATCATCTTCATACTCGCTTAATCATCATAGTTCTAAACATCATATACATCTTAGAATGCATTCATGGATATAAATCAAACATCACTTATTCTTAGAGTTGTCATTCCTAAGTCACTTTGCTCAATGATCTGAGAGAAAAACATTGACTCTAGGGATCCTGTGAGATAAAGAACAATGGGACACCCCTTGGGAAGTTGAGCTATTTCAAATATTTCCTATACTTGCACCAAGAGCCTCATTGGTGTGTGGGTCTTTTGAATCTTACCTTTTCATTTTCATCACCCTCATTTCCTCACATACATTTATGGTGCCCACCGTGGGGCTCATCCCCATAAATCACATCATTTTTTGTGAAGGACAAAGAATAAAAGCACATTGGAATACTGTTTTAGCATGTTGAGAACTTTATTTAGCACATCTGTGGCAAGCAGTAGCATGTTCATAGCACTGTTTGGTGCATAGGAACCTTTTTGTAGGAATTTTGAGCTTATTTTTAGTGCATAACACTTTTGGTTTCTTTCTTACGTATCGAAATATCAGTGTACCAAATTAGGTAATCAATATAGCACGTAGGTGTTATTCTTTAGCACTTTTGTACCTTTTTGTAGTGCATCTGTGTAGAAGTCCAATGCATGACATTGGCAGAAAGAAGGGATAATTTTGTAATAGAATTGAAAGTTAGGCTTGTATAAGCTCACCTAGGGCCTTAATTTTTCACTAACTTTTATTTGTTACAGGTTACTAATCATTGCTTGCAGATGGGAGGAGTTAAATTTAAGCATTCGATTTTTTTTTTCTAGCTTTTCCAAGTTAGTTTAAAAAGAGATCATTTCCTATTGGTTAAAAATAACTTCATTACTTCTTTGGTGCTTACAATAAAACCACACTTTTACTTGGGAAAAAGGTTAAAAATAACTACAAACAAACATTCATTTTGCAAAGGTTAAAAAGGATCTCACTTTCTTTTGGTGCAAAGTTAAAAAGAACCTCATCACTTCTTTGGTGCTTAAGAAAAACCACACTTTTACTTTGGCAAAAGGTTAAAAATAAATACAAACAAACATTCATTTTGAAAAGGTTAAAAAGGATCTCACTTTCTTTTGGTACAAAGCAAAAAGAACTTCATTGAGGATTGATTGCACAATTTTACTTTGTTGACCAGGTTTGGTTTTTAAGGTTTTGAAACGCACATTTTTTTATGAGGAACTAAAAAGAACACCATGCTTGATGGAGAAACATCTCCAAATAGTCTTTAGCAAAATCATTTACTTGAAGGCTAAAAAGAATATTATTTGCATTGTCTCAAAAGTGGAAGGTACATGCTCTCCCCTTAATTGGGTGACCAAAAAACCAAACCACTCTTATGCTTTATTTTACTTCAAGCACTTAAATCCTTTAGAAGGCCTGCCCTCTCGAGTTTCTCTTAGGGTGCCATTAATGGTCAGTGAGAGGGGAATGACCTAACTGGGAAATGACTTTATCGCCAAGTGTTCCAACCCACTATAATCAAAAGTGGAGGCTGATGAAAGTCCCCTTCAATGGTTTTGCTCAACGAGTAGCCTTCCCCCAAAATCTTTAAGGTACATAAAGCCTTTGTTCTAAAGGTTGGGAAGTCTCTTGAGGGAGTTTATCACTAAAGATCGAATGGAAGCCTAATTAATAACTTCAGCATTAGATGCTTTGAGCTGAGTCATTTACCAGACATTTGCAATATCATAGTGCAAGGGTGGGGAAGAATCCACATGAAATATTACTCACCATATATCTCCCAAGATAACTACTCAATTCTGAATAATTCACTTTGAGTTAATTTTTGGTAAAAGGAAAAAAAAAAGAAAAAAAAAAGAGCACCCCCTAGGGGGTGACAAGGTTGTTTGAGATAAAGGAGTATTGAGACTAGTGGACTATGATATTGTTGATGACCCTTGAATAAAGAGTTTGCTTGATTTGTCTTATTGTAATCTAAACTAATGAAAATATCGAGGATTTAAACACATCCTCAAGAGAACATACGCTATGTGTTTAGCATAGAAAAAATTGTTACCTCTTCTATGTGTTGTGTTTTCAAGTCATTATTTTTCAGAAAATCATCCATCAAAATCACAAGTACTATTTTTTAGCATAGCAGAAACATCAAAAAAAGAAATCAGGATAGTTAGCACATAGGAGCAACATCCTAGTGCGTCGCCAGCATTCAATAGTGAATTTGCACCAAAACATAGCGCTTTCATCACTTAACCTAGCACACAATCGGTATCATACTTGTGAAATTTCTGGTAGTACTTATCAACATCATTATAGCGCTTAAGCATTATCCTAGTGCATTCAAGGTATATTATAGCACTTTCATATCATAAATTAGCATGTAATCAAAACATAATAGCGCATAGCCTATCTAGAATAGTCATTTTCAAATAGTCTAAGACATCATGTAGGGAAGGCAACATAGCACATTCTGAACATTCTATAGCACTTCAAGAACTATCTTTAGTACATCAGGTCTTTGTCTTAGTGCATGATCAATATTAGGGAAAAACAAAGAGCAAATCAGTCACTTTGGGAAAATTTAATCAACAACTTCAAATACCCTTTCAGGTCCTTTAGCAAACTTAGTAGAAAAACTTCAAATTTTCCAATTCAAAAAGGAACTCTTAGAATGAGGTTTCAAATCATTAAACTAGCTTGAGATTATACTTCATCCAAAAAAATTAGGGACTATCAGAAATAGCGATTGAAGTTTCACCATCCAGTGGATCCTATCAAAACAAATACCTAGTTTAATCCTTAAGTTGTCCAATCAAGATTCCATATCAGGAAACTTTATCCATATCATTTGACACACTTTTTCATGGAGGCGAATCGAATTAAACCTCTACTTGATAAAGTAAACTTGAGTATTCAAACAAAGTATCAAAAAATCAACATGAACCTTTGATCATTTGTGTATGACCACTCCTCATATTTTGACAAGAACAAGTCTTCATCACAAAACTAAGTTGAAGAAGAGAAAACCTATTTCTAAGGCACTTGCTAAAAGGAATAATTTTCTCTATATCAATCATCAACTCTTTGCATCACATCACATATTCTTGGGTCATATGCAATTGTATATCGAAGGGAAAACAAATGAATTTGACAAGGAACCTTTGAGAAGATGTGCATACATTTAGAAAGTAGCATTCAACCAACGCCTTAATCATGGAGTAAGGATTAACCCAACTTTATTCGTAAAGTTCCTTATCACTTATAACAAAGGTCGACCTAAACGACCAACACCACCAAGAACTCCAATAGAAGAAGAAGAATTCATCACAATAGAAATATATTAAATACACATTGTCACTCAATCTCAGAAAAAATAAACAAAAGGAATCACAACTAGAATTGAGTGTGGGTCATAGACTATCCAATCATTTTAATGAGTATGCTAATATGGGAGAAATAGATATCACTGAGGAACTTCTCCAAGAATTTCAAGAAAACACACCATTCAAGAAACTCATGGAAATACTTATTGAAGAAGACAAATAAAAATATCTACTCATGCTGACTAGCAAAGGAGTCAACATTCCTGAAGATTTTGAGACAAAAAACTTAAGGAATATAGATGAGAGAATTTCAAGAACAAGGTCTAGAAATTATTCCTATCAAGAACAACAAAGAGAAGAAGAGACACATGATCTAGGAAACATACGCGAACAAGACACCACCCATGAGCAAGACCATGCCTACAATGGGGACAATCTTAATGAATGAGGGGAAGCTCTCCCTTAGAGGACAAATCTGCCCATGGTTTCTCTTACACAACAACTTTGAATTCTACAGAGACAAATGCAAGACATGCAATAAGGAACTATAATACAATACTCCTTGGATGAGATGGCCTTATCCTTTTGATAGGAGATTGAACATGGTACCTTTTCCCCCAAATTCAGATATACCAAAGTATGACAAATACGATGGTAGAAGTGATCCACATGATCATGTTCAAGAATTTTGTACCATGAGCCTGGATTTTTCTCATGATGACACTTAATGAGATTATTCCCAAGAAGTTTGGGAGGGCAAACAATGGAGTGGTTTTGCAAACTTACACCTTCCATCAGATCATTTGATGAGTTGGTAAACAAATTCATAGCATAATAGTCCTATAACATTCAACATGTAATCACCATGTTGGATGTGTGTAACAAAAGAAAAAGAGAAATGAAACATTCCTTCAATGGTGAAGACACATGGTTTCAAGATATTCTCGAGATGTGCTTGAAAAAGAAAAGATGGAAATCTTCATTGATAATCTAAATAGTGAGATGAGTTATCAACTCAAACTCCAATGCATACCATCTTTTTCCAAATTTATAGAAAATAGAATCCAAGTGAAGGAAGCTTGCATCAAGAAAAGAACATTGAAGTTATTTAAGGAAGGTTTTAAATAATCAAGCACTAGCGCCTTTAACAATAAAAACAATAGCAACACTTTAGATAAATCCATATTTTGGACAAGGAACAAAAATATTGTTAATGATGGGGTAGTTGATGCCAACAATGTGAAATCTAAACAACCAATGTTGGCTTTATCAGGTAACCCACAATCAAATACATATAAAAGAAGTGTTAATCAAGGCACTAACACTTATCCACAAATACCAATCAAGGAAATTCAACATCAAACAGCAACAAAAACCATCAAGGCAACAACATTAACCAAGGAAACAATACTAACCAAGGCAACAATATTAACTGAGGGAATAATGCAAACCAGAGAGGCAACACCAATACTTTCCCATATCGACGCATCTACACACCATTAGAATAAACCTTAGAATTAGCATTTCAATAAATCTTGGTGAATAAGATCATCACATTACCAACCATGAATAACTTTGAACCCTAGATCAAACCATGTTAGTGGAATGACTCGTATTTTTTTTATTTTCATCGAAACAAAGGACATCACATAAATGATTGGATGAGGCTGAAGAACATCATTTAGGACATGATCGATAGAGGCCATTTAATAGTTGATAGTCATAAAAAAATGGTGACCATGAAGCCCTCAAAAATCCTCTTCTAAATTACAACAAGGGAGGAGCTTCAACATCAAACGATAGCAGAGGAGCTCGTATAAGTCACCTATATGAGAAAACCATCAATCACATATCAACATATGAAAACCAAGTAAATGTCATAAAAATCAAGGACAAACAAGAATATGCATCAATAAATTTGACAACCAAAGCACAAAAGTATGTCTTGAAAGGGAACACATCAACATCGACAACTCTCCCCAAGACTCAATATAACCTGGTTGATCAGCTATCGAACACTCCTACTCAGATATCCATACTTGATTTGCTCAAACTCTCGCCAAAACACAAAGATATCTTGGAACAAGCACTTATTGAAACAAATGTTCCAAAAGATCTGGAAATTAATCAATTACAAGCCATGGTGGCTCATATGACAAGGCTGCATACATATCCTTTTTCGAACACAATGATTTTTCATTATATTTTTTCTTTTCTCTCCACTGAGGTTTCTGATAGTTATTTTTCTTTTGTCAAGGAGGTACATGATGTCTCCTTGAATCATCTGCATAACACCCTGCTCCATATCGAAGTCTAAGTCTATAAACACCGAGTAAAAAGAGTGTTAATAGATGGAGGAGTTGGTCTCAATATTTGTACTTTAAAGCTTATCTATGCATTGGGCTTCTCTGAGATGTCTATTGATCCAAACAAGAAGATCACCATCAAAGCCTATGATGATAAAGAAAGGTCATCGAAAGGAATGGTAATACTACCTATTCAGATAGGACCAATACAAAAAGACACCATGTGCCAAGTGTTGGACATAGACTTCACATACAATATTCTATTAGTTCATCCATGAATACATGAAATGCAATGAGTGCCTTCTACATACCATCAATGCATCAAATTCCCCTACAATGGATAGGAAATTTCCATATCTATAGATAATAATCCTTTTTAGTATTGCAGCGCTATGGGGGTAGCTCAAGATAGCCTAGTTCCACACAAAAGGGAAGCCCAAGGTTCCTCAACATCCAATCATCATCAAGAAGAACTCAAGTCTCTATCCATAGACTTCAAACAAAAGATGAAAATAAAGGACCAAGGCATGGGGAAGTACTCTTTTGAACCCTTATGTCTATTCAAATCACTAACATCACCAAAATCTTATGGACAACCTTCTACATCAACACATCAAGGAACACAACCCATCATCAAGTTTGATTGTAAATTTATCCAATTAGGCACACTGGCCAATAAATTAGAAGAGAAAGACATCCTTAGTTGGCTATACAAGGATGAAGAAGAAGTCAGAGCTGCTACCATAGAGATTGTCATACCAAAAAAATAATATGGAAATGGGTTCTGGATTATGCAACTGATGGGATACAATGACAAAAGACCTATTATCAAGTGCCAAGAAGGCATTATAAAACCCCTAAAAATTCCTTCACAATTTGCGAGAGACAAAACAAGAGTTGGGTATAGACAACATTACCACCTCGATAGAATCAAAATAACTATCAAAAACCTTAGTGGAGAGCCAAAAACAAATATAATGAAAACTCATGTCAAGAAGCACTATACCAAGAAGTAAAAATGAAAAATGAAAGAGAAAGAACACCAAGAAAAAGAGAAATGATAAGAAGAACTAGCCATTCAAAGAGAATAATCTTCTTATAAGAAAGTGCATCATGTGCAAGAACTTGATCAAATCTAGGTAAAACCATCGCCTGAAGAAATTGCTAATCACAAATGGGAAATAGTGTATGAAAAAATACAAAGAGTACAAGAAAGCATCGACCCTGAATCAAAGCAAGCTACCCAACTGGTTTCAATCATCATAATATTTTCTCCCCATACAACATACCCGTCAACTACAATGATAGAACTTGGGATAGTGATTCTGAAACTGATTCTAATGAATATGAATGGGATGGTTGTTTTGATATCACTGAAGATATTGAGGTAGATACCATCCACTCCTACACATCCCTTTCTTAGGAGGGACAAATCTCTAAATCTTGACCACTTGAATTTGGACCACAACATATCTACGAGGCTAGTAAGAATGAGAAATGAAAATATGAACAAGGCTACATCGAAGACCTTGAAAATATCATAGACCTAACCATTATCCCAAACAACTATAACGATGACTCTATGACTCCTTACCACTCATATATCCTGATCTCATAGACTGGGAAGAATCCAAGTATCATGATCTACCAATATTCAGAGATGATGAATCCATTGTCCAATACCTTTGTTCAGTCAATCCAGAAACATGCTCTACCAATGAACAAAATAATGACATCTGCAATCAGGGGAGTGCCAAGTCTCTCAGTCTCAAAAATGAAATAAATAAAGGATCTAATGGTGAAAACCAGTCAATGGCAGTATTAGATAACAAAAAAAACTAAAAATAAAGGATGCATCTATAGGTGAAAACCTTTTTGAGACACCAAAAGATGGGAGATTTGACACTCTTGCTGAACATTATCAAGAAAGGTCACCAATATTGATTGAGCCAACTCAATCTATAAACATCGATACTGAATCAACAGTCAAAACCATACATCTAGCATAATCACTCACAGAAGAAGAACAACCAAAATTTATCAAATTCTTCAAAGAAAAGAAAATCAATTTGCTTGGTCTTATGTTGATATGCCCAGAATAGATCCGAACCTAATCATGTATCACTTATCCATTTCTCAAGGAGCTAAGTCGGTCAAACAGAAATTAAGAAAGATGAATCCGCATGTGGCATTATTGGTCAAAGAAGAACTAAGATGAACTATAGACTATGTTGAATGGATCTCAAACATTGTACTAGTTTCAAAACCTAACAGAAACATCATAATATGTACAGATTTTAGAGATGTCAATAAAGCATGTCCAAAGGATGACTTTCCTTTACCAAGCATTGACATAATTGTGGATCTAACAACAGGCCACACAATGTTATCATGAATGGACAGTTTCTCTAGCTATAATCAAATTAGGATAGCCCCAGAGGATCTCAAGATAAAACTATGTTCACCTATCTATGGGGAATATATTGTTGGAATGTCATGCCTTTTAGTTTAAACAATGTTGGGGCAACATATCAAAGAGTAATGATGAAAATCTTCCACGATATGATGGATACATTCATGGAAGACTATGTGGATGATTTACTGGCTAAATCATTTACCTGAGTAGAACATCTAGGAATATTAGATAATATATTTCAAATATTGGAGCAATTCAAGGTCAGACTAAACCCCAAGAATTATCTTTGGGGTCACATTAGCCAAACTGTTAGGCTACATTGTGTCAGAAAAGGGCATTGAAGTAGATCCAACAAAAGTATTGGCTATTAGGAAAATGCCACCTCCCAACAACATTAGCCAACTCAGATCTCTACAGGGATGGCTACAAGCCATCAGGTGATTTATTGCCCAACTAGCATTTAAATGCCTACCATTCAATCATCTTCTTCATAATAATTTACCTTTTAGATGGGAAGACAAGTTTGCAGAATCATTTCACCAGCTCAAATAGTATCTAATTAATCGGCTAGTTTTGGTACCACTGATAGCAAGCAAGCCACTCATTCTCTACATATCAACAACATAAGTATCATTGGGGGCACTGTAAGCACAAGAAGATCTGAAAGGAAAAAAAAGAGCTATTTATTACATCAGCAGAACTTTGAATGGATATGAGCTAAATTATACATTCATTGAGAAGGCTTTCTTAGCAGTGGTGTTCACCTCTCAAAATTTTTGCCACTATATGCTAGCCCATACAATCAAGTTGATAGGAAAAAATGATCCTTTAAATTATTTACTCAACAAGGAAGCTCTTATAGGATGGTTGGCTAAGCGGGTCATGATTGTTAGTGAGTTTGATATCCAATACACAAAACATCAAGCTATCAAAGGACAGGTAATTGTAGATCAACTAGTAGAAGAACCACTACCAAACTAACAACCACTACAAGTGGAATTTGTAGACATGGATGTCCTCACTATCACACTCCAGCAATGGACCCTATAATTTGATGGATCCAATACACAACATGGATCACATGTCGGCATCTTGTTTGTCACTTCAGAAGGGCACACAATTCCAAGATCTTATAGACTGATGTTTCGATGCACCAACAATATTGTTGAATATGAAGCTTTGGTAATAAGAATCAAAATGGTTGTGGTATGGAGGATCATGGAATTGAGTCTATGGAGATTCTCAATTATTTATCAATCAGACCAATGATGACTATCAAAAAAACTATGATAAGCTCATGCCTTACAGAAAAAATGGTGGATAATTTCAAACACTACTTTGTACACATCACCTTTGAGAAAATCCCAAGATTGGACAACAGATTTGCCAATGCAATGGCCACTATCACTTCACTACTACAAATTCCAGACAAACTAAGTCATTACGAGTTCTTGGTAGAGTAATTGTTTTCCCCAGCCTATGACAATTTTGCATCCCAAGTCATCTATACCCTAATTGGTTCGAACTCACTTCTATATGGGACAATCTATGATTATCTCAAAAACAATACTCTCCCACCTAACCTATCTCCCAACCAAAAACACAACTTCATCCAACAAGCCACCTGCTATACCTTAACCACTGACGCACTTTACCATCAAGGTCTAGATGGTACTCTTCTTTGATGCCTCGATCGTAATGAATCTGAGTCTACCTTACACAAGCTTTAGGAGGGTATTTGTGGTACACATTCAAGTGATCCTACTCCCACCAAGAAACTTCTAAGAATGGGATATTACTGGCCGACAATGGAGAAAGAGTCTTATCAATTTGTAAAGAAATGTCCTAAATGACAAATTCATGGCAATCTCATCCATGCACTAGCCCATGAGCTACAACCATTCACCAAATCTTGGCCTTTCTGTCAATGGGGACTTGATTTAGTAGGGAAAATCCATCCTTCTTCTTCAAATGAACATAAGTTCATTATCATTGCAACAAAATATTTTAGCAAGTGGATTGATGACGACTGTAACTAGAAAACAGATCTCCTCATTTATTCTCAATTATCTCATTTGCAGATATGGAATTCCCAGTTCCATCATCATAGACAACAAGCATCCTTTCAAAAATCAAGATGTGTAAGAACTATGTGAACGATTCAAAATCCAACGTCGCTTCTCCACATCTTACTACCAATAGAGGAATGGTTAAGCAGAAGCATCAAATAAAACAATTTTGAAAATCCTCAAGAAAATAGTAAATTATGCGGGCAAGGATTGGAATATACAACTCAATTCAGCACTTTGGGCATACAGGACTAGTATCTGGACACCTACAAGGGCTACACCATATTCATTGGTGCATGGTTCAGAAGTAATTTTACCTCTTGAGGTAGAAATCCCATCTCTCCAAGTATCTTTGAAGGGCCTCATACCAGATGAGGAATATCGAGTAAACAAGTTTCATGAACTAGAGCTTCTTGATGAAAAAAGACATGCCTATGACCATCTCAAGGCATATCACCAATGAATGTGTAGGAGATATAATCACAAAGTCATACCAAGGGCTTTCAAAGTCATTGATCTTGTGCTAAAGGAAAATCTAACAAATCAACAAGATTGAGAAAACAAGGGGAAGTTTGAACCTAACTGGTTGGGTCCCTTTGTCATCATATCATCCTACAGATCAGGAGCATATTAGTTGTCAATTTCAGAAAAGGATGTGCTTGAAAAACCAACCAACAATATCCATTTGAAGAAATTCTACACTTGAGTCATCCAATGCATGGAAAAATTGAGAAAAGCAAAACAATCAAAAATTTAGAAAAATACAAAAACATAGAAAACAAATAGAAAAAGTGCAATAAAACAAGTAGTGAAAAGTTGGCAATAGGTGTTATTTGTGAGAGAAAGACTCCTCTATCTATCTATATGTTGCAATTCTACACTCACATGAGAATGGTTGATGTTGTCAGTGATGGCAACCAACTAGTAGCTGGATTCTACAGGTTCACCGGCAACACAGACATCATCTACGAGCATAGGTAGACACAACAAGTTCATTAATCGACATCTAGTTTACACTAGCACTCAAACTGACATGAGACATAGTTTTGTTTATATGAAGTGTATTGCAATGTAATTAATTATTTGTAAGTTGACATGATGTATTGTAAAGACTCATATATATATGAGATCTTATAGGCCATTTTGATATGAGGAAATATACAGAATAGAAGAGAGACAATTATGTAATAGATCATAGAAGATAGGTTATATGAATGAATACCATTTGCCGATAATGTTTTTGGTTATGGTTTATGACTGATCTTAAACTGGTATTGAGTCAAGCATTGTAGATGCTATTTTGAGTAGTACATTGTCTTGGATTTAATTATCCATTTTGTAGTCAGTGAGACTCTTTCATTGAGCAGTGAGCTCTAGGTTGTTGGCCTTCTTGCATGTGCAGGCCCCTATTCTAAGTAAATATTGGTCAGTGAGTAAATATTGTGGGTCACAAATCCCACCAAGGATTTTCCCTTACCACATTTCCATGCCAAAATATCTTGTGTTATGGTGTGCATTTATGCTATCTCTGTTATTTCTCTTTACTACAATATTACTCTTTTACTAGTACATTAATTCATTAATTTGGGTTTCAAAGTTATAAATAAGTTCAAATATTCCATCAACTAGTTAGACACTTATTCACCCCCCCTCTCAGTGTCTTTGGGACTGTCATTGCATCTAAGTTCAAAAGAGTTGAAAGGTAGAAGAGGAAACCTTCATCGGTATATTCTTCTTCTCTTAAAAGGACAAGAACATCAAGGAAGAAGAAAGAAGTTGTAAGAGAGCCTAAGAATAAATTAACTCCAAAGAAGAAACAACAACCTAAGGCACCGGACACCCTTACACTAAAGGAATTGATCAATGAAATAATATAAGAAGGTAATCTTAGAAATGTGAATAAATTTTATCCTTCTTTTAAGGATTATGACAAGGAGACAATAGAGAAAAGCATTATTTTGTATCTTGACTGATAGTTCTAATACTAAATGTTTGGTATAGATGCAACTCCACATCTAAAATGCTAAAGCAGATTCTTATTTGCTCAATACAATCTAGTCATAAGACTTATCTTGTCCCTCTGCTGGGCTCTATACTCTATTTCCAAAATAGGTCTTCAAGCTTCAGTGCTTAGTAAATACGGTGTAGCAACCCCTGTGCTTACACTTGCCCGCATACATTGTTTATCAATAGTTCCTTATTTATAAACAATTTACCAACTGCTTAATCTCCTTGATCACATTTCCCATGATCAATTATAGCCATCAAATCTTCAAACTTGACTAGGTTCAATGTATCCTTCGATCTGAAAAATGTTTTACCTCACCTTGGAACTTGCATACATTTCTTGGAACTTGTGCTAGGGAATTGCAATTCAATTTGAGCTATAGATCTTCTTGCCGATTTTCCTTTGCCATAGATTCTTTAACAAACTTGATGCACAACAAACCAATCATTTAATCGACTCCAGCTCATCAACTTCCTTCATTAAATAACACATTCAATCACTTAATGCATTCTATTATTACTCAGTTGCAACTCGGTGAATACTAAACTTCACTCGGTAGACATTCCACCTTCATTAATTGATAGCGATAACCTTAGGGTTTACCGACTAGCTTCTTTGCTCGGTAACATAGTATAGTATTAACCTTACAATCAATAACATATGTAAGATATTAAAATAATCTAAAACATCATGATCTCATCATTGTCTAACTCGGTAATAGTTGCCCATTGAATAACTTATTTCTCCCCTTATTCATCATATTCTTTCTGTGTCTTTTACTGACTTCTTTATACTCATCAAAACATACTTCTTAAGATATTGCAACATCATATTGAATTAAAAAATCAATCTTGACATCAATGACAAAATAATGATATTAAGATAGTAAATATCCTTAGTTAGTTATATCCATAATCATCAACAACCTTCTCAATATCCTTATTGAAATGCCAACAATCTCTCAGTGTAATTGGAATGCCAACAATCTCTCTTTGTCTGTTATAATGCCAACAATCTCCCCCTTTGGCATTGATGGCAAAACCAATTGATTTGACCTAATTGATTCAGATTCAGATCATTGGAAAATGCTGAAATGCTCTCCTCCTATCATCAAAATTCTCCCCCATACATTAGTCTTCTCCTCCTTTCTTCAGTCTTCTCCCCCTTTGACAACAATGCCAAAAAGTAAAGAACTAAAACATAATTTCTTTCACTGAGAAGTGAATTCCTTATTGATATGTGTCAACTCAGTCTCGGTCAGAGCATTTTGTCTTCAATTCCTGATCCCTATTATTGTTTCCCGTACACCCTTAGAAAACCTCCTAAAGTGTGTAAATCAACATCAACTCCTGAAAGATATTATGTAGAGTCATCGAAGTGATGCTTTCACCAAACTCGGTTAGTGAATGGAAGATAGGGGTAGGACCCCTAACTTGCATCTAAGATACTCAAAAGTGTCCCTTGGCAATAGCTTGGTGAAGATATCTATTATTTGTTCCTTTGTGCTAACATATTCTGACACCACTTTCTTCTCTTGAACTTCTTCTCTAAGATAATGATATTTGATAGAGATGTGCTTTGTCTTAGAGTGCATAACAAGATTCTTTGAAATGTTAATGGCACTAGTATTGTCACATAATATAGTTACTGGCTCAGTAACTTGCTCATTTATGTCTTCCAACAGTTGTTTGATCCATGCTATATTAGTGCAATTCAATGCTGCAACAACATATTTAGCTTTTCTTGTTGACTGTGAAGCACATCCTTGTTTCTTGCTAAGCCAACTCACTAGTATTTCTCCTAGAAAGAAAGCTCCTCCACTTGTGCTTTTCCTGTCATCAATGTTGCCTGCCCAATCAGCATCAGTATAAAATTTTAAATCAAAATCATTTCCTTTCTGATATACAAAGCCATAATCTTCAGTGCCTTTCAAGTATCTGAAAATTCTCTTGATTGTTGTCATGTGTGTTTCCTTGGGATCTACAAAAAATATTGTAACTATACCTACTACATGTGCTATATCTAGTCTACTGTGAACAACATATTGCAGTTTTCCAATCATAGATCGGTAGAGTGTCCAAGGAAAACTTTAAGAAACCCCCCCCTTGGACAAGGTGTAAAAACTTGGCAAAAGTTGTATAATTCCCGAGGAAACTTTTAATTTTACAGGCGAATTTTTGCGGTTTACGGAGAAAAATAATAATCTTCATTGGCGAATTAGCCGTGATCACTCAAAGTTTGTGAAAAATTCCTAGCGAATTGTAATGTTTTTAAAACCCCAAAAATATTTGCATGGGCTAATTGTAATGTTTTTAAAACCAGAAAATATTTGCATTGGCGATTTCAACCTATTTTCAAACCATAAAAATATAAAAATTGGTGATTTCAAGCTATTTTCAAACCATAAAAATAAAAATATTGGCGATTTCAAGATATTAACTTTAAGTCATTAAAACACGTGGCATGCAGTCATCATCTCTCTGCTTGGAAGACTGCTCATTAGGGCATCTCGTGACCTAGCGACAAGGCCTTACAACTCTCTCTATCTCCAACTCGCAAGCTAAAAATGCTAAGCCTTCATAACCTTGAGATCTAGTGACTGAGGGAAACTAAACTGCCACTCGCCAATTCTTGACCACAAAATGTTAAGTCCTCGTCACCGCAGCAACTTGGAGATAGTGGTAACTTTAACCCTTGTTGCATACTTGCCAACATAAAACTATTTATCTCTTAACCGCTAGCAATTCACTCGCAAGCTCACGGCTTGATCAAGTCTTCAGACATTTAACTTTGCGAGCTGGCAATAACCATTAAACCTAACCACAAACTGTCTAGTTGCTAGCTCGTGACCTAAAAATGCTAACATTAAACAAACATGAGAGCTAGAGACAACTGTGTGAAATGAGTTACTCACTAACTCTTGCGGCTATAATGTATGACATCAGACCAGCTCGAGACCTCATGACCAAAGCAATTTCACTAACAATATGTAGCTCGGTAACATAAAATGCTAACACCCAAAAAGCCTGAGACCTCGCGATGTAAACCCAAACCAACTTGTCGCCAGCTCATGGCTTGATCATGTCTTCAGACATTTTACCTTACGAGCTAGCGATAACCATGAAACTTAACCACAAACTATCTAGTCGCTAGCTCGCGGCTTGATCATGTCTTCAGACATTTTACCTCGTGAGCTAGTGATAACCATAAGGCTTGGATGCTGACTCATTCCTGAGGGACTAGTTTGAAGGTTTCTCTTGAGTCGAGGTTGATTAGACAAGTGAGGATGATAGTTTCAAAGGCATAAAAGGATTTGATAGCTTCTGAGTTAGAGATGGGAGATCACGGATTTCTTCGAGAAATAAGAGCTCAAGTTGCTTGTTGTCAAAAATTTTGAAGTAGAATTTGTCCAATCAAGGAGGAATAAAATATAAACAAAATCGTTCACAATAGATGAGCCATAGCAGGATATAGTGGATTTGATAGGCATGATGATGACTTCTAGAGTCTACAAGCATGTTGGAAACCACCAAAATGATAATTTTTCACGTGAATGTAGAATGAGTATCACCAAATGAAGTGTGAAAATGTTATAAATACAATGGAGTGGTGACTTAATTGGTAGAAGAGAAAATAAACCTTTTTCATTTTCTTAGAGTGGTTTTTTCCTCAGAAAGGAAGATGATGTTTGAGCAGGATCATGCATGGAGTTGTACTTGTTGTGTGCTCTATGATACCGGATGGGTGTTTTTTTGTTTTCTTCTATGTGAGTTTGTTTATTGTTAAAGGGGTTGTGAAAGTGAGAAGGATTGCTAGAGGGGGTGTGAAAACCTTTTCTTGTCAAGAAGGGCCAAGCATGGCACATCCTTTGCTTCTACTCTTCCATAGGATGGCAAGGGGTTTGAAGAAGGAGCCCATAGAGGAATGAAAGAAGGATTTGTTTGGATGGGGAGTGGCAGCTAGTCATCTTTGTGATGACATGGAAGTTGCAACCCCTCCCTAACAGATTACATTTACCCTAAAGATCTTGTTTCCACTTTCCCTGATCGTGGGCATGAAGGCTCAAGTTCCTCTTTCCATTGTCTCTATTACTGGGCATGAAGGCTTCCTCCTCTATTTGGAAATGATTTATTGGATAGAACGTAACATTTCACATTCCATCCGAAGGCATCAAGGTGATAATGGAATGGCTCAAATAGTTTTGCAAGCTGTATAGTCATTGGGGTTCCTTTTCTGGTTCCAGTAGTGATTCTTCATTCTAGACTCTAGGTGAAGGGAGCAAGTTGTATACTATATAGTCATTTATATAGCAAATGAAAAGCATTTAGTGTCAAGATTTGTGTAGGTTCTTGAAGGAGTTATATATAAATTATTAAATTTATTGTGTATAATTGTATCTCTTTCAAATGATCAGAATCATGAGATTTAACTTTTTTCATTTATTTCATTGTTGTGGTGTATGTAATTTTTCATTTAAATTTTCTTTTAGTCTGGAATCATAATGCATATTAAGGATTCACCTCATTATAATTGGTGGACAAATTATAGACAGTCATAGAACACCTCCATGTATATTACATAAACATCCATAGCATATAAAATCATAAGACTCAAGAGTATTAAGAATGAAAGTATTACTATTAAACACCACAATAGATAGGAATACATTATACAACATAATTAGTAAAACATCAAGACAACAGACCGGTGCCTTATCCTGGGGCATAGACTCTAGAGTCACTCTAAACTTACAATTCAAGTCAACCATATAATAAACTTCAATAATGAATAATGCCATTACATACACAACCCAGATTCATATGTAAACTAAAAAACCCTTGACCATTCAATTCACAGTGAAAACATAAATTCAACACAAAGACAATTATTTGAAGATATCAAACTGCAAATGATATTGATATTATATTCATAATGGTATCAGAAAGTAAATTCACAATGTGATTCAAGTTTTCAACTATGCACTTATCAAATTCTTGAACAGTTGAGCTATTATAAATTTATAACTATATAAGAGTTTTCAAGTTCAACATCAATAAAAGTGGCCAACTGGCCATCTCTCTCTACTGATCGAAAAGAAAAAGATTACTGTGAGTAATCTTGGGTAGCAACCTCAACTTGAGATTTCTTCTTTGGCTTTAGCATGGTTTGCCACCTATCCACCTCTTTGTCTATTGGCCAACTAAATGCCTTTACCTCTTCCAACTTTGCAACTGAATCTGTCCATCTAGCATCTATAACTACCCTGGACTCAACAATAAATTTTGCATGGTCAACCTCAACCTTGAACAGTGAATCAAGCATACCGTTAAGGAAATCAGCATCAACCTATTCATTTACATGCTTGATTATTTCTTCTTGCTCCAGAATCAAATCAAATTCACTGGTCCAATCAGAAATTGATTTCAACTATCCATTACTACCATAAATTGAAGGCACCATTTTACTATAACCTTCCCCAAATGTCTGCAATTTTTCATTTATAAGCACATCCTTCCCTGTGAAAAATGCATAAGCTGCATTCATTACCTCCACCATGTCTTTGGTGTCACTGATCTTGGGAGGGAAGTCGTCACTATACATCATTTTAGTATCTAGCTTATCCATTAATCTACTTCTTCCTGACCAAACATTGAACAAAGGTCCAGGAAAAGCGACAACCCCAGAGGATGTTTTACTTACCTCTGTCAAAAAAATATGCAAATCATGCACTACCATCAATTTTCCTTTCAATACATTAATCCTGTGTTTCAGAATTCCTGACACAACAGAGATAGCCTTGACATTTTGTTCCTTTTCAATCTTTTCAATTTTCCCTATGTATTCCTCCATTTTTGCTGTCACATCAGCTGGTATTTCTTGTACTTGTTCTGTAATTTGTATTGGAGGGGGCTCATTTGCAATTTTTTCTTTCAAATCCACTAACTCTTCCTCCAGAGCGCCCTTCTTCATCAGTGTCTCTTCATATTTTTTATTCAATGTAATCAATTGGGTATAAGTTTCTGTGTATCTTCTTGACAAATCCTATATTTTTGATAAATTCATGAAAGAAACTTAAGTCAAAAAAGAGGCAATCTCCATGTCAGTTGTGTTTTGCAAGTTCCAGATCATTCCGTCAGCTTTCTTTTCTACTTGGATATTTAGAAGGTGGGGCTTTTGAGTGGAAGGGGCCAAAGAGCAAGCAACAAGTATCTTTGACTTAGGATTAAATCCCGATCCTCTTATTACATCTCCAATTTCAAATTTAGTTTTGAACATTGGGTCCTCTTGCTTCCTAATCTGATCAATAACAAAAGTAGACTAGATATCCCAGTCAAGCATCATAATCATACCAGTACTCTTAATCAATTGTCTTGCCTGTTCCATAGATATTTGCTCCCTGTCAGGATCATATTGCTGCAGTGCCTCGATGATCTCCTGTTTCTTTTCTTCATTTGCTTCCTCTATGATCAGATTTTGTCTTAATTGTTTTTGTTTCAATCTTAAAAAAAGACTTAATAAAGTCATCATCTTTCATGAATTCATTTGACAACATCACACGCTCATCAAAACCCTGAGCAAGGGATTCATTTGTTTCTCCTTGTTCTTCATTCTACCCTGCTTCTCTAAGATGCGTCCTTATTTGATGAAAGTATTGTCCTTGTTCCGTAACAATTGCTCTAGTAGGGTCTCTCCTCACAATTATACCGACCTCACTGGTTTTTTGTTTCTTTGCAGCTGGGGTAGATTGAACTTCATCCCCACTCTCTACATCATCAGTAGACACACTAAGTGGCCTCTTGCCATGTGAAGAATGTACATCTTGGGGGTCTTGCCGCTGAGTAGCCACTTTGAAATCTAGAATTGGAGGCATTTGTTCCATCAGAGTTTCATATAAACTCAGCATTTTGTTAATCCTCTCTAGGTACGAGCTATCAGGGCAAAAACCTGAGAAACTAGGGTCAGCAGCCTTCAATTCTGCTTCAACTCTCATCAAATTTTTTAATTTTCTTCTCCTTTCTTGTAATTCATCTTTTCTCAACAAATTTCTAACCACATCTTCATCATCCAATGGTTCACAGTCCTTTATTGTGGCCCAAGGTGTCATTTTTGGCATTGCAATTTTAATAAATTATTCCGGATCACAGAATCTAGACACAACATTAACCAACCTATATTGTTTAAGGAAATTGTTTACTTGATCAAAGAAACTCCTACCAATGGTAAAATCAGACACAAACCAAAGCCTAGGAAGAAAAGAACCCTTCCTGTGTTTATCAAGGTATTCTTTTTCAACTAGGGTCAATTGCCAGATAAACTCCATAAAAGCAATCCTAATTGGAACAAACTTTGGTAAAATATGGGGAGGCTGAGGACACCCATAGACTCTAATCACAGAAAAGTTATCAAAAAAATAAAAGTCCCCCCAAGTATGTGAAATAGACCAGTTTGGAACAAACTAGTAAGGTCTCAAAACTCTCCTAACATCAATTGACAATCATTCCCTAATTATTCCTAGCATTTCCATAATTGGCGAAACAATCCAATTTTCAAAGAAAAGGAAAGAAGAATGGGGAGAACTACTGTCCCAAACCTGGGTCCATCTTTGTATTGGCATTAAGACACTGAGTTCTTCTTTGAAAAGCTCTAATTCTTTATCCAAGAACTCAACATTATAGAACAAGATTAAATGCATCAGCAATGAATAATGCTTGAATGTAGGGCTGGGTGCACCACTCTGAATTTCAACTAGAGCATTATGAATGTGTTCAACCACATAGCCCACATAATCATAATCTTTGTTAACATCTGGGTGTTGAATGTCCATGGCCATCATCGGTAATTTAGCTGACATTGTTGAATCTCCATCAAAACCCAACACTCTGCATAATCCATAGACTGTACAATGCATATAATGGTGGAAAGGTGTGATGTCAAATGGTGGTTCAATACTCACTGGAATTATAACCGGCTTCCTATCCACCCTAGGCATGTATCTGGGGATTGCATGCTTCTTGATAACACCTTTGTATTTGTCATAATCCTCTACAATCTACTCCAAATCTATATCTATACATGCAGAACTAGTAATCTGGAAAGCTTCAACAAAGCTAGCTCTGTTAATTGAAACTAGGGCAGACTGGTTCTTTCTTCTGATTACCCTAGATATTGGGCAATAGTGTTTGGCCAACTCTTTGATCAAATCCACATCAACATACACATCTGGAACAATTAACTTTGCCATATTTAAATCCTAAGGGTTTGACTTCGGGACACCCTTAACCCTATTATTCCATATATACTTAAACAAAGCATAACCAGTCATATTAGGAGTGGTAGGGTTTCTGCATTGGCTAAATAAATCTCTCCATGCCAAATGATTTGTATTCAAAGCAACGGAAGTCCCTGGCATCAAATCTACAAATTCTTCTTTATATTTCTTAACCATCGTTTCCTCAGTGGCACTAGCCTTGGAACCTCCAGGTTCTCCTGCTCCACTTGTCGTGGCCTTGGGCTTGGGCTTGGAACCTCTAGTACCACTTGTCACATGGCTCATTTTAGCTACAGGAGAAAAACTTAACCAATTTTCTAAAATTTTCTCACACCCAACACTCTGAATTCTCCAACATTGTTGCAAAGCTCAATTCATTGGATTACCTCGAAGATAGAATGCATTAAAGCAATTATACAAAACCTTGGATTGATCATGCAATTTATGTATTTACTATTTGGGCGCTGTCACTTCTCTCAAGTCTCAACTCTCAAGTCTCATTAATTGCCACACTTGCATGAACTAGCTAGTAGCTATAGTCTGTGGCATTAATTCAAACTTCAAACTGAAGTACTCGAGTGAAATTTGAATTCATGCCCTTGTATTTGATTGGCGATTGGCATTCAAAACTTTTACAGAACCCGGCAAACAAGTCCACCTGTTAGAGAGTTAGCAACAATGCTGCCAAATCCTCTTAATCGCAATCTTGCAACTCCTTTTATGAATCCTCAAAGAATCTCATGAGTGAGCGATAGCCATTGATCTAACAAAACAACTTATTTCATCGCAAGCTCGCAACTAGAAACTTAACTTGACTTAAACCCTTGCGGTCCCGTGACAAGAAGACACTTAACCGCCATCGCATGCTCGCAACACTTTTTGACTTAAGACTTACAAACCCGTGAGCATGCGATGACCACAAAATCAAACCAAAACTTACCTATCGCCAAATCACAAGTGCAACTTAAAATGCTAAACAACTTCAAAATTAACCCCATCGCATGATTGGAAATTAAAATGACCTAACCGCGAACACCTCAAGACCTTGCGATAACATAAAATCACATCCAGTCGCAACCTCGCAACATAAAATGGTATTTGGTAATGGGCGCTGTCATTAATGCACTTGTACAAATGTCAAAATCTCAGCTAGATCATGCAAGCCATCACTTCTCTCAAGTCTCATTAATTTCCACACTTGCATGAACTAGCTACTATGGCATTTAATTGCGATTGCCATTCAAAACTTTCACAGAACTTGACAAACAAGTCCACGTGTCGATCCCCATCTTTAATCACACACTCTCAACCAGTTATAACAATTAGGAAAGGAACCAGTGAGTTAGCGACAATGCTACCAAATCCTCTTAATCGCAAGCTTGCAACCCCTTTTACGAATCCTCAAAGAATCTCCCAAGTGAGTGATAGCCGTTGATCTTCATCAAGCCCTTCAGTCGCAACCTCGCAACATTATTTGTAATATTCTTTCTTTACCTGTGAGCTAGCGACCACTATAAATATAACAAAATAACTTATTTCATCACAAGCTCGCAACTCAAAACTTAACTTGACTTAAACCTTTGTGATCCCGCGACAACAAGGCACTTAACTGCCATCGCATGCTTGCAACACTTTTTGACTGAAGACATACAAACTGACAAGCATGTGATGACCACAAAATTAGACCAAAACTTACCTGTTGCCAGATCGCAGCTTAAAATGCTAAACAACTTCAAAACCTGCGAGCAATCTATGAAACCAACTAAGCTGTGATACCAACTACATCGCATGATCACAAATTAAAATGACTTAACCACAAACACCTCACGACCGTGCGACAACATAAAATCACACCCAGTCGCAAACTCACGACCAAAGCAATTTCATTAACAATCTCCACATCACTAACATAAAATGCTAACACTCAAAAAACAAGAGACCTTGCGATTTAAACCCAAACCAATAGGTCCAACACTCGCTAACTCGCCACTTAAATTGTTAAACATGAAATTTATTTGCGAGTTAGAGATGAAACATTAAACATGTCTGACCAACCGGTTTGACCACACTTGACGATGACATGGACAAATAAATAGAGGACAAATCAGATTTTCAATGCACGACAACTTCGGTTTACTAGCCAACTAAGACAAAAAAAAAACACAAAACCCTAATCGCCATGAACATCATTTTAAGCATTTACTGTAGAATAGTAGAAAGGTTCTAGCAGTAACGGTTATGTAGTATGAATAATTTTATGGATCTTGTGACACAAATTGTTTCATTTCATGTTCAACATAATGTGGAACCAAATACCAATTTACTAATACTTCAATTGTTTAGTAATAATTCAAATTCACAATTTAAAATATGAAATAAGTATCTGTTCTACTTTTGATTGACAAATTCAAGGAATACAATATCAAAAATCATCAATGACAACTATAGTATTGCAATTTTGCAAATTGAAATTGTAATATGACTTAAGAACTGTATTATAATTATAAATACCTATAAACTGACTGCTAATTCACTTCAGTGACTTAGTCCGACTATCTGAGGCTTCTATATCCCAAATGGACTCAAGATCCAAAAACTGACTAGTACTAATAGGTTCATCTTCATTCTAAGTCGGGTATTCAAAAATGTCTTCGTCTTCATGCTGACTCTGAGTCTGCTATCCATCATATTCATTTGTCTTAGCACTAGCACTAGCACTAACACCACTAGCTTTTAAAGTGTTACACACCCCTCGTCTTTCACGCATGGAATTCCAAATTGCGAGTGCCCTATCATATGGAAAATCTCTAACATTATACTGGGTTACAAACAACCTCAAGCAAGTTTCCCAATTCTTGTCTAATTTATTTCTGATCTTTGATTTCAAAAGCCCTAATGCATTGAAAACTCTCTCATCTTCCACCGACCCCAATATCATTGTTTGACATAAATCAACAAGTTTCAAATATTCTGGTATTTCAATACGCAATGCTTCACTTTGATCTATCCTTTTCCAAAGCCTTGTGATTGATCTAGGTTCAAATGGATTCTCCAAGTTAACCAACTGATGTTTCATAACCAATGCAAACTATTTGCATTGTTTTCTAAGATGATCTGAATTTAAAATTCCTTCTATTGGTTGTCCATTGCAATATGTATCTTTTGAAAATGTCAATATGAATTCCTCTAGCTTTTTATGATACATCTTTGCGTCATTTGGATTACGTCCAATTGAATGCCAAAATTAAGGATACACACAACCCATGGCTTCAAGTATTTCTTCTCGAGGGAATCTTTCACGAATCTCAGTTGAAAGTTCATATGCAATAGACTTCAAATTATCACTAACAGATTTAACAATCCTATCAAAATCTTCCTTTTTAACTAGTAGTGCTCTGCCTCACTTGCCCATCTTAGATTGGTGCATTGGTATCTAAAATCCTTTTACAAAGACACATAGCTCATTTTTTGTATTGAAATGTAAAAAAATTTCAGCATGATTCAAATTTGTAATTATTTGCCACCTAAAAAAATTTGGGCTTTGCCCTTTTAGATCTGAATATAGACCATCCAAGCTCAAGCATGTCATTTTACGTAGAGTGCTATTCTCATTGATATACATAGTTCTATCTTGGGCTTTCTTAACAAGTTTGTTCACTGAATCCAGCATGGGGAGAAGACTAGCTAAAGTTAACAGAGTCTCTATATGACTTAACTTATGTAAGAGATCAGGAGCTTTGTCTACTGTGAGGCGTTGCTCATACATTAGAACGATCAAGGATTGATATTCTGTTAGAATTCGTTCTGCTGGTCCATGCAAGGAGATCCATCTTGTTTCAACATCCCTGAGAAGCTTGTTTTCTCTTGTTACTCCCTCAGCAAAAATCTGAAATTCTGCAAAATGTTTAGGACTTTGGCAAAAGTATGAGTGGATCTCGTGGACCAGATCTTCAACTTTTGACACTGTAGGGAAATTGCTTACAATTCTATATGCTAAATTCATTCGATGGGCCATGTAGTGAATGCCAACCATGTATGGTGCAATACTAGTTTGTAATCTTGCGCAAAGACCAGTCCTTTGACCTTGCATTACTGTAGCTCCATCAGCTCCAACACACACCAACTTCTTGGCAATTGTCATCCATACTAGCAATTTCATTCAAAGCTTTCTTAACTTCCAAATATAAATTTTTTGCTATTGAATTGCCCCTCATTTTACGAACATAGAGTACATGAGCTCGGCGGACGTGTTCTTTTATAGTATACACATGCATACAAACCCAAGCAGTGTTATCTACCGCAGTAACTTCATCTATGGATAATGAAATGAAATTTGACTCTTTTACACTCTCTTGTAAATTTTTCTTTTCCACCTCAGTGAGACAGTTTGCCATTTCCCATCCAACATTTATTGACCAATGTGACATAGGATAGTGAGGAACATTCAAAAAAGATAATAAATTACTAAATTCTAGGAAATCTTTCATAGGACGCCTTCTCGACATAATATGAAAAATAACACTCATCTGAACAGTCTTTGCCAGGTTTGCGTCTTTCACTGCATGTTCAAGCCTAGCCTTGATTGTATTTCCAAATCCACTATTACCAATCACTATCATTTTGTGGTTATGCTCTTCAAATTCCGCAACATACTTAACATGAAGACATTCTTCCTTTGATTTCCATCTTACTACTCGTGTTTCCTTTCCGTCTATGATTTGTTTTTCATAAACCTTACGAATATGCTTTTCTATGGTGTCGAGCTTTAGCTGCATCTTCTTCTCTCTTTTTGTTTTCTAGCTACAAATCTTACACCTGCATTCTATTGATTGCTCATCATTGTTTGGGACCGGTTCAATGAATGGGTACTTTGCTACCCAATCAATCTTAAAACTCCTTGTCATCTCCCACTCTCACCCCAGTTTTACTTTCCTTTTTCTTTTCTTCCTACCAACATCATCTTCAGTACTAGCATTTGCATCTGAGTGAATTACCTCATTGTGTGTATCCCTTACAACATCTTCTGCCATGTCGGTATTGCCATCCTCATTTGATGCATTTAACTCAATGGCAATCCCACCTTGTGGTGGTGGTGAGATACTATGAATGGCTTCTGCAACTACAGAAGTTGATGGACCAAAAACTTTGCCAATTCCAAAGAAAGACTTTATGTTAGTATCTTTAAGTTTAAGTTTTGGGCATTTTGATGGCCTCTCAATCCCTTCATTTTCACCGCCCTAAGGAGTCTTACCCTTTTCTAACATCTCAATCCCTTCACCACCCTGAGGAGTCTCACCCATGTCTGACTGTGACATCTTGAGTCTTGACCTCTCACTACGAATTAAAAGTAAAAACTAATACTATCAAGTATGAAGAAATGATTACTCACCTTTATGCCTTCTCAATTCTCTGAATCAGGAATCAAGAATGCGTGGGCCTGTGTTGCAAGATTGTAACTCTGGAATCGAGACTCAAGAGCTCCCAATTTACTAATCAGACATGAACAAATTATAAGAAAGAGTGTATTTATAGCAATCCATGATTTCATTTTTGGCAAATTGCGTAGGGCTCGAGCGTCGCAATTGCTAATAAACATTTAATTTAATTGCATTTTTGGTGAATTACGCGGGCGTGCAATGAAAATTTAATTTAAGCGAGGTGAAATGGGTCCTCAAATGCTTATAATGTTTTAATTGATATTGGCGAATTTGGTCGACGCGTGCAATGAACATTTAATTTACCATTGGCGAATTAGGTCCTGGGTATGTGGTCATTTTACTATTGCTGGTGAATATACGGAGGTGATCTAATACCCGTGCTTGAGTGATTTCAGGTGAATATTATGGGCATGCATGTCGGCAATGTGTGGTCAATGGCGAAGCTAGATTCTACAGTGCACCGTTAACCCCAAAATTCCAAGCGATTTTACCACAATTTTGCCCCAGACAAATCACATGAAATTCGCCAATTGGCAAAGAATCGCCACTAAAAAACACTCTGAGAGTGTCTCATCAACAGATGCAGATTCATCATTCTTTGACAATTTACAGTTGGTAGTCATAGGAGTACTCACTAGTTTTGAATCCTCCATTCCAAATTTCTTCAAGATTTCCTTTATGTACTTGGATTGGGTAATGAAGATCTCATTTTCATTTGTAGTATCTGTAAACCTATAAAATACTTTATCTCACCGATTAGTGACATCTCAAATTATTTTCTCATTTCATTTCCAAAGTTCTTGCATAGAGAGTCATTTCCACAAAATATAATGTCATCAACAAATATGGCTGAGATCAGTATTCCATTGTCTTCATCATTCTTCATGTACATATTACTATTTTCACTTGTTCTTATGAAACCAATTTTGATCAAATAAGAGTGCAATCTCTCATACCATGCTCTAGGTGCTTGTTTCAAACCATATAAAGCTTTGTTCAATTTACATACCTGATCTTTATTCTTGTCTTCAACAAATCCTTTAGGTTGTTCAATAAAGACTTCTTCTTCTAATATATCATTCAGAAATGCAAATTTGACATCCATTTGATATATCTTGAAATTCTTGTAAGTAGCATATGACAACAATGATCTTACTCCTTCAATTCTTGCCACAGGTGCAAAAGTCTCACCATAATCAATTCCTTCTTCTTGAGCATAACCTTTGCAAACTAGTCTTGCTTTATTTCTAATGACCTCACCTTTTTCATTTAGCTTGTTTCTAGAAATCTACTTTGTACCGTTTACATTTTTGTCCTTTGGTCTTGGGACTAGTGTCCATGTGTCATTCTTCTTCATTTTATCAATCTCTTCTATCATAGCATTTATCCAATCTTCATTGTTAAATGCCTCTTTCACTATCCTCGGTTCAAATTCAGATATCAGACATGTGTTTTGTCTTAGTTTATTCCTTGTCATCACTAGATCATCCTTATCTCCTATAATTTGACTTGCTGCATGATGTCTTCTGACATACTTGGCTAACATAGGCTTGGTAGGCTCTGTATGATCATCTTCATCACTCAGTAACTTGATATTCTCTTCATTTCCTTCAGCAGTCTTCTCGGTAAGACTTCTCAGTTGAACATAGACAAATTCATCATAATCTTCTGGTTCCTTGGAATTTCCTTCATCATTGCTTTCTACAAATTCACCAACTTTCACATTTGCACTTTCTACTATTTTGTTAGATGATTTGATCAGACATTTAAATGCTTTGCTTCTAGATGAATAACCTAGAAATGTTCCTTCTTCACTTTTCTGATCAAACTTACCATTTCTATCATCTTTGTGAACATAGCATCTACTTCCAAAGATTTTAAAATAACTTACATTAGGTTTCTTGTCATACTAGATTTCATATGGTGTCTTCAAAGTTCCTTTCTTTAGTTGTACTCGGTTCAGGGTGTAAATTGCTGTGCTTATTTCTTCTCTCTAAAATGTTTATGACACTTTCTTTTCAATCATCAGGGTTCTAGCACAATCCACAATAGATCTGTTTCTTCTCTCAGCTATTCCATTTTGCTATGGAGTTCTCAGTGCAGATACTTGTCTTTTAATACCATGATCATTGCATTATAAGTTAAACTCATCAGATGTGAACTCACCTCCTCTATCTGATTTAAGACATTTCAGTTGTCTTCCTGTTTCATTTTCAACCCTTGCCTTGTACCTTTTAAACATTTGAAAAGCTTCTGATTTTTCTTTTAAAAACATTACTGACATCATCCTTGAGTAATCATCCACAAATAATATGAAATATTTATCACCATAATAACTCTAAACTTTCATAGGACCACAAAGATTAGTATGCACAACATCTAAAATTCCATTAGAAGTGTAGGACTTGCTTGTAAAGCTTGATCTTGTCATTTTTCCCATCTGGCATCCTTGGCATATAGCATTCTCAGGTTTCTCAAGACTCGGTAGACCTCTTACTCGGTGATTCTTACTTATTTTGATCAGATTATCAAAATTTACATGACAAAACCTTTTATGCCATAACCAGGTATCATCTATCTTTGCATATAGACACTTATTCCGAGTTGAGTCAAGGTGAAATGTGCTACCTTTTGTTTGTGTCCTAGTAGCAGCTAATGTTCCATGCTTGTCATGAACTTTCACAATTCCATTATGAAATTCTATTCGGTAACCTATGTTGTTTAGTTGTTCTACACTCAACAAATTGTATTTCAAACCTTCAGCCCAATAAACATCATTACATTTTGCATTGTCAAGAAGTGTTATAGATCCTTTACCTCTTATCGAACATGGTTCATCATTACCAGATCTTACATAGCCTCCATCATAATCTTCTAATATAATAAACTTGTGTTTGTCACCTGTCATGTGATGTGAACATCCACTATCTATGATCCAATAATAATTTTTACTTATATGAGATAGTAGGGCTTTTTATTCATACCTTTCTTCATCTGATCCATCTTTGATAGCTACATAAACAACTTCCTCTGTATCGGTTTCATCTGATTTATCATCATTAGATTTGTCATCAGCTATTAGGCATGTCTTGTTATCTCTTCTTCTAAAATCTCAGTGTCCTCTGTAATGATTATCTTTCTGTCTGTCATCTCGGTAATCTCTCTTTTCACTAGATTCTCTATCAGGATAGTTTGAGGCCATATGTCCTATCTTATCACAATTGAAACATTTCAAAGGTAGTTTTCCTTTATACTTACCTTTGCCTCTCAGTAACCTTCTGGCTAATAATGCTTCAAACTCTTCTTGTTTCCTGATTTCCTCATACAACTTGTGTACTTTTTCCATATTCTTGCGAAATCTCTCACTTGCTCCATTGTGATCTCCTTCAGTGTACTTACTCATTCTATCATTGTAATCATCAGATTCATCAAGATGAAAAGAACTGAAAGCATATTCTACTTTATTTATCGATGACCCACTGTTATCAAAATTACTTAATTCAAAAGCATGTAGCTTACCAATAGCAGCATCTAAAGAAACTGGCATATTGGGTACAGACCTCAATTCATTGGTTGTAGAGACTCGGATTGCATAAGCTGGTAGAAGGGTTCTTAACAACTTACTTGTTATATCCTTTTCTTCAATAGTTCCAACTTCTCCTTGATTTGATTGACAATCTCTTTTAACCTTGTACTATACTGGGTTATGTTCTCACCTTCATTCATCTTCATAGATTCAAGTTGTCCTCTTAGACTATCCACTTTAGCTCTTTGAACATGTTCATCTCCACCATACATAGATATGAGTGTATCCCACATTGCATTTGCATCATTGCAGCCTTCTAGATCATTAAACTCTGAATCGGTCAGTGAAGATGTTATTTCAATCATTGCTTGCATATGTTCTTGCTTTGCCTTTATCTCTTCCGTTGTCAATGGATAGGTGCTCGATGTAATGAAATCATTCTCCAGATAATATACAACATATTCTCCAACTCCTGATAAGTGTAGCTTCATCCTTTTCTACCATGTAGAGAAACTTGACTTGTTCAGCTCCGGTGCATCCCTTTTATACATCTTTGGATCTTTGCCTCAAGTACCTTTAAATTTTTTCTTCTAGAGTGCAAAGCTCTAATACCAATTGATAGTTTTGGTACTAAATGTTTAGTATAGATGCCAAGCTAATAAGATGAGAGGGGGGGGTGAATCATAAAAACTTAATCTTCCATAAAAACAATAGATTCAACCTTGGTAACTTTATCAGAAAAACTGTAAAGCCGCAAAATCATAAATAGATAAGATCACAAAACATATAACACTAGATTTAACGTGGAAACCCCAAATAGGGAAAAACCACTATGGGATTTCGGACCCATCAAGAAATATACTCTTCTAGAGTATGCTCGGTTAAAAGCAAATCCTGTTAAAGATTACAAACACATTACTAGATGTGACCCAGTTAAGGGATTTCCCTCAGATTTGTTAGGATCTTCACTTTGTTAGAAGTGACCTTGTCAAAGGATTTCAAACACTCAATCAGAATGTCACCTTGCTAGAGGATTTACAAATAAGACTGTTAAGTCCACTTGGTTAAGAGATTTTTTGTCACTTTACAAAATAACAGTAACAAAATCTATCTGCAACTTCACATCTAAAATGCTAAAGAAGATTCTTATTTGCTCAATACAATCTAGTCATAGGACTTATCTTGTCCTCCTACTGGGCTCTATACTCTATTTCCAAAATAGGTCTTCAAGCTTCAGTGCTCGGTAAATACTGTGTAGCAACCCCTATGCTTACACTTGCCCGCTTACATTGTTTATCAACAGTTCCTTATTTATAAACAATTTGCCAACAGCTTAATCTCCTTGATCACATTTCCCATGATCAATTATAGCCATCAGATCTTCAAACATGACTAGGTTCAATACATCCTTCGATCTGAAAAATGTTTTACCCTGCCTTGGAACTTGCATACATTTCTTGGAACTTGTACTAGGGTATTGCGGTTCAATCTGAGCTGTAGATCTTCTTGCCAATTTTCCTTTGCCATAGATTCTTTAACAAACTTGATGCATGGCATACCAATAATTTAATCAACTCCAGCTCATCAGCTTCCTTCATTAAATAACACATTCAATCATTTAATGCATTATGTTATTACTTGGTTGCAACTCGGTGAATACTAAACTTCACTCGATAGACATTCCACCTTCATTAACCGATAGCGATAACCTTAGGGTTTACCGACTAGGTTCCTTAGGGTTTACCGACTAGCTTATTTTCTCGGTAACATAGTATAGTATTAACCTTACAATCAATAACATATGGAAGATATCAAAACAATCTAAAACATCATGATCTCATCATTGTCTAACTCGGTAATAGTTGCCCATTGAATAACTTATTTCTCCCCTTATTCATCATATTCTTTTTGTGTCTTTTACTGACTTCTTTATACTCATCAAAACATACTTCTTAAGATATGGCAACATCATACTGAATTAGAAAATCAATTTCTTGACGTCAATGACAAAATAATGATATTAAGATAGTAAATATCCTTAATCAGTTATATCCATAATCATCAACAACCTTCTCAACATCCTTATTGAAATGCCAACAATCTATCAGTGTAATTGGAATACCAACAATCTCTCTTTGTCTATTATAATGCCAATAGACATCTAAAAGAAAGTTTTGATTGAGGTTGTAGATGATCTGCCTAATGACTTATATTTGAGGTTAAGGGCTAAAAGAATGTCGGTTATGGAACTGGATAAAAAGTTAAAGGTTGAAGCATCATTGGTGGTTCACCCCATTAATTCCAAGGAGGATATTGATGAACTGATTGTTGAAGCCAACCGGTCATTTTTTATGAGTGGTAACCAGCAGGTTAGTCTAATGGCTGGGAGAGTGAAAGAAATAATAGATGAAACTGCTGACAAATGGGACATATTTTTTGTTGAAAAAGAAAAGAAAGAAGAAAGGGATAAACAAAAAATGGATTAGTCTTTTGCAATGGTATATTAGAAAGATAAAAGTAAAGGTAAAATTGGTAGTGTACCTATTATAAAGGTCAAAGATAACCTTTCTCCACTAGCACAGGACACCTCACCAATAACATCAGGGATATCGATACATATTGATAGTCAATTGGAAAAGAAGGTTGAAGAGATAACATATGATGATACAAACCTGAATTCTGAAATTATTTTTACGATGAATGTCGATACACAAGATTTTAATATTGTTATGGATAAAGATACTTCAGAGGTTAAGACAACTGATGCTACGAATGTTGAGATCTCTGAGTCACCGGTTATCACTGTTGACTCTCAGAACATTGAAATACCAGCGGAAGCTAAGAAACTTGACAATGAGAAACCAACAGAAGAAGAGGTACATACACAGAGTGAGAAACCATAAGCAACTATAAATAAAGAGGTAATAAATGATGGAAACAAGGAAGAAATTGTTAAGCTAATTGGTCTAGTGTCTGATGAAAAGAAATTTATTACAAAACCTAGCACATCTACTATAGATTTCAGAACTATAAATATAACTGATGTACTTTTAGATTCAATAAGGTGGATCACAGATTGCAATGCCTTAGCATTTAAGGCCATTGATGATACATTGCCTATTTTGAAAATGATTGCACCGACATGTAAGAGAGATCATATTGATGGTTCTTTGGGTAAATTGGATGCATTGTCCAAATTTATTGCTCCAGATATTCTAACTATAGTTAAGGTTAATGAAGAAACTATTAAGGAAAGGGTGAATAAAGAAAAAGGTGAATTCTTTGACAAAACTATCAAGGACTGTACTGAGCATATTGATTCCTTATTACTGGTACTTAATTCCACAATTTTGGAATACAAAGAATTATATAAGGAAGCATGCAATCCTCGCCACCCGATTCAAGACATTGGTGAGGAGATTAAGAAAACACAAAAGGAGATAGATAACATAGCAAATAATATGATTGGTTCTTCGAAACTTACCTCAATTTCTAAACAAGAAATGACAATTTTTGAAGAAAAGATTGAGAATTTGGAAAAAGAAAAAGAAAGGATAAGGATGAAGGTTTGGGAACTAAAAAAAAACTTGGTCCTAGATTCCACAACCTTTCAACTCAACAGGTTGAGCTATCTAAAGAAACAATTCAAGGAGACTAATCACTAGAGCAATAGATGCATTATCTGACCGACATGATCCAACAGACCAAAACCATTATTTCTTACTGTAATAAATTCATGCAGAGCCGAAATCTAATTTTGGCGGATATCTTTCAAATTGTACACACCCGGTTACATGCTATGAGGTAGAATTTTGTACTCTTTGATTCTTTTTGACATCCTTTGTGTTTGATGCCAAAGGGGGAGTAGTATGGAGAAAAATGCATAGAAGAAATCACTTGCTAGGGGGAGCACACTCTTTTTTTGGGGATCAGTTTTGGACTTCATTTTTAGACAACAGTTTTTGGGATTTTCTCTTGAGTTTTGCCATCAATGCCAAAGGGGTATATTGTTGGCATTATACACTCACATGAGAATGGTTGATGTTGTCATTGATGGCAACCAACTGGTAACAAGATTCTATAGGTTCATCGACAACACAAACTTTATCTACCTGCACCGATAGGCACAACAAGTTCATTCATCGACATCTAGTTTACACTGGCAATAAACCATACCGACACTCAGGCCAACAAGAGATAAATTTTTCTTTATATGGATTGTATTGTAACGTAATTAATTATCTGTAAACCAACATGATGTATTGTAAAGACTCATATATGTATGAGGTCTTATAGGTCATTTTGATATGAGGAAATATATAGAATAAAAGACAAGCGATTATGTAATAGATCATGGAAGATAGGTTATATGAGAGAATATTATTCGTCGCCAAGGTTTTTGGTTATGGTTTTTGATTGAGCTTTAACCGGTACTGAATCAAGCATTATAGATGCTATTTTGAGTAGTACATTGTCTTGGAATTAAATTTTCCATTTTTTTGTTAGTGAGACTCTTTCATTGAGTAGTGAGCTCTAGGATGTTGGCCTTCTTGCATGTGTAGGCCTCTATTGTAAGTAATCTTTATTCATATTGGCTAGTGAGTAAATATTTTGGGTCACAAATCCCGCCGAGGTTTTTCCCTTATCGGGTTTCCTCACCAAAATAT
Organism: Cryptomeria japonica; assembly: GCF_030272615.1. Taxonomy (NCBI): domain Eukaryota; kingdom Viridiplantae; phylum Streptophyta; class Pinopsida; order Cupressales; family Cupressaceae; genus Cryptomeria; species Cryptomeria japonica. The sequence goes on along the minus strand of NC_081407.1, from coordinate 755,569,199 downwards.
CTTATGTTATGGTATGCATTTATGTTTTCTTTGTTATTTCTCTTTGCTGCAGCATTAATTGTTTACCAGTACATTAATTTGGGTTGCAAAGTTATAAATAAGTTCAAATATTCCATCAACCAGTTAGATATTGATTCACCCCCCCGCTCTTAGTGTCTTTGGGACTGTCATTGCATCTAACACAGTATTCATATCTAGATCCATCTAGTCTAAGCTAATGGCCATCGCCCAACACTCATTCACGCAGCATTATCCCGGATATACTTAGCATAGTTACTATCCTTCATTATCCAAAAATAGTTATCCATATCATATCCCACCATGGCTTGGTAATCAACATATATATCCACATTGGGAAATATATATGACTAGGGTAGCATTCCTCTCACTTAAACATTCCGACAACAAACAACAAGGATCGCAACATACTAGAGAACTAATGTCAACAACTTCTCATCAGAATAGAAAATGAGATCATTATCCAACCGCAAATTTAACACACACATGATGGATGATTTTCTGAATTATGATTTGTTTACATTTTAGCCTAAGGTTTTCACTATTTTGTATCTTAATTTCTGAATTACTAGATCTCCTGAGCTACTCAAGTATGCATTGAGCTAGAGAAGCAACAAAAGAATCTAATATTTTTTCTTTGGTTTTTTGTTTGTGAGGCGATCATTCATATAATGCAAAAATTTCTCGAGACATGATTGGAAACATATCATTGAATATATTTTCCAATTTTTCACATGCAAATGGTTATCTCTTGTTTGTTTTATGCAAGAAACACTCAAGTCATCTTGGTTCAATTATACCTTGATGCTTGTGTTGTCTTGCAATATCAAAACATCCATGTAAGTTTTACTTAGGTCATTATGGTTCAATTATACCATGATGCTTGTATTAACTTCCAACATATCAAAAGCTCAATGATGACAAAAAAAGAGCACAAACAAGTGACTACACAGGAATGACAACGGCAAAATTAAATCATGCATTTAGTTGCATATCATCTTAAATAATGTATTTAGTTGCATATCATCTTAAAGCATGCATTTAGTTGCATATCATTTTCAAACTTGCATTTAGTTTCATATCATCTTAAAAACGCATTTCATTTCACATCATTATCATTATCATACATCTCATTTTCAAGATACATTTCACATCATTATGATTATCATACATCTCATTTTCAAGATACATTTCACATCATTATCATTATCATACATCTCATTTTCAAGATACATCTCATATCATTATCATTATCATTTACATCTCATTTTCAAGATACATCATCATCATCTTCATCATCATTGCATCATTCACATAAATATCTATCGCAAAATCATGGAATATTTATTCACTTTCATATCTTCATCATTCTTCCAAACTATCATCTATCATGTCTAATATAGGATGTATCTTTTTTTGAAACCAAACATTTTGATCAAGTCTCATATAGGATATATCATTCTTGAAACTAGACACTTTGATTAAATTTGTCTTATACAGGTTGTGTCATCCCTGAAACCAGACGTGATCTCAATCTTATCAATTCTATCAATCCATTTCATCTTATCCACTCTATCATGTCTTATATAGGATGTATCTTTCCTAAAACCAAACCTTTTGATCAGGTGTTATATAGGATATATCATTCCTAAAATGAGACGCTTTGATAATCTTTGTCTTATAGAAGAGGTGTCATTCCTGAAACTAGATTTAACCTCAATCTTATCAATTTTGATCAATCCAATCAAACTAATCAATCTGATGAATAATATCATTATCCCCATACATGTACATATCTCGACAACATGTTAGAAATATTTGCATTCATAAAATACAACCATCATCTGCATATCAACTTTTAAATATATAGTATCATTCTGAACATCATATAAGCATCTAATCATAAAAGTAAAAAAACACACACATAACATCATATGCATCTTCATTGGCAAAAGTCATATAGATTAAAAGCATATCATATAGCCGATAAAAATAAAAATAGCTACATCCATATCATATCATCAGGCACATGTTTGACCACATGCTAATCCAAAGGAAAATCAACAATACAGGTCAGAACCAATCATGAACAAATAAATGTCTAAAGTCCTTGGATATGATATCAATCAATCACTCAATCCAAGTTCCATATCGTAAATCAATCAGTTCCAAGTTCCATATCACAAATCAATTAATTCCAAATCCCATATCGAATTAGGACCCACATTGAATCAAGACCTATATCGAATCAGGACCCATAACGAGTCAAGACCCATATCGACCTTTGAAATATATCACCACTTGACCCATATCAACAATCAGGGTTTATACTAATGCGACCTTGTTGGACGTGTGGGGCATGTACATACTATGCCCATATTAGTCTTCCTCATTTCTTCAATCTTTGGTGGACGTGTGGGGCATGTACATGCTATGCCCACATTAGTCTTTCTCATTTCTTCAATCTCCAGTGGCTATGTGGGGCATGTATACACTATGCCCATATTAGTCTTCCTCATTTATTTAATCTTTGGTGAACATGTGGGACATGCATGTACTATGCCCACGTTATCTTCATCATTTCTTCACTATTCCTTTATCGACAAATAAATATTGAAAAATTTAATAATTCAAATCATCCAACTTTCAAAAATTGTCCTACATCACGCCACTGCCCCAGAAATCATAATTTTTCTCAATTTATCTCCGAAGGGGGCATCATCAAAATTGTTCATCAAATCTGAGGCATCGTATCGACACTTTGACACACAACATCATATTGATCAAATTTTGCCAACATATCCGACAAATTTTCTTTGAATCAACATGTGCACACACGTCACTTCAAAGAGGGGCAAAATGTAGACGTATAAATCTGACCACTTTCCTAAATGAATATTTAATATTCATTTTAACTACATTCCCCTTATTAATTAAATCCTATTTAATCAATTTCTTCATGTTCATTTATTTGTTACTATTTACTAAGTTGTCATTAGTTTATGTCCAAAGTTATTCTATATACTCTAGTTGGTTATTACTACCGAAATATTCAATCGGTAAGCACAGAGCAGTCGATTATAGAAGTTACAAGTCACAGAGTTCAGTATACACCGAGAAGTCTACCGAGTAACACTCTATGTCTACCAAGCAAAAAAGATGGTATACCGAGTTAATATGAACTGAGTGAAATGTGTTACCAGATTCATTGAACATAGACACATACGGGAAACGTGTTACAAAGATCAAGGAACAGGAAATAGTTATCACATTGGAAATTGCACTTTAAGATTTTGTATGATTTTGAGGACATCTATCCAATGAAATAATTTTGTATGGTTATTCATTTAATGAATCATGTTTGTAAGATCGAAGCATGAACAAGATCACCATCATAAGAGATGTATTTATAGAACATGAATTGAGGATTAGATATATGTGTGTATATGAAGCAAGAAATGTGTGATAGATAAGCTAAAAGGCCAAATCATGGGAAAGCACAATGTGTTATGACTGTTACTATTGATAGAGATACACAGAGGTCATCGAGAAGGATTTTAGAGATCAGTCAAGGAACAGAGTAAACAAAAGGGTTTACCGAGTTGATTTATCAATTACCGAGGTAAGCTATAAGCAAGGTAATTTCATATTGAGCACAAAGAATCTGCTATAACATTTCAGATGTGAAGTTGCATATATTTTGTAAGATTTTGATTGTAATATTTTGAGTTGTAAGACAAACCTTTAATAGGGTAAAAGACTTTAACAAAGTCTATAAATTGTAAAGCATTTAACCAGGTGCAACATTTAGTATAAGTGTTGTAAAAATCCTTCAGCAAGGTAGATCTAAAGATCTTGATACTCCTAACAGGGTAAGCTATTAGGAATAGATAAACATGTAGCTCTAACTAAGCAACCTTTATTATTGCAGTAGTGAAGTTGTGGGTGTCATCCCCACCGTAGTTTTTCTCTCTAACCAAGAGTTTCCATGTAACCAAAATATATGTGTTATGGAGTGAATCATGTATGATTGTTATTTATTTGTTTTAGCATAATATTATGTTACAACAATATTCAATTTATGATTAATAGTAAAGTTATTATTGAAGAACAGATTTGAAGTACTGATTCACCCCTCCCCTCTCAGTACATTAGCTTTCCATAATGGGCCTAACAATTGGTATCAAAGCTTGAATCTTGGAAAATGGTTTAACTGTCTAAAGAGAAAGATCTTATCAATGGAAGGCTACAAACAATCTTGGAGAATTGTGAATCTTCAAAATGAATTGGATCATGCTCATCGAGTGATTGCAGACATGCAAAAACAAATGCAAAGATCACTGAACATTAGAAGAAGATTGTCTGATGATTTGCAGGACTCTCAAGAGCTGGTGGAACAAATTGAGACATCATCTGAGAATAGTATATCTGAGGAGACTGAAGAAATGATTAGAGAATTGAAAGAAAAGAACAAAGCACTCAGTGAATAGCTAAAAGCAATGAAAAGAGAACATGAGCATTTCAGCACACAGATGACAGAAAATCTTGATGCATTGAGGAAAGTCGAGGATAACATAAGAGATATAGAAAGAGAAAAACAATAGCTTGAAGCATTAGTGTTTGACAAGAATGATGAAATCACAAGGATGACTGGAATTCAAAAAAACTTATCAGATCAATTGGGTTATGCACATCATGAAGCAAATCTAAAAGATGATGAGAATCAAGCATTGAAACTTGAAGTATCAAGGTTGAATGATGAACTTGAAATAGAGAAGAAATCCAAAGAAACACTGAAGAATATTTATGAAGCATCAAAGATGTTGGATGAGCAACTGAATACAAAAAGACCCAACAAAGTTGCAGGACTCGGTTACAAAGGAAAAGACTCTACCGAGAAGGGAATCCACACTACCAAGAGAGGAGAATCATCAAAGCAAGCTAGAAACAAGAAGAACATCAAAGGAAAGAAGCATATTTGCAACTACTATGGAAAACTAGGACATACTGCCAACATGTGCCAAATCAGAAAAGGTAAGCAGCCGAATGACACTAGGTCTAATGGTTATTGTTACAATTGCAATAAGTATGGTCACACATCTAATCAATGTAGGATGAAGTTTGTTAGGAATTATCAGAAGGAAAAATTAAAAGGATTTTGTAAAAACTACAATAGATATGGACATAGTACCGAGAAGTGTTGGTTTAAGCAAAAGAACTATATGTGGTCTCCACACCGAGCAAATACTAGAGGCTACCGAACTCACACAAATCTTAACCGACAGTATACTGTAGTACCATGGGATTATAATACAAGGATATGGTGTGAATGTTGTGGAAGATATGGACATATAAGTGCCAACTACTTTATAAGGTTTGGAATGAACAACCAAAGATCATGGAGAAATCTCGGTATGGCATGTTTTCATTGTCACAAAGTTGGACACTTGGCTAGAGATTGCAGAGATCAATCCAGAGGAGATACTGAGGAAATAAGAAGCAAATTACAGATGATTTGGAGAAACAAGGAAAATATGTCAACTAATGAAGAAAGCACCTTACCTACCAAATTAGGTGCATCTATTCCAAATTAATCAGTAAAGGTATGAAGGGACTGCATTCTCTCAAGGTTAAATCTCAAGAGTTCCTATTTTATCATGTACTTAATTCAAAAATCTGCATAGTTAAGATGCATTAGCAATTTTAAAATTTTAACAAGTCTTTTGGAGCACTAGTCAAGACGGTAGATGCAACAAGTTTGGCTACTCGGTAAAATCATAAAAAGGAAGGCAAATTGGTTTAGTGGAACTAAGTGCATTTAAGATTTTCTGACCTAACTGCACAGAGCTTGATAAGGTAAAATGTGTACTTAAAGCTTTTACGCAGTCATTTTACACTCACCAAGTTATCAGAAAGCAGAGCGAAATGATTCAAAGGTGATCAAACCTCTTCCAAAGTGAAATTCAAGGTATTTATATCAATCACAATGCATTTTCAAGCAAGTTAACCGATTATATCAGTGGTGAATATTTGTTTCATATTTACTAAGTGGAAAGCATCTACTAGTTAAAAGTTTTAAAACCCTAAGACTCTTTCGCTAGTGATCATCCAATGTTTGTAATGTCTCCTAAGATTTAGAAACCCGTTGTTGTTGAGAACATTGAGAAGCCCTCACTGAAATACTCACTACCTCCCAAAGTAGCATCTAAACCAGATGATAAAATTGCATTTTCACTAATTTCGGATAGGGTTTTATTAATTGAGGATGTCAGATTCTTCACTAAGTGTCGGGTTGAGAAACTAGGACATGTTGAGATCAAGGACATGTATGTTGAATTGTGCACCAATGGAAAACTAGATAGCAAGTTTGAACATATTAAAGTCAAGGGTTTGACCAAAGCCCTAACATACCCACGAGTCTTCAAACCCCAATGGGTTAAATTTGTTTTGAGCAGAGTTCATGATGACTTTATGTGGTTAGAGGAGAAACCATTCAAGATCACCAAGGAAATCATCCACTTGATCACCGGTTACCCTATCTTTGACCATGCCTGAGCTCAAAAAATGATTTCACAGAAGGAATTGATCACTTTAATTGGAGTTGAATCTGATTGCAGAGGTCTGAAACTGAACAATGTCACAGATGTAGAGCTGAAGTTTGCAATTAGAGTCATGGGTTATTTTTTCTTTCAATCGGCAAGGGAAAACAGTGTACCCTGTGCTACTATTCATTTAGCATATAAAATTGTGAAGAAAGGTATGGAGATTGATCTATGCGAAGTATTGTTGAAAAATCTGTTTGAAAATCTCAACACCATAAGGAAGCCGAAGAAGAACAACTCGGAAAACAAACTGAAGTTTGGATCACTTTTGGTATGCATGTTTTTCTATTTTGAGAAATTCTTTCCATCAGTCAGTAATATTGTTTGGGAGCTACACTGACCAATCACCCATCAAATCAATGACTTCATCAAAAAGCTAGGTGATAACTTCAATGATATAATGGATGATTATTTTAGCAAGTTTTAGGAAAAGATGCATAACAGGCACAAAATACCACCCTAGTTAGTGGAAAAATATAAGGATGATATATGTTTTGAAGTGGACACCGACTACTGCTATGTTAATGTTGTAGAACCGAGAACTCAATCTTTGCCGCCTATGGGTTATGAGATTGATTTTGACATTACAAAGCAGCAGATAGATGCATTTCTTGCACTACCAAGGCATGATATCAAGCTTAGATATGGTACATATGAAGAAGTTAAAGAAAAAGTTAAGATGAGCATTGTAGTACCAAAGGCTACAAGGAAAGCAACAAAAATTATTAAAGCATTAACGAAAAAATTTGGAGAAGGTTCTTCCTCCACTCCTATCAAGAGCGTTCAAGCCATCACCAAGGAGGAATTTGAAGCCCAAGAAGAAACTATTACATTGAGCACTGAGTTGCCAAAAGGGAAAATTTTGAAAAGGAAGAAGCAAGATACATCACAGGTATCACCGACTCCTTCAGTAAAGCGCCCATACACTAGATCATTTGCAGTGTCACCAAGAAAGAAATAGAAAAATTTTGTCATTCCAAATGTAACAAAAACATATAAGAAATCTACTCAGAGACTCATTTTGAATAAAGAGTCGAGTGACACCAAATCTGAAGACAAAAACAAATTTTAGATTGTCAAGAGCACAAAGAAAGATGTACATAGTGTTGATAATTTTTGTGCAAATATGAAACAATATGGTGGATTTGGAGCATTTAGATATGTAAAATATGACTCCAGATCTGATGCAAAAAAGAGACAAATAGAAGAAGCTATAATCTACACTCTTCTAAAATTCTGATTGGTCCCATTGGAAGTAACTAATTCTCTTCCAAAAGAATTGTATTTACATATTGATAACAGGTGGAAATATGCCATGAACTAAGAAAAATAGGTAAGGGAAAGAAGTCTGGCACATCTCTTTCCAGACATGTCAGTAGATGAGATAAACGAACATCCGAAAAAATGCTAGACAAACTTCCTAGTCAAGCAAAGATCCTTGAAACTGATGAACAACCTTTATATTGAAGTAGAGAAGGACACAAAAGAAAAGTGGCAAGAAATCTTTTGAATCAAGAATATTGTTGAGCAAGGTGATGTTGAAATAGTGGATATCACCGAGCAAGATCCCGCTGAAACTATACAACCTGGTGAGGATGTCATGGATACCAAGGTTCAAGAACAGGAACTAATCGAAGGGAATGCTTATGCCAAACTGGTATCAAGTGAGTCAGTTTTGGAACAAGTCAAATCCTATCCTCTAGTAAGTCAACATGTTTCAACCGAGACACCTCAGGATACTGAACAAGGAAAAGTGGGCCAACAGTCTACCAAAGGAGAAGCTACTTCTTAGACCACTGGGGAACAAACTTCTCAAGTCCCAGCAAGCATTGAAACTGTTGCCACCGAGACCCCAAGTAAGGAATCACCGAAGGCTACATCTGAGGCTAAAGAAACTGACAAAATGTTGCCTCTACCGAGTAACCTACCGAGGGTAAACAAGCCTCCCAAGCCATTGTATTAGTTCAGCCAATGAAAGCCTCCTCCTCTAAAGAAAAGAAAATGAAAAAGCATAGTTTTAAGTTAGATTTGTCAAAACCGATTGTGTTGCCGAATGTAGACATATCCAAATTAAAAGGGAAAGAACTTATTGAATTCGGTGAACTATGCAAAGCCAAAGAAAAAAAAGAGAAACAAATGGCTATACAAAAGAAAAATAGAGTACTTCAGAAGGTCAAAGCACTATTATCTGATATGCTACCTGAAGCTTCAGTGACAACAAATGTAGCCATCCATATTCAACTAGATGAACTCCTCACTAAAATAGAAGCATCTGGAGTAGATGCATCTGCATACCTAAGAAAATTGAAGGACAAAGAGCTCACTTCCAAAATGATTGAAGAGGTACAGAAAGCCATTGCTATCGGTAAAGTTAAGCTCACCAGACTCATTGCTGAGTTGTCCCCTCAACTCAAACACATTCTTTATTTATTTCAGAAACTCTGTACATTTTCCTTATTCATTAAATATATCAAGAATTAAATAGAAGTGATTGAGAAAGAGATCACTAATCTCTCCAATAAATTAACCACTGAGCCAAATTCTATTCAGAATTTCTATACCAAGTTACAAACGCTCATGGCTCAATAATTGGAACTTAGGAATGAAGAGCACAAAATAAGGATGGACATTATGACTCTTCAAACCTTATTCATTCCACATCTGTCATTTGTCCAAGAGCAGATTAGTCAAGCTACCTCTTTATCCACTCAACAAGAGGGAAGCACATTAGATAGTCTAATTTCACTATTAGCTGAAATTATAGCTCAAAATTCACTCATGGATAGTGTCAAGGATGCACTCTCTACCGCTCTCACCAATGCAAGAAGCAAGTATAAATCCATTTTTGACTAGTTGCCTCCATCGAATGGTAACTAGTTTTGATGCTTGTCAGAAAGGGGGAGTGTACTGAGTATAGTGTATACAAGAGGAGTTTACCGAGCAGATCAACATATTTGAGTATACAGATAATTTTGTCAAGGGGAGCAGTGATCACCAAGCAGTGAACCAAGTAGTGAATCGAGCAGTGAATACAAAAGTATGGATCACAACGCATTCATAATTAGAGTTATGTATAGTATATTGATAAGGGGAGTATATTTGAGTATACTATTTTATTGACAATTGTATATACTGTTAGTTTAGTCAAATTTTGTTAGTATATAGATTTTTTTGAGTTATGACTTTGAAAGAAGTTTTGTCAAACATTTCAAAACTAATGTCAAAAGGGGAGATTGTTACTATTTACTAAGTTGTCATTAGTTTATGTCCAAAGTCATTCTATATAATCTAGTCAGTTATTACTACCAAAATATTTAGTTGGTAAGCACAGAGCAGTCGACTACAAAAGTTACAAGTCATAGAGTTTAGTATACACTGAGAAGTCTACCGAGAAACACTCTGTCTACCGACTAATACTCTATGTCTACTGAGCAACAAAGATGGTATACCAAGTTAATATGAACCAAGTCAAACATGTTACCAAATTCATTGAGCATAGACACATATGGGAAACGTGTTACAAAGATCAAGGAATAGGAAACTATTATCACATTGGAAATTGCACTTTAAGATTTTGTATGATTTTGAGGACATCTATCCAATGAAATAATTTTGTATGGTTATTCATTTAATGAATCATGTTTGTAATATCGAAGCATGAACAAGATCACCGTCATAAGAGATCTATTCATACAACATGAATTGAGGATTAGATAAATGTGTGTATATGAAGCAAGACATGTGTGATAGATAAGCTGAAAGGAAAAATCATGGGAAAGCACAATGTGTTATGACTGTTATGATTAACAGAGATACACAGAGGTCATTGAGAAGGATTTCAAAGAATAGTCAAGGAATAGAGTAAATAGAAGGGTTTACCAAGTTGATTTATCAATTACCGAGGTATGCTATAAGCAAGGCAATTTCATATTGAGCACATAGAATCTACTATAACATTTTAGATGTGAAGTTGCAGATATTTTGTAAGATTTTGATTGTAATATTTTGAGTTGCAAGAGAAACCTTTAACAGGGTAAAAGACTTTAACAAAGTCTATAAATTGTAAAGCCTTTAACTAGGTGCAACATTTAGTATAAGTGTTGCAAAAATCCTTTAGCAAGGTAGATCTAAAGATCTTGATACTCCTAACAGGGTAAGCTATCAGAAATAGCTAAACATGTAGCTCTAACCGGGCAACATTTATTATTGCAGTAGTGAAGTTGTGGGTGTCATCCCCACCATAGTTTTTCTCTCTAACCAAGAGTTTCTACGTAACCAAAATATATGTGTTATGGAGTGAATCATGTATGATTGTTATTTATTTGTTTTAGCATTATATTATGTTACAAGAATATTCAGTTTATGCTTAACTTTACAAGAATAAATTGAGTAATTCGTTTAAATAAATTGAGTAACCCTTAAAAAGTTGTTTCGTTTAAATTCAATTATCTATTTGTTATTTGAATACCAAATCATCGTAATCCATCATATTGTCCATCCTTTGTCAATCAATCAATTAATTCAGATTTTTTATGTTAACTTTTTTTCATCCCTGTCACTACTCAATCTTGGTCTAGACAAGAAATGGAACAACAATCCTCTCAGTTAGGTTTAGGGACATCAAATCCACAACTAAATCTCAATTTAGGTACAATACTACTTTACTAGAAAGAATCCCTATCAATTTTGTGTTGGCCATTTGGAGGAATTGATTATGTGTTGCATTGATGCCTTGTCATTGATGTCAACACTAGATATTTTGGATGCTTTGAGGATAATCTTTTGGTCCTGGTAGGTTGTGTGGTGTCTAGTTGGTTTGGATCCGACATTATCTGGTATACTCTGATATGTTTTGGTTATGGAATTGGTTTACTAAAATCATATTCAGTCTGTTGGTTTTTGTCTAGTGATTGGATGCTATCTTATTTTCTTGGAAGCTTGGTTTGTGGTTTCGGCGAGGGTTTCACTGATATATCTTTTGATGAAGATCTTTGATGATATGCATAATTGGTGTTGGTGTAGCTTTTGGTATGGATCTAGGATGCTGATGGTGATCATGTTTGAGACTTGGTGGATTAAGATCATTGCTTTAGCATGTGGACCTATATTGGGTCTCGGTGTAATCTAGGTTATGGACCAGCTTTATGTAATGTGTAGATTAGACCTCTTGATGTGTTTCTTAGATGTCTTATGAGTTGGATATCATTTATTTGGTCTAAGGCTGACATGTTTTGTAATTGGGTAATTGGTTTATTGTCTAGTGGTTGACCTGATTGTTTATGGGCGAGGGTTTGTATATATATAATGTAAGATCTCATTGTAGATCATCATGGTATGCGATATGGATATGTAATGTGCAAATAATGTAATATTATTCAGGTAGAGGATTTGGTCAATCATTGGAGATAAAATTAGGTTTATTTAAGAGGATTTATTCCTCTAGTATTGAGCTTAACTAGAACTGTACTCAGGCATAGGAGATGTTATCTTTGCAGCTCAATCATTTCTCTGGATTGTAGTCTTTTATGTAGTCAGTGAGACTCCTTTTGTAATGAGCAGTGTTCTCTAGGTTGTTGGCATTCTTGCAAGTGGAGGCCCCTCAATTGTAATTCACATACTTACTGCAGAAGTATTATCTGAGTGTGGGTAGGCTTCACACCGTGGTTTTTCCCTTTATCGGATTTTCCACATATAATTCTTGGTGTCATGTGGATGGTATTTATTCTTTAATTATTTTTTATGCTTAATTGGTTCAACTATTATTCTACTATTTGGTTTAAGAATTCCAATATTAATGTTCTGGGTTATGGTATTAATGTTTTAAATGCTAAATGTTTTGGTAATATATGACAACTGATTCAGGGCCCCCCTCTTAGTTGTCTTCTGGTTATTTGAACTGTCTAACAATTTTATCTACTTAATCTAGTCATCATTGAAGAAAACATTGTTAATCAACTAAATGAAATAGATGTTCCAACTAATCCTGATGATAAATTGCTTTCAAATATAGACAACTCTCAAATGGTATATGAAATCATTGAAAAAACTAAACATCTAATATTTGCTAATATGGTTGCTCAAGGCTTGACCATTATGTCACATAAAACACCTATAACTGTTAATCCTGAAGGGTAATCTAACAACATATATCTTTATGACAACCCTTATTATAACCACTTCTAATTGAAGTTTTGGTAACACTACCACAACAAAATATCCTACTAAAAGCATGAGTTATGTATTACAAACATCATCTATGCTCTTCTGTGTATAGTCTATGTTGCAGACTACCAGTGCACCTCAACAACAACATCAAGTGACTATGTCACCTAGTGTCTCACAACCATGATTCAACTACTTGCAACCACCATCTTCATTAAATATTCTTCCAAATGTTCAACAATAACCAAGTAGTATTCCTTAAAATACTCCATCATATAGTATGCCACAACCAAGTGCATTTCAACTAAGATATTTTGGAGGTATTTATCTACAAGGTAGTATTCCTAAAGTTCAACAACCTCAAAACCTACAATATCAACAACTTCCACCACAACAAAATATGGTTACTTATTCATAACCACCCCAATTCCAATAACAACAAACACCTTTTTCTCAACAAAATGTTCTAGTTTATTAGAACATTATAGGCTATAAATATCCACAACAATAGTCAAGATTTGTTCATCCATCACAAATGGCACATCAAACACCACTTTATCAACCAGTAACACCATCCCCCAAACCATTCCCAATCAATATTGAATGGGAGGAGATGAAGGAAACTCTCAAATCTCTACAAGATGATAGTTCTAAGAAAGTCTTTAAATTTGATGAGATTTGTCTATATCCGTTTGATAAGTCTATAACATAAAATGACATTTCCCAAACATTTTGAAATGCTAAAATTCACTAAATATCAAGGGAAAGGTGATCCATGTCATCATATCAAATAATTCTACATAGTCCATCAAGAAGTTGCATATTGTGATAATTATCTCCCATGACTCTTTCCTAAGAGTCTTAGTAGTCCATCTCTTGAATGGTTTTCCAAATTACCATTTGGATTTATCACCATATTTGTAGACTTATCAGAAAGGTTTGTAGCTCATTATCATTATAACATGGAAAAAGACATCTCCATGCTTGATCTTTGTCAAGCTGAACAAAAAGGTGTTGAGAGTATTTTGGATTATATCCAAGTATAGAGAACCCTCGCTAATCATCTCCCTTGTACAGTACCTGAAATTCAATTGGTTTCAATATTTATTAACAATCTACATCTCAATCTTGCATGCCACATTCATTTAAATTGTCCAGCTACTTTCAAAGATATCATGACCAAAAGACCATCAGTAGAACAAGAATTGGTTGATGAGGGAGTCATTAAACTTTACAAATAATCTTTACATAAACTTGAAGATGGACAAAAAATCCAAGGAGATGATATGGTTAGTAAACAAAAAGTATTAAATATTTAAACACTCAGATGTAAACTATTATACCTTGAAATCTTGTCTTCTCCTTTGGATTGAGCTCTTGATGAAGTTTAAGATGCACCTCCTTCTCCAACTTGTTTGGATTGGATCCAAGATAAGTTGTGGATCACTCTCTCTAGACAACAACAATGATCAAATGGGTTGAAGGATAATAGATGATTGCAAAGGGATGAAGGATATGGATATGAGATATAAGATATGGAATTAAGGGCAGGAGACTGCAATTTATAGATTTGAGAGAGGAGGAATGGATGATTGAGATTGATTTTAAATGGATCATCAAGCTTGAAATATATGGATGCAGTGAATTGAGAGGACATACTGTGGAGACCAAGAAATTTTGCATAAAGAAATTTCTTGTCTCCACATTCCACAATGTACATGGGGAAGAGATCCCAAAGTACATTAGGAAGACAAAAAAAATAAAAATTCCCAAATAATGAGGTGTATGGGAAAATTAAAAGGGAAAAGGAATTAAAATTTTCTTGGGAATATGAGAGTGCATGGTGAAGAGAGGAAATTTGTAATCCTTGAAATGACCAAAGTTCATGCATTTAAGGTTGGAGGGTGAGAGGGGACAAGGAATTTATGGAAAATGGTTGACTTGGCACTAGAAAATGATTGGAGAGGGTGATTAAGTAGGATAATGAGAGATTAGAAGATAAGTGGATAGGTTTGGAGGATTTGACAAGAGGAGAGAGAATGAGTGGAGGAATTAAAAATTAGGAAATAATGATAAGGAGGCTTCTAGAAGAATTAATTGTCTTAAGTGAGGATTAGAGGAAAGTGATTGGTAGGAATCACATGATTTGATTAATTAATATGGATTATTTAACTTAAGGGAATTTAGAGGAATTAATTAATTGACTGACTTTAGAAGAAAGAGGATAATTTATTTATTTGATAATTTAATTATTTGGACTATAGTGACAGAATCAATTCAATTAAATTTAACTAATACTAAGAAGAATAAAGATAACATAATTAAACTAATTAATTCTATAGTAAGGTTCAATTAATTAATTAATTTAAGTATCTATATTTTTCCCCTCTTTTACATTTTGGCAAAATTGGCAATGGGTAAAAGATAGAATAATGATGCCCCAATGTGAATATGCAAGTGGTATATGTCTCATCAAGAATTCAACCAAAAAAATTTGATTTTTTTGGGGAAAATTCTCAAAAAAGAAGAAATAACCGAGAATGAAAGAGAGGAAGAAAAGAAGAAAAAGAAATAGTAAGGAGAAGAAAAAAGGAGCAGGATGGAAGAAGGGCCAAGAAACGGGGCCAAGGAGGGCCCTATATAAGCTAGATGGGGCCCAAGTAAGGGTTATTGTCACATACACCTTTGGAAATTTGGAGAGTACAGAGCCCTAGGAGAGAGATGGCATGCATCCCACATCATGGGCTTCATGAAGAGAGGGTTAGATGATTCTAGTGATCGACAGAGTACAGTCCACTGACATTAACTACAAACCCACTTTGTCATTTAGTAGGTTAGGGTAATTATTAGGATCATTAATGAGGGCAAAAAGGGGTCAGGGCATGGACATCAATTTCTATTTTGGCATCTGCATGGGTGTTCAATGCTTGCACAGATGTTGAACTAGCTTAGATAGAAGATCCTGACACATGCAAACAAATAATGTCTATTCAAATGATGTTCTACGGGGAAGGATGCTTAGAGGGGGTCAAAGACCGTTGAATGACATATGTGTCTGTGGTGCAATGTCTCCGCCAGATGGGAACAATGTCTATGCTAGGGATGCAGGAAAAGGGAAATTAAGGGTAGGGGAGGGGATGAAAGGGGGTCAAGGGAACATGCATGTGCCCCAGGGATAGAATATCATAGAAATAAACTATAATAGGATAGAATAAGAGGTTTAATGAGGTTAATTTGTTGGATGTAGTAGGACGTCTTACATCTTGGGAGCATCGACCTCCCACAATGTCTCTCTATAGATGGCTCAGGTGAGATAGGCAGGATATTATAAGTGTTGCTAGACTAGGATTCATGGGGAGGTGTCCCCAGATCAAGGCACATACCATGATGATGATAATGTTCATAGAGCACTGGGATAGTAAGATGTGCACTTTCCACCTGCTAACAGGGGAGGCTAGCATCACCCTACTAGATGTTTGGAGGATCTTAAAGATCCCCATTAGAGTAATCATTCTCGAGTACAGGCTGGATGGAGATGACTACTACCTTCAGATGGTTTGTGAGTATGATCACCTGTTGATGGACAAGATGGGATTCACCTCAGGTAGGCCATGCACATTAGACATATTTTGTGCCTAGTCCTCTAAATATGCAGACTGATTAGTAGATGAACAATGCTAGACCTAAGCAACCATGGATTCTCCATTGGGTGGGGCCTCTCTATATACTACATGATAGAGGATTGCATGGTTTATGCCTGTGAAGCTATTATGTTGGGGTAGCTTTACCATGACATGCATATGTGTGTCTACTGGGGTTACATGAACCTCAGTATAAGCATTACCTTTCTACATATTTGGGCCTAGGAGCATAGGATAGATGGTGCCGCTTCACATAAATTGATCAATACAGAGGCCTAGTACACTACACTCAAGTTGGCGCAGTATGGTTTTGGAGGGGGGTGATTGATAAGCTTATGGTCTTCATATCGAGGCCATTTATGGATAGAGAGAGGTGGCAAGAGGACAAGAGGCTCGCATGGGTGTAGTCAAATTGTTGGCTATTCAGGTTCATAGTACAAGTGATTGATCAGTAGCTTTCTCACTGCATGATAAGATAGCTCGGTTAGATGCAATATATTGTCAACCATGAGTGCACTCACCCATGGGTTACATGTAAGAATTCTAGATGGGGAGAGACAATGGGACATTTTATGGTCCATCTTATATGGGATGGGGCACACAAGGTGACATGGGATGAGTGTCTATAGGCGAGGGAGGATCCAGGGTGCACCGGGATTACACATGCTGGTGGGGGGCCCACAAACTCATCAGACTGAACATTTAAGGTGTACTTGAGAAGGATGAGCTACTACCTTTGGTGTATGAGGTAGTGGGAGGGGAGAAAGATGGACAAACAGATAAGGTAGTGACCAAAGGATGTGGTGGGTAGAAAGGAGGGCAGAGAAAAGTTCTATGAAGGAGGAGGGGACAATATTTACCTCTAGTAGAGGTACCTTTACAAGTACAGGCCCCCATAGAATAGATTGGCATAGTCTCTACGTAGGATGAGAGTATCAATGGTGCATGGAGTGACGCAGAGCCTATAGACATCCCAAATGTACAGGTCTAGGGAGAAGAGGCTAGGAAGGCTAGGAAGGAATAGGGATAGGTAGTTGGTGTGCCCAAAGCAAACTATAATAGGGTTCTAGCCGAGAGTGATGCAGAGAGTGCTAGAGCATAGAGCTTAGAGGCCTTACTGGTTGTGGAGAGTGTTAGCGCAGATAATCTGTAGATAGAGGTAGGTCGGGTGAGTAGGAAGGAAGATGAATTGAGGGGGGCCTTCAGACTACCCTAATAGAGGGTGTCAATCTCAAGAGGGATAGGGATCAGTCTGAGAGGCCTCTAGAGGAGGTAATGAGTGGGGAGGTTATCTCACATCTGAGGGGGGAGAGAAACATGATGGATGATGAGATTGATACCCTTTGGGCTATGCTTAGTAAAGCTGATTAAAATCTAGTGAGGCTATAGGGAAAGAGAGATGTGGCTAGATAGCTATTGACCCTATGGGGCTAGTATAGGTGTTTTTTGATGTCACGATGATTCATTGGTAGGCTGAGAAATTGGCATGAGAGGCTTAGTACTACCAAGATCTATATCATGGGGTAGTGCCATCAAAGCAAAGAGCCACTATGTATACTGAGAGAATCCACTCACATAGGGGATAAAGCCAATAGTCTAGGGGTTTGCTTAGTATGAGGGTGCCTCTACCACCAACAATAGTCTATAGGGAGGGGGATGGGAAGGTGAAGGAGAGAGTGTGAGATAACCCTTCAATATGTATTTGTCACTATTATTTTTTTTACCCTTTTTTGAGGTATGTATCACTGTAGCATGACCAAACATATTCATTCTTTAAGATATATATGAGATATATAATATTTTTTTGTGTATGCATGTGTATTTATTTATTATGGACTATCCATGGACTTTGATCATTATTTACATGTGATGGATGATGGTTTATGATTTTATGATATGTATGTGATTTGACCTATTTCTGATGCTGGGTGGATGGGTGATATGTATGCATATGTATATGATGTTTCTAACATGTTTGTGGATGCAAGATGAATTCTTATGATGCATGCCTTTATGATATATGGTTTCGATATATCATGTTGTGTTGATGCTTATCTTATGATGTATGATTATTATTTGATGATTGTGCAATATGGTTATTGATGATGTATGTAATAGAAATTGATGTCCTATATGTATTAAATACATGTACTATGTATGTGATTTGATGGATGTATTATGCAAATATGATTTAATGAAATGATACTACATATGAACATGCAAAAATGGAATTAATGTACCTAATAATGAAATGCACCTAAAAAATGATAAGTGAATAAATGAAACTAAAATGATGGATGATTGTGATGACAATGTGATGAATCAAATATAAATATTATTACTACGATGAAAATAAGATGTAATTAATAATATAAAACACCTATATGAATGAATGAATGTAAATACAATTCTCAACAATGAGAACCCTTATTCAGCCACTAGTATCAAAGACATAGCAGACTCAAAGTGTGTTGAACTTGTTCTCGACTAACTTACCAAAATGTGATTATTTTTAAATGCTTGAATGGTATTTCATTACCTCTTACATCAATATTTATTATGTTAATGGGTGCCATGAACCTGAAATGTAATGATAAATGATAATTATAATGGACCTAAAGATGAACATGCAATTTAAGCGAAAATGCAAATATATGAAAATGCCACTATATGATCATGAAAATGATAATGCAGCTATATGCAACTAAGACAAAAAAATTTAGAATTTTCCAACCATAATACAGTGATACAAGAATAGATAGAAGCAACAGGAAACATAAATAAATTGAGATCTCCAAAATGTAAAATGATGGGGGAGATGAGATAGAATGCAAGTGATATGGGGAGATTTTTTGTTGTTTGTATGTGGAGAGAAAACCTAGTTTTAATATTGCCAAGGATGATCTATATTGCTAATTATATGAATCAGAATGTTGTGAGGATCAAAGGTGTGGACTAGACTCTGAGATAATAGGTATCCCTTGCACGAAGACATGCAAACACCATGATGATGTAGATACAGGACTAGAGGTTTTTACAAGAGAGACCTTCAAACATGTGATACCACTAAAACATGCCTTGGTGTACACCAACCTTAGACATACCAAGATATGGAATTGTAAAGTGGAAAATTGAACCCTAGTGACTCCCCACCTAGGAGAGAGAAATGAAGTCACTAGGATGATTTTTACTTGGGAGATACTTTACATTCAAAAGATGGGCTTAGAATGCAATTTGCCTTCTTTTATGAATAGGAGAGTTGACTTGTTGACTATGCAAAAAAGGGAGACAAAATGGATGAAATGAGGAGCTACTGGTTTGGTATTGCGCTATAACTTTAGATCTGAGATATTTAGATTGATATGGATCTGCCCTGCAAATTTTGAGATAAGTCATTGGGACCAAGTTGAAAGTGTACTTGGTCCTCCGAAAAATTTGCACATCGAAAAGGGTTTTTCCATCTCTATAAATGGAGTCCAAACCTACAATTATAGTTACGCATATGTAACCTACACACAAAAAAGAAGGGAAGAAGGATTGTGGATATGGGTTTGCCTTAGTCAAACCCCTCTTGAGGAATCAACCTTGAAAGAAACTAATTACAAATGTTTAAATGTAATGATGGAAATGTATACCTTGTGGATCTGCAATTTATTGATGATGATTGCTTTGCTTCTTGAATGTAATCACAAGTGTTCCATGAAAATTTATGTAACATGACCAAACCTTAACACACACACATGCTTGAAAATTAATGTTGTAATGTTTCTCCAATCGATGAATGAGGAAGACACATGAATAAGAGAACTTGATGGATGCTTGAGGACGTGAATGCTTGATGAAGACCTTTTGCTTGAGTTTCACTTAAATCTTGTGTATATCAAATGAGGGAATTATCTCTCATTTTATACTTGCCTTAGAGGATTAATTTTCATCCCACCAAAGGCTGACAAAGAAGAATTTAAATCCCCAAAGAGTAAATTATGTTGAAGAAGACAAGGGTGCCACACCCCTATCCAAGAGGGTATAGGTGTGCCACACCCTTGTCCTAGGGGGGATAGGGGTGCCACGCCATTGTCATCCCCCATCTTGGGGTCTGGACAGGATCCAGAGGTTTCATCAGGGCTAAAATGAGATAAGTTTATAATGAAGGTGCAGAAATGGGTCTTAGTTGAGTAGACAGATGTAGTCGCATAGGTGAGGACCTAAAATATGGTTGAAATTGCATGAGGTAACAATTTTATGACAATACATTTACCCCCCACTTTAGCGGGAGTGTGGATTATGCCAATATTTCTCGTAAAGAAAAAGAAAGAGAGGGAGATGAAGATGACAAATATGGAGCAATACCACAAGGAGTATAAGACATAACTAATATTGAGGAACAAAAGCCCCCAATCTCAGGATCTTAACCCAGTCAAACATATGCAAAAGAACACAAACAAAAAGAACAAGACAAATAAAACAAGAAAAAGCACAAAAGACACATGACAAAGACAAAACACACAAGATCATACATCAACTAGCCAAAGAGACCTTGATACTCCAATGTCTCAACAACTAATTGAAACACAAAGACCAATGCCATCTCATAAACACCAATAATCGCATAGAAGAGAAAAGTTGACATCATCCATGAACCATCAATAGAAAAACCATGGGTTCATGAGAGGAATGAGAGAGCGGACATGGATACACACTTTAGTGATCCATGAGGAGAAAGGAAAATAAGAGGAAACCATAGACATATCTCCCCTAGAATTAGGTGTTCCATGGAGAAAAGGAACATGGAAAACTAGACCCTAGAGTTTGTCTAGGCGATCCATGTAAGGAGGAAGGTGAGAATGTCATTAGTTCCACTCAACCTCATTCACATGTGTGCAAGTGAGGTTCAAAGTACCTCATAGGAGTCTATGCTCGAGTATGATACAACCTATATAGTATAAATGTCAAGAAAAGTGTGACATCTTGCTCTAATAGACTGTGCTCTAGTTACGAGAATAATCACCCTATATAAAAGAAAAAGTGGTTGCATCTCACTTGAAGAGGCTTCCCTCTTATTTCGATAATGACCCACAGTATAAGCGAAAAGCAGTGACACCATGTTGTAAGAGGTTGCCCTCTCGTTTCGAGATTGACCCACTATACAAAGGAAAATCAGCAACATCTCACTCTAAGAGGCTTCCCTTTGGTTCTAAGAATGACCCATTATATAAGGGAAAAGTGATGACATCTCACTCTAAGAGGCTGCCCTCTAGTTCTAAGAGTGACCCACTGTATGAGGGAAACAATTTGCAAGAGAAATATAATACAAAAGGAGCAGTGTGGGTTTCCCCACCTTAAGATGTCAACATAGTTTAATGTTGATATCTTAAGGAAAGTAGAACAAGGATACCTTCCTTTGACACAAAGATAATGAAGTACTCGATGGACGTGATGATGAAATTGTGCCTATTTGACAAGGAAGGATGGAATTTTACTTCCAGATCAAGTCCCCATTGACAAAAAGGCCAAGAAGTAGTGAATGGTTGCAACTCTTATGTCATTGCATGTATGAGGTTACCATGAATTTGGCATTTAGGACATTTCCTAGCAAATTGATAGGACTCTCTCTCCATTGTCAGTCAGTAATTTCCCATCCTTGGGATTTTTTATCAAGAGTAGGACAAATTGAATGCATACAACAAATACCTTCGTAAGATCATGTAAGGTGGAGTCAAATTTATTATGATCAAGGCATCAAAGAAGAGTACCATCAAGACCTTGACAATAAAGTGTGTCAGTGGTTAAGGTGTAGCGGGCTGATTTTTAGATAAATCTTTGTTTTTGGTTGCAAGATAGGTCAGGCGGAAGGGTATTGTCTTTGAGATAGTCATAGATTTTTCTGTATAGAAGGGAATCAGAACCGGTTAGGGCATAGATAACTTGGGATTTTGAATTGTTATAGGTTGGGGAAAACAATTACTCCACCAATAATTCATATTGATTATGTTTATTTGGAACTTGTAGGAGGGAGGAAATGGTGGCCATTGCATCAGCAATTTTGTTGTCCAGCCTTGGAATCTATTCGAAGTTGATGTCTATAAAATTCTTTTTGAAATCATTGATCATGTGCTTGTAGGGCACCAACTTCTCATCCTTTGTTTGATAATTATTGTTGACCTAATTGATGACTAATTGAGACATTCCATAGAATTTTAACTATGTGATTCTCCATTCCATAGTGATTTTGATACTAATCACTAGGGCTTCATACTTGGCAACGTTATTGGTGCAGAAGAACATCAATCTATAGGATCTTGGAATTGTGTGTCCCTCCATAGTTACAAACAAGATGCCAACACCTGATCCATGGTGGGCATATTATCCATCAAAGTATAGGGTCCATTTCTTGGGTGCGATAGTGAGCATATCCATATCTAGAAATTCCATCTATAGTGGGTTTTTGTCTCGTAAAGGTTCTTTTGACAGTTGATCTACAATTTCTTGTCCTTTGATGGCCCATCGTTCTGTGTACTAAATTTCAAACTCACTTAGGATCATGACCCATTTAGCTAACCTCCCTATGAGAGAAGCTTTGCTAAGTAGATATTTTAGTGGGTTAATCTTTGCTAATAGCTTGATTGTGTGGCCTAGCATGTAGTGGTGAAACTTTTGACAAGCGAACACTACTACTAAACAATCCTTAACTCAATGAATGTATAGTTGTGCTTATATCCATTCAAAGTCTTACTAATGTAGTAGATAGCCCTTTATTTTCCTGTTGGAGCTTCTTGTGTTAGCAATGCCCCCAGTGACACTTTCATTGCTGATATATAGATGATGAGTGGCTTTCCTGCTATAGGTGGCACCAAAATTGGTGGATTCATCAGGAATTATTTGAGCTAGTGGAATGATTTTGTACATTTGTCTTCCCATCTGAAAGGTAAATTCTTATGAAGCAAATGGTTAAATGGGAGACATTTATCTACTAACTAAGCAATGAATTATGTGATAGATTGTAGCCATTCCTATAGAGATCTTAGCTAACTAATGTTTTTAGGAGGTGGCATCTCCATAATAGCTTGAAGGTTTGCTGGATCCACCTCGATCCTTTTTTCTTATACAATCTATCCCAAAAAAAAAATCAGATGTGACTCCGAAAACACACTTTTTAGGATTCAATATAACATTGAATTGTTCCAATCTTTGAAAGATTTCATCCAGGATGTATAGGTGTTCCACTCTTGTGAATGATTTAGCTAGAAAATAGTCACATTAATCTTCCATAAAAGTATGCATCGTGTCATGGAATATTGTTGTCATGGCCCTTTGATAAGTTGCACTAGCATTTTTCAAGCTAAAAGGCATGGTGTCCCAATAGTATGTACCCCACGGACATGTGAATGCAGTTTTATCTTAATCTTCAGAAGCTATCTTGATTTGGTTGTAGCCATAAAATTCATGCTTGAGGGATAACATAGCATGTCCTACCATTAGATCGATAATGGTGTCGATTCTCGGAAAAGGAAAGTCATCATTCGGACAAGCTTTGTTGATATCTCTGAAGTTTATATAGATATTAATGCTTTTATATAGTTTAGAAATTGGTACAATCTTATAGATCTAGTCCATGTAATCGATTGGTCAGATGAATCCTACATCAAGTAATTTCTTTAGCTCTGCTTTTACCAAGATGTCCACATGTGGGTTCATCTTCCTTAATTTTTGTTTTATAGGCTTAGCTCCAAGATCCATGGACAAGTAATGCATGATGAGATTTGGATCTATCCTTTCCATGTTTTCATAAGACCAAGCAAAATTGATTTTCTTCTCCTTGAATAAATTGACAAAGTTTGGTCTTTCCTTTTCTACGAGTGATTCTACCAGATGTATGGTTCTAGTTGTTGCTTCAGTGTCGATATTTATTGATTGAGTTGGCTCAATTAAAATGGGTGATCTCTCCTGGTAATGTTTAGGAAGAGTGTCAAGTATCCCATCTTTAGGTGCCTCAAATAGGTTTTCACCATTAGATGCGTCCTTTGTGTTTACTCTTTTGCGATCTAATACTGTCGTTAGATGGATTTTATGATTAGATCAATTTTCAATTTTTTTCTTTTTGTGATTGAGAGACTTAGAACTCCCCTGATTGCAAATATCATTATGCGATTCCCTAGTGGAGCAAGTTTCCAGGTTAACAAAGAAGAGGTATTGAACAATGGCCTTATCACTTTGGAACATTGGTATATTGTGTTCAGGTTCTTCCCAATCAATGAGGTCAGGATATATGAGCGATAGGGAGTCATTTGGTGGGTTAAGATCAACTATTGTGAGGTTCATGATAGAGATATTGTCATAGTTGTCCATAGCATGGGTAAGGTCTATAATAGTCTCAAGGTTTTTTATGGTACTCTCATCAATATTGCCTATTTAGTATTGAAGTTTTTCATTCTCACTAGCCTCATAGATTTGTTGTAGGATGAATTCTAATTGTCTAGAGCTTGAGCTTTTTCCCTCATAAGGAATGGGTGTGTATGCATGGATTGTGTCCACTTCAATATCCTCAGTAATATTAGAACAAGTATCCCACTCATACTCATTGAAATTTGTTTCACAATCAATATCTCAGGTGACTCCATTGAATTTGATAGGTATGTTATAGGGCGAGAAAAAGTCACTGATAATGGACACAAGCTTAGTAGCTTGTTCTGATTCAATTTTTGTGTTTTCTTGTACTCTTTGAATTTGCTCATACATAGTTTCCCCTCTTTGACTAGTAATCTCCTTATATTGTGGCTTGAATTTGGTTTGATCAGGTGCTTGTACATGATGCACTTTTTTATAAGAGGCCTCCTCCCTTTGGATAGCGAGTTCTTCTTGTTCTCTCTCATTTTTTGCATGCTCGTGTTCTTTTCTTGTCTTTTCTGTTATGTGGTGTAACACCTCTTTCCATGAGTCTTCATTATGTTTCACCTTTTCTTTCCATTTGGATATTTTATGGTGATATCTCTTTTGCACAGGTTGAATATTTTGGCCATATCCAAGTCCCGATTTGTCTTTTGCAAATTATGAATGGGGTTGTATGGGTTCTAGGATACCCCCTTGACACTTGAAAATAGGTCCTTTTCCTTTGTATCCCATACATTGCATGATTCTTAACTCATTTCCATACTGTTATGTGGGAATGACTACTTATAGGGTAGCATCTCTTACTTCTTCCTCATCCTTGTATAGCCAGCTAAGGATGTCCTTGTCTTCTGATTCTTCAGCTAGTGTGTCGATTTGGATAAATTTACCATTGAACTTCTTAATGGGTTGTATTTCTTCATGTCTTGATGTGGAAGGTTGCCCTTGAGATTTTGGTGATGCTGGCAACTTGGATAAACATAGCAGTTGAAAAGAGTATTCCCCCATACCATGGTCCTTTATCTTCATATTTTTCTCAAATGTTTTGGATAGGGACTTGATTTTTCTTGCTGGTTGAATGATGAGGAAGCTTGGGCCTCCCTATTGTGTGGAACTAGGACATTTTGCATTTTGTCCATAGAATTGCAGTACTAAAAGGGATTAGTATCCACTGATATGAAAATCTATAGATCGTTCTACGGTAATTGAGACATTGATGGTACGTGAAAGGTATCAGATGCATTCCATGGATCCAAGGATGAGCCAAGAGTATGCTATACGTCAATTCTATGTCCTAGACTTGGCACAATGTGTCTCTTTGCACAGGTTCTACCTGAATGGGTAGTACCATTGTTCCTTCAAATGACCTTTATTCATCATCATAGGCTTTGATTATGATCTTCCTTTTTGGTTCAATAGCTTGCTCAGAGAAGCCCAATGCATGAATAAGATTTAAGATAGATATATTGAGACCATCTCCTCCATATATGAGTACTCTTTTCACATGATGTTTTTAGACTAGGAATTCAATATGGAGAGAGGCATTGTGTGGATGACTCAAGGAGATATCATCATATTCTAAGAAGGATAATTTATGTGGCACTATCATATGTATCACCATGGTTTGGAACAAATTGACATCCAAATCATTTGGAACTATTGTTTCAACAAGAGATTGCTCCAAGATATCCTTACACTTTGGTGAAAGTTTGAGAAACTCGCGTATTTATATCTAAGCATGTGTCCTCCATAGTTGGTCGACCAAGTTATATTGAGTCTTGGGGATAGTTGTTGTTGTTGAAGTGTTCCCCTTCAAGACATATTTATGAGCCCTTGTTGTCACATTTACCGACACATGTTCTTGTTTATCTTTCATCTTTATGACATTTATTTGATTGTCACATGTCAATATGTGATTTCTGGTGTTTTTATATGTGTGATTGATGTGGGATCCTTTTTTATTGTTTGACGTTGATGCTCCTCCCTTGTCATAATTAGGAAGAGTATTTTTCAAATCCTCATGATCACCATTGGTCTTATGCCCACCAATTGTTATGTCTCCTTTTTCTATCATATCTTGAACTCAGTTTCCAAACTCATGCAATTGTTTTTTCTAGGCCCCTTGTTTTGATGGAAATCACAATAATATGAATCATTCCACCATGGTCGTTTGACTTGGGGTTCAAAGTTTCCTATGATAGGCAATATGATGATCTTTTTTTCCAATAGTTCTCAAAATCAAGATTCTAGGATTTGTCCTAATGGTGTATATGTTCTCTGATATGGGGGAGGTGGAGTGTGAGCATTATCCCCTTGGTTGTTATTTTTTTTGGTAGCTTTTGTTGTTCCCTCGATAGTTATTGTTTCCATGGTTGTTGTTGTTGTTATTGTTTGACATTGGAGCTCCTTGGTTGGTAGTGCATTGATAATTGTTAGTGCATTGATTGGTACTTATTTGACCATTGTTGGATGGTGTGTTACTTGGTAAAGTCAACACTAGTTTTTTAGACTTTACATTGTTGGCATCAAATTCCCCATCATTAACAACATTTTTGTTTCTAGTCCAAAATTTGGACTTGTCTAATTTGTTGTTATTATATTTATTTCTATAGGTGTTACTTCTTGATTAGCTAACACAGTCTTTGGAGAATCTTCGGGTCCCTTTCTTGATGGAGGCTTCCTCTACTTGGATTCCATTTTCAATTAACTTTGTAAATGTAGGTAGACATTGTAGTTTGAGTTGATAACTCATTTCACTATTTAAATTGTTTATGAAGATCTCCATCTTTTCCTTTTTAGGTACATCACATGGGTACCTCAAGACCATACCTCTCCATCATTGTAAGAACACCATGAATGTTTCATTGTTCTTTTGCTTCATGTTGCATATGTAAAGCATAGTGATCTCATGTTGGATGTTGTAGGAGTATTGTGTAATGAATTTATTCACCAACTCATCGAATGATCTAATGGGAGGTGTGAGTTTTGACAACCACTCCATTGTTTGTCCTCTCAAACTTTTTGGGAATATCCTCATCATGTATGTATCATTATGAGCAAGCTCTAAGCTCATATTATAGAATTCCCCGACATGATCACAGGAATCACTCTTACCATCGTATTTATCATACTTTGGTATCTTCAAATTTTGTGGGAAAGGTATCATGTTTAGCCTCTTATCAAAAGGGTAAGAACAAAAAACCTCCAAAGAATACCACATTGTAGACCCTTTTTGCATATCTTGCATTTGTCTTTGGAGTGCTTGGAGTTCTTGCATAATAAAAGATAGGGGCACATTTCCTTCATTGGATCTTCGATGATGGTCATCTCCTTATTCCCTGACATTGTCATAATTACGTGTATCATCTTGGTTGTGCATGTTGTCTTGATCATGCATGTCTTTTCCCCTCATATGTTCTTGATTTTGAGTAAATGTGTAGGTCCTTTCCCTTGTTCATGAGATTCTTTCATTAGTATTCCTTAAAATTCCTATGTCAAAATCTTCAAGAATCCTGACTCCTTTACTAGTTAGCATGAGGAGATATTTTTGTTTATATGCATCTATAATCCTTTCCATTATTTTTTTGAAAGCGCAATTCTCTTGACATTGTTGGACAAGCTCCTCGATGATCTCTACTTCTTCCATGTTTGTATTAAAAGGATTGGACCCCATTTGACTCGTACTTGATTCTAGTTGTGGATCCTTTCCTTTGTTTTTATGAGATCAAGTGACAACGAGCATCAATAGATTTCTATAGTAGTGAATTATTCCTCTCCTAACGTGCTTCTTGGTGGGGTTGGTGGCTCAGACATAGCCTCATTGTAAGTAATGCAAATTCTTGGAAAGAAAGAAAGAGTAATCTTCCCCCCTTTCTTAAGGTGTTGATTTAATGCTTCTTTCTGAGTGTAAGCCCTACTTCTCAAAGGCTCTTTGTCAAATTCGTTGTTTTTTTCTTGGAGATACAGCTGCATATGACACAAGAAAACACGATGTGATTTAAAGAGTTGACGGTTGATGTAGAGAAATTTACTCCTCTTGATAAGTGCCTTAGGACTAGGTTGTCTCTTCTTCAACTTCGTCTTTTGATGAAGACTTCTTCTTCACAAAATACAGGGAGTGGTCATACAAAATGATCAATATTGATGTTGATGGTTGATATTGATACTTTGTTTTAGATACTCAAGATTAATTTTTAAGTATAAGTTTAGTTTGATTCACCTCCATGACAAAGTGTATCAAATTTTACGAGTTAAGTTTCACGATATAGAAACTTAATTTTGAAATGTGAGAACCTAACTTGGTATTGTTCTGATAAGATTTGTAGGATGATGGAACCTTTGATCACTCTATTTGATACTCCTTAATCTTGTTGGATGAAATATTATCTTATAAGATAGTTAAAGATTTGATACCCCTTCCAAAGGTGCTAGTTGGATTTGGAAATTCTCTTCTCTCTAAGGTTGCTTTTTGCTATTTTTTTTTTGAAAATGATTATTGTATTGGTTGATTTATAACTTGCAAGATATTTCAATTTTCATGACAAGAAGACATAGCATACATGAAAACAATGTCCATCCCTATGCTAAACATTGAGTGTATTTTCTTGTGAGGAGGTTTTCAAATCCCTGATGTTATCACTGGTTTGGTTTACAATAAAAGACACATCAGATAGACACTTTATTCAAAGGTCATCAACAATATCATAGCCCACTAGTCTCGATACTCCGTCAGCTCAAACAAGCTTGTCACCCCTTAGAAATTAACCCAAAATGAATTGCCTCACAATTGGGCAGTTATCTTGGGAGATATAAGGTGAGTAATCTTGGGGTAGATTCTTTCCCACCCTTGCATTATGATATTGCTAATGTATGGCAACAGACTTGACTCCAAGTTTCTATTTCTATAGTTCATAATAGGGATTTTGTTCAAAGATATCCTTTGAATTCCTGCAAGAGTGATTGATGCCTATATCCCTACAAAGTATCTAACAAGATGTAGTCATGCAAGCCTGATTGAGACTTCTAGGCCCTACAAAGTGATCGATATGAGATAACTCAAATATGCTCCATCCCCTGAGATTTTAATCTCAAAAGGTGATTTGATTATAGTGAGTTAGATTACTTGGCTTTAGCCATACTCACTTGGGTCGTACCATTCTCAGTGTCCCCCTCAAGACTTCAGGAAGGAAGGCCCTCTAAAGGATTTATTTTCTTGAAGTAAAAGAAAGCATAAAGAGTGGGTATGACTTTTTGATCACCCAATTAAGGGGAGAGCATATGCCTACCACTTTTGAGACATGGAATCCAAGTGTTCTTTCTATCCTTCCAAAGAAATGATTTTCTATTCTTTATTCAACAAGCATGGTGTTCTTTTTATTCCTTCATACAAATTGATTTTTTACTTTGAAAGAAAACTTGGTCACCAAAAAAAATCGCTTTTCTAATGACAATGTGGTTTGTTATTTTAACTTGCACAAAGAGATGTTGATTTTTCCTTTTATCCCTTGCAAAAATGAAAGATTGTCTATGTTCTTTTTAATAGCCCAAAAAAGTGTGAACCTAACTTGAAAAATGGAAGTTTGATTTGTTGTTCTTTTTACGTCTTTGCAAGAAATAAAATATGGTTCAATTTTAAGAACCAAAAAGAGAAGTGTAATCTAATTGGGAAAATGAATGGCTTCGCACTCATGGGAGGTTGTAGGTTTCAAGCTAGGGCATCTGAGCCCTATCTCGTGAGCATTGTTTATTAGTCTGTGCACGGTAAGGAGGGCAATATGATCGATTGCAAGGTGGGGTGGCTCCTTTAGCTGATGTGTCTTGTGCTGGTGGTTGTGGGGTTGCTCGTGGGAAGTGTGTTGGTGCAGGGTGTGGCTAGGGTTGGATTTGCGACTGCATTGGGTGGAGCCTGTGGGGCAGGGTTTTTTTGAACCCATTCATTTATGTGGTTGCATTTGGGAGGGCAGGGTGATCGGCTTTTTTGGTGGTGGGGATTGGTGTTTTTCATGGTGGGAGATCTCCTTTCCCTCTTTTATTAGGGGTGTGGTTTTGCAGTTGGGTGTGATGTTTATTGCTGGCGGTGATGCCTTGGGGGTTTCACCTAGTATGGATTTTTGAGCAGGACTGGGCTCAAAATCCCCATCCAAAGGTACTAAGACCTTTGTTAATAATCTTTTTTATTCAGATTCGGGTATCACTAGTGCAAGTATGTCCAATGGTTCTCAGATTTTGAAGATAAATGGTTATCTTGAGAGATGCAAAGAGAGGCTAAAATTGGTGATTCCGCCTGAGATGATTGCTGATGATTTTGAATATTTTTCAAAGCACTCTCCTTACTGCAAATTTTTGGGGATGAGGGTTTCTCTACATTTTATGGAGAATTGGGCTTAGAGGACTTGGGAGTAGGAAGGGGAAATGGATATTATGTTGTTGGCAAATAATTATTTCTTGGTTACATTCAATTGCATGGAGGATTGCAATAGGATCTTTGAGGGAGGCCTGAATTTTCATAACCAGGTGAGGTTGTTTATCAAACCATGGCATGCAGGATTTAACCCTTTAGAGGAGCTTCTGAATCATGTCCTAGTGTGGGTTCGATTGCCTAGATTTCCGGTGGAATGTTATCGAGAGGACGTGCTATGAAAGTTAGCTTTGTTGCCTGGGAAGCTTGTTGTATCCTCAACAAGAACCCTCATGAGAGAGGTAATCACTTTTTATTGCATATATATTGAAATTAATCTTAGTAAGCCTTTTCTAGATGCTATAGATATGTGTGTGGGTTCTTATTCTTTGGTGCAAAACCTTGATTATGAGACTTTACCCTTTTGGTGTCGCCTGTGTCATGTGTATGGTCATTTGCAGTGCAAGTGCCCTACATCTAAACCAATAGTGCATTAGCCTCAATAGCCCTCCGATAACCTTGATGGGGTTGATAAAGGAAATTCCTCCATGTCTGATGAGGTTGTTGGTGTAGATGGTTTTATCCCAGCTAGGACAAGGAACATGAACCAGTGTCAAAAGAGGACTTTGTAGGAGAGACGGGAGGAGGATACTTTTAATAGATTTGAAGCTTTGGATGATCTTATCTAGGAAAAGGTGAATTTGGGAATACTTATTTTGGATCAAAGTATGATGGGATTGGTTCCTGATAGTGTGAAATTAGATACTTCCCAGGCCCAATAGGAGGTTGGGAGTCAACATATGGATATAGATCAACAACTAGTTGCTCAGGAGGGACCCATCTCTAGTAATGAAGAGAAGAGGGTTGTTGGGGAAGTTTCTCTTGTAGTATAAAACTTGGTCTCTGCTGGGGTTAAAAGTAATAGGATTTCTTCGCATCTTGGCCTTCTTTAGAAGGACATCAAAAAAGGACATGCGGAGAAGATATCAAAGGATGGTAGAAAGTACATAGATAAGATCAAATTGATGGGGGAGAATTTGGTGGAGTTTGGGCTAGTAAAGACTTTGGATTGCAATTTTTATAATCCCCCAAAATGATTATTCTATCATGGAATATTAGGGGCTTGAACAATGGCCCTAGACAAAAAGTTGTTCGCAATTGATAAGGATTCATTCACCTGATGTTATTTTCCTACAGGGAACTAAATTATCAGTGAAGAGTATGTTTGGTTTGGTGCCAAAGTTATGGGGGAGAGGCAAATCGCAGTGTATTGGGTCATATGTCTGTGTCTTGCCTTTGGAAGCCCTGAAGGATTTGGCCTATATGGTGGATTTGTTCTAAATTATTCTTATCCAAGATTGATTCTAGTCTTGAGACCGAGGAGTACATCTTGCTTACTAATATTTATGCCCACACTTATTTTCATGGTAAGCAAAAGTTGCGGTCTCATATTACATTTATGTGTAGGTTAGTTCCTTTCCATCCATGGATTATGGCAGGTGATTTCAATGCTATATTAGAGCTATGTGAGAAGAAGGGTGGTGTTAAGCAATTGGAGCCTTCTTCCATCCTTCTTCAGGATAGTATATCAGACCCAAATCTTGTTGACATCAAGCCCAGTAATGGTTTATTCACTTGGAACAATGAGAAGATAGGGGATGATTGGATTGCAGAGAGACTATATCGCTTCATGTTTTTTGGTTTTTGGGTTGGTGTGGGGTGGTCCACATGCTTTGAGATCCTAGATTGGAGAGGATCAGACCATTGGCCCATTAAACTAGTGTTTCTTATGCTTGAATGGCCAGTGCTCCTTCATTCAAATTCTAGCTTATGTGCTTGCATGACTCGTCTTTACAAAAACTTGTTGCACAGTGGTGGAGAAAAGGGAATCCAGCCTATGGCACTGCTATGTACACTTTTGCTAAACAACTACAATTTGTTAAGTTTCAACTTAAACGGTGGAATTGTCAGAGCTTTTGGTAATTTTTTTCATGCTAAGGCTGATGGTTAACTTGAGTTGGATGGCATTATCAAAGAGATAAGAAAGCATGGATTGTTAGATGCCTTACTTAGGAAGGAAGACGGGGAAGTTAAGGATCTAGAGGATAGGGAGCTTAGGGAGGAGATCTACTAGAAACCAAGAGCTCATATTGATTGGCTTCAAGAAGGAGATTAGAATACTACATTCTTCTTCAATTTAGTGAAAGAAAGAAGACATGGTATTTACATCCCTAATCTTGTTAATGATAGAGGTGAGTAGTGTTTATCTTTGTAGGAGATTTCTAGGGATTCTATGGAGTACTTTCAATCCTTATTCAAGGAGGACTCTTAGGGAGAGTCTGAAGGGGAAACTTAGGTTCTGGCATGTATTCCTTCTTTTGTTACTCGAGAGATGAATGAGCATCTTATGGGACCTATTTTGTTGGATGAACTTGAGAGGATTTTTTTTTATATGAAGGGGAAGGCTCCAGGACCAGATGAGTTTTTGATTGAATTCTATCAAGAATTCTAGGATATTATCAAATTAGATTTATTAGAGGTGCTCGAAGAGTCCCATAGTAATAAACAAATGCCTCAGACATTGAATTTGACTTTCATTACTCTAATCCCCGAGTGTGATGGGGCTGATTGGTTAAGTCAATTGTTGCAAGGTGTGCACCCTTGGTCTCTATGTAGCACAAGCGATGGGTTTGCGATATGGCTTAACCCCCTCCCATAGATTCTATGTGTCTAGTGGTTGTAGCGGGCATTGATAGGTCGACCTTTTGGTGCAATGGCAACTGTACCAAACAAATGGTACCAGAGCTAGGTCATGGGTTCAATCACCACTTGTGCTGAGAGGGGATTATTGCAAGGTGTGTGCCTTTGGTATCTATGTAGCACAAGTGGTGGGTTTGTGATATGGCTTAACCACCTCAAATGGATTCTATATGTCTGGTGGTTGTAGCTGTTGGTATTTTGGTATATTTTTGTCATTGATGTCAACACTTGCTAAATACACCTACTTTGGAGATCCAGCAACATTCATCGGCAAACAGTCACCGGTATATGGTTAACCGGTAGGATATAATGTTCACCGGTACCTGCATTGACATGGAAGACACTTGGTAATGTCGAAGACATCATGTGGACACTTTATTTTGAAGTAATAATCATTGGTATATTCTTATTTGCATATTTGCTTTTACCGGCAAATAGGTCCAGGTTATCTAGGGTTACACCGATAGGTTTATCTTTTCTAGATCAACATGGCATGCTATGGAGATGATTTATTATTGTTGTAAATACATTAAGCTAACATGTTCAATCGGTTATTGCATCGGATATTGTATTATTTGTAAAATGTTTTTATTATAATATCTTGTAGAGCTGACCTACTAAAATTGGTCTTAGGGTATGGTATAAATGTAAGATCTTATTTGTAAGATCAAGTGTGGAATGTGAAAAAGATTTAAGTAAGGGTATATGCGAGATCAAGCAGAGATATACACAAAGACATCATTTGAAGGTGAAGTTAGGTTTTTGTAGAAGCATATCAGCATTACACCGGTACTGAATCCAGCGTATGAAGATGCTATTTTGTGCAGTACATTCTCATTAGATTTAACCATCCAACTCTAGTCAATGTGACTCCCATTTGTGATTGAGTAGTGAGCTCTAGGCTGTTGGCCTTTTTGCATGTGCAGACCCCTCTTTGTACACTTACTATCTGCAGTAGTATCATTTGATTGTGGGTAAGGTTTCCCACCGTGGTTTTCCACCTTACAGGGGTTCCACGTACAAATATTTGTGTCATGTGTTGTGGATGACTTTGTGCTTATGTTTCATGCATTAATTCTTACCGGTACAACAATTTTTTGTTAACACTGTTTACCAGCATGCTTAACTGTCTTACCGAAATTAAGCATTAAGTTGGTTAATAAGTTTTTGGTTTGAATTTATTGGATAACTGATTCACCCCCCCCCCCCCTGTCTCAGTTGTCTCCAAGACCTACAATTGTTATCAGAGCCTAGTCCTCTTTCTACAAGAAGTTTAACAACTTGAGGAGATCCAATGTCTACTAATTATTTCAGAAAGGATAGTCCTAAACTTGATGGAACCAACTATGGGATATGGAAAATCAAAATGTAGACACATCTGAATTGCATTGGTAAAGACATCTAGGAAGTTACTAAGAATGGTTATACTGCTGCTGTAGCTGGTCAGACTACTCCCATTACTTTAGCTAAAGATGAAGAAAATGATTGCAAAGCAAGAGAAGCACTTTTGAGCGCATTATCAGATCAACAAATCATGGGATTATCAGATAGATCCACTGCAAAAGCTATTTGGGATCATTTGGAAACACTGAATGAAGGGGATTCCACAGTTAAAATTGCAAAACTTGAAAGCTTCCGAGTCAGGTATGAACATCTGAAAATGGAAGAAGATGAAAGAATTTCTGCTTTTATGGAAAGAGTAAATGAAATTGTTATAGGTATCAAATGTTGTGGAGGAACCTTGAGTGAAGATGAGATTGCTTCAAAAATCTTAAGAGCTTTGCCACCGGCATATAAAATGAAGGTTACTGCTATTAATGAGTTGAGAACAATACCTAATACATTAGTAACTAGGGATACATTGATTGGAAAACTTTCAGCTTTTGAAATTAAGGAATTTGGTCCTGTTGTCACTATAAAAACTGATTTGGCCTTCAAAGAATCAACATCATCTGCTCCATCTTTTGATAAATCAAACTAGAGAGCCTTTTATGCAAGAGAACTTGAAGAAACTAGGAAGGAGAATGAAGAACTTGAAGAACTTGAAGCACTATTTGCAAGAAAAATGCCAAAAGGTCCCATTAGAAGTAAGTATGAAGGTAAAGAACCCTTTAAATGTTTCAGCTGCAATAAGATTGGTCATATGGCTTCAAGATGCCCTAATAGACATGCTAGACTAAAAGAAGAAGCTAGAAGGACATACAAACCTAATCCTGAATATCAGAGATATAGATTTAAGAAAAACAAAGATAAATCTTGTTACATTGTTGATGAAGGTGTGACTGATGATTCTGATGATGATCCAACAAACAATGGATGGGTCTTTGTTGCTATAACAAAAGATCAACTAGTACCTATTTCTCAATCGGTAGAACAAGCCCTAGTAACTAAAGTGGAATCAAAGGATGAATGGATTATTGACTCAGGATGCTCACATCACATGACTGGAGACAAAGGTAAATTCTTGAACTTTCAAGAATACAATGGAGGTTTAGTAAGATTCAGAGATGACAAAGCCTGTTCAATCAAAGGTAAGGGTTCAATATCTCTTCATGGTAAACATAACACTGACAATGTCTACTATGTTGAAGGATTAAAACATAATCTTTTAAGTGTTGGTCAATTAGTTGAGAAAGGTTTTCAGTTACAATTTAAAAATGGAAAATGCAAAATCATGAATAGAACTGGTTTGGAAATTGCAACCGGTAATCAGACTAGAGGTAATATCTTTCATTTAAATAATAGTGAAAACGCATGCTTAATTGCTCATATAGATGAAGTTAGCTATGGCATAAAAGACTATGTCATGTAAATTTTGATTGCATGGTAAAAATCAGTACTTCTAAGGCAGTTAGAGATCTACCTAAAATTATGAAACCTCAGAATACAATTTGCAAGGAATGTCAATTTGGAAAACAAGTTAGAGCTAGTTTCAAAAGTATTCCAGAAAAATCCAATAATGCTCTTGATTTAATTCACACTGATTTATGTGGTCCAGCTAGAACTAAAAGCTTACAAGGTGATAGATATTTCATGCTAATTATTGATGATTATTCTAGAATGTGTTGGGTTACTTTTCTTAGAGAAAAATTTGAAGCACTTGGGAAGTTCAAGCTATTCAAAGCAATGGTTGAAAATGAAACCGGTAAGAAAATTAAATGTTTAAGATTAGATCAAGGAGGAGAATTCACATCTAGAGATTTTAATACATTCTGTGAAGTAAATGGAATCAAAAGACAATTATCAGCACCTCGAACACCACAACAGAATGGAGTTGTTGAAAGGAAAAACATAACTATTTTGGATGCAGCAAGAAGTATGTTATCAGAAGCAAATCTACCACATATGTACTGGAGAGAGGCAGTAAGAACTGTTGTCTATACATTCAAAAAAGTTCACATAAAAGATGTAACCGGTAAGACCCCTCATGAACTATGGTTTGGTAATACTCCTACTCTTAAGTATTTTAGAATTTTTGGAAGTAAATGTTATATTAGAAGAGATGAGTATATTGGCAAGTTTGATCCTAGAAGTGATGAAGGAATATTTCTTGGTTATTCATCTAAGAGTAAAGCTTATAGATGTTTTAATAAAAGATTACAAAAAATTGTTGAAAGTACAAATGTAAATATTGATGAACAATTCAGAGGAACTTCAAGGTATATAGACTCTGAACCGGTAATAGAAATTATGACAAATGAACCAACAGTAAATCCACCAGTACAGAATGATGATCCAGTTACTTCGGTATCATTAGAGGATTCCACAGTAATTGAAGAACAACAACTGACTAAGACACCCTGGTATGTAAGACTAAATCATTCTGAAGATCAGATAATTGGAAGCAAATTTAAAGGAGTCATGACAAGAGGAAGATTGGCAAATGAAGAGGTATGTCTTATTTCTCAAATTGAACCATTATCTATCAATGAGGCATGTGAAGATAAATTCTGGATTAAAGCTATGGAAGAAGAATTAGGACAAATTGAGAAAAATAATACTTGGACATTAGTTCCCCAGCCTAAAAATAAAAATGTAATTGGAACCAAATGGGTATTTAGAAACAAACTCAATGAAGATGGTAAGGTTGTCAGGAATAAAGCAAGACTAGTGTGTAAGGGATATTCTCAAAAAGAAGGAGTTGATTACAATGAAACCTTTGCACTGGTAGCCAGAATTGAGGCAGTTAGATTATTCTTGGCCTTTGCAGCTCACAAGGATTACAAATTTTATCAAATGGATATTAAATGTGCATTTTTGAATGGAGATCTTGAAGAGGAAGTTTATATTGAACAACCTAATGGATTTTCTTTGACAGATGACAATGATATGGTTTTTAGATTAAGAAAAGCTCTGTATGGACTAAAACAAGCTCCAAGAGCCTGGTATGCAAGATTGGATAAGTATCTTTTAAAAATTGGTTTTAGTAAAGGAAATGCAGATAGAAATTTATATTACAAAGTAACTAATGATGACATCTTGATTATGGAAGTATTTGTTGATGATATAATCTTTGGAGGAGAAGATGGATTATGCAAAGAATTTTCTCTTAAAATGTAGCATGAATTTGAAATGTCTATGATTGGAGAAATAAAATTCTTTTTAGGATTGCAGATTTTACAGACTGATAAAAGCATATTTTTGAGTCAATCTAAGTACTTGAAAGAACTACTTAAGAAATTTGGGATGGAAAACTCTAAACCGGTAAGCACACCTATGACTACAAATGACAAATTATCTCAAAGGGCTGAATCTACACCTGTCAATCCAACTAGATACAAATCTATGATAGGAGGTTTACTATATTTGACACAAACTAGACCTGATATTATGAATACAGTATGTATAGTTTCTACATTTTTGAGTAATCCTAGGGAAAATCATGAATCAGTAGTAAAAAGGATTTTCCAGTACTTACAAGGCACATCAAATATTGGATTATGGTATCCTAAAGATGAAAATTTTGATCTATATGCATACACAGATGCAATTTGGGCAGGAGATGTGGATGATAGAAAAAGCATCAGTGGAGGAGCATTCTTTCTTGGAAAGAGATTAGTTTCTTGGTTAAGTAAGAAATAGAGTTGTACATCATTATCAACAGCAGAATCAGAATATGTTGCAGCAGCAACAAACTGTACACAATTACTTTGGCTTAAGCAAATGTTGAAAGACATAACGGTAAAATGCAAGCAACCTATTACTATATATTGTGATAACACTGCAACAATTGATATATCTAAGAATCCAGTATTACATTCTAAAACAAAACATGTTTCTATCAAACTGAATTTTCTAAGAGAAAAAGTTGAAGAAAAGGAGATAAAACTAGTTTATGTGAATACTAAAGAACACCTTGCAGATATTTTCACAAAACCTTTGCCTAAGGAAACTTTTGAGTATCTCAGAGACCAGCTCGGAGTCTTACCTCCACTGGTAGAGACTTAGATAGTTGATGATTGTCATCAACCAGCAGAATTAAATGGACAAATCTTTATTTCGGTATTTGATGAGGAAGCTACTTCTCAGGGGGAGTAGTTGGTATATTGAATTGATTGGTATTTTGTATGAACTTCACTTTTTGTGACTTTGGCATTTGATGTCAAAGGGGGACAGATATAGGGAAAAACATTAAGGAAAGATATATGGAAAAATGTATTATCTTTTCTAGGAAAGATTGGTATGAGAGTTTGGAATAAACACATATTACTCCCAAGGGGAGAAATGGAGATTGTTTTTTTGTACTTGGCATTTTTGTTTTGGCACTTTGATGGTTTTTCCTTCTTGTGTTGCCATCAATGCCAAAGGGGGAGATTGTTGGTATTTTGGTATGGTTTTGTCATTGATGTCAACACCTACTAAATACACCTACTTTGGAGATCCAGCAACATTCACCGGCAAATAGTAAATTGTGCAAATAGTCACCGGTATATGGTTAATCGGCCGGATATAATGCTCACCGGTACCTGCATTGACATGGAAGACACTTGGTAATGTCGAAGACATCATGTGGACACTTTACTTTGAAGTAATAATCATTGGTATATTCTTATTTGCATATTTGCTTTTACCGGCAAATAGGTCCAGGTTATCTAGGGTTACACCGGCAGGTTTATCTTTTCCAGATCAGCATGGCACGCCATGGAGATGATTTATTATTGTTGTAAATTCATTAAGCCGACATGTTCAATTGGTTATTGCATCGAATATTGTATTATTTGTAAAATGTTTTTATTGTAATATCTTGTAGAGCCGACCTACTAAAATTGGTCTTAGGGTATGGTATAAATGTAAGATCTTATTTCTATGATCAAGTGTGGAATGTGAAAAAGATTTAAGGAAGGGTATGTGCGAGATCAAGCAGAGATATACATGAAGACATCATTTGAAGGTGAAGTTAGGTTTTTGTAGAAGCATATCAACATTACACCGGTATTGAATCCAGCATATGAAGATGCTATTTTGTGCAGTACATTCTCATTGGATTTAACCATCCAACTATAGTCAGTGTGACTCCCATTTGTGATTGAGTAGTGAGCTCTAGGCTATTGGCCTTTCTGCATGTGCAGACCCCTCTTTGTACACTTACTATCTGCAGTAGTATCATCTGATTGTGGGTAAGGTTTCCCACCATGGTTTTTCCCCTTACAGGGTTTCCACATACAAATATTTGTGTCATGTGTTGTGGATGACTTTGTGCTTATGTTTCATGTGTTAATTCTTACCGGTATAGCAATTTTTTGTTAACACTATTTACTGGCATACTTAACTGTCTTACCGGTATTAAGCATTAAGTTGGTTAATAAGTTTTTGGTTTGAATTTATTTGACAACTGATTCACCCCCGCCCCCCCCCTCTCAGTTGTCTCCAGGACCTACAGTAGCGGGCATTGATAGGTCAACCTTTTGGTGCAATGGCAACTATACCCAACATCCATTCTGCCCTGTATCTCTCTGTAATGAAATTTACAATGTAATATCTAAGTTGATAGTGGAAAGGTTGAAAAAATGGCTTTGGGGTCTCATTTCTGAGGAATAGAGTGGTTTCATTGAGGGTCATCAAATCTTGGATGGAGTGGTCATTCCTACTAAGACCATTCACTCTATGGCTATTTATAAGGAAAAAAGATATGCTTATCAAGATGGACATGGCAAAGGCTTATGATAGAGTCTAATGGTCCTTCCTTTAGAATATCCTTAGGGCCTTTGGTTTTTTTTCTGAATGGATCCATAGGGTGATGAGTTGTGTTTCATCTAACTTGTTCTCTGTGATAATCAATAGAGATCATACTGAGTTGTTTGGTGCTTTCAGGGGTCTTCAATATGGGGACCCTCTTTCCCCATACTCATTTATCCTTCTGGCTAAGGGTCTGGAGAGATTTATTAAGTATAATGTGGACATGGGTATTATTCATGGTTGGAGCTAGGGTAATGATATTCCTCCTTAGTCTCACTTGCAATTTGTGGATGATACGACATTGATGGGAGTGGCTAGGAATAGTGAAGCCATAAATTTGCGTAAAGTCTTGGAAGTCTATCTTACTGCTTCTAGCTAGTTGATCAATGAAGATAAATCTTCCATCTTCTTCTTCAACACATTGAGGCCTATTTAGTTGAGGATTTCTCACATCTTGAGATATCAAGTTGGCTCTCTTCCTTTGACTTACTTGGGTATTCCTATCTCTACTGGAAATCCTCTCAAGGAATCTTGGCATTACTGGTGGGGAGTGTGGAAACACCCTTGTATTCATGCGAATTGTTTGGTGGACTTTTGGAGCAGTATGAGTAAGCCTCC
This sequence comes from Cryptomeria japonica, assembly GCF_030272615.1. Taxonomy (NCBI): domain Eukaryota; kingdom Viridiplantae; phylum Streptophyta; class Pinopsida; order Cupressales; family Cupressaceae; genus Cryptomeria; species Cryptomeria japonica. The sequence continues at coordinate 755,527,440 of NC_081407.1, read as the reverse complement.
TACTTTGTCCTCTTTTCTCTAGACTGTGTAGCACATAGGTCCCATTTTTATACTTTAGTAGATCTAGTTAGAGAGGAACCAAAGGATTGTTTGGGAAGGTTGGCCGATAGTTCAACAAGTGTGGTATATAATAATAGGAATTATCTAGGAGATAGTGGAAGCTAAATGTGAGGTAAATTTTCTTCTGGAAAGAGGAGAGGCTGAAATTATGAGTAGGATGGGTTTGTAGGAGTTGTCTCCTATTTTTGCTTGTGTCAGGAGAGGCAGATGCGCTATGAATAAGTTTCAAAGGGTGGGAAGATGTTTGCCACCCTAGGATGATTTCTTAAAGATCAACATTGATGGCTCCTATTGGGGTAATCTAGGTCCTGCTGGGATTATGGGTGTTGGTAGGGACTATTTGGGGGAGGTGTTTTTTTTCTTTTCGATGCACAAATGATAGCAGGCATATAATTTTATGGAGGGATTAGCAATTCTCTATGCTCTAGAGTGAGCTTATGCATTAGGGTGGCACAAGGCTATATGTGAATCGGGCTTGCAGATTATTGTTAATCTGCTAATTGAGTAGAAGGTGGTTGGGACTAATTGGGAGTTGGAAGGGATTATTCACCATATTTTCTAGGTTAGTGCCATGATGGGTAAGGTGTCTTTCATGAATGGAATAGAGTGATTGATTATCAAAGTCGGATTCAGAGCATGGTGATGAATGAAAAGTTGAGGGTTGGGGGCTTCTTTCCCAAGGTTACTGTCAAGATTTGCATAGGATCCTTGTTGAGGATATGGTTAGTTATGAAGTTGGATGACGACTTTATTTTCTTGTATTTCTTCCCTAGATCTTGGGGACTCTGAGCTTGTTTTGTGTTGCTTGCTTCTGATTATTAATAAAGTTTTTACCCCTTTATTCAAGAAAAAAAAAAGAGAGTTGTAATTCGTTTTAAGCACCAAAATGACTATGAAGTTCATTTTACCTTTGCAAAAAAAAGAGGTGAATTATTTTTATCCTTTTGCAAAATCTAAAGTTTGGATTATGGTTCTTTTTACCTCTTTTGCAAGAAACAATATGTGATTCCTTTTAAGCATTGAAGAAAAAATTAGATTCCTTTTAAGCACCAATTGACAAGTAGGGTTGTTTTTAAGCCTTTTAAAAAAAATAAAAGATGAATTCTTTTTAAGCTCCTTTGTGAAAGAAAACTTAAAATAAACAAATCTATTTGATTCTAGACTACCTCCTTAGACCTTGCAACAAACGTTAATACCTGCAAAATCCTTTCTAAAAGTTAGTTCATATGGTGGGCTCACAAGTCTATAATTTCCTTTGTGTTACAAAAATTAGCTCTCTTCCTCTTACAAAAGTGCTACTCTTGAGCAGGTATGCGCTATTTTGATGATTCCATGCACTAAGAGAAAGTAAGACAGATTAGATTAGAAAGGTCCACATATGGACTGGAATATCTGGGCGTGAAGCTACAAAAAAATTGTTACAAATTTGTGGGTATCCCGATGGTGGGCGCCAAAGATGTGTGCTAGGAATGTGGGATCAACCTGTATTGCAAGGAAAACAACTCAAACACACACATGGAACATATAACTAGAGGTTAGAAATAAACTAAACAAGTTAGTAAATATAAACTCTCTAAAATCATTCCATGCTTCTCTATCTCTAAAGATCCTCAAGATTCAAGGTGGCTCTCAGCTTGGAAGAGCACTTGATCTCTTGTATGAAAATGTAGAGAACGAGATTTAAATGATTTTAGGATCAAAATGGATGCAACTAAGATCCTTATGAATTATTTTGACATAATACTAGATAATGATATGGTGCAAGATATTGATATGAAGCTAAACTCACATGAAAATGATATTAAGATGATATTAAGCTAGCATGGAAATGAAGCTAACATGATATTTTACTAACATTATATGCAAAACATGATAAATCTAAGCTATGATGCTACTAAATGATCTGATTACTATTATCAAAGAGAAGCTAAAATTCTTGATGAAATGTGACTATAGATTAGATGCATGAAGACTTGGATGATTTTGAAGAAGGAATGGGCTCTATTTATATGGAAAATAGAGAGATGGATGGTTGAGATTGAGAAATGTCAATAAGGGCTAGGATTCAATCCAATCCCAAGTTGACAAATGTCACCTTGAGAGGGCTTGATAGGAGATGGTGGTTACCTTAGGAGGTAAGGTTGTGGTTGCATTAGTAGATAACCAATGGATAAAGCCTTTACCCAAGGGGTAAACTCTTATGTATAGGTAAATAGGATAGCTAGGGTCAAAGCCATAAGTGATTGATGAGACCCTTGGATTAGATGAGGTTTAAGTTAGAGAGAAATTCTCTAACCATGAAGGGAGGTTGAGTTAACCATTAATGATTAATATGACTTTGGAGGACAAATTTGTAAGAGTCCTTCCAAATTTGGGGAACATGTTGAAGAAGTGAAGCCTTTAATGCATTTAAAAGATTTTCTTCCAAACTTGACAAGTGACCTCCTCAAATTTAGGGAAAGGATATGATTAGGAGATGCAAGTGGGAGATGTAGGAAAATTGAAGTGGGAGTCCTTCCAAATTTGGGGAACATGTTGAATAAATGAAGTCTTTAATGCATTTAAAAGACTTTCTTCCAAACTTGAGAAGTGACCTCGTCAAATTTAGGAAAAGGATATGATTAGGAGAGGCAAGTGGGAGATGTAGGAAAATACGAGTGCGTGAGGGAAAATAGGTAATTTTGGTAAAATAAAAGATTTATTTTACCAAAATAGGGGATGCAACTTGCATTTGTATAATTTTGCAAGTGGGGAGGATTTACAAATAAATAATGATTTATTTAAATACAAAGGGGATTTTAATTAAATGTAGATTTAATTCAAATGGGAAAGGGGGCAAATTGAGATTTTTAATTAAATGTGAATTTAATTAAAATATCTAGAGGGTGGATTTAATTAAATGTTAATTTAATTAAAATGGCTAGAGGGAGAATTTAATTAAATGTGAATTTAATTAAAATGGCTTAGATAAAAGAAGGGAAATATTAATCAAATGTTTAATTTGATTAATGGTTAAAATAGAAGAATATGATTATGAATTAAATCTTGATTTAATTAATTGGAATAATTGGGGATAATTAAATGAATAAAATGCACTTACTTTTTGGTGCAACTTTTAGGTGTCTACAAGGCTAAAAGACTTCTCTTTATTTTTAACTTTTAGTTTTTTCTTTTCAAAGCTTGATTTTGATCCCCAATGAGTAAGGGATTTTGTAATTCTTATTGATCAAAGTATAGGAGTGGAGTGGACATGGAATTAGTCGATGAAATGGTAAGGCTATATGAGTTCCTAAAAGGGTTGGCGATATATTCAATAGATTCTTCGTTGGAACCACTCTTAGGAATATTGATATGAAGAGCTGATTGCACCACTATAGGAGATTTGCATTCAGACATAGTAGCCACAACACTAGATGGTTCACACCCAATTCCTTGATATTTCAAATTATTTGTAGGATGTTCCTATCGAATAAATGTCTTAGGAGATATTGATGGGAGTTGATCAACATGAAAGATATACTCACCACATCCCATATCTTTAACCCTAATTTTTCTTTGAGCTCTCATTCTTTTAATGTAGAAGCCTTCAATGATTTTGGGTCCACATATGCTAAGGATTGAGTTGCCTCTCTATTTATTAGGATTGTTACTTTTTATCTTGGTCACAAGTTATTGCAATATATGAATGAATTTGGATCACCCTTGACTGCCACTTCAACTCCATTGTATGGAAATTTTATACATTGATGATATGTTGGTGGTATTGCTCTCATTTGATGTATCCATGTACATCCCAAGAGTATGTTAAATTTAAGATCTAAGTCAAGGAATTGGAAAATCATAACCTTTTTGACTGGCCCAATGCTTAAAGGTAAGTTGACTATTCCTTTGCTTGTGCGTTCTTCATCATCATACGCTTTGATAGTAATTTTATTTTTTGAATTCTTCATTTGTTCAAAGTAACCTAATTGTTTAATAGTATCTAATGTACAAATGTTTATACCTTCTCCTCCATCTATCAAGACTCATTTGATATGACTTTTATGGACAAAAGGCTTCAATGTGAAGAGGTGCATTGTGTGGTTGGCATATAGATACATCATCAGCTTCTTTGAATGTAAGGCAATATGGAGTGGAAAGGTATCCCACCATGGCTTGAAATTGGTCCACATTTAGATTAGTGGGTACAAATGTTTCTCTTAATTCTTTATCAAGGAGAGCCTTATGTAAAGGGGATATGCGCAAAAGCTCAAGGATGGAGATGAGGGTGAGTGTCTTCCCTAATTTATCTACAAGGTCATACTCATTTTTGGTAGATGATGAGGTTGTGTTTTTGAATGGAACACCTTGCAAGGTAACTTTACCATGATGGGTCATGACATTACATTTGAGGGTTTCATCATTAGATGGTGAAGAGGATGGTACAATGCCTTTCAAAGAAAATTTTTTCCTCTAGGTAGAAGCTTCAAAAGTTTTGTCCTATATAATAATGGTAGAAACATGACTATCCATTGAAATGTGGTTAATGATAGAATCATAATCATAGGACCTTTTAGAAGAATTAGCTTGATTATTTGCCTTGGCTTTTCCTTATCATGTCCCTAATTGGAAGTGTGACCATCAACTTCTATGTTGCCTTTGTCAACAAGATATTGTATAATGTTCTTCAATCTATGACAATTGCTAGTTGTATGTATTTTGCTCTTGCGATACTCACAATACTCATCATCATTCCACCATGCATGTTTCACTTTTAGTTCATAAGGTGGATTTTCTAGTATTGTTATAATATTGTTTGCAACCAATTTCGTAACTGCTATCTCAATTGGCTCTCGCAATGGAGTGTATTTTGTTGGAGGCTTTGATGGAATTTGAGAATTCACTTGATTATTCAAATGGGATGAGCTTGTACTTGGGAAAGACATCTTTGGTTTCACCATATTTGCATCTACTACCCTATCATTGATTGTGTTCTTGTTATTGTTCCAAAAGCATAGTTTATCTTTCTCGTTTGGTTACTATTTCTTATCCTAGAATACATTAATGGTGCCTTGTCCAATAAGGAATTTCTCAACTGCTAATCCCTTTTGTATGACTTCCTTAAAAATGGACAAACAAGATCTTCTTGATTCATATCCAATGTTCTTGTTAACATTTTGATTAAACATTTTCACTATTTATTTTTGTGGGATATCACAGGAGCTTCAAATAGATAAGCTTCTCCATCCTTGTAAGAATGATACAAAGGATTCTCCATTTTTTTGTTTGATATTGCAAAAAGTAGTCACTGACACATCTGTTTAAATATTGCATGAGAAGTGTTGTATGAAATCTTCTACAAAATCACTCCATGTCTTAATTCCAGGTGGAAGTTGGGTGAATCATTTCATAGATTATCCACCTAAACTTTGTGGGAACAACCTCATCACAAATGTTTCTTCTCTTGCTACCTCAATGCAAGCTGTGAAAAATTCTCTTATGTGTGCCTTAGGATCTCCCTTACCTCTATACTTATCAAATTTTGGTATCACAAAATGTGGAGGAGATGGAGGCATTGGAATACTTTTGTCAAATGGATAAGGACATATGTCTTTCATTATGTATTCTTGGTTTGGTACTTTCATCTCTTCCATTTGTTTTTGCATATCCTTGATTTGTTGTTGCAAGTCATTCTTAGGTGGTTCTTTTTCTCTCTGGGTTAGTCCCATGCTTGAGCCACCAAGTGGAGGAGGAGGGATATAATCCATGTATGGATGATATTGGTCATAGATGTTTGCATATGGAGGTGGAACATAGTTTTAGATAGTAAATGGACCACTTGGTATGGTATTATAATGAGGAGGACTAGGTCAAGGTCAATTATACATGTCATGACTATGAAGATAGGAGATATCATAAGAATGATCTTGGATATATCCCCTAAATCTAACACAGAATCTCCTCGTGTCATGATTTTGAATGTTCCTTTGAGTGTAATTGTATGGATTGGTATGATCATGGGTGTTATCGTGGGTATGAGAATGTGTATTAGTATTTCTTCTCCATGGAAAAGGATGACTGCAAGGTTGTTCATGAGAGTTCCTATCAAAATTGGTTTGAGCGTGAATGTTGGTAACTTCAGGTTTTCAAAATAAGGATGAGAGTGAATCAGGCACAAAATATTCTCTCCTATTACCACCATTATGTCGATTTAGGATATTTTATTTATTTGTTTTATTTTATTAGAAGCCTACTCTAGAATTTGTGACATATCAAAATCATGAGTTATTTTTGTTCCACTTTGTGCTATGAAATGAAAGAATTATTGTCTATCTCTTCTCATGATTTCTTCAACCAATCTATTGAACCTCAGATCTACAATAGTTTCTTCAATGCTTGTGGAAGTGATAAATGCATTATCATTATCATTATTATTCTCATTGTCATCATTTTGTATATTACCACGACTCCCAAATGGGTTGTAAAATTCATCTATATCAAACTCATAGGTACTCATGTTGAGAGATATTAGAGCTTCCTCAGCTTCTCTTCTAGACCTTTATGAATAGGTTTCAAGAATGAACTAAACCTTGGCTTAAAATGAGAGAGGGAATAAAATGTGAAGACTATAGAAGACCAAGAAGGAATATGAGATGGAATGAATCTAGGGTTGTCTTGCAATGTCCAAAAAAAATAGACCAACATATGTATGATCTAAAGTAATGAATGGCTTCCAAAGAGATGATAGATCTCTTGATGAGGTAAGTTGACCTTGACCAAAGAGGATCAAGTGGGACCCTAAGATGAGAGATCTTATGGAGGAACCACCTAGTGATGTGTTGTAGTATGTTTGCAAGATATGATGACGACAAAAAAAGAAACCTTTTGACTCTATCTTGAAAGGTGTGTATGAGGGATTACAAATGAGGGAAAATGGTTTTAAATGTATTGCAAGGTTAAGGATTGATTGACTAAAGATGAATCCCTAAAGGAAGCTTCCTTGGAAGCTCTTTTGATCCCAAAACATAACAACTCTTTTCCTTGAAAACTTTTACTAAATTTTTCTTATTTGAAACATAGATGTGGTACTACTCTGTGCAAACACAGTTTCCTAGCACAAACATAGTTTTCACTATCAAAAATGCGGTTATGAGAAAATTTTCTAAATCTATCCAAATGTGTAATTTTTGAATGTGACCAAATCTTGTTGTTGAATGTCTTATGGAAAGAAAATATAACAAACAATGAAGACACAGTGTCTGAAGGTGTTTTGTCAAAAAAGTGATTGAAATGTGTATGTCCAATAGGTCAAATAGCCCAATTTCCATGGGTCTAGCACAATTGAAGACACATAAAACACTTGCTTAGCCTAAGGTCAATGTTCTCATGGTGGTAACTTCAACCCACAACCTACAATATCTATTGGCTCAACTCTAGGGACACATTGAGGGGTGTATTCACTAATTTTTCCTTTTTGCAAAGAGGACAGCTAGGGGCCTCCATGACTAGAAGGATGACCCAATCACCCTCTCCCCGGATATCTACAAGTAGCTTATGCTAAGGTGAGAATTTATGTCTCATCTCATGAGAGCCTTATTGTGAGTATCTTAGGGAGAAAACCTGCTATCCCCTTGCACCAAAATTATCATGATGTTTGGTCAAAATAGGATGGGCCACTTCTCTATAGGTGTGTAGTCATATTCTAGGGCATCTTGTCACTATACATGCAATATTTTTCTCAAATTAATGAGGCCTCTCGGTCTGCAGAGGTTACACTAGAAGTTTTGACGCATCACATGGATACGAAAGAAGATTGATGTCAGTATAACATATTGACATCAAGTGATAAGGGACTTTCATTAAAAACCATAATCTTTTATATTGCAGAGCATAACCAAATACCACTTGGGTCATTCCCTTTCACAAGATGAGAGGTAGGCCCTCTAAAAGACAATGAAAATTTCTCTTACACCCAATGTCCAACAGAAGGCAAGGGGAGTGGATACTTTTGTTATCACCTTTAGGGTTCTAATCTAAACACAAGCATGCCAAAGGCACAATACACTTCAAGCAAGTTAATTAACCCTCTAAAAACAAAGAAGAGATCAATAAAAATATGTGAGACTAATTAGACTAGGAAATGAAATGCAAAGACATGCACTAAAATTACCCCTACAACAAAATGATTAGTAGGTTTGATAAATTACTGCCACTTGCGAGCACACTTGTTAGGTTAATTTTTTTGTTAGGTTAATTTTAGAAAAATCCAAATGTGAAAAGGGGGTCGTCGACAATACATTTTTGTCTTGTAAACAACTGCACCACTTTTTTATTCCAAGCAAACGGTTAGAGAAAAAACTAGATCTAAGACTTTAAAACCCAAAACAAAATCAAGATAGAAAATAAAAAATGTGGCTATACCAATCGCAGACGTGGAAATCCAACATAGGCAGAAAAAGATAGAACACAAACATGGAAAGAAATGAGGTGAGAGCTTGCAAAACATCGCAAACAAAAACTTAGAAACATAAAGTGGAAATGTAATTCCTAAGCACAAACACAGAAATCCATAACCCAAACGTGGAAACAAAATTCTAAGTTTGCAAACCCAACATAAAACATAGGGACAAAAAAAAACAACCCAAACTTGCAATCAAAACACAAATGCATAAAGAAGTGACACAGATGCACCGTAATTGAAATCGTCCCTGATCCAACCTGCAACTCGACAAAAAAGCTAAAAATAGCCAACAAAATGTTAGAAACAAAGGAACAAGATTCCCACCGAGTGTGCCAAACTATGTTAGGTGAAAAATGATGATGACAAACTATTTCAAAACCACAAAGATCCAACCACAAATAATACTAGTCCTATAATAAAACATTCACCATGCACCAATGAAGAAACCTACAAACATGCAAATCAACAAATTGAAGAAATAATACCATTCACATACAAAGTAGTTTGATCTCCATTGTCTCCTATCTCCATTGATCTTGTTTGATATATTTGCTCTCATATTTTGTAGGTGCATAAGAGCTCAACAAAGAACAGATTGTGGTTGTGATGCTACTTGATTGCAAGAAGGCTTGATTGCATAAAATTGTTAGCTAGCTAGTGTTGCAAAAGAATGAGAGAATCCTCTTATATACAAGACACTCTAGAAAATGGAGGGATAGGATTCAGTGGTGAACAAAATAAATGGTTGACTAGGATTAAAGGGTAGGTAGAGGAAAATTAAGAGACGAATGACATGTGTCATAAAGAGAAAAATTTATTGAATTAATTAAATAAATAAAGATTTATTTAATTAATAGAAGAAGTTGGACCAATTAAATAAATTAAATATTTATTTAATTAAACAAGACAATTTTAGGTGTCTACAATTATTATATCTAAATTTTTTTTGGCATTAGTTATATATAATCCTATATCAATTTTATTTAAATGCAATTCAATGTGCAAGATGTCTATTGTATGTATATCTAGGTGGTGATGATTGAGGCGGTGCCATATGTCATGGATGGTGGATTAAATATATCTTGATTTGATGTGCAAGACATTTCTTCTAATTTATCTCTCCTAGTTGTTAATTAAAGTTAGAACTATCTCTCAAAGATGATTCCATGTAATATTTCATCAATGAAGGGGAATTTTTATAACACGCATATGATTCTATTAGAAATGATAACTTCTAATGCATATTAGTATGTCCTAAAAGTTTGCCACAGGTCATATTTTTAATAGCCACTAAAAAATGAAAAAAGAAAACCTACCTTATTATTTAAAGAAAACTAATTTCAAAACAAGCAACACATAGAAAGAAAACAATATGTGATAAAAATTTATATAGTGATCTATCTGGGGGGAACCTTTTCAAAAATTCACTCTAAATACCTTAATATCCTAGTAAGTAATACTAAGTACACTTGCTAAAAATAATTTCACAAGAGTTTTAACATTAAAAAAACTGTAATGCTAGTAGCATTCCAAGAGAACATATGTGCTTGCAAAGTCTTAACATACAAACTATTATTCTGAAGTCTCAATATGTTGAAAATACCATACAAACTACTACAAATACATTATTATAAACCAAATGTTAACATCGTTAGCAAAACCTATATACCAAAAATAACAATACATACCAAAAAATAGACATAATAATAAAGTCATAAAATTTTATACTCCTTACACATATGGAACCTTCAAGAAATAATATCTAACTTCAACCTTTTAATGTATATATTCAATTTTGATATAGATATTAGTGTTACATCCAAACTAACATTCCTTTCTTTGTCTTTTATATTTGTCATAAAATTATTATAACATCGTTACTAATATTTCTTCCTTAATAATATTACTAAGTGGGAATTTTTGTACAACTAATAACTCACTTTTAGGGCATCAACATGTGGTGCAAATTTCAGACCAAAATCCATTGTTGCATTTTGATGAAGCGCAATTAAATAATGATCTATTATAAATAATGTTGAATAATAATAGGAAGAATTTAAATAATAAAAAATAAATTTTAAAAATTTGCATGGAAACCTAATTTCTCAACATTTTTCCATTTATCAAATACCACGTAGGAAATAGGGAACCAAACCATAAAATATTTCTCAACTCCTATATAAAAATCCCATAACATACCATGCTCCTAAAGAGTGAACAAACAACTAGACATTCTAATTAAAATTAAAATCTAAAATACAATCCATGGTCATCGTCAACAAAACACATTGAAGAGTGTTATGAAGGAACATAGAGGTAAAATGATTGAGAATTAGTTTATATTAAAACCCAAAACTTTTGTAGCTTCTATTAAATTAAATAAAATACTTCACAGAGCTTTCGTATATGCTAAAGCAAAAAAAAGGCTAAATGTCCTATCAAGAATGAGAAAGAAAAAAATTTACAAACTATCCAAATTACAAATTGCCACCTCAAAAAGGAACTCATAAATAGCTAAAATGAGCAAGTAATTGATGATAGTGAGAGCTCATCAATTATTCAACCATTACAACATCATCCTTTCTTTGTAGAGATTTTGTAGTTACATTATCTTCCCTACCTTTAGAAAGAATTGAGCCTGTTGGTTCAAAAGAGTCTAGTTTTAAAAAATTAATGAGATCTTCTTGTGATAAGTGTTGTTGGGATCAAGGAAACCTACCCATTTTAATAAGTGCATTTTATTATTCATGGATCTTGTGGTAATAATCTTATTCGAAAAGATTGGTTGTATCAAAGATCAAAATTACTATATACATATAACTTCGTATATGAATTGTCATAACACATTAAGTAATGAAAAGTTGAAATTGTTACAATTTTCATTTTTACAAACTCGACTTCAACTACCTAAAATGGATTTGACTATTGAATTCAAAATCAACCAATTAAACTAATAAGACTCTTTACCAACAAATCATTTGCTCATAAATATTTAACCAATATCTATTTTAATGAACTCACTCAAATATATTATTCATATTTATACATAATAAAAATTAAATTTGAAATCAAGATTAATTGTAATAATAATAACATTTATCAACCCAACCCAATAATATCGTGATACTATCACCTAATCTACCTTTCAATCGAAACCCTAACTCATCTGCCAACTACAGAGTCAACATTTTTTCTCATTTCGTTCACAGTAATAGATTAAGAATAAGATTACAAAACATCTTTCTTTTCCAAGTTTGATAGAACTGCATCCCTGTAGCAAAGGCATCAGACCACCACAAACGTAAGACTAGTGGGACATTGTCACATGCAGAAAAGGTTCCCTCTCATCCCGACTTGCCCGGTCGGCCGTTGTTTGTGCTTATCGGCACTACCCACCTCTCAACTTTCTCATGAGCATCACCCCACCGACTTTCTCGACGACAAGCCTGATGTCGATTTTCAAAGTTGTTCACACGTGAATGACACGGAGATCCGTCTTTTCTCAAAAGGAGCCGCTGGGAGATATCACTTTACGAACATAACTATGCAGTGAAAGTAGGTTTGTATCTGTTAAGTTAAAAAGTTTTGTTGTCACACTTCAATGAATGGTGTTAGCTCTTCTTCCAACTCAACCATATTGAAAATTTGTCATGGTATGGTGTAACATCGAAGGAGTTTGCAAATTTTTAATAAAGAGAGCTATACTCTATGTAGCGGAAAATGAGTTTATTTAAATTCAAATACATCTAAATATGAGGAAAGAGACAATAGATCAACGAAATAAATAAAGCAAGGCAAAATTTTAATCAAGTTAGTCGCAATAGTATCAAGCACACACAAACCACCAAGATCAAATTGTCAAGATCTTATATAATGTTAATCCTTTCTTTATAAATCAAATATTCATAATTCATGTATATGAGTTGGATTTACATTTAAGAAGACCTTTCTTCTTTCTATGAGCCAAAATTCAAGACACATCTTTAACCATATCTTCATGTCAAGGAGAAAGGGAAGGACAAGCCTCAACTTTTGACACAACCTACAACTAGGAAGAAAGTCTATCACGAGAAAACTTATGTAGCATAGACTTTATTGTTAAGTAGCTACAATATCACAATCCATAGTAGATTTGGGTAGCATAGAAGGAGCATTTGCAAGTGAGCCATTATAGGAGCCAAGGCTACCATCTCCCCAACAAAGGTATATTATTAGAGAGATCTTAAGGGGATAATAATCCTTAAAGTCAAAAAATCATCAACAGTCAAGTGAACAAGAAGACCATTATGGGGACAAATAGTTGACCACAAATCTAAGCAAAGGGAGTGTAGATAATTAATATCAAGCTAGTCAATATTGAAGCACCAAATACAATTGAAGGAAAGACCCTATTAATTAATTGATTAATTTCGAGGCTTCTCTTCCACTATCAAGACAATATCTCTAATAAAATCCTTGAAGATGCCAATGTCAACTAAAATACAAGAATATGCAATGTGCTTAAAGTTAGAAGCTAGGACCACCTCCAAAAAGTAAAAAATAGTGTTTCTAGTATCTTCATAATATGATTCACTCCAAAAAGGGAAGTGGGAGAGGAGGAATTCATACTTGAGTCGAAAGGAAATTAGGGGCCTTTGTGAGGGGTTTGATAGAAGAGTAACAATGCATGAGTGAAAGGAAATTCCTACCTCACATTCAAAATCAATATTCAACACCACCTCCCTATCCTTCATAGTTTTAAAATCCATAACAAGAAACCTTTCACATAAGGGTAAAGCTCTTATTTGAGGATTGTAGCTAGGCCTATTCATGTTCTAATGTTATGAAAGCAATTGAGATCTTTAGATTTCATTAATTAGCCTAGAGATCCATCTTCCCATCATTTGTTTAAGTATATCAAGAAGAGATGTTTAGAAAAGGAAAGTCATTGAGAGATTATATATTAAGGAATGTTCATAATGATTTCTTGGTCCACTACCATATCATTCACTTTTTAAAATAATATCTTTTTTAAGATTTAAAAGAAAATTTTATAAAGTATACTTGTTTATACTTTCTTTAATAGAAGTTTTTTTTGAGTCATTTCAATACTTTCAATCTTTTGTATAGAATACTTAAAGAAATATAAAACAAATTATTCACAAATATTATTTGTATTGCAACCATCACTTTGAGAAATTTTAAACTTTATAGGGCAATTATTAAAACACATAATATGGAAGAATGCAAAAATTACTATTTGAAAGAGAATAAACTACATGATACACTCTAGATCTCTTCCACCTTGTATTGGAAAAATGACAAAAACTGTAATTATATTATATCATGATCACCATTCCTCATTGAGACTTAAAAGGAATAAATACTTTAAAATAGTTGAGAGGTAAAAAATGTTAAGTACTTTGTGGTCTTTGGTTTTTCTACAAGATCCCACATTTCTACAATGAAACATAAAGAGATGGGTCTTTAGAGAAGTCCTTAAAAATTAATCGGTTATCTATAGCGTGTTAAGTGTTATTGGATCCTCTGCCGTACAACACAAGTATTTCATTTAAAGAAACGTTCACTTTGTGGAGGGATTCTTGAGATCTACTCTTGACACTTTGCATCCTTCTAGATTGAAATATTAGTGTAACTTGAGATTGATGATAGCGCTTCCAAGCATTTAGACCCACCTAGGAAACTTTTGTAAGATGAGAAATTTCCTTACTCCACTTTATGTATTGAGAATGGTAATATGGATTTACCTCTTTTCTCTCTTTCTCATCACTAAGGGGTTGATATATCTTCTCTTTTTGTTCCAACTTAATGTTCACATTATTCTTGATACATATTTTAGGCTATAGGTGATTTAATTAAGGATCTATTAAAAATCAAGTCGACATGTTGACAATTTTAGTGACTTCAATATGTTTAAATTTCTCTTACTTCTCATCTATATTTCATTTAGGAGTTCTAACATTATTGTGTGGGATGGAATTATGCAAGAGTATTATGATTCCTTGGTTAGAAACTATAATTTGCATCTTGTTCCATTCTTAGGTGAAGGAAACATGTTTGGACCAAGTAGATATATTAAATAAAATTTATTTCATATGGGTTACAATTGATAACATAGGGACACAATTTGTGGTAAAGGGGTATCCCCAAGTTCTTTCCATTGATTACTCTAAGATCTCTAGACCTATACAATTGCTAGCCTTACAATAAATCATTAATAAGCTAGACATTAAGAGTGTATTCTTTATAGAGACGTTGAGGAGGATATACAAATAGAGAAACCACATGGTTTTTTATATGAATGTTCCTTGGTTTTAAAACATAAAGAATATTTCTAGGGATTGAATTATATCCTTTCAATTTGGTATGCCAAGATGGAATTCTTGTTCATCTATTTTGGTTATACAAAAAACCATTAATGTTAGGAGTTTAATGAATATATTATCTTGTCACATTATTCTCTCAATATTGAGACATCTAAATCTATTTTAAGTTTACCATTGCATATTCTAGTCCCATTGATGATTTTCACTCATACTTTTATATGGCTGACTACTAGCCTATTGGCATGATTGCCAAGTGAAGAAGAATTGTTGTTTGAATTGATTTCAACTAGGTCAAGTTCCCATCAATGCCAAAGGGGGAGATTGTTGACATGATTGGAAAGTGAAGAAGAGTTGTTGTTGGCATTGATGGCAACTAGGTCAAGTTCATTGTCAAAGGGGGAGTTGGATGCTAATAAAGGTAGTCAGTATATTGATCATATTAGTGTGTGTTCATTATCAAAGAGAGTCGTGGAGAGATATATTTCCATGAGGGCTTCACATAGTGAATATGGGTTTTAGCACATGTGTTCATGGCATACTAAATAATCCCCCTATTTTCAAAAAATGTTTCCCTAAAATTATTTTTGTCACCCCTCCCAAATTAAAAGCCCCCCTTTTTTGACCATAGATTGCATTTTTTCATAGTTCGAATTTTTAAAAAAACCTATTTTCACCAAATAGGAAATATAATGAGCTTTTTTAAGGATATTAAACCCCCTAATATGATATAATATTGCCTAGCTAGTGAATCCTCTATGTATGTTTCAAGGCATTTTAGCTTTGATGTTATTAACATATGTTAGAACAAGTTGATATGTCAATATGGAAATAGAGGTTTTGTCTGATAGAAATTGATTGTGTAGTGACATGGTGTGTTCTTTAGGTTAAATTGAAAGCTAGTCTGAAAGAGTTAGGTGATGGATCTCAATGTGCATTTCCTATATCTGCGATATATTTTCTTGACAATTTAATGTAGAATGACTAGTTAGAAGTTGAATATAAAGGTCTACAATGTTAGATTTATTTCATTTCTCCGCAACAACAAGAACTTGGATTTGTAGTGAAAGTCTTGATTTCTATGAAGTTTGTGTCAAGTGCAGAACAACAAACAACATGAATCTTAAATATTGACATAAACAACATTACATCAGTTGAAGTTTGTATACAATAGCTTACAATGTAATATTTTTTGTATTCTATCATCATGGTGATAGGAACCTATAATAGAACTTCATATTCATGGCAATAGAGAATGATGAACTTGACATATAGTGATAGGAACTTTGTACTCAATGATAGATTACTCAAGGGTTATAATAAGTGCATATAATTAACTTGAATGATCTTTAAATGATATATCTAAGATCATGATTGCATTTGGTGTTCAATATGTCACAAGGATGCATATATAAAGATTGAGGTTGTTTCTTTAATATGAACTGTTATGCTCTATAATGTAGAGGTTTTGGACAAGCCACATGATGTTATCTGAATGTAATTTGTTGTCTTTATGAAAGCTATCATTGATACATCAAGATGTTTTCTATGTTGAAAGAAAGTTTGTGGTATAAATGAAGATTCAATTGGAGACTAACCATTTTCAGATACAATGGACATGATGATGAAAAACTATAAAATGATGTTTTGGTATGCTATGTTGGTTGGGGATTGTAATGCAATGACAATAAAGTACATAGTCTTTGTATCAATCTATATATATATTTTTTAGTGAAGATAAAATAGAAAATTATGGTGTGCTTTGATAGGTTGCAGACATAAGATGCTATGAATGATGAATCAAGTTTGATGGTGAAAAAGGATTGAAATATAAAAGTCAATTTTTTACATAGTTTTGTTGAAGATTAAGAGAAGAGTGTTAATGTTGTATTTAAAGACGTAACTAAGAGTTGTATGTTGTCATTTTCTTCATTGTTGTTGTAGATGAGAAGTAAAATATTATCACTAAGCATGTAGTGTTGAAAAGAATGTTTGGTATAGTCTTATTTATCATTTCTGATGAGAGATATCACTACATATCTATATCATGTTCTAGGGCGATTAGTTTTTTATCAATGATTTGTATGGAAAAAGACTAATCCTCTAATTTAATATTGTTCTGAGATCTTATAAGGGGTTGGTGCTCTGAATTGTTCCCATGAGGCTCGGAGTTGGTGCTCCTAAATTGTAAGCAGTGAGGCTTATTAGAGTTTATCTTTGGATTTTTTTTACCCTTCAAGGCTTTTCCACTCATATATCTATTTTATGTGATGTGCATATATTATTCTACTTTCTTATGGTTCGGTTTATTCTTTGATGATATTAATCTTTTTGCTATGAATAGGGATATGCGTGTTGTTTATTGATCAAGTTAAGTTTCTAATATATTTATGTTTTATAGACCTTGAATCAACCCCGCCTCTCAGTGGTCTAGGGTATTCCAACAATTGGTATTATAGCACCAAGTTCCTATCAGAAGACTAACTAACTTAGGTTGGTTTTGTAAAAAGGAATACCATAGGCAAGAAGTGTAGAAATAAAATTGCTTCCAAAAAGGTGAAAAGTCTTTTTTAAAAGTTGTTGATTTTTTAATGATATTGATGCCGAATAATGTCCTCCATAAATAATTTATGAATCTTAGCTTATGGAAGTTCAACTAGTGAATATCAGATTAATCCAGAAATAGATGAAGAGGAAGGAAAAATTAGTCTTGAAGCAAAACTTATTTCTACCTTAGGTGAAATTTAAAACCTTAGATAGGAGAATAAAAAACTTAAGGCATGTCTTCAAGAAATTATTAAGGTTAATAAAGTGGTAGTACAAAATCACAATGAATCTGAAAAGGTTATTGAATTTCTAAAAGTTAAATTTATAGAAAGAAAAAGTGCTAAAGAAGAAATGGGAACAAAATTAAAAGACAAGGAAGAGATTTACAAAAAGATAGAAAATGACAAAGTTATTATTAGTCTGGAGTCTGAAATTGAAGAGAACAAAAGGATAGAAGAAGTTGCATTATCTGATTTGGAATTCAAAACTATTTAGTGTATAAAAATTGGAGGAGAAATGGCTACTCTAAGAAAAGTGTTGGAATCAATGAACACTGAGAGGGGGGGGTGATTCAGTGTTCTGCAATTCACAAATTTATTAAACTGATTCTTATACCACTAGATGTATAAGAATGAAAGTAAAGTGCAAAAACATAACCAATCAACCACAAAAGCATAACACCGGAATTTTTACGTGGAAACCTGGAAAGGGAAAAACCATGATGGAATTGAGACCAACAATATTATTATACTTTGATCAAGAGTATGATAATATTACAAAAAGGGGAATACACTTGCATTCAGGGACATTGCCTAGAGCTCACTACTCAAATACAAAAGAGGGCTACAACCCCGAAGGACTCATTGTCCTAAAAATTATTACAAATGATTACAATAGTATCTTAACTGAAGATTAGTATCTACTAATGAAAAATATTAGTTTCGATTAAGCTCAAGAGTTCTTCCACCACTGTTCTATCTCTCTACTTTGTTCTGCTACTGTGTTATATACCAGAACACTAAAACATTCAATCACATTCACAAAACCTTGCACATTCGCTTATACAATCTCCTCACACTCATACCATCTCCCAAAATGCTCAAATAAATAGCTCTTATATATCTGCATCATTAAAATAAATCAATTCCCATGTTGGCTTCCAAAATCCGAATAACACACAACATGAAACTTGTAACCATTAGTCATCTCAATTCATCCTAAAATTCATATACAGACCTAAACAAGATGATAAAAAGCTTCTGATGTGTCAGCACAATTACCTCAAACTCAACAGCAACCACCAAAATCATCCCAAAGATTCTAGATCACATGTTTCATCACTTAATATCAAAATGACTCTACTCTACCTAAATTATCGGATATCGAACCTTCCATTTCACTCATGAATCAACATCAGATACCAAGAATACAAAATAAGCTACCTCAAATCTTGAATCATCTTCCTCTATTACCGTAACCAAAGTTATGGAACCAAAATCAAGATTTGCACAATATACTCATACTTTGACGGATATTGTATTCCACCCGTAGACTACTAAAATTGTCCTACTTAAATAAATAAATATTTTTTTTTTAAATTATTTTATCCTAAGTCTTCTATTAATTAAATAAATCTTAATTTATTTATTTGATTCCTTAATCCTCTTCTAAGATTTTCCTCATTCAAATAAATACTTTTATTTATTTAAATTATCCCTTCTTAAATTAAAATAAATATTTATTTAATTGATCCCACTTCCTCTATTAATTAAATAAATCTTTATTTATTTAATTAATTCATTAGCCTTTTCTACCCATGACACATGTCACTCATCTCTTAATTCTTCTCTTACCTACCTCCTTTATTATTTTATTATTTCTTCTACCTAACCTTTAATCATAGCCGACCATTTATCTTTGCACCTTGTTGGTAAAAAGATTTGTCACTGTGAATTCTCCTTCAAAATTGACCCGTTTGGCCCAAAATGCAGTGACAACTATTCCAATAGTTGAAGAGATTGCAATCAAACTGCAATCTTCCTTTGCGTTTGAGAGGGGCAACTCCCTTGTAAGATGGGGTATTTGTGATTTTTGTGTACTTTTTACCTGAAAGTAAAATGAGGGGACAAAACTAAAGAAAGGTGAATAATAGAAACCCTAATGGCAGATATACAAACACCAAATAGGATTTCACAAATGATGAAAGATACAAAGGGGGTTTAAGCACAAAACAAGTTTTAACTTGCAATGATGATGAAAGAAGGGTGACATATCTCAACTTATGAAGAGATGGATAACTCTAGCACATCCAAACCAAGATAACAAAGCTTGATTGTGTTTCATTACATCAATTGCATGAAATATAAGCATTTCAATAGATGACAAATTATTTGCACATAGACAAAGATATTACTAATTTGACATAAGAAAAATTAGCAACAATAACTCAAGAAGAACATATAGAACATACGAGCTAAATGCACATCCTTTATTATTTCCATGATATTATACAATTTCCAGAACTCTTTTGTATAAAGTGTAAACACAAAATTCACCAATCTATTTCTTTGAGAATTTCTCCATAGTCTTCCCCCTGTAAGAGTCTCCCTTTACAAATGAATTGGCCTTATATTTATAGGCATCTTGCAATAACTACCTTGATAACCAACTCATAACCACTTTTGGTAACCACTTAATCCAACCACTTTGTGAATTACTTAGAAAAACTTCCTAAATAGCCACTTAGGATAACTAACTTTTGATAACCATTTAGGATAACTACCTTAAGTACCAACTTAGGACAACAACCCAAATAACGACTTCTAATAACTACCTTTTTTTTTTTAAGATAAGTTAGGATTCACCTAACTTTTACAAAGCTGAAGTTCAAAAGCTAACTTTAATTACAATTGGTGATATAAGTCACTTTTACAATAATACAACTTTAAATTTATAACTATGATAAAAACATATGTCATGAGTTATGTTGAGGTACTTCGTCCTCATCCATTTCAATTGTAGTTTTAATCATCTTGCCTTCCAGACATTTTGAGAATATAAAACATATAGGCACCTTTTTTAGAGGAGAAGACAACTCTAAGGCTCCTCGTACCGAGTAAAAGGATCGAGTATTGGAAAATACCAAAAGTTCACTATTAGCAGAATTTTATTCCATGATTATGAAATAATGTTTCTCTCAAGCATCCTTTTGAACAATTCATGATGTCATTTCTATGTTTGTCATGCTATACACATGTCCAACAATGCCTCTCATTTACTTTGAATTCTTGTGTGACAATGTTGATTGCTGGGACATATTTAAAACTAACATCTTTCATAGGCGATTTGAGGAGTATCGGCAATGTTTAACTCTTTGTTCTCCCTCCTCATAGATGTTATGGGATGTGTGAGAATCTTAACTTTGGCAACCTAAGAAGAGTCCCCAACTTGTTGACGATGACCAATATGCCACCTTGAAACCTTTTCTTCGCCTTGTCTATACTTACATTCTGTAAAAAAATTGGGAGATAACATCTACGTGAGGCATTGTGGTGAGTTGATCTAAACTCATTTATATATATGTTGAGAAAGGTATTTGTCGATAAAACATTTGACAAAGTCCTTTATTCTATATTCTTCGATGAATCTTCATGCAATGTTTCAAATCATCTGTTCCAAGTGAGAACGCTAGCACAGGTCGTGAGACAGATACCTTTTATTGAACATTTTCAATAGTCCATTTTGTATAGAATCTACAATCATTTCATTTCATTTCTTGAGATGATATCCCTCTTCCTAGAGGCATTTCGACAAATAGCTCACGTCCCTGGCAATGTTTCCACCTTTCGCATACATGTGTATGCGGGCACTTGCAACTGTAATATTTGATTAAATTCATCTATCCTTGATGTTTAGATGGACGCCTATGAATTGTTCCAAATTAAATGTCTTTGCAAGCCGCGATGGCGAATCGCATACTGTATTTGTTTGGAAGTTACTAAATACTTGTAGCAGATCAATTTTCTCCTTATGCCGCAATTATGCATCCTATGAGATCCACATTTCTTTCAAGTGCACTCGATATGTTTTGATGCATGACTGTAACCCATTCAAGAGCTCCCATTTTAACACGACTGGAGGTGTAATTGCAAAGGCTATAGATTTAAGCCTTGATAAATTAATTTGTTTGAATTTTTGTGAAGCCCTTAAAACAATCATTCTATTCCAATAGAGAAGTTATTGTTTACATGTATATTTATCAAAGCATTTCAATCTACAATACCTAACATAAATTTTCCTCCCTTTATGCTTTCATGGATATCCATAATCCATTTCAAAACTCTCATCTCGTGGGAGGGAAGATGAAAAAGTATGAGAAGTTGCCCTTGTCCTTATAACTAGTTGGTTATAATAACTAACTTTCTCTTTGAACCTTTTCTTTCACAATGAAAACTTATAAAGTGTTCATTCATCGGCAACTTTGGATTCTTTCCTAACTCGCTGAAAAGGTCGATTCATATATAGTTTGATTATCGTTATGCTTGGTGGTAGCCATAATTTTTTCGGTCTCTTTACACTTGCAAAACTGAGAAAAATGGTTGAACGTGAGTATTTTCATCCATTTCAAAGTTAGTTATATTAACTAACTTGTAAATGCATTGGCGACATTGGCAAGAAATGCAACTTGACCAAGTTGCTGAAATATGAATTGTCATAGACGGCTCTTCCTTTTGGTTTTCCACAAATAAACAAACTTGCCTATATATTTCACCTGTCCTTCACACCTTCACTCCATTGGTGACTTTTGAGAGTGCCTCAAGTTGGCGATATTTGAATTCTTACTTTGAGATAATGAACCCAAGTGCATCGGTTTCTTTATTAGCTCGAGGCAATTTACTACAATTGTTTTGAAGTCAAAATAACTTAATAAGTTCAACTTCTTTAGAAACTCTCAACATTGTCCAACACAATGATAAAACTAGGTATCAGCATTTTCATAGACTAAAACAACTTGCCCTCCACTCCTATCAAGTACTTTAATGATTCAGCAATAAAATCTCTTTTCAAAACTTGACCAACTCCTCGGTCTACGATTTAGGAAAATCTAGCAACAAAGGTAAAAGGGTCGACACTCTTCATTGACACCAATACTAATTTGATCGAGGCAGTGCAAGATTGACTTGGGAGCTCTTATTTTGATAATCATTGACACAAAAATTTAAAATTTGCCAAGTTTGAAAATAGGGATAACAGTTGGCTCTGACTGGGAACAAGGACCGTAAGGAATGTAGGATGAACGCAAAGGTTTTGCAGATGATTGGTGGCTTATCCATTGGGCAATAGAGTCAAGGGGAATCAACAAAAGACACCAACTAGAGAGACTAGACACAAACCAAAAATGGGACGAATAAAACCAAAACATCAAACTAAATATGTACATGGTAGGCAAAGCCTACCTCAAATTTCTCCAGGATGGTCATACAAAGCCATTTATAGGTTGGGAGAAATAGAAATGTGTCCAAAAAAGTGATGAGCATTTGTGTAACTCCTGGAAGCTCCATAGGTTGAGAAGACCAATGTGTATAAGATAAGATATATCTTTGACCAACAGACCAAACAACCACACCTCATTGTAAATCTTTGGACTCTCTTCAAAGATTTGGGTACCACTTTCTGTGATACTGGTTATGTGTTCTGGCATCATGTTAATCATATCAACCTTCTCTATCTGAAGATCTTTTTGATGATTTGGATTGAAAAATATTCACCCATGAATCAGACAGGCTTCATATAGCTTGTTAGATGAAGAAACTTGTGTAGGCACAATCATCGAATCTTGTTCTTGAGTATCAACTTGAGAATAATTTATAGAAATACACTTATCTAAAAACAAAGGATTGAGATAGACACTTTCATAGAAGAAGAAATCATCATTTGAATACTTCAAACACCAATCTAGGATACACACATTATGAGAGTTAACTTCATTGACTTCCTTCATTAGATCATCCGTTACCTCATTCCTTTCTTTACTATTGGCACAATTCCTAAAGCTATCTTCTGATATAGGTGAGTCTTCATGATCTAAAGATTTAAAAAGTGGATTTTTGTGAACTTTGAATTCTCCATTAGGAATATATTGCACTTCCACTGAGGTTGATACACCTACATAGATTCCACTTTCAACTTTCTCAACAATATCCATATAGCCTTTTATATTCTCTTGACTTGAGGATTATTCTCCATGACATTCTTCATGAAATTTGAAAACTTCATACTCAAGTTTCATGCATGATAAAGATTGGATTCTTAGTGATTCATCTTCTTTCACTTGGGGCTGATCTGGAAGTTCATCAATATCTTCAAATAAAAATGTTTCCATTTCTGAAGGAAAAGAATAAATCCGTAAATTTTAACTTGTAGTTGCCTCTCCATTGGTCATGGTAATGAAAGGTTGCTTAGAAGTCACTGAAACTTTGACATCATCAATGCTACTATCATCTCCATTGATTGGTGATGGAATAATAGGAATATCTTCTCCACAAAGGAAGTAATAATCTAAATGTTGGTATTTTGATAATGTTTAAGTTGTGATTGTCATTTATGGACACACTCTTATTCTATGTATGAGTTATTCTCCACCGGTAATATGTGTTGTGTTGTTCACACTGGTATTATATGCCATTGAATGTATATTCTTTGTTTATAGAAGACTATCAGTGCTTTGCAGAAGATGCTTACCAGTCAAAGCATGACCGAAGACCTCAAGCGGTATCAAGACATCAAGCGGTATGAAGACCTCAAGTGGATCGAGGACCCCTAGCGACAGTTTATCTTTTTGATCGAAACACTATGTTCCAGTTTACCAGTCTTTGTTTATCGATAATAGGTATACTATGCTAAACTGGTATAATTGTAAAGTGTGATTACCTATCATCCACCGACAGTTTAGCAGTGTTTATGTGTCGTGTTACCAAATATGTCTAGATGCACTGTACCTAGAAAATTGTAGTCTAATCTTATTGGACTGACATGAAATCAGATTCCTATATGAGGACATCATGTCTAGGGTTTTGGAGAGTTGAGATGTGCGAGTATTGTAGAACATATTAGGTCTATGCAAAAAGGGTATCTCACTATAGAGATTGTGAGTGCAAAGGTTAGAAGACTATAGTAATGCTGCAATACATTAACAGAGAACTATCAAGGATCTAATCAAGCATTTTGTGCTACTTTCTAGATCATTCACTTGTTGATTACTAATCTCTATGACAAGTTTGAAACCGTTAACTGAGTAGGCCTAGCTAAGCCTGTTGTAAATCCTCTAACAAGGTGATTCACAGTTGTGGATCTGAAATCCTTTAACAATGTAGTCTTTAACAGGACTTATCTCCTAATAGAGATATGGATTCCTAATAGGATCTGTTATGGTGAAGAACATTGTAAGGCCTTAACCAGTCAAGTTACTATTCTATAGATAGTTGACTTTGTGACTTTTACTCACCGTGGTTTTTCCCATTTGGGTTTCCACGTCAATATATCTTGTGTTATGGTGATTTTTCTTCTATGGGTGAATGCTCTATTTTATTTGTGGCTTGTTTATGTTTTAACCAGTTTGTTGTTTAACCTACTACACCGGTCTGCTGAAAAATTGTTTAAGAATTTGTTTAATTTTTTAGGCATACTAATTCACCCCCCCTCTTAGTATTCATCAATTGGTATTAGAGCCAACCTTTCTATAATTATAACCACCTGGAAGGAGATATGGGGGAATACAGCATGAGAGAACTCACTCACCGTCTGACTAAGTCAGAGAGAGCCTATGATGAACTCAAGATCAAGTATAAAGCCTCTTTAGCCAAGAGAAGAGAACTTGTTGAGCAATGGATGGAATTTACTAAAAATAGCTCTTCTGATGAAGCAGACATGGAGGCCCTAGTCAGAGAAGTGGAGAAACTAAATAAATCCAAAACTAACCTAAGGAGGGAGTTGAAAGGACTGACTATCAAGATGAGTCAGGAGCTAGAAAATAGAAGAAAAGCTTAAGATTTTGTGAAGGACAAGGAACCTGAGATCTCTAAGTTGAAACAAAAGATTGGTGCCATCAATGCTCATCCACAAGATAGTAATGAAGAGAAAGAAGAAATACAAACAGAACTAAATGCTGCTATCTCTCAGAATGAAACCTTGATGAAAACTAATGATGCTTTTTCCAAGGAACTTGCTGAGTCAAAGGAGATACTTGCAAAGTTCAACCAGAGTGCTGCTAAATTGGAACAAAAGTTGGAATTAGTGAAGCCATCAAAGGATACCATCGGACTTGGTTTCTCTACATATGAGGAAGGGGAAACCTCTGCAACCAAGAGTAAAGCACCAAAAGAGAAATTGATACCTAAGAACAACAACAAGAGAAAAGGTAAGCTAAAGTTTAAACTTGTATGCTTCAACTGTCATAAGGAAGGACATACTGCCAATGTATGTAGGAGCAAGGCTTACAATAATTTTCCTTACATGCAAAAAAATGTGGCTAGAACTGGTAGGTTTAATGGTCACTGTTTGGGCATAGAGATTTTGAGTGTAGGTTGGTTATGAAAAACTCTGGAAGTTATGCACCAAGATCTAAAGGAGTTGTCATGGAACCTCCTATGAATCGGAACCCAAACTGGTACAGAACCTATGACCACTGATCAAATGGTTATGGAGCGGAAAATAATTTGAGAGCAACTTGTTTGAACTATCGTGGTAGCGGTCACACTGCTACAACATGCAGAAGGAAGAATGGAAATGTGAACACTGGACCATGGAGAACACCTGGTATGGTATTGTAAAGCAGAAAATCGCGATCGAACCCTAGTTGCTCTCCCCTCTTCCAACTCCGAGGAGAGAGAAGGGAGATTCACTGGGGTTGATGGTTTTCACTTAGGGGAGAGACTTTACATTCAAAAGAGGGGTTGAAACCCACATGATCCAATCCCACGCAATGCAAGATTGGATGCTAAATGAGTCTCAAGGGTTATGACAGCAAGGCTACCCTCTTTCGTAAAGAATGTTGATAGAAGAATTAAGCTAGGAATGCATAGAAAGTGACAAAGATTCGCTTATAAACTGAGATAGGGATATAGGATGAAGCTGCGGACCTGGAATTAGCAGTAAAATGTCGATACGGTGCTGTCTGTCCTGCAAATTTGAGCAAAAGTTGACAGGACGATGGTGCTCGGCGCCACGGTCCTCCGAAAAATCCGCGAAATGAAGGGGGATCTGTTCGTCTCTGCACAAGGATTCCAGATCTTCAATTTCAGCCGCGTACCTGCAACCTACACATAGAAAAGCGAAGACGATTGGGGGGTTAGGGATTAGGGGTTTTCCTTTAGGTCAAAACCCGGTTTTGGAATTAACCAAGAAATGAGCAATGCTATAAATGTAAATGTCTGTAATGTAAAACAAGTACTAATACCTTGTTGTAAGGATGTTTGTATCCTTATGTGCGAAGGTATAGATGTTGTATGTTGTATGTTGTAGTAGTATGTAGTAAGTGATCTCCTCTTCAATGGTTGAATCCTTGTCTTGAATGCAACACTTGGCCTTGAATGGAGACTTAGAATGATCAATTGCTTGAAAGAATGCTTGAATGCTTGAATGCTTGAATATAGTTTCCATGCTTTTTCCCTCATCTATCTTTCTTACCCAATGAGAGAGGCAAATGTAGTTTATATACTTGCCAATTAGGGTTAATAGACTAATTTTCCCGACCTTAGGCCGACCAGGAAAGTTAATTTTCCAATTTGCAAACATAAAGACCCGAAGTCCAAAAGAGACCGGGCCCAAAATAGGACCCAGGGACTAGGGCGCTGGGCGCCATGGTCCTGGGGACCAGGGCGCTGGGCGCCATGGTCCTGGGGACCAGGGCGCTGGGCGCCCTAGTCCTGAAGGCGCTGGGCGCTCTGGTCCCACCTCCCGGGACAGCAGGGTGCAAAGGAGGTTCAGGCCAGGGTGCAAGAAAATGCAGTTTTTGGTGTCATAATCAGGTTTCGGGGTCTCCATTCAGGTTGCGTGTTGCGTCGCCATCGTGAAGACCAAAATGCAGTCGAAATTGCAAGTGTCACAATTTTAGGACGCTACATTTAGCCCCCACTTTAGCGGGAGTATAAGCGTACGCTCATACTTCCGGTAAAGTACAAGGAAACAACATTGAAAGACTTTCACCACGTCAAGGAGGCAAGATACACCAAGCCCCCAGTGGACTAACGATCTTACGACTTCGATTGAAAAAATAAAAGGGAAGATCACGAAGGAGAACCATGATTGTCAGTAGTAAGGTTCCCTCACTATGAGTCATGCAAGAGAAATACCGAAAATTTTCAAGGCAAAGCTGAGTTCGCCAAGAAATTTTCAAGTATCTTGAAAAGATATGAACGAGATGTATGCCCCCCTACATTAAAGCGATCGCACACGCCTCACCGGGGGTGATTGCTTTAAGGTAGTGATACATATAAGAAATGAGAAAGGAGCACGTTATCACAAGGATTTAGCCCCCAAGTGTGAGATAAGCCCAAGGATAATAGATACAAAACACAAAGCACGAGGTGACTTCGCTTTCCTCGGGGTCAGTATGCTGTATGATAATTCACGTATATCATATGTATGTATGCATAATTGTTCTTCATTCCCCAATCAAGGAAGGTCACCTAGAAGAAGGGAACACATGTGTCTTTTGAGTCAACATGAGAGAGATCGAGAGATCTCAATGCTTTGCATCGTCCTCAAGTAGACAACACTAAGGACAACAAAATAGAAGAATGAGAATAACATATAGAAGAAGTAACAAAAGAGAGGGGGAGAGAATCTGCTATGCTAATGAACTAGTCTAGCACGTCATCTACCCCTCGATCTTGCTGATCAATGTTTCGGGAAGGCAGGGAACACGCTAGAGGAGGAACATCCAACACAGCAGATGGAGCTATCACAAGATCCAAAAAAGGGCTATGTTCATATCCCAAGCCGCGGTGTTCTTGTCTAGGAGCTAGGATAAGTGCTTTAGAAAATTCATTAGATAAATGGTTATCAATATCAACAAGTTCATATTCACTATCAGAATGAACAGGAGAAACATTTGCATCATGAATAAAATTTTCATCTATATCATCATCAAGATTTATAAAAATAGGATCTTTAACTCGCACAGGATCAAGACCATCATGCATCTTATGTTTAGGAGATTTAGGCTCAATTTCTGGCTGAGGAGAAAATGGAATAATGCTTGTTGAAGGTGTTTTTGGAGATTGCAAAGTTTGAGAAGCAGCTACTTGAGCTATAAGACGACGCTTTCGTCGGCGTTCACGTGCAGAACGATTTCGTCTAGTCTTAGTAGGAAGTGAAGAAGATTGAGGAGGAATGTTCTCATCCTTATCACTTGGGTGTTTAGGTTGTGGTCTCTTAGGCTGGATAATAGGAGAAGAAGAAGGTCTCTTCTCTCTATAAAAAGAAGGAGGAGGAACTGCTCCATATAAAGGAGGAATTTTTGGTTTAGGAAGGAGACCAAGTCCATCATGACGAGGAGGGATAGGTCTACTTTTAGGAAGTTTATTAGATATAGACATAGTCACATCCATAGGGATGGGTTGGGAATCTTCTTGAGGAAAGACATTAGTTTTATCTTTCAAAGGAAGAACTTCCTTCTCAAGAATGATAGGAATGTCAAGTTTGGGTGTTCTAGGTTCACTTTGAGATAGGATCATATCTATTTTCCACTTTTGATAAGATTTGAAAAGATGATCACTTCGCGGAGGAAGAGATTGGAATTGTTTAGGCCAAAAGTAATCAATAGGAACGCTAGAAGTTCTTTCAGCTGGTTTAAAGAGACTATGATTGACAGTAACAACTTCACCATTATGGGGAAATTTCAAACACTTGTGAATAGGAGAAGCAATAGCTTTCATGGAAGATAGCCAAGGATAGCCAAGCTTCACACGAAATTGTTCGGAAGATGGAATAATAGCAAAGTTCACATCAAGGGATTTGTTATGGACCTCAATAGGCAATGTAATAGAACCAGTTGCAGGAGAAGAAAATGCATCAAATAGTTTCACAATCACATCTGTTTCATCATATATCACTTGATTCAATTGCAAAGTAAAAAGAAATTCTTCAGTAATAACATTAACCATGCGCGAAGGATCAATAAGTACTCCACGGCAAGGTGTATTCTTGACTTTTGCAACTATGTATAAAGGACCATCAGGTGCCCTAATGATTTCACTGGAATCAAATGTGATGGAAGGTTCTTTAGGGATTTTCTACTGCTCAACAAAGTTAATCACATTCGGAGTCATAGACACAAGACCATCAGATGAAAAAGAGGAATCATTAGTCTCAATCGCATTAGAGGTATGAGAAGGTAATGGATCAGTGAAAATCTGAAGATTTTGATTAGGAGGAGCTACAGATGTATTGCCTTTATCATTCACTCCAGAAACAGAAATAGTATTATTATCAATCAAATCTTGAATTTTACCCTTTAAAGAAAAACATTTTTCAGTATCATGCCCAGGTTGACGATGAAATTGACAAAAAGCTTTGTTATCAAAATAAGGTGAAGTAATCTTTGTAGGATCAATTTGTCTTATAGGAGGAAGAGTAAGCACATTTTGTTCCAATAACTTATTCATAATACTATGCAATGATTCATTCAAAGGAGTATACTTTCTTTCTTTCTTGAAAAATTTAGAAATAGGAGGCACACCTGATGCTGCATTCACATTGTTGTTGATGATGTTTTCATTGAATTTGATGGAATCTCTGTTCGGTTTAAACTTCCCAAATGGTTGTTGACTGCTATCACCCTTATCACTCGGAGCCATAGGATGTGATTGTTCCATTTGACTCACAGTCAGTTGATAATTGTGAAGAGTTGCACACAACTGTTGGAAAGAAGTAAACTAAGAAAATAGAAGTTTGTCTCGAATATCTTTTTGTAAATTAGACATAAAGATTCTTTGAATATCATTGTCAGGCACTGGAAAAGAAATTTGAGCATACAAATGATTATATCTACCAATGAAATCAGTCACTTTTTCTTTAACACCTTGTTTACAATGCATTAAATCAATCAAAGTAACTTTAGGACTTATATTGTTTTGAAATTGTTGAATGAAAGCATTTGCAAGTTGTTCGAAAGAAGTAATAGAATAGGAAGACAACGAGCAATACCATTGTAGGGCTTTGTCTCTTAATGTTCTAGTAAACAATTTTGCAAGCAACCTTTGGTCATAAGCAAAATCGGTACATATTGTTTGAAAAGTCTTAACATGTTTTAGAGGATCACCCTTACCATTATAAAGCTCCAAATGTCGAATTTCAACATGTTTAGGGGGAATAGCTTGAACAATGTCAAGAGAAAGTGGGCTCGCAACATCAAATGTGGGCACACTAAACTTAGATTGATTCATAGAGGCAATTTGTTGCTGTAAAGAAGAGACAGTTTGTGCAAGATTGTTAATGGTCGCTTCAGTCGAAAAGTTCATATTAGATGTGTTAGATTGTGAAGGAGGTGTTATGTTATTGAAAGAAGGTAGAGAGTAAGGTGGTGGGACACTATGATAGTTAGTCATAGGAGATGATTGGACAGGAGGAACACTACAAGGAGGAACGGAAAACGAATTGCCCCCTTGCGTCATGTTCATTTGTGGAGATATAATAGGCACACTCATTGAAGGAATGAATGAAGAAGTCAGATTGAATGAAGGAAGAGGGTTAATTGAAGAAGAAGGATTGCCCCCATCACCGGTGATCACAGGAGGAATGTCTTGTGTAGAAGTAGCCATTATGTTTGATGTAAAGGTAGGTATGCTAGCAATAGAAGTCATCAAAGGAATAGAATGATTGACTTGAGTAGGAGGTTGTGTATAACCCAAATTTTCAGCACAACTCTTCATAGGCATCACATTCGAATCCACAATGTGTGCAATACCACACAAAATATCAATTCCATTCTTATCACTTTGAAGCATACGTTTTAGACCCTCAATTAAAGGAAGAGCTTGACTATCGGGGTATTCTTGAGACATCCATTGTCGAAAATCGTCAAATTGGTTATCCAATTTCGAAATTTGTTCTTCAGAAACCTCATGGAGAGCTTCTTCATCATTAGGAGGATTAGAGGAATTACCCATGTCCTCGTTAAAAAGGCTATTCAAATTAGGTTCCATCTCCTCGGTAATTAAACCTCGGAAAGACTTAATTCTACGGCTTCGTCTAACGGGAATAGTGTAAGTAGGGCTTATTGTTGTAAAACTCATGCACTAGAGAGAGAGAGAGAGTTTTGAATTTAAAGGTAGCAATTTTCAGTAAAATCAGCCAATCTTCCAGATTTAAGCTGTTAAATACAATCAGGACAATCTCCCAAAATTTCAGAAAAAATGTCAGGGACCGTGGCGCTTCGGAGTGCACACGGTCCTGGCAACTTTTTTCGAAATTTGCAGGGATGAAAGTTATGATGATTTTAGAGCTAATCTGAAAAAATTGAGTGGTTTTACGATCTGTAGATAGGCCAAATTAAAGTTGCAATCTCGAAATTGAACCCTACCAAGATTGTCGAAAAATGCAAAATTTGAATTTTGAAAAAGAGAGGGAAACTGAAATTTTGAATTTTATGATTTTAGAGGGAATGTCAAGAGCAATGCAAATTTTGAAATTTAAAAATTGACTCAATTTCATGCAAAATTCAATTTTGAAAGCGGAAATCAAAGTTGTTGTAATTAAGCACTTAATTTCCAAAGTCACAAATTGCAAGAATTTGAATAAATCACTGAAATTTCGAATGAATGCCAACACCCTTTTCAGATTTAGGATAGTAAGAACACAATTTTGACACAAAATTTCAATTTCAATGATTTTTGAATGTTTAGAAGCCTCAATCCAAGCAATCGCTAAACCAACTTTGACTATAATTTTGAAGGTGTTAAAATTGATAAAATCAGCCAAAATTCTAGATTTTAGCAGGAAAATATAGTAAGATCTAGCTCCCGAAATTTCGGAAAAAATGTCGGGGACGATGGCGCTCGGAGTGCACACGGTCCTTGCAACTCTTTTCCAAATTTTCAGGGATGAATGATATTGTGATTTTATTGCGGAATCCAAAGTTACAGCTGATTTGGAAATGTTTTGATCAGTGAAATTGTCGGACAAAGGTTGAATCAAGAGGGTTTCAAAAATTAGGGTTTTGACACTTAACCACTTAATTTTCAAAATTAAAGCATAGATATGAATTGATAATTTGTAATAGAAGGGCAGATCTGAAACAAGCATTAACATTTAAACATTTCACAAGTTTAATTACTTAAAAAGAAAATTTAGGGTTTTTATGCAATTAACCTCTAAAATTTTGCAAAAGATCAAACATGGAAATGTAATCAAGGAATCCAATTTTCAGATCTAACTATGAATAATCAGAAAGGATGTTCATGTCGGGTTCACCAGAATGTAAAGCGGAAAATCGCGATCGAACCCTAGTTGCTCTCCCCTCTTCCAACTCTGAGGAGAGAGAAGGGAGATTCACTGGGGTTGATGGTTTTCACTTAGGGGAGAGACTTTACATTCAAAAGAGGGGTTGAAACCCACAAGATCCAATCCCACGCAATGCAAGATTGGATGCTAAATGAGTCTCAAGGGTTATGACAGCAAGGCTACCCTCTTTCGTAAAGAATGTTGATAGAAGAATTAAGCTAGGAATGCATAGAAAGTGACAAAGATTCGCTTATAAACTGAGATAGGGATATAGGATGAAGCTGCGGACCTGGAATTAGCAGTAAAATGTCGATACGGCGTTGTCCTGCAAATTTGAGCAAAAGTTGTCAGGACGATGGCGCCCGGTGCCACTGTCCTCCGAAAAATCCGCGAAACGAAGGGGGATCTGTTCGTCTCTGCACAAGGATTCCAGATCTTCAATTTCAGCCGCTGTACCTGCAACCTACACATAGAAAAGCGAAGACGATTGGGGGGTTAGGGATTAGGGGTTTTCCTTTAGGTCAAACCCCAGTTTTGGAATTAACCAAGAAATGAGCAATGCTATAAATGTAAATGTCTGTAATGTAAAACAAGTACTAATACCTTGTTGTAAGGATGTTTGTATCCTTATGTGCAAAGGTATATATGTTGTATGTTGTAGTAGTATGTACTAAGTGATCTCCTCTTCAATGGTTGAATCCTTGTCTTGAATGCAACACTTGGCCTTGAATGGAGACTTAGAATGATCAATTGCTTGAAAGAATGCTTGAATGCTTGAATGCTTGAATATAGTTTCCATGCTTTTTCCCTCATCTATCTTTCTTACCCAATCGGAGAGGCAAATGTAGTTTATATACTTGCCAATTAGGGTTAATAGACTGATTTTTCCGACCTTAGGCCGACCAGGAAAGTTAATTTTCCAATTTGCAAACATAAAGACCTGAAGTCCAAAAGAGACCGGGCCCAAAATAGGACCCAGGGACCAGGGCACTGGGTGCCATGGTCCTGGGGACCAGGGCGCTGGGCGCCCTGGTCCTGAAGGACCAGGGTGCTGGGCACTCTAGTCCCACCTCCCGGGACAGCAGGGTGCAAAGGAGGTTCAGGCCAGGGTGCAATAAAATGCAGTTTTTGGTGTCATAATCAGGTTTCGAGGTCTCCATTCAGGTTGCATGTTGCGTCGCCATCATGAAGACCGAAATGCATTCAAAATTGCAAGTGTCGCAATTTTAGGACGCTACAGGTATGCTATCATTGCAAAAAATTGGGACACACTGCCAAAGCATGTAGACTAAGAAAGAATCCATTAAGAGATATATCAGTTGACCCAGGAGGGAAGATTGATGTTGAAACTATTCAAGAGGATATAGATAAAACTTGGAAAAAGAAAGCAGAAGAGAAGCCATGAGATGTACCAGTTTCTGCACCCAGTGTGGAGACCCCTGAATCGACAAACTAAGCTTCCAAAATCTTAGGGGGAACATATCGGTAATAATGTTTTGAACCCCTAGAGTATATCAGTAAAGTGCCTTTATCGGTATTGGTTACCTATCGACCGACATAAGAAATGAAGTGGTAAAAGGAAAAGTTATGGTTTGTGCCCTAACAATGATGTATTTATTATGGTAGGTAGGAGCATATTTAAAAGTGACTTTCATCGTCATTTTTACTTACCTATTTTTGAAGAAGAATTTTTCTATCTTGAGCAGAGAAAAAAGACTGATTCATCTTGCATTCAAAATAATTCAAAAAGATATCTCGCACAAAATTTTGCAGCCATTTAGAGTGGAGGTCAGAGTGGTAAGAAAAGCTTTTGGAGAAGTGTGTTGCGTTTGACATCGATGTACCCTAGTTTGAAATCAGCAAAACCTAGTTTGGAATAAAAAGGTATTTTTCGTCGAGTCACTCTCATAATTTGAAATTATCTAGATATGGCTTCTACATCTAAAATCCCTTCTAGTTCTAGCGAACCTAAGGAACCATCTGATTTTCTTAGGTAAAAGGTGAAATATAATACCCTATCTCAAATTCCTGCTGGAGTCATTGTTGAAGGGGATGTTTTAGAATATATTGATTGCAAACTAGAAGAACTAGGGTCTCTAGTGATTCACTCCCAACTGAGTCTGTTTTGTGGAGATGATAAGAAGATAAAACCTGAGTACAACATAATCGGGAAGAATAAACTTCACAATGCAGTATATTTTCTTGAGGAATTTATAGAAGAACACACTAGGATTATTCTAAGTAGGGTTCATGGTTACAAGATGTACCTTGAGCAAACCCATGATATAACACCGGAGGCAATTCATGTCATGACCGATTTCTGCAATGTTGGGGAAGTGCCTGTTCTTCCCAAGATCACCAAAACCAAAATGACAAAGGTCACCAGTTTTGTGAGGGACTAGCAGGAAATGACTATAAACGCCATAAAATATGACTTGATGAAATATGCAAGCATGGTAATCAGTTATAGAGTATTCTATGCTAGCAGAATGAATTCTATTCCTACAACTATAGTGCATGCCGCTTATAGGATGATCAAGGAGAATACAGAATATGACTTATGTACTTGCATGCAAAACTAACTCATGGAGAACCTGAAGTCCATCAAAGTGGACAAAACACTGAGGTTTAAGTTTGGTCAATTGCTTGTCGATTTATTTTTCTATTTTCAAGGATATTTTCCAGGAGTTGGTGATGTTCAATGGTCGAGTGACCTTCCAGTTTCCAAACAAATAAAGGAGAGTTTGCAAGTAGTGGGATCTGCGTATCTAGAGACTCTGAACAAGTATTTTGATGAGTTCGGACTAAAGATGAACCAGAGAATGAGAATATCTGGTGATCTAGTTAAAAAATATGAGGATGATATCTGTTTCACAATCAAAATAGATCATTACATAGTGCAAGTAGTTAAGCCTAGAGAAGATGAAGTTGAGCCTATAGGCTATGAAGTGGTAAATGATATACTCACAGGGTATGCCTCTACCCTACTTGCTTCACCATTGGATCCAACGAAGAAGAGGACTAGTACTTATTCCGAGAGTATCAAATCTATTGAAGTACCGAACC
The DNA here is from genome assembly GCF_030272615.1 of Cryptomeria japonica. NCBI lineage: Eukaryota > Viridiplantae > Streptophyta > Pinopsida > Cupressales > Cupressaceae > Cryptomeria > Cryptomeria japonica. The sequence continues at coordinate 755,491,503 of NC_081407.1, read as the reverse complement.
AGAAAAAGAGTAAAGCAGTGCCATCGGTATCGACACCAGTTACATCTGCTGCCAGTCCTAGAGTGACCAAGAGGTCACCAGCCAAAAAGAAACTGGAGGCTATTCCACCAAAGGTATTCAGTAGGAAGAGAAAAACCAAGAATAACTCATAGGATTTAGAAGGCATTGAACCGAAGGTAGAAATGAAGAAGATAAGGCAATCAAGCAAGAAGACGAAGTCAACTAGTAATGTACTAGCAACCTCTGCACCGGTAAGTATACATGTTGCTTCTTACCAGTCGATGACACATTTTCAAAGAATTATGAAGAACATTAAAAGGAAAGTACTTGATGATTTAAAAGACTATTTTGATGATCTTAGCGATAGTGAAAAGGAAGAAGTAGAGCTAGAGGCCATTAAATATTTGTGTAAAAATGATCGATCTCCAACCGATATTAAGACTATTGTTTCTAGTTCTTTATATGATTCTTTGGACAACAAATGGCACATTGTCATAGAAAAAGAACAAGCAATTAGGGAATAATTATTTTCCAATTATTTTCCTGATGCCTCTAATTCATAGTTGTTTGAGATTCTTAATCAGTACAAAGGTACCTTTTTCTTAAGAAGGAGAAAACTTCTGAAGTAGAAAAGGACACCCATTTGCGAGCTAAAGAAGCTATTAAAATGAAACAGGTAGCTGAACACAATTGGTAGGTTGAACAAGCGCCTGACCTATCCATAGTCAAACTGGATGAAATCTTTGATAGTCTGGGTGAAAGAATAGCATAACAAAATCACCCCATTGATTTTGATGCACTAGATGTTGAGGACACCACTCTAGAGAAAGAGAAATTGGTAAAAGAGAAAGCTGAGAAAGAAAAAAAAGAGAAAGTGAGACAAGAGAACAAGAGAGCAGAGAAGGAAGATGAGAAGAAGAAGGAAGATGAGAAGAAAAAGAAAGATGAGAGGAAAAAGGAAGAAGAGAAAAGGAGGGAAGAAGAGTGGAAGAAAGAAGAAGAGAAGAAGAGAGTGGAAGAAGAGAAAGAGAAGGCCACCAAGGTAGTCAAGGAAAAAGAAGAAGAGGAGAAGAAAAGACAAGAGGAGATCAAGGCAAAGGAAGGAGGACAAAATCCTAAGGCAACCAGAGATCAAACCAAGCAGGTTGATCCTTCCGGTCCCACCGATTTGACTCTTGCCTATCTTACTCAATCGGTTGATGAAAGTGAGCTACTAAGGAGAATTCAACTAGCTCAGGTTAGATTAGAAGAACTGAGGAAAAAGAAAGAACAGGATGTCATTTAATTTGATGTTGACACTCTTTCCAATCTAATCCCTAGTACTAACCTTCCCAATACTGATTCCTCGCTAGCCAAGTTAAAACTTCTTTGCATAGTAGTAGATGATCAAGTGCAATCTTTAGAAGAAGTTTCCCAAGTTTCTGTGAAGAAGAAGCATGAAAAAGCTCTGAAAGTTTCATTAGTAAATAAAATGGATGTAGATAGAGAAAAAATACTTAAGAAGAAGGATGATATAAGTTTAGCTATGGGTGAAGGTAACCTACTCTTGAGCAAAATTTGCCAACCTTGCATGTTTTGTGATGGTGCTCTGAAAAAGAAGAGTCAGCTCCAATCGGAGTTACATAAGTATATCGGAAACTTCAAATTGGCATATGATTTGTTCACAGTGTATGGACAGACTGTTCACACTCACCAGCATCAAATTGCAAATATTGACTCAGAGATTTACAAGCGGACTTAAGATCTGTCGAAGCTCCAGTTGCTTCTATTACCTAAATTGCAGGTTCTTCAAAAGTGCTTCTTGAAATTGGAGGCTATTACTATAACATAGGAGATGAGTGCTATCGATGAAATGGAAGAATTATCCTTCCAGATGAAGAATGCAAATGAAATTACTTCCTCACTTCTTGATTCATGGTCTTCAGACATGAAGAATTTTCTGAAAAACTTTAAATCTCTTTTTGAGAAGTTTTACTCTTTATTGTCATGAATATATACTTTGTTTTTATGTTATGCAATATAACTTTGTGAAAAAGGGAGTGTTTGCATTACTTTGTCATTGTTGGCAAAGGGGGAGTAGTATTGAAAATTTTATGCACATACTTGGAATGTCTGCAAAGGGAGTAGTGTATATGCTTAGGCGGAGTAATTTTGATTATGGCATCTATTTTTGTTTTGTAAGCACTTAGATGTCCAAATTTTCCTAAGTGTTGCCATCAATGCCAAAGTGGGATATTGTTGGTATTTTAATAATGTTTAAGTTGTGATTGTTATTGATGGACACACACTTATTTTATGTATGAGTTATTCTCCACCAGTAATATGTGTTGTGTTGTTCACACTAGTATTATATGTCATTGAATGTCCTATCTTTGTTTATAGAATACTATCGGTGTTTTGAAGAAGATGATTATCAGTCAAATCATGACCGAAGACCTCAAGCGGTATGAAGACCTCAAGCGAATCAAGGACCCCTAGTGGCAGTTAATCTTTTTGATCGGAATACTATGTTCTAGATTACCAGTCTTTGTTTATCGGTAATCGGTATACTGTGCTAAACCGGTATAATTGTAAAGTGTGATGAGTTATCATCCACTGACACTTTAGTGGTGTTTCTATGTCATGTTACCAAATATGTCTGGATGTACTGTACCTAGGAAATTATAGTCTAATCTTATTGGACCCACATGAAATCAGATTCCTATATGAGGACATCATGTCTAGGGTTTTGGAGAGTTGAGATGTGCGAGTATTATAGAACAGATTAGGTCTGTGGGAAAAGGGTATCTCACTATAGCGATTATGAGTACAAATGTTAGAAGACTGAAGTAATGCTGCAATGCATTAACAGAGAATTGTCAAGGATCTAATCAAGCATTTTGTGCTACTTTCTAGATCATTCACTTGTTGATTACTAATCTCTTTGAAAAGTCTGAAATCCTTAACCGAGTAGGCCCAACTAAGCCTATTGTAAATCCTTTATCAAGGTGATTCATAGTTGTGGATCTGAAATCCTTTAATAGGGTAGTCTTTAACAGGACTTATCTCCTAACAAAGATCTGGATTCCTAACAAGATCTATTCTAGTGAAGAACATTATAAGGCCTTAACTGCTCTGACCTTAACCGGTCTGGTTACTATTCTGCAGATAATTGACTTGTGAGTTTTAATCACCATGGTTTTTCCCATTTAGATTTCCACGTCAAAATATCTTGTGTTATGGTGATTGTGCTTTTGTGGGTGAATGCTCTATTTGCTATTTGTCTTGTTTATGTTTTAACCAGTTTGTTGTTTAAACTACTACACTGGTCTACTGAAAAATTGTTTAAGAATTTAGTTAAATTTTTAGGCATGCTAATTCACCCCCCACTCTTAGTATTCATCACTAAAGCATTGAGAAACCAACAGGGAATAAAGACTACTTGAAATTCATCTTATGCATCTCTTCTTCACCATTCTATTCATTCTTGGTCTGCACGCATGCCTAGAAAGCATTTGATAGCTTTTCTTCAAGCTCCTTATTTTTAAATTGATGGAGGACTTCTTTCTTGTTGTGGTAATCTTTATAATGCTCATGGAAACCATGGATGCAATATTCTTTTTCTTCATCACTCACATCCTCTTGATATTAGTTTTGACATGCATCCTTATGAGCTGATATAGCTTCATCTTCCTCAACATATGCATAATGTGATAGATATTTTTCAAAACTTGGATCACAAGACATCTCATCAGGATTGTGCACATCTTCAAGAAAATAATTTTCTCCCTCCTCTTTTTGTTCAATCATTTGCAATTTTTGAAACAAGGAAGGATGCATTTTGTTATGATCAAGATGCCTATTACCATAGAAGCTTTTAAAAAATTGAACTTGTTCAGCATCATTAAGATCTTGATTTGTTTGAGTAGCAAGTCAAACTGTGAGATCTTTTTCTTCATCATTGTTGTTGTTTACCTCTGGTTCAAGTGAATGATCATGAACAAGAAACAATTTTACCCTTCCTTCTTTCTCTTCAATTACTTTCAAAGATTGGAGTAGAGAAGGATGAATTTTATTAGGATCCATTTGCTTTCCACCATAGAAATTTTTCAATTAGTTGACTTGTTCAGGATCATCAAGACTTTGATAGTATTGAGAAACTAGTATAGGAAAAGAATCACTTTTATGTTCATCTCTCTTGATTATTGTTGATTTGGGTAAATGATCATAAGCAAGAAAACCGGTCTCTTTTCCATCCTTTTCTTCAATCTTTTGCAATACTTGGTGTAAGGTATGATGAATCTTATCAGGAGTTAACTACATTCCACCATAAAAGTTCTTCAAGAATTCAACTTGTATAGGCTCATCACAAACTTGCTTCTTTTGATCTATATAGTCTTCATTATCACTTTCACTATTAATTTCCAACTTTCCTTTGTACCAAACCATTCTTCTGACTTTGATCTTCCAAACAAAGTCTTCAACCTTAATTTTGAAAAAAGGTACCTTAAAATTTTTGAGGAACAAAACATAGTGGTATTTCGCTCCCAAGCAGAGTCACCCAAAATCTATTGGTAAACAGATTTGTAATTGTGAATTCTCCTTCAAAATTCACCCTGTTTGCCTGAAAAGCAGTGACAATTGTTTGAACAATTGGAGAGATTGCAATTAGACTACAATCTTCCTCCGTGTTTAAGAGGGGCAACTCCCTTGTATGATGGGGGTATTTGGGATTTTTGTGTACTTTTTACCTGAAAGTACAAAAAGGAGATAAAACTAAAGAAAGGTGAATAATAGAAACCCCAATGGCAGACATACAAACACCAAATAGGATTCCACAAATGATGACAAATACAATGGGGGTTTAAGCACAAAACAAGTTTTAACTTGCACTGATGATGAAAGAATGGTGACATATCTCAACATACGAAGAGATGGGTAACTCTAGCACATCCAAACCAAGATACCAAAGCTTTATTATGTTCCATTACATCAATTTCATGAATTATAAGAATTCCAATAGATGACAAATGATTTGCACATAGACAAAGATATTACTAATTTGACATATGAAAAATTAGCAACAATAACTCAAGAAGAACATATAGAACATACGAGCTAGATGCACATCCTTTATTATTTCCATGAAATTACACATTTTCAAGAACTCTTGTACAAAGTTTAAACAGAAAAGTCATCAATCTATTTCTTTGAGAATTTTTATATAGTGTTCCCCCTGTAAGAGTCTCCCTTTAAAAATGAATTGGCCTTGTACTTATAGGCATCTTGCAATAACTACCTTGATAACCAACTCATAACCACTTTTGGTAACCACTTAATCTAACCACTTTGTGTAACTACTTAGAATAACTTCCTAAATAGCCACTTAGGATAACTAACTTTTGATAACCATTTAGGATAACTACCTTAAGTACCAACTTAGGACAGCTACCCAAGTTACAACTTCTAATAACTACCCTTTTTTTTAAGATAAGTTAGGATTTACCTAAATTTTACAAAGATGAAGTTCAAAAGATAACTTTAATTACAATTGGTGACATAAGTCACTTTTACAATAATACAACTTTAAATTTATAACTCTGATGAAAACCCATGTCATGAGTTATGTTGAGGTGCTTCGTCTTCATCTATTTCAATTGTAATTTTAATCATCTTCCCTTCAAGCCATTTTGAGAATATAAAACATATAGGCATCCATTTCAAGGGACAAGACAACTCTGAGGCTCTTCGTATTGAGTAAAAGGATCGAGTATTGGAAAATACCAATAGTTCATTGTTAGCACAATTTTATTCCATGAGCATGAATAATGTTTCTCTCAAGAATCCTTTTGAACAATTCATGATGCAATGCCTATGTTTGTCATGCTACACACATGTCAACCAATGCTTCTCATTTACTCTGTATGCTTGCGTGACAATATTGATTTCTAGGTCATAGTAAAAAGTAGCATCTTTCATAAGTGATTTGAGGAGTATCGACAATGTTTAACTCTTTGTTCTCCCTCCTCATTGATGTTATGGGATGTGTGAGAATCTTAACTTTGGCAACCTAGGAAGAGTTCCCAACTTGTTGATGATGACCAATATGCCACCTTGAAACCTTTTCTTTGCCTTGTCTATACTTACATTCTGTAAAAATTTTGTGAGATAACATCTATTTGAGGCATTGTGCTAAGTCAATCTCAACTCATTTATATACATGTCGAGCAAGGTATTTGTTGATACAACATTTGACAAACTCCTTTATTCTATATTCTTTGATGAATCGTCATAGAATGTTTTAAATCATTTATTCCAAGTGAGAACACTAGCATAGGTCATCAGACATATACCTTTTATTGAACATTTTCAAATAGTCCATTTTGTACAAAATCTACAATCATTTCATTTCGTTTCTTGAGATGATATCCGTCTTCCTTGAGGCATTTCGACAAATAGCTCATGTTAATGTAAATGCTTCCACCTTTTGCATACATATCTATGTGGGAACTTGCAACTTTAAAATTAGCCAAAATTCATCTATCCCTAATGTTTAGATGGATTCCTATGAATTGTTCCAAATTCATTGTCTTTACAAGTCGTGATGGTGAATCGCATACTGCGCATTTGTTTGGAAGTTACTAAAGACTTTTAGAAGATCAATTTTTTTCTTATGCCACAATTATGAATCATGTGAGATCCACATTTCTTTGAAGTGCACTCGATATGTTTTGATGCATGACTGTAACCCATTCGAGAGCTCCCATTTTAACATAACTATAGGTGTAATTGCAAAGGTTATAGATTTCAGCCTTGATAAATCCATTCGTTTGAAAGTGTCTAAAGCCCTTAAAACAATCATTCTATTCCAATAGAGAGGTTATTATATTCCATGCACCCTTTTTATACATGCATATTTATCAGAGCATTTCAAATTACAATACTTAACATAAATTTTCCTCCCTTTGTGCTTTCATGGACGTCCATAATCCGTTTCAGAACTCTCATCTCGGGTAGGGAAGATGAAACAGTATGAGAAGTTTCCCTTCTCCTTATAACGATTTGGTTATAATAAAAACCTTTCTCTTTCAACCTTTTCTTTCATAATGAAAACTTATAGAGTGTTCATTCATTCACAACTTTGGATTTTGGCCTAATTGGATGAAAAGGTCGATCCATATATAATTTGATTATTGTCATATTTGGTGCTAGCCATAATTTTTTCGGTCTCTTTTCACTTGGGAAACTTAGGAAAATGGTTGAACGTGAGTATTTTCATCCATTTCAAAGTTATTTATATTAACTAACTTGTAAATGAAATGGCGACATTGCCAAGTTATGCAACTTGACAAAGTTGCTGAAATATGAATTGTCATAGACAACTCTTCCTTTCGGTGATTTCCACAAATAAACAAACTTGCCGATATATTTCACTTATCCTTCACACCTTCACTCCATTATTTAATTTTGAGAGTGCCCAAGTTGCCGATATTTGAATTCTTACTTTGAGATAATGAACCCAAGTGCATCGGTTTCTTTATTAGCTCGAGGCAATTTACTGTAATTGTTTTGAAGTCAAAATAACTTAATAGGTTTGGCTCCTTTAGAAACTCTCAAGTTTTTCCAACACATTGATAAAACAAGGCATCGACATTTTCATAGACTAAAACAACTTGCCGCTCCACTCCTATCAAATAATTTAATGATTCAACAATAAAATCTGTTTTCGAAACTTGACCAACTCTTCATTCTGCGATTTAGGCAAATTTAGCAACAAAGGTAAAAGGGCTGACACTCTTCATTGACATCAATACTAGTTTGATTGAGGCAGTGCAAGATTGACTTGGGATCTCCTATTTTGACAATCGTTGACACAAAAATTTAAAATTTGCCAAGTTTGAAAATAGGGGTAACACACCTCTTAATCTTATCCCTCGATTTCTTACAGTGTTCTCTATATAAGAGGATATTGTTAGGATTAATGATAGTCCCAAAGATACTGAGAGGGGGGGGTGAATCAGTATCTAACCGATTAACAAAATATTTAACCTTATTAAATATTTTGCATTCCAAAACAGTGCACCGGTAAATAAGAATTAATGTAGTAAACAGGAACAATAAAGACAACATAGAAAACACACCATAACACAAGATGTTTAACGATGAAACTCAATGTGGGAAAAACCTCGATTGGATTTGTGACCCACAATATTCACTCACTGGCCAATGAATGAATATTACTTACAATGAGGGGCTTGCACATGCAGGAAGGCCAATTGCCTAGAGCTCACTACTTAATTTACAAGATAGAAGTTTCACTGACTTACAAAATGGACTATGAAAAGCCAATACAATGTACTACTTCAAATCAACATCAACTATGCTAGATTCAGTACCGATTTAAGCTCATACTATAACCAAAAACCTTTGCTATCACTTATATCACCTTTTACACAATTCACAAAACTTCTCTCTTATATCCAACAATGACCTATAAGATCTCACACATATATATGAGTCTTTTACAATATGTCATGTCGACTTTACAAAAGATAATTACATTAAATACAAAAGTTTATTACCTATCGGTTGGAGTGCTGGTATGCATTATAGCTATTGTCGGTGAAGTGTCTGTTAGTATATGTAGATGTCTAGCCGGTGCTGGTGCCTGTCGGTGGCTTTACCAGATGAATGTCAGGTGGTTGCCAGAAGGTTGCCAGTAGGTTGCCATCAATGACAACACCATCATTTCTCATTATAGTGTAGAATGCCAACAGATACTCTCCTTCATTATCAACCCTAATCATCTGATTATCTAATTGATTTTATGCAATCAAGCCTTCTTTTGATCAAGCTATCAAACATAATCTGTTCTTTGTTGAGCTCTTGTGTACACATAAAATCTGAGAGAAAATATATCAAACAAGATCAATGGAGATAGGAGACAATGGAGATTGAAACCCTACTTGATGTATGTGAATGGTAATATTGCTTTATTTTTTATATTTGCATGATCTTAGGTATCTGTATTGGTATTGGTGAATGTTCCATTGTAGGACCTAGATTGTTTGTGGTTCAATCTTTATGGTTTTGCAATAGTTTATCATCACTTTTCACCATCTACATTTTGGCATGCCCAGTTGGACATGGATTTTTGTTAGATCTATTTTTTTTGCAATTTTTTCTAACCCTATATTGTTGTTTTTAAAAACAATTTGGAAAATAACCTTGTGCAGCTAGTGTTTTGGACACAAGATTAAGATTTTGGAGAGATTTTATCAGATCTCACAAACAACTTGGAATTTTTACACCAAATTGTTTTTTTAGGTTGGGGACAATATCAGGAGTGTTCAATCCAAAATTTTGATTTTTGGAGCATATTTAAATTTTCTATGAATTTGTTATGATTTTTCATAAAATATTAATTTTTGAAGGAGATTAGCAATTTTTTTGGATTTTCTTACATTTCTGGAAAGGTCTTAGAATTATACACGGGGCATGTTTTTTATGATTTAATTTGGGTGCCAAATATTTCATAAAAAATTAGATATTTAAGAATTAGGGTTTTCAAATGTTTTGATCATATCTCCCAAACGGCTTGAAATTTTTGCATCAAATTATTTTCAAAAGTTGAAGATAGTATCAAACATTATCAATGAAAATTTTAGATTTTTGGAAGCATATTTGAATTTTCTATGAATTGTTTATGATTTTTCATAAAAAAATAATTTTTGATGCAAGTTAGCAAATTTTTCAGATTTTCTTACATTTATGAAAATTTCTCAAAATTCTATAGGGGATCTATTCTTTGCAATTTTAATTTCGATGAAAAATTACTCATGAAAAATAAGATCTTCAAAAATTAGGGTTTTACAATGTTTTGATCATATCTCACAAACTGCTTCAAATTTTTGTAGGAATATTGTTCTACAGCTTGGGAATAATATCTGGAGTTTCCAGTATAAAATTCAGATTTTTGGGATCAAATTTTAATTTTTTATAAGTTTTGTATGATTTTTCATAAAAAAAATAATTTTGAGAGAAAATTAGCACTTTTTTTGGATTTTCTTACATTTCTGGAAAGTTTTCTGAATTTAATTTTTATACAAAAGAACTCATGGAAAATCAGATCCTTGCATTTGTCAAAAAAATTATTGTTGAAGGCCCCTATTTCACAAAGTCATTTGGGATTTATAAAAAATTACCTAACTTATGTGCTTAGACGAGGGGTATTATTTCATAACTACTAAAATTTTTGGTGCAGGACCATTTTCAAAGATTTGTCTTTGAAATTGCTTTCTTTATCTTCTTTATATTGGCATTTGCGTGAAGATTCCATTAATGATATATTATGTTGTCATTGATGTGAATTGAACCGATAATGGTATTTATGATATTGTTGATAGTGTTGTTATTATTGATACTAGCTTGTAACCAATAGGAAGAGCTTTGTGGAAGATGTTGTAACCAGTATGATAAGTTTGTGATTTGAACTGGTAAACCGGTGTATAAGGTTAAACCTTTTCTATGCATTGTAACTGGTAAACCCTACCTATTGTTTATGTTAAACCCTAAACAAGTAAGTTCACTGAAATGGTTATGTTGGTTTATTATCTGATGAGCTGTAATGATGGCAACACGTGTGATCATTGTATGAGGATAAGTTCAGATTGTTTTGGCATGTTTTGTTTTTTGTCTAGGGAATGAGCAAAGTTGATTGCATCTAATGCATAGTGCTTGATGAGTTACAAAGTTCGTTGAAGCGGTGATCATGGAGCAATTCAAATTTTCTTGATGAATGTGAAGAGATTGTTATGATTTCTAACGGTCAAGATTGTTCCAACTTGTTTGTAATCTCGATGATGAGAATTAGGTTTTTTTTGTGTTACCGATCTAATTGATTTGTATTTAAGGTCGATGAAGTTGTTTGTTAAATTTGTTAGCAAGATTGGTAGAAACCAGTTGAGTGTGTAGTTGCCTAATTGGTGAACGGATCTACACTTTAAGTAAAGGCATATTGAAGCTTAAAAGGATCTGATCAAGCAAATGTAGTGCAATTCAAATAGATCAAGAAAACTTATTGTTTTCTAATAATTATAGTAGAAGTGAAATCCCTTAACCGGGTAGGCTCTAACAAGTTTGGTCACTTCTTAAATCCTCTTACAAGGTGGTCCATTAGCTTGGATTCTCAAACCCTCTACCGAGGTTACTCCTAACAGGGTATTTTCTTGTCATCAAGGCATTTTGTAAATCCCTTAACTAGGTGATTCCTAACAGAATCAAATCTTAACAAGACTTATTGTAAAAGCTTTAACAGGATTGGCTCTTAACAGGGCAAACTTCAGAAGAGTTCACATAGCTATCTTGTGAGTCTCATCTCACCATGATTTTTACCTTTTTGGGTTTTCCATGTATAAACATTTGTGTCAAGTGGTGAATTTTTTTGTGGTTATGATATTATTTATTGATTTAATCAACTTCTGATAAGGCATGATAAATAGAAGAATTGAGAGATGAAATATGTTGAGATATGATTAAGCATTTTGATGTTTACAAGAATAAAGTTATATATTGTTAAGTTGTCATAACAGTTAAGTGGTTGTTGTCAAGTATTCTTATGAGTATTGATCTTGACTGTGATAAGTTTACTTTGTGTGATTGAATTTGAGTTTGAGAACTTTGTATTAGTTTTTCAATATACTAATTCACCCCCCCTCTTAGTATTCTACCGGATACTTATTCTTTCATCATACCATCAATTGGTATCATAGAATCTCAGGTCCTCTTTAACCTAAAATCCTAACAACTTGATGAAAATATCTTGTAGATCATGATGAAGAAAGAAGGTTCGAAGTTCAACAAAGACAACTATAGGATATGGAGCGATAGAATGAAGATTTACATTAAGAGTCTTGGTAGTCAGTATTGGGATCATGTAGAAACTAACTATATTATACCTACTAGAACCCTGACTGATGATTAGAAGAAAGAACAACAATAAAATAATCAAGCATTAGAGGCTATTGGTTAGGACCCGGAGGCAACTGAGAGGGGGGTGAATTAGTTGTCTATTAATTTTAACTCAAATATAACATAACCAAACTTAAGGCATAATACCGGTAAACCAAACTTAATGCCAGTTGACAGTTTAATAGTTAATAATAGTACCAGTAAAGTTTAATGCATGAAACAAAAAGAAAAATAACATCCACAACACATAACACAGATATTTGTACTTGGAAACCCTGTAAGGAGAAAAACCACGTTGGGAAACCTTACCCACAATCAGATGATACTACTATAGATAGTATGCATGTACAAATGGGGTCTACACATGCAAAAAGGCCAACTGCCTAGAGCTCACTACTCAATCACAAAATGGGAGTCACACTGACTACAATTGGATAGTTAAATCCAATGATAATGTACTGCTCAAAATAGCATCTTCATATGTTGGATTTAGTACCGGTTAAGCTCTGATTGTCTTCTTGATACCTTCCTTGAATCTTCAAATGATTTCTATGTGTATAGCTCTACTTATATTCACATATACCTTATTACAATCCTCTACCACTACTTTCTTCATAATCTCACAAAAGAGATCTTACATATATACCAAAACCTAAGACCAAATGTGTAGGTCGGCTCACTAAGAATATTACAATAAAATCAATTACAAATGAATCAATATGCGATGCATCATGTCGGCTTAATGCATTTACAATAATAACCAATCAATAAATCATCTCCAAAACATGTTGTGCTGATCTAGAATAGATAACTCTTGCCGATCCATAACCTAGACCAATTTATCGGTAACAACAAATATAAAAACTTGATTAGACCAATAACCAAATCACCAAAACCAAGTGTCCAAACAATGTCTTCGACATAACCAAGTAATCTCTAGATGATAATAGACCATCCTCACTATCGGTGAACAATATAACCTATCAGTGAACTAGATACCGATGACTATGCATAAGTCACTGAACATGCCGATGAACATAACCAATGATCTTCAATGCTGATAAGTGTTCACAAGTGTTGACAAGTGTTGACATCAATAACAAAACCAATGCAACACATCCATAATACCAACAATCTCCCCCTTTGGCATTGATGGCAACACAAGATGAAACAACCATCTATAATGCCAAAGGAGAAATGACAAAAACCAAAAACCAACAATCTCCCAAAGAGATCAATTAATAGAAATTAAAATACATAATATTTCTCCCCCTAGGAATAATCTCTCCCCGAAAGATAATGTGTTTTTCCATAGATATCTCTCCCCTTTGACATCAAATGCCAAAGCAATAAAAAGCCAAATACAATCAGTTCATAGAACTTATTACAAATACCAATTGTTATAACCAAATTTATCCAATCTACTCCCCGTGAGAAGTAGTTCTCCTTCATCAAAGCCATAAAATATTTCTCTATTAATTATGTCGGTCTGATGCCATGCTACAACTGTCTAAGTTTCTACCGGTGAGGGTATAACTCCAAGCTTCTCTCTGAGATATTCAAAAGTTTCCTTAGGGAAAGGTTTAGTAAAGATATTTGTAATCCGCTCTTTAGTATTCACATAAACCAATTTCACTTCTTTTGCTTCAATATTCTCATTCAGAATAATTGAATTTGATAGAAACATGTTTAGTTTTAGAGTGAAATATCGGATTCTTTGATATATCAATTGCTGTCATATTATCACAGTAAATGATTATAGGTTCTTTGCATTTTACCTTTATGTCCTCCAACATTTGCTTAATCCATAATACCTGTGTACAATTAGTTGTTGCTACAACATATTCTAATTATGTTGTTAATAGTGATGTACAACTTTGTTTCTTGCTCAACCATGAAATTAGTCTGGTACCAAGAAAAAATGCTCCCCCGGTGGTGCTTTTTCTGTCATCTACATCTCCTGCCCAATTTGCATCTATGTATGCACATAAATCAAAATTTTCATCTTTAGGTTACCATAAACCAACATTTGTTGTGCCTTGTAGGTACCGGAAAATCCTTTTTACTGTTGACTCATGATTTTCCTTAGGATTACTCTAAAATATTGAAACAATACATACTGCATTCATAATATTAGGTCTTGTTTGTGTCAAATACAATAAACCTCCAATCATATATTTATATCTTGTCGGATTAACAGGTGTTGATTCATCCTTCAATGATAGTTTATCAGTTGTAGTCATATGAGTACTTACCAATTTAGATTTTTCCATACCAAATTTCTTTAGTAGTTCTTTCAAGTACTTTGATTTATTTATGAATATACCTTTATCAGTTTGTGAAATTTGCAATCCTAAAAAGAATTTTATCTCCCCAATCATAGACATTTCAAATTATTTCTACATCTTATTAGAAAATTCTTTACACAATCCTTCTTCTCCTCCAAAAATGATATCATCAACAAAAAATTCTATAACCAAGATGTCATCATTAGTCACTTTGTAATATAGGTTGTTGTCAGCATTACCTTTAATGTAACCAAGCTTCAAAAGATATTTGTCCAATATAGTATACGAAGCTCTAGGAGCTTGCTTCAATTGATATAAAGATTTTCCATATATTTGTCATTTGTCAAAGAAAATCCATCAGGTTGTTCAATGTAAACTTCCTATTAAAGATCACCATTCAGAAATGCACATTTAACATCCATTTGATATACTTTATAGTTCTTGTGTGCTGCAAAAGCTAAGAATAATCTGACTGCCTCAATTCTAGCTACCAGTGTAAAGGTTTCATTATAGTCAATTCCTTCTTTCTGTGAATATCCCTTACACACTAATCTTGCTTTGTTTATGATTACCTTACCATCTTCATTAAGTTTATTTATGAATATGCATTTAGTTCCAATTACATTTTTGTTTTTAGGCCAGGGAACCAATGTCCATGTGTTATTCTTCTCAATTTGTTCCAATTCATCTTCCATAGCCTTAATCCAATGTTTATCTTCGCATGCCACATTAATAGTTATTGGTTCAATTTGAGAAATTAGACATACCTCTTCATTTTCCAGTCTTCCTATAGTCATAACATCTTGATACTTATTCTCAATTATCTAACTTTCAGAGTTATTCAATCTTACATACCTAAGTGTATTCACTTGTTGTTGTTCTTCAGTCATTGTGGAATTTCTAGATGATGTCGGTGTGACTGGGTCAATATTCTGTACCAGTGTATTAGGTGTAGATTCATTAGTGATTATCTCAACTGCCGGTTCAGAATCCATAGACCTTCTAAACTGTTCATCAATCTTCACATTTGCACTCTCAATGATTTTTTGCAATATCTTGTTAAAACATCTATATGCCTTGCTCTTAGATGAATAACCAAGAAATATTCCTCCATCACTTATAAGATCAAATTTGCCAATATAATCATCTCTCCTAGTATAGAATTTGCTTCCAAATATTCTGAAATATTTAAGAGTAGGATTATTACCAAACCATAGTTCATGAGGGGTCTTACTAGTTTCACCTTTGATGTGAACTCTGTTGAATGTGTAAACAGTTGTATTGAATGCTTCTCTCCAATACACATGAGGTAGGTTTTCTTTTGATATCATGCTTCTAGTTGCATCCAAAATAGTTTTGCTCTTCCTTTCAACAACTCCATTTTGATGGGGTGTCTGAGGTGCTGATAATTGTCTTCTAATTCCATTTACTTTATAGAATGTATTAAATTCGTAAGATGTGAATTCACCTCCTTGATCTGATCTCAAACATTTAATTTTCTTACTGGTTTGATTCTTTACCATTACCTTGAATACTTTGAATTTCCCAAAAGCTTTTGATTTCTCTCTGAGAAAAGTAACCCAACACATTCTAGAATAATCATCAATGATAAACATAAAATATCTATCTCCTTGTAAACTTGTAGTTCTTGCTTGACCACATAAATCACTATGAATTAAGTCAAGAAAATTATTATATTTCTTTGGAATACTCTTAAAAGTTTCTCTAGCTTGCTTTCCAAATTGACATTCCTTACATACCGGATTGTGAGGTTTAACAATCGTAGGTAAATCTCTTATTGCCTTAGTTGTACTGATTTTCACAATGCAATCAAAATTTACATGACAAAGTCTTTTATGCCATAACAAGCTTTCATCAATATGTGCAATCAAGCATGTCTTCTCATTGTTATTCAAATGAAAGATATTACCTCTAGT
Organism: Cryptomeria japonica; assembly: GCF_030272615.1. Taxonomy (NCBI): domain Eukaryota; kingdom Viridiplantae; phylum Streptophyta; class Pinopsida; order Cupressales; family Cupressaceae; genus Cryptomeria; species Cryptomeria japonica. The sequence goes on along the minus strand of NC_081407.1, from coordinate 755,475,329 downwards.
CTGATTACTAGTTGCAATTTCCAAACCAGTTCTATTCATGATTTTGCATTTACCATTCTTGAATTGTAACCGAAATCCCTTTTCAACTAATTGACCAACACTCAAAAGATTATGCTTCAAACCTTCAACATAATAAACATTATCAGTATTGTGCTTACCATCAAAGGATATAGTGCCTTTTTCTCTGATCAAACAAGCTTTATCATCCCCAAATCTTACTAGACCTCCATTGTATTCCTAAAAGGTTAAGAATTTACTTTTATCACCAGTCACATGATGTGAACACCCGGAATCAATGATCCATTCATCCTTTTCTTCAATTTTAGCTGCTAGGGCCTGCTCTATCGGTTGAATAGTAGATGTCGATTGATCTTTTGTTATTGCAACAAAATCTCATCCATTATCTGTTGGTTCCTCATCAGAATCATCAGTAACTCCTTCATCAACACAGTAACATGATTTGTCTCTATTCTTCTTAAATTTGTATCTCTAATATTCAGGGTTAGGCTTATATGTTCTTTTAGCTTCTTCTTTCAATCTTCCATGTCTATCAGGACACCTATATTCCATATGACCAATTTTATTATAGTTAAAACATTTAAGTGGTGCTTTACCTTCATACTTACTTCCAGCTAGACCTTTAGGCATTTTCCTTGCGAATAGTGCTTCAAGCTCTTCAAGTTCTTCATTCTCTTTTTTGAGTTCTTCAAATTCTCTAGTATAGAGTGCTTTCCAATCAAATTTTTCAAATGATGATGATGATTCTACAAATGATGAAGCTTTGAAAGTCAAATCTGTCTTAATTATATCAACAGGACAAAATTCCTCAAGTTCAAAAGCTAAAAGTTTTCCAACCAAAGTATCTCTAGATACTGATGTATTAGGCATTGTTCGCAATTCATTAATAGTAGTTACTTTCATTTTGTATGTCAGTGGAAATGCTCTTAAAACTTTAGAAAAAAATTCATCTTCACTTAAGGATCCTTCACAACATTGTATACCCAAAACAATTTTATTAACTCTTTCCATAAAAGCAGAAATCCTTTCATCTTGTTCCATTTTCAGATTTTCATAACTGACCCAGAAGCATTCCAGTTTTGCAATTTTGACAGTGGTATCACCTTCATTCAATGTCTCCAATTATCCCAAATAGCTTTAGCAGTAGATCGGTCTGATAATCCCATGATTTGTTGATTTGACAATGCGCTCAAAAGTGCTTCTCTTGCTTTGCAATCATTCTCTTAATCTTTGGTCAAGGTTGGTGGATTAGGTTGACTCTGTGTAGGACCAACATACCATATGTCTTTTCCAATGCAATCTAAATGTGTCTCCATTTTGATCTTCCATTTACCATAGTTAGTTCCATCAAGCTTCGGACTATCCTTCCTGAAATAGTTAGTTGCCATAGAATCTCCTCAAGCTGTTAAACTTCTTCAAAAAGAGGACTTGGCTCTGATACCAATTGTTAGGACCCAGAGGCAACTAAGAGGGGGGTGAATTAGTTGTTTATTAATTTTACCTCAAATATAACATAACCAAACATAGTGCATAATACCAGTAAACCAGACTTAATGTCGGTTGACAGTTTAACAATTAATAACAATATCGGTAAAGTTTAATGCAAATAGAAAGAAAAATAACACCCACAATACATAACACATATATTTGTATGTGGAAACCCTGTAAGGGGAAAAACCACATTGGGAAACCTTACCAACAATTAGATGATACTATTGCATAAAGTATGTGTGTACAAATAGGGTTTGCACATGCAAAAAGGCCAACTGCCTAGAGCTTACTGCTCAATCAAAAAATGGAAGTCACACTAACTACAATTGGATGGTTAAATCTAATGATAATGTACTACTCAAAATAGCATCTTCATATGCTGGATTTTGTACTAGTTAAGCTCTAATTGTCATCTTCATACCTTGAATCTTCAAATGATGTCTGCGTGTATAGATCTTCTTATATTTGCATATACCTTATTACAATCCTCTACCACCACTTTCTTCATAATCTCACAAATGAGATCTTTACGTATATACCAAAACCTAAGACCAAATGTGTAGGTCAGCTCACTAAGAATATTACAATTAAATCAATTACAAGTGAATCAATATGCGATACATCATGTCATCTTAATGCATTTACAATAATAACCAATCAATAAATCATCTCCAAAACGTGTTGTGTTGATCTGAAATAGATAACACTTGTCTGTCCATAACCTAGACCTATTTGCTAGTAATAGAGAATATGCAAACATGATTAGACAATCACCAAAACCAAGTTTCCAAACAATGTCTTCGACATAACCAAGTAATCTCTAGATGACAACATATCATCCTCAGTGTCGATGAACCAGATACCGGTAACTATGCATGAGTCACTAAACATGCCGATGAACATAACCAAAGATCTTCAAGGTTGATAAGTGCTCAAAAGTGTTGACAAGTGTTGACATCAATGACAAAACCAATGCAACACATCCATAATACCAACACTATTATCAGTTCCCTATCTGATGTTGAATATGTAGATGTTCATGGTCTTGAAACTTCATATGAAGTATGGAAAAAACTTTGAAGAGATTTATAGCAGTGATGAACCTGTTAAGATTGAGAAAGAGGAGAGTTTAAGAGGAAAGTTTGATGACATGAGAATGTCTGAAAGTGAGAATATCCTATAGTATGGTCAAAGGATAAAAGAGATAGTTGGTGAAATAAAGAGTGCAGGAGGAAAAGTGGAAGATGCCACAGTGATCAGTAAGGTATTGAGAACCCTGCTACTAGTCTATGCTATCCGAGTTGCAGCTATTCAAGAGTTGAAGTCTATTGACAAAACTAAGGTATCTCTTGACTCTATTATTGGTAAACTTACTGCTTTTGAATTAAATGGTTATGATGGTAGTGTACAGAAACCAGAATTTGCATTCAAAGCTTCTGTCTCTAACCCATGTGTGAGAAAAAATAGAGATACTAGTCATGGTTATGAATCTAGATACAATAGAGATGCTGATGATGAAGATAACTTAGTGGAACTTGAAGCATTGTTGGCAAAATGACTACCTAGAGGCACTGGTAAATATAGAGGTAAGCTACCTTTAAATTTCATAGCAGCTAACTATCCTATTGGTGAAAATGAATACAAGAGAGACAAATTCAAGATGTATAAGGGTAAGGGCAAGAGTGATTGTCTTATTTCTATTGACAGTGGTATTACTGATGATGATGCAAGTGAAGATATTGTGTTTGTATCTATTAAGGAAGCGATATTAGATCAGAGGGAACTAGTGTCCAGGATGGATAACTCTTATTATTGGATCATTGATAGTGGTTGCTCAAATCACATGACCAGTGATTAGAGAAAATTTATTTCCCTAAAAGAATTTGATGGTAGTGTTATCAGATTTGGCAATGACTCACCCTGTATGGTGAAAGGTAAGGGAGTTATTTCTCTTAATGGGAAGAGTAGTCATGACAAAGTCTATTGGGTTGAAGGCCTAAAGAACAATCTTTTGAGTGTGGCACAACTTAAAGACAAAGGATACCCACTAGAGTTTAGAAATGGTATGTGCAAATCTTTGACAACAAAGGTAAATTGATTGCAACCAGGAAACAAACCAGAGGCAATCTATTGCATCTGAATCCTAAAGTTAACAACTATTTGATTGCAAAGATAGATGATAGTTGGATTTGGCATAGGAGATTTTGTCATATAAACTTTGATAATATTGTTAAAGTAAGCAAGTCCAAGACAATAAGAGGTCTACCTCAGCTAGACAAACCAGTTAATGCTCTTTGTAAAGAATGTCAGTTAGGAAAGATGACTTCTTCAACTTTCAAGAGAAAGTCCTTCTCAACAAAGCACTTATTAGAGTTGGTTCATACAGATATATGTGGACCAATAAGAACAAGAAGCATTCAAGGTGACAGATATTTCATGATCTTCATTGATGATTATTCAAGGATGATGTGGGTCACATTCTTGGAGGATAAGAATGAAGCTTTTGGTAAGTTCAAGGCATTCAAGGCCTTAGCTGAGAAAGAGAGTGGCAAAAAGATAAAATGTCTAAGAACATATCAAGGTGGTGAATTTACTTCTGAGGAATTTTCTAAGTACTGTGATGAGAATGGTAACAAGTGGCAAATTTTTGGACCAAGGACACAACAGTAGAATGGTATAGCAAAGAGAAACAACCGGTCAGTGGTTGAAGTGGCTAGGAAAATGTTGATACAAGGAGGTGTAGCGAAATTTTTTTGGAAAGAATATGTAAGTACAACTGTCTACACAGTGAACCGAGTTCTAGTGAAAAGAGGTAAGGACAAGACCCCTTATGAATATTGGTATGGAAGATCATCTGATGTTATATATTTTAAGATATTTGGAAGCAAATGTTTTATTAATAGAGGTGATTACATAAGAAATCTTGAAGCTAAGAGTGATGAAGGCATATTTCTTGGCTATTACACCAAGAGTAAGGCCTATAAATGCTTTAGCAACCGGACACTCAAAATTGTTGAGAGTACTGATGGTCATATAGATGAATGTCCTAAAGTCTCAGAAGGAACCAGTTCAGAGAAAAAGGATTAAGATCCTTGCATTTTTCTTTTGGAACTTGAAAATATTAAATCAGAAACCGGTAAAGCAAATTCGGATGTACTTGTTCAACCGGAACAAATAAATTAAGAAGATGATAAAGAAGAAGCTAAACCTGAAGAGAATGGTCATGTTATTCCTAGATATGTGAGACTGAATCAAAGTCCTGAATAGATTATTGGGGATAAGGATGTTGGAGTACTAACTAGATGGAGAATAAGAGAGAACTCTTGCATGATCTCCACCATTGAACCTAGAAGTGCTAAGGAGGCATTTGGTGATGATCATTAGGTTAAAGCTATGGAGGAGAAATTGGATCAAATTGGGAAGAACAAAACTTGGACACTGGTACCCCGATCAGTAAACAAGAATGTTATAGGTACTAAATGGGTGTTCAAAAACAAGTTAAATGAATATGGTATTGTAGTTCGCAACGAGGAAAGATTAGTCTGCAAGGGTTATGCACAAGATGAAGGAGAGGATTATGTAGAAACTTTTGCACCAGTAGCAAGACTGGAATGTGTCAGAACTTTACTTGCATTTGCAGCTCATAAGAAGTTCAAGGTATACCAGATGGATGATAAGTCTATAGTTTTGAATGGGATATTGGAAGAAGAAGTTTATATAGATCAGCCTGATGGTTATGCTTTGACAGATGAGAAAGACATGGTATGTAGATTGCATAAAGCTTTGTATGGATTAAAGAAGGCACCCAGAGCATGGTATGAAAGGCTTCATACACATCTAATGAAGATATGCTTTGTTAGAACTAGTGATGACAATAATATATATCTCAAGTCTGAAGGAGATGAAATACTCGTCAATGAAGTATTTATTGATGATATTATTTTTGGAGGTAATGATGTCATGAGCAATAGTTTTTCAGATGAAATGAAGAATGATTTTGAGATGTCATTAGTAGGGGAAATAAAAAATTTCATAGGCTTGCAGATACAACAAATGAAGAATGGTATTTTCTTTACACAATCTAAGTATGTGAAAGAGATTTTGAAGAGTTTTGGCATGAGTAATTGTTAACCAATTGGAACACCAATGGTTACAAGTTGTAAGTTGTCCAAGGAAGATATATCTAAATCTGTTGATGAAAAGGAATACAGGTCAATGATTGAAAAATTACACTATATTGTTCACAGCAAACCAGATATTGCCGATGCAGTTTGTATAGTTGCTAGATTTCAGAAGAATCCAAAGGAAGCACATCTGATGGGAACCAAAAGAATTTTTAGATAGCTAAAAGGTACTGTTGACTATGGGTTATGGTATCCATATGGAGGAAATTTTGATTTGAAGGCATACATAGATGCTAATTGGGCAGGAAATGTTGATGACCGAAAAAGTACTACCAGTGGAGCATTCTTTCTAGGAGGAAGGTTAGTTTCATGGAGTAGTAAGAAGTAGAGTTGTATTTCACAATCTATTACTGAAGCTAAGTATGTTGCAGCTTATATGAATTGCACACAGGCTATTTGGATGAGGCACATTTTGGAAGGTTTTAAGATGAAAATCTCAGAACCTATAAAGATTTTATGTGATAATACAAGTGCCATTAATATTTCTAAAAATCCCGTTTTGCACGCTCACACCAAGCACATTGAATTGAAGTATCACTTTTTGAGGGAAAAATTTCAAAGTAAAGATGTTATCTTAGAGCATGTTTCTACCAAGGAGTAGCTTGCAGATATCTTTACCAAACCTCTACCTAAGACAACTTTTGAGTATCTTAGAAGTCAGTCGGGGGTTGTGCCTCTTCATGAAGTTAGTTGAGCATGATGTTGATTGCATCAATCCCTGAATCACTTGTAGAATTTTACATGGATTGATGAAGAAGTGGATATATTCCACAGGGGGAGCATCAAGTTGCAGTATGTTGTTGATGCACAGTGAGAGAAGCATTACATGTTTTTACTTTCAATTTGGAATTGTTATCAAAGGGGGAGAAAAATTATGTGATTGAGGAGAAGAATTATGTGACTGGAAAAGGGAAACCAATGAGAAGATGAAGACAGGAAGAACATGGTGAATACTTGGTAATGTAAACCAAGATTCCTATTCACTAATCTCAGTAGCAATCAGAGGCATTGATATTTATATTTCCATCAATTGCAAAGGGGGAGATTATTGGCAGTTGCATGAATATTGTATTAATGATATATTATGTTATCATTGATGTCAATTGAACTAGTAATGGTATTTATGATATTGGCTTGTAACCGGTAGGAAGAGCTTTGTGGAAGATGTTGTAACTAGTATGATAAGTATGTGAGTTTAACCGGTAAACCAGTGTATAAGGTTAAACCTTTTATATGCATTGTAACCCATAAACCCTACTTGTTGTTTCTGTTAAACCCTAACCAACTAAGTTCACTGAAATGGTTATGTTGGTTTATTATCTGATGAGCGATAATGATGACGACACGTGTGATCATTGTATGAGGATAAGTTCAGATTGTTTTAGCACATTTGTTTGTTGTCTAGGGAATGAGAAAAGTGGATTGCATCTAATGCATAGCGCGTGATGAGTTACAAAGTTTGATGAAGTGGTGATCATGAAGCTGTTGGAATTTTCTTGAAGAATGTGAAGAGATTGTTATGGTTTCTAATGGTCAAGATTGTACCGACTTGTTTGTAATCTCGATGATGAGAATTAGGTTTTTGTTGTGTTACCAACCTAATTGATTTGTATTTATAAGGTCGATGAAGTTGTTTGTAAAAGTTATTCGCAAGATTGGCAGAAACAAGTTGAGTGTGTAGCTGCCTAATCAGCGAATGGATCTGCACTTTGAGTACATACAAATTGAAGCTTAAAAGGATCTGATCAAGCAAATGTAGTGCTATTCAGACAGATCAAGAAAACTTGTTGTTTTCTAACAATTACAGCAGAACTGAAATCCCTTAACCGAGTAAGATCTAACAAGGTGGTCCATTAGCTTGGATTATCAAACCCTCGACCAAGGTTACTCCTAATAGGCTCTTTTCTTTTCATCAAGGAATTTTGTAAATCCCTTAACTGAGTGATTCCTAATAGAATCAGTTCTTAACAAGACTTATTGTAAAAGCTTTAACAGGCTTGGCTCCTAATAGGGCAAACTTCAGAAGAGTTTAGATAGCTATCTTGTGAGTCTCATATCATCATGGTTTTTACCTATTTGGGTTTTCCACATATAAACATTTGTGTCAAGTGGTGAATGTTTTTGTGGTTATCATCTTATTTGTTGATTTGATTAACTTCTGATAAGGCATGATAACTAGAAGCATTGAGACATGAAATATATGACTAAGCATTTTGATGCTTACAAGATTGAAGTTGTTTACTCTTAAGTTGTCATAACAATTAACCAGTTGATGTCAAGTATTCTTCTGAGTATTGATCTTGATTATGATAAGTTTACTTTGTGTGATTGAATTTGAGTTTGGGAACTTTGTATCATTTTTTCAGTATGCTAATTCACTCCCCCTCTCAATTTTCTACCAGATACTTATTCTTTCATCATACCATCACTTTAGTCTAGCAAAACACTTCAATTAGTGCTCTAAAATGAGCAATTGTCTTTTGTGTCTTGAGAGATAGGGTCCTTTTGTTTTACCTTTAGAGGGCCTACCTCTCGAGTAGCCCATAAGGCCAAGTGAGAGGGAATGACCTAAAGGGGTAATGGGCTAAACCCAAGCTCTTTCGAACCACTATAAATAAATGTGTTTGTGACGAAAGTTGCAAGCAACGAGTGCCGGAATGGCATAGCAATGTTAACTCATCGAATCTATGCCCACCTAAATGGATGCCCTTACTAGACATATTTTGTCTTAGAATCCAAAAATCTTCTAGTTGTTGGCGCAGGAGGTTGGACCTCTGAAGCATCTTACATTATTATGGTTGTTAGTAGAGATACAAAGTTCACCACGGGGATGTTTCATGAGGACTAGTGCTTAGCTACCCTAGAGAACTGAGTTATGAGGGTGGAGCTAGTGGGGTCAATCATCTAAGTATCCACTCTGAATTGTGTAGCTCAGGGGAACCCCCCAAGTGAGATTCAACAACTATTTTCTCGGCCAGCCCTAGGATTTGTGCTTGCATGATCAAAATGCTCAAACATTTTCAAGCAAAACAAAGAAACATTGTGTTTACTATACTTTCAAGTGTATGCAAAACAAACAAGGACATTTTACAATCACACTAGAAACTAAAATATTTTATCATTTTCGGAGAAAAACACCTTCACACATTTGGTCTTCACTATTTTGTTGTGTCCTCTTACCATGAAAAAGGTCAAAACATTGAGATTTGGTCAAATTAAACAACTTCACCATTGGACATCATTGCAAAATATTTTCAAAATCATGTTTGGGTTTACTTCAACTGTGGTTGTGTTCAGAACTAAGAAATTGCAAAAGATTTGTTAAGAGAAAAAGGACTTTATTTTTTAGATTCAAGGAGCTTCTAAGGTTGCTTCCTATAGGGCTTCATTTTTAGTCAACCTGTCTTGGTCACACAATCAATCATTTTTCTTCCTTTGCATTTAACTGCATTTTCCTACCCTGGCTTCAAAGGTTTGGTTCTTCAATTGGCATCAAATGGGAGCTTGGAGAAACATTTGCACCCTGACAGAGACAATCACGAATTTAGTACATTGGGATTCAATGACTATTTGAGTATTGTTGTGGATGTTGCCCATGGCATGGAATATTTACATCATGATTGTCCTTTGCAAATTGTGCACTATGATTTAAAACCTAGCAATGTCCTCTTGGATGCCAACATGATAGCCCTTGTGACTGATTTTGGTATATGTCATTTGACTACTCCAAATTCCATTGATTCATTTAGTGCAACAACATTTTGCACTCAAAGGATCCATTGGCTATATTGCTCCAGGTAACTTATTTGAGTTCTCATAAAAGATCCGAAGTTGTATAAGAGGGATACCCCAAAGCTGAACAAGTCTAGTTTCTCCACATGGCAGAAAAGGATGAAGCTGCACTTATCAAGAGTTGGAGAATATGCAACATATTATCTGAAGAATGATTTCATTACACCTAGCACCTATCCATTAACAATGGAAGAGATAAAGGCAAAGAAAGAACACACTCAAGCAATGATTGAAATATCATTAGCATTGAGCAACTCAGAGTTTAATGACCTAGAAGGTTGCAGTGATACCAAAGCAATGTGGGACAAACTCATATCTGTGTATGGCGGTGATGAACATGTTCAGAGAGAAAAAGTGGATAGTCTAAGAGGACAACTTGAATCTATGAGGATGAATGAAGGTGAGAACATAACCTAGTATAGTACAAAACTAAAGGAAATTGTCAATCAAATCAAAGGAGTAGGAGGAACTATTGAAGAAAAGGATGTCACAAGTAAGTTATTGAGAACCCTTCTACCTGCTTATGCAATCCGAGTCTCTGCAATCCATGAATTGAGGTATGTACCTAACATGCCAAGTTTTTTTAGATGCTACTATTGGTAAGCTACATGCATTTGAGTTAAGTAATTGTGATAACAGTGGGTCTTCAGTAAATAAAGTTGAATCTGCATTGAGTTCTTTTCATCTTGGTGAATCTAATGATTACAATGATAGAATGAGCAAGTATTGTAAAGGGAATCGCAATGAAGCAAGTGAAAGATTTCGTAAGAACATGGAAGAAGTGCAAAAACTGTATGAGGAAATCAGAAAGCAAGAAGAGTTTGAAGCATTGTTGGCCAGGAGGTTACCGAGAGGCAAAGGTAAGTATAAAGGAAAGCTACCTTTGAAATGTTTCAATTGTGATAAAATAGGACATATGGCCTCTACATTGGCATTATAATTTCCTTTAATAGCTTTTCTAATTATACGTGAATAAAATTGATTGTAGAATATGGATTGTGGGGGAGTGTTTCCACAAAGGGAGATGTTTACAGTTATGGAATCCTGATACTAGAGATGGTTACAAGGAAGAGGCCAAGAGATGACATGTTTGTGGGAGACCTGAACTTGCAGAAGTGGGTAAGATCAGCTTTTCCAGACAGACTGGCAGATATTGTTGATAGCGGGCTATTGAGAGATGTGAATGAAAACATGGAAGACAATAGATGTCTTCTCTCTTTCATTAATGTCGGTTTGCTTTGTAGCAGTGAATCACCAAGAGAATGACCTTCCATGAGAGATGTAGACAAGTTTTTGGAGAGTATCAGTAGATCTTTCATGGGAGGAGCAGCTGCTTCCAATTTGACATCTACCATATCTGACCTCCTGCACAATACCATTCCCACAGAAACATTGGCATCTGACAGTCAAAGTTCTACATTTTAGATATTCATTAGTTCGATTAATAAGTTTCATACTTTATGTTTGCCGGTTTCAAGTTTGTCTTCCATGACAGATTGGTCTTCTTTAATGTAAAATTCTCCTCTGGTTAAATTCTATTTCTTTGATCTTGAAAAGCTGTTCAAATTGATGCATTATAATAGCTTGAGAAAGTAGAATGTTGTCTATAAATACTTTCTTCGTCTCATAATATGCAGAAGTATAAGATTTGTTTTCCATTCCTTCTTTGATATTCATTAATCTCTGAGCTTAAAACCATGACATCAATCTGGATGGCATATCAAGGGTGATGTATTCATGTCCAGAGAGGATAAAGCATGAATAAAAATTTAATGGGCATCCGTTTATTAAGTTGTCTTAATACTTTGGAACAGTTAAATGAAAAATAGATCATTGAATTGCTTGCAGAATTCATTCAATTTTAGATATACCCTTTAAATGATCATTCAAAATCTGACAAAATGTCTTACATTACATCTGTTGCATCCAAGTTCTGTTGCTACTAGAGCTTGCACATCCTTTCCAAAATATTAGGCTTTGGATATTCTATAGCAATGTTGAAGAACTGTTTTGATTGCAATGTAATAAAAGTCTCCATATCACTCTGTAAAATGCTTGATAAAGAGGATAATTTGGAATTATCAATATGGTCTGGGTTGGATTTAAGGTCAGCCTACTATTCATTTCCTAAGTTATGTAGAGAGTTCAATTTTCTCTAGCTACTACTTGGCAAAGACACTGTCATGAAACATTTTGGATTTAAGATAAAGGTTGTAATTACAACGGATTAGAAGTCCTAATAAATTCCATCCAATCTCAGTGACAAAAGATTTGTTAAATAGGCTAAGGTTCCTGGTTTCGTATAAATCTAAATGTTTGAATATTTGCACCTACAAAGCTAATGCTACACTAATGCCTTATTTAATATCATGCTAGTCCCAAAGGATATTTACAAAGGAGTCAATTTTTTGTTTAAAATTTTACTTAAGGTTTCTTTATTAATAGTTTATCTATTTAGAGACATTCTACTGTAATGCCCAGGATGTCCCTTGTGTATATATTTTAATGGCAAGAGCAAAGGAGACTAGAAATAAAACAGAGTTAAAAATATCAGAGACAAAAGACATTATATATTTATATAATTCAAATACATACATAACGGATCCAGGGCTGCTGCCCTTTCTTTTTGCCCAGAAAATGCTAAAAATTGAAATCCTTTGTTCTGTTCATTCCTTCTTCAAACTGTTTTGGCCTCCTCTTTATATCTGCTTGTTTATTTTATTTTGAGAAAACAGTTTTTACGGGAATACAAATTATATTTAGATTGTCATTCTTTATTTTCTGCCTGGGCTATTAGTGGTATCAGAGCTTTAGAGTTCAGAGTATATTTTTATGTGAAGCATATGAAGATTGCAGCTTTCTACAGAATCAAAATACAGAAACAAAAATTGATTTAGGTGAAATCAATTTATTTACTTTTACAAGAATTTTATATCTTGTTATATTTGGTGAAGTTTGGCAAGAGATTTTGAGCAATCTTATAATTTGCAAAATGTCAAATTCTATATACATTTATTTTCAATTTACAATGTTGTCTATTATTTCATTGATTGGGGAAATATTAACCATAAAAGATACTTGGTTGGAATGGCATAAAAAAGTGGAAAATACATTAAGTTTTAATGATTTATGCTATAAAATATGTGATGGAGATACCCAACCTACAGAACCAACAAATGTTAAAGAAAAAGAAATTTGGAATTATAAAAATTCAAAAGCCTTGGCTTTGATAAGAGCTTCAGTTAATGGAGATGTATATCATCATATACAAGGATGCAAATTTGCTTGGGAAGCCCTTGACAAGTTAAAAAAACTATTTGATTCTCTTTTAGAATTATAATTTATTCAGTTACAATTAAAATTGTTCAATTTTGAATTAAAAAATGGTGATGTTATGAGTTTGGCTTCTGAAATTAGAGCCATAAAACAAGATGTTAATGCTGCTGGTGGGAAAGTTGATATTTATCTCACTGCTTTTATTAAGGCACCCCTTCCAACACATTCTACTTATCTAGAGTCCCTTCGAGCAAGTAACCAATTGAAAACCATTACTTTTGATTTATTGGTTGAAAATTTGGCTGAACGTGAAAAAGCTTTTGGAAGAAAAATAGATAATACTAATAAAAATGTTTGTTTTGCTCACCAAGAAAAACCCTCTAAATAAGAGCTCTTCAAGAGGAGGTTATAATGATAGAGGCAAAGGTAGAGGTCAATAGAGGAAAAATGATAATCAAAATGATAGGCAACATTTATATTGTAAAAGATGTGGTAGAAAAGGAAGTCATGAAGCACATGAATGCAAGTTGTCATGGGATAAGATAGAAAGTTTTAAAGAAAATACTTTTAAGAAAAAAGATAAAACAAAAGTTTATAGTGATGATAAAAATTCAGATGATAAAACTCTAGGAGCAGCCTAATTTGCTTGTGATAGTGATGGTGACCAATATGTGCTTTCTGTTTCTAACTTTGCATTTAATTCCTCATGGTATGATACTTGGATCTTAGATACTGGAGTCACATAACATATGACATTCCGACGTGATTACTTTGAGGAATTTCATGAAAGTGTATGTGGTCCAATTTATTTAGCTGATAAATCAAGTCTCAAACCTATTGGAAAAGGAACTATTTGATTTAAGTTGACTAATCTTCCAAACTTTGTGCTTCATGATGTATTGTTTATTTCTCAATTGCAACGTAATTTGTTTTCACTAGTATTGATTTGACAACAAGGCTACTCTATTCTGTTAAAACATGGGCAAGTTGTTGTTTGAAAACAATCCAATAATCAAGTTGTATTCACTAGATGTGAGGATGGGAGATTATTAAAACTAAATGGCACTTGTTCTTTTTCTAAATTTTTTGTATATCTTACTGATGAAGGTAGTCTATCTCCTATTCTTTTATGGCATGCAAGACTTGGGCATATTCGTTATGATAACATTCATATCCTACAAAAGAATGGTGTTGATGGCTTACCTATTTTGCCTAAAACAATTGAAAAATGTGAAGCATGTATTCTTGCCAAGCAACATAGAAATTATTTTCCTCGCTCCACTTGGAGAGCACAAAGAAAATTGTAGCTTATTCATTCTAATTTATGTACCAGTAAAATTTGTGGGAGGATCTAAGTATCTCATGTTGTTTATTGATGATTACAGTTGCATAACTTGGATTTATTTCTTGCAGCAAAAATCAGAAGCTTTTGAAATTTTTAAAAGGTTTCGTGATATGATTGAAAAATAAGCTCAATCTCAAATTGGTACTCTTCGAATAGATAATGGTGTAGAATTTAGTTCTCTAGTTTTTGAGGACTATCTACGTCAAAATGGGATCCAACATCATCTTACTATTCTAGTTACTCCTCAACAAAATGATTTTGTTGAACTAATGAATAGAACTATCATGAATATGGTTCATGCAATGTTATATTTTAAAGGAATCAAATTACATTTTTGGGCTGAAGCGGTAAGAACTGTAGTTTATCTTCCTAATAGATCTCCATCATCTACATTACACCAATCTATTCCATATGAAGTGTGGTTTGGATATCCTCCTTCTGTTCGACATCTTCTCTTTTTTTGTTCCACTTGCTATGCTTTAATTCCCAAGGACAAAAGAAGTAAGTTGCTTTATTTATGTGTATTTTTCTTGGTTATTCGAAATCTTACAAAGCATATAGGTTGTATGATGAAGTTAACAAAACTTTCTTTATTACATGTGATGTTGTATTTGTTGAAACCTCCAACATTGCTCAAAATGATGAATGTAAATTCAAACAGCTTGATACAATTACAAATTTTTCTCCTTGGATAGAAAACTCTTGTGAGATTCCCCATATAGAATCTATATCTCCAAGTGATCTAATTCATGTTGCTCTATCAATAAATGACCAAGAAAAAACCCATCATGATGAGATTTAACTCTCTAAACCATTAACCACTAATATAACATCTAGTAATGAAATGGTCACATCTTTTATGCAACCAAATTCTTCTCTTAAGTGGGCAAAATAATTCCAACAAACATTAAAAGATTTAAGACCTGATGAAATAGGTAAAATAGGTACAAGAAGCTCTTACAATGCAAGGCTCCAAGCTCAAACCAATAGTGCAGATAACTTGGAGACCATTGGTGAGTTCAATCTCATAATTGACTCTGAACCATGATCCTATAATGAAGCCAAAAATATTATAGTATGGAGGAAAGCTATACGAGATGAGTATGATGCTCTTTTGAAAAATGGTACAGGGGAGTTGGTTGATCTTCCACTTGGTTGTAAACCTATTAGCTACAAGTGGATTTTCAGGAATAAATATAAAGAAGATGGTACACTTGACAAACACAAAGCCCGACTTGTTGCCAAAGGTTATGCTCAAAAGGAGGGCATAGATTATGATGAAACCTTTGCACCGACAGTAAAATGGACCACCATTCATGCTTTGTTGGCCCTTGCAGCTCAATATGGGTGGAAAACTCACCAAATGGATGTTAAAACAACATTCTTAAATGGTGATCTCAACGAATCAGTTTATATGACTCAACTAGATGGGTAGGGAGTCAATGGAAAAGAACATCAGGTATGCAAGCTTGTCAAATCATTATATGGTTTGCAACAAGCTCCTCAAGCCTGGTATGAAAAACTTATCGAGTATCTCTTAAAGTTGAATTTCCAACATTTTGAATTTGATGATGCCACACTTTTTGTTAAAAAACTTGATAACATTATTGTCTATCTTGTTGTTTATATGGATGATTTATTTATCATTGGTCCTGATGACAATAATATTCAAAATGTGAAAGAACAACTAAAGAAAGGTTTTGATATGACTGATTTGGGCCATCTTCATTACTATTTGGGTATTGAGGTAACTCAAACACCTCATTTTATTTTTATCAACCAACAAAAATATATTGGTGAACTTTTGAATAAGTTTAGCATGGTTGATTGTAAGTTTGTCATTGATGTCAAAGGGGGAGTAGTGGAGATGAGAAAAATGATGACAGAAGAGATCATCTGCTCAGGGGGAGCACATAGTTTTGGAGTGGATAGTTTTGGCACACAATTTTGGTAAGATTTTTGGACAACACATTTTGGATACAATTTTTACTTTTTCTCATGAGTGTTTCCATCAATGCCAAAGGGGGATATTTTTGGCAAATGCACACTCGAATGAGAAATTTTAGGTGATTGAAGGGATTGTCATTGATGGCAACCTTGCAATCCTATGGCACCGACACTGCTAGACTCTACACCGGCAGATAGTTTACCGGCAGTGACAAAGATGATTACCGACACCTTGGCCGACAGGATTTTGTTTATTGCATATTGTATTTAATTGTAATATCTTTTGTAAGATGACATGGCATATTGTAATAAGACTCATATAAGTATGAGATCTTGTAAATCATTTTGGTATGTAGAAGTAGAATGGAATAGGATATGATGAGCAAATATTGAAGGTCTATGGTTATTGTAAGAGCTTAAACCGGTATTGAACCTGGCATAGCAGATGCCTTTTGTAGCAGTACATCACTTTGGATTTCTATAATCTACTTTTGTAAGTTAGTGAGACTTCCTTTTGTAATTGAGCAGTGAGCTCTAGGCAGTGAGCCTTCCTGCATGTGCAGGCCCCACATACCATAAGTAATATTCATTTATTGGCCAATGAGTGAATATTGTGGGTCACAAATCCCACTGAGGTTTTTCCCACACCAGGTTTCCTCATCAAAAATATTGTGTTATGGTGTGCTTTCTATGTTGTGTTTATTATTCTTATTTAATGCATTAATTCTAGTTTACTGGTACACTATTTTGGAATGCAATTCACTTAATATATTCAGAAAATCCATTAACCGGTTAGATATTGATTCACCCCCCCTCTCAGTATCTTTGGGAATCCTAACATTATTTTATTACTCAAAATAAAATAGAACCCTCACCACTTGTCTCCAGCTAGATTCATAGTTTTTTACATGCAAGACTTTAATGGATTTGTATTCTTGGTGTTTAGTGTAGACGTATAAATTTGACTGCTTTCCTAAATGAATATTTAATATTCATTTTAACCTCATTCTGCTATTTAACTATTTTCTCCCCATTTATCTATTTAATTAAATGAATTACTCAATTTATTTAATTAAGTTCACCTAAACCTTTTCTAGCCTGTAATTAAATAAATCACTTTATTTAATTAAGTCCCCTTTCACCCCTTTAATTAAATTTACTTTTAATTAAATTGTTCCTTGCAAGTAAATAAATCTAATTTATTTAAATCCCCCACTTGTATTTATGCAATTGCTTCTATTTTTGTTGAAATAAAGTCCTTTATTTAATCAAAATCCTCCTCCATCCACTTGCATTTTACTACATCTCCCACTTGCCTCCTACCCCCCCTTTCTAAATTCTTCTAGGACCCATCTAATCTTAATCAATTAGCCTTAATCCCTCTTATTCTATCATTTCCCTAAATTTGAGGATGTCACTTCTCAAATTTGGAGGAAAGTCTTCTAAAATAAATAAAGCCTTTATGTCTTCAACAAGCTAACTTGTTGAGTTCCCCCAAATTTGGAAGGACTCTTACAAATTTATCCCCAAAGTCTTCATAACTATTAATGGTTAACTCACCCTTCTTACATGGTTAGAGACTTTCTCTCTAACTCAACCTCATCTAACACAAGGGTCTCATCTAGCATTCATGGCTTTACCCTTGGTTATCCCTTTAATCTTTGCACGAGAGTTTACCCCTTGGATAAACACTTTATCCAATGGATGACCCTAGCCTAACCTTAACCTTACCTCCTAAGGTAACCTTCATGTCTTCGAAAGCATTTAATGCTTCTTACATCCCCTCTCAAGCAACCTCTTGTTGATAATTGTCACCATTTCATTGGTGAGAATTGTGAACATGGATTGATTAACTTTCAATCCTAGCCCTTGTTAAGATTTCTCAATCTTGACCATCCATTTCCCTATTTTCCTATAAATAAAGCTCTCACTCTCTCATTTGGAGATAGAAATCTTTGTGTATCTAGTTTATAGTCATTTTGCTAAAGGATCCAAGTCTTTGCGTATCCAATTTATAGTCATTTTACTAAGCATTTAGGATCTCTTTGTTTAAATCATATTAAGCATTTAGAAGCATTTCAATATCATAGTATATCCAAGTTAGACTAGTATATCATGTTAGGATAGAATTACTAATCCTTTATCATAGCATCATCTTCATACTAGTTTAATCATCCTAGCTTTAATATCATATATGTTGTAGGAATAGATTCATGCTTATTAATCAATCATCACTTGTTCTTGGAGTTCTCATTCCTAAGCCACCTTGCTCAATGATCTGAGAGCAAAAGTGACACCTTGGGAATCTTGTGAGATAGAGAACAATGGGACACCCCTTGGGAAGTTGAGCTATTCAATATGGTTCCCATTACTTGCACCAAGAGTCTCATTGGTGTGTGGACACTTTGGAACTGACTTTTGCATTTTTATTTCCCTCATTTCCCGCACACATTTTTGGCACCCATCATGGGGCTCGACCCTATAAATCATATCATTTTTTTATACAGGAACAAGATTGCAAGCATGCAAAAAAATTTATTTTAACGCATTGGGCCCTTTCATTACTGCATCGGAACCTTTCATTAGCACTTTCGGTGTATTTTTTAACACATCCGATCCATTCCCTAGTGCATATAGACTTTTTGTTAGCACATAAAATCCTGGTTTTTATTCTGTATGTTGGAACAACAACATAGCACATTTGATAACCAGTGTAGCATATTCGGTATCCAATGTAGCGCATCTTCACTTTTTTGTGGCGCATCTGTGCCACAGTCTAGTGCATGACTTTGACAGAGAAAAAGAAAATTGTAACCGAAGTGAGAAAATTAAGCTTGTGTAAGCCCACCTTAGATTCTGGTTTTCACTAACTTTCTTCTTGCAGGTAACTAACCATTTTCTTGCAGGTTTAGAGTAAGTTAAGATATAAATTTTAATTCTTTCTAACTTTTTAGTTAGATAAAAAGAATTCACTTTCTTTAAATTCGGAAAGAATCTCATTTGTCTTTTGGGTTTTAAAAAGAACTTCATTGTTGGATAAAAAGAACAACAAAACAAACTTTTTATTCTTACAAGTTAGGAAAAACACTTCGAATTTGGGTTTAAAAAGAACAAGCAAAGTTAATTTTCAGTTTGTAAAAGGTAAAAAGAACTTCATCTTCCTTTGGTGCATAAAAAGAACTCATTTTCATTTTTGCAAAGGATAAAAAGAAACTCATCTTTATTTTGTGCAAAGCAAAGAAACTTTCATTTATCAACTTTAGTTTTGTTGACCAACATCACGATTTATTTTTGTTGATCAGGATTTTCAATTTCTTAGATAAAAAATCATTGCTATGAAGAGTTAAAAAGAACACCATACTTTCTGGAGCAAAATCTCCAAGTAGAAGTTAGAAAATCATTGCCTTGAAGAATTAAAAAGAACACTTGTGTTCTTTGTCTCAAAAGTGGAAGGTATATGATCTCCCCTTAATTGAGTCACCAAAAAGTCAAACCAATCTTCAAAGATTTATATACTTATAATATTTAAATCATTTAGCAGACTTGCCCTCCCGAGTTTCTCTTAGAGTGCCATTAATGTTCGGTGAGAGGGGAATGACCTAAGTGGGAAATGGATTTTTGCCAAGTGTTCCAACCCACTATATAATCAAATGTGGAGGCTAACGAAAATCCCCTTCAATGGTTTTGTTCAGCAATTAGCCTCGCCCCTGTATCTTTTAGATACATAAAGCCTTTGTTCTAAACGTTGGGAAGCCTCTCGAGGGAGCTTATCACTGAAGGCCGAACGAAAGCCTGATTAAGAAGCTTAGCACTAGAAACTTTGTGCTGAGTCAGTATCCAGACATTTTCAACATCATAGTGCAAGGGTGGGGAAGAATCTACCTCTAAGATTACTCACCATATATCTCTAAAGATAACTACTCAATTGTGAAGTAGTGCACTTTGAGTTAATTTCTGGCAAAAGGCAAAAAATTGGGCACCCTGTAGGGGGTGACACGGATATTTGAGCCGACCGAGTATTGAGACTAGTGGGCAATGATGTTGTTAATGACCCTTGAATAAAGAGTATACTTGATTTGCCTTACTTGTTATCTAAACTAGTGGAAACATCAGGGATTTAAACACATCCTCACAGAACATACACTACTTGTCTAGCATAGGCAAAATTTGTTCTCTTTCATGCCATGTTTGCAATTTTTTTTTTTTAAAATCATCTATCAAAAAGACAAGTTTAAAAAATCCAAAAATGATAGAAATAAAGAAATCAAGGCAGCTTAGCACGTAGGAGAAACTTCCCAGTATGTGTAAACCATTCTATTATGCATTTCAACTAAATCTTAGTGCTTTCATCTTTCATATTAGTGCATAACTAGTATCATACTGGCAAAAGTTTTAGTAGTTCTTTTTGGCACCAACCTAGCCCATTTAAACATCATCTTAGAGCATCACAGATATATCTTAGTGCTTTTAACTCAAACAATAGCTCATATTAAGGACATATTAGCAAGTAACTCTTTCAACCAAGTCAATTTTGAATAATATAAGTTAGTGCCTAGGATAGGCAGCTTAGCGCATAGAGAGTCTTCTGTGGTGCATCAGAAACATTTGTTAATGCATCCAATCACTGTTTTAGCACATGGTAGAAACCAAGAAAAACAAAGAGAAAACCAGGGATTTCAAGAAAATTTCATCGATAGTATTGAGTATCCTTTTAGGTCTTCTTTCAAACACAATAGTCAAAATTCGAATCCAATCATCAGTGAGAACAAACTCAAAAATCAACAAGGCATTCTTAGAACAAATTTTTTGAATCTTAAACTAGCTTGAGATAAGACTTCATCCAACAAAATCAAGCACTATCATAATAGTGATCAAGGTTCCACCATCTAATGGATTTCTATCAAAACAACATACCAAGTTTAAATCTTAAGTTGTCAAATCAAGTTTCCATATCGGGAAACCTTTATCCATATCATTTGACACACTTTGTTGTGGAGGCGAATCGAACTAAACCTCTACTTGATGAAGTAAGCTTGAGTTTTCAAATGAAGTATCCAAATCCAACATCAACATCAACCTTTGATCATTCGTGTATGACCAATCCTCATATTTTGATAAGAATAAGTCTTCATCACAAAACTAAGTTGAAGAAGAGACAACCTAGTTTGAATAAACTTGCAAAAAGGAATAAGTTTCTCTACATCAATCACCGACTATTTAAATCACATCACGCATTCTTGCATCACATACGATTGTATATCAAAGGAAAAAAAAATGAGTTTGACAAAGAACCTTTAAGAAGTAGAACTTATATTTAGAAAGTGACATTCAACCAACGCTTAAATCGTGGAGGAAGAATCAATCCTACTTTGTTCCCATAGTTTTGTATCACTTATAACGAATCTCAACCTGAACCACCAACACCACTAGGAACTCCCATAGATGAAGTAGTGTTCATTCCAATAGAAATTTACTAGATTCTCATTACCATCTGATCTCAGAGAAACAACAAAAGGAATGCCAACCAAAATAAAGTATGCGTAGAAGATTATCCAATCCTTTTGATGAGTATGCCAATATGGGTGAAACAGAGATCACAGAAGAACTTCTCCAAGAGTGTCAAGAAAACACAGCCTTCCAACAACTCATGGAAAGACTTATTGAGCTAGACAAAGAAAAATATATGCTCATGTTAACTAGCAAAAGAGTTAAAATTCCTGAAGATTTCGATACCGAAAACTTAAGGAATATAGATGAAAGAATTTCAAGAACAAGGTCTAGAAATTATGCCTATCAAGACCAACAAAGAGACGAAGAAACACATGACCTGAAGAACATACACGAGAAAGACAACAACCACAAACAAAACCATGCCCATAATCAGGACAATCTCAATGAAAGAGAGCAAGTTATTCCTCAAAGTACAAATGTGTCCATGGTCACTCTTACACAAAAATCCAAACACTGCAAAGACAAATGCAGGACATGCAACAATGAACTATAGTGCGCTACACCTTGGATGAGATTTGTCCTTATCCTTTTGATAGGAGATTGAAAATGATACCTTTTCCCCCAAATTCAGATATACCAAAGTATGACAAATACAATGGTAAAAGTGATCCCCGTGATTACATTTGGGAATTTTGTACCATGAGCCTCGAGTTTGCTCATGATGATACTTAAGGAGATTATTCTGAAGAAGTTTGGGAGGCAAAACAATGGAGTGGTTTTCTAAACTTACACCTCTCATCAAATCATTTGATGAGTTGGTAAACAAATTTATCACACAATACTTGAGTTGATATTTTGTCATGTTTTTATCATCAGAACTCTTAAGTTTTTGATATCTATTTGTTTGCATAGTAGTAGTGATGTATTGGAAATTGAATATATGTATTCCATATGTTAAGCCTAAACTTATTAAATCATGTTTGAACTTTTCCTGTCTATTCCTGCAGTCACACCATTTATTCCTGCGGCCATGCGATTTATTCCTATTGCCATGCAGATTATTTAGGGTAATATCATATGTGAATTAATAGATGTGTTAATTGAATAAAATGTGTGTGTATGTCCTTGTATGTTGTGTTTGTTGTAGTGCAGGTGATAATTGATGTTGCAGTGGATATTCTCCTATCGCGCCTAAAGAAGAAAAGATTATGTAAGAGATAACTAAAGATCAAACTGAAGAGGAACTGAGCAAGCACAAGGTATGGCATAGGCAGAGTAGTCAACTGACACTACTAATGTCTAACTTCAATGGGCTTTGAATTAAAAAACACTGCCACAACATGCAAAGACTGTGGTTTGGTTTAGATCCACGTTTCCTACAGCATAGCTCCAGTTATCTTCTTTATCAATTAATCATCTCCCTCTTCTTCTGGGCGTGATTTGTGTTATCTGTTGTAGTTGATTTTCCTTTAATAATAAGCTCTTATTTTTCTCTGAGGTTAGACAAAAGAGAAAAGAATAGAGAAGAGGATTTTTTATAATCATTCTTAAGTTTCTTTTCAAAATATGTAATCACTTTCAGGAAGCAATGAATAAAAATTATGTTGTTTTGATCTGTTAAGTGTAGTTTTTGGGAAGCCTGGCATCACTCATCCAAGGGGGCCCACTTGGTGAGTGATCCGGTGTGTTCGTTAAAATTAGTTATCTTTCTTTAGCTGTAGTAGAAGTTCTTGCTTAGACTATTCCTGCAGCCACTGGAAATAGATCCATTGACTATTACTGCAGCCAAGCCAGAACCGAGTAATTTTTGTTTATCCATAGTGGATCTTTCCAGCATTGCTTTTATGAATTTATGCAGAAGTTTTTCCTATAGCCTTTCCATAATTTTCATTCTTGTTTTCCTTTTTTTACATAATGTTAGTTGTTGTAGTAATGTAGAATAGATGTAGCAAGAACTTAGTGCATATATAGTGCAGACCCATTTAGAGTATTGCGTCCCTGGGTTGACAATCAAATGAGCACTAGCCATGAAAATAGTGAGTTTACCAAATGAGTGTCCAAACTTTGGGTTGAGACTTCACTTAGAGTTATTATTCTTATTGTTGGCATGGACATTTTTGGTGTTGTTGTTGAGGATGGTGTCAAACTAAGAACCTATTATGGTTATTATCTATTCAGTTTTCAGTTTTTAGTTAATTATTTTTGGTATACCTGATTGTTCAGAAAATTTCACGAATCTACATGCATAGCCAAAGAAGAGATGCCAGAGGTAGATTTCTACCCACTCATTCTAATCATGTAGAAGATCATTTCCCAGATATAAATCCTTTTATTGAACTTTACCAAACCCCATAGAATTTGAACCACCTTGAATCTGAATTTCCAAAAGGTAGTCTTCAGCTCCTCTTTGGTAGACAAGAAGAAGAATTTACTATAGTAACAACCCCCACAAGTCCAATGCAAGGGAACCCACCTCCTATAGGAAATAACCCACCTCCAGGTGGAAATAATCCACCACCATGACTAGGCCCAACATTTGAGTTCCCCATATCTGATCAGCATGATAATGCTAATCTCAAGAACATTCCAACATCTTCACTCCCTAAATTCTATGGATTGGTGAAAGAGGATCCAGACACTATTGGCATATGCATAGTCCAATGAGACATTGAAGGTGATTGAAGGTTTTGTCATTGATGGCAACCATACAATCCTATGGCACTAGCAAGGCATTACACCAGAATCAGCAGATCAGACTCTACACCGGCACTCAGACTACCGGTACTGATAGAGAAAGGAAGCATACCGGCACAGAGGCCGACATGATTTTTGTTATATTATATTTTGTTTAATATTTTAAAAACTTTTAAAGATGACTTGGTATCATTGTAAAATGATTCTTATTTATAAAAGATCATTGTAGGACATTTGATAAGAGATAGGAGAATGTAATTAGGAAAAATAAGGGAGACCTATTATGCGAATCATAAGACAAGGGTTTATGTTAGAAGCAGAGTAGAACCCGGTACTGGATCTAGCATTATAGATGCTATTCTGAAGTAGTACAAGACACTAGATTTGTATAATCCATCATTATAAGTCAGTGAGACTTCCCATTGACAAGTGAGCTCTAGGTACTTGGCCTTCTGGCATGTGCAGGCCCCTCTTGTAAGTAATATTCTCTTATTGGCTAGTAAGTGAATATTGTGGGTTACAAATCCCACCAAGGTTTTTCCCACACTGGGTTTCCTCGTTAAAATATTGTGTTATGGTGTGTTTCTTATGTGGTTGCTTTCATTTCTATTTATTGCATTATTTCTTGCATACTAGTACATTGTTATAATATGCTCTACATGTTTTAAGTTAAGAAATTCTATTCATTGGTTAGATACTAATTCACCCCCCCTCTCAGTATCTGTGAGAATCCTAATAATTGGTATTAGAGTTTGGTCCTCCATTTTTCAGATGTCTAACAGCTTGAGGAAGATCTTGACACCGATAGAGATGGAGAATCTGATGAAGCAACTTGAAGAAGTTCTCTCAAACTATGATATAGAGAAATTGAAAAACATCAAACTTGAAGATGATCTAAAGGTAGCTCAAGATATCATTCAGGCACTTCAAGAGAATCTCACCATTGCAAGAAACAAGAGAAGAGAACTTTGTGAAAAGATGCAATTTGAGAATGATGAAAAGGAAAATCTTAATGATATGATAGGCAAGTTGAAGCAAGAGAACATTACAACAAAGAATGAAATGCAGGATATGACCATGATATTTTGTAAAGAAATTGAACATAGAAAGAAGAATGAAGAAGACTTGACTAGAAGATTAAGTGATGCAGCAAATGAGAACACCAGACTTAGCTATGAAAATGATTTATTGAAGACAGATCTGATACATACTTAGAATGATTCAAATGAACTCATGAGATAGAAAGAATTCTTGGAAAGAGAATTGGATACTGCAAATCAGCACAAACATAAATTCAAGAAAAGCTCAGAAGAACTTGGTGACTTATTCAAAAATCAGAAACCTAATGGTGACACAAATGGGCTTGGCTTTGAAGTTGGTGAAAGCTTTGGTACTGCAAACACACAGGATCATAACAAACCGGTAAGGCAACCTAATGCTTATAAATTCAATGGCAAATGCTTTAACTTTGATAAGTATCGTCATAGAGAAAATAAATGTAGATCTAGAAATTATCAGAACATCAACACACCCACCGGTCAATGTTCAAAATGCAACAAAGTTGGTCATAACTCTGAAAATTGCAGAATGAATGTAAGATGTTATGTTTGTGAAATATTTGGATGCTTATCTAATCAATGTAGAACACAAACTGACATAAGTTATGGGAAAGCTATTCAGAAAAATAATGTGACTTGTTATGCTTGTAACAAGATTGGGCATATTGCAAAATTCTAGTTTGAAAGGAAAAGAAAAAGTTGAAGAGGTTAAGAAAGAATTCTCAAAACAATGGATTAGAAAGTCAGATAATGTTGGAAATACTCTTCCACTAGTAGAACCAATCAACACTCCACTGGCAGGACAGAGTAGTGCTCCATCGGCAGGACAAAGTAGTGCTCCACCGGCAGGACAAAGTAGTACTCCACCGGCATGAAGCTCTTCATCAAATTGAAGAAAACTTTCTTGAGGGTTTGACAATCAATGAGACATATGCTATAATTCCCTCGGTTAAAGTGAGAAGTTGAAAATTACTTCTATATTGGTAGACAATGTTAAGTGATTACTTAACCAGCATGCATTAAATGTGGTAGATAGCAAAATAAAAATTATAAATTTTTGGTTTTGGCTCCATTTCACTTCACTACAAATTCAAACACTCGAAGAGCGCAAAATCTCCATAGCAAAGGCATTTCAAGCGACGAAGCAAAGGATTTCAGCATTCATCTTTCCTAAGGTAGAAAAAGGTATTTATCATCATGGCATCCACCTGTGTACTTGAATATATAGCAAACCTTACTATAGTCGAGGTTATAAAATGCCTTAGGCCCGTATTTCAACTAGTTCCTGAGATAGCAAAGAAAGATGACAATACAGGTGCTTTTTCCCAAATTCCAAAAGGATTTGTTTATGTTGAAGACCCCAGAATATACATCCATTGCAACATAGAGGAATTACGAGATGAAGAAATCAAAACCATGTATAAATTTGTCATATGTGATGTTTCCAGAAATATAAAACCAGAACATAAAATTGTTGAAACCTTAGGATTTACTGAAATCCTCTGCATTCCTAAATTTCCCAAGGATGTGATTAGAATAGTTTTGAGCAGGGTACATGGTGAATTTTTCTAGTTAGATGCAATTCACAAAATTACCAAGGAAGCTGTGAAAGTTGTAACAGGGTTACCTTCCACTGGTAAAAGGCCAGACAAGACTAAAAAGGTCTCAAATGACCTAGTAACAAAACTAACTGGTGCAACATCCGACAAAAGGTCCTTGAGAGTTAATGATGTAACCAACATAAATGTAAGATTCATCAGCATGAATTTAGGGTATAAAGCTACTCATGCTAGTAGACTTAACTCAGTTTCTAGTTTATGCATAAAGAGTGCACATGATATGGTTAAGGATAATGCGAAGATTGATGTTTGTGAGTGGTTAAAAGATGAATTGATTGATAACTTAGGCAAAATGAAGAAGGATAAGAAAGGAACTTTTAGGTTTGGTAATCTACTTGTATGCTTAATGCTACACATAACCAAACAAGTTCCCGGTATAGGCCATAAAGAGCTCGGATTTGATATACCGGTAGGGAAACAGTTAAGAGATCTATTTAATAACATGGGTGAAGACAAAGAAAAGAATATCCATGACTATTTTCAAGCACTAAAAGAAAGAATGAACAAAAGAATCAAACTATCACAGAAAATAGTTAACAAATACAAGGATGAAATATGTTTTGTGATAAAAAAGGATGAGATATGGATGGAAGCAATAAACCAAAGAACACTTTGGGTTACTGAGATGGGCTATGAGACCGATGATCACATCATTGAGACTTATGCCAAAGCTCTTCTTGAAGCACCCAGGGAACCAAAGGAAGAAGTATTTGGTAGTGTTGAATCAACTGAAAACTAAATTCAATCTAAGAAGAGAGTGAAAAAGGTTGAGGTAGTTGTGAGAAGAGGCTCTAGATAGGCTAAGGCAATAAAAGAAGATGTACTTAAGAAAATGACATCACTGAGGATGAGTTAGGAACACTACAACCTGAAACTCACCTATCACCGGTAGCTACTTCTTCAGAGAATGACATGCCAACAAATTTCAAAAGCAATAAAAGAAGATGTACTTAAGAAAACCGACATAGGCTAAGGCAATAAAAGAAGATGAACTTAAGAAAACTGGCACCATTGAGGATGAGTTAGGAACACTACAACGTGAAACTCACCTATCACCGGTAGCTACTTCTTCAGAGAATGACATGCCAACAACTTTCAAAAGAGTTGTAAGGAAAAAGGATCCTTCACCAGCATCCACACCTTCATCTAGAAGAACTAGACAAAAACAACAGGCAGTAAGGTCACCGGTTAAGAAAACTACACCAAAGAAAAAGATGACACCCAAGAAGAAGAAGAGGACTCAACAAAACATGGCCCCTCTTGACAAACTACTAAATGAAATCACAGAGGAAGTGAAACTAAAGAATGTAAAGAAATTATATGATAATTTTACAGCAGATGAAAAAGAACAAGTGGAAAACAGTGTTATTTTGCACATGGACATGTATAAGAAGTTTTTATTAGAAGTAGTAGATGAAATACCAGATGAATTGTTTAGAAGACAGGAAGCAAGAAGACAATTTGTTGTAGAGCTTGATAAGAAAATCAAAATAGAAAAGTTACTTGTTATTTACCTAGTAAACTCTCCCAAGGAAATAGATGACCTAATTGCAAGAACCAACTGGTCAGTATTCTCTACTGCACACCGGCATATTGCTTTAATGGTTGGAAGAGTCAATGAGGTAACTGAGGAAACAGAAAATGCATGGGATATATTCCTAGTTGAAAAAGAAAAACAGGAAGAATACAGAAACCCTAGACCAATAATGGTATACCAGAAGAAGAGAGACAAAGGAAAAGGAAAGGTTGGTGGATCTCCCAGCATCAAGGTAAAGGATAACTTACTCCCACCGCCTCTGATTACATCACTGGTAATAACAACTACTGAAAATCAACCAGTAGTTGAGAGTATGGATATAGAGGATACTAATCCTAACTCTGAGGTACTATACACAGTAAATGTTGATACTCAAAAGGTCAACATTGTGGTAGACAAGGACTCAACCAATGAAACTGACATGGCTAGTGAACCACCGGTATCAGATAAAGGTAAATTGGCAGATAATGTTACAAAGCAACAAAGAAGGCAATAGATAGAAACACAAACAGAGACACAAGCTAAGGAATAGGCTCCAGAGAAGCAACAGACAAATATAGAAACCTTGCCACCGACAACTAGTGAACAAGGCAAACCACTAGAAAATGAAATGGAAACACAGACAGACCTACCAGAGGTCACTACTAGCAAGGATAGTGCTCCCACCAGCGGAATTCAGATTACTGGTTCCTCCTAAGTAGGTTACAAATATACAAATGTAACTAAAGTACTTTTGGACTCCATCAAAAGGATAACTGATTGTAGTTCACTGGCTTATAAAGCCATAGATGATACAATCCCAGTTTTGAAAATGATAGCTCTCAACTGTAACATAGGTAACAAGGATTCTTTAAGTCAACTTGACACCTTGTCAAAGTACATTACTGAGAACACAGTAACGGTTGACCAAATAAAGGAAGATGCACTCAAAGAGAAGTTGGAAAAAGAAAAACAAAAAATTTTTGAGGATCAAATAAAGAAGTGTACCAGAGAATTTGACACACTTCTACCGGAACTATGCAACACATTGAAGGAATTAAAAACTTTGTACAAAGATACTTGCAAGACAAACTTTTTGACAGTAGACATAGATAAGAAAATGAGCAAGGTACAGGATGAAATCAATAAACTTGTAGACAGTTTTGTTAACTCACCTAATACATTATCAGTTTTTGAATAGAAGATAACAAGTTTTGAGGAAGACTTACTTAAGCTAGGAAGAGAAAAGGACAGAATAGTAGATAAGGCAAAGAATTTGAGACTAAGACTGAGTCCAATATTGGACTATCTAGCATTCATGCGGAAGGAAATATTTGAGGCACTAGTATAGGGACAGAGAACACCAGCAGAGCATATCCAACACCTCACCAGTATAGTTCAAAGAACAAAGATAGGAATAAAGGATAGCAAGAAGTTTATGGAGAGCATAAACTTGATTTTGGCAGATCTTTTTCAAATTGTAACCACCCAGTTACAAGGTTGAGTGAGACTACAACTCTATTGACATCTTGACAACCTTTGGCATTGATGCCAAAGGGGTAGTAGTAGTATGAGAAAATAACCGACAGAAGAATCATCTACTCATGGGGAGTTCACACATTTTTGGTTCACATATTTTTGGATTTTCTCATGAGTGTTGCCATCAATGGCAAAGGGGGAGATTGTTGGCATATGCACACTCCAATGAGACATTGAAAGGGATTGAAGGTTTTGTCATTGATGGCAACCTTACAATCCTATGGCACCGGCAAGGCATTACACCAGCATCAGCAGAACAGACTCTACAATGGCACTCAGACTACTGGCATCGACAGAGAAAGGAAGCATATCGGCACAGAGGCCGACATGATTTTTGTTATTTTATATTTTGTTTATTATTGTAAAAACTTTGTAAGCCGACTTGGTATCATTGTAAAATGATTCTTATATATAAAAGATCATTGTAGGACATTTGATAAGAGATAGGAGAATGTAATTAGGTGAAATAAGGCAGACCTATTATGTGAATCATAAGATAAGGGTTTATGTTAGAAGAAGAGAAAAAACCAGTACTGGATCTAGCATTATAGATACTATTCTAAAGTAGTACAAGATATTGGATTTGTATAATCCATCATTGTAAGTCAGTGAGACTTCCCATTAAGCAGTGAGCTCTAGGCACTTGGCCTTCCTGCATGTGCAGGACCCTCTTGTAAGTAATATTCTCTTATTGGCCAGTAAATGAATATTGTGGGTTACAAATCCCACCGAGGTTTTTCCCACACTGGGTTTCCTCATTAAAATATTGTGTTATGGTGTTTTTCTTATGTGGTTGCTTTCATTTCTGTTTATTGCATTATTTATTGCATACCGGTACACTGTTATAATATGCTCTACATGTTTTAAGTTAAGAAAAAAATTTCACCAGTTAGATACTGATTCACCCCCCCCTCTTAGTATCTGTGGGAATCCTAACAGACACATTTCTATTTGAGTTTGATGTTCTTTGTAGGAGTTTTGACTATACTACAGATGCCCATAGACTAAAAAAAAATTCCTGCCACCTTGAAGGAGTCATCCTTGAGATGGTTTATGAGCTTGGGTAGTAGCACAATCAATACATGGGATGAGATGAAATGGTTGTTTCTTACAAAATACAAAGATTATTATAGAGGCACTGATCATCATGGGGATGATATCTTTAGAATGACACAGAAAGAAGATGAGAGTCTTGAAGATTATCTGGAAAGGTTCCTGTTTAGTGTCAAAAAGTCCAAGCATAGTGTTCTCAATGAAGATTCCCTCAAGTTGATATTTTTGAGGGGAATCAGTGATGAATGCACTGATTCTTTGGATCTTATGGGAGGAGGTGACATTACATAGTCCACTTGGGCTGAAATAGGACAAATTTGCTAGAAATATTCCAGATCTGCTTCTAAGAAGAATAGGCATTTTAAACTAGGAGCACCATCATCAGCATCTGGAACTGGAGTTTCTAGATTGGAACTTAGCCATTTATTAAAGGACTTTAAGGAGGACATTATAAATAATATGGCTGCCTAGTTGGACACAATTGCAGCTAAGAAGAAGCATGAAGAAGTTGATGCATTTCTTGTAGAATTTTGCCCTCATTATAGACAGTGAAAGAAGGATTATAGATGTAAAATGGTTGCAAATGTGGAGGTACCTGACTTCAAGCCAATTCAAGGTGAGGACGAGAAAGTCTTCTATGCTACTTAAAGAAGACCAAATTTCCAAAGACAAGGTATGCCTCTGGATCCACTTTCTTTTTCTAGTTATAGTGGAAATTCTTATGCACCAAATAACCAATGGCGACCACCATATGCTCAAAATTTTGGTAATTATCAAAATTGGTATGGTTCTCAAGGCTAAGGGTAGCATTTTGGTAATCAAATGCCATAGTGGTAGCAGCCACAAGGGAACTGGTACCCACCTCAAGGCCAAGGAAGCTAGTTTCAAGGGAATTGGCAACCTACTTCTCAATGGAGGGGGAGTCAGCCATGGAATGCTCAATCTTCTGGTTATCAGTAGCCTATTTAGCAGCCACAACCTCCTACACTAATGCCTCCTCCTGCAGCCACTGTTGTACCACCTAAACCAACACAATTGCCTACTCAACTACTGCCAAATCCTAATATTAAGTCTTAGCAACAACAACAAGCTTATTTAGCTGATCTTAATCAATACCCTACCTATTCTCTATCTCTAAGTGACATTCACCTCCTATCTAAGACAACTCTGCCTAATCCCTCTCATCTAGTTATCACTGAGGTACAAGAGGAGCAAGAAAACTCTAGTCCAATAGATCCAGTACCTCAGAGCCAAATATTGCCACCATTTCCCCAAATATTGCAAGAAAAGAAAGTTTCCATTGAACAACAACAAGGCTTTCATATTATAGATCAACTAAAGCATATTTGTGTTAAAATTCCATTGTTGCAAGCAATAAAAGATGCTCCCATATATGGTAAGGCACTGAGAGAAGCATGTCTAAAGAAACCTAGCAGGAAGAAAAAGGATCTACAAGCAGTGCATGTTATGGGTCAACTGGAAGATATTTTGTTAGGCAAGATTTGCATTCCAAAATATTCTTATCCAGGTAGTCCAATTGTGATTATAGTCATTAATGGCAATCAAATAAAAAATGTTTTGATTGATTTAGGGGGAGCCATTAATGTGAGGACAAGGGAAGTAATGAAACAACTTGATATCAATAGTTTAAGGCCTACACCCACAGTTCTACAACTTGTTGATAGCTCTACAATGAGACTTGATGGTATCATTGAGGATGTAGTGGTTATTTTGGATTCCTGGGAATACCCTGCAGACTTTATGATTTTATCTCCAAAAGCAACATCGGGAGGATATCCAGTGATTTTGGGTAGACCCTGGCTTGCCACAGCTGATGCATATATTAGATGTAGATCAGGAGATATGACTATTTTAGATGAGAATTCTACAAAAACATTAGCCTTGTATTCTCTTGCACAACCCTAGCTTGATCAACAACAAGTCGTTTGGCCTATTTTGGGAGAAGAATTTGAGGGAGTTGACTCTATTAATCACATTATGATGATTAATCTATTGGTATTTTGGATATGTTGATATGGTTTTGTCATTGATGTCAACACTTATCAACTCTGGTCAACCTACTGGCAAGCAAGTGACTTATGCATAGTCACTGGTATCTGGTTCACCAATAGGATATATTGTTCACAGGCACTTGGAATGACATGGAAAATACTTGGTTATGTCGAAGACATCATTTGGACACTTTGTCTTGGAGATTTGTTCATTAGTATATTCGAGTTTGCATATTTGCTGTTATCGACAAATAAGTCCAGGATAAGCACCGACAGGATTGTCTATTCTAGATCAGCACGACACGTTATGGAAACGATTTATTATTGTTGTTAATGCATTAAGCTAACATGTTGTATCATATATTGCATTGGTCATCAATTTACTTGTAAATTGTTTTATTCTAATATCTTTTGTAAAGCCGA
The DNA here is from genome assembly GCF_030272615.1 of Cryptomeria japonica. NCBI lineage: Eukaryota > Viridiplantae > Streptophyta > Pinopsida > Cupressales > Cupressaceae > Cryptomeria > Cryptomeria japonica. Next base: position 755,441,911 of record NC_081407.1, on the reverse strand, counting down.
CCTACACATTTTGGTCCTAGGCTTTGGTATATATGTAAGATCTTATTTGATCAGAAGATATATGCAAGGAATGTGAATGCGAAAAGGATTGTAATAAGGTATATGCAAGAAAAGGCAAAGCTATACACACAGACATCATTTGAAGGTTGAAGGAAGGTTTTGTGAAGGCATATTAGAGCTAAACCAATATTGAATCCAACATATGATGATGTTATTTTGAAGCAGTACATCATCATTGGATTTAATCATCCAATTGTAGTTAGTCTGACTCCCATTTGTGATTGAGCAGTGAGCTCTAGGCGCTTGGCCTCTCTACATGTGCAGACCCCCTATTATATACACATACTATCTGTAGTAGTATCATCTGATTGTGGGTCAAATTTCCCACTGTAGTTTTTCCCCTTACAGGGTTTCCATGTACAAATATTGGTGTTATGTGTTGTGGATGTTATTGTCTTTCTGTTTCATGCATTAATCTTTACTAGTACTGCAATTAACTGATAAATTGGCTATCGACATAAAGTTTGGTTTATCGATATTAAGCATTAAGTTTTGGTTAGGTTAAATTTGGTTTGAATTTATTGGACAACTGATTCACACCCCCCTCTTAGTTTTCTTCGAAACCTACTAATTGGTATCAAAGCCTAGTCCTCTTTTTTGCAGAAGTTTAACAACTTGAGGAGATCCAATGTCTTCTAACTATTTTAGGAAGGACAGTCCTAAACTTGATGGAACCAACTATGGCATATGGAAGATCAGGATGGAGACACATCTGAATTGCATTGGAAAGGACATCTGGGAAGTAACAAAGAATGGATATACTACTCCTATTCAAGGTCAGCCTAATCCACCAACCTTGGATAAAGATGAAGAAAATGATTGCAAAGCAAGAGAAGCACTTTTTAGCGCATTATCAGATCAACAAATCATGGGATTATTAGATAGATCTACTGCTAAATCTATTTGGGACCATTTGGAAACACTGAATGAAGGAGATTCAATAGTCAGAATTGTAAAACTTGAAAGCTTCTGGGTCAGGTATGAAAATCTGAAAATGGAAGAAGATGAAAGGCTTTCTACTTTTATGGAAAGAGTAAATGAAATTGTTTTGGGTATTAAATGTTGTGGAGGAACCTTAAGTAAAGATGAAATTGTTTCAAAAGTTTTAAGAGGATTGCCACTAGCATACAAAATGAAAGTTGCTACTATAAATGAATTGAGAACAATGCCTAATACATCAGTAACTAGAGATACATTTATTGGAAAACTTTTACCTTTTGAAATTGAGGAATTTGGTCCTGTAACTACTATAAAGACAGATTTAGCCTTTAAGGAATCAACATCATCTGCATCATCATCATCATTTAACAAGTCTGATTGAAAATCTTTTTATGCAAGAGAACTTGAAGAAAGTAGGAGAGAAAATGAAGAACTTGAAGAACTTGAAGCACTATTTGCAAGTAAAATGCCTAAAGGTCCATTTGGAAGTAAGTATGAAGGTAAAGCACCCTTTAAATGTTTTAACTATAATAAGATTGGTCATATGGCTTCTAGATGCCTTGATAGACATGCAAGATTGAAAGAAGAAGCTAGAAGAACATACAAGCCTAACCCTAAATATCAGAGATACAGATTTAAGAAGAATAGAGACAAATCTTGTTATCTTGTTGATGAAGGAGTCAGTGACGATTCTAATGAAGATCCAATAGACAATGGATGGGTCTTTGTTGCTATAATAGAAGATCAACTAACACTTACTATTCAACCAGTAGAGCAGGCCTTGGCAGCTAAAGTTGAAAGTAAGGATGAATGGATCATTGATTCAGGATGTTCACATCATATGACTGGCGATAAAAGTAAATTCTTGACTTTTCAGGAACATAATGGAGGTTTAGTTAGATTTGGATATGATAAAGCTTGTTTGATCAAAGGAAAAGGTACTATATCTCTTGATGGTAAGAACAATATTGACAATATTTACTATGTTGAAGGTTTAAAGAATAATCTTTTAAGTGTTGGTCAATTAGTTGAAAAAGGATTTTAGTTACAGTTCAAGAATGGAAAATGCAAAATCATGAACAAAACTATTTTGGAAATTGCAACCGGTAATCAAACTAGAGGTAATATCTTTCATTTGAACAATAGTGAAAAGACATGCTTGATTGCACATATTGATGAAAGTTGGCTATGGCATAAGAGACTCTGTCATGTAAATTTTGATTGCATTGTGAAAATTAGTACAACTAAAGCAGTTAGAGATTTACCTAGAATTGTCAAACCTCACAATCCGGTATGTAAGGAATGTCAATTTGGAAAACAAGTTAGAGCATCTTTTAAGAGTATTCTAGAAAAATCCAATAATTCTCTTGACTTAATTCATACTGATTTATGTGGTCCAGCTAGAACTAAAAGCTTACAAGGAGATAGATATTTCATGCTAATCATTGATGACTATTCTAGAATGTGTTGGGTTACTTTTCTCAAAGAGAAATTAGAAGCACTTGGGAAATTCAAGCTATACAAGGCGATGGTTGAGAATGGAACTGGTAAGAAAATCAAATGTCTGAGATCAGATCAAGGAGGTGAATTCACATCTAAGGAATTTAATACATTTTGTGAAGTGAATGGAATCAGAAGACCGTTATCAACACCCCGGACACCCCAGAAAAATGGAGTTGTAGAAAGGAAAAATAGGACTATCTTGGATGCAGCTAGAAGTATGTTATCATAAGAAAATCTACCACATGTGTATTGGAGAGAGGCAATAAGCACAATAGTCTACACATTCAACAAAGTTCATAGCAAAGATGAAACTGGTAAGACCCCTCATGAACTATGGTTTGGTATTACTCCTACTCTTAAATATTTCACAATATTTGGAAGTAAATACTATATTAGAAGAGATGAGTATATTGGAAAATTTGATCCTAGAAGTGATGAAGGAATATTTCTTAGTTATTCATCTAAGAACAAAGCATATAGATATTTTAACATGAGATTGTAGAAAATTGTTGAGAGTACAAATGTGAAAATTGATGAATAGTTTAGAGGAACTTCAAGGTATATAGACTTTGAACTGGCAATAGAGATACTGACAAATGAACCTACATTGAACACACCAACATAGAATGAAGAACTAGTTACACCGACATCATCTGAAAATTCCACAGTAACTAAAGAACAACAGTGAACAAAGACACCCCGGTATGTAAGATTGAACCACTCTGAAGATCAGATAATTGGGAACAAGTATCAAGGAGTTATGACTAGAGGAGGACTAGCAAATGAAGAGGTATGTCTTATTTCTCAAATTGAACCAGCATCAATTAATGAGGCATGTGAAGATAAACACTGGATTAAAGCTATGGAAGAAGAATTAGAACAAATTCAAAAGAATAACACATGGACATTAGTTCCCCGGCCTAAAGACAAAAATGTTATTGGAACTAAATGGGTATTCAGAAACAAACTTAATGAAGATGGTAAGGTAATCAGAAATAAAGCAAGACTAGTGTGTAAGGGATATTCACAGAAAGAAGGAATTGATTACAATGAAACCTTTGCACTGGTAGCTAGAATTGAGGCAGTCAGATTATTCTTGGCTTTTGCAGCACACAAGAACTATAAAGTATATCAAATGGCTATTAAATGTGCATTTTTGAATGGATATCTTGAAGAAGAAGTTTATATTGAACAACTTGATGGATTTTCTTTGACATATAACAAAGATATGGTTTGCAGGTTAAGGAAAGCTTTGTATGGGTTGAAGCAAGCTCCAAGAGCTTGGTATGCTAGATTGGATAAATATCTCTTGAATATTGGTTTTTCTAAAGGTAATTTTGATAGTAACTTATACTATAAAGTGACTAATGATAACGTCTTGTTATAGAAGTTTGTGTTGATGATATAATCTTTGGAGGAGAAGATGGATTATGTAAAGACTTTTCTAATGAAATGCAACAAGAATTTGAAATGTCTATGATTGGAGAGATAATATTCTTTTTAGGATTACAGATCTCACAAACTGATAAAGGTATATTTCTGAGTCAATCTAAGTACTTGAAGGAGTTACTAAAGAAATTTGGCATGGAAAACTCTAAAATGGTAAGCACACCTATGACTACAACTGATAAATTATCTTTGAAAGATGAATCAACACCTGTTAATGTGACAAGATACAAGTCCATGATAGGAGGTCTACTTTATTTGACACAAACAAGACCTGATATTATGAATTCAGTATGTATTGTTTCAAGATTTCAGAGTAGTCCTAAAGAAAATCATGAATCAGTAGTAAAAAGGATTTTTCGGTACTTACAAGGCACTACAAATCTTGGCTTATGGTATCCTAGAGATAAAAATTTTGAATTATGTGCATACACATATGCAAATTGGGTAGGAGATGTAGATGACATAAAAAGCACAACCGGGGGAGCATTTTTTCTTGGAAGCAAATTAATTTCTTGGTTGAGTAAGAAACAAAGTTGCACATCTTTATCAATAGCAGAATTAGAATATGTTGCAGCAGCAACTAATTGCACACAAGTATTATGGCTTAAGAAAATGTTGAAGGACATAAAGGTAAAATGCAAGGAGCCTATAACTATCTATTGTGATAATACAACAGCAATTGATATATCTAAGAATCTGGTACTACATTCTAAAACTAAACTTGTCTCTATCAAACAGAATTTTCTAGAAGAGAATGTTGAAGCAAAAGAAGTAAAACTAGTTTATGTGAATTCTAAGGAACAAATTGCAGATATTTTTAATAAGCCTTTGCCTAAGGAGAGTTTTGAATATCTCAGAGATCAGCTTGGGGTCATACCCCCATCGGTAGAGACTTAGACAATTGAAGTTTGTCATCAACTAGCAAAACTAATAGAGAAATCTTTTATTCCGGCTTTGATGAGGAGAGCTACTTCTTAGGAGGAGTAGTTGGTATACTGAATGAGTTGGTATTTTGTATTTGAACCTGGTTTTTGTATTGCTCTGGCATCTGATGTCAAAGGGGGAGAGATTGATATGGAAAAACACATGTTACTCCTAGGGGCAGTGACTTTATCCTTTGGAGAGAGCATGTTACTCCTAGGGGGAGTGACTTTATCCTTTGGAGAGAGATTGTTTACTCTCTCTATCTATATTTTGATTTCTGGTTATGATCTCTTTTGGGAGATTGTTGGTTTTTGGTATTTGGCATTTCTGTTTTGGCACTTTGATGTTTTTTCCATCTTGTGATACCATCAATGCCAAAGGGGGAGATTGTTGGTATTTTGGATATGTTGATATGGTTTTGTCATTGATGTCAACACTTATCAACTCTGGTCAACCTATTGGCACTTGGAGAATTGGCAATGTTCACCAGCAAGCAAGTGACTTATGCATAGTCATCGGTATCTAGTTCATTAACAAGATATATTGTTCACCGCTACTTGGAATGACATGGAAAACACTTGGTTATGTCGAAGACATCATTCGAATACTTTGTCTTGGAGATTTGTTCATTGGTATATTCGAGTTTGCATATTTGTTGTTACTGGCAAATAGATCCAGGATAAGCATGGGCAAGCTTATCTATTCCAGATCAGCACGACACGTTATGGAAATGATTTATTATTATTGTAAATGCATTAAGCCGACATGTTGTATCAGATATTGCATCGGTCATCGATTTACTTGTAAATTGTTTTATTGTAATATCTTTTGTAAAGTTGACCTACACATTTTGGTCTTAGGCTTCAGTATATATGTAAGATCTTATCTGATCGGAAGATATATGCAAGGTATGCAAATGTGAAAAGGATTGTAATAAGGTATATGTGAGAATAAGCAGAGCTATACATGTAGACATCATTTGAAGGTTGAAGGAAGGTTTTGTGAAGGCATATCAAAGCTAAACTAGTACTGAATCCAGCATATGAAGATGCTATTTTGAAGTAGTACATCATCATTGGATTTAATCATCCAATTGTAATCAGTGTGACTCCCATTTGTGATTGAGCAGTGAGCTCTAGGTGCTTGTCCTTTCTGCATGTGCAAACCCCCTATTGTATACACATACTATTTGTAGTAGTATCATCTGATTGTGGGTAAGGTTTCCCACCATGGTTTTTCCCTTTATAGGGTTTCCATGTACAAACATTGATGTTGTGTGTTGTGGATGTTATTTTGTTTCTATTTCATACATTAATCTTTACCGGTAATGCAATTAACTGATAAACTATCTACCAGCATAAAGTTTGGTTTATCTGTATTAAGCATTAAGTTTTGGTTAAGTTAATTTTGGTTTGAATTTATTGGACAACTAATTCACCCCCCCTTCTTAGTTGTCTCCAGGAGCTAACATAATCGAGGACCATTCATGCAATTACATGATGAAGAATCAATTCTTTATAAAATCCTGATAAATGAGTTAATAAAAGAGAAAAAATTGTAGGAATTGGTTTTGAATATTGTAGGTTTGGACTTTCCTACAGCCACTGATATATTGCATGCTATGTTGCCACAGGAAGTATCTTCTTGTCATTTTACTGATATGAACCCGATTGATCTTACTATTAAGATAAAGTTAGAGTTGAATAAATTTTTGAATATCAATAGAGATCTATCAGATACTCAAAAAGAGGCCCTTGTGGACTTGCTAAAATTTCATAAAAATGCTTTTGCATGGGATTACAAGGATATGCATGGGATAGATCCACTAGTTTGCACCCACCATATTTATATAAAGGAAGAGTGTTGCCTGCTCAGACAGCCTCAAAGAAGAATCAATCCTACCTTAAAAGAGATAGTTAAAGAGGAGTTGCAGAGGTTGTTAAAGGCCAAGTTTATCTATCCTATCTCTTACAGCCAATGGGTATCACCTCAGGTCATAGTCCCCAAGAAAGGAGGAAAATGGAGGGTATGTGTTGATTATAGAGCCCCGAACTTAGCAACAAGAAAAGATCATTTTACATTGCCATTTGTGGATCAGGTATTGGATTCCTTGGCTGGTAAAAGATATTTTTTATTTCTTGATGGATTCAGTGGTTACAATCAAATTTAAATAGCCTCGGAGGATCAAGAGAAGACAATATTTACTTGTCCTTGGGGCATGTATGCATATTGTGTTCTTCCTTTTGGGTTGTGTAATGCTCCAACCACTTTTCAAAGAGTAGTGATCAGTATCTTTTCTAAAATTTCTCAAGACATCATGGAAATCTATATGGATGACTTTACAACTTATGGTTCTAAATTTGAACAAGCATTGGGTAATCTAAAAAAGGTTTTGCAGCTATGTGAAGACTACAGTTTGTCATTGAATAGTGAGAAATGTTTCATCATGATGCAAGAAGGAATAGTCCTTGGTCACCATATCTTTGTAGAAGGTATCTAAGTAGATCCAACAAAGATTGAGGTCATTTAGCATATCAATGCTTCTGTGAGACAAAAGGATGTAATAAGTTTTCTTGGTCATGTTGGATACTACAGATAGGTTATCAAAGATTTCAGTAAAATTCCAAGTCCCTTATATTCATTGCTTACCAGAGATATGGAATTTAAATGGACCCCAGCATGCAATGAAGCTTTCTTGAAGCTTAAGCATGTCCTGACTCAAGCACCAGTTCTTAAAGGCCCAAATTGGTCTTTATCATTCCAAATCTATACAGATGCATCTGTTTATGCAATAGGAGTAGTGTTAGGATAGAAGATTGACAAATTGTAAAATGCAATATATTATATTAGCAAGAACTTATAGGGACCTGAGTTTAATTACACAGTCACTAAAAAAGAAATGTTAGCTGCTATATATGCACTTAACAAATTTAGGCACTAGATCATGGGATATCCCATATTTGTGCATACATATCATACTGCAATCAGATATCTCATGGATAAGCCCTCAATTACTGGTAGGTTGGCTTGCTAGTTATTGTTGATGCAAGAATTTGATATTACAGTTGTTGATAAACTAGGGAAGTCTAATGTAGTTGCTGACTATCTTTCAAGACTTTAGTTACAAGAAGACTCTACAATGATAGATGATGCTTTTCTAGATGAACATTTATTTCTTATCTAAGCTCACACTCCCTGGTATGCTGATATTGCCAAGTATTTAGCTGCTACTAAAATGCCAATTTATTTTTCACCAAAGGAAAGAAGGTTGCTAGTTGAAATTTTTTTTAACTTATCATGGATTGCTGATTGTCTATTTTACACTGGACCTGACCAAGTCATGAGAAGATGTGTCAGAGAAGATGAAACATATGATATCTTACATGCATGTCATGATGAGCCATGTGGAGGCCATTTTACTGCCAAAAGAACATCACTAAAAATACTCAATACAGGGTACTATTGGCCCACATTACACAAGGATGCAGCACAGTATACAAGGAAATGGAAAGATGCCAACATATGGGAAGACCTACAAAATCTGATTAGATGCCATTATATCCACAAACATCAGTAGCACTATTTGATAAATGGGGTTTAGATTTTGTTGGCCCAATTGATCCACCTTCTAATGGAAAATCCTACATTTTGGTATATACAGATTATGTAACAAAATGGGTGGAAGCTTGTGCCATGAAACATGTAACAGATAATAAGGTGGCTGAGTTTCTTTATGAAGAGATACTTACAAGTTATGGAGTACCTAGGGAAATTGTCTCAGACTAGGGACCTCAATTTACTTCAACATTGATAACAGCTTTGGTCAATGAACATTGATATCAGCTTTGGTCAACTATTATAGGAACTCCATATCATCCACAAGTTAATGGACAAGTAGAGGTTACAAATAGAGAGCTTGAGGCTATTCTCACAAAAACAGTATCCGTTCATAAAAAAACTGGTCTCATAGGCTTTCAGAAGCAATTTGGGCATATAGAACAACTTGGAAAACACCAATTGGTTTTACACCTTTTGAGATGATTTATGGCAAAACAACAATGATGCATGTTGAATTTGAGCATAAAACTCTCAGGACAACTTTGCAATTAAATATGGCATTATCTGAAGAACAGAAAGAATGTATTCAACAATTGAATACTCTGGATGAATAGAGGAAAATAGTTGTTCAGCAGACAGAACTGATCCAGAATCAGAGAGCAAAGTGGCATGATAAATATAACAAGGAAAAGAAGTTCAAAGCTGGTGACTGGGCAATACTATATGATTCTAGATAGAAAGATGCTATGGGGAAGTTGCAAACTAGTTGGTTAGGTCCTTATGAGATAGAAGAAGTTTTCAACAATGGAGTTGTTCGTTTGACCACAATTGATCCTGTTTGATTTAAACTCTTGGTGAATGGTCACCGACTGTGTCTATATCATAAGCTGGCCAGTAAAGAGGAGTTCCTGCAATAATTTGCCCAACAGGATGAAACAAAGGTTCCTGCAGCCACTAGAAAGGTTCCTGCAACAATTGACAAGGATCCTGCAGCAACTAATCAGCTTGCTGTTGCAATTGAGCAAAGTAATAAAGGTGAGGTTCGTGCAGCCACTACAGTGAACATGCTTGCCACTTCATAATTCTTCAAGCATCATTTCAAAATAAATATTTCCATATCTTATGGGAATATTCTTCTTCGTAAATAAAATTCCACCCATGTCATTCTATCCCACTTTCTTATCTGTCTTTTCACTTCATTTTGCCATCATTTTTCATACGACTGCAGGCATGTACATATCATGTTTTGTTTTAATTACACATTTATTTATTCATTATGATTATGCCTTTTTAAAATCCACAACACTCCCCTAAATCTCCTCCGCTTGTGTGGACACATGCTAGGTTAAACTAGGGGGGATGCTTTATGGTTCAGTTTCCAAAGTTGTTGATTATCCGACCTTTTTGATACTTTGAATTGATTTCTTACCATCATTGTTTAACAAGCTATTATTTCACGCAAGGGAATAATAAATTCTACCACCAGAATTGAGATATGTATGGAAATTTCAATTTGGCAAGTCTCTCAGATATTTTGGTTTTCTCTTTCTTAGTTGTAGAGTGTTCAATACTAGTAGAGTAAGAGGTGGGTGGTGATCCAATTCACCATGAGTCAATATTTCATGAAGTGTTGCTGCAGGATGCTCTTTGTGAGCATTATTTTAGACACCATAGATGGCTAGATTACTTCTTGAAAATCAAAGATTATAAGGAAGAAATTGTTGTAGAATTCATGCATTCCTTCAATCAAGGAGAAGCTATGGTTAAAGGCTTGAGGGTTATTGCTACGGAGAAGTGAATAGCAGAAGTAACAGGGTTGTCGCGGGAAGGGGAACTATTTCCAAAATCTAAAGATGCAAGGAGCGCTACGGTAGAGTTCACAATTCCCATGGATGGACCCCTAATGGTGGACAAACAAGGAACTAGAAGGGTTTCCTCACCAGCAGAGTGGCCTTAGGTAGCTTTGTATGTTATGAAATACATTACTTGTGAAGGGAGATATTCTAATCTGCATTCACCATATTTTAAATTACTTAGTCATTTATGGCATGGCCGGAGGGTGAATGTCCCTAATTTCCTATACCACCTCATTTCTACAAGCACTAAGGAGACATGAAAAAATTGAAATCACTTCGTTAGCCATTATGGATTGGTTAAACTGCTTGTACAACGGTCCCTGAGAGATGTTTCAGAAATGGAATGGGGAGTATTTGAGGATATACTATAGTTTAGGGTTGAGGATGCCCCTATTGAAGATTCTCCTATTGCAAAGAATCCGCCGGTTGAAGAAGAAAATGTTGTGAAACCCTCTTCCCCCGTAGTTGCTGCAAATGATGATTTGCTTATTGCTGAAGGAGCGGCGGTTATTATGGAGGAAGAGATGGCTGAAGAAAATGTGGAGCAACCCTCTAGTTCTCTTCAAAGAGAGTCACCAATTCCTAGGAGAAAAGGGAAGGAGTTGGGAAAGGATGAAATAGATGAAGAACCCATGGCCCAGCCATAGGCAGCTCAAATTTCTCCTGTAGCCAAGAGGCGTAGGTCAAAAAGAAAAACTCTTGCAACAACTGAAGCAACTCCTGCAGCAACTGAAACCTCTCCTATAGTCACTCCAAAGGTTTATGTGAGAAGAACACAGAGTAGGACATAGAAGGCTCATCCTATACGTGATCCTGCAAAAGTTATTGCGGTGGAAACTTCAAAGGAAGGAAGCCCTACAGATATTGAAATGCAAGGAAAAGTAAGCCCTGCAGATGATGAAATTCAAGTAGAAGTTGATGAGGATGGACTATCAAATCTTGCTTTTGCGGCACAACAATTTGAGGAAACTGATGGAAATGTTTCACAGCAGCCTAAAGAAATTGTTGGGGAGATTCTTGAGCAGTTTGAAGAGACCATTGGAGATATTTCACAGCAACCCGAGGATACTATTGGAGACACTTTACAGTAGTTTGAGGAAAATATTGGAGAGATGCCAGCACAGAATGAGGATTTTATTGAGGAAATCCCATGGCCTAAGGTAACACCTATTAGACCTCCTTCATCCCTAAGCAGTTTATCTATTGCTTTAATATTTTATAGACAATGGGAATTAGAGAGGGCTAGGTTGCAAGGGATTATTGATAAACAGCAGAAAGAAATTGAAAAGAGGGATAACAGAATTGAGGAATTGAAGGTTAAGGTAGAAATAGTTGCTGGTATGGTTCCCGAGTTGATGCAATGTAGGTCACCTCCAAGGGTTTATGTTGTGCACTTGAAGGAGCGGTATTTGAGCTTCAAATTGAACCGCATTATTAGGGACCTTATCCCCTCCTTAGAAACACCTAAAAAATTATTTTATGCTTACCAAACCTCTCCACTAGCTATGAAGAATTTGCTATGTGAATTTTATTTACATAACTATGTTGTACCCTCAAATAGTGAGTGGAACCCTTTATTGTATATTGGGGATATCCATATCAAGGCTTTAATATTGTGGATCCAAAATGAGATTAGCATGGGGGCACAAGCCAGGACATATGAAAAATTAGAGTTTGACTGTCCATTGCCATTAAGGAGAGAATTAAAAGAACCAAGAGTTCTTTATTATGAGTGGCAGAAATTGTTAGAGTATTTGGGTATTTACTTGATTAATTAAACATTCTTTGTTTAATTATTTAAGTTCCCTTTATCTTTATTACACTTAAGCTAACTTTAGGTGCATATAATTAATTGTTTTAATTAATTATTATGTGCAAACCTAGGTTTTCCCTTTTTAGGGTTTCTTGACCTATTAAAGGTTGAGTTCTTTCTTTTCATTGTAAGAATCACATTACATATTTTTGTGAATATTGAGCTCTCTCTTTTTGAGCATATTCTCTGTGTTTTGTATGTTCTTCAGATTTTGCTTCATTGCTTCTCCTTGTAACAGGTTATTCGGCTTGCAGAAGATCTTTAGGCTCCTGTGGTGTTGTATTTTCTCAACTCCTATATGGTATCAGAGCGTGAATCTGTAGCTGCTTGTTCTTGTTTCGAGATTTTTGGCTTTGGAAGCAGATCTAGGGTTTCAGGAATTTTTTTGTGTACCTAGGGTTTGAGCTTTTTTTTCTGAACACTTTGGGCCTAAACGAAACTCACCATCGTGCTCAGAAGGCCCGAAAACCCCTATGGTCATATAAAATTTGACCTATTTTGGTTCCTGAGCCTCTGGGAGCAATTTTTTTCTCAGATCTAGGCCGTACGGCCCTGGCACGCAGATCGAGAAATTTTTTTTTAAAAAAATAAAAATTTGCCTTTTTACGGCATGCAGGCCGAAATTTTCTTTTGAAAAAAAAAAAAAGGTGAAAAAAAAAAAGGGGGAGATTTGTTTCTTTTTAAGAAAAAAAAATTTTTTGGGAAAGTTTTTTTTGGGGTTTGTGGGTAACGCAGGGTACCGAACTGACAGGCTTGTCAGACCTGTTAGTTCGGCCCCTACGGCCCCCGCCGGTGGCCCCTCCGTCCTTTTTCGGACGCCGCCGCTGTTCCTCCAGCTCTCACCGCCCGCGAACTGCCGCTGCCGGCCGCTCCATATCGCCGCTCCGGCTCCCCGCCGGCCAGGTCCGCCGTCTCTGCCTCCCTGCGCTGCCGCCGCCGGCCGCTCACCTTCCGGCCGCCGCCTATCAAAACTACCGGCAGCCCGGCTCCGTCCACTCCCCGGGTGCAGTTGTTTTTGGCCGCCGCCCTGCCACCCAGCTGCCACCGGAGCTCCGCTCCCTGGCCACCAGACAACCAACAGGCCACCAGACCCCTTTTTTGGGCCTTTCCAAGGGGGGTTTGGTTTTTTGGCCCTATCTTGGGCATACGGAGTCAGATTTTGGCAAACGAATAGGCATCGAAAAGGTGGTTCCGAGGCCGACCTCATGGTGTTGGTAATTTATTCCAATTTTTCTGTTTGACTATGTCTTTTTTACAGTCAAAGTGAGGTCTCTTTTTTGCACTCCGGGAGACGTAGAATGAGCATCCAACCTCCGTTTTTCGAAAACTTTATATTTTCAGAAAGCGTGTTCTGTGTACTTTCCATAAATATGAGTTTTTTTTCCAGATTCTGGTCCATGCATATTTTATTTAGTTTTTTTCTTTTAAGCACTCTGGTGGATATCGTGGTTGTTTCAGGTCCTGGGATCTCTTTTCTGAGTAGGGTGTCTCTGTTTTGATTCTCGTTTCTATTTCTAGTCTTCTTATCATTGTAGCTTGTAATTATGCAAACGCACTGAGATAAAGTGCCATCATGCATTATTTACTTGGAATCTTGCATATCTTGTGTCTTTTTGTACACGCACTGTTGATCAAGTGCCATGAGGGGGTTGATGTTTGCCTTTGTTTGCCATCTTCCTTTGTCAAGTGAGTGTTCCTTCCATGACATTCGCCTCATGATGATGTGTCTCAGCACCTTTGATGTTCTTGGTTCTTTGTCATGCAGTTGTTTTTGGCTGTGTTTTTCAGTGTTCCTGTCCCTCTTCCACTTCCGCATTATGGGGAGGTTTATCCTGTTGGTTCTAATGCTTCCATGGTTCGATTGATCAGCTCTTCAGGCTTTGGTTTCTCATGCCATCTGTATCTTCGATTTCAGTTGTTTTGCCTTATTTGCCTCCTGATTCGAGTAGTGTCATTTGAGGGCACTCATACAGATTACAGTCTTCTCTACCTGGTCATGTTCTAGTTCAGTGGATGTTCTTCAGATCAACAGTTATTCTTCGACAGAGTTTGCAGGGTCTTCATGCTTCAGTGATATTTTTTCCATCTCTTTTTGGAGTAGAGTTTTGTTCCCACGTGGTTTTCTCTATTTCTCCAGTTCATAGAGATTTCATTGTATTTGGGTACCTGATCAGGCCTTGTTGCCGGGACCCATCTTTCATGCTTTCAGTAGTTGTTCTAGGTTTTAGCTTCTCCCTAAGTCTAGCTTAAGGGGGGGTGTTAGGGTATTCGGGTATTTACTTGATTAATTAAACATTCTTTGTTTAATTATTTAAGTTCCCTTTATCTTTATTACACTTAAGCTAACTTTAGGTGCATATAATTAATTGTTTTAATTAATTATTATGTGCAAACCTAGGTTTTCCCCTTTTAGGGTTTCTTGACCTATTAAAGGTTGAGTTCTTTCTTTTCATTGTAAGAATCACATTACATATTTTTGTGAATATTGAGCTCTCTCTTTTTGAGCATATTCTCTGTGTTTTGTATGTTCTTCAGATTTTGCTTCATTGCTTCTCCTTGTAACAGGTTATTCGGCTTGCAGAAGATCTTTAGGCTCCTGTGGTGTTGTATTTTCTCAACTCCTATAGAAATTACTAGTAAGGGATGATGTTAAAAAACTAGTGCTTCCAATGAGAGAAAAAATTTATCAGGCATATGAGCATTTGGTTCAGACTAACAGGACAACTGCAATAGAAAGGTTAACTCAGCACTGGAACAACTTACCAGAACAATTAAAGTAGGGAGAACCTTATTCACTGCACAATTTTTAGGAAGCTATGCAAAGAGCCCCCAGATATATATAGTTAGGCAGGGAAAAAGCCAACAACTGGCTACCACTAATCTTTCAGCCCCCAATCCTCATGTGGCCATTATTGGGATGTCAGCCTACGGAACAGAGCTATGATGTAGTCACAAAAGAGTCAGCCAGATGGGCCTGGCTGGAAAAAATGAAGGGATTTTATTGGAACTTGGCCTTAGGAGGGACAGGTCAAGGCACCATTGGTGATTTGAGAGTTAGTGCAAGAGTCATAAATTTTCCTTTTGTTGTAGGATTAGCAAGCTCTTAAAGTTGGGGGGCATGATGATTTGATATTTTGTCATGTTTTTATCATCAGAACTCTTAAGATTTTGATATCTTTTGGTTTGCATAGTAGTAGTGATGTATTGGAAATTGACTATATGTATTCCATATGTTAATCCTAAACTTATTAAATCATGTTTGAACTTTGTCAGTCTATTCTTGTAGCCACGCCATTTATTCCTGCAGCCATGTGATTTATTCTTGTTGACATGCGGATTATTTAGGTTAATATCGTATGTGAATTAATAGATGTGTTAATTGAATAAAATGCGTGTGTATGTCCATGTATGTTGTTTTTGTTGTAGTGCAGGTAATAATTGATGTCACGGTGGATATTCTCCTATCGCGCCTAAAGAAGGAAAGATTATGTAAGAGATAACTAAAGATCAAACTGAAGGGGAGTTGAGCAAGCGCAAGGTACGACATAGGAAGAGCAATCAAGCGACACTACCAATGTCTAACTTCAATGCGAATTGAATTAGCAAACACCACAACAACATGCAAAGACTATGGTTTGGTTTAGATTCATGTTTCCTACAACATAGCTCCATTTATCTTCTTTATCAGTTAATCATCTGCCTCTTCTTCTGGGCATGATTTGTGTTGTCTGTTGTAGTTGATTTTCCTTTAATAATAATATCTTCTTTTTCTCTGAGGTTAGACAGAAGAGAAAAGAATAGAGCATAGGATTTTTGATAATCATTCTTGAGTTTCTCTTCAAAATATGTAATCACTTTCATGAAGCAATGAGAAAAATTTGTGTTGTTCTGATCCATTAAGAGTATTTTTTGGAAAGCCTCGGATCACTCATCCAAGGGGGCCCACTTAGTGAGTGATCCGGTGTGTTCGTTCAAATTAGTTTTCTTTCTTTAGCCGTAGTAGAAGTTCTTTCTTAGACTATTCCTACAGCCACTGGAAACAGATCCATTGACTATTCCTACAGCCAAGCCAGAATAGAGTAATTTTTGTTTATCCATATTGGATCTTTCCAACATTGCTTTTATGAATTTATGCAGAAGTTTTTCCTATAGCCTTTCCATAATTTCCATTCCTATTTTCCTTTTTCCACTTAATGTTAGTTGCTACAGTAATGCATAATAGCTGTTGCAGAAACACCAACAAAAACTACCAAGGAAACTGTTGGCAATATAGCATTATAACAGACAATGGGAGATTGTTGACATTTTAATAAGGATATTGAGAAGGTTGTTGATGATTATGGATATAACTGATTAAGGATGTTTACTGTCTTGATATTATTATTTTTTCAAGAAATTGATTTTCTAATTCAGTATGATGTTGCCATATCTTAAGAAGTATGATTTAAAGAATATAAAGATGTCAGTAAAAGGCACAGAAAAGATTATGATGAATAAGGGGATGAATAAGGTATTCAATGGGCAACTATTACCAAGTCAGACAATGATGAGATCATGATGTTTAGATTGTTTTAACATCATACATATGTTGTAAATTGTAAAGGTTAATACTATACTATGTTATCAAGCAAATAATCTAGTCGGTAAACCCTAAGGAACCTAGTCAGTAAACCCTAAGGTTATCGCTATTGGTTAATGAAGGTAGAATGTCTACCGAGTGAAGTTTAGTATTTACCGAGTTGTAACCGAGCTATAATAGAATACATTAAATGTTTACATGCATTATTTAATGAAGGAAGTTGATGAGCTAGAACTGATTAAATGATTGGTATGCCGTAAATACAATTTGTTAATGAATCTATGGCAAAGGAAGACCGGCATGAAGATCTACAATGCAGATTGAACCGCAATACCCTAGCACAAGTTCCAATAAATATATGCAAGTTCCTAGGCAGGGTAAAACATTTTTAGATCAAAAGATGCATTGAACCTGGTCAAAGTTTGAAGATTTGATGGCTATTATTGATCATGGGAAATGTGATCAAGGAGATTAAGCGGTTAGCTAATTGTTTATAAATAGGGAACTATTGATAAACAATGCATGCGGGCAAGTGTATGCACAGGGATGCTATATAGTGATTACTGAGCATAGAAGCTTGAAGACCTGTTTGAATAATAGAGTATAGAAGCCCAACAGATAGACAAGATTAGTTCTATGTCTAGATTGTATTGAACAAATAAGAATCTTCTTTAGCATTTTAGATGTGAAGTTGCAAATAAATTTTATTACTGTTATTTTGTGAAAGTGACATAAAATCTCTTAACCAAGTGGACTTAACACTCTTATTTGTAAAACCCTCTAGAAAGGTGACATTCTAATTGAGTGTTTGAAATATTTTAATAAGGTCACTTCTAACAAGGTGAAGATCCTAACAGATCTGAGGGAAATCCCTTAACCGGGTCACATCTAGCAATTTGTTTGTAATGTTTAACAGGATTTGCTTTTAACCGAGCATACTCTAGAAGAGTATATTTCTTAGTGGGTCCGAAATCCCACAGTGGTTTTTCCCTATTTGGGTTTCCATGTTAAATCTAGTGTTATAAGGTTTATGATGTTTATATGCTTTTGAGTTTGCATGTTTAACAATTTGGGGTTATATTACTAAAGTATATGTTACCGAGGTTGAATCTAATGTTTTTATGGAAGCCTAAGTTTTTATGATTCACCCCCCCTCTCATCTTGTTGGCTATTGGATCTGTACTTACATTTAGTATCAGAACTATCAATTGGTATCAGAGCTTTGGACTCTAGAAGAAAAGTTTAAAGGCACTTGAGTTAAAGATCCAAAGATGTATAAGAGGGATGCACCGAAGCTGAACAAGTCAAGTTTCTCTACATGGCAGAAAAGGATGAAGCTGCATCTATCAGGAGTTGGAGAATACAATGTATACTATCTGGAGAATGATTTTGTTACACCGAGAACCTATCCATTGACTATAGAAGAGATAAAGGCAAAGCAATAACATATTTAAGCAATGATTGAAATAACATCTGCATTGACCGACTCAGAGTTTAATAATCTAGAAGGCTGCAATGATGCAAAGGCAATGTGGGATAAGCTCGTATCAGTGTATGGAGGAGATGAACATGTTCAAAGAGAAAAAGTAGATAGTCTAAGAGGACAACTTGAATCCATGAGGATGAATGAAGGTGAGAACATAACTCAGTACAATACAAGAGTAAAGGAGATTGTCAATCAAATCAAAGGAGCAGGTGGAACTATTGAAGAAAAGGATATAACAAGTAAGTTGTTAAGAACCCTTCTACCGGCTTATGCAATCCAAGTCTCTGCAATCAATGAATTGAGGTCTATACCTAATATGCCAGTTTCTTTAGATGCTACTATTGGTAAGCTACATGCATTTGAATTAAGTAACTTTGATAACAGTGGATCTTCGGTAAATAAAGTTGAATCTGCATTTAGTTCTTTTCATCTTGATGAATCTAATGATTTCAATGAAAGAAAGTATAAGTACTCTGAAGGAGATCATAGTGGAGCAAGTCAAATATTTCGTAAGAACATGGAAGAAGTACACAAACTGTATGAGGAAATCAGAAAGCAAGAAGAGTTTGAAGCACTATTAGCCAAAAGGTTACTGAGAGGCAAGGGTAAGTACAAAGGAAAACTACCTTTGAAATGTTTCAATTGTGATAAGATAGGATTATATGGATTCTAACTGTCCTAAAAAAGATTCTACTGAAAAGAGAGATTACCGAGATGACAGACAGAAAGATAATCATTACAGAAGACATCGAGACTTCAGAAGAAGAGATAGAAAGACATGCTTAATAGCCGATGAGGAATCCAATGATGATAAATCAAATGAAATTGATATAGAGGAAGTAGTTTATGTGGCTATCAAAGATGGATCAGATGAAGAAAGGTATGAAGAAAAAGCCCTAATATCTCACATAAACACTAATGATTCTTGGATCATAGATAGTGGATGCTCACATCATATGATAGGAGATAAACACAAGTTTGTTATATTAGAAGATTATGATGGAGGCTATCTTAGATTTGGTAATTGTAATAACCCACCAAAATTTGATCCAACAAAAAATGAGTATATTTTTTTTTTCATTATGTTTTATTCAATTGCATACTCTGGGCATCCATCCAATTAGGATTAGGCATTCATCCATTCGGGATGAGCTTCTAACCATATGGGTTAGGCAATTGTCCATACGGGACGTAAATTTCCATCTATCCAATACGGGATAGGCATCTACCCATACGGGGTAGGCATCTATCCAAACGGGATAGGAGATGCTCTGGCCAGAGACTTAGACTCATCGGGACCATTCGGGTCCTGAGCCACTCACTAAGTACTACATTCTTCTAACAAGAATGCTCCGAGGTCACCGTCCTTAGGAGTAATAAAAAAATAATACAAGCTTGAATTCCGCCTCGAAATTTGGCTTAAAGCCTCGGGAAGTCAAGCGAATCCATACGGGATTCCTTCCGAGTATGCATTGAATTAAGTTTGATTATCTTATCTTTCAATTAGGATTCTTACTCAACCAAGCCTAAACCCCACCCACGAACGCCTGAGTACGAGGGACAACTCCGTCCCAAGACTGCCTACATACCCGCTTCGGCACGGGATCAAGGCGTAAAGTATGTAGTTCTATTTTCTAATCTATGGTTTGATGTAAACTGATTTGTGGGTACGCAACCCTTTCTAGGGTCAATGTCCCAGACAGTTTCTCTGCGGTTGCTACCCACGATGGTAGCACTTAAGCGAAGGCTCAAGATGGCCTATTGCTTGTGGCCTAAACAAAATAACTAGATCCTAATACTTATCATGAGCGTCACCCAATTGCAAATCACCAATATCCCTTCGAGATGAATAAATAATAAATAAAGAAAGTAAATTTCACGAGAGCTCTTAACTTGACCATCCCTAAGAGGGGTTTACTATGGTTTATCTCAACGGATGTGAAATTCGTTTAAAAGTTATCTTATTAGATTATCAATCCAAGAGGGATTACCCGCCCCTTGGATTTTTAACTTCCAAATGTCCCTTATTACTCCCCGACGATTTATAGGGATGATGCCACAGACGTCGTTAATGCAGCTTTATTAGGCGTTAAGTGCAGTAGTTCAACACGACGGCATTACCCGTAAGCGTGACCCAGAGGCACCATATATACCGAACGCTGCCAGTTTTGGTTTTCCAACTTCCTTTATTTAGTTTTCTAACTACGAATAACAAAATGAAAGCATAAATAATTGAAGTAACTACTTGAAGTGTAATTTGCATAACAATGAAACTTGCATAATAGTAATTGCATGAAGATATAATTATTCTATAAATAATTTGCATGCTATGAATCCAAAATAACGATTAAATTTAAGCATTTGTATTAAAGACCAATCAAGTGTCTCAACGATTCTTAATGGGTTGAGTAACTTAATTTTAAAAGGATATAGTCTACGATTTTAAAACTTACTAAGGCAATTTAATTATGAGCTTGCTACATATTAGCCCAATTTTTCTAAGTCGAAATACAATATCTTAAAGTTTACCAAAATAATTAAAAAAAAACATTATTTCCTAAATGTCATTATTATCAAACTTAAAAAAAATGACTAAATAGAAATTAACTTAGATTATTATTTTTTTTTTTAAAAACCAAATTAAAACTTCAAATTTCGAAATACTAAAAAAAAAACCAAATTTTAAACTTAATGGCAAAAGGCTTTGTATTTTGTTATGATAATAAAGAGGGTTGTGGGGTGGGGACCACGGGTCCCATCACCCCTGTGGCCCTGCATGCGCAGGGATGAGGGGATGCCGTGGGCCCCCCCGTACCCCTGCGACGGTTTTATTGAAACCGTCCATGCAAACAGCGACCATTGAACGTGGAATGCCGTGCGTTACGGAGGAGTAAGAAGATTTTTCTAACGTTCGATAGGGTTTCTTGCTTTTCGAGTTATTTATTTATATATATATATATGTATATATATATATATATAAATATATGTATGCTAATATTATTATTATCATTTTTTTTTCTTATACAGGAGTATTATAATTATTTTTTTTTATAAATTATTGAAGATTACTCAGAGCAGGGTAAATAATAGGCAAATAACAATGTTGCAAATTAATTTCAGGGACAAAATGAAGCAGTAACCAGAGGGTTTCTTCTGCTCTTCTTTTCCCATTTCTTTTGTTTTCTACACAGGGAGATTCAATCACAGAGAAGGGAATAGTTTATCTCTTTTTTTTCATTCCTTTTATTTTCACACAGGGAAATTCTTTCACAGAGAAAGGATTAGTTTATATCTTTTTCTTCATTTCTTTTGTTTTCCTACACAGGGAAATTCATTCACAGAGAAAGAAATAGATTATTTCTTTTGTTTTTCACACAGAGAAAGGAATAGTTTATTTCTTTTCTTTCATTTCTTTTGTTCTTTACACAGGGAGGTCTATTCACAGAGAAGGGAGATTTGTTTATACACACAGGGAGATTTGTCTACAGAGAAAATTGTTGCACACACAGGGAGATCTAATTTTTATCAAAAATAAACTGAAGACAATGAATCTAATTTCCATTTACTCTACTTCTTTCAATCTGAAACTAATTTCTTATCAGAATTAAAACAAAGAATCTTATTTTCTACAAAATCTGAAACTAAGAATTTAAACAATGAATCTCATTCTACAAAATCTGAAACAAATTTCTTATCAAAAATTTAAACAATGAATTTCATTCTCTACAAAATCTGAAACTAATTTCTTATCAAAAATTTAAACAATGAATCTTATTTAAACAATGAATCTCATTCTCTACAAAATCTAAAACTAATTTCATATCAAGAATTTAAACAATGAATCTCATTTAAACAATAACTCTCATTCTCTACAAAATCTAAAACTAATTCTTAACAAAACACAAATGAATTTCATTCTCATAAATAATTTAATCAATCTAATCTACCACAAAAATAAGATGCATAAACTAAGTTGAAGGAACCTGGATGCTTGAAGATGGTGTAGAGTCTTCCTTGATCCTCCAAATTGAAGAGAAATCCTCCCAACAAAATCTTAGCTGCAATGAAAAATGGACTACAAAGGAGAATTTGCAGAATTTCTTATGGAATAGCTAACACTCATTTTGAAACTTGTACCTATTTTATAAAAGAAATTTCAAATTCCCACTACCTAATTTTTTTAATTGAAAAAATGAGATTCTCTCCCAATTTGGCCTCCATGCAAATTGATTAGGCTTAGTGGGAGGAGTTACATGCAAGGAGGTGGAGAAGCCTCTAGAAGCTTCTTATTCCTCCTACAACATGTGCCTTAATTTGGGTGAGGGAAATTAAATAACAAATTAAAAATATATATGTATTTTCCATGTGTGTGTGGTTTATTATTTTTATTCCCTTACAATATTCATTCAATAATTTATCCAAGGAATATAATAGAGTTTTGTATTTAAATCCAAAAAGGGTGATAAAGGAGGGTTGTGACAGTAATGATGCACCATGTTCGATAAAAGGTAAAGGATCCATAACACTTCTTCAAAATGCTAAATGTAATGATGTTTATTGGGTTGAAGGTTTGAAATACAATTTGTTGAGTGTAGCATAGCTAAAGAATACAGGTTATTGAATAGAATTTAAGAAAGGAATTGTCAAAGTCCATGACAAGAATGGAAAGTTACTTGCTACCAGGACACAAACAAAAGGTAATACATTTCACCTTGACTCAACTCGGAACAAGTGTTTGTATGCAAAGAGAGATGATACCTGGTTATGGCATGAAACGTTTTGTCATGTAAATTTTGATAATCTGATCAAAATAAGTAAGAACCACTGAGTAAGAGGTATACCGAGTCTTAAAAAGCCTGAGAATGCTATGTGTTGAGGATGCCAGATAGGTAAGATGACAAGATCAAACTTTACATGTAAGTCTTACACTTCTAAGGGAATTTTATATCTAGTGCACACTAATCTTTGTGGTCCTATGAAAGTTCAAAGTTATTATGTTGATAAATATTTCATATTATTTGTGGATGACTATTCAAGGATGATGTCGATAATGTTTTTAAAAGAAAAATCAAAAGTTTTCCAAATGTTTAAATGGTACAAGGCAAGAGTTGAAAATGAAATAGGAAGACAACTGAAATGTCTTAGATCAGATAGAGGAGGAGAGTTCACATCTGATGAATTCAACTTATTCTGCAATGATCATGGTATTAAAAGGCAAGTCTCTGCATCGAGAACTCCATAGCAGAATGGAATAGCTAAGAGAAGAAACAGATCTATTGTGGATTGTGCTAGAACACTGATGATTTAAAGGAAGGTGCCACAAACATTTTGGAGAGAAGCAATAAGCACAACAATTTACACCTTGAACCAAGTACAATTGAAGAAAGGTACTTTGAAGACACCATATGAAATCTGGTATGATAAGAAACCTAATGTAAGTTATTTTTAAATCTTTGGAAGTAGATGCTATGTTCACAAAGATGATAGAAATGGCAAGTTTGATCAGAAAGGTGAAGAAGGAACATTTCTAGGTTATTCTTCTAGAAGCAAAGTATTTAAATGTCTGATCAAATCATCTAACAAAATAGTAGAAAGTGCAAATGTGAAAATTGATGAATTTGCAGAAAGAAATGATGAAGGAAATTCCATGGAACCAGAAAACTATGATGAATTTGTCTATATTCAACCGAGAAGTCTTACCGAGAAGACTGTTGAAAAAATGAAGAGAATATCCAGTTACCAAGTGATGAAGAAGATCATACAGAGCCTACCGAGCCTGTATTAGCCAAATATGTCAGAAGACATCATGCACCAAGTCAGATTATAGGAGATAAGGATGATCCAGTGATGACAAGGAACAAACTAAGACAGAACACATGTCTGATATTTGAATTTGAACCGAGAATAGTGAAAGAGGCATTTAACAGTGAAGATTGGATAAATGCTATGACATAAGAGATTGATCAAATCAAGAAGAATGACACATAGACACTAATCCCAAGATCAAAGGACAAAAATGTAATCGGTACAAAGTGGATTTTCAGAAACAAGCTAAATGAAAAAGGAGAGGTCATTCGAAATAAAGCAAGACTAGTTTGCAAAGGTTATGCTCAAGAAGAAGGAATTGATTATGGTGAAACTTTTGCACCTGTTGCTAGACTTGAAGGAGTAAGAACATTGTTGGCATATGCTGCTTTCAAAAACTTCAAGGTATATCAAATGGATGTCAAATTTGCATTTCTGAATGGAATATTAGAAGAAGTTTTTATTGAACAACCTGAAGGATTTGTTGAAGACAAGAATAAAGATCAGGTATGTAAATTGAACAAAGCTTTATATGGTTTGAAACAAGCACCTAGAGCATGGTATGAAAGATTGCACTCTTATTTGATTAAGATTGGTTTTATAAGGACAAGTGAGAACAACAATAAGTACATGAAGAATGAGGAAAATGGAATACTGATCTCAGCCATATTTGTTGATGATATTATATTTTGTGGAAATGACTCTTTATGCAAGAAGTTTGGAAATGAAATGATCAAAGAATTTGAGATGTCATTAATCAGTGAGATAAAGTATTTTATAGGTTTACAGATACTGCAAATGAAAAATGAGATTTTCATTACTCAATCCAAGTACATAATGGAAATCTTGAAGAAATTTGGAATGGAGGACTCAAAACCAGTAAGTACTTCTATGACTACCAACTATAAATTATCAAAGAATGATGAACCTGCATCTATTGATGAGACACTTTATCGATCCATGATTAGAAAGCTACAATATGTTGTTCACAGCAGACTAGACATAGCACATGCAGTAGGTATAGTTGCAAGATTCTCTACAGATCCTAAGGAAACACACATGAAAACAATCAAAAGAAGTTTTAGATACTTAAAAGAGACAGAGGATTATGGCTTAGTATATCAGAAAGGAAATGATTTTGATTTAAAAGTTTATACCGATGTTGATTGGACAGGCAACATTGATGACAGAAAAAGCACAAGTGGACGAGCTTTCTTTTTAGGAGAAGGGAAAGTGCAAGGTAATGAGTCACAAATTTGCGGAGGTCCGTACGTTGGAAAACATGCTCTTATAAAAGGGGGCCCATTTTCAAAAAACGGGGGCCCGTTTATGCTTTGGGCTCCCGAGCCGAAAGGTAACGGGGGCCCGCTTTTAAACAAAACGGGGGCCCGTTTTTTAGAAACGGGCCCTCGCTTTTAAAAACGGGGGGTCATTTTTAAAAACGGGCCCCCATTTCTAAATTGTATTTTTTCTTTTTTTTCCACAAGCCGCCCTTGTTTGAAAATGGGGCCCGTTCTATGGAAGTTGATTCCACAACCCGCCAATTAGCTCGGGATTAGGCCCGAGATAGGCCTAGGATGGCAATACCTGAGACATGGACCTGAAAAATTCAAATCTCCAAGAATGAAAGCACAAATATGATCTTCTAAAATCATTTACGTGCTTGTAATTAGAGAATTTTTATATGAAATAAAAACCCATTTCAGATTATGTTGTCTAGATTCTAAATATGTAAATTTATTTTAAAAATGATTATTTTAACTATTTTTCATTTAATTTATACTAAATCAGGTCCATAAAATTGAAATATTAACTAATTTTGTTAATTTAATAACTTTTTTTATTTTAATGAATTTTGGAAAAAAAATTATATGTCATCAATCTACACAAAATTCTTTTCTATTTAAAAAAATATATATATAAAATGTTAAGTTTACATCAAATTATGTGGGTCGTACACGTCAAATTTTTAAAAACATAATTACGGTCATTAAAAAATTAATAAAAAATAAAATATTTAAAAAAAAAATACAGAAAAATATGCTCATCAATCTTTAGTGAGTTACAAACCATTTCCCAAAATGGTTTGAGAAAATAATTTGAATTGTGTCAAAAAGTGTGGGTCGTACATATGCATGGTATGGTCCTGAAACGGGCATTTTTATAACATAGTTTTTAGAACTCCATTCCAAAAGTCATTTTTTCTTATGTGGGTATTAAAATAAATTACATATTTGGAAAGAACACTCAGAGGGCTATCTTTTATATTACTGACTTTTTCCAAGATTCAATCTCCAAGTGTTTCAAAATTTAAGCTCAAATGAGACAAAATCTGAAAATCAGGGAAAACACTTCCACTTTTTGGCCAAAAAGTGGACTCATCTTCTTGCACTGACCCAGAAAGACTAGTGAGTTGGCTTAGCAAGAAACAAGGATGTGTTTCATAGTCAACAGCAGAAGCTGAATACATTGCTGCAACATTGAATTGTACTAACATTGCATGTATCAAACAACTATTGGAAGGTATAAATGAGAAAGTTACTAAGCCAGTAACTATATTCTATGACAATACTAGTGCCATTAACATTTCAAAGAATCCTATTATGCACTCTAAGACAAAGCACATCTCTATCAAATATCATTATCTTAGAGAAGAAGCTCAAGAGAAGAAAGTGGTGTTGGAGTATGTTAGTACAAAGGAACAAATAGCAGATATCTTCACCAAGCCACTACCAAGGGACACTTTTGAATATCTCAGAAGTAAGTTAGGGGTCCTACCCCTATCTTCTACTCACTAACTGAGTTCGGTGAAGGCATCAATCTAATGACTATATTGAATATCTTTTAGGAGTTGATACTGCTTTACACACTTTAGGAGGTTTTCTAAAGGTGTACATGAATTATTACAGGAAAACAATACAGGGAACAGGAATTGAAGACAAAATGCTCTAATCGAGACTGCATTGATACACAACAGCAGGAAATCACTTCATACAAGAAGAAATTATGTTTTAGTTCTTTACTTTTTGGCATTGTTGTTAAAGGGGGAGAAAACTGAGAAAGGGGAGAAGACTGAAGTTTGGAAAGAAGACTGAAAAAAGAGGAGAAGTCTAATGTATGGGGGAGAAAGTCTATTGACAATAAGAGAGCATTTCAGCGTTTCAGAATCACAACAATCTGAATCTTTTAATGTCAAATCAATTGCTTTTGCCATCAATGCCAAAGGGGGAGATTGTTGGCAATATAGCATTATAACAGACAATGGGAGATTGTTGACATTTTAATGAGGATATTGTCAAGGTTGTTGATGATTATGGATATAACTAATGAAGGATGTTTAATGTCTTGATATTATTATTTTGTCATTGATGTCAAGAAATTGATTTTCTAATTTAGTATGATGTTGCCATATCTTAAGAAGTATGATTTGAAGAATATAAAGATGTCAGTAAAAGGCACAGGAAAGATTATGATGAATAAGGGGATGAATAAGGTATTCAATGGGCAACTATTACCGAGTTAGACAATGATGAGATCATGATGTTTAGATTGTTTTAACATCATACATATGTTGTAAATTGTAAAGGTTAATACTATACTATGTTATCAAGCAAATAATCTAGTCGGTAAACCCTGAAGGTGGAATGTCTACCGAGTTGTAACTGAGCTATAATAGAGTACATTAAATGTTTACATACGTTATTTAATGAAGGAAGCTGATGAGCTGGAACAAATTAAATGATTGGTATGCCATAAATATAGTTTGTTAATGAATCTATGGCAAAGGAAGATCGGCATGAAGATCTACAACACAGATTGAACCGCAATACCCTGGTACAAGTTCCAATAAATATATGCAAGTTCCTAGGCGGGGTAAAACATTTTCAGATCAAAAGATGCATTGAACCTTGTCAAAGTTTGAAGATCTGATGGCTATGATTGATCATGGGAAATGTGATCAAGGAGATTAAGCAGTTAGCTAATTGTTTATAAATAGGGAACTGTTGATAAACAATTCATGTGGGCAAGTGTATGCACAGGGATGCTACATAGTGATTACCAAGCACAGAAGCTTGAAGACCTGTTTGAATAACAGAGTATAGAAGCCCAACAGATGGACAAGATTAGTTCTTTGTCTAGATTGTATTGAACAAATAATAATCTGCTTTAGCATTTTAGATGTGAAGTTGCAGAAAGATTTTATTACTGTTATTTTGTGAAAGTGACAGAAAATCTCTTAATCGAGTGGACTTAACAATCTTATTTGTAAAACCCTCTAGCAAGGTGACATTCTGATTGAGTGTTTGAAATCCTTTAACAAGGTCACTTCTAACAAGGTGAAGATCCTAATAGATCTGAGGGAAATCTCTTAACTGGGTCACATCTAGTAATGTGTTTGTAATCTTTAACAAGATTTGCTTTTAACTGAGCATACTCTAGAAGAGTATATTTCTTAGTGGGTTTGAAATCCCATAGTGGTTTTTCCCTATTTGGGTTTCCACGTTAAATCTGGTGTTATGAGGTTTATGAAGTTTATATGTTTTTGAGTTTGCATGTTTAATAGTTTTGGGTTATATTACTAAAGTATATGTTACAGAGGTTCAATCTGATGTTTTTATCGAAGATTAAGTTTGTATGATTCACCTCCCCTTCTCATCTTGTTGGCTATTGGATCTGTACTTACATTTAGTATCAAAACTATTAGAAACAATAATAACCTTTGCAACAACTTTAACCAAGGGAATAATACAAACCAAAGAGGCAACATCAATACCTTCCTCTCTTGACGCATTTACACACCCTGAGGGAAAACCTTAGAACTAGTGTTCTGAGAACTATTGGAAAACAAGATCATTACATTACTAGCCACGAGGAATTATAAACCTCAGATTAAACCACCTTGGTGGAATGACTCGCAATTTTTTGATTTTCATCGAAACAAAGGAAATTACACAAATGATTGCATGAGGCTGAAAAACATCATTCAAGACATGATCAATAGAGGCGACTTAACAATTGATAATCACAAAATGAATGGTGACCATAAAGCCTTTAAAAATCCTCTTCCAAATTACAACAAGGGAGGAGCATCATCACCAAATGATACCAAAGGAGCTCATATAAATCACATATACGACAACACCATCAATCACATATCGATAGATGACAACCAAGTGAATCTCATTAAAATCAAAGAAAAGCAAGAACATGAGTTCATCAATGTGCCAACTAGAGCTCAAAAATATGTCTTGAGAGGGAACACATCAACATTAGCAACTCTCCCCAAGACTCAATACAACTTACTTGATCAACTCCAAAGAACTCCTGCTCAGATATCCATACTTGAGTTGCTCAAACTATCTCCAAAATATAAAGATATCTTGGAGCAAGCACTTGTCAAGACAAATATTCCCAAAGATCTGGACATTAACCGATTCCAAGCCATGGTGGCTCAAATGACAAGACCACATAACCTATCTTTTTCTGAACATGATGATCTCTCATTGAATCATCTACATAACACACCGCTACATATTGAAGTCTTAATCTATAAACACCTAGTGAAAAGTGTTAATAGATGGAGGAGTTGGTCTCAATATCTATACTTTAAAGCTTATCTGTGCATTGGGCTTCTATAAGAAGTCTATTGATCCAAGCAAAAAGATCACCATGAAAGCATATGATGATGAAGAAAGGTCATCCAAAGGAATAGTAATACTACCTATTCAAGTAGGACCCATACAAAAGGGCAGTATGTACCAAGTCTTGGACATAGACTTAACATAGAATATTCTATTGGGTCGACCTTGGATACATGAAATGCAAGTAGTGCCTTCAACATATCATCAATGTATCAAGTTTCCATACAATGGACAATAAATTTCTATACCAGTAGACAATAACCCTTTTCAGCATTGAAATGCTATGGGGACAACTCAAGACAACCTAGTTCCACACAACAAGGAAGCCCAAGATTCCTTTGTATCCAATCGTCAAGAAGAACTCAAGTATTTATCTATAGACTTGAAGTAAAAAATAAAAATCAAGGACCAAGGCATGGGGGGGTATTCTTTTGAACCTTTATGTCTATCGAAATAGCCAACATCACCAAAATCTTATGGGAAACCTTCTACATCAACACAAAAAGAAATGCATTCCATCACCAAGTATGATGGTAAATTTATCCAGTTGGGCACACTAGCTAATGAATCAAAAGGGAAAGACATTATTATTTGGCTATACAAGGATGAAGAAGAAGTCAGAGATGCTACCATAGACATGGTTGTACCATCAAAACAAGATGGAAATGGATTCCAGATCATGCAACAGATTGGATACAACAATAAAGGACCTATTGGTAATCACCAAGAAGGAATTATAGAACCCCTACAACCTCCTTTACAATTTGAAAAAGATAAGACATGACTGGGATATGTCCAACAGGTACCACCTCAACAGAAACAAAACAACTATCAAACACCTCTGGAGAGCAAAGAAGAAATATGATGAAAACTCATGGCAAGAAGCACTACACCAAGTAGTAGAAACAATAAGAAATGAGAAAGAATATCAAGACTGTGAGAGACGACAAGAAGAGATAGTCATTCAAAGGGAAGAAGCTTCTTACAAGAAAGTGCATCATGTGCAAGAACTTGATCAAACCAAGGAAGAACCATCACCTAGGAAAATTGACACTCACAAAAAAGAAATAGTGTATGAGCAAATACAAAGAGTACAAGCAGGCTCTGAGTCTGAATCAGAGAAAGCTGCCAAACTAGTGTCAATCATCAATGATCTTTTCTCTCCATACAACATACCTGTCAAGTGCAGTGAAAGAACTTGGGATAGTGATTCTGAAACAAATTTTAATGAATATGAATGGGATGGTTGTTATGATATCACTGAAGACATTGAGGTGGATACCATCTACGCATACACACCCCTTTCTCAAGAAGGACAAGGCTTAGAATCTTGACCACTTGAATCTGGACCACAACATATCTACGAGGCTAGCAAGAATGAGCAACGACAATATGAACAAGGCTACATCAAAGATAATACCATTGAAGACCTTGACAACATCCTAGACCTAACCAGTATCTCAAACAATTACAATAATTCTATCATGACACTTACCGTGGCCGATCTCAACCCACCAAATGACTCCTTACCGCTCATATTTCCTGACATCATAAACTGGGAAGAACTTGAACACCATGATCTACCAATATTCCCAGATGATGAATCCATTGTCCAGTATCTCTGTTCAGTCAATCCTGAAACATTCTCTACTAGAGAACAAAGTAACGATATCTGCAATCGAGGGAGTGCCAAGTCTATCAATCACAAAAATGAAATAAACAAAGGATCTAATGGTGAAAACCAGTCAATGGCAGCATTAGATCCCAAAAAAGTAAAAATAAAAGATGCATCTAAGGGTGAAAACCTTTTGGAGGCACCTAAGGATGGGAGACTTGACACTCTTCTAGAACATTATCAAGAAAGGTCACTCAATCAATAAACATCGGTACTGAGACAACAATTAAAATCATACACCTAGCAGAATCACTCACAGAGGAGGAACAAAGCAAGATTTTGAACTAATTTGTTATCTTGGGCTATTATGCAGAATATTTCATTTTATAAATGAAAAAAATTTGTCTTTGTTTCATCTAAAAAATAATATAATGTCAGGGTAGAGAATTGGTACACTCTTCTAGAACATTATCAAGAAAGGTTACCAATATTGATTGAGCTGACTCAATCATTAAACATCAGTACTAAGGCAACAGTTAAAATCATACACCTAGCAGAATCACTCATAGAGGAGGAACAACCAGATTTTATCAAATTGTTCAAAGAAAAACAAATCAATTTTTCTTGGTCATATGCTGATATTGCCCAGAATGGACCCGAACCTGATTATGCATCATTTATCCATTGCTCTAGGAGCTGAGCTAGTAAAGAAGAAATTAACAAAAATGAATCCGCATGTAGCATTGTTGGTCAAAGCTGAACTAAAAAAGCTATTAGATGTCAGATTAATCCAACCTATAGACTATGCTTAATGGATTTCAAACATTGGGTTAGTCTCAAAACCTAACAAAAGCATCATAATATGTATAGATTTTAGAGATGTCAACAAAGCATGCCCAAAGGATGACTGTCCTTTACTGAGTATTGACATAATTGTGGATCTAATAGTAGGCCATGCAATGTTATCATTAATGGATGTTTTCTCAGGCTATAATCAAATCCAGTTAGCTCCAAAGGATCAAGATAAAATTGCGTTCACCTATCCATGGGGAACGTATTATTATAACATCATTCCTTTTGGTTTGAAAAATGCTGGAGCAACTTATCAAAGAGCCATGATGACAATCTTCCACCATATGATGCATACCTTCATGGAAGACTATGTGGAGGATTTACTGGCTAAATCATTCACCCGACCAGAACATCTAGGCATATTAGATAAAATATTCCAAAGGTTGGAATAATTCAAGATCAGACTACACCCTAACAATTGAGTCTTTGGAGTTACATCAGGCAAACTATTAGGCTACATTGTGTCAGAAAAGGGAAATCACATAGATCTGACTAAGGTACAAGCCATCATGGAGATGCCACCTCCTAAGAACATTAGCCAACTCTGATCTCTAAAAGGACAACTGCAATCCATCAGGCGATTTATAGCCCAAGTAGCAGATAAGTGTCTCCCATTCAATCATCTGCTCCACAATAATATACATTTCAAATGGGAAGACAAGTGCACTGAATCATTTTACCAACTCCAACAATATCCAATGAATCTGCTAGTTCTAGTACCACCAATAGCAAGGAAGTCACTCATCCTCTACATCTCAACAATGGAAGTTGTTAGAATAACTAGTGGACAACTGAGAGGGGGGGTGAATCAATTGTCAATAGATTATATTAATCAAAACACTTAATAACCTTTAACGAGAGCTCATAAGCATGAATACCAGAATAAGAGAAACAGATACCAGTAAGCAATAAAACTTAAGAATGAAACAGATAATTAACATAATGAAACCATACCACATAACACCATGATTATATGTGGAAAATCTGGTAAAGGGAAAAAACATGATGGGAAGCCTACCCATAGTCAGATAATACTTGTGTAGAAAGTATGTGATACAATGAGGAGCCTGCACATGCAGGAAGGTACACTACCTAGAGTGTACTGCTCATTACAAAGAATTCACGTTGACTACAGAGAGGTTAAAACCACCTCAATATAATTTTCCAATAATCAAGAAGAATGAATTGCCAAAGATAGCGTCTACCATGCCTGATTACAGTCCTAGTTAAGCTCTACAGTGGAGGCCTTTGACCTCTTACATAAACCCAATTTGATCTTCAATGATCGACCAAATCCTATGCCTAAATGATATTACATTATTTGCACATTACATTCCACTTCCACGACCTTGACCTTTTTTCATGATCTACAATGAGACCTTACATCAATATATACAAACCATAAGGCCTCAACCAATAAGGTTAGCCACCTAAAAGATATTTCAATAAGATCATTACATATAATCAAATTACAATGATATTCCATGTGGCTTTAGACCAAAACAACATTAACCAATCCATAAATCATCCTGGTAACATGTGGGGAACATGTTACATTATATCAGTCCATAATCTAGATAGGTACTGGACCTAATCTGGGTCCATCATGCCAAAGCGATGTCTCCAATAAGTTGAGGCATGAACACAACCACTTCAGCATCCTGAATTCCATCTAGAAGCCCCACCAACACCACTTATGCATCCTGTCAAAGATTCTCAGAGAAAGCTTTTCCGGTAAAACCTTAAACCCTTACTTGTATAGGCTTACTAGAATGTATGATAGTATCTGATCACCAAGTCAATACCAACTAACCAAAACATACTCTAGAAACATGTAATACATCAAACCAAACATATTCTATTGATCCAATCATGCCGGTGGTGTCCAACTGATAGTCCCTTCTGGCGCTAACCAACCATAACAACTAGTGTTGACATCAATAACAAAACATCAATGTAACACATAATAAATTCCTTCATATTGCCAACAGAAGTATCATTGGGGGCACTTCTAGCATAAGAAGATCTGGAAGGCAAGGAATGAGCTATATATTACATCAATATAACCTTAAATGGTTATGAGATAAACTATACATTCATTGAGAAGGCTTGCCTAGTAGTGGTATTCGCCTCTTAAAAGTTTCATCACTACATGCTAGCTCATACAATCAAGATGTTAGCAAAAATTGATCCTCTCAAGTATTTACTCAACAAGGAAGCTCTTACAGGATGATTGGCTAAATGGGTCATGATTCTCAGTGATTTTGATATCCACCACATAGAATGTCGGGCTATCAAAGGACAGGTAATTATAGATCAACTAGCTGAAGCACCACTACCTGATAAACAACCAATGCAGGTGGAATTTCCAGACATGGATGTCCTTACTATCACACTCAAGCAATGGACCTTATACTTTGATGGGTCCTCTACCCAACATGGATCAGGTGTCGGCATCCTGTTCGTCACTCCCGAAGGACACACCATTCCAAGATCTTATGGACTGATGTTTCCATGCACTAACAATATCATTGAATATGAAGCTTTGGTAGCAGGAATGAAAATGGTTATGGAATGGAAAATCACAGAATTGAAAGTCTATGGAGATTCCCAACTGGTTATCAATCAGATCAACAATGAATAACAAACAAAGGATGACAAGTTGCTACCATACCAAATAATGGTGGATGATTTCAAACAGTAATTTGTACACATGACCTTCAAACAAATACCAAGATTGGATAATAGTGTGGGCCATGCAATGGCCACTATTGCTTCACTACTACAAATTCCATAGAAATGGAGTCATTATGAATTCTTGGTAGAGAAATTGTTTTCTCTGGCATATGACAATTCTGCATCCCAAGTCATCTATGCCCTAACTGGTCTGGACTCTCTTCTATATGAGACACTCTATGAATATCTTAAGACAAATACCCTTCCACTTGACCTATCCCACAACCAAAAACGTAGTTTCATCTGGCAAGTAGCTCGCTATACCTTAACCACTTACCCACTTTACCATCGAGGTCTAGATGGTACTCTTCTTTGTTGCCTCGATTGTAATGAATCTGACTCTTTCTTGCACGAGCTTCATGAGGGTATCTGCGGTATGCTTTCAACTGGTCCTACTCTCACCAAGAAACTTCTGAGAATGGGTTATTACTAGCCAACAATGGAGAAAGAGTCCTATCAACTTGCAAATAAATGTGCAAAGTGCCAAATTCACAGAAATCTTATTCATGCATCAGCACAGGAGCTACAACCGTTCACTACATCTTGGCTTTTCTATTAGTGGGGACTCAATTTAGTAGGTAAAATTCATCCTTCTTCTTCAAATGGACACAAGTTCATTATCACTACAATAGAATATTTTACCAAGTTGATTGAAGTAGTCCCAATGACCATTGTCATTGGAAAATAGATCGCCTTATTTATTCTCAAATATCTCATTTGTAGATATGGCATTCCCAGTTCCAACATCATATACAATGGGAATTCTTTTAAAAATCAAGATGTACGAGAGCTATGTGAATGATTCAAAATCCAACATTGCTTCTCTACACCTCACTACCCACAGGGGAATGGTCAAGCCAAAGCATCAAACAAAACTATTCTAAAAATACTCAAGAAAATAGTAAATGATGCAGGCAAGGATTGGCATGTACAAATCAATCTAACACTTTGGACATATAGAACTAGTATTCGGACACCTACAGGGGATACACGATATTCATTGGTGTACAGATCAGAAGCAATTTTACCTCTTGAGCTAGAAATTCCATCTCTCTGAGTATCTTTGAAGGGCCTCATACTAGATGAGGAGTATCGAGTCAACAGGTTGCATGAAATGGAGCCTTTGGATGAAAAATGAAAACATACTTATGATCACCTCAAGGCATACTAGTAGGGAATGTGCCAAAGCTATAATCAGAAAGTCATTCCTAGGGCTTTCAAAGTCGGTGATCTTGTACTAAAGGAAAATCCTAGAAATCAGCAAGATTGAGAAAAGAAGGGGAAGTTTGAACCTAACTAGTTGGGTCCCATTGTCATCCTATCAGCCTACAGATCAGGCACCTATCAACTAATAACTTTAGAAGAAAACATGCTCAATGAGCCAACCAACAACATCCATCTAAATAAATTCTACACTTGAGTCATCCAATGCATGAAAAAAGCAAAAAATACAAAAAAAATACAAAAAAATCACAAAAATCAAAAAGTGCAATAAAACAAGTAGTGATAACCTAGCAACAGGTGCTATTTGTGAGAGAATAGATCCCCTATCTATCAGTACTCATATCAAGATCCATCTAGGTCTCAGCTAATGGCCATCTCCCAACACTTATTCATGCAGCATTATCCCGAATATACTTAGCGTAGTCGATGTCCTTGATTATTTGAAAATCAGTTCTCTATATCCCATCATGGCTTGGTAATCAACGTATATATCTCGATAGATAGATATGTGTGGCTAGGGGCAGCATTCTTCTCGCTTTAACCATTTCAAAAACAAATGACAAGGATCGTAGCATGCTAAAGAAACAATGTCAACAACTGCTCATCAGGCTAGAAAACAAGACTATTATCCAACTAAAAACTATAACACACACATGATGGATGATTTTTTGGATTATAATTTGTTTACATATAGCATGAGTTTTTTGACTATTTTGAATCTTAATTTTTGTTTAACTTTAGATCTCTTGAGCTACTCGAGGATGCATTTAGCTAGAGAAGCAATGAAGGAATCTGCTATTTTCTTTAGTTTTCTATCTGTGACGTGATCATTGGTATGGTGCAAATGTGTTTGGACCCCTAATTGGAAACATATCATTGAAGACATTTTCCACTTTGCACATACAAATGGTTAACTCTTGTCTGTTTTATGCAAGCAACACTCAGGTCATCTTGGTTCAATTATACCTCGACGCTTGTGCTATCTTGCAATATCAAAATCCATGTAACTGTTACTTAGGTTGTTATGGTTCAATTATACCATGATTCTTTTATTAAATTCCAAAATATCAAAATCTCAATGATGACAAATAAAAAACAGCACAAACAAGTGGCTACATAGGAATGACAATGACAAAATCAAATCATGCATTTAGTTGCATATCATTTTAAATCATGCATTTAGTTGCATATCATTTTAATCTTGCATTTAGTTGCACATCATTTTTAATATTGCATTTAGTTGCACATCATTATCATTATTATACATCTCATTTTCAAGATACATCTCACATCATTATCATTATCATACATCTCATTTTCAAGATGCATCTCATAAATCAAAGTCATCAATGCAAAGCATCATCACATTTTCATCTTATTATGAATCATACATTCACATCATAATCAAATCAAGAACATTTATCTAAGCATCACATCATTATCATAAAATAATAAGAGATCTATGTATATCAAAACATCATCATCAATAATACATCACATGTGGATCATAGAAAATCAATGTTATATATATATATATCCTAAATGGTTGAAATGCACAAGGGATATCAAGTCTATCAAAATACAACAAAATGATCAAAATACAATAGAGACAAGTCTCTGAGGTATGACTATCTCTTGAGGTTGACAGTCTTGTAGCCAAAGGCTTAGCTCCTGGATCTCCACTAGGTGGATCATGTCGGGCAAGCCTCGTAACACCTTTGCTCGCTATCCTCATATGACTATGACCAGATTGACTAGAAGCATAGCTAGGAGCTCTGTGATGTCTAAGGACCACCTCCTCATATAAACACCTATAGTACTTGATCTCCTTGGCCATATACTATATCTCCCTCAACATGTCCCACATCGGGGCACTAGCCATCGTTCTCTCCGATCTATTAGCAAGATCCTCTTCCCGACCTTGGCAATTCTCTCTCTACATCCCGATCGGCCATAATCTACGTAATCTGGTACTGTTGCACTAGCATTTGTGCCTGCAGCTCCTGCACTGTGACCTATAGTGCCCTGATCTGTGAATCCTGTTGATGTGTGGGTACCCTAATCTAAAAAGGTACTTATGTGGTAACCCCACCTACACCCATCCCTGTCTGAGGCATCGGTGGAGGTAAAAGATCAGATCTCCTCCTCTATGTAGGTCACTTCTCATCCTCCATCCCACCCACCATAGCTAGCAAAGCCTCTAACCTGCCAAACCCACTAGTACCTAGAAGGAGTCTACCTCCTCCTCTCCCTCTATCTGATCCTCTCCCTCTATCTAATCCACCTCCTCAACCAACTCCTCCTCCTCCTCGACCAACTCCTCCTCCTCCTCCACTAGCTCTTCCACCACCCTCTTCTACCTCCTTTCCCTCCTCATCTCTCCATCTAAATCCCCCTTGCCTTTGCGGCCCCTCATCCACATCATCATCAAAAGCGGGAAACACCTTTGTTGGATCCAATATACATGCCATTGCATGTGCCACAAAGTATGCTGATAACTCCTCTGTCATTCCTACAATTACAACCCTAACCCCATAATCCCAAATCTGCCCTGCCAACAACATATACTCTTCCACCATTACTGCACTATCCAAAGTAGGTCCCCACTCTAGAACATCCTATCACTGGCGACCATATAAGCAGGTTCCTTGTAACATCCACTATTATCTACCATACTGTTGTTGAACACGACTATGAAAGAATCGCCCAATGATAAAGGGCATCCTCCCAATTAGATACCTCAACATATACACATAGGGCATCTCTAGCCTGTCCTCTGCCCATACCTCACAATCCATATATGGTCTCCAAATGATGGTATCAATGTCATCTAATACCCTTCGCCAATGCTCTTGTTTGCCTAGCTTTCCTTGGACAACTATACCTGTATATCCATAAGCATATGCTTGACCAACTCTCCTATCCCTGTCTGCAAGTGGCCTTGCTGCATGAATGTGCTCCCAAGCCCACACCCATAACAACATCAGCCCCGCTAATAAACTGTTGTATCCTAGATACACCACCTAGTGAAGCTCTCTGTAAAGGTTGGCTAACATGCAAGACCCCCATGTGAACCTATGCCCCTATGTCACCATGTCCTCCAATACCAATCCCCATCGCATGGCTAGTCGCTTTGACCTACAGTTGGGACACAAAAAAACACCAATGAAACCTTCTAGTACTGATGGCAGAGGAGGATAACCAAAATCCATGAATTCCTTGCATGGAATCTCATACCCACTAATCTGATCATCCTAGAAGATGCGAAAGAGAGCCTTTGTCCTACCCTCCTCTGTCTTCTCATAAGGCAACAAGGCCACAATCATAGGAATTTGTAAAATCTAGTAACAGTCCTTTGGTGTGACTGTCATATCGCCTATCACCAAGTGGAAGGTGTTCATGTCACTATGCTATCTCTCTGCCAAAGCTGTCAGCAAATCTTGGTTAATGATATACCAAGGCATGTCTAGTAAGGATGATAACCCACACCTCTCAATCACATCTCTATTGGCCTGTGACAAGCATGGAATCAATGACCATGGTCTTAGAAAGTGCTCTCGAGACTGAATAACACCAAGCTCTACCTACAAAACAACAAGTGTCCATCATCAGTTCCCAAATCATTTTGATATATCCAATCAAATCAAATCAACTTGAAACAATGAAGCATCAAATCAAGAATCCATATCGCAAGCATCAAATCTGACCTATATTGAAAATTCAATCAAACACCAATATCAAAAGTCTAGAATCCATATCAAGAAATCAATCTAACCCATATCGAGAGATCAATCAAACACCAATATCAAAAATCAAGAACCATATAAAAAATATGACCCATATTGAAAATCTGACTCATATCGAAAATCTAGAATCCATATCAAGAAATCAATCTGACCCATATCAAGAAATCAAGCATCAACTCAAGACCAATATCGAGAAAGCAAATCAAATATCTATATTGCAAGCATCACATCAGGAATCATATCAGAAATCAAAGAATCAGGACTCATATTGGACATCAAATTCATATTGAAAGGCAAAAATCAGAGATCCACATCAAACTCAAAATCAGGATCCACATCAAAAATCAATCGGCTTGGCACTTCATATCGAAAGCAATTTCAAAAACAGACTGAAAAATCATCATATCAAAATCATATATCATCACAGCAGGCAAAACATTGGCTCAAGACTCACCTTAGAATAATCAGTAGGTGTGTATCAACCCCTAAGCCATCTATCTCATCTATCTTGACTCGAGCCACATTCTTCCAAACCTTTTTCACCCATTTTGGACCCTACGCGCTAAACTAGGGCTCCTATATGCTAAGCTATTACTTATGCACTATCCTTTTCCACCAATGCGCTAGAAACTTTACTCTATGCGGTAAATCCCCCGATGTGCTAATTGGTCCCTTCAAAGCACTACCCTAATAACCGTATGCATTAAAACCCCTAACACGCTACTCTATTTACCCCATGCACCCTCTTGCAGATCCTATGTGCTAACCTAACCTTCTGACGTGTTGTCAAAATATACTTAGATGCTAACCTAACTAGGTTTATCCTATGCACTAACTTGTCTATCGTATGCGCTATGGAAATCAACCTACACGCTAAACTGATAAATTTCCAACCAAAAAATTAAAAATGTGATCAAAACAAGCAAAATAAATAAAAAATGTGGAGATATTTCAACCACTAACAAGTGAGCTATACACAACAGGCCTCTGATATTGACGAACGTGCTCAAATCGATGTGAAGCATATGGAGCTGGGTCAGAGCTTAGCTATCACAATCACAATGAAACAAATGTGCAAATGATAAGAATCAAATAACTTTTTACCTTTTAATAGGGTAAAATTCAACAAGGTTAACAAATGGGGCATGACTTTTCCTCACTTTTTCTTTTTTAACCTTATCAACATCATTATCAGGAGACGAATCAATCAATATGAATTCAATGCAGTCAATATTCTCATATTGCAATCAATCTCAAAAACACTCATTGACAAATTGTTCAAAACCCTTGATTCATCTCCCGAGGGGGCATTATAAATATCAGTCATCAAATATAGGGCATCATATCGACATTTCGACACAAAATTCATATCCAAATTTTTTTCTTTGAATCAACATGTGCACACATGTCACTTCAAAGAGGGGCAAAATGTAGACATATAAATCTGACCACTTTCCTAAATGAATATTTAATATTCATTTTAACCCCATTCCTCTATTTAATTAATTTCTCTCCATTCATCTATTTAATTAACTGAATTAATCAATTTATTTAATTAAGTTCACCTAAAACTTTTCTCGCCTTTAATTAAATAAATCACTTTATTTAATTAATTCCCCTTTCCCCCTTTTAATTAAATTTATATTTAATTAAATTGATCCTTGCAAGTAAATAAATCTAATTTATTTATTTAAATCTCCCACTTGTATTTATGCAAGTTGCTTCTATTTTTATTGAAATAAAATGATTTATTTTAATTAAAATCCTCCTCCATCCACTTGCATTTTCCTACATCTCCCACTTGCCTCCTACCACCCTCTTTCCAAATTCTTCTAGAACCCATCTAATCTTAATCAATTAGCCTTAATCCCTCTTATTTTATCATTTCCCTAAATTTGAGGATGTCACTTATCAAATTTGGAAGAAAGTCTTCTAAAATCAATAAATCCTTTATGTCTTCAAGAAGCTAACTTCTTGAGTTCCCCTAAATTTGGAAGGACTCTTACAAATTTGCCACAAAGTCTTCATAACCATTAATGCTTAACTCAACCTTCTTGCATGGTTAGAGACTTTCTCTCTAACTCAACCTTCATCTAACCCAAGGGTCTCATCAAGCATTCATGGCTTTACCCTTGGATAAAAGTGTTAGGGATCCGACAGATACTGAGAGGGAGGGGGCGTTGAATCAGTATCTGATCAGTATATAGAATTTCTTAACTTAAAACATGCAGAACATAATATGACAGTGTACCGGTATGCAAGAAATAATGCAATAAACAAAATCAAGAACATCCACATGAAAAGCACACCATAACACAAGATTTTAATGAGGAAACCTGGTGTGGGAAAAACCTTGGTGGGATTTGTGACCCACAATATTCACTCACTAGCCAATAAGAGAATATTACTTACAATAGGGGCCTGCACATGCAGGAAGGCCAACTGCCTAGAGCTCACTGCTCAATGGGAAGTCTCACTGACTTACAATAAGGATTATACAAATCCAATATCTTGTACTGCTTTACAATAGCATCTTCAATGCCAGATTCAGTACCGGTTCTTGCTCTGTTCTCTACTTATACCCTTTAACCTATATTTCGCACAATAGGTTTTCCTAATATTTTCCCTTTTTCTTACATCTCCTATATCAAATGTCTACAATGATCTCTTTTATATATAAGAGTCATTTTACAATTTACCAAGTTGGCTTACACTTTTTACAATAATAAACAAAATATAATATAACAAAATCCTGTCGGCCTCTGTGCCAGTATACTTCCTTTCTTCTATGCCGGTGCCAGTGTAGAGTGTGATCTGCTCATGCCGGTATAATGCCTTTGCCAGTGCCATAAGATTGCAAGGTTGCCATCAATGACAAAACCTTCAATCACATACAATGTCTCATTAGAGTGTGCATATGCCAACAATCTCCCCCTTTGGCATTGATGGCAACACTCATGAGAAATTTCAAAAATGATCCAAAAATGTGAAGTCCAAAAATGTTACCAAAAATGTGTGTGCTCCCCTTGAGCATATGATTCCTGTGATTTGAATTTTCTCATCCCACTATTTCGCCTTTGGCATCAATGAAAAAGGTTGTCAAGATGTCAGTAGAGTTTGTAGTTTCAACCTTGTAACTGGGTGGTTACAATTTGAAAAAGATCTCCCAAAATCAAGTTTATATTGTCCATAAAATTTTTGATATCCTTTATTGTTGTCTCTGTTCTCTTCACTATACCGGTGAGATGCTGCAAATGCTCTACCGATGTTTTCATTCCCTTTATTAGTGCCTCATATACTTCCTTTCGTAGAGATGCTAGATAGTCCAATCTTGGACTTAGTTTTGATCTCAAATGTTTTTCCTTATTCACTATTGTTTCTTTCTCTCTTTCCAATTTAAGTAATTCTTCCTCAAAATTTGTTATCTTCTCCTCAAAACTGATAGTGTATCAAGTGAGTTGACAAAACTATCTGCAAGTTTATTGATCTCATCCTGTACCTTGCTCATTTTATTGCCTATATCTACAGTCAAAAAGTTTGTTTTATAGGTATCTTTGTACAGATTTTTGTACTCTTTCAACAAATTACATAATTCTGGTAGAAGTGTGTCAAAATCTCTGTTACACTTCTTTATTTTCTCATCAAACAATTTTTGTTTTTCAACTTCTACTTTATCCTTCAATGACTCTTCTTTTATTTTCTCAATGTATTCTGAGATATATTTACACAATGTATCAAGTTGTCCTAAAGAGTCTTTGTTGTCTATATTATAGTTGGGAGCAATTACCTTCAAAATTGGTATGGTATCATCTATTGCTTTGTAAGCTTGTGAGTTGCAGTCGGTTATTTTCTTGATAGAATCTAGTAGTACCTCAGTCACATTAGTTGATTTGAAGCTTGATGATGAATCAACAATCTTAGTACTAGTGGAATTAACCAAGCTTGTATTGACCTCTGGTAGGTCTATTTGTGTTTGCATTTCTTTAAGCAATGGTTTCTCTACTTCACTAGTTGTCGGTGGTACTGTTTCCTTATGTACCTATTGTTGTTGTTGTTTTTCTTGTTCTAGAGCTTTTTGCTCTATTTGTTCATTTGTTTGTTGTGTTTCCTCAGTCTACCTTTTCTTCTTTATCTTCTGTTGGTTTCTCCTGTGAGTTATCAGTTTCCTCGGCTACCAGAGGCTTACTAGCCATATCAGTCTTATTAATTGTATCTTTGTCTACCACTATGTTAATCTTTTGAGTATCAACATCCACAGTACATAAAACTTCAGGATTAGGATTATGATCCTCTACATCCATACTCTCAGCTAGCGGTTGATCTTCAGTAGTTGTTGTTTTTATTGGTGAAGTAATCAAAGGAGGTGGGGGTAAGTTTTCTCTAACCTTGATACTAGGTGGTCCACCAACTTTTCCTTTCCCCTTGTCCCTATCTTTCTGATAAACTTTTATGGGTTTGGGGTTCCTATACTCTTCTTGTTTTTCTTTCTCAACTAAGAATATATCCCATCCATTTTCTATCTCCTCAGTCACCTCATTAACTCTTCCTACCATTAAAGCAACGTGCCGGTGTGTAGTAGAAAATACTATCTGGTTG
This sequence comes from Cryptomeria japonica, assembly GCF_030272615.1. Lineage (NCBI taxonomy): Eukaryota > Viridiplantae > Streptophyta > Pinopsida > Cupressales > Cupressaceae > Cryptomeria > Cryptomeria japonica. The sequence goes on along the minus strand of NC_081407.1, from coordinate 755,397,528 downwards.
GCTTGAGCAATTAGGTCATGAATTTCTTGGGGAGAGTTTACTGGATATACAACAAGTAGCTTTTCAATCTTTATTTTCTTATCTAGTTCTATTACTGCTTGTCTTCTTGCTTCTAGTCTTTTGAATAGTTCATTAGGAATTTCATTAACTACTTCCATCAAAAATTTCTTGTACATATCCATATGTAATATACCACTATTTTCAACTTTCTCTTTTTCATCAGCTGTTAAGGTGTCATATATTTTCTCTATGTTCTTCAATTTACCTTCCTCTCCGTGATTTCATTTAGTAGTATATCAAGAGGGGCCAAGTCTTTGTTTGTCCTCTTCTTCTTCTTCCATGTTAGTTTCTTCTTTGGTGTGGCCTTTCTTACCAGAGATCTCACTGCTTGTTGCTTTTGCCTTGTCCTCCTGGGTTAGGGTGTGGTTGCTGGTGAGGGATCTCTTTTTCTTACAACTTTTGAAAGTTACAGGCATGTCACTTCCTGAAGAAGTACCTACCGGTGATAGGTGAGTTTGAGGTTGTGGAGCTGCTAACTCATCATCTGTTATACTAGTTTTTTTTAGTACATCTTCTTTGATGGTTTTTGCTTGTCTGGAACCTTTCCTTACAACTACCTCAACCTTTTTGACTCTTTTCTTTGATTGTATTTAGCTTTCAATGGTCTTTGCACTACCAAATATTTCTTCCTTAGGTTCTCTAGGGGCTTCCAAAAGTGTTTTAGCATATGTTTCAACTATGTGATCATCTATTTCATAGCCCATCTCGGTTACCCAAACTGTCCTTGGTATGACTGCTTCCATCCAGATTTCATCTTTCTTGATGACAAAGCATATTTCATCTTTGTATTTGTCTACAATCTTTTGTGATAACCTTACTCATTTCTTCATTTTGGCCTTTAATGCTTGAAAAAAGTCATGAATATTGTTCTCCTTGTCTTCTCCCATGTTATTGAATAGTTTTGTTAATTGTTTGCCTACTAGTATATCATATCCAAGTTCTTTGTAGCCTATACCGAGAACCTATTTTGTTATGTCTAACATCAGACATACTAACAAATTTCAAAACCTGAAAATTCCTTTCTTGTCCTTCTTGATCTTTCCAAGGTTGTCAATTAATTCATCTTTTAACCACTCACATACATCATTTTTTGCATTGTTTGTGACCATATCATAAGTACTCTTAATGCATAAACTTGAAATTGAATTGAGTCTATTTTCATGAGTAGCTTTATATCCTAATATCATACTAATGAATCTCACATTGATATCTGTTACATCATTAACTCTTAGGGACCTCTTGTCGAATGTTGCACCAGTTAGGTTTATAACTAGATCATTGGAAACCTTCTTGGTTTTATCTGGTCTTTTACCGGTGGTTGGTAACCCTGTGACAGCTTTCACAGCTTCCTTAGTGATTTTGTGAACTACATCTAACCAAAAAAATTCACCATGTACCCTGCTTAAGACTATCCTAATCACATCCTTTGGAAATTCAGGAATGCTAAGGATCTCTGTAGATCCTAGGGTCTCAATGATCTTGTGTTCATCTTTTACATTGTCAATTTTATCACATATCATAGTTTTAAACATGGTTTTAATTTCTTCATCTCCTAACTCCAATGTTGCAGTGTATGTACATTCTGGGGTCTTCAACATACACAACTCCCTTAGGAATTTGAGAAAAAGCACCTAAGGTATCATCTTTCTTTGCTACCTTGGGAACTAACTGAAATACGGGCCTAGGTCTTTTTATCACTTCAACAACAGTAGGGTTTTCTATGCATTCAATTGCAGAGGTGGATGCCATGATTAAATACCTTTTATTGCCTTAGGATGGATGATTGTTTGGAGTGTTCTTGCTTCTTGCTTGAAATGCCTTAGCTCAGAATCTTCACATTCTTCGTAAATTTGAAATCTCGGTGAAATGAAATGGAGCCAAAACCTTGATTATATAGTGTCTTTTCGCCATCTACCACATTAATTTCATGCTGGTTAAGTATTCACTTAACATTGTTTTTCAGTAATAAGTAATTTCCAACTTCTTATCTCTAACCAAGGGAATAATAGCACATGTGTCATTAGATTGCCAAACCCTCAAGGAAATTTTCTTCAATTAGATGAAGAACATCCTGCCAGTGGAGCACTACTCTGTCTTGCCGGTGAAGCAGCACTCTATTCTACCGGTGAAGCATTGGTTTGTTCTACCGGTGGAGGAGCATTCCCAATATTTAGATCAGCTTTTCTAATCCATTGTTTTGAGAATTCTTGCTTAACCTCTTCAACTTTTTCTTTACCTTTCAAGCTAGAACTTTTGTTGTCTAACGGTGTTCCTTTACTTCTATAGAATTTAGCAATATTCCCAATCTTGTTACATACATAACAAGTTACATTATTTTTCTAAATAGCTTTCCCATAACCTATGTCAGTTTGTGTTCTACATTGATTAGATAAATGTCCAAATCTTCCACAAATATAACATCTCACATTCATTCTACAGTTTTTAGAATTGTGACCTACTTTGTTGCATTTAGAACATTGACTGGTGGGTGTGTTGATATTCTGATAATTTCTAGATCTACATTCATTTACTCTATGACCATACTTATTACAGTTAAAACATTTTCCATTGAATTTATAAGCATTAGGTTGTCTTACCGGTTTGCTGTGATCCTGAGTATTTGCAGTACTGGAGCTTTCACCAACTTCAAAGCCAATTCCAGAAGTGTCACCTTTAGGTTTTTGATTCTTCAACAAGGTGCCAAGTTACTCTGAGCTTTTCTTGAATTTTTCTTTATGTTGATTTGCAGTTTCTAGTTCTCTTTCTAAGACTTCTTTTTGTCTCATCAGTTCATTTGAGTCATTCTGAGTATGCATCAAATCTATCTTCAACATGTCATTTTCATAGCTAAGTATTGTATTCTCATTTGCTGCATCACTCAGTCTTCTGGTCAATTCTTATTCATTCTTCTTCCTATCCTCAATCTCTTTGCAAAATTTTATAGTCATATCCTGCATTTCATTCTTTGTTGTCATGATCTCTTGTTTCAACTTGCTTATCATATCATTAAGTGATTCCTTTTCATCATTCTCATTTTACAATTTTTCACAAAGTTCTCTTCTCTTATTTCTTGCAATAGTAAAATTTTCTTGAAGTGCCTGAATGATGTCCTGAGGTGCCCTTAAATCATCTTCTAGTTTGATATTTTTCAATTTTTTTGCATCATAGTCTGTAAGAGCTCCTTCCAGTTGCTTCATTAGATTTTCCATCTTTACTCGTGTCAAGATCTTCCTCAAGCTATTAAGCTTCTAAAAATAGAGGACCAGGCTCTGATACCAATTATTAGGGATCCCACAAATACTGAGAGTGGGGGGTGAATCAGTATCTAACTAGTATATAGAATTTCTTAACTTAAAACATGTAGAACATAATATGACAGTGTACCAGTATGCAAGAAATAATGTAATAAACAAAATCAAGAACATCCACATGAAAAGCACACCATAACACAAGATTTTAACGGGGAAACCTGGTGTGGGAAAAACCTTGGTGGGATTTGTGACCCACAATATTCACTCACTGGCCAATAAGAGAATATTACTTACAATAGGGGCCTGGACATGCAGGAAGGCCAACTGCCTAGAGCTCACTGCTCAATGGGAAGTCTCACTGACTTACAATAAGGATTATACAAATCCAATATCTTGTACTGCTTTACAATAGCATCTTCAATGCCAGATTCAGTACCGGTTCCTGCTCTGTTCTTTACATATACCCTTTAACCTATATTTCGCACAATAGGTCTACCTAATATTTTCCCTTTTGCTTACATCTTCTATATCAAATGTCTACAATGATCTCTTTTATATATAAGAGTAATTTTACAATTTTCCAAGTCAGCTTACACATTTTTACAATAATAAATAAAATATAATATAACAAAATCCTATCGGCCTCTGTGCCGATATACTTCCTTTCTTCTGTGCCGGTGCTAGTGTCCTGAAAGCCGGTGTAGAGTGTGATCTGCTGATGCCAGTATAATGCCTTTGCCGGTGCCATAAGATTGCAAGGTTGCCATCAATGACAAAACCTTTAATTACATACAATGTCTCATTGGAGTGTGCATATGCCAAAAAAAACTTTATCCAATGGATGACCCTAGCCTAACCTTAACATTACCTCCTAAGGTAACCTTCATGTCTTCTAAAGCATTTAATGCTTCTTACATCCCCTCTCAAGTAACCTCTTGTTGACAATTGTCACCATTTGATTGGTGAGAATTGTGAACATGGATTGATTAACTTTGAATCCTGACCCTTGTTAAGATTGATCAATCTTGACCATCCATTGCCCTATTTTTATTATAAATAGAGCTCCCATTCTCTCATTTGGAGATTGAAATCTTTGTGTATCCAATTTATAGTCATTTTGCTAAAGGATCCAAGTCTTTATGTATCCAATTTATAGTCATTTTACTAAGCATTTAGTCTCTCTTTGTTTAAATCATACTAAGAATTTAGAAGCATTTCAATATCATAGTATATCCATGTTAGATTAGTATATCATGTTAGGATAGAATTACTAATCCTTTATCATATCATCATCTTCATACTAGTTTAATCATCCTAGTTTCAATATCTTAGATGTTGTAGGAATACATTCACGCTTATTAATCAATCATCACTCGTTCCTGGTGTTGTCATTCCTAAGCCACCTTGCTCAATGATCTAAGAGAAAGAGTGAGACCTTGGGAATCCCATGAGATAGATAACAATGGGATACACCTTGCAAAGGTGAGCTATTCAATATAGTTCCTATAACTTGCACCAATAGTCTCATTGGTGTGTTGACACTTTGGAACCAACTTTTGCATTTCTGTTGCCCTCATTTCCCAAACACATTTAGTATTTTAGAAGAACATTTATTTTACAAATGATTCTCTTTTATTATAGGATATCTCTCAACATATTTTACATATATTTTTAAAATATATATAGGTATACTAGTTAAAAATTGTCCTATCCATATCTTAAATGAAGGAAGACTATGGAGGGATAGTAAAATATTATTTCGCGAAAGGCAATCTACAATGGAATCAATGTTGTCCATAAACACAAAAGACTTTTAAGAAACAATTGATGTGCATTCCCCAGTCAGTATCCAAATTTATAAAAATAAAAACTTTGGCACTGTCTCGGCTATTGAAGAATCTCCAACAGCCTTAAAAAAAACCCAAATATAGAAATTTACAAACGATTGTGCAACAATATATATGGTGTTGCCAAGATAGAGCTGTTACTTTTTACAGTGGCCATAAATTCAGAAATGGAGATAGTAAATTAGTGGTTTGACATGGAAATAAATGTTTGTAACTATCGAACATAAATTCACTGGTATGAGACCACGTCTCTTTGAGGCATTCTATCAAACAATTCACGTGCTTTCTCTGTTTGCATACATGTCTATGAGGGAAGTTGCAACTTTAATCTGTATGCTTTGATGTTTGTGTATTCTCTGTTTCAAAGCCCAATTTGGCACAGGCAAAGGGGATGATGCCAGGAGTTGTGAAATTTGACTTTACACTTAGCAATTGCATTTTCTTGAAAATTTCTGAAGCCTTTTCAACAAATCCATATTGTGCATATCCTATAAATAGTGTAGTCCATGATAAGACATCTATTTGAGGCATTTTGTCAAACTAGTCACTTGACTACTCTATACTCCCACATTCTTCCCTTTTGAAAACTACTTGAGAATACAAATGTGCCTTAATTTTCTAAAAATCCTTGAATTTTAAGGTTTCAAATTTTGAGTTTGAGAAATCTTGATGGATTTGTTTCTCATTTTTTTTTTGGCTTTGTTTTAGTGAATTACGAATGATTTAGAGATCCAGATTTATGGGTTGTTCCTTTTGGGAGAAGTGTCAAAGAGAGGATCATGCATGAGTAAGAGTGTGCTCTCAAAAAAGCTCTCAGAAAGTGAGATGAGTGAGGAGCGTGCTCTCAAAAAATCTTTGTCAAAGTATCAATCCCTATTATGTGCATCACCTTACAAAGTGGAAAGGGGGGTCGATGTGTTTATCGCACTTTACAAACAACACTAACATTGCACAAGGAAAAGGGAGAGGTGGTGCCACTGCACCACCCTCCTTTGGAGTAGGGTGCACCAGCTTCAATGGTGGGTGCCTCCTCCCTCCTGTTCTTCCCTCCCTTCATGTAGAGGTCAAAGAGAATGAGGGTGCAAACTAAGTCAATCTGCTGCATGGAGAATAGAATATATATATATATATATATATATATATATATATATATATATATATATATAAATTTATATATTATATACATAGAATAAAACCAAAAAATTAAACATGATAAACATATATATATTATATATACATTAATATATATATGTGTGTGTAAAATCATAAGGGTTTAAACCTATCAAAGAGATTCAATCCAACATTTCAAACATGGATAGTCATACCATACCAATAAAAACATCGCAAAAGATCACTAGATCGATAGAAGGAAACTTGCCACCACCCAACTAATCTAACTCAACTTGACCAATCGAAGTGGTTTGTGTGTGATAGTTCAATAAGGCACATATATAAGATTATTGAACTAAATTCCTCTCCTGAGTGATACTTTTCCTCCTGTCTACAAGCTTTGTTCATTTCCTACATCCACCTTAGCACAACAAACATGTGTGTGTGAATCATATATTTCATATTCAAAATATCGTATTGATGGCATAGTCATTAATTTGATTCCTAATCAAGATACATATATATTCAGAACATATTCATGAGATAAAGAACTTTAACTAAAACAAGTAATAGTAAATAGTAATATCACAATGGGGTGTAACACTTGTCCTCATGCTTGATGATGGTGTCATTTGATCACTTGGTTGAGCTTGAATGGGTATGGAAGGAGTCACAATTGGAGGAGTATCTATTGGTATGAAATCTTATTTTTCTTGATGTGATAAGTTGGGTGTTGTAGACATATAAATATGGCCACTAAATTAAATAAATATTTATTATTTGTTTAATGCACTAATGTTCATCTATTAATTAAATTTACATTTAATTAATTCATTTGAATCCTATTCTTTTAATTTAATTAAATATAATTCATAAATTTATTTAAATTAAGATTTCTAACTATAGTCCAAACTATTAAATAAATCTATCAATTTATTTAATTCCCCCCTTTCCTCTCATTTCAATAAATTAAACATTTATTTAAAATCCTTATTTAAATAAATATTTTATTTAAATCTCCATCCACTTTCATTCTCCTAAAAAATGCAAGTTGCACAAACTATTGTAAATAAATGAATTTAAAAATCCTAAAATCCTCACCCACTTGCTCACTAACTGTTCTTCTAGATTCTTCTAATCCCTTCCATTTTATCCTAACCCCCCTTCTAATCACCTACACAATCCTAATCCCAAATTAACCCTCAACCCATCATCTCAACCATTTAAAACTCTTACAAAGTCTTAAAGGCTTCTCTTCTTCAACACACTAACCCACATGGGTCTTGTCCCTTTGACCAAGGCCTAACCATGGGTAACCCTTGCACAAGAGTTTACCCATTGGATAATAGCTCTATCTAATAACCCAGCCATATGAGGTTACCCTCATGTCCTCTATTTTGTGCATTTGCATAGAAATAGAACTACATTTTGAACTATATTTAATCTTTCATTTGGCATCCATGGCTATATGCTGAAAATTGAGAGCTATAGTAAAGAAGTTTTTGGATCTTGGAGAGGAGAAGAACAAGGGAGAGTCATCAAGAGCATAATGGGAGCATCTTAGGGAGTCTTTTCTCTCTTCCTTTCATTTTTTTTGCTTCCATCTTTGTATGTTTTTAATTCTCTTTTGATATGCATTGGAAAGTTCAAAGTTCATTCACTTGGTTCTGGTTGAGACTAACTTATTGATGTTTGATCTTTGATTTTTCTTGTTCCCCTTTCATGTGCATCATTTTGGTTCTCATCATGGGCATAAATCCCATATTCAACACTAAGAAGTTAATTTTTTTTTACTAAAAATTTTGAAACTTGCAAATTTCTCATGCACATGTCATGTTTTAGTGCTATTGTCACATGGTTTAGTGCTTATGTTCCATATTTTAGCATTTCTGTAAAATCCTCTTCTACAAGTTTCAGTGCTTCTATTAGTTATTCTAGCACATATGCTCTATTCTAGCACTTATGTTACTTATTGTAGTGCTTTTGCATTAGTTTAGCACTTTTGTTCTCTATTTCAACACTTTTATTTTTACTAGAGTAGCACTTTTGTAATTGGCAGAGAGCTAATTTTTGTAACACCAAGGAAACTTTTAGGCTTGTAAGCCCACAATATTGACTAATCTTTCGAAGGGTTTTGTAGGTGCTAATGGTTCTTGCAGGTTCAAGGGAGTTAGATTAAGTTTTTAGTTGACTTTTGTTTCAAGTTTTCTTTTATTGTTACAAAATGCTTAAAAAGAACCCATGTTTCATTTTGCAAGGTTTAAAAAGGATCACACATGTAGATTGGTGCCATAAAATGAACTTCATTTTTATTTCTTGCAAAAGGTAAAAAAAACTCACCTTTCATTTTGCAAGGTTTGAAAAAGAATCACACATTTCATTTTGGTGCAAGATAAAAAGAATCTCTCTTTTTCTTTAGTGTTATAAAAAGGAACTTCACCTTTTTTTCTTACAAAAAGGTTAAAAAGAACAACAAAAAAACCTTTAATTTTATGCTTAGCTCACACTTCTTTTGGTGCAAATTAAAAAGAACAAGTAGATTTTATTTTCTTGTTACAAAGGGTAAAAGGAACTCACAATTCATTGTGCAAAATAAAAAGAACAAGCCACATTTTCATTCCTGCAAGAGTTTTTAAAAAGTTCTCAAGTTCATTATTATAATTTTTGGCTAAAAAGAAACACTTCATTTTGCTATCTTGATTTAAAAGAACACCATGTCTGTTGGAGAAACATCTCCAAGTAGAAATTAGATCACATTCCAATGATAGGATAAAAAAAAATATCTACCTGGTCTTGTGATAGGCTTATGCTCTTCCCTTAATTGGGTGATCAAAATGCTAGACTCACCTTTATTTGTTTTTGTAAATTAGGATAAATCCTTTAGTAGGTCTTCCCTCCCAAAAAACCCATAAGGTAGATGAGAGGGGAATGACCTAAGTGGGGAACAACTAATGCTAAGTATTCCAACCCACTATAATCAAATGTGGATTGTGATGAAGATCACATCCAATGATAGTGTGCATTGATAGCCTTCCCTAGTATCCTCATGATACATAAAGCCTTTGTTCTAAATGTTGGAAATCCCCTTGAGGGAGTTTATCATTGACACACCGAACTAAACCCTTACTGTGAACTTTAAAAGTAGAAACCAAGCCAAGTCAGTTATCCAAACATTTGTAATATCATAGTGCAAGGATGGAGAAGAATCCACCTCCAAGACACTCAACATATATCTGTCAAGAAAATGATACAATTGAGATGTAATTCCCTTTGGTTCAGCTTCTAGAAAAAGGAAAAAAAATGGGTGCACCCTTGAGTGTCACAAGGTTGTTTGAGTTGATGCAGTATCAGGATGTGGGCTATGATATTATGAATGACCTTTTGACAATAGAAGAGTATGACTGATTTGTATTTTGATTTATCAAAACTGTGGAAAACAAAAGGGATTTTAAAAGATCCTAGAACATATACATTTCATCAAATTTAATTCAAAGTTACCAATAAAATAAGTGTTTATATTCTTGAGGTGTTTTCTTGTTAAGGAAATCAAACATTCAAAACAAGTGCATATCCTCAACTGATCAAAACAAATCACCACAAATTTTGCAAATACATCATATCATCAAGTCCCTCAAGCATCTCAAGAATTCAGTTTACTACCAATTCAAAAAGAAGAAACCTAGCCAAAAAGAGATCTTAAAGAAGAGAAAATTTCTCTACATAAACCGCAAACTCTTGTACAAATATTGAACTTTCCTTCACCATTTTCATGATTATCTACATGGTCATGGAAATGAGTTTGATGAAGAATATTTGAAAATTCTTGCTTTTCAGCAAAGATCAGCCTTGTCCCAATCTCTCTATAGAAGTGATCAAATTTCATTATCATATCTACCTCAAAAAGAAATCACCAATTGAGCCACTTCCCATCTAGAGTAGTCTTTCATCAACTCATCTTCTTTCAAAAATCTCATCCACCATATTACATTCCACAACCCATAATCATTTAATATAGACTCACACATCTTCCACATTTTCTCTTCTTAATCATTTTCTTAAGTCATTTTAAACACACATCTTCCATATTTCCTCTTCTTCATCATTTTTTAAAATCATTCTCAAAACACACATCTTCCACACTTCCTATTCTTCATCATTTTTTTAAGTCATTTTAAACACAAATCTTCCTTATCTCAAAATCAATCATTAAACTCATAATTCCAAGGTTTACACTAATTTCAAATCTCATAAAACATAAAAATTCCATTCAACTCTGAAAAACAAAGAGGTCTTTACCTTAGATCTTTCAAACATTTCTCATCACATAAACAACAAATACACTCTAGTAAGTCTCTACATCTAGGATCACCTATCCTAAAGAGTATTACTAAGCATCATAGATAGGTTAAAACTAGCTTTTTTAGTACATCCTCTCATAGCTAGGTATCTTGTGATTTATAAACATGAACCTTGCTACACCTCATCTCACTATTCTTGAAAACCAAGCAAGCAATCCCAAAGAAGACTTTGTTAACATCCAACCTTTTAGTGTAAGATATCACTCCTCCATAAACATTTCAACTCATCATCACCATCATCAAATATTGGAACTATAAGAGGGGATCAAATGCCCACTTTTCATTCATTTCATTTCCAGAACATAAACTTCAACATGATTGATATTAGGTCTTAGAGTTAGAGACGCAAGTGACAAGATATACATCAAGAATACGAAGATGTCGATCCCTTTCATCATAGATAATTTGTAGGGGGAGAAGACATAGATACTCCAACACAAGAGAAAATTGAGCAAGCCACACATGACCCTAGGTTTAACAAACTATTAGATGAGATTCTAAAGGGGAACATTGACACCCATTTCCTAAGAATTTCTCAAGAAGCTGTGAAAATCCCTTTAGACTTTGATGTATCACTACTTAAGGAAACACCAAAACAAGTCCAACATAGTCATCAACAAGACAAAACTCAAAATCAGAGAAGCTTGAAGAATATTTACCATAACAACGAGGACCAATATCAACAAAGAAACCATAGGTGTTCCCCACCTCCTCCCATAGAAATGGATATTTTGAGAAAACAAGTACAAGAGCCTGCCCAACAATTAAACTTTGAGAGGCCACAAAAGATATGATCTTGAAGATATCTATCCATATCCATTTTATAGGAGAATTATTATGCCTCATTTTTTTCACATAATTTTGAGACTCCAAAATTTGACAAATACATAGGAAAAGGAGATCCAAGGGACCATGTGAGATAATTCTACTCTTCATTCTTAGAGGTTGCATATGATGAGACCTACTTGATGCTCCTCTTTCCCCAAAGTCTAGGAGGCTTGGATATGCAATGGTTTTCACACCTGCCCGGTGGAATCAAGACATTTGAAGACTTAGTGCAAGAATTTGTCACTCATCATGCACCAAACATAGAACGTGATGTCTCCATGGCTGATTTATGCAACACCAAGAAAAATAATGGAGAGTTATTCTCAACATTCTTGCAAAGATGGAGACACCTTTCTAGAAGATATTCCTTCCCCATTTGTGAGGAACAATTAGTTGAAATCTTTATTTCAAACTTAAATGAAGAGATGGGATTTCACTTGGAAGTCAAATGTTTGGACTCTTTTAAGGACATGATATCCCAAGGACTCAAAATCAAGAAATCCCTTATCAAGAAGGGACTTGTCAAAATCTACAAAGACAACAAGGATGGTCCACAACCAACATATAATAGTAACAAAATCATTTTGGTCATAGAACAAAATTATCGTTAATGAAGGTATTGTATATGCAAGGACTGTCAAGATCGCCCAACCTATGGTCAAAATAGCTGAGCAAGCTAATAATTTTAATAACAAATACCAACCAAGGAAATCCCTCGGACAATCAAGGAAATCAAGTTCGCAACACAAAACAAGAGACACCTAAGAGTAGGTACTCTACCTCCAAACTGAATCAAATATATACACCCTTGGGACAACCTCTTGAAATGGTATTACGACAACTCATATCTTTGAATCTTATTACGTTGTCTAAAACATCAAATTATAAACCGCAAGTTAAACTTCCATGATGGAGGGATAATGAGTATTGTGAATTTCATAAAGGAACAAGGCATAAAGCAAACAATTGTCATTGGCTAAAGGACATCATTCAAGACCTCATTGATGGAGGTGAAATAGAAGTAGATAGCCACAATGCAAAAACTTCCAATATGGATCACATCATATTCAAGAATACACTCCTATCATATGAGAAAAGAGGTCCCTCCCATCAAGGTAAGAACCAAGATAGCATGAAAAAATATACATGCGCATCATATACATATACTGTCAATAAAATTTATGATGCTAATGAACAAGTTACAGCCATTACAATCAAAGGAAAAGATCCTGAATGAAACATTGTTACCTGCCATAGAAAAATTAACTTATTAGAAGAACCACCAAGAGCGGCATATGTGACCAAAAAATATAATCTTGTAGACTAGTTGGATAAGATGCCAGCACTCATTTCTATACTAAATCTTTTGTGCCTATCACCCTCACACAAAACTATCTTGGACCAAGCTCTCCAAGACACGTCAATTCCATCTAAACTAAACAAAGATCAATTTCAAGCCATTGTTAGAAGTCTCAAATCATCACCATGCCTCACTTTCACTAAGAGTGACAATGCATTTGTTCAACAACCACATGATACTCCTCCACATTGAGGGATTCATACATAAATACAAAATCAAGAAAGTCTTGATTGAAAATAGAGTTGGTCTTAGTATTTGCACCTTACAATTAATAATAGCATTGGGATATTCAGAAGGAGTAGTTGATGCCAGAAAGAATATCACCATCAAGGCCTATGACGATGTAGAGAAATCCTCTAAAGGGTAAGTTACTCTACCAATAATGGTAGGAACTATGGTGAAGAATGTGGTTTCTCAATTCATAGACCTCCCTCTTCCATACAATCTCCTACTGGGCAGACCATGGATTCATACCATGCAAGCAGTATCATCGATCTACCATCAATGTATCAAATTTCCATATAACAGAATAGAAAATACTATCCTTGGTGATTCCAATTCATTTTCCTTGTGAAATAATATTAGTCACAATCTAGATATCATGGTACCTAGCAACAAAGAAGCCACTGCCTCATCATCATACATCCACCTAGCTTCTCTCACTAGTACATTGATCCCTACACCCAAATAGGACATGCTAAAATTGAAGGTAACAAATGAAGGCTCAAGGGAATATAATATGAGCCAACTTATTTTGTGTTGGCCAACTACTTTTCTCACCTAGGACTCATGGGAAACCATAAATTTCACTCAAGCCTCCTATTATAGAAAATACCTGTACACTTGATATATTCACCATACAAAGATCACAAGAATAGGAAGATGTGGATGAAGACTTGGAAGGATGGAATTATAAGAACCCTTTAGACAAAGGTAAATAACAGATCAAGGTCCCTATAGAGAACTACAATAAAGGTTTTACCATGATGCAAAAGATGGTCTATGATAATTATAGTTCATTGGGATCCCACAAGCAAGGTGTACAAGAGCCATTACAACCCTTTTTAAAACCAAGAGATAAAATAAGACTCAGATTTAATTCTAGTCTAGGAGGCTCTTCTAAGCTCAAGCTTACAAGAAAACAAAATCAGCCAACTTATAAGCCCATCACTCCTAGAATCATGCTAGTGTCCATTACAAGATAACCTACTACATCAAAAAATTAAAGTCACACAAGAACTTCTCAATAAAAGCCCATCACTCCAAGGATAAAGCTTTTGTCCATTTCAGACACCCAAGCAACATCAACAACTCCATCAGATTATGATACCTTTAGTAGTTGTTGACAAGACTTTCACACCTAAAGACATCCCTATAAGATACAACAATACAATGTTACAAAGGGGATTCTAAGATAGATTCACATTAATACAAATGGGATTCTTCAATTTCATATGAATCTGAAGGGGATTCTTTTGAAGTTAAGAAAGTTGGAGGAGATTCTTGCATTAAAACCTTTTGGGATCTTGATATTGAGGATACTTCTAGGAGAGATACATCACCTTCAGAGCCCAAATATGATAATCAGAGTACTGACAATGACCTCACTACCTCCATCCTCACCATAACTAATGCATCCTATGAACTTAACCTAATAGATGAAGTAATACCAATTATCCACCTTGAACTCATTGACTGGGACCAACAAGATCCCCCATGCTTTGACACCTTCTAAAATGGTGAGGCGATAATAGACTTTCTCAAGTTATGGGATAACATACCAAGCAGGGATTACAAAATACGGTTCATTATTGAACTCAATAGAATGACATTTTGGAGAGAATGTCAAACCTTTTGATCACAAAAATATAACTATAAAGAATGGATCTTCTAGTGAAAACCACACTGTGACACTTCTAGATCCCAAAAAAGTAAAAACAAAGGACGCATCCAAAGGTGAAAACTTCTCTCAGGTGCCTAAGGATGGAAAGTTTGACATTCTCCCCTTTAGCATGAATCAAGAGAGATCATCTGTTCTCATATAGGAGACCAAGGAATTCAATCTAGGATCAGAGGAAAACTCTCATAAAATCCAATTACCAACATCCTTAACTCACATAGAGGATCCTAGCTTTATGGAATTCTTTAAGAAGCGATAAATAAAATTTTCTTGGTCATATGCTGACATGCCAAGACTGGATTCAGATCTAGTAATGCATCACTTAATAGTAGCAGAAGGAGAAAAATCATTCAAACAAAAACTAAGGAAGATGAATCCTCAAAATGCACTCTTAGTGAAGGAAGAACTCAAAAAGATGTTAGATTTTGGTTTCATCAGACCAATTGACTATGCAGAATGGATAGCCAACCTTGTACCAATAAAAAAACCCACTACGACCATCTGTATATGTACAGATTTCAGAGATCTAAACAAATAATGTCATAAAGATGACTTCCCTCTACCCAACATTGATATGATCTTGGACCTAACAGCAGGGCAAGAGATGCTATCTCTCATGGATGGGTTCTCATGATACAACCAGATTAAGATCACCCCAGAATATCAACATAAAACTTCTTTCAAATGCCCATGGGAAACATAATATTGGAATGTCATGCTATTGGATCTGAAAAATGTAGGAGCCACATACCAGAGGGAAATGACTACTATATTCTGTGACATGATGCATACACTAATGGAAGATTTACTGGCTAAATCATTAACAAGAGAGGATCAGCTCATAGTGTTGGACAAAATATTCATCAAACTGGAATAATATAATGTCTACCTCAATCCAAAGAAGTGTGTCTTTGGAGTGACCTCCGGAAAGCTCTTAGGTTACATTGTCTTGAAAAAAGGCATTGAGGTTGATCCTACAAAAGTAAAGGTAATCATGGAGATGCCACCTCTTAAGAACATCAACCAATTGAGGACATTACCAGGAAGGCTACAGTGAATCCATTGGTTTATTGCACAATTGGTCAATAAATGTCATCCATTCACACATATGCTACATAAGAATGTTTGCTTCAAATGGGAAGAGAACAACCAACAAGCATTCAAGTAACTTAAGGACTACCTAATGACACCACCATTGCTAATACCACCAACTCTAGAGAAGCCCCTATAATTATACATATCATCTACGACTACAGCCTTCAGCTTATTAATTACACAACACAATGTCGGAAGGAAATGAATGTGCAATATACTACATCTCTAGGAAAATAGTAGGGTATGAATTCAATTATACTCCTATTGAATGCAACTATCTCGTAGTAATTATAGTAGCAACCAAAATAAGGCACTACATGCTGACACATAAGATACAACTCATTACTAAGATAGATCCACTCAAGTATTTACTCAGTAAAGCAACTCACTAATAGGAAGCTTGGAAAAGTGGGTTATGATCCTCAGTGATTTCGACATAGAGTATGTGAAGCGTAAAGCAATCAAAGGGAAAGTCATTGCAGATCAGTTGATTGAAGCACCACTCATTGGAGACAATCTCTAATTTCTTAGATAAGGATATCTTCACAGTCATGCTAGCACAACAATGGAAGCTATATTTTGGTGGGTACTATACTAGGCATGGTTTAGGAGCTGGCACTCTTTTTATCACACCTCAAGTTGATAGAATTCCAAAATCATATAGGCTCATATTCCCATGCACAAAAAACATATAAATTTATACGACCTTGATCACAGGACTAAGAATGACCATATAATTAAACTATAAGGAGCTACAAGTACATAGTGATTCACAACTGCTCATTTGACAGGTTAATGATGATTACCAAACTAAGGATGATAAGCTCATGCCTTACAAGAAAATAGTTGATAGTTTCAATTAATTATTCATAGCTATTATGTTTGATAAGATTAATTGAGAGAATTAAAAAGTTGTAGAGGTAATGACTACAATAGCAATTCTTCTTGATCTTCCATAGAACTCAATATGCTACGAGTTCATAGTTGAACAACTTTGGATCCCCCCTTATGATATCTCAGAATCATAGATGGTATGTTAACTCATCAGTCCCAATTCTTCATGGTATGGTGAGTTTTACTCTTACCTACACAATCAAATCCTTCCACCAAACCAATCAAACAATCAACAAAAAACCTTCATATACCAATCTGCCTGATACATAATCATTGTCGAAACCCTATACTGACAGGGTCTTGATGGTACTCTCCAATGATTTTTAGAGAAAGGTGAGCTGAACACAACTTTAGAAGAAGTACATGAGGGTATATGTGGGGCTCACACAAGCGGCCCTTCATTGGCTAAGTGAATCATGATAACAGGATACTATTGAACTTCCATGGAAAAAGACTCCTATTATTTTGTCATAAAGTGTAAGAAGTGCCAAGTTCATAGAGATTTGATGCATGCACCTATGCAAGAACTGCAACCCCTCACAACACCATGGCCCTTTTGTCAGTGGGGACTTGACCTTGTCGGTAAAATCCCTCCATCTTCATCCGTTGGTCATAAATTCATCATTACCACTACTGAGTACTTCACAAAGTGGATGAAATTCATTCCCCTTACCCAAGTCACCGGCAAGCAGATTGCCTCATTCATCTTATATTACATCATCTATCGATAATCATGTACCCATGTCCATCATCATAGATAACGGGCTTCCCTTAAAAAATCAGGATGTCTAATAAGTCTGTAAGAAGTTTCATATCGAACACCATTTATGCACCCCATATTACCCAAAAGGAGATGTTCAAGAAGAAGCCTTAAAAAAGAACATATTGAGGATCTTTAAGAAGACAATCAATGATGTCGGTCATGATTGGCACATTTGTCTGAATTCTTCACTATGGGCATATTGAACTAGCTATCTTTCCTATTAAGGTTGAATTACCATCCCTACGGATCTCTTTACACAATATGATTAATGATGAAGAATACCGAGTCTCTCACCTTCAGAACTTGGAACTACTTGATGAGAAGCGAAAAGATACCTATAACGTCATAATCACAAGGTCAAACATCACAAATTTGAGGTAGGAGATCTTGTTCTCATGGAAAATCCTCACAATCAACTAAACAAAGAACACAAAGGCAAATTTGAATCCAATTGGTTGGGTCCATATATCATCACCACAATCTTCGAGTCTAGGCCATATCAGTTGGCAACTTTACAAGGGGAACCAATGGTAGATCCAATCAAAAACATGCATCTCAAAAAATTACATACATAAGTTGTGCAAAGCATTAGGCTCATAAAATCTGATAAAAGAAAAAAAATTCAAAAAAAGTACACAAAGTATAAAAAAATGGAGAAAATCAAGAAAATAGTAAAGAAAAATCATTCATCCAAACTGTGAAAACCACTTCAGTGGTTCCTTGGATAAGTATGGTGGTGAAAACATAGAAAACATGTGTCATTCATAAAGGTTGTGGGTCCACTGTCTTTCAAACTTGTTGTGACCACACCCATGAATCCATTCATACATCATATCTACCATGGTTTGTTATTGATCTTCCATTAGGGTTATTGCCTCATGTGTCCCGCATCCTAGTTTTACACTAACACCTAACTAGGGGTAACTTTTTAACCTAATGAATGGAGTGGATTCTCAATACTAGTGATTCATCAAGTTACACATTTAGAAAATATCCTAAAATAATCCAAAACCATTGAGAAAATATCTTGAAATAATAAAAAAACAAGAGAAAACATCAAAATTAATCAAAAACATTGCAATAATATTGTTCCTTGTACATAAAATATCAAGCTAGATGCAAAACAACATTTGAGCTACCTAAAAGATGGCCACTTATTAAATCAACAGACAATCAAACATCAGAGCAAAAATATACGCAAGACCATTTTAGCAAGGATACATCTTTCCTTACAATAAGACATGATAGCATATTTCTTTGACAAGAAGATTATGTTTGGCTGATTGGCACTTGGTCAGATTATTGCTTTTTATATCAGGTTCCTATGCTACTCCAAGATATCCACAAGTTCTTAGAGTGGCTAGGATGGTTCATGATATATTTTCTTTGTTTTCTATCTATGGATTGTTCCAATGAAGTTCTGGGGAAAATACTCATGGTGTGTACTTCGTAAGTTCACTAAGCTACTATTAGTTATTGGCTGATATGTTTTCATTGATTTGTTGTCATTGATGTCAACATCTGTGCTATATGTGGAGATTGTTGATAAAGAGATTGTTGGACAATTTTTTGTGTATCCCAGTGTTGCAGTTTGATTGGATGAGTTGGTCTAGCTTGTGTATTGCGATAGGCTGATGTGGTTTAAATGGTTTCTGGTATGTTTTATGTAAATGGTTCATTCCCATTTTCAGAGGTCTGCATGATGATTTAATCGAGTTATGAGATCTGGTATTGAGGATGTGATGTAGTTGTTCATGTTATCCTATATTCTAGTTTGGGCTTTGTATTCCTTTGAAATTGCTATATCTTTAGTTGTGAATGTATGGGATGTGTTTTGGATGTTAATGTGTGTCCTCAATTTGAGTGTTTCATGATTTGGAGGTCCACAAGAAAATATTTTAGTTTGATAGTCAATTATGATGTTGTTCTTGAGCTTCGGTGATGAGATGGTAATGATTCTAGTAGTCCAAGTTGTTGCAGTTGTTGTGAAGTAATTCACATTTCTTTTGAATATCTCTAGATTGTGTTCTATGTGTATTGGTGGTTCACATTGATAGTTGTGCACGTTATTGAATATTTTCCTTGTTTGGTGATGTTCTTAATTTTATGCGACATTTATGAAGTTGTA
Organism: Cryptomeria japonica; assembly: GCF_030272615.1. Lineage (NCBI taxonomy): Eukaryota > Viridiplantae > Streptophyta > Pinopsida > Cupressales > Cupressaceae > Cryptomeria > Cryptomeria japonica. Next base: position 755,377,934 of record NC_081407.1, on the reverse strand, counting down.
GCATGTTGTGGATGATCGAGGTGACATTCTTGGAGATATTTCATATTTATGGTATAGATTTGGGTCTAGACTATGTCTTCGTCGACATTGTTCTAGTCCACATGTATTGATGTAGCGTGTGAGGATATTATTTTGTAATTTGTATTGAGGGTTTAGCCGACCTTGAAACATAGGTTGATGTCTTGTATAAATATATGTAATAATCATGTATTATGCATGTTTGTGAGTGTCTACATTGTATATGTGAGTGAATGATTGAGTTGGATGTGCGAACAAGTGATTTGATCTTTTGGAAGTGTGAAGGAAAAGAGAAGTGTTGTAGAGAAGACTATGTGCTTAACCGAAACTATACTCAAGCATATGGAGATGCTATTTTCACAGTTCAGGTAATCCCAATTGCAGTTCGAATGTTTTTGTAAGTCAATGTGACTTCTTGTAAGGGAGTGAGACTTCTCTTAAGGTTGTAGCCTTTTTGGTTTTCTTATTTTGAGCAATGAGCTCTAGGCACTTTGCGTGAATGCATGTGCATTCCCCATTGTAATATTTCATTTACTCCTAAAATGCTATTATCTCAGTGTGGGTAGGTTCCCACCATGGTTTTTCCCTTAATCAGGTTTTCCACATCAAAAATCTTTGTGTTATGTTTGTTACTGATGTGGTTTTGTTTCATGCTTTAACTATTAGTCATCAGATCTATTTTATGGTTTAACTTGCAATACGTTTTGGTGCAAACTGATTCACCCTCCCCCTCTCTCAGTTTGCTACATTGTTTCCAACAATTGGTATCAAGGCTAGATCCTTTGGAAGAAGCTTGATCACTTGAGGAGATCGAGGATGGTAAACTTTTCTTTCAAGAAGGATGGTCTGAGATTTGATGGAATGAACTACATTCTCTAGGAAAGCTAGATGCAAGTTCATTTGACATGCATTGGAGAAGAGTACTAGAAGATTACTAAGAATCTCTATAATTTTCCACAAAATGTTCCTACTACTTCAGATGAGTTAAATGAAGCATAATACAATATTAAAGCTAAGGAATCATTGCTAAGTGCCTTGTCAGATTCTAAAATGACTAATGTGATGGATCTTGAAACTGCTCATGAGATCTAGGTAAAGTTGGAGAGCTTGCATGAAGGTGATAGTCATGTGAAAGTCACTAAGTTACAGAGATTAAAATGAAAGTATGAGAACCTAAAGATGAGTGAAGATGAGAATATCACTTCTTTTATGTATAAAGTGAATGAGCTTGTGTGCGGAATCAGATGTGTTGGTGGAGTCCTTGAAGATTCTAAGAAGATTGTTTCTAAGGTGTTGAGATCCTTGCCTCCTGCTTATAAATATAAAGCTTCTTCTATTGATGAGATTTGGTCTGTGACAAATGTGACAAGACATGTTGGTTGTTCAGCTTGTTTCTTTTCAGCTAAATGAGTTTGGAGGCCCTCTTCCTAAGAGTGGATCTACATTCAAAGCTATTATTTCTGGTAAGCAAAGAAATGATCAGGGAGAAAGATCTACAAGAGTATATAGATATGAAAAAGAGATGAAAGAGATGGAAGATGAAGAAAGAGAGCTTGAGGAGATTGAAGCACTTATTGCTAGAAGATTTCCTAAAGGTGTCAGTAATTATGAAGGGAAATTACCTCTTAAATGTTTTTCATGTAATAAGATAGGACATTTTTCATCAAGGTGTCTGGAAAGAGATAGAAATCCTAAGAATCCATTTAAGCCATATAAACCTAAATATTAGAAGAAGTGTTATTATTCTACTGATGAAGGTGTGATAGATGATGAGTTAGATATGGGTAATTCGGGAGATGATCTTGTAACTACAAATTCCAGAAGCTACACTAATGAAGAGAAATATTTAGGTGCTAAATTTGAGGAGAAAGATGAATGGGTAATTGACAGTGGTTGATCTCATCATATGACAAGTAATAAGAGTAAGTATGTGAACTTGGAAAGGTATCATGGTGGTATAGTAAGATTTGGTGATAACAAAGCATGTGTAATCCATGGTAGAGGTTCTATTTATCTTGATGGTAAGCATAATACTAATGATATGTTGTATGTTGAAGGTTTAAAGCATAAAATTTTGAGTGTTGGTCAGATGGTTGATAAGAGATAAAACTTGCAATTAAAGAATGGAAAATGTGAGATCTTGAGTAGCTCTAGAACTGAGATTGCATCAGGGACAAAGACTAAAGGTAATGTCTTCAATTGAATGCTGTCGGTAAAACTTGTTTCATCTCTCATATTGATGAAAGTTGGTTATGACATAAATAGATGTGTCGTGTAAATTTTGATTGAATGGTTAAGATAGGTTATACTAGAGAATTAAAAGATCTATCAAAGTTAATAAATCCCTCCAATCTGGTGTGTAAGGAATGTCAATTAAGGAAGCAGAAAAGAGTTACTTATAGGAGAAAATAGTATAATTCTAATGGATTGTTGGATCTTATGCATATTGATCTGTGTGGTCTGATGATATGATGAAAGAATAAGTATTCAGTAGATTACTAAGAAAGGGGGATGAATGAGTAAACTAAAAAAACTGATACAAACTTCCCAATCTCAAACTCAAACTCACAAAGTAAACTTATCAATAGAATATCACTGTCAAGATCAATACTCATAAGAATACTTAACATCAACTAGTTAATTGTTATAGCAACTTAAAAGTAAACAACATTCAACTTGTAAACTTCCAAATGCTTAATCATATATCAACACACTTCATCTCTCAATGCTTTTAGTTATCATGCCTTATCAAAAGTTAATCAAATCAACAAATGAAATCATAACCACAAAAAAAATCACCACATGACACAAATGTTTATACGTGGAAAACCCAAATAGTTAAAATCCATGGTGAGATGAGACTCACAAGATAGCTATCTGAACTCTTCTAAAGTTTGCCCTGTTAGGAGCCAAGCCTATTAAAGCTTTTACAATAAGTCCTATTAAGAATTGATCCTATTAGGAATCACCTAGTTAAGGGATTTAGAAAATGCCTTGATAAAAAGAAAATACCCTTTTAGGAGTAAGCTCGGTAGAGGATTTGAGAATCCAAGCTAATGGACCAGCTTGTTAAAGGATTTAATAAGTAACCAAGCTTGTTATAGCTTACCTGGTTAGGGAATTTCAATTTTGTTGTAATTGTTAGACAACAACAGGTTTTTCTTGATCTATCTGCATAGCACTACATTTTCTTGATTAGATCCTTTTAAGCTTTAATCTTCCTTTACACAAACTCCAGATCCATTCTCTGGTTAGGCAACCACACACTCAATTGATTTCAGTCAACACTTTGCCAACACTAAACAAAAGAACTTCATCGACCTTAAATATAAATAAATTAGGTTGGTAACAACACAAAAACCTAATTCTCTCATAGAGATTACAAAAAAATTGGTTCAAGTGTGACTGTTGAATTTACATAGCAATCTATATACATTCTTCTAGAAAATTCCAACCGCTCCATGATCACCTCTTCATCAAACTTGTAACTCATCACATGAATTGTATTAGATGCAATGCACTTTTCTCATTCCCTAGAAAATCAAACAAATGCACCAAAACAATATGAACTTATCTTCTTACAATGACCACATGTGTTTTCATCATTACTACTCAACAGATAATAAACCAAGATAACCATGTCAACAAACTTAATATGTTAGGGTTTAACAATTGGTAGGGTTTACCAGTTTACATAACATAGAAAGGGTTTAACCTTATACACCGTTTACCGGTTCAGCTCACAAACTTACATACCAGTTTACATCTTCCTCAAAGCTCTTCCTACCTATTACAAGAGAATATCAATAATAACAATAATATCAGCAATATCATAAATACCATTATCAGTTCAATTGACATCAATGACAACATAACATATCATTAATACAATCTTCATGCAAATACCAAAAATCTCCCCCTTTGGCATTGATGGCAATACAAATATCAATGCCTTTGATTGTTGCTATGAATGGTGAATAGGAATCCTAGTTTACATTACCAAATATTCACCATGCTTTGTTTGTCTTCAGCCTATCATTGGTTTCCCTTTTCCAATCACATAATTCTTTTCCTAATCACATAATTCTTCTCCCCCTTTGACAACAATACCAAATTGAAAGTAAAACATGTAATTGCAAATTTTCACTTTACATCAACAACATACTACAACTTGATGCTCCCCCTATGGAATACATCCACTTCTACATCAATCCTTCTAAGATTTTGCAAGTTATTCAGGGACTGATGCAATCAACATCATGATCAACTAATTTCATGAAGAAAGACAACCCCTAGTTGACTTCTAAGACACTGAAACGTGGTCTTAGGCAGAGGTTTGGTAAAAATATCTACAAGTTGTTCCTTGGTAGAAACATGCTCTAAGATAACATCCTTACTTTGAACTTTTTCCCTTAAAAAATGATACTTCAATTCAATGTGCTTGGTCCATGCATCCAAAATAGGATTCTTAGAAATATTTACGACACTTGTATTATCACATAAAATCTTTATAGGTTCTGAGATTTTCATCTTAAAACCTTCCAAAATGTGCCTCATCCAAATAGTCTGTGTGCAATTCATATAAGCTACAACATACTCAACTTCAGCAGTAGATTGTGAAGTACAACTCTTATTTTTACTACTCCATGAAACAAGCCTTCGTCCTAGAAATAATGCTCCACTAGTAGTTCTTTTCCAGTCATCAACATTTCCTGCCCAATTGGCATCTGTGTATGCTTTCAAATCAAAGTTTCCTCCATATGGATACCATAATCCATAGTCAATAGTACCTTTCAGATACCTATAAATTCTCTTGGTTGATATTAGGTGTGTCCCCTTTGGATTCTTCTGGGATCTTGCAACTATACCAATCGCATGGGAAATATCCAGTCTGTTGTGAACAACATAGTGTAATTTGCCAATCATTGACTTGTATTCATTTTCATCAATAGACTTAGATTCATCTTCCTTGGACAACTTACAACCTCTAACCATTGGTGTTCGAAATGGTTTATAGACACTCATTCCAAAAGTCTTCAAAACCTCTTTCACATACTTAGATTGAGTAATGAAAATACCATTCTTAGTAATCATTTGTGATTATCAACTTGTCAATCTCATCATTTTGCGATCGATTCATCATTGATCCTTGTCCTTTTCAATCTCATCATTTTGTGATCGATTCATCATCAATCCTTGTCATTGTCAATCTTGTCATTTTGTGATCGATTCGTCATCAATCCTTGTCCTTTTCAATCATGTCAATTTGGATCGATTAGTCATTGTTCGTCATCAATTGGCACCTATCAGTTTGATCTCCTTGTCAATCTTGGTCAATTTGTCATTGATTTTTGTCAACCAATCTCAATCATTTATCAACATTGGTCCTTTGCCAATCAGAATCATGATCGAACCTACATTAATTTCTTATTGTCTTGACCTAATTCCTTGTCCTCTTATTTCTAGGGTTTTATGATTTGTTCATTTAATCCTTTTCTTCTTCTTTGTGGGTTAAATAAATCTATTTATTTAGTCCTAGGTCTCTTTCATGAATTAATTAATGGATGAAAACTTATTAATTAATTCACCTAATTTCTATTTCTCCTATTTTCTTTAATTTTTCTAATATTTCCCTTAATTTCATTCCCTCATTTTCTCCTATGTTTATGCTTCCATTTGTTGCAATCATGGAGGCTATTTTCTCTCTTCCCTTTTGTCATGGGAATGGCATTTCAATCTTGTCATAATTTGTCATAATTTTGCCATTCTTGATTTGAATTTCCTTTCAAATCTCTTCATGCTAATATGGTCCTCTCTCCAATTTGTCTATAAATTGGATGATTTTCTTCAATGAGGAAAATCAGTCAATCACATTTTTGAGTAACCTTATGCTACAAATTTCATCTCTCAACAACTTGCTTTCCACTTGCATTTTGCACTTGTAGGTGAGATCCACATCAAATTTGAAGGTGAAAGAAGAACAATGGAGCCACATGAAGGAGATATCTACGTCGGTTTGCTTCGATTTCATTTGATTTGAATATCTTGCCTTTATGTCTTCATTGATTGGATTGGGATTGCTTTCATAGCAACTTTAGGTTTTGGTGGTTGTCCTAATTGTTTTGATGATTGCCAATTTCCTGATCTACACCACCATCAAATTCCTTCAAGGAAAGAAATTTTCTCTAATCACCAGTCATATGATGTGAATAACCACTATCAATGATCCAATCATTAGAGTTATCCATCCTGGACACTAGTGCCTTTTGATATGATATCTCTTCCATAATAGCTACAAACACAATATCTTCACTAGCATCATCATCATATTCTTCATCAGTGATATCACTATCAACCGCTATAAGACAATCTCTCTTGGCTTTACCCTTATACTTCTTTAATTTGTCTCTCTTGTATTCATTTTCACCATGAGGACAATTAGCTGCTATATGACCAATCTTGTTGCATGCAAAACATTTTAAAGGTAGTTTACCTCTATATTTACCAGTGCCTCTAAGAAATCATTTTGACAACAATGCTTCAAGCTCCACTAATTTATCTTCATCATCAACATCTCTGCAGGATCTAGACTCATAACCATGACAAGTATCTCTAATTTTTCTCATAGATGTGTTAGAGACAGAAGCTATGAATGCAAATTCTGATTTCTGTTCACTACCATCATAACCATTTAATTCAAAAGTAGTAAGTTTGCCAATGATAGAGTCAAGAGTTACCTTAGTTTTGTCAATGGACTTCAGTTCTTGAATAGCTACAACTTGGATAGCATAGACCGGTAGTAGGGTTCTCAGTACCTTACTGATCACTGTGGCATCTTCCATTTTCCCTCCTGTACTCTTTATTTCACCAACTATCTCTTTTATCCTTTGACCATACTGTTGGATATTCTCACCTTTAGACATTCTCATGTCATCAAAATTTCCTCTTAGGCTCTCCTCTTTAGCAAGCTTAACATGTTCATCATTGCTATAAATCTCTTCAAGTTTTTTCCATACTTCATATGTAGTTTCAAGACCATGAACATCTACATATTCAGCATCAGACAGGAAATTGATAATAGCCTCCAATGCTTGATGATTTTCTTGTTGTTCTTTCTTTTGATCATCAGTCAGAGTTCCAATAGGTGTAACATACTGAGTTTCTACCTGATCCCAATACTGACTTCCCAGACTCTTAATGTAAATCTTCATTTTGCCGCTCTAGATCCTATAGTTATCTTTTTTGAAATTTGGACCTTCCTTCTTCATCATGATCTACAAGATCTTTTCTTTAAGCTATGAGGATTTTAGATTTAAGAGGACCTGAGATGCTCTAATACCAATTGATGGTACGATGAAATAATAAGTATCCAGTAGATTACTGAGAGGGGGGAATGAATCAGTAAACTAAAATATTGATACAAACTTCCCAATCTCAAACTCAAACTCACAAAGTAAACTTATTAATAGAATATCACTGTCAAGATCAATACTCATAAGAATACTAAACATCAACCGGTTAACTGTTATAGAACCTTAATAGTAAACAAAATTCAACTTGTAAGCTTCCAGCTGCTTAGTCATATATCAACACACTTCATCTCTTAATGCTTCCATTTACCATGCCTTATCAACAATTAATCAAATCAACAAATAATATCATAACCACAAAAACATTCACCACATGACACAAAATTTTATACGTGGAAAACCCAAATAGGTAAAAACCATGGTGAGATGAGACTCACAAGATAGCTATCTGAACTCTTCTGAAGTTTAACCTCTTAGGAGCCAAGCCTGTTAAATCTTTTACAGTAAGTCCAATTAAGAACTGATCCTGTTAGGAATCACCTAGTTAAGGGATTTAGAAAAATGTCTTGATAAAAAGAAAATACCTTGTTAGGAGTAACCTCGGTAGAGGATTTGAGAATCCAAGCTAATGGACCACCTTGTTAGAGCTTACCCAGTTAGGGGATTTCAATTTTGCTGTAATTATTAGAAGACAATAGGTTTTTCTTGATCTATTTGAATAGCACTACATTTGGTTGATCAGATCCTTTTAAGCTTCAATCTACCTTTACACAAACTGCAAATCCATTCTCTTGTTAGGCAACCACACACTCAACTGATTTCAACCAACACTTTGCCAACACGAAACAAAACAACTTCATCGACCTTAAATACAAATCAAGTAGGTCGGTAACACAACAAAAACCTAATTCTCTCATAGAGATTACAAACAAATCGGTTCAAGTGTGACCGTTGGATTTACATAGCAATCTATAAACATTTGTTCAAGAAAATTTCAACCACTTCATGATCACCACTTCATCGAACTTGTAACTCATCACATGCTTTGCATTAGATGCAATCCACTTTTCTCATTCCCTAGACAGTCAAACAAATGCACGAAAACAATCCGAACTTATCTTCTTACAATGATCACACGTGTCTCCATCATTACCGCTCAATAGATAATAAACCAACATAACCATTTCAACGAACTTAATCAGTTAGGGTTTAACAACTGGTAGGGTTTACCAGTTTACATAACATAGAAAGGGTTTAACCTTATACACTCATTACCGGTTCAATTCACAAACTTACATATTGGTTTACAACATCTTACTCAAAGCTCTTCCTACTAGTTACAAGACAATATCAATAATAACAACAATATCAACAATATCATTAATACAATTACCAGTTCAATTGACATCAATGACAACATAACATATCGCTAATGTAATATTCATGCAAATGCCAACATGGTCCTTCTAGACTGAGAAGCTTGCAGGGTGGCAGGTATATCATGTTGTTGATTGATGATTATTCAAGGATGATGTCGGTTACCTTCTTAAGGGAGAAGTCTGAAGCATTCGAGAAGTTCAAGGTTTTCAAGGCTAGAGTTGAAATTGATACTAGAATGAAGCTTAAATGTCTAAGATCTGATAGAGGTGGAGAATTCACTTTCGGTGAGTTTAATGCATACAGTGAAGAGCATGAAGTTAAGAGACAATTATCTATTCCTAGAACTCCACAATAGAATGGTGTTGTAGAAAGGAAGAATAGAACAATTCAAGAAGCTGCTAGAACCATGATGATTGAAGGAAATGTTCCACATATATTTTGGAGAGAAGTTGTGAGTGCTGCAGTATACACTCTTAACCATGTAAATGTCAAAAGCGATACTGGTAAGACTCATTATGAGTTATGGTTTGGTCATGCCCCGATTGTTATATATTTCAAAAAATTTGGTAGTAAATGCTATATCAAAAGAGATGAAGATCTTTGAAAGTTTGATTCTAGATGCAATGAAGGAATCTTTCTTGGTTATTCTACTAAAAGTAAGGCCTACCAGTGCTATAATAAAAGATTGATAAAAATGGTTGAAAGTGATAATGTGAAGGTTGATGAAGGAAATATAAGATAGATTAGATCTCGAGAATATGATTCTGATGACCAGGATGCTATTTTAGATAAAGGAAAGCCAGTACAGAATCTAGTTCAGGTTGATCCGAAAAAGATAGAGAATCAAGGAGAAGTTGCAAATACAAATGCAGAAGAGAGAGTTCAAGAACCTGAAATTCAAGAAAATCCTAAAACTCCCAGGTATGTAAGATTGAATCATTCATATAATCAGATTATTGGTGAGAAGAATAAAGGTGTGATGACTAGGAGAAAACTTGCTGAAGAAATTTGTTTGATTTCTAAGATTGAGCCTAAGAATGTCGATGAAACTTGCAAAGATGAAAATTGGATTAAAGCTATGGAATAAGAATTGAATAAAATTGAGAGAAATAATACATGGATTCTTGTTCCTAGACCTAAGAATAAAAATTTAATTGGAACTATATGGGTATTCTAAAATAAGTTGAATGAATAGGGTGAACTTGTCAGAAATAAAGCTAGACTTATTTGTAAAGGTTGTTCATAGATGGAAGGAATTGACTATGAGGAGACTTTTTTTCTGGTGGCTAGAATTGAAGCTATTAGATTATTTCTTGTTTATACTACTAATAAAGATTTTAAGGTTTATTAGATGGATGTCAAATTAGATTTTCTTAATGAAGAATTAGAAGAAGAAGTCTACATTGAGAAACCGGAAGGATTTCAGATGACAAATAAAAAGGACATGGTTTGTCGGTTGAAGAAAGCATTGTATGGGTTGAAGCAAACCCCTAGAGAATGGTACGTCAGATTGGATAAGTATTTGATGAAGCTTGGATTCAACAAAGGTGCTACTAATAGCAATCTTCACTTCAAGATTGATCAGAATAATACTTTGATTGTTGAAGTTTTTGTTGATGACATTATCTTTGGAGGAAATGATTGCCTATGTAAGAAATTTCCTGAAGATACGTAGAGTGAATTTGAAATGTCTATGATTGGTGAAATGATTTTTTTTCTGGGATTGCAAATTAATTAGTTGGACAAAGGTATCTTCATATCTCAGTCTAAGTATTTGAAGGAACTACTGAAGGAATCTGGTTTTGAGGATTTTAAACCTTTTGGTACACTTATGGTGACCAGTTATAAGCTGACAAAGGATGATGACTCTCCGAAAGCTAATCAAACAAGATATAGGTCTATGATTGGTGGTTTGTTGTATTTGACTCACACTAAACCTGATATAATGAATGTTGTGTGTTATGTTGCTAGATTTCAAGCCAATCCTAAGGAATCTCATGTGATTGCAATAAAAAGGATATTTAGATATTTGAAAGGGACAATTGATTTTGGTTTGTGGTATTCTAAGAATGATGGCTTTACTTTGGGTGTTTTTACAAATGTCGATTGGGCAAGTGATGTTGATGACTAGAAGAGTACTATAGGTGGTGCATTCTTCTTGGGAAATAAGTTAGTTTCTTGGGAAAGTAAGAAGTAGAATGCTATTTACTTATTTACTACAGAAGTTGAATACATTGTTGTTGCTAAAAATTGTACTCAAGTAATTTGGATGAACTAGATGCTGAAGGATATATGAGTTATTTATGATGAGCCTATTGCTATATATTGTGACAACTCAAGTGCTATCAATATTTCAGACAGTTTGGTGTCGCATTCCAAGACAAAGCATATATCAATCATGTTTCATTCCTTTAGAGAGAAGGTGAATGAGAAAGAAGTCAGATTGGACTATGTATCTACAAAGTGACAAATTGCAGATATCTTTATGAAGCCTTTGCCTAAAGATAATTTTGAGTGTCTCAGGTAGAAGTTAGGGGTAACTACCCATACTATTGAGAACTATGGTGCATGGATTTGCATCAGTCTGGTGAACTTCCTAGAGGTATTTTATGCTCTGAATTGATGAGTGAGTTTGTAACTCAGGTAGAGTAGTCAGTGTTGGTATTCAGTGGTTCAGATGTTCATATTTGTAAGCTAATCTAAAGGGGAGAGAATCCTGATTCTTGAACCTTTGTCAATGATCTCAAAGGGGGAGAGAAGCATGTGAAAAACAATTAAGTATTTTGATTGTTTGGGGAGCCAATCCTTGTGATTTTGAGGGAGATTGATAAGAGGTGATTTCTTTCTTTGCATTGATTATTTTTCACATTCATATGTTTCCATCAATGCCAAAGGGGGAAATTTTTGGATTATGGTTGATATGTTGTCATTAATGTCAACATATGTGACATATGTGGAGATTGTTGATAGAGGTATTGTTGTACAATTTTCAAAGTATCCCAATGTTGTAGTTTGACTGGATGAGTTGGTTTAGCTTGTGTATTTTAGATGAGCCGATGCGGTTTAAGGGTTTTTGGTATGTTGTCCATAGATGGTTCATTCCCATTTTTAGAGGTCTACATGATGATTTGATCGACTTATGAGATCAATTATTGAGGATTTTATATAGTTGTTCATGTTATCCGGTATTCTAGTTTGTCCTTTGTATTTCTCTTCAATTGCTATATCTTTAGTTGTGGATGTATGGGATGTGATTTGGATGTTAATCTGTGTCCTTAGTTTGAGTGGTTAATGATTTGGAGGTCTGTAAAAAAATATTTTAGTTTGGCTGTTAGTTATGATGTTGTTCTTGGGCTTTGGTGATTAGATGGTAATGATTCTTGTAATCCAGGTTGCTGTGATGTAATTCATGTTGCTTGTGAATATCTCTAGATCATTCTTTATGTATATTGGTGGTTTACATTGATTGTTGTGTGCATTATTGAAGATTTTCCTTGTCCGATGATGTTCTTTTTATTATACAATACTTATGGAGTTGTAGCTTGTTGTGGATGGTCAAGGCAAAATTATTGGAGGTGTTTCATATTTGTGATATTGATTTGGGTCCTGACTATGTCTTAGTTGACATTGTTTTGGTCCACATGTATTGTTGTAGCATGTGAGGATATTATTTTGTAATTTGTATTGAGGGTTTAATCAACCTTGAGCATATGTTGATGTCTTGTATAAATATATGTTATGATCATGCAAGATGTATGTTTACGAGTGTTTGCATTGTATATGCGAGTGAATGATCGAGTTGGATGTGCAAAAAAGTGATTTGATCTTTCGGAAGTGTGAAGGAAAAGAGAAATGTTGCAAAGCAGACTATGTGCTTAATTGGAACTATACTCAAGCATATAGAGATGCTATTTTCATAGTTCATGTAATATGTATTGTAGTCTGAATATTTTTGTAAGTTAGTGAGAATTCTTGTAAGGTAGTGAGCCTTCCCTTAAGGTTGTAGTCTTTCTGGGTTTCTTATTTTGAGTAGTGAGCTCTAGGTAGTGTTCCTGAATGCATGTACATTCCCCATTGTAATATTTCATTTACTCCTAAAATTGTATTATATCATTGTCAGTAGGTTCCCACTGTGTTTTTTCCCTTAAATGGGTTATCCATGTAAAAAATCTTGGTGTCATGTGTGTTATTGATGTGGTGTTGTTTCATGTTTTATTTGTTAATCATCAGATCTATTTTATGGTTTAAGTTGCAGTAAGTTTTGGTGAAAACTGATTCACCCCCCCTCTTTGAGTTTGTTGCATTATTGCCAACATCTATGAGATCTAATGCAAAAATACAATCATGGATCACTATGGTTTACTGACTACAATGTATACCTCGACCATGTGTATATGAGCTAGAATGGAGGGGAACCTTCCTTACCTGCGATGTTTTTTTACAGGTGAAGCGCTCAACCTTGGTTTTTGATACCTTGGCTAAGATTGGTACTACCATGCTCGATGAGGAAATAAAAGTATAAATAAGCCATGGATCGCCCATTTCATCTCATCTATATATATTGCATTTTGTTGCATATCGCCCATACATATGTTCATTCATACATTGTAAAATATTTTTGTAGGCATGCATAAGCAAAGAATAGAGTTCCTATGAGGAGGCTAAGTATAACAAACTATTCTTAAAATCATGATAGAGTACTCTGATACACATCACCTTACTTACATCTACATCTAGCATCTGCATTTTTAGGAGCATGCATGGATTAATTCATATTTGAATACATTAATAATGCATAACTATTACAAGAGTAAAGAGGGAATTGCATCGTAAATAAGAATAGTTTTGCGCTCTTCTCTCATAGCTAGGGTTTTGCCTCGATAATGTCCTATAGTGGGCTCATTTCTGCCTATAGGGTAGGGTTAATGGGTTGCAGTGGCTCAAAAATTTTCTTCTCGAGTGGAGGTGGTTTCTTTCTCCTTTAAGAATGTTCCTTTTTTTCCTCATGTTAACCATTTTCATTATGTTGACATGGGCTTTTAGTATGGGAATCATGGTAAGAAGTCTCAACCCCGAGGTGGTTGTCATGTGGGGGAAGGTAGGTTAGAGAGAACCGAGTAGGAGAATGAGGGGGTGGGGTTTTTTGTTCAGCTAGGCCTCAAACGAAGGAGCAAATCCCTCATAGTGAGAAGTTTGAAAGGCCCTCCATTTCAAGATCTGGGCTTGAGGATGGTGTACCTATCATAGTAGATATGGCAGAGAAGGTGGAGAATGAGGTTGATTACAATGCAAATCTTTTTTCTGGGTTAGGGCTTATTGGGTGTTTCAAAGGCCTTTGGCCCAACCTTTGTGATCTGCATAAATGGGTTTTTGTTCATTGGGAGCCCTTGTTGGATGGGTGTGTTCAAATATACCCCCATTCTAGAGGTTTTTTTTTTGAGAATGTGCTGGATAGAAATAAGATTCTTTGTCATAGTCAATGGTTTTGGGAGGACAATCACCCTCTGATATTGAAACCTTGGCATCTTGATTTTAACCCATTGACTGAATCTTTTGATCATGCTTCCTAATCTTCCCATGTAGTTTTGGTTTGTCTCCAATTTTGAGGCTATTGGCAACTCTCTTGGTAGCTTCTTGATGACTGATGAAGGCTCTCTAAATCTATTCCATACTACCTTTGCCCAAATTTTGGTGGAATTGGATGTATCTAAGGCTCTCCCTTTAGATATTTCTATCAAAACGTTGAAAGGATACTGGGTTCAACCTGTTGATTTTTAAGGGGTTCCCTTTCAATGCAGGAGATTATTTAAGATTGGGCATAATGCTTCTTTTTGTGACAAGCGTAGAATGGAGAAAAATGCAACTTGTTAGAAAGAGGCAACTTATCAACACTACACAGTGAAGAAAAATGTAGACAATACCTTTAAGAGTGTGAAGGATGGTAGTGACAAGGTGTTGATGATTAAGGAGAGTGAAAGTCAAGCTTTGAGTAGGAAATATACACAGGGTTTGGTTGTTGATGCTAGGGGTGAAGTGAACCTAGGGGCTATTACTGCTTGTAGTGATGATTTGAGGGAAAATATTAGTTTAGAGGTAGGTTGTAACTCAAGGGGGTGTATTGAAAAACAAATGGGTTTGCAAAATCCAAATGAAGGAGTGAAGAATGGGTTGGATGCTTCCCAGATGAAAGTGTTGGAAACATCAAAACAAGATGGATGGACTGAGGTTAAGAGGAAGAGAGACAATGGAGTGAAGAAGGAGAGCATCAACACACTCCTTCATGCTCAAGGGGAAGGGGGATGTGATTCATCTTTGTAATCAAGGACCATCTAAGGGGTCAGATATTTGTTTGCAATTGACACTCATTGGATTCATATGTTGTCATTGATGGCAACAAGATTCTGTGGAAGGCAGATACCGGCATTGGAGTAATCAGGGTCATAACCAGCAGCGACACTGACACTGACATCCAGCACTTCAGTGAAGTCGCCATCAGTTTGGGATCCAAAAATTTTTATTTGTAAAATCATTTTGTAATTATTCTATAGAGCTAACATTGAATATCTTTTATAACGTGTTGTAAGCCAACACAAGGCATATTGTTTGTAAAGGGTATATAGGTTAGTTTATTAGGTCATTTTGATATAGGACAGTGTGTATAACAATGTGGAGAAGAAAATGATGTCAAGGATATGTGTGTAGATTATTTATATGTGAAATTTATAACATGCAATGATCAGTAGATGGTTTGTAAAGCATTCTTAGAGAAAAGGGGATGCCGGTAAAAGGGTTTAAGGTTTATGAACTAGTATACAACATAACTATAACCGGAACTCTTTTTGGCATTGCAGATGCATTTTGTGAGTTCACCATTGCTTTTTTATCTCAGTAGAAGCTTGTAGTCAGTGAGTCTCTTTTGTGTTGAGTAGTGTGCTCTAGGTAGTGTGCCTTCTTGCATTTGCAAGCCCCCATACTATGTAATATCTTTCATATATCTAGTGAATTGATATTGTGGGTCACAAATCGTAATGTGGTTTTTTCTCTTTGAGGTTTTCCATGTATAAAATTGTGTGTTATAGTGTTCATTCATGTGGCTGGCTTATTTACTTCATCTTATAGTTTCTTCATTTACAGTTCTATATGTGTATATTGTAATAAGGTAAAATCTTATGTTACCGGCAGACAAATTTTGGTTACCGAAAGAAGAACTAGTGTTACCAGCAGAAGGGACTATCAGTTAGATACTACTGACATGTTTGGATCAATGGAATATGTTTGGTTTGATGTGTTGCATGTTTTTGGAGTATGTTTTGGTTAGTTGGTATTGACTTGGTGATTGGATGCTATCATACTTTCTAGTAAGCCTATACCAGTAAGGGTTTAAGGTTTTACTGATAGAGCTTTCACTGAGAACCTCTGACAAGATGCATAAGTGGTGTTGGTGTGGCTTCTAGATGGAATTCAGGATGCAGAAGGTGATCTTTGTTCATGCCTCAATGGATTGGAGACATTGCTTTGGCATAGTGGACCCAAATTAGGTCCAAGTTATGGACATGTATCATGTAATGTGTTCCCTACACGTTACTGGGATGATTTATAGATTGCTTAATGTTTTTTTGGTCTAAAGTTGACATGGCATATCATTGTAATGTGGATATATGTAATGATCTTATTGTAATATCTTTTAGGTGGCCGACCTAATTGGTTTAGGCCTTACGGTTTGTATAAACTGATGTAAGATCTCATTGTAGATCAGTGTCATGAAAAGGAATGTTATTTGCAAATAATGCAATATCATTCAGGTAGAGGAGTTGG
Source organism: Cryptomeria japonica (assembly GCF_030272615.1). NCBI lineage: Eukaryota > Viridiplantae > Streptophyta > Pinopsida > Cupressales > Cupressaceae > Cryptomeria > Cryptomeria japonica. The sequence goes on along the minus strand of NC_081407.1, from coordinate 755,361,411 downwards.
TCGATCATTGAAGATTGGATTGGGTTTAAGTAAGAGACCAAAGGCCTCCGATATTGAGCTTAATTGAGATTGTAATCAGGCACGGTAGATGCTATCTTTGTAGTTCATTCTTCTGGATTATTGTCCAATATATTAAGGTGGTTTCAACCTCTTTGTAGTCAGTGTGACTCCTTTTAATGAGCAGTATTCTCTAGGCAGTGTGCCTTCCTGTATGTGCAGGCCCTTTATTTTATCACATACTTTCTGTAGAAGTATTATCTGATTGTGGGTAGGCTTCCCACAATTTTTTTCCCTTTATAAGGTTTTCCACATACAAATCATGGTGTTATGTGGTATGGTTGCATTGTATTAATTCACTATTTCATACTTAAGTTTTATTGCTTACCGGTATCTGTTTCTGCTATTCCAATATTCATTGTTTTTGTGCTCTGGTTAAAGGTTATTAAGTGGTTTTTTTAATATAATCTACTGACAACTAATTCACTCCCCCCCTCTCATTTGTCCACCAGTTAACAATATGGTGGGAGGTGACTCCCTGAATTTAGCCCCATCTAGTTCGGGCTAGCTAAAAACCCAATTTCTTAATAAAATCAATCATTTTTACTAAGCAAAAAAATGCATAACCATTACTATTTTAGGCTCATTTGAATCAGGGAAATTCATTTGCATTTACCTTGTTATATATTCCTCATTCATTATCTTCTAGTGTCATCTTTTATTGCATACACCATTGCATTTTAGGATCATTCATGTTGCATAGCGTTAATCAGTGCATTCCACACATTTAGGATTGTTAAGTTACATCCACATCATCTATATCATTTATAAATCATCATTTAATATGATTACACATAGCATTCATTACATACATTATTCATATCATTCATCTTTAAATTTCATCAGTTAATCTCATTATTTATATCATTTATGGCCTACATACATCACTTACTTTATTGTATCAAACATCCATCATTTATATCATTGCATTAAACATTCATCACTTATATCATTACATTAAACATTCATCATTTATATCATTGCCTTAAAAACTCATCATTATAAATCATCATTTAGTGTCATTATATATTATGTCATTCATTACATACAACATTTCTATTATTATTGCATTTATCATTAAATATTACATTCATTCATTGCATTAATTAAATGTCATGATTTATGTCATTACATATTATATATTGCATTTGTTTGCATCATTATTGCATTAACATCATTAAATATCATCATAGGGCATTTATTCATTATCTGGACATCATTAATATCTCCACTAATATCATCATTTATCTCATTATCATATATCATTCATTACATTCATCATTCAATGAATATCATCATTAAGTTGCCATTTCATATTTCATTCATTGTATTCATTACTACATATCATTCATTTATATCATCATCTCATTCATCATTAAATATCATTATTTCATTCACATCATTTATATCATTCATATTGAATACACTAACAAATTATATTTTATCATCTTATCAAATGTTGCATTTATCAAAATCAAACATCAAATTTATTATATCAACATCATAATATCATAAATCAACATCACCAGATCCTATCAAGTCATACATCATCATAAATTAATAAACATATGCATCCACAACATGTACAATCATATGCATCATGTCACAAATCAAAAACATCTGTATCCATAACATCAACCTAAGCATCATAGTAAAGTTAAATCATACATGTCATAAATCATCTCTATCCATACATGTCATGTGCATCATGTGATAAATAAAAAATATATGAATCCATTTATCATCATGAATTATCATGTATAAAAATCATGTACCATACATCATCATAAATAAATGCATCATCATAATCACATATAGGATCCATCACATATCATGCATATCAACAACATCATGCAACCTGCATAAGCAATAAAATCATCATATAAACATCTCATATCATCACCGCCTAAAAAGGAGATCTCATCATATATCTCTCATCAAAAGAAAACATATGTATCAGAGTACAATGATGTCAAAAATATTGGCTACCAAGATCCATCCAAGTGTCAATGTGCAATAATGTATGAAAATAATATATACAAGAGAATCAGGTAGAACTCTTGCCCAGTCTAGCTAGGGCACCACTAGCTGGAGGATGAGGGGGAGGATCCATGATGCCCCCACTGCTCAATGCTCTCTAGGATCACTCGGATCTATCTCACTGCATCTGGGAGTAGCTCATAGCACACTGACTACTAGGCACTACCTCCTCATATATACCCCACTAGTAATCAATCTCTGCACCTCCCCGCTGCAGCTCGCTCATAGCCTTGGTCATAGGACCCTAACCATGTACCTACTCTAAGACAAAAATCTTGTCATGTGCTAGTGCCTATCAGTCCATGGCATCATCCCACTCTCACAAATGAAAGTCACGTTGGCTTCTCGGGCAAATAACTGAACATCCTTGACAGCTATATCTACATCCCTATCATCAAGCTCTGCCTCTAAGGAAAAAATTAGAGCCTCAAAAATCATAAGGCGGGCCTATAGCTTAATCAACATAACCTCCCAGAGGTCCCCCTATCTTGCTACTCCTATTGCTCACACTACCATAGGTTCGTCTCGCTCTACCCTTCCCATTCAATCTATCAGTGCTAGTGTTCCTACGTGTACTAGTGGGGCCTATAGTTTTTGCACTAGATAGGAAACCATCACTCTCCTCCCTCTTACACCTCATCCCCCATCACCTGCCCTTTCTAGGCTCCTCCTCCTCCTCCCCTATCATGGCACCCACTCATCCTCAAAAGGTGGCATGGGCTATGTCGGATCTAAAACATGTAGAAATAGATGTGCTGATAAATACTATGTATACTCCACTGTAACCCTAGCATCTACAATATCTACCTTGTATGCCCATGGCCTCAACTATAGATAGAAAAACTCTCCTAAGACTTGATCATATGATAAAGTTGGGCCCCACTAATACCTCTCCCAAACCATACGAGCCTACTCCCCCAATCACCTTACAATACCCTATACCTACCCAAACTCTCTCATCACTTAACCTGGTACATGCCTCTCAATAATGTATGTGTAAAGTGGAAAAATTGAACCCTAGTGACTTCCCACCTAGGAGAGAGAAAGGAAGTCATTAGGATGATTTTCACTTGGGTGAAACTTTACATTCAAAAGAGAGGCTTGACTCCACTAGATCCAAATCCAAAGGGAATGAGGATATGAATTCCAATTGGATTGCAAGGGTTAGAATGTAATTTTCCCTCTTTTGTAAATAGGAGAGTGTTGGCAATATTGCATTATAAACAGACAATGAAAGATTGTTGGCATTTCATAGGGATATTGAGAAGGTTGTTGATGATTATGGATATAACTGATTAAGGATGTTTACTATCTTGATATTATTATTTTGTCATTGATGTGAAGAAGTTGATTTTCTAATTCAGTATGATGTTGCCATATCTTGAGAAGTATGATTTGAAGATTATAAAGATGTCCGTAAAAGACATAGGAAAGAATATGATGAATAAGGGGATGAATAAGGTATTCAATGGGCAACTAGTACCGAGTCAGACAACGATGAGATCATGATGTTTTAGATTGTTTTAAGATCATACATATGCTATAAATTGTAAAGGTTAATACTATACTATGCTATCAAGCAAAGAACCTAGTCGGTAAACCCTAAGGTTATCGCTATCAGTTAATGAAGGTTGAATGTCTACCGAGTGAAATTTAGTATTTACTGAGTTGTTACCGAGTTGTAACTGAGCTATAACAAAATGCATTAAATGTTTGCATGCGTTATTTAATGAAGGAAGCTAATGAGTTGGAACTGATTGAATGATTGGTATGCCATTAATATAGTTTGTTAATGAATCTAAGGCAAAGGAAAGTTGGCATGAAGATCTGCAATGCAAATTGAACCGCAATACCCTAGCACAAGTTCCAAGAAATATATGTAAGTTCCTAGGTGGGGTAAAATGTTTTCATATCAAAAGATGAATTGAACCTGGACAAGATCAAAGATCTGATGGCTATGATTGATCATGGGAAATGTGATCAAGGAGATTAAGCGGTTACCTAATTGTTTATAAATAGGAAACTATTGATAAATAATGTATGTGGGCAAGTGTATCCACAGGGATCCTACATAGTGATTACCAAGCATAGAAGCTTGAAGACCTGTTTGAATAACAGAGTATAGAAGCCCATCAGATAGACAAGATTATTTCTATGTCTAGATTCTATTGAACAAATAAGAATCTACTTTAGCATTTTAGATGTGAAGTTGTAGATAGATTTTATTACTGTTATTTTGTGAAAGTGACAGAAAATCTCTTAATCGAGTGGACTTAACAGTCTTATTTGTAAAACCCTCTAGAAAGGTGACATTCTGATTGAGTGTTTGAAATCCTTTAACAAGGTCACTTCTAACAAGGTGAAGATCCTAACAGATCTGAGGGAAATCCCTTAACCAGGTCACATCTAGCAATGTGTTGTAATCTTTAACAGGATTTGCTTTGAACCAAGCATACTCTAGAAGAGTATATTTCTTAGTGGGTCCAAAATCCCACAGTGGTTTTTCCCTATTTGGGTTTCCACGTTAAATCTGGTGTTATGAGGCTTATGATGTTTATATGCTTTTGAGTTTGCATGTTTAACAGTTTTTGGTTATATTACTAAAGTATATGTTACCAAGGTTGAATCTGATGTTTTTATGGAAGATTAAGTTTGTATGATTCACACCCTCCCTCTCATCTTGTTGGCTATTGGATCTGTACTTACATTTAGTATCAGAACTATCAATTGGTATCAGAGCTTTGGAATCTGGAAGAAAAGTTTAAAGGCACTTCAGTTAAAGATCCAAAGATGTATAAGAGGGATGCACTGAAGCTAAACAAGTCAAGTTTCTCTACATGGCAGAAAAGGATGAAGCTACATCTATCAAGAGTTAGAGAATATGTTGTATACTATCTGGAGAATGATTTTGTCACACCGAGCACCTATCCATTGACTATGGAAGAGATAAAGGCAAAGCAGGAACATATTCAAGAAATGATTGAAATAACATCTGCATTGTCTAACTCGGAGTTTAATGATCTAGAAGGTTGCAATGATGCAAAGGCTATGTGGGATAAGCTCATATCAGTATATGGAGGAGATGAACATGTTCAAAGAGAAAAAGTAGATAGTCTAAGAGGGCAACTTGAATCTATGAGGATGAATGAAGGTGAGAACATAACTTAGTACAGTACAAGACTAAAGGAGATTGTCAATCAAATCAAAGGAGAAGGTGGAACTATTGAAGAAAAGGATATAACAAGTAAGTTGTTGAGAACCCTTCTACCAGCTTATACAATCTGAGTCTCTACAATCAATGAATTGAGGTCTGTACCTAATATGCCAGCTTCTTTAGATGCTACTATTGGTGATCTACATGCATTTGAATTAACTTTGATAATAGTGGATGTTCGGTAAATAAAGTTGAATTTGCATTTAGTTCTTTTCACCTTGATGAATCTAATGATTTCAGTGAAATAAAGTATAAGTACTCTGAAGGAGATCACAGTGGAGCAAGTGAAAGATTTCATAAGAACATGGAGGCAGTACACAAACTATATGAGGAAATCAGAAAGCAAGAAGAGTTTGAAGCACTATTAGCCAAAAGGTTACCGAGAGGCAAAGGTAAGTATAAAGGAAAGGTACCTTTGAAATGTTTCAATTGTTATAAGATATGACATATGGCTTCTAACTATCCTAACAAAGATTCTACTGAAAAGAGAGATTACTGAGATGACAGACAAACAGACAATCATTATAGAGGACACCGAGACTTTAGAAGAAGAGATAGTAAGACATGTTTAATAGCTGATTAGTAATCCAATGATGATAAACCGGATGAGACTGATACAAAGGAAATAGTTTATGTGGCTATCAAAGATGGATCAGAAGAAGAAAGGTATGAAGAAAAAGCCCTAATATCTCACATAAACACTAATTATTCTTGGATCATAGATAGTGGATTCTCACATCATATGATAGGAGATAAACACAAGTTTGTTATATTAGAAGATTATGATGGAGGCTATGTCAGATTTGGTAATGATGCACCATGTCCAGTGAAAGGTAAAGAATCTATAACACTTCTTGGCAATGCAAGATGCAATGATGTTTATTGGGTTGAATGTTTGAAATACAATTTGTTGAGTGTAGCACAACTAAACAACATAGGTTACCAAATAGAATTTTAGAAAGGAATTGTCAAAGTTCATGACAAGAATGGAAAGTTAGCTGCTACCGTGACACAAACAAAAGGTAACACATTTCACATTGACTCAACTTGGAATAAGTGTTTGCATGCAAAGATAGATAATACCTAGTTATGGCATAAAAAGTTTTGTCATATAAATTTTGATAATCTGATCAAAATAAGTAAGAAGCACCGAGTAAGAGGTCTACCGAGTCTTGAAAAACCTGAGAATGCTATGTGCTAAGGATGCCAGATGGGTAAGATGATAAGATCAAGCTTTACAAGTAAGTCTTACACTTCTAAGGGAATTTTAGATCTAGCGCACACTGATCTTTGTGGTCCTATGAAAGTTCAAAGTTAATATGGTGATAAATATTTCATATTATTTGTGGATGACTATTTAAGGATGATGTCAGTAATGTTTTTAAAAGAAAAATCAGAAGCTTTTCAAATGTTTAAATGGTACAAGGTAAGAGTTGAAAATGAAACAGGAAGACAACTAAAATGTCTTAGATCAGATAGAGGAGGAGAGTTGACATCTGATGAATTCAACTTATTTTCCAATGATCATGGTATTAAAAGACAAGTCTCTGCACTGAGATCTCCACAACAGAATGGAATAGCTGAGAGAAGAAACAGATCTATTGTGGATTGTGCTAGAACACTGATGATTGAAAAGAAAGTGCCACAAACATTTTGGAGAGAAGCAATAAGCACAACAGTTTACACCTTGAACCGAGTACAATTGAAGAAAGGTACTTTGAAGACACCATATGAAATCTGGTATGATAAGAAACCTAATGTAAGTTATTTTAAAATCTTTGGAAGTAGATGCTATGTTCACAAAGATGATAGAAATGGCAAGTTTGATCTGAAGAGTGAAGAAGGAACATTTCTAGGTTATTCTTCTAGAAGCAAAGCATTTAAATGTCTGATCAAATCATCTAACAAAATAGTAGAAACTGCAAATGTGAAAATTGATGAATTTGCAAAAAGAAATGATGAAGGAAATTCCAAGGAACCAGAAGACTATGATGAATTTATCTATGTTCAACTGAGAAGTCTTACTGAGAAGACTGTTACAGAAAATGAAGAGAATATTCAGTTACCGAGTGATGAAGAAGATCATACAAATCCTACCAAGTCTGTATTAGCCAAGTATGTTAGAAGACATCATGCACCAAGTCAAATTATAGGAGATAAGGATGATCTAGTGATGACAAGGAATGAACTGAGATAGAACACATGTTTGATATCTGAATTTGAACCAAGAATAGTGAAAGAGGCATTTAACGGTGAAGATTGGATAAATGCTATGACATAAGAGATTGATCAAATCAAGAATAATGACACATGGACACTAATCCCAAGACCAAAGGACAAAAATGTAATCGGTATAAAGTGGATTTTCAGAAACAAGCTAAATGAAAAAGGAGAGGTCATCTGAAATAAAGCAAGACTAGTTTGCAAAGGTTATGCTCAAGAAGAAGGAATTGATTATGGTGAAACTTTTGCACCTATTGCTAGACTTGAAGGAGTAAGAACATTGTTGGCATGTGCTGCTTTCAAAAACTTCAAGGTATATCAAATGGATGTCAAATCTGCATTTTTTAATGGAATATTAGAAGAATTTTTTATTGAACAACCTGAAGGATGTGTTGAAGACAGTAATAAAGATCAGGTATGTAAATTGAACAAAGCTTTATATGGTTTGAAATAAGCACCTAGAGCATGGTATGAAAGACTGCACTCTTATTTGATTAAGATTGGTTTTATAAGGACAAGTGAGAACAACAATATGTACATGAAGAATGATGAAAACATAATACCGATCTCAGCCATATTTGTTGATGATATTATATTTTGTGGAAATGACTCTTTATGCAAGAACTTTGGAAATGAAATGAGCAAATAATTTGAGATGTCATTAATCGATGAGATAAAGTATTTTATAGGTTTATAGATACTGCAAATGAAAAATGAGATTTTCATTACTCAATCCAAGTACATAAAGGAAATCTTGAAGAAATTTGGAATGGAGGATTCAAAACTAGTAAGTACTCCTATGACTACCAACTGTAAATTATCAAAGAACGATGAATCAACATTTGTTGATGTGACACTTTACCGATCCATGATTGGAAAACTTCAATATGTTGTTCATAATAGACCAGACATAGCACATGCAGTAGGCATAGTTGCAAGGTTCTCTGCAGATCCTAAGGAAACACACATGACAACAATCAAAAGAATCTTTAGATACTTGAAAGGCACTGAGGATTATGGCTTAGTATATCAGAAAGGAAATGGTTTTGATTTAAAAGTTTATACTGATGCTGATTGGGTAGGCAACATTGATGACAGAAAAATCCCAAGTGGAGGAGCTTTCTTTTTAGGAGAAAGACTAGTGAGTTGGCTTAGCAAGAAACAAGGATGTGTTTCACAGTCAACAGTAGAAGCTGAATACGTTGCTATAGCATTGAATTGTACCAACATTGCATGGATCAAACAATTGATGGAAGGTATAAATGAAAAAGTTACCAAGCCAGTAACTATATTCTATGACAATACTAATGCCATTAATATTTCAAAGAATCTTGTTATGGACTCTAAGACAAAGCACATCTCTATTAAATATCATTATCTTAGAGAAGAAACTCAAGAGAAGAAAGTGGTGTTGGAGTATGTTAGCACAAAGAAACAAATTGCTGATATCTTCACCAAGCCACTACCAAGGGACACTTTTGAATATCTCAGAAGTAAGTTAGGGGTCCTACCCCTATCTTCTACTCACTGATCAAGTTTGGTGAAAGCATCAATCCGATGACTCTATCGAATATCTTTTAGGAGTTGATGCTGATTTATACACTTTAGGATGTTTTCTAAAGGTGTATAGGAATTATTATAGGAAATAATATAGGGAACGGGAATTGAAGACAAAATTCTCTAACTGAGACTGAATTGATACACAATAGCAAGAAATCACTTCATACAAATAGAAAATTATGTTTAAGTTCTTTACTTTTTGAAATTATTGTTAAAGGGGGAGAAGACTATAGATTAGAAAGAAGATTGAAGAAAACTGGAGAAGTCTAATGTATGGGGGAGAGCATTTCAACATTTCAGAATCACAACAATCTGAATCTTTTAAGGTCAAATCAATTGGTTTTGCCATCAATGCCAAAGGGGGAGATTGTTGGCAATATTGCATTATAAATAGACAATGAAAGATTGTTGGCATTTCATAAGGATATTGGTTGTTGATGATTATGGATATAACTGATTAAGGATGTTTACTGTCTTGATATTATTATTTTGTCATTGATGTCAAGAAATTGATTTTCTAATTCAGTATGATGTTTCCATATCTTCAGAAGTATGATTTGAAGATTATAAAGATGTCGGTAAAAGAGACAAGAAAGAATATGATGAATAAAGGGATGAATAAGGTATTCAATGGGCAACCAGTACTGAGTCAGACAATGATGAGATCATGTTGTTTTAGATTGTTTTAAGGTCATACATATATTGTAAATTGTAAAGGTTAATACTATACTATGTTTTGAAGAAAAGAACCTAGTCGATAAACCCTAAGGAACCTAGTCGGTAAACCCTAAGGTTATCGCTATCGGTTAATGAAGGCAGAATGTCTACCGAGTGAAGTTTAGTATTTACCGAGTTGTAACCGAGCTATAACAGAATGCATTAAATGTTTGCATGCATTATTTAATGAAGGAAGCTAATGAGCTGGAACTGATTGAATGATTGGTATGCCATTAATATAGTTTGTTAATGAATCTAAGGCAAAGAAAAGTCAACATGAAGATCTACAGTGCAGATTGAACCGCAATACCCTAGCACAAGTTCCAAGAAATATATGCAAGTTCCTAGGTGGGGTAAAATGTTTTCAGATCGAAAGATGCATTGAACCTGGACAAGATCAAAGATCTGATGGCTATGATTGATCATGGGAAATGTGATCAAGGAGATTAAGCGGTTACCTAATTGTTTATAAATAGGAAACTATTGATAAACAGTGTATGTGGGCAAGTGTATGCATAGGGATGCTACATAGTGATTGCCGAGCACAGAAGCTTGAAGACCTATTTGAATAACAGAGTATAGAAGCCCAGCAGATAGACAAGATTAGTTCTATGTCTAGATTGTATTGAACAAATAAGAATCTACTTTAGCATTTTAGATGTGAAGTTGTAGATAGATTTTATTACTGTTATTTTGTGAAAGTGACAGAAAATCTCTTAACCGAGTGGACTTAACAATCTTATTTGTAAAACCCTCTAGCAAGGTGACATTCTGATTGAGTGTTTGAAATCCTTTAACAAGGTCACTTCTAACAAGGTGAAGATCCTAATAGATCTAAGGAAAATCCCTTAACCAGGTCACATCTAGCAATGTGTTTGTAATCTTTAACAGGATTTGCTTTGAACCAAGCATACTCTAGAAGAGTATATTTCTTAGTGGGTCCAAAATCCCACAGTGGTTTTTCCCTATTTGGGTTTCCACGTTAAATCTGGTGTTATGAGGCTTATGATGTTTATATGCTTTTGAGTTTGCATGTTTAATATTTTTTGGTTATATTACTGAAGTATATGTTATCGAGGTTGAATCTGATGTTTTTATGGAAGATTAAGTTTGTATGATTCACCCCCCCTCTCATCTTGTTGGCTATTGGATCTGTACTTACATTTAGTATCAGAACTATCTTGACTTGTTTCTGTGTAGAAAAGGGAGATAAACCCAATAAAATGAGGAACTACTAGTTCGAGATCGCCTTGTAACTTCGCATCTAAGAAAATTAAACTAATATGGATCTGCCCTGGAAATTTGGAGAAAAATTATCGGGACTGTGTTGAAAGTGCACATGGTCCTCCAAAAAATCCACGTACTAAAAACGGTTTTTTCATCTTTGCAAATGAAGTCCAAACCTGCAATTATAGCTACGCACCTACAACCTACACACAAAAAAGATGGAAAAAGGGGTTGTGGATAGGGTTTTGCCTCAATCAAACCCTGGTTGAGGAATCAACCTTGAAAGAAAGTAATTGCAAACTCTTAAATGTAAATGATATAAATGTATACCTTTTAGATTTGAAATGTTTTTTATGATATTGTTTTCCTTCTTGAATGTAACAACAAATGTTGTATGAAATGGCATGTAACATGACAAAACCCTAACACACACATTCTTGCAAATGATTGTTGTAATGTTGCTTTGTTGCATGTGTGAAGAAGAGAACTAGATAGATGCTTGAAGCCCCGAATGCTTGATGATGATAATGAAGACCTTTTACTTGAATTTTTGTATATTATTCTTCTTATATCAAATGAGGGAATTGAATCTCCTTTTATACATGCCGAGAGGATTAATTTTCATCCACTGGAGGTCGCCAAAGAGGAGTGCAAACCCTGAAGAACAAAACATGGTTAAAGGACCAGATAGACCCATCTTAGGGCCACCCTAAGAGAGGGAGATAGGGGTACCACTCCCCTATACAAGGGGGACAAGGGCACCACACCCTTTTCCTACCCTTTCTTGGGGCCTGGACAGATTCTTAAGGTAGTGTGAGGGCTAAAACAAGAGGAAACCCAGGGTGAAAGTGCAGAGAGGGGTCTCGATCGAGCATGGAGATGCAAACACACAAATGAGGACCTAAAATGCAGTCAAAATTGAAAGGGTCACAATTTATTACGCTACATTTATCCTCCATTTTAGTAGGAGTATGGATTATGACAATATTATCAATAAAGTAGAAGAAAGAGAGGGAGATGAGAGATGCAGAGAAATACCACAAGGAGTATAAGACATGACTAATCTCGAGGAACAAAAAGGTCCCAATATTAGGATCTTAACCCATTTAAACATATACAATAACATAGAAAGGAAAACAAAGAGAATAAGCAAAAAAAGCAAGACAAAGAACAAAAGACACATGACAAAGACAAAGCACACAAGACCACTCATCAACTAGCTGAAGAGACCTTGATACTCCAATCTCCCAACAACTAATTGAATCAAAAAGACCAATGCCATCACATGAACACTAGTAATCACATAAAAGAGCAAATCTGACATCATCCATGAACCATTAATTGTAAAAATATGGGTTCATGAGAGGAAGGAGAGAGGACATGAATACACACTTTGGTTATCCATGAGAAGAAAGGAGAACAAGAGAAAACCATGGACATCTCGCCCCTAGTATTAGGTGACCCATGGAGAAAAGGACATGGAAAACTCAACCTCGTGGATGTGTGTGCAAGTGAGGTTCGAAGAACCTCATACGAGTCTATGCCCAAGTATGCTACAACCTATATAAGATGTATACTTCAAATATCAAGAAAGGCATGACATCTCGCTCTAAGAGACTGTGCTCTAGTTTTGAGAATGATCACCCTGTATAAAAGAAAAAGTGACAACATCTCGCACACTGCCCTCTAGTTCTAAGAATGACCCACTATACAAGAGAAAATTGGAGACATCTCGCTCTAAGGGACTGTGATCTAGTTCTGAGAATGACCCACTGTACAAGAAAAAAGTGGTGACATCTCACTCTAAGAGGATATGCTTTTGTTCTGAGAATGACCCACTATTTAAGAGAAATAATGGACAAGAGAAATATAATAAAAAAGGAGAAGTGCGGGTGTCCCCCCTTAATATGTCAATATTGTTCAATGTTGATATCTTAAGGAAAGTTGAACAAGATAATTTCCTTCGACACTAAGAAGATATCCACCATGCAACAATGTTATAAATCCAAGAAAGATAATGAATACTCTTCAAGTAAGGATAAGATAGTTAAAAAAGAGATATCTTGTTGCAAGTGTAAAGGAGATCCTTGGAGGAGAAGAGATCTTTACTCAAAATACATCTAGCTCCAAGAGGAGTTATCTTTGACAAATATAACATCTTCTAGAACAAAGAGGATAAAAGAACAAGAATTAAATCCTTCCTTCTATAGCTAGGTGAAAGGAATTCTTGATGAAGGATGACTCACTTTTAGCACAATGGGGATGGGTGAATTTATTATAGATGTACATTACCAAGTGTGAAAGAGGTTGTAGTCAAGGACTTACACCTCTTGTATAAGAGAGAACCCTTGAGGAAACAACCACAATTTCACACAAGGAATGACATCAAGTAATGAAACTCACACCATCCACAAAAAAGGAAAGAGTGGATCCTTAGAGAAAGAGAGAAAGAGAAATAATTTCCCCCCAATTGTAGAGACAATGAGAAGAGATTACACAATCTTCTAGACAGACTAAACATAAGAAAATGCACAATGATCTAATATGAATGTATGAAATAAAAGACATTAGTAGATGTAAAATACATGTCTCATAAAATGCTAATCTTAGAAGAGATAAAAGAGAGAAAAGAGAGAAAAGAGAGAGAATCACATATTCCCTAAGAAGGATTAGTCATAAGAACACACCATTGTAAGAAATGATAATCACAAATGAAAAATGAATCCCTAAAGGAAATAATAATAAATGAGATAGAAAGATAAAGGAGAGAAATCCTTGTGCCCCAAGTGAGAGAGACAAGGAGAAATGTTACACATCTCCAAATGGTGATTATTTTCAAGTGATATGCCTTCCTAATGGAACAAATCATTGCAAGAAAGGGACATGTACTTCATAGGAGACCATTCCATGCTAAGAGGCATATCATACTTGTGAATAATTGAAACCATAGGAGAGGTAAGTTTTCCAAGAGAATGAAAGAAGTGTATTACTCATTAAAGATTATTCTCTCCAAGCAAAGAGGAAAACCAAAGAACAATTATATGCTCACATAAGAATAACTCTATGCAAGAAAGGAGATATAATAATGAAAAATGCACAAAGATAGAGATAGATCCATAGAAAAAAACAAAAAAAAAAAGAAGGAAAGTGAACTTCATGTTTCTACCCCAACATATTTAAAATTGAAACAATACCACCACAAACGATAAAGAGCCACTAGTTAAGTTGGTTAGTTATGTCATAGAGTGAAGAGCAACATGAAAAGAAAAGAAGGGCTAACGCACTATCTTGATGTCAAGAAAGACAACTAGATCTATTGTGAAACAAATTCATGCACGATCATATTGCTTTTGAACAAATTTCTTAAATGCATTAAATTTTCCAAGAGAATGTGAATACGAATCATGAAAAATGTAATATTCCTCCCCTTTAACTTGCTTAAGACTTTTATTTTGCTTTCTAGGAGGAAAGGAAATGTTTTTATCACATTTTAATCTCCAATAGATTCTTGGAGCTAGTCTTTCAAGATGATAAATGTGTTTTAATTCATTTTCTTGACATGGAGGAGAATTATTAGAAAAAGAAAGATTATTATCCATGATTCTAATTTTTCTACAATCAATACCATCTTGAATAGATTTATTAAAATCTAGGCAATGATCAACATTATGATCACGGGTTTGATGAAATGGGCAAAAGAGATGTTTTGAAGAAGCATTCTTGTGGGATTTTTTGATTTGTTGCCTTTGAAGATAGTTCTTAAAATTTTCAAGTCTACGGAGTTAATCCATTAAAAGAGGAGTATTGCTTCCTAGGCCTTCTATAGTAGCTTGTGTAGGAAGGTTTATAGGGACACGAATTCCTTGTTCAAATTTTCCAATTCCTTGTCCTCTAAAACCTTGTTTTGTAATTATATGAAAGCCACGACTATAGGAATGTTGTAAATGACTAAGTGGGGGAATAGTGTCATGAATTTATTTTAAATTTGATGTGTAAGATAGAATAAAAATATTTGTAGATGAAGAAGGAATATCATGTGAAAGGATAATATTATTTCCTTTTTCATGCTTATCCTCTTTGGGAGATTTGGGATGAACATCTTTATCATCTAAAGGTTCATCTTTACTTATTTCTATATGAAGGGAAAGACCATGAATAAAATGTATAACATCATCCTTTCTACATATACTTTGATGTTGAAGATGGGCCCTAGGAGAATAAGGAGGGTCTAAAGAGGTAATATTAATATTTTGATGTTGCCCTTCTTTCTAAAGGGTATATGCATGAGAAGAAGATGGATCCATATTACTTTCCAATGCTTTCTCTTTTTAAAAGAGATCATTGGTTAGAATATTATCTGTCATCTCATTCACACAAGATACCCTAGGAGAGGTATAATGAGTAGAGTCTCTAAAGTTGGGATCTACAAAATCCTTAAGGTGATTAATATATGAAATGCATTTAGTTAATAACATCACCCTATGCAACAAAAATGATACATGCAAGCTTTGAGATCAAATTGAAAAAGAAATAACTTTGAAATCCTAGAAACACAATATGACCAAGTGCTATGAATGAAGAGAAGGAACATGAAATGAAGGAATCCATTATCAAATACATGATTGTAATAAATATATGTTAAAAATAGTGTAATCATATGTGAAGTAGAAAATATATCTAATCTATTGATTGCCATTGAAATTCTCTTAATTAAGATCTTAATATACCTAAAAAGAAGATCTAGAATTAGGACCTTTTTATAAAAAATAATTTAAAAATTGAGAGACTTCAAATTTGAATTTGTTTTTGACCTTAAGAGGTGTAAATATTGATAAAGTATGCCAGTTTTCTAGATTTAAGCATAAAAATGCAGTCAATTCCATCTCCTAAAATTTTGGGAAAAAACCTAGGGACCGTGTGCAAAGTGCACTTGGTCCAATAATTTTTTTTTGAATCAGGGATTATAGAAACTATGATTTTATTGCAAAATTCAAAAAAACAACTGATTTGGAGATGTCTAGATGGGTAAAACTAGCAGTCAAAGGTCGAAATAGGAGATTCTTAAAAATTAGGGTTTTGCTTTTTAACCACTCAATTTTTAAAATAAAAAGACAAGTTTGAATTGTAATTTTGAAATAGAAATCAAATCTGAAACAAACAATTGAAATGTTACACTTCGCAAGCTCAATTTCCTTAAAATGAAAAATTAAGGTTTTTATGCAATTAACCTCTAAAATTTGTAAAAAGATCAAACATGGAAATGAAATTTTTGAAATCCAAATTGCAATAATTCATATCAAATAATAAGGAATCAGAATTAGAGTGTAAGACATTGGGTTCACCAAAATGTAAAGTGGAAAATTGAATCCGAGTGACTCCCACCTAGGAGAGAGAAATGAAGTCACTAGGATGATTTTCACTTGGGAGAAACTTTACATTCAAAAGAGGGTATTGAATCCACTAGATCCAAATCCAAAGGGAATGGGGATATGAATTTCAAGTGGATGGCAAGGGTTAGAATGCAATTTTCCCTCTTTTGTAAATAGGAGAGTTAACTTGTTGACTATGTAGAAGAGGGAGATAAAATGGATGAAATGAGGAGCTACTAGTTCAGGATTGTGCAATAACTTTGGATCTGAGATATTTAGACTGATACAGATTTTCCTTGCAAATTTGGAGAAAAGTCATCAAGACCGTGTTGAAAGTGCACACGGTCCTCAAAAAAATCCGTGTGATGAACAGGGTTTTTTTTGTCTTTGCAAATGAAGCCCAAACCTGCAATTACAATTGGAAACCTACAACCTACACACAAAAAAGAAGGGAAAAGGGGTTGTGGATAGGGGTTTGCCTCAGTCAAACCCCAAGTGAGGAATTAACCTTGAAAGAAATTAATTGCAAATGCTTAAATGCAAATGATGGAAATGTATACCTTGTAGGTCTACAATTTGTTGATGATGATTGCTTTTCTTCTTGAATGTAACCACAAATGCTGTATGAAATGGCATTTAACATGACAAAACCCTAACACACACATTCTTGTAAATGAATGTTGTAATGTTGCTCCAATGGATATGTGAAGAAGAGAACTAGATAGATGCTTGAAGACTCTAATGCTTGATGACAATAATGAAGAGGTTTTGCTTGAAGTTATATATATTATTCTTCTTATATCAAATAAGGGAATTGAATCTCCTTTTATACATTCCTAGAGGATTAATTTTTTTCTACCAAAGGCAGACAAAGAGGAGTGCAAACTCTAAAGAACAAATCATGCTTAAGGGACCAGATAGACCCATCTTAGGGCCACCCTAAGAGGGGGGGGACAGGGGTACCACGCCCCTATCCTAACCTATCTTGGGCCCTAGAAAAAGTATTAAGGTAGTGTAAGGGCTAAAATAAGAGGAAACTCAAAATGAAAGTGCAAAGAGGGGTCTCGATCGAGCATGAAGATGCAAACACATAAGTGAGGACCTAAAATGTGGTCAAAATTATGGGGGTTGCAATTTTATGATGCTACAGTATGATGTCCACCCAATAAGAAAATGATTATAATATACATAGGGCATTGCCTCGACATCATCCTCCTAGGGCTCATAGTCTAGGTACGGTCGCTAGATCACTCTCCAAGTCATTCAATGCTCATCGCCAAAACTCAACCTTACCTAGTTGGGGATGGGTCATCAAACCTCCATACATGTATACATAGGGATGATCATTCGGCCTAAATCTCATATAGATTGGTCTACAAACTAACAAGTGCTCCCATGCCTAGATATGAAGTAGATTAATCACAAGTCCCAATAAAGTACACTCATGATAAACCACCCCATGAACATCACTATACAAGTGAGCTAAGACACATGGGCCCCAAGCATATTGAGTCCCCTCGCTCACTATCCTCCCGATCACCTATCCCTAGCTGGTGGATAGTCTATGTGATCTCTAGTCAGGACATAGTAGACTACCAACAATATCAGAAAGAACAACAAGAAGTGGCTCATATAGCTCTTCCCATCAAACTAAACTATCATGCACATATAGATCAAGAGATGGGAAGATCTGTCATAGTTTCGCGTCACCCATCAGTATATCATAGGTAACTAACTCACCTATGATAGGTATGTGGAAAATCCTCCATACATCTTCCAATGTGACTGACATCTCTCCCATCAGAAGATGAAAGGAGTAGGTCTCGTTGTGCCATCTCTTATCCATCATAGTCAAAAGTACGCAATTTGTTTGAATAGTAGGTAAGTGCATCATGTCATATAATCCAATAGAACAAATGAAATCAATCTCTAGCTCAAACAACTAGTACTAGACACACTGAGTGGTGGGATGCCTCTCTCAGGCCTACAAAACACCTAGGTCCTCCTGCAAACACAATTAAGTGATGAAGTCAGTCTTTTTGCTATAATTGGATTATCCTTAGACTTCATCAAATACTTTTTGTTCAAGTATATCTGAAGTTTCAATGGGCAAATCGACTCACACACCTAGACTATAGTAGGCATTTACATCAATTGCCTAGTTTAAACAGGTACAACAAGTCTCAAAAATCACAACAAGCAACCTAAAAAGGTACAAACTAACATCAACTGTCATATTAAATTCCAACTAGGGCAATTTCAAACAACAACACTAAAAAAAGAGACACAAGTCCTAAGTAAACATTTCAAAACATAAAAGCACTATTTTAACTATCAAAAGCGCTAACAATATATCAATCGTGCTTAAAAAATCAACTATCAAAAGTGCTACAACTGCTCTACAATAGCACTAAACCTACTCCACAATAGCACCAGTGTGATACAAAGACGGTAGAAAAACTGACAAAAGTGCTAAAACATGGTTTTAGCACCTTTGTCTTGATTTACCTTCAACTAGCTAGAAATGCATTAAATGATCTCAAAATGCAAAAATTCAAAATTGGACTTACTGGGGGACCCTAGTCAGTTGGCCATTGGTACCTCTGGATCTGCTTGAAACAATGATCTACTATCAGAACCACAATGTTTTTTGCAACCCGTTGTTCCCAAACAGACTCTAGCAGAGCTTATAATCACTATGGAGGAGTGTAAAAATGAGGCCAAAATAACCCTTCTCGCCCAAATATACCCTACCTAGCCCTAACCCTTCTTCGCCCTGCTTGTCATTGTGGGCCCTCAAAACTTTTGAGGCTCACCATTTATTCTTATTAACACCACTATCCTCCATTCTTTCATCATTTACTCCAGATTATTCTAATTTACCATCCACCCAATTCTTTCTATTTTTTGAGATATCACTCGATGCTTCAAAAAAATTGGCCTAGCTCTCGAGGGGGCATACCACCCACTAAACTAACATCTCTAGAGAATTTTTCTCATGCCTATCTATTTTTCTTTGAAACAACATGATAAATTACACCATCTCAAAGAGGGGCAAATGTAGACACATAAATGTGTCCACTAAATTAAATAAATATTTAATATTTGTTGAATGCACTAGTGTTCTTCTATTTATTAAATTCACATTTAATTAATTCATTTCAATCCTATTCTTTTAATTTAATTAAATAAATTTCATAAATTTATTTAAATTAAAATTGCTAACTATAGTCCAAGCTATTAATTAAATCTATCAATTCATTTAATTCCCCGCTTTCCTCTCATTTAAATAAATTAAACATTTATTTAAAATCCCTGTTTAAATAAATATTTTATTAAAATCTCCATCCACTTGCATTCTCCTACAAATGAAAGTTGTACCAACTATTATAAATAAATGAATTTAAAAATCCTAAAATCCTCACCCACTTGCTCACCAACCCTTCTTCTAGATTCTTCTAATCCCTTCCATTTTAGCCTAACCCCCTTTTTAATCACTTGCACAATCCTAATCCCAAATTAAACCTTAACCCATCATCTCACCCATTTAAAACTATTACAAAGTCTTAAAGGCTTCTCTTCTTCAACACACTAACACACATGGGTCTTTTCCCTTTAACCGAGGCCTAACCATGGGTAATCCTTGCACAAGAGTTAACCCATTAGATAATAGCTTTATCTAGTAACCCAACTACATGAAGCTATCCTCATTTCCTCTCAAACATTTAATGATTCTTCTATAATGTGGAAAAATGGTGAATGATGGATCAAGAGGAAAACTAGCCTTTCCCTCCAAGGAGAGATGAGAGTTTCACTATTGATTACCCTTCGAACACTTTTCACCATGTTACATTTGGAAGAGGAGAGGAGAATTCACTAGATTTAACCTTCAAAGTTGAAGATTTAATTCTAAATGAAATGGGAATGATAAGTTGATCCCCTCTTCCTTATTTGAAATGGAAAGGAATTGATTGAATTATGTAGTGTAAAAGTGACAAATAACTAATTATAACTTAAGATCTGAATATGGGATGAAGTTGTGCACTTGGATCTGGTAGTAGTATGTCACGATAGATTCACCCTGCGAATTTGAGGAAAATTTGCTTGGACCATGGTGGGAATGTACACGGTCCTCTGAAAATTCCACGAAATAATAAGGGTTTTTTTGCCTCTACAAATGGAGGCTGAATTTGAAAGTACAGTTGCACACCTACAACCTACACACAGAAAAGAGAGGAAAATGGGTTGGGATTGGGAGTTTGCCTTTAGGTCAAACCCCAGTTTTGGAATTAACCAAATAATGAAAGAAAGTACTTGCAAGTAGCTGTAAATGAAAGACTGAATTGTAAATCACCTCAAGGGAGGTTGTGATAGCAATGTTGATAGAAATAATTGTGTTGAATTGAATATTGGAATTGATATCCTTTTTAATGGTTGAATCCTTGAATTGAATGCAATAGGTCTAGCCTTGAAGGGAGACTTGAGAATACTCAATGATGGAAAGGAATGCTTGAATGATCTTCAATGCTTGATCTCATGTAATCTTCTCACTCATCCAAATTTCTCCTATGAAAATGAGAGGATAAATTCCCCTTAAATACATGTTAGTGGGTTTGATTTTTCATCACAGGCCAACATCGGGGGATTTTCTCCCCCAATGCACAACAAACAATGCAACCCTAGGAAGGGTCCTGCCCCAAAATAGGGCAGGGACAAGGGCGCCATGCCCCTATCATAGGAGGAAAAGGGTGCCACACCCTTGTCCTAGGGGGGATAGGGGCACCACACCCCTATCCTACCCCTTTCTCCAGGGAAAAGTGTGGACAGGGTGATGTAGAGGCCAAGAAAGAAGTTGTTTCTGAGGGTTGATAACTCTCCGATCTCTGATTAGGCTAGATGATTTGATGTCACATGCATCATGCATGAGGACCCTATTGTAGTAAAAAATTACTAGGGTCACAATTTTATGACACTACATCTTGCCTCTCCTTTCAATCCCTCTCATGGTGCCACTCGTCACCATTGCATTGGTGGAAGTTGCAAACATGGATTGAGGATCATGCCTCTCTCATGCAATGCTATCCCTCCATAAGACAAATCAATCCTGACCCTTCAATTAACCATTTTTTCTATAAAATGAACCCTCATCCTCAAGCAAAGGAGGAAGCATTTTGAGCAATGTTACTATAGTTGAATAAGCATTTTTATGTAGCTTTCTCATAGCAATTATATTTTGTGCATTCACATAGCAATAGAACTATATTCTGGACCATATTTAATCATTCATTTTGCATCCATGGTGACATGCTAAAAACTAAGGGCTACACTCAAGAAATCTTTTGGATCTTGGAGAGGAGAAGAACAAGGGAGAGCCACCAAGAGAATAGTGGGAGTATCTTAGGGATTACTTTCTCTCTTCTTTTCATTTGTTTTACTTCCATCTTTGTATTCTTTTTTTTCTCTTTTGATATGCATTGGAAATTTTAAAGTTCATTCACTTGATTTTGATTGAGACTAACTTATTGGTGTTTAATCTTTGGTTTTGCTTGTTCCCCTTTTATGTGCATCAGGTGGAATATTGATTATTTTATCCAAACTTTTGTCCCATGTTTCATCTTCTATGAATGGCAGATATTTGTAGCTAATTATAACCTTTTTAGTTATTAAATTATACAATGTATATTCCTTGGATTCATCGCTATATCTTGCAAATATGAATTTTTCTCCTTTGTTGTCTATTTTTTTCTAACTCATCTAAGACATGTGCATATGCCAGATTTCAAATGGGTCTTAAAATCAATCATACACATTCGGATTTGATCTTAAAATAATGTCTCGTAATCCCCTAAACCTACTTGTGTATGCTATACCCTTGTGCCCTAGTGAAAAACTTGAGTGATCAGAAATAAGTGATTTTAATTTTAATTTTAAAGATCTTCTTAGAGAAATGTCACTCTAGGGGATGAATTCAATTCTAGTGTTTCAGTGGAGTACAAAGAGAAAAGGATGATCCAAAAGACTTTCCTCTTGAAAGTGGAATATAATCAATTTGAGCTAAGCCTCTAGGAACTTTATACCTTAGATAAGTCAAGGTGGGTATTAGTTTCCCCTTTCCTCCTTTTTTCTTGTCAGTGTCACTTTCATCTATAGATTTACGCCTCAACATACCCTTGTGGTATATAGAGGTTATCCTTAGTTGACCTTGTAAATCCTATAGTTGAATTTTCTTGGGCCATCATGTCTTGTTCATATAAGGATTGATAATCCCACTTGAGCATGCTTGTTGATATGTCTCATATTCTTGAGTGTTTAATATCCTCCCGTGCTTGAAAATAAAAGGAGATAAAAATCCAAATTGAGGAATATGTAATGTGTTTTCTTTTTCATTTCTTGAATAAATGCTCACACATATAGTCAAAGTTCAAAGAAGCACTTATTATAAAAACTAAAAAAATGAAACTGCATTTGTGGATGTAGAAGTGTATGCATTTTTCATTTTATGTTTATGCATTAAAATTGATTAAATTGACTCACTTTTCAAGTCAAATTATCTTGCTGAAAATTAAAAATTGTTACTAAAACTCAAAAACTTATATAATCATTCTTTTGGCACATAGCTCTATGTATTCGGCACATATCCCTATGCTTCTAGCACATATCCTTGTGCTTTGTCACATAGACTGATTCTTTTGGCACATAACTTCATATATTTGACAAAGTGCCTTGAGAAATTAGCACATAGCTTAGTGGTTATAAAAAATATCTTTATGCTTCTAGCACATATCTCCATGCTTTTGATACATATCTCCATGCATTTGGCACATAGCTCTGTTGGCATATGCACACTCCAATGAGACATTGAAGGTGAGTGAAGGTTTTGTCATTGATGGCAACCCTACAATCCTATGGCACCAACAAGGCATTACATCGGCAAGACACTACATCGGCACTCAGAACACCGGCACCAGCATAGAGAAAGGAAGCATACCGGCACAGAGGCCGACATGATTTTTGATATATTATATTTTTTTTATTATTGAAAAAATTTGTAAGCTGACTTGATATCATTGTAAAATGACTTATATATATAAGAAGTCGTTGTAGGACATTTTGTAATAAGGTAATGAGGTGAAATTAGGCAAACCTATTATGCGAAATATAGGTTAAGGGGTAAATGTAAAGAATAGAGAAGAAACCAGTACTGAATCTGCCATTGAAGATGCTATTGTAAAGTAGTACAAGTTATTGGATTTGTATAATCCACATTGTAAGTCAGTGAGACTTCCCATTGAGCAGTGAGCTCTAGGCACTTGGCCTTCTTGCATGTGCAGGCCCCCTTTTGTAAGTAATATTCTCTTATTGGCCAGTAAGAAAATATTATGGGTCACAAATCCCACTGAGGTTTTTCCCACACTGGGTTTCCTCATTAAAACATTGTGTTATGGTGTGTTTCTTATGTGGTTGCTTTCATTTCTGTTTATTGCATTACTTCTTGCATACCAATACACTGTTATAATATGCTCTACATGTTTTAAGTTAAGAAATTCTATTCACCGGTTAGATACTGATTCACCCCCCCTCTCAGTATCTGTGGGAATCCTAACAATTGGTATCAAAGCTTGGTCTTCTATTTTCAGAAGCCTAATAGCTTGAGGAAGATCTTGACATCGGTAGAGATGGAAAATCTAATGAAGCAACTTGAAGCAGCTCTCTAGAACTATGATACAGAGAAATTGAAAAACATCAAACTTGAAGATGATCTAAAGGTAGCTCAGGATATCATTGAGGCACTTCAATAAAATCTCACCATTGCGAGAAACAAGAGAAGAGAACTTTGTGAAAAGATGCAATTTGAGAATGATTAAAAGGAAACTCTTAATGATATGATAGGCAAGATGAAGCAAGAGAACATGACAATAGTGAATGAAATGCAGGATATGACTATGAGGTTTTGCAAAGAAATTGAAGATAGAAAGAAGAATGAAGATGATTTGACTAGAAGATTAAGTGATGCAGCAAATGAGAACACAAGACTTAGCTATGAAAATGACCTATTAAAGACAGATCTGATGCATACTCAGAATGATTCAAATGAACTCATGAGACAAAAAGAATTCTTGGAAAGAGAATTGGATACTGCAAATCAGCACAAAGATAAATTCAAGAAAAGCTCAGAAGAACTTGGTGACTTGTTGAAAATTTAGAAACCTAATGGTCACACTAATGGAACTGGCTTTGAAGTTGGTGAAATCTTTGGTACTGCAAACACTCAAGATCACAGCAAACTAGTAAGACAACCTAATTCTTATAAATTCAATGGCAAATTCTTTAACTGTAATAAGTATAGTCATAGAGCAAATCAATGTAGATCTAGTAATTATTAGAACATCAACACACCCACCAGTCAATGTTCAAAATGCAACAAAGTTGGTCATAACTCTAAAAATTGTAGAATGAATGTAAGATGTTATGTTTATGGAAGATATGGACACTTATCTAATCAATGCAGAACTCAAACCATCATAGGTTATGGCAAAGCTATTTAGAAGAATAATGTAACTTGTTATGCATGTAAAAAGATTGAGCATATTGCAAAATTCTGTAGAAGCAAAGGATCATCAGCAGATAACAAAAGTCCTAGCTTGAAAGGGAAAGAAAAAGTTGAAGAAGTTAAACAAGAATTCTCAAAACAATGGATTAGAAAAGTAGATCTAAATGTTGGGAATACTCCACCGGTAGAACCAATCAACACCCCATCAGCAAAACAGAGTATTACTCCACTGACAGGATAGAGTAGTGCTCCATCGGTAGGAAGTTCTTCATCGAATTGAAGAAAGTTACCTTGAGGGTTTGGCAATCTAATGACACGTGCTATTATTCCCTCGGTTAAAGATGAGAAGTTGAAAGATACTTCTATACTGACAGACATATTAAGTGATTACTTAACTGGCATGTATTAAATGTGGTAGATGGAGAAATAAACATTATAAATTAGTGGTGTTAGCTCCATTTCACTTCACTGCAAATTCAAACACCCGAAGAGTGCGAAATCTCCAGAGCAAAGGCATTTCAAAGTGAAGAAGCAAAGGATTTCAGCATTCATCCATCCTAAGGTAGAAAAGGTATTTATCATCATGGCATCCACCTCTGCACTTGAATATATAGCAAACCCTAATGTAGTCAAGGTTATAAAATGCCCTAGGCCCGTATTTCAACTAGTTCCCGAAGTAGCAAAGAAAGATGATACTGCAGGTACTTTTTCCCAAATTCCCAAAGGAGTTGTTTATGCCGAAGACCCTAGAATTTACATCCATTGCAACATAGAGGAATTAGGAGATGAAGAGATGAAAACCATGTTTAAATCTGTCATATGTGATGAATCTGGTAATGTAAAAGATGAACATAAAATTGTTGAAACCCTAGGATTTATAGAGATCCTTAGCATTCCTGAATTTCCCAAGGATGTGTTTAGGATAGTCCTAAGTAGGGTTCATGGAGAATTTTTTTGGTTAGATGAAATTCATAAAATTACCAAGGAAGTTGTCAAAGCAGTGACAGGGTTACCCTCAACCGGTAAAAGACCAAACAAAACCAAGGTGGTCTCAAATGACCTAGCTACTAAGATAACTGGTGCTACATTTGATAAAAGGTCCTTAAGAGTCAATGATGTAACTGACACCAATGTAAGGTTTATCAACATGATATTAGGGTATAAGGCAACTCATGCAAATAGACTCAATTCAATTTGAAGTTTATGTATTAAGAGTGTTTATGAAATGATCACAGATAATGCAAAGAGTGATGTATGTGAGTGGTTGAAGGATGAGTTAATTGACAACCTAGGCAAGATTAAGAAGGATAAGAAAGGAACTTTTAGGTTTGGAAATCTAATAGTATTCTTGATGCTACATATAACCAAATAGGTTCCTGGTATAGGCTACAAAGAACTTGGATTTGATATACTGGTAGGTAAACAGCTAACAGAACTATTCAACAATATGGGAGAAGATAAGGAACAAAATATTCAAGACCATTTTCAAGCACTTAAGGCCAAAATGAAGAAAAGAATTATACTATCACAAGAAATTGTGAACAAATACAAAAAGGAAATATATTTTGTAATTAAAAAGGATGAGATGTAGATGGAAGCAGTCATCCCTAGGATAGTTTGGGTAATAGAGATGGGTTATGAGACAGATGACCTTATCATTGAAACATATGCTAAAGCACTTCTAGAAGCACCCAGGGAACCAGAGGAAGAAGTCTTTGGTAATGTTAAGACCATAGAGAGTCAAATTCAATCAAAGAAAAATCTCAAAAAGGTTGAAGCAGTTGTGAGAAGAGGTTGTAGACAAGAAAAGGCAATAAAAGAAGATGCACTTAAGAAAACCAGCATCACTGAGGATGAGTTAGCAGCTCAACAACCTGAAACTCATCTATCACCAGTAGGCACATCTTCAGAGAATGACATGCCTGTAACTTTCAAGAGAGTTGTAAGGAAAAGAGATCCCTCACTAGCAACCACACCCTCACCTAGGAGGACAAGACAGGAACAACAAGCAATGAGATCTCTGGTTAAGAAGACTACACCTAAGAAAAAGCTGACACCTAACAAAAAGAAGAGGACTCAACAAGACATGGCCCCTCTTGACAAATTACTAAATGAAATTACAAAGGAAGGAAAACTGAAGAATGTAAAGAAACTGTATGATACTTTTACTATAGATGAAAAATAACAAATAGAAAACAGTGTTATACTGCACATGGACATGTATAAGAAATTTTTTTTGGAAGTAGTAGATGAATTACCTGATGAATTGTTTAAAAGATTAGAAGCAAGGAGACAAGTAGTAATAGAACTTGACAAGAAAATCAAGATAGAAAAGCTACTTGTTGTGTACCCAGTGAACTCACCTAAAGAAATTGATGATTTAATTGCTGAATCCAACAGGTTAGTATTTTCTACTGCACATTTACACATTGCATTAATGGTTGGAAGAATCAATGAGGTAAATGAGGACACAGAAAATGCATGGGACATATTCCTACTTGAAAAAGAAAAATAGGAAGAATACATGAGCCACAAACCTATAAAGGTATACCAAAAGGTAAGAGACAAGGGTAAAGGTATAGTTGGTGGACCACCTAGTATCAAAGTTAAAGACAACTTACCCCCACCTCCTTTTATTACTCCACTGGTAATAACAAAAACTATAGAAGATCAACCGGTAGTTGAAAGTATGGATCTAGAGGATGTCAATCTTAATCCTGAAGTCTTATATACAGTGGATGTTGATACACAAAAGATCAACATTGTGGTAGACAAAAATACAACTGGTAAGACTGAAATGGCTAGTGAGCCACCGGTAGCTGAACAAACTAATAACACACAAAAGAAACCAACAAATGATAATACAAGAGAATAGGTAGAGACACAGAATCGGACTAAAATAGAGTAACAAACAGAGAAATAGACTGGAACACCAATAGAGACACAAGCTGAGCAATAGGTTCCGGAATAGAAATAGGAACATATTCATGTGGAAACAAGGAAACCAACAACTGGACAAGTAGATAAACCATTGCTTAAGGAAATGCAAACACAAATAGACCTACCAGAGGTCAATACAAGCTTGGTTACTTACAACACCGGTGGTATTCAGAATATAGGTTCCTCATCAGCAGGCTTTAAATCAACTAATGTGACTGAAGTACTCTTAGATTCAATTAAGAGGATAACAGATTGCAACTCACAAGCCTATAAGGTTATAGATGAAACCATACCAATTTTGAAGAGGCTAGCTCCTAACTGTAACATAGACAATAAGGATTCATTGAGTCAAATTGAAATTTTTGTCCAAGTACATCAATGAAAACATAGTGACAATTGAGCAAGTAAAGGAAGAGGCATTGAAGGATAAAATGGAAATAGAAAAAAAAAAATTCTTTGAGGATCAAATAAAGAAGTTTACCAGAGAATTTGACACACTTCTACTGGAACTTTGCAACTCTTTGAATGAGTTAAAAACTCTGTACAAAGATATTGCAAGACAAACTTTTGGACAATAGACATAGATAAGAAGATGAGCAAGATACAGGATGAGATAAATAAACTTGCAGACAATTTTGTTAACTCACCAGATACATTATCAATTTTTGAACAGCAAATAACAAATTTTGAGGATGAATTACTAAAGTTTGGAAGAGAAAAGGAGAAAATCGTGAATAAGGCAAAAAGTTTAAGGTTAAGACTGAGTCCAAGATTGGACTATCTAGCATTCATGCGGAAGGAGATATCTGGGGCACTTGTACAAGGATAGAGGACACCGACAGAGCATATGCAATACCTCACTAGTATAGTCCAAAGGACAGAGACAGCTATCAGAGACAGTAAAAAGTTTATGGAGAGTATAAACTTAATTTTGGCAGATCTATTTCAAATTGTAACTACCCAGTTACAAGGTTCAAACTAAAAACTCTACTGACATCTTGACAACCTTTATCATTAATGCCAAAGGGGGAGTAATAGTATGAGAAAATGACCGACAAAAGACTCATCTTCTCAGGGGAAGCACACATATTTGGATAACACATTTTTGGATTTTCTCATGAGTGTTGCCATCAATGCCAAAGGGGGAGATTGTTGGCATATGCACACTCCAATGAGACATTGAAGGTGATTGAAGGTTTTTTCATTGATGGAAATTTTACAATCCTATGGCACCGGCAAGGCATTACACCAACAAGACACTACACTGGCATCAACAGAACACACTCTACATTGGCACTCAGAACACCGACACCAGCACAGAGAAAGGAAGCATACCAACACAGAGGCCGACATGATTTTTGATATATTATATTTTGTTTATTATTGAAAAACTTTGTAAGATGACTTGATATCATTGTAAAATGACTTATATATATAAGAAGTCATTGTAGGGCATTTTGTAATAAGCTAATGAGGTGAAATTAGGCAGACCTATTATGCGAAATATAGGTTAAGGGGTATATGTAAAGAATAGAGTAGAAACTAGTACTGGATCTGGCATTGAAGATGCTATTGTAAAGTAGTACAAGCTATTGGATTTGTATAATCCACATTGTAAGTCAGTGAGACTTCCCATTGAGCAGTGAGCTCTAGGTACTTGGCCTTCCTACATGTGCAAGCCCCCTTTTGTAAGTAATATTCTCTTATTGGCGAGTAAGAAAATATTGTGGGTCACAAATCCCATCGAGGTTTTTCCCACACTAGTTTTCCTCATCAAAATACTATTTTATGGTGTGTTTCTTATGTGGTTGCTTTCATTTATGTTTATTGCATTACTTCTTGCATACTAGTACACTGTTGTAACATGCTCTACATGTTTTAAGTTAAGAAATTCTAATCACCGGTTAGATACTGATTCACCCCCCATCTCAGTATCTATGGGAATCCTAACAAGCTCCACACTTTTGACGAATAGATTCGTGCTTCTAGAAAATAGCTATGTGGTTCTAGAACATAGCTTTACACATCTAGCATATAACTCCACACTCTTTGCACACATACTTAAGAATTTTACATATTTACAAGTGACACATTTGGTTAAGCATCAGTCTTTCAAAATCCTAAAAATTCAATAGAAAAATTAGACTTTTCACACCATAACATTTTTTAAAAAATTCATACTATCAAACCTAAAATAATAAATGAAACAAATAAGAACTTGCAAACTTGAAATATATGCATGACAACCACTAGATCACAACACTAGAAAAACATGGAAGCATAGCAACCCAATAAAAGCATCTGAACTTCTGCAAGAGGAACTCAATATCCATTCATAATGCCAAAATATTTACCTCCTCTTGAGGGTAATCAAAGAACTCAACCCCTACATACTCAACAATCGAAGACTAAAGTTGAATATCTACATAAATTGCCAACATCAAAAGAGGTAAGAGAGATTTAACAAGATCCTAAGGTAGTGAAAATGATAGAAATGTTCCTTAGTGCAATCATTTATCAATATTATACATTTCTCACTAAGAGAAGTGCTAATTTACTCTCTCCCACTCTTATAAGTTGTATCACCTCTATCCATTTAACAAATTTGATTACTATACATGATTCCTTAACCCCGCCTCATAATACATCTAAAGTCCCATGGTATCCTTATCATGACTTGGAAGATCATCTCATAGCTAAGCCTTTACCTACCATTCCACCATCTATTACTATACCAACCATATCCTATATTCATCCATCCCACAAACACAGCCCCAAACTACCATGAGCATACCCCAACATTCCACCTACCACAAAACTCAGCCTATGACATCCCATGCCTATGTTTACCTTGATTATATTCCACAAAGTCAACCCTTGAGGGAATCAACTCCTATGCTCTCAAACTAGATTTTTGAAATGGTTAGTGCCCTCCTACTAAGAGCATCTGCAACTTTGTTTGAGACACCTTTCTTGTGTTTAATGGTAAAGGTGTAGGCCTGAATGGACTCAACCCACTTCATATGCCTATGGCTCAATTTCTCCTCACTATTTAGGAAACTTAGTGCCCGATTATCTGTATACACAACAAACTCTTTGGGAAGGAAATAATGCCTCCACTTCTTTAGTGTCTGAACTCATTCATACATCTCCAAATCATAGGAAGAATATTTGTTTTTATCATAAATCAATTTTTCACTAAAAAATGCAATTGGCCTACCTTCTTGACTAAGTACTACACCTATTGTCAAATGACTTGCATCACATTGAAACTGAAAGATTTTGTCAAAATCCAGTAAGGTAAGAACCAGTTGTTGTGATACCTTTTTCTTCAAAATTTCAAATGCTTCATCTGCCTCCTTGGTCCATGAGAATTTGCACTTATATCTACCCCTAATGGTCTCTAACATGGGAGTAGAAATTTGACTAAAATTTTTGATAAACTTCCTATAAAAGGTAGGTAGGCCATGAAAAATCCTTACATCACCAATTTTTCTAGGAGTTGGCCATGTGAGAATGACATTCACTTTATCAGTATCCATGTTTAAATTTCCTCTAGAAATCACAAACCCAAGGTAAGTCAGTTCTTCCTAGAAAAACACACACTTTTCCATGTTCATCATTAGTTTCTGTTCATTCAACCTTTTGATGGGGTTCACCTAGCTTGCTCACACTTCACCTAGCTGGTGTTGCTCAATTCCACAAACTCTCTAGGTCTAGCTATTCTCTAAGACCTCCAAGTCCTTCTCAATCTCTTCTAGGGATTGCTTCTTGTCAATCTCAAGGTGTTTTCTTCAAGTGTTTAACTAGGAACCCTACCAATTCACAATGTTTCCCATGTACTCATCATGGTTGTCTTGGCTTCGACTTGTCAATTTGACCTCCTATAGTTGTGAGTTGTTATAGAGGTTTAGAGGTGTCTTCTAACATGTTTTTAATACAATTTGGATCCATTTGAGGTTAGCATTCATTAGCTCTCTTACCGATGTCACCATTTTGCCTAGGAAAGGGCTACAAGGAATGAGCCCCTATTAGGCCTCCAAAATCTGATTTTCTAGGGCTTGGAAGAAAACAATCCAAAAGACCCTACAACAAGATTGGTTTTTATTCAAGACTCACCTATCCCCAAGTGTTTTCAGCGGTTTTGGTTTCTCAACCCACTGTATAATGCCCTAACCCAAAAATGAGGGTTTTGAAGGGTTTCTAGGCCTTCTAACCAAGAGTGACTGGTCAAGTTTGGAAAATGGGCATAAAATGGTCCTATCAAGGCTTCCCCTTGCATAGGAAACTCTGTATGAGCTTCATGGACCCCTCCAAAAGGTTAGATTGTGGTTTTACATTCACCCTTTCACTTTGCACACCAAATTCAACCTGTCTCCTCTAGCAGGGTTACTCCTGGACTCGCCTAGAACTAGGTGATAGTCATATAAAACTTCATCTCTAGAACTTGTACCTACATATGTACACTATACAAGTGGTTTCCTTCCATGTTCAAACAGCCCATGATGGCAGCACAGAGAGTTTTCATGGGGCAACCATTTTACATAAAAGTGTTATTTACAAGCCAAAACTATCTGTTTGCAAACTAAGCAATAAAAACACTAATACAACCTAACTACAAAGATAGAAATGAATTAAATGACTCTGAAACACACCAAATAAACAATATCCATTACTAGATCAATGGATTCAATCCATTTGTATTCACAATATGAGCAAAATAAGCCAAAATAGTGTCAAACAATTCCAAAATGAGTAATTTCAGATTGTTGATCTTACAAAAACAAAACTCCAACCTTGGTAACCATGCAAGAGAAGGTTTTTATAGTCTTCCCCATGTGTGGAGGAATTATAGGGCATTGTTCTATCCCTAACTCCATCGCTAAGTAATTTAAGACAAAAATTGTCATGAAAACTTTCAAAAGTTGTCATGACAACTTTTTGCAACTTTGCACTTATTGCTTTACTAATCTATGAAACCTATTATAAGTCATTACTCATGAATTTTCAAGCATTCCTAAGAGTATTTTAACCCTCCCTAATTATTATACTAAGTTTTACCACTTTTGACCATCAAGAAGGTCAATTTCCTACTCAAACCACTACTTATGCACAAAATGCAAACCTAAGAAGAACTAATTCAATCTAGGCCTACATTTTACTCATCACACTCACCCTTGGACCCTCCTGGAGTCCTTATTGAGCATCTAACTTGGCTAAGGTCAGTACAAGCCAAAATTGAGAAAATATTAATAGCCTAAGTCCTAGGTGCTCTTGGACCATTCTCCCAAACAAAAGAAAACTAAGTCACCTCCTTGGGAATTAGATTTTGATCAATTACTAGCTTCTTAAACTCTATCTCAAGTACCCATGTAGCTTCAGCATCTTCCATACCATGTCATTTGATTAGGTGCTCCCAATAGATTTGATTCCTTGTCTTCTTGGCGATCCTTGAACTCAACACCTTCTCAGTGTTTGGATTTGGTTTTGCTGGTAGTTGAAGGTTGTTGGCATCATCTGATACCTTTGAGTGACTACAATCTGAACCTTAGATTGGTCCTTTGTAGGCAACTAAGTCTTCTATGTTGAAAACCAGTGACAATCCTATGTCACTAGGTAGGTCCACCTTGTATGCATTTTCTCCATACTTGGCTAGAATGGCACATGGACCCAACCTTCTCATTTGCAACTTGTTAGACACTCCTTGTTGTAGCCTTTCTTTTATTAGGTGCACCATGACAAGATATCCTACTTCAAATTGTAGGTTCTTCCTTTTCTCATCAACTGTTTTCTTGATTTTGCTTGTTTTCTCCTCAACGCTTGCTTGACTAATTCATGTACTTCCTTCATTGACTGAGCAAAGTCTTCTGCATATCCACTTCTTGTTGCTACATTACCTAAGTCTCTCAACTCCAAAACACCCCTTGGGTGAACACCATAGACCACTTCAAAAGGGCTCTTGCTGGTGGTCCTATTTATTGTGTCATTATAAGCATATTCAACTTGTGAAAGCACATGATCCCATGTCTAGCCATACTCTTTGGTAAAGCACCTCAATAAGTTCCCCAAGCTCCTATTCACCACTTCGGTCTACCTATCTGTTTGAGGATGGTAGGCTGATCCAAAAGATAGGTTGTTGCCAAGCTTTTGCCAAAGTGTCTTCCAAAAATGACTCATGAACTTTGAGTCTCTATCTGAAACAATGCTCATGGGTAAACCATGTATCCTTACTACTTCTTTAAAGAATAAATGAGCAATTTGGCATGCATCATGAGTAGTCTTGCAAGGCACAAAGTGGGCCATCTTGCTAAATTTGTCCACAATGACATAAATGTTGTCAAATCCCTGCTTTGTCTTGGTAAACCTACTACAACCTCCATACTAATGCACCCCCAAGGTCTATTTTTTTATGGTAATAGGTTGGTATAAACCGACATTTGAAGAAGTACCCTTGGCCTTTTGGCAGATTATGCAAGTCTCCACATACTTTTTCACATCTTGATTCGTCCTAGGCCAATAGTAGTATGTCATGGCCAAACTTTTGGGCAACAACGGATTTTTTTTTTATTTTTTAAAACAACATAAATTCATTAAATGATCTACATTTAAAAAGGAAGGAATAAGTTTTGTCTTAACTAAGGGTTAAATAGAATCATTTACTAGAGTTGTTTTAATTAACTAAATCAATATGGTGACAATAATTAGAGAAGACTAATTATTCCCAAAAAGAGGTCACCACTCTTAATTAATTAATTAACTAAATTAATTATTAACCCCAAATTAAAATGTCTCCAACAATTGTCCAAAAGACATTAATTATCTCAATAGTATTAAAATACTCAAGACTAAATAAAATAATGATACCGCTAACTTATATTAAAAATAATTAATTGAGCAACCACGAAAACGCCTTTAATTAAATTAATAAAGTTAACCTAATTTAAAAATAATATCAGATTAATTTATTCATTCTATATTACATTCAAATTTAAATCCCCTAAGACAGTTAAATTTAAACTATTAAATAATCGGCCAATAATGACCTCATAGGTTAGAATTTAACATAAACATATTTAATTTAATCTAACATCCATATTTAATTTAATATAAAAAATATCTATATAATATTATCATTAATAACCCTTGTTAA
Source organism: Cryptomeria japonica (assembly GCF_030272615.1). Taxonomy (NCBI): domain Eukaryota; kingdom Viridiplantae; phylum Streptophyta; class Pinopsida; order Cupressales; family Cupressaceae; genus Cryptomeria; species Cryptomeria japonica. Next base: position 755,326,363 of record NC_081407.1, on the reverse strand, counting down.
TAAAATTTAATCAATTTTGCGAATAATATAACTATATAAAATTAATCCCCAATTTTAATTTAAACCTTGATAATAAAGACTATATTAAGATTAATCAATTTTCACCTTAGTCAAAATAAGGAGTTAAAATTAATCCCACATATGGCTATAGTTAAATAAGGGGGGAAATTTATTTTTTTTAAATTAAAAAATGAATTCCCCCTCATTTAATTTTAATATTATTTTAAATTCAAAACCCAATTAGGGTTGAGTTATCCTTTTTTATTTTATTTTAAAAAACAACCCTAATGTTTCATTCTTTCTAAATGCTAAACGTAACCTGAATGTGGGCTAGGGTTGCATATCTTATTTTCTTTTCTTTTATTTTATATGCTAACCCTAAGGGAGGCAGCAACTGCGGTGTCCACCCGCAGTGGTGGTTGAGGCCACCACTGGGGGTCACCACCCGCAGTGGCGCCATGGGTGCCCCTGCGGGTCATGACCCATAGTGGTGGTCAAGGCCGCTCCTGCGGGTCGTGGCCTGCAGTGGCACCATGGGCGCCCTTGTGGGCTTCGACCCATAGAGGGGGCCGAGCCGCCCCTACATGCTTGTGAGGGCCACGGGGGGTTTGAACTACCCCAACTTTGCTATCAATTTTTTTTTTAAATTCTTTTTTTTAAATTCTTTTTTTTTTGTTTATTTTTTTTTTAAAGTTTATTTTGTGATATATATTTATATATACATAAACATGTAAATGGCTGGAAAATTAAAATACTAGAAATATTAAATAGCTAAATATTTTATTTCCAAATTAATGATACACCTATGTTTTCAATTTCCAAATGCAACATACATATATATATTTTGTTTTGATATTTATATTTATATACATGAAAATCTAGAAGACAAGCATGATTTTAGAAATAAAACTAGAAACTTAAAATGATAGGTATATATATACACACACATACATCAGCATATTTATTCTATTCATTTACAGAGTAGAATATTTTTACTGTTTTTACAAAATGTACAGAAATAACATAATTAAATTATTTTTCCTACTGTCATGCATTTTCTAGATTTATAACTTTAGTAGAAATGATTTATTTTACAACTGCAAATTAACCTTTCTAGTTTATTGATTTTCTACTTAACATGCATTTACAGAATATATAAAAAGTAGCAAAAATAATTTTATTGACAGCTGCAGCTAATATTTTCTAAAATCATTGATTAATAATAGCAAGATAAAATGCAAAATATACTCTAGATATCTATTTATTTTTCTCTTTTTTTTTTCAACACATAGAAACAAAAAATAACTTTCATTCCTTTCTACATTAACATTTTAAAACAGAATAAAACATCTCTTTTTTTTCAGCAACTATAACAAAACAGAAATAATCAAATGCATTCATTTTATTTAAAGGATCAATACTACAAATAAAATACAATTTATTACATTGTAATACTTAGTCAATAATACATCTTCCTTTTCTGCAATATAAATAAAACATAAAACTTATTTTTCTTTCTTTTATTTGCAACTAAAATACAAAAATGAACTCTTTTTCTGCAACTAAATACAATCAGCATTAGGATCATCTCCAAGCTTCCCTTTCCAAATCTTTTCCAAAGCAACCTGCAATAAAAACTTGAAGTTGTGACCATGGAGGCTCACCTCCCAACCTAGGCTTACTAGAATCCACCCCCAATCTCGGAGAATCAAGGCTAGATAGGAAACACACATATAGACACATACATGCAGAAACTCAAAACAACAAAAATACACTTCCAACCCAAGGTTTAAACAATGTCACCCAGGTGACTTTTTAAGTGGGGTGAAGGTGGACTAAGTACCCTTGAGGAGAATTCTACAAATAGTGAGCATAATTCCATAATAACGCTGCATATATAACACATCACAAGTTCCAAACTTGTCCCTATAATTCCTTATGACCCCCAAGGCATACAAGCCAATAACTCCCCTTATGACCCCCATTTTATGAACATAATACTATGCAGCAAGGGCCACAAAATTCCCTTGAGAATCACTCTGTTCCAAAGAGAGCCTCTCACTCAAAAGGTTGTCAAACAACCCTTCACCCCAAGGCCACTCTACCCTCCCAAGGGTGAGTTTGGCCTTGAAAATTCCCAAAAGCAAAAACATAGAAACTTAACCAAAATCACAAATGGAAGGACTCCGCATCTTCCTACACATATATAAAAACAACAAGGAAAAACAACAAAAGAAAATAATGCAACAAACAATCTTTTCCATAACATCAACATACAAAAGATAGCAATTCAACCAACCTTAATCTGCCAAAAGGATAAGGAAATTTGTACTAGAGCTGCCCAAATCAACAACTTTTCTCCTTCCAAACTTAGCCCAAAAATCTTCCCAATACTTGCAAAAATTCTGAAAATTCTAAGTCTCCAAAATAGAGAGTGGGTGATCAAACTTTTCCCTTCCAAACTATTCCCTATGAAGCCACACCTCACTCTTTCCAACCCACTTTGGAAGGGTGAATGATGCTCATTGGTTGGTCTTCCAAAAACCTTACACACTCCCTAACCAAGGCACCTCAAAAAGGAGAAATGGAATGGGGAAAAGGAATGACAATCAAGAAGTGGGTTATCTAACCAAGGAAGGCTCTTCTAAAGATTAAATTCGGCCAACTTGGGAAACTCACCTTTTGGGGAGGTTAAACAAGTCCTAGGGAGTGGACACATGGCTAAATTTGGCCTTCATCCATAGGTACATCATGTGGCCCACTAAAAATGCCTCAAACTTGACTCCAGGAGTTGGTTTAACCCCTTGGAAGTCCACCCAAAGTTTACCTATGGGTCAACCCTGAGTTGACCCTTCTAGTGGCTCCCTATCCTAGGCTTACTTGGGACCATTTTAGGATAATTAAAAATATATGCATTGGTAAAATAAATTTCCTCAAAAAGAGACATGACAATGCCAACTCAACATACAACACGTGTCAAGTGACACTGCAAAAATAATTACACATCACTAAAACACACATGGCAAATGTCTCTTTTGAAATTTTTAAATTAAATAAATTTTTCAAATTAAACACTCTTCCAAGCATAACATTTACAAATTAAAATATATTTACAAACGAGGGGTTGTCTCTCCAAATAGATAGCCCCTGGCTTCACAATTGCACATAGGCCTAGGCTTGATTCTCTGAATAATTTCCATGGTCACATGGAATAATTTTCCTACACATCTCACTTGCACATTAGTAATTCTAAAAATCACATATTATATTATCAAAAAGAATACAATTCAGACATTGCATAAAATTTTAATTATAAAATCAAGTATCCAATTATCTGATAACATCCTCATACAATCATCTACTAAATGGCATCATCCTCATAAACATGGAATTAAATCATTTATAGAGCATGCATTCATAATTTCTAGTATAAATGAAGTACTACAAATCAAAGTAAATGACATAATTATATCAATATTATCCACTACACGAGATCATATAAAATCTATGTCCAAAATGCATCACAATATAGTATCCAAAATAGGTCCAACATAAAAATAACACAAATGCTATGACGGCTCTCGGTAGGGCCTCACATAGTACCTTTGAATTAACTCTTGAGTCTTATTGACTCCAAAATGTCCACTAAGGCTACCATTATGCTTTTCTTGTATGAGATTTTCTCTCATTGAGCCTCTAGGCACACAAAGTTGCCCACCTCTAAATAATAGTCCATCTTGCAAAGTAAAATTAGAATACTCACTATGGAAATGATTTTGATACTCCTTACACACCTTGTAGGCACTTGAGAAATCTTCATCCTCGGGGTATAGGTCTCTAAAACTGTCAACTCCTATGCTGCTCAATTGGATTTGTTGGATTGTCAAAAGTCTCCTGCTTAATGATTCAGCAACCTGGTTTAACTGTCCTTTCTTGTGCTTGATTGTGAATGTGTAGTCTTGCATGTACTCCACCCATTTCATATGTTTATGACTGAGTTTGTCTAGTGAGTTTAGAAAGCTCAATGCTTGGTTGTCCGTATAGACTATAGATTCCATAGGAAGGAGATAGTGTCTCCACTTCCTCAAAGCCTGCACTAAAGCATATAAATCCAAGTCATAAGAGGATTATTTCCTCTTTGCATCACTTAGCTTCACACTATGGAAAGCTACTAGTCTTTATTCTTGGCTTAGGACAACACCTACTACAACATTGCTTGCATCACATTCCACTATGAAAAGTTTCTCAAAACTAGGCAATACCAACACCAGTTGAGTAGCTATTTTCTCCTTCAAGGTTTCAAATCCTCTATTTTCCTGTTCATTCCACTGAAACTTTGCCTTCATTCCACCTCTAATGGTGTCTAATATTGGTACTTATATAGCACTGAATTGCCTAATGAACTTCCTCTAGTACTGAGATAGTCCATGGAAGCTTCTCACCTCTATTGTTGACTTAGGAGTAGGCCAATTTACTATGGCTTCAACCTTGCTGGGATCCATATTGAGGTTTCCTTGAGACAACACAAACCCAAGGTAAACCAGCTCTTGCTTAACAAATTCACACTTGTCCAAGTTCATGGTTAGCTTTTCATCATACAATCTTTGTAGCACATCTTGCAAATGATTAATATGATCTGCCCTATCCTTACTAAAAATGAGAATATCATCTAAATATACCACCAGAAATTTACCTGTGAAGTCCTTCATCACCTCATTCATGAGTCTCATGAAGGTTCTTGGAGCATTGGATAAGCCAAATGGCATCACAATCCATTCATAAAAACCCTCTGTAGTCTTAAATGCAGTTTTCCACTCATCACCCTCCTTAATCCTAATTTAGTGGTATCCACTTTTAAGGTCAATCTTGGTAAAGTACTTGGTCTCCCCTAAACAATCCATTAGGTTTTCTATTCTAGGAATTGGAAACCTATATCTGATGGTGATCCTATTTATAGCTCTAGAATCAGTACACAATCTCCAAGTACCACCTTTCTTTGGGGCTAACAAAGTAGGGACAACACAAGGGCTAATGCTTTTCCTAATTAGGCCTTGGTCTAAAAGATCTTGGATTTGCTTGGCAATCTCAACATTTTGTTGGGGAGTCATTTTGTAAGCCACCTTGTTAGGTAAGGATTCTCCAGGAATGAAGTCTATTTGATGGCTTATGGTTCTTTTAGGAGGTAAGGTGACTGGTTGTCCATCGCTCGCTATGCCTTTGAACTTCTTCAATAGGTCTTGAACCTCTATTGGAAAATTTGGCTTCTCTTTCTTGTATTCCTCTTTAGGCTTCATTACTAATGCAATCCTATACCTTCACTTTCCTCAAGTGTCCTCAAGAATTGTCTTCCACTCACCAAAAGAACATTAGGACCTGCTGCCCTCTTTTCACTTTCTTCAAGGATAGACTAGATCTTGAATATGACTCCATCTTTCTTGAATGTGTATGCATTCTTGGCTCCATCATGAATAGCTTGTCTATCAAATTTCCGTGGTCTTCCCAATAGAAGATGGAAGCATCCATGGGTAGGATATCATATAACACCTTGTCCTTATACCTCCCAATGGTAAAATCCACCCATGCTTGCTCATTGACTAGGACATGTTGGCCTTTATTCAACCAAGTGACTCTATAAGGGTTGTTGTGAGGTATCCTTGGTAACTTGAGCTTACTCACTACCTCTTCTGACACAATATTATCTGTTGACCCTGAATCAATGATCACTTTGCAAACTTTGTCCCTAATCTTGCATTTTATCCTAAATAATGACCTCCTTTGGCTAGGCTCTTCTCTGATCGGTTCTTTTATCAAATTTCTCCTTATCATCAAGTTGTCACTTACCTTGGATTATAAGGCAACCTCTGAGGTCTTGCTTCTTGAAGTCTCTTCTTGAAGATAGTTCACTCTCCTTTCACTACCTTGTTATGATGATCCCTTCTTTGGACACCTATATGCTGGATGACCAAGTTGGTTACAATGGTAACACTTCATTGCTGCAAAATATGAGGAACCTCTACCTTGTCCACTAGATCTTCCTCTAAAACCACTGTGTGACCCCCTTCCTCTATTGAATCATCCTTTACTAGTGCCACTCTCTTGCTGCTCAGTGAGTTTAGACTCACCTTGTATTTTTTGTTCAGAACTTCTTCCTCTAAAGCGTCCCCTATGGCCTCTATTGTCTTTTCCTCTACCTCTGCCCCTATTGCTACTTGAATCATGTCTTCTTTTTTAGTTTTTCTTCCACCTTAAGGGAAATTTGATAGGTTTGATGAACTATCTTTGGGCTCATTAGATAGATTTCTTCTTGGATGTTCCACCGTAGTCCATTTAGGTACCTAGAAACTTTGAGACTCTCTTCTTCCACTGCATGAGATATAAGGCTAAGTTTGTGAAACTCCTCAGTATAACTACTGACATCAAGGTATTTTTGTTTTAATTTTTGTCTCTTTATATGAATTTGTACTTCATAGTCATCAGGTAGATAGACTTCTTTGATTTTGACTAACACCCCTTTCCAAGAAGAGATGGGTGCTTTGCCCATTTTCTTCCTCTCATCTTGCACAAATTTCCACCATGTGAGAGCAGCTCCTCTCATCCTTGACTTGGCTACTTTGATTCTCTGGGCTTCAATTATGCCTTCACATTTAAAATGGTTCTCCATGCCCTCTATCCATTCTAAGACCACTTATGTTTCCATCTTACCAGTGAACACTAGTAATTCTTCTAGTGATTTACCACTCAAGGATTTCAATGCCTTCAAGAAAGGTTCTTGTTCTAAAACATGATTAGGTTCAGGTACTTTTTCTATCTCTAACACTTCTTTACCCTTCCCCTCTACTCCTTCAACCTTTACAAACACTTCATCTGCCTTGGTTTCAATTACACGAAGCTTACTCTCCAATTCAATCAAATTTTCTTTCAAGAGTCTATTCTCTTCCTCCGAATCATCCAATTTCTTTGCCAACTCTACATTGGCCACCATGTTGTTGTCTTCTATAGATTCCACTAAGAGAATCTACTTACCTAGCCCAAATCTTATAGGCTCTGATACCAATTTGATGGGGTTCACCTAGTTGGTGTTTCTTAATTCCACCAACTCTCCAGGTCTAGCTATGCTCTAAGACCTCCAAGTCCTTCTCAATCTCTTCTAGGGATTGCTTATTGTCAATCTCAAGGTTTTTTCTTCAAGTGTTTAACTAGGAACCCTAGCAATTCACAATGTTTCCCATGTACTCATCATGGTTGTCTTGGCTTTGACTTGTTGATTTGACCTCCTATATTTGTGAGTTGTTGTAGAGGTGTGGAGGTGTCTTCTAACATGTTTTTAATACCATTTGGGTCTATTTGAGGTTAGCATTCATTATCTCTCTTACCGATTTCACCATTTTGCTTAGGAAAGGGCTACAAGGAATGAGCCCCTTTTAGGCCTCCAAAAACCGGTTTTCTAGGGCTTGGAAGAAAACTGTCCAAAAGACACTACAACAATATTGATTTTTCTTAAAATAATCACCTCTCCCCAAGTGTTTTAAGTGGTTTTGGTTTCTCAACCAACCGTACAATGCCCTAACCCAAAAATGAGGGTTTTGAAGGCTTTCTAGGCCTTCTAACGAGCAGTGACTGGTCAAGTTTGGAAAATGAGCATCAAATGGTCTTGTAAAGGTTTTCCCTTGCATAGGAAACTCTTTATGAACTTCATGGACCCCTCCAAAAGGTTAGATTGTGGTTTTGCATTCACCCCTGCACTTTGCACACCAAATTCACCCTGTCTCCTCTAGTTGGGTTGCTCCTGGACTCGCCTAGAACAAGGTGATAGTGATATCAAACTTCATCTCCAAAACTTGTCCCTTCATATGTACACTATACAAGTGGTTTCCTTCCATGTCATGACAACTTTTTTCAACTTTGCACTTTGTGCTTTGCTAATCTATGAAACCTATTCTATGTCATTACTCATGACTTTTCAAGCATTCCTAAGACTATTTTAACCCTCCCTAATGCTTATACCAAGTTTTACAACTTTTGACCATCAAGAAAGTCAATTTCCTACTCAAACCACTACTTATGAACAAAATGCAAACCTAAGAAGAACTAATTCAATCTAGGCCTACATTTTACTAATCACACTCACCCTTGGACCCTCCTGGAGTCCTTATTGAGCATCTGACTTGGCTAAGGTCAGTACAAGCCAAAATTGAGAAAAGACTAATAGCCTAAGTCCTAGGTGCTCCTACACCACCTTCTCAAGACCATATGCAAATTCTTTAGGTGCTTCTCCTTTGTCTTTCTAAACACTAGGATGTCATCTAGATACACTACGACAAACCTACCAATGAACTCCTTCAACACCTCATTCATGAGTCTCATGAAAGTATTAGGGCCATTTGATAACCCAAATGGCATCACCCTCCATTCATACAGTTCTTCATTTGTTTTAAAAGTAGTTATCCATTCATTGCCAACTTTAATCCTTATTTGGTGATAACCACTTTTTAAATCAATCTTGGAATAATACCTTACACTTCCTAAACAATCAAGAAAATCTTCTATTCTAGGCATAGGGAATCTATACATAATGGTTATCTTGTTAATGACCTGGGAATCAGTGTACAATATCCATGTTCCCTCCTTCTTTTGTGCCAAGATAATCGGGGTTGCACAAGGGCTTAAGCTCTTCCCTATCAAATCTTTATCAAGCAACTCTTGGATCTACCTTGCAACTTCCTCATTTTGTTGGGGAGTCATTTTGTAGGGTGGCTTGTTTGGTAAGGTGGCACCAGGAATGAAATCAATGAAATGGATTATTTCCCTTATTGGTGGTAGGGTTCTTGGCAACTTTTATGCAACTATGTCCTTGTATTTGTTCAATGTTTCCTCCACCTCCTCAGGGACTATCACCCTTTTCTTTTCTACTTTGTCATTTGAAATGGCCTCTTCTTCTTTCCTTGGTATTGACATCACTACAAAATGAGGTGTTCCCTCTTCCTTGATTGCCTTGAGGAACTCTTTTCCTTTCATGATCATGATCTTGGTGTCCTTCTCCTTTTGATCCTCACTATTATCAGGAAGGGGTATCAATTCAATCACCTTTTCATATTTGGTGATGGAGTAGGTGTTCTTGTGTCCATCATGACGGGCCTTGAGGTCATATTTCCATGGTCTCCCAAAAAGAGGATGACAGGCATCCATCTCAGCAATATCAAATAGAATTGTGTTTTTTTCTGCTCCTATCTAAAATTCAACCCATGATTTCTCTTCTACCAAGGTTTGTTTTCCTTTAGTAAGACAAGACACTTTATATGGAAATGGATGAGGAATTCTTCTCAATTTTAGTTTCTCTACCATTTCTAAGGATACTAATTTCTAATTCAACCTGGATCTAGTATAACCTTACATACCTTGCCTCCTGCTTTGCATGTGGTCCAGAATAGTATCTTCCTTTGTGGAGGTTCAGTATTTCTTGGTACCTTCAATAATGTTCTCCTCATCATCAAGACTTCTCCTCTCTCTTGAAGTCTATAGGAATGAGGTGAATTGACACTGACAATCAATGTCTTGAACCAAATTTGTTCTCCTCTCTCCTTGGGAGCTTGATCTAGTCTTCTCAGGGCACTTAGTTGTGGTATGACCTACTTGATTGTAGTTGTAGCATCTGAAAGGCTCTGAGATTCTTCCACAAAATCTACCTCTATGGTTGGGTTTTCTTACTCTGAAACCTCCTCTTGTGTTACCATCTCTGTGTTGACTTTCTTGATTAGTCTCTCCTTCTATCCTAGGACTCAGTCCTCTACCACTCATAGGGCCTCTACCTCTGAATTTTATGCCCCCTCTACCTCTGTTATTCTGATCATTGTTTCTCTTTAGCTTCTCCTCTGCTCTTACTGCTAGTTGAAAGCACTTGTTCATTGTCTCTGGTGCTATTATGTTTATCTCATCTTGGATACTATATTTCAATCCACTAAGATATCATGCCACTTTCTTTGGTTCCTCCTCATGGTGTTTGGTCCTTGGACTCAACTTATGGAACTCCTCAGTATATGTACTCACATCAAGGTATTTTTTCCTCAAACCTTGCAATTTCTTGTAGACTTGGACTTCATAATCTACTTGAATGAATTGTGCCTTCACTTTTGCCAACATTCTATCCCATGAGGTTATCATACCTCTACCTTCCTTCACCCTCTCGCCCTAGAGTTAATTCCACCAAGTGAGTGTTGCTCCTTTCATCTTGGACTTAGCATAGATAACCTTCTTATTCTGAAGGGTCTATTTGCATTCAAAATGGTTGTTCAATGCATCAATCCAATCCATCACTTCTTCTGCATTCATTTTCCCAATGAATATAGGGATGCCATCTTTACTTGATGAGAATTCTCTTCAAATGGACTTTAGGACCTCAACAAATTCTCTCTAATCTATAGGTAACTTAGCTTCCTGCCTTGGGGTCTCTTCTTCTCCCCTTTGTTCTTCGTCTCCATCAGAGTCACATTCTCTCTCCTTTCCTTTACCTTTGGCCTTCTCTAACACCATCACTCTATTTTCAAACATCTCTTCAAACAACTTCTTGATGGCATCTTGAGAGATACTCTTAGGAGGCATCTTGATAGCCTCTCCCTCACTTCCTTCTATGGACATACACTAGAAATCACTTTTCCCAAGGGATCCAACTCATGCTCTGATACTAATATGATGTAGAGCAAGGCAACAAACTAGGTGAAAACCTTCTCTCACCCACAAATACTACATCCAAAACAATCTATTTTTCTTGTTCAAGGTGTGAACAACACACCTATAATATTCTCAAGTCATACAACAATTTGTGTGACTCAAACCATACTAGTTTAGTCTCTTCCTGTACCGATTTGATGAAAACACTCTACCCCTGTGTGAACCGGTTTAGTATCTTTTGGTACCAGTGAGATGGAAAGCTATTGGATTTTGTCTATTGGTGGTCCAACCACCACAAAACACCCATAATATCTAGCTATCAAATGTGTTAGGGAATACTTGCCTCACAACTGTCCTATTGTTTGGTAGCCCCACTGGTAGCCTAGTAGCCCTACCAGTTGAGTTTTCCAACCACAACTTAACAAAATTCCAAAGGACAAGACAAAATAAAGGTAGATTCAGATACCCTTTATCTATTTATATAACTTCCCAAAATATTAGGCTCTAACTACAGTTTTAAAGGTCTATACCCTTACTATCTTTCCAGACCTAATTAAGCCAATTAGGCCTAATTTACAAAGCTAGTTTGGCAATACAAAGGAATTGATTATGTGTTTCATTGATGTTTTTTCATTTATGTCAACACTATTGGTTACTGGCAGACAGACTTTGGTTACTAACAAAAGATCTAGTGTTACCAACAGAAGGGACTATCAGTTAAACACAATTGGCATGATTAGATCAATGGAATATGTTTGGTTTAATGTATTTCATTCTTCTGGAGTATGTTTTTCTTAGTTGGTATTGACTTGGGGATTGGATGCTATCATACAATCTAGTAATCGTATACCGATAAAGGTTTATGGTTTTACCGATAGAGCTTTTACTATGAATCTTTGATAGGATGCATAAGTGGTGTTGGTGAGGCTTCTAGATGAAATTCAAGATACTGAAGGTGATTTTGTTCATGCCTCGGTTGATTGGAGACATTGCTTTGGCTTGGTGGACCTAGATTAGGCCCGCTACCTATCCAAGTTATGGACCAGTATCATGTAACATGTTCCCTACACATTACCAAGATGATTTATGGATTATTTAATATTGTTTTGGTCTAAAGCCGACATGGCATATCATTGTAATGTGGTTATATGTAGTGATATTATTGTAATATCTCTTAGGTGGCCAACCTAATTGGTTTAGGCCTTAGGGTTTGTATATATTGATGTAAGATCTCATTGTAGATCATGGGATTAAGAGTGGTCATGAAAAAGGAATGCAATGTATGAATAATGTAATATCACTCAAGCAGAGGATTTGGTCAATCATTGAAGAGTGAATTGGGTTTATGTAAGAGATCAAAGGCCTCCAGTATTGAGCTTAACTGAGACTGTAATCAGGCATGGTAAATGCTATCATTGGTTGTTCATTCTCCTAGATTGTTGTCCAATTATATTAAGGTGGTTATAACCTCTCTCTAATCAGTGTGACTCCTTTTTAATCAGCAGTACACTCTAGGAAATGTGCCTTCTTGCATGTGCAGGCCCCTCATTGTATCACATAATTTTTTTAGAAGTATTATCTGATTGTGGGTAGGCTTCCCACCATGGATTTTCCGTTTATTGGGTTTTCCACATACAAATCATGGTGTTATGTGGTATGGTTGCATTATGTTAATTCTCTGTTTCATTCTTAAGTTTTTTTTCTTATCGGTATTTGTTTCTACTATTTTGGTATCCATTGTTTATTTGCTCCGGTTATAGTTTATTAAGTGGTTTGATTAACATAATCTATTGACAATTGATTCAGCCCCCCTATAATTTGTCCATTGGTTATTCTAACAATTGGTATCAGAGCTTTGGTCCTCTTTTGTAGAAGCTTAACCGCTTGAGGTAGATCCTATGGCAACTAATAACTCAAATCCATCAGCAACTACTTTCAAAAGAGAAATTCCTAAGCTTGATGGAACGAACTATGGGATATAGAAAATCCAAATGAAGACTCATCTTAGATGTCTTGGCAAGGATATTTGGGAGATCACTGAGAAAGGATACACACCTTATGATCCGACATCTGACAATCCTACTCCAGCAGACTTGGACAAAAATATTGAAAATGATTGTAGAGCTAGAGAAGCTCTCTTGTGCGGACTTACTGATCAGAAAATCATGGGATTGACTGATAAATCATCTGCAAAGTTTATGTGGGATAAATTGAAAAATCTGAATGAAGGTGACCCTACTATCAAAATTCCTAAACTTGATGGTTATCAAATAAGATATGAGAACTTAAACATGGAAGATAATGAAAGAATTGCTACATTTATGGAAAGAGTAAATGTGATTGTCATGGGAATTCAATGTTGTGGAGGATCTTGGAATGAAGATGAAATAGATTCTAGAGTTTTGAGAGCCCTTCCACCAGCTTAGAAGATGAAGGCTCTACAATTAATGAATTGAGAACAATGGAAAACACTTCAATTAATAGAAAAAATCTGATTGGGAAATTATCTAATTTTGAGCTTGAAGAATTTGGACCTTCTGGAACTGCAAAATCTGAACTTGCTTTTCATGCATCATCATCTATCAGGAAAAGTGATTGGAGAGCTCTATATGCAAAATAATTTCAAGATATCAGGAAAGAGGATGAATAATTTGAGCAACTTGAAGCCTTATTTGCTAGAAGAGTACCTAAAGGACTGATAGGAAGTAAGTATGAAGGAAAAGCACCTTTTAAATGTTTTGCATGCAATAAGATTGGTCACTTTGCATCTAGATGTCCTGAAAGGATTGTAAGATTTGAAGAAAGAGTTAAAACATCAATTAATCCTAATCAGAACAAATATAGATTCAAGAAAAACAAACAATGCTACATAGCGGATGAGGAAGGAGTAAGTGATGATTCTGATGATGAACCGGCAAGAGACTCTGCTAGTGGATCCGACAATGGAAAGGAATGGGTGTTCTATGTTATAAAGGAAGATGAAATGGAACCGGTTATCTAGAATTAAGAAAAAGCCCTGGCAAAAAAAGTTGCAGCGAAGGATGAATGGGTAATTGATAGTGGATTCTCACATCATATGACTAGAGATAAAAGAAGATTTTTGTCCCTGCAAGAATTCAATGGTGGTCAAGTCAGATTTTGAGATGACAAAGCATGTATGGTCAAAGGTAGAGGTATTATTTCTTTGGATGGTAAGCATGATACTGACAATATCTATTATGTAGAAGGTTTAAAGCATAATCTTATAAGAGTTGGTCAATTGGTGGACAAGGGATTCCAACTTCAGTTCAAAGATAGAAAATGCAAAAGCATTAACAGAACTGGTTTGGAGATTGCAACCAGTACTCAGACTACAGGTAATATCTTTCACTTGAACACTGGTGATAAGACATGTTTGATTGCTCATATTGATGAGGGCTGGTTATGGCATAAAAGGTTGTGTCATGTTAATTTGGATTGTATTGTCAAGATCAGTTCAACAAAGGCAGTTAGAGATATACCTAAGATTATAAAGCCTCATAATATGCTATGTAAGGAATGTCAATTGGGAAAGCAAGTTAGAAATTTTTTTAAGAGAATACATGATAAAACTAATGATGTGCATGATTTGATTCATATTGACTTATGTGGTCTAGCAAGGACTAGAAGATTTCAAGGTGATAGATACTTCATGCTAATAATTGATGATTATTCTAGAATGATGTGGGTGACTTTTCTAAGGGAGAAGTCTGAAGATTTTGATAAATTCAAGATCTTTAAAGCTATGGTTGAAATAGAAACTGTATTAAAAATCAAATGTCTAAGATTAGATGAAGGCGGTGAGTTCACTTCTCATGAATTTAACAATTATTGTGAGACAAATGGAATCAAGAGACAATTATCTGCACCCCAAAATCCTCAGCAGAATGGAGTAGTGGAAAGGAAGAATAGAATCATTTTGGATGTAGTAAGAACCATGATGATGGAAGCCAAATTGCCTCACATCTACTAGAGAGAAGTAGTGAGTACAACAGTCTACACATTCAACAAATTTTATATCAAAGGTGAAACTTGTAAGACTCCTTAGGAATTATGGTTTGGACATACACCTACTCTTAAATATTTCAGAACTTTTGGAAGTAAATGTTATATCAAAAGGGATGATTCAATTGGGAAGTTTGATCCTAGATCTGATGAAGGGATATTTCTTTGATATTCAATTAAGAGAAAAGCATATAGATGTTATAACAACAGATCGCAGAAAATTGTGGAGAGCACAAATGTGAAAGTGGATGAGAAATACATAGATCAATCTATATCATATGAAAAAGAACCGATAGTCGAAATGATCATAAGCAATCTGGAAATGCCTCAATCGATACAAGACACTGAGATAGTTACACTGACACAATAAAAAAATTCAACTGTGACTGGTGATCAAAACATAGAACCTAAAGTCTAGAAGACACCAAGGTATGTAAGATTAAATCATTCTAGAGATCAAATCATTGGAGATAGGAACAAGGGAGTTATGAAAAGAAGAAGACTAGGAAATGAAGAGGTATGTCTTATTTCTCAAGTTGAACTAACATCTGTCATTGAAGCTTGTAAAGATGAATATTGGTTAAATGCTATGGAAGATGAATTAGATCAAATAGAGAAGAATATTACTTGGACTTTAGTTCCCTAAGCTAAACATAATAATGTTATTGAAACTAAATGGCTTTTTAGAAATAAACTAAATGATGATGGTCAAGTTATAAGAAACAAGGCTAGACTGGTTTGTAAAGGATATTCTCAAATGGAAGGAATTGATTATGGTGAGACATTTGCACCTGTAGCTAGAATTGAAGTTGTTAGACTATTTCTTGCCTATGTAGCATATAAGAACTATAAGGTCTATCAAATGGATGTTAAATTGCATGTTTGAATGGTGAGATTGAAGAAGAAATGTACATTGAAAAGCCTGATGGATTTTCATTGACAAGTGACAAAGATATGTTTTGCAGGTTAAGGAAAGCTTTATACGGTTTGAAAAAAGCTCCTAGAGCTTGGTATGCGAGGTTGGATAAATATATTTTGAAGCTTGGTTTTACTAAGGGCAGTGCTTATAGTAATTTATATTATAAGATCACTAATGATGATATTCTGATTATTGAAGTATTTGTTGATGATATAATTTTTGGAGGTGAAGATAAATTGTCCATGGAGTTCTTTAATAATATGAAGGATAAATTTGAAATGTCTATGATTGTTGAAATGAGATTTTTCTTAGGTTTGTAGATTACTCAAACTAACAAAGGCATTTTTATCTATCAAACTAAGTATCTAAGGAAATTGTTGAAGAAGTTTGGTATGGATAATTCCAAACCGGTAAGTACTCCTATGGTGACAAGTGAGAAATTATCTATCAAAGACACATCTGCACCGGTAAATTCGACAAGGTATAAGTATATGATGGTGACTTGTTATATCTAACTCAGACTAGACCAGATATTATGAATGTGGTAATTATTGTTTCAAGATATCAATGTAATCCTAAAGAAAATAATGAATGTGTAGGAAAGAGAATATTTCGGTATTTGCAAGGAACAACAAAATATGGCTTATGGTATTCTAGAGATGATAACTTCACTTTATGCGCATATACAGATTCAGATTGGGAAGGAGATACTGATGATAGGAAGAGCACTTCCTGTGGAGATTTCTTTTTTGGAAAGAAATTGATTTCATGGATCAGCCAAAAATAGTCATGCATTTTTTAATCTACTGTAGAAGCTGAATATGTTGCAGCAGCAACTAATTGTACATAGGTCTTATGGATGAAACAAATGTTGAAGGATATCAAGGTAAATTATAGTGAACTGGTAGTTATCTATTGTGATAACTCTGTAGCTATTAACATGTCTAAGAATCCAGTATTTCACTCTAAGACTGAGCACATATCAATAAAATATAACTTTCTGAAGGACAAGGTGGAAGAAAAAGAAGTCAAATTTGTTTATGTGAACATTAAAGAGTAGATTGGAGATATATTCACTAAATCAATGTCTAAGGAATCATTTTAATATTTGAGAGACATGGTAGGGGTATCTACCCCTCTGGCAGAAACTTAACTGATGGAGCAATGCATTAGTCTTGTATGCATCATCAACATTATTCTTTGCTTCAGATTGATGTAGTGGTGCTACTACTCAGGGGGACTAGTCAACTTTGAGATTCAGAGGATTTTGATATTTATGTCATATTTTTGGCATTGATGTTGTTGGTGTAAATAATTATTCATCATGGATATTATTACACCTTACTTAAGTTTACTTAGGAAATGCATTTCATAGTATTTTGGGTATGAGACACTTGGGTGTTTGTGCCACATTGGGATAGTGTGTGTAGGAGAATTTCCACCTTTTCAGGACTTATCTTGTTGTTACATTCCACATTCAGTGGGTGATCCACCTCATCTGGAATATTATATTATTTCTCCTACCTACCCTTGTTTCTTATTGATCCACATGTCATGTTTGTGTGCTCACATATCCATATAGCCTTGCCTATATAAGAGGGCTCATATTCATTGTATGAATGCTTGATGATCCAGTTGATCAATATTTTTTTTTTTTTATATTCACTATCGTGGAATCTGGAGGTGTCCTTGCCGAAGCAAGACTAATCCCCCAGTGTGTACAACCCACTCACAAGGTAGCAACACACACAGAGTTAACATAGCCGGGGACTCGAACTCAAGACCATGGGGAGCATACCCACGCCTTAAGTTGCGATCCATGACCGGGTGAGCTAGGGCCGAAGCCCTCTATGATCAATATTTTTTCTTGATAGAATACAGTTTATTTCTATCATCTATTTTGTTTCTCTATTCTATTTTTCATTGAGCTCTTGATCTTGCCAAAATCTCACATGGTATCAGAGCCTAAAGGGCTTGTTTGATTTGTCTTGGAGAGGCATTTTTGGAGGCTTCAATTTTCAGATTTGGGGATCTTTATTTTTGGGGGGCATGATACAGTGATTTGGACATCACGGTTGATTCCAAGAGGCTGTTTCCATGAATTTTGATTGTAAGGTCGACTATATTTGGTGAGAAAATTTTTGTGGGGGGGTCCACAGAGCACCCCACCCCACCATACTATCTACCCTGTGTTAGTTTATGCAGGTCATCTTGTCAACATACCTCCTACTCTAGGTGTCATACCTCCTATCCCGATCCGCGTATCGTACCTCCTATTCTAGGAGTTGTACCACATGTTCTTTCTGGCATATCCCTGGGCATCTCTACTAGCACCGTCTCCATTCCCGGCTGCCTACCACCTTTGCCTTGGCTCCCGCTGCAATATCCCTTGCTAGCCAGCCCTACGGCTCCTACTGGTGTACCTCCCACTGGCCACGCTGAAGCTCCGGTGACCAATCCTCCCATCGATGTACCTCCCGGGCACCGTGAACTTTGCCAGCTCCTTCCCACCATATAGATTTTGATTGCCACGTTAGACACCCAGTTGGCAGTCCACATCACTCAATCATACACTACCCGTCCCCTGCCACGTAGATTGCATAGTCACCCAGTTCATACTGTATGGATGTTGAATGGGTAGGGAGGTGAAATTTTTTTGATGGCTAGAAGGGCGTCAAATTTAAGCCTATCATTTGCTGACATCAGCACAACGTTAGCAGTAATTTGAAATTTTTTACCCCCTCTTCATTGAGCTTTTCAGTTTTGCAGTTCAACTTTGGAAGGCCATATCTTGCTCATTTTTGCTACTTTTTTGGTCAATTTTTTTTTGAAATGGTCTAGAATTTTGTGCTCTTCATAGTGGTGGAAGAATTTTCTAATTTTGATGGATGGATTTTTTAGAAATTGTAGATCTTTATGAATGTACCTATTTAATCCTCGATTTTGCAACTTCAGAGGCTTCGTTTGGGGTCATATGACCTCCTGTTCAGGTGCCCTTTTTTTTTTAAATACATAATTTTTCCTCTACTTTCATAATGTACCATTTGTTTGTAGTGATTTTGAGTAAAAATTGTACTTTCAGTATTTGGTCATTTTTGACCTATTTGGTACTTGTATTTCACTTGGATCTTAGTTTAGATCACTAGCAATATTTGTTGAAGTCTCTTATATATCATTTTGAGAAGTTGTAAATTGAAATCAGAAGTCCACTTTGCCTTGTTTTGCAAGTGCCCATTGTATATGCACTAAGTATAAAGTGTAAAATCACCATTTTGGGGGGGTTTCTTGATTGAGTATTTTGGGGGGTGTGTTGTGTGATTGTGCCTCTCTCTATCTTGTGTTTTTTTCATTTTGGTGCTATGGGTTCTCCTATATTTCCACTTTTAACTCCTCATAATTATGAATCATGGAAGATTAAGGCATGGAGTAAACTAATGGAAAAAAGGACTCTTTCATTATGTAAATGGAACTATTACAACATGACCTGATCCTAACATTGATCTTAATGCTCAAATTGAATGGCTTACTAAGAATTATATGGCACTTGGAACTCTTAGAAAGTATGTATCAGATGACCTCATTTTTCACATTGATAAGTGTACTACAATTAAAGAGGCTTGTGATATTTTTCATAAATTGTATGGTCAAGTTGATGAGATTAAGGGCTAAAAGCTTGATAGAGAACTCAAAACTTTGGATCCCAAGGATTTTGATAAATCCAAGATTATGTCACAAAAGCAAATGAGCTAAGAGCAAAGCTAAAGGATTGTGGAATTGACAAAAAGGATGCACAATTGGTTTATAACTTGTTGGACAAGCTTCCTTTAGAGTATGCAGCCTTTGTATCTAGCTTTCAACCCCATAGGTTAGCTCAAGGTTTCTCATACACTTCTCCCTCATTTGATTCATTCACAAAGATGTTGATACTTGAGCAATCTAAGTTGACCAAGATGGGGATTCTCAAATCTTCAAAGTCACAAGCTTTGGTGGCTAATAAAGGGAATTAAAGCAATCAAGAAAAAGGCAAGAATCAAAAGCAACCTAAGTCAAAGACACAACAAAATGGAGCAAAATATTCCTCTCCACAACAAGGTGATTCACCATTCTCACTTAAGAGGAAATCATATAAGGACAATTTTTTTTGTGGATATTGCAAGAAGTCAGGACATGATGAACATCATTGTTATAAGAAGGATATTGATGAGTTGAAGAATCTTCTTCAGAAGAAAAAAATCAACCCACCTTCTAGAATGTCTACATAGGCTTCTTCTAAGGATAAGGATAAAGGAAAGGATCACTCTTTTGGGACAAACAAAGTAAAGGGAAAAGCTCTTTGTGCTACTACAAGTCATGATTCAGGGAGATGGTTTCTAGATTCAGGGGCTTCTCATCATATGGCATCTTTGCAGTCTATGTTTTCTACATTTGAGCCTTGCCACATGCCATAGATTTTGATGGGAAATCATACTTACATGGATGTGATTGGGAAAGGATCTATTGCCATTGGGGATAACTCCTTCAATGATGTGTCATGTGTACCCCACTTGACAAACAATCTTCTTTCCATCTATCAAATCACACATGGGGCTACTAGGAAAATTGTGGAGTTCCCAACTGATTCAATTATCATTAGAGACTTGGAGAGTGGAGCTATCATTGTGACTGGGGTGGTTGATCATGCATCTCAATTGTACTCTTTTTCACATTTTGGTCCCATTGATGAGGTTGATTCTTCCCATGTTGATGATTCAGATTTTGAGGAGAACATTGGGCACTTGAACTTGGGGATTCTCACATGTGACCCCATTCTTGAGCCTTGCATTTCATCTCCTTCTCTTGATATCACACTACCTATTGCACCTAATGATGTAGCTAGTGCAACAATTTTTCCTTCTTGTGATTCAATGTAGCAAGATATTTCATGTCTTCCAGCTTCAGTTTCATGGGATGCCTACTTGACGGACATTGTAGGTTTGTTTGCGGAGTCCTACATTGGAGATTTGGGAGACATCACTGATGACATTCATCTTCTCTTTGATGAAGATGATCCTTCAATTGTTGTGAGGCATCACTCTGACCCTCTTGTGCATTCTCTACATGATCAATCTTTAGAGGTTGACGTGATTGTGGATACTTTTGTCTAGCATTTGGAGGAGGTCTCTTTATGCTTTGAGGAGACATGTGAGTCTTTGGATATTGTTCTATATTCTTCTCCACTAGATCTTGGAGTGCCTTTTTTAGCAATGTGGCATAGTTTACCACCTTTGGAGGGGGTAACTTTCAACATCGACATGGGGACACTTGAGCAATTTTTCAAAGATTTTTTTCATCATGAGTATTTTTCCTACATCTTCCTTTTATGATTGGGGAGACTTCATGGATACACCTTTGGTTTTGTTTCTTCCTAAAGGGAGGAATTTGGTTCAATGTTCATGGAATAGTTTCTTCATTCATCATCGAGCTTCTATCATTGGTGTAGATTCCACATTGATGGGGGGCTTCCTATTCTCTCTTCTTCTTCTCTCATATGGCGGGGAATTTTTCCTCACATGGGGTTTTGTCCTTCACATACTTCTATGAGAGTTCTTTGTATATAGTTTTCATCTCTCTTTTGGGGGATTGTTTTCTCCCATAGGGTGTTTCTCTCTTTCCCCGCTTTTTGATAGATTTCATTGCATTAGTTTGCATGAATTTGCATTTGTACATGGGTAGCTAACATGGCCTAGTTGTTGGGACCCATCTTGCATTGCTTAGTTGCATTCTAGACTTAAGTGCATTCCCCTAAGTTGCACTTAAGGGGGGGTGTTGGTATAAATAATTATTCATCATGGATATTATTACAACTTACTCAAGTTTACTTAGGAAATGAATTTCAAAGTAGTTTGGGTATGAGACACTTGGGTGTTTGTGCCACATTGGGATAGTGTGTGTAGGAGAATTTCAACCTTTTGTGGACTTATCTTGTTGTTACATTCCACATTCAGTGGGTGATCCACCTCATGTGGAATATTATATTGTTTCTCGTACCTACCCACACATATTTTCTACCTACCCTTGTTTCTTATTGAGCCACATGTCATGTTTGTGTGCTCACATATCCATATAGCCTTGCCTATATAAGAGGGCTCATATTCATTGTATGAATGCTTGATGATCCAGTTGATCAATATTTTCTCTCAATAGAATACAGTTTATTTCTATCATCTATTTTGTCACTCTATTATATTTTTCATTGAGCCCTTGATCTTGGAAAAATCCAATAGATGTCAAAGGGGGAGAGATACATGATGTGAAAAATAATGTCATATGGGAGAGATTTAGATCAGTTTCAGATTGGACTGCACTCCTCAGGGGGAGTTGCTGGGATTTTTTAGTTTTTCATTGTTATATCTTCCATGAGAAATTTTTGGCATGTCTTGGCACTTAGATGTTTTCTTTTTCACATATAGTGTTGCCATCAATGCCAAAGGGGGAGCTTTTTGGCAATATGAAGGAATTGATTATGTGTTGCGTTGATGGTTTGTCATTGATGCCAACACTAGATGTTATGGTTGGTTGCTGACAGACAGACTTTGGTTACCGGCATAAGATCTAGTATTACCGACAGAAGGGACTATTAGTTGGATACAACCGACATGATTGGATCAATGTAATATGTTTTGTTTAATGTGTTGCATTCTTCTAGAGTATGTTTTGGTCAGTTGGTATTGACTTGGTGATTGGATGCTATCATACACTCTAGGAACCCTATACCAATAAGGGTTTAAGGTTTTACTGGTAGAGATTTTATTGAGAATCTTTAATAGGATGCATAAGTTGTGTTGGTGCGGCTTCTAGATGGAATTCATGATGTTGAAGGTGATTGTGTTTGTTCCTCAACTGATTGGAGACATTTCTTTGGTGTGGTGGACTCAGATTAGGTTTGGTACCTATCCAAGTTATGGACCGGTATCATGTAACATGTTCCCTACATGTTACTGGGATGATTTATGGATTGGTTAATGTTGTTTTGGTCTAAAGCCAACATAGAATATCATTGTAATGTCGTTATATGTAATGATCTTATTGTAATCTCTTAGGTGGCCAACCTAATTGGTTTGGGCCTTAGGGTTTGTATATATTGATGTAAGATCTCATTGTAGATCATGGGATTAGGAGTGATCGTGAAAAAGGAATGTAATGTGTGAATAATGTAATATCATTCAAGCAAATGATTTGGTCGATCATTGTAGATCAAATTAGGTTTATGTAAGAGGTCAAAGGCCTTCATATTGAGCTTAACTAGGATTGTAATCAGTCATGGTAGATGTTGTCATTGGAAGTTCATTCTCCTAGACTATTGTCCAATTATATTGAGGTGGTTATAGCCTCTTTGTAGTCAGTGTGACTCCTTTGTAATCCACAGTACACTCTAGGCAGTGTGCCTTCCTGCATGTGCAGGCCCCTCATTGTATCACATACTTTCTATAGAAGTATTATCTGACTGTGGGTAGGCTTCCCACCCTGGTTTTTCCCTTTACCAAGTTTTCCACATACAAATCATGGCGTTATGTGGTATGGTTGCACTGTGTTAATTCTCTATTTCATTCTTAAGTTTTGTTGCTTACCGGTATCTATTTTTGCTATTCTGATATTCATTGTTTATGTGCTCTAGTTAAAGGTTATTAAGTGGTTTTATTAACATAATCTATTGACAAGTGGTTTTATTAACCAAATTTCATACAGTGTCTTCATAGTTCCTTTCTCCAGTTGTACTCGGTTCAGGGTGTAAACTACAGTGCTTATTACTTCTCTCCAAAATATTTTAGGTACTCTCTTTTCTATCATCAATGTTCTGGCATAATCTACAATTGATTTGTTTCTTCTTTCAGCTATCTCATTTTGCTGTGGTGTTCTCGGTGCAGACACTTGTCTCTTTATACCATGATGATTATAAAATAAGTTAAATTCATCTGAAATGATCTCTTCTCCTCTGTCAGATCTTAGACATTTCAACTGTCTTCCTATTTCTTTTTCAACTCTTGCCTTATACGATTTGAACATTTGAAAGGCTTCTGATTTCTCTTTTAAAAACATAATTGACATCATCCTTGAATAATCATCCACAAATAATATGAAGTATTTATCACCATAATAACTTTGAACTTTCATAGGACCACAAAGATCACTGTGCACAAGATCTAAAATTCCTTTAGAAGTGTAAGACTTACTTGTAAAGCTTTATTTTTTCATATTACCCATCTGGCATCCTCGACATATTGCATTCTTAGGTTTTTCCAAGCTCGGTAGACCTCTTACTCTATGCTTCTTACTTATTTTGATCAGGTTATCAAAATTTACATGACAAAACCTTTTATGCCATAACTAGGTATCTTCTATTTTTGCATATAGACAATTGTTTTGAGTTGAGTCAAGATGAAATGTATTACCTCTTGTTTGAGTCCCGGTAGCAGCCAACTTTCCATGTTTGTCATGAACTTTGACAATTCCTTTCTGAAATTCTATTCGGTATCTTGTATTGTTTAGCTGTGTTACACTCAACAAATTGTATTTCAGACCTTCAACCCAATATATATCATCACATTTAGCATTGTCAAGAAGTGTGATAGAACCTATACCTTTCACCAGACATGGTGCATCATTACCAAATCTTACATAACCTCCATCATAATCTTCTAATTTAACAAACTTGTGTTCATCACCTGTCATGTGATGTGAGCATCCACTATCTATGATCCAAGAATCATTATTATTTATGTGTGATATTAAGGATTTTTCTTCATACCTTTCTTCATCTGATCCATCTTTGATAGCCACATATACAACTTCCTCTGTCTAAGTCCCATCAGATTTATCATCATTGGATTCCTCATCAGCTACTAGGCATGTCTTTCTATCTCTCCTTCTGTAGTCTCGGTGACCTCTGTATTGGTTGTCCTTCTATCTGTCATCTTGATATTCTCTCTTTTCACTAGATTCTTTGTCAGGACAGTTAGAAGCCATATGTCCAATTTTATCACAGTTAAAACATTTTAAAGGTAACTTTCCTTTATACTTACCTTTGCCTCTTGGTAACATTCTGGTCAATAATGCTTCAAACTCTTCCTGCTTTCTTATTTCCTCATATAGTTTGTCTACTTCTTCCATGTTTTTGCGAAATCTCTCACTTGCTCCACTATGATTTCCTTCAGCATACTTATACATTCTATCATTGTAATCATTAGATTCACCAAGATGAAAAGAACTGAATGCACATTCAACTTTGTTTACCGAAGACCCACTGTTATCAAAATTACTTAACTCAAAGCATGTAGCTTACCGATAGTAGCATCAAAAGCGACTGGCATGTGTGGTACAGACCTTAATTCATTAATTGTAGAGACTCGAATGGCATAAGGAGGTAGAAGTGGTCTTAGCAACTTACTTGTTACATCCTTTTCTTCAATAGTTCCTCTTGCTCCTTTGATTTGATTGACAGTTTCCTTTAACCTTGTACTGTATTGGGTTATGTTCTCACCTTCATTCATTCTCATGGATTCAAGTTGTCCTCTTAGACTGTCTACTTTTTCTCTTTGAACATGTTCATCACCACCATACACAGATGTAAGATTATCCCACATATCTTTGGCATCATTACAACCTTCCATATCATTAAACTCTGAGTCGATCAATGCTAATGTTATTTCAATCATTGCTTGAATATGTTCTTTCTTTGCCTTTATTTCTTCCATTGTCATAAGGTAGGTGCTAGGTATAGTGTAATCATTCTCTAGATAATATGTTGCATATTTTCCAATTCCTGATAAGTGCAGCTTCATCCTTTTCTGCCATGTGGAGAAACTTGACTTGTTCAACTTTGGTGGATCCCTTTTATACATCCTCGGATCTTGCCTCAAGTTCCTTTAAACTTTTCTTTCAAAGTTCTAGCTCTGATACCAATTGTTAGTTTGATGAAAGGGGGGGGAGGGGGGGGACATCGAATACACTCAATATTAAAACTCTTAAACAGATTCAACCTCGATAGAACTTACTTGATATGCAACTATGATTGTAAAACATTCAAACTCATAAACTGATAACCTTGAAACATCAAAACACATTTAACACTAGATTTAATGTTGAAACCCAAATAGGGAAAAACTGCTGTGGGATTTCAGACCCACAAAGAAAATATACTCTTCTAGAGTATGCTTAGTTAAAAGCCAATCCTATTAAAGATTACATAAACACATTGCTAGATGTGACCCAGTCAAGGGATTTCCCTCAGATCTATCAGAATCTTGCACTTTGTTAGAAGTGACCTTGTCAAAGGATTTCAAACACTCAATTAGAATGTTGCCTTGCTAGAGGATTTATAAATAAGACTCTTAGGTCCACTCGGTTAAAAGATTTCCTGTCACTTACAAAAATAAATAACAGTAATAAAATATATCTGCAACTTCACATCTAAAATGTTAAAGTAGACTCTATGTGCTCAAAATAAAATTGTTATAAGACTTATCTTCCTTCTTGTTGGGCTTCTCATTTTGTTTTTCAATCAGATCTTCAATCTTCTGTACTCGGTAATCACTTCAGCAGCATCACTATTTTTCTATTTGCCCGCATACTTTGTTCATAAACTTTTCTTTATTTATAAGCAATTTCTAACTACTTAATCTACTTAATCACATTTCCCATGATTAATCTTAGCCATCAGATCTTCAAACTTGACTAGGTTCAATGAATCCTTTGAACTGAAATTTTTTTTATCTTGCCTTGGAACTTGTATTCCTTCCTTGGTACTTGTGCATGGTTAAGACCGTTCAATCTATGTTGTAGATCTAACTCTTGAATTTTCTTTGTCATTGATCCTTAACAAACTTCTTGCACGACATTCCAATCTTCTATAAAACTCCATCTCATTGGCATCCTTCATTTAATAATGTATTTATTCATCCAATGTGTTCTGTTACTACTTGGTTGATGCTCAGTTAATACTAAACTTTACTCGATACACATTTTGTATTTGTCTCGGTTCATAGCTTGGTGTATATCAACTCAGTGACTTGTCTCTCTTCTATAACCGACACCAATAACCTCGAACTTTACCGACTGGATCCTTGCTCAGTAAAATAGAATAGTATCAAACCTTTACTCATTCTATTGCATGAGATCTTTTCTCCTTCTTATTCAGTCTTCGAATACACATATATAGGATATCAAAACAATCAAAATAACATAATCTCATCACTATCTAACTTAGTAATAGTTGCCCATTGAATAACTTATTACTCCCCTTCATTTTCACATTCTTTCTGTGTCACTTACCGACATCTTTATGCTCATCAAAACATACTCTTTAAGATATGGGAGCATCATACTGAATCAAAAAATCAATTGCTTGACATCAGTGACAAAATAATATTATTAAGACAGTAATCATCCTTTATCAATTATATCATCAATCTTCGACAACCTTCTCAATATCCTCATAGCAACAAACCTATTGTAATGCCAACAATCACCCCTTTTGGCATTGATGGCAATACCAACATGATTTATTCCAATTGATTCGAACTGCTGAAATTCTTCTCTTGTTATCCTTGAGCTGTAAACTTTTCCTATAGTCTTCTCCCCCTTTGACAACAATGCCAAAAGTAAAAAAAACTAATCCAGGACTACTTCCCCAGTGAAGTAATTTCCTTGCTGTTAAAACATATACAAATGTATCATCTTAGTCTCAGTTAGAGCATCTTGTCTTCATTCACTGTTTCCTGCACAACTATATAAAACCTCCTAAAGTGTGTAAATCAACATCAACTCACAAATAGTATTCTGTAAAGTCATAGAATTGATGCTTTCACTAAACTCTATCATTGAGTACTAGATAGGGGTAGGACCCCTGACTTGCTTCTGAGATACTCAAAAGTGTCCCTTGGCAATGGCTTTGTCAAGATGTTTGCTATTTGTTCCTTTCAGCGAACATATTCTAGCACAACTTTCTTTTCTTGAGCTTCTTCTCTGAGATAATGATACTTTATAGAAATATGCTTTGTCTTAGAGTGCATTATTGGATTCTTTGAAATGTTAATAGCACTAGTATTATCACAAAATATAGTTACTGGCTCGGTAACTATCTCATTCATACCTTCCAATAGTTGTTTGATCCATGCTATATTGGTGCAATTCAATGCTGTAGCAACATATTCAGCTTCAGTTGTTGACTGTGAAATGCATCCTTGTTTCTTGCTAAGCCAACTCACTAGTCTTTCTCCCAGAAAGAAAGCTCCACCACTTGTGCTTTTCCTATCGTCAATATTTCCTACCCAATCAGCATCAGTGTATACTTTTAAGTCAAAATCATTCCTCTTTTTATATAGTAAGCCATAATCTTCAATGCCTCTCAAGTATCTAAATATTCTCTTGATTGCTATCATATGGGTTTCTTTGGGATCTACAGAAAATCTTGCAGCTATACCTACTACATGTGCTATATCAGGCCTGTTGTGAACTACATATTGCAACTTTCCAATCATAGATTGGTAAAGTGTCTCATGAACAAATGCAAATTCATCATTCTTTGATAGTTTACAATTAGTAGTCATAGGAGTACTTACAGGTTTAGAATCCTCCATTCCAAATTTCTTCAAGATTTCCTTTATATACTTGGATTGAGTAATGAAAATCTCATTTTTCATTTGCAGTATTTGTAAACCTATAAAATACTTTATTTCACCAATTAATGACATCTCAAATTCTTTGCACATTTCATTTCCAAAGTTCTTGCATAAAGAATCATTTCCCAAAAAAATAATATCATCAACAAATATGGCTGAAATCAATATTCCATTATCCTTATCATTCTTCATATACATGTTGTTGTTTTCACTAGTCCTCATAAATCCAATCTTTATTAACTAAGAGTGTAACCTTTCATACCATGCTCTAGGTGCTTGCTTTAGGCCATACAAAGCTTTGTTCAACTTACATACCTGATCTTTATTCTTCTCTTCAATAAATCCTTCAGGCTGTTCAATATAGACTTCTTCTTCTAGTATACCATTCAAAAATGCAAATTTAACATCCATTTGATATACATTGAAATTTTTGTAAGCAGCATATGCCAACAATGTTCTCACTTCCTCAAGTCTTGCTACAAGTGCAAAAGTCTCACCATAGTCTATTCCTTCTTCTTGAGCATAACCTTTGCAAACTAGTCTTGCTTTATTCTGAATGACCTCACCTTTTTGTTGGAAATATGGATGGAGTAACTAAGAGGAGAGGGGTGAATCAGTTACCACAAAAATATATCCACAAGTCCCTTAGATGTCCTAAATGTAAAATGATGAAACTCGGTAAATTAACTTATCATTGTTCATTAAACATTATATTGCATAAGACAAATAACATGAACACAAGTAACACCAGATATAACGTGGAAACCCAATTTTGGGAAAACCACCAATGTAACTAGTTACTGATTTTCACTCTTCTGAAGTGAGCCCTGTTAGGAGCCAACCCTGTTAAAGGTTACAAAACACACTGTTAGGTGTGACCCTGTTAGAGGATTTGATCACCCTGCTAGGAGTGGCCTTGTGAAAGGTCTTAAGAACAATTCAAGCGAATTGTCACCTTGTCAGAGGATTTACAAAATGGTTGTTAGACCAACTCTGTTAAGAGATTTCGGTATCACTGCTACAATGGTTAGAAAGCAACAATGAAGTGATCTGAATTAAATACAACTTATCTTGCTGATACAGATCTCTGTTCTGTGCCAATAGATCCTTACTGATCACATATATCTTTTCTGCACCTCAAGGATATCACTGATCCTTCATCAGAATTCGCACATTTCTGCTCCTTCACGTTTCCATACTTTTCATACTTCACCACACTTCGAAATCGCAACTTGATCTCTCATATATATCATTCAGGTTACCAAGTCGACCCAATTACAAGTTAAAATGAATATTACATAGGTCGGCTACATATACAAGTTTCAATAAATAAATATTGCTTCGGTCGGCTGCATAAACATTCCACTGATGCTCGGTGAACACTGCTGATTCTTCGGTAACCGACTGAACACGGTAAGTACTGTGAACTCGGTAAAGACTGACTTTCTTTCACATATTCTTCGAAGACCGACTGAACTCGATAAAGACTGCGAACTCGGTATAGACTGACTTTCCTTCACATATTCTTTGAAGACTGACTTAACTCGATAAAGACTACGAACTCGGTATAGCATATTGGAGTGCTAGGTAGACTCTGTAACTTGCTTCTCTTACCGTCTGAACTCGGTAGACTCTGTCTAACTGCTTTGCTGAACATTCTGAACTCGGTAGACTGATATGACATTTGTGTAACATCAAAGACAATACACAATTAAGCAATTGTATCCAACAATCTCCCTCTTTGGCATTGATGGCAACACAACATGTCATAGCACAATGAAATTTGAAAACAGGTCTTTTCTTTTATGACAGCAACATGCCAACATAACTTTCCCTTTGGATAGAGAACACTCCTTCTTTCAATAATCTCCCTCTGTGAAGTAACTTCATCTTTGGACGGTAAAACTCTCCCTCTTTATCAAACAACTCTCTCTCTTTATCTTAATGAACTTTCTTTCAAATTTTAGTAGGATATGACAGTAACTCTCCCTCTTTGACAACACATGCCAAAGACAATAAGACTTCATCTGAGTTATAATGTACCTTTTGTACTAATTCATATGCAATATTTTCCTGATTATACTGCATCAACTAGTAGATTTTTCACTTAGGATGAGTTGATGCATCACTAAAACTTTTCTTTAGTGAATTTCAGATAGGGGAGTGACCCCTAACTTACCTCTTAGATACAAGAATGCATCCTTAGCCAATGGTTTTGTGAATATGTCAGCAATTTGTTCCTTTATGTGAATATATTCCAATCTGATCTCCTTGTCCTGCACCAATTCTCGGACAAAATGATATTTTATTGCAATGTGCTTGGTTTTGGGATGCATTACTGGATTCTTGGGCATGTCAATTGCACTTGTATTATCACAGAACATAACAATTGGTTCTTTGATTTCCATTTTCATGCCTGCCAATAGCTGTTTAAACCAAACAACATTTGAACAATTTACTGCTGCAGCAACATATTCTGCCTCTGCTGTAGATTGGGATATACAGTTCTGCTTTTTGCTTGTCCAGGAAACCAATCTCTTTCCTAGAAAGAATGCTCCTCCGCTTGTACTTTTTCTGTCATCAATGTTTCCTGCCCAATCAGCATCAGTAAATACTTTCAAATCAAAATTTCCTCCAAATTTGTACCATAATCCATACTCTTCAGTTCCTTTCAAATATCTCATTATTCTTTTGATTGCCGTCATGTGACTTTCTCTTGGCTTTGCTAAGAATCTTGCAACAATACCAACTGCAAGAGCAATATCTGGCCTAGTATGAACAACATACTGCAGCTTTCCAATCATAGATCTATACAGTGTTTGATCTACTTCTTGTGATTCATCTTCCTTGGTAAGCTTTAATCCAGTACACAAAGGAGTTCCAACTGGTTTACAATCTTCCATACCGAACTTTTTCAGTATCTCTTTGATGTATTTTGATTGTGTAATGTAGATACCATTTTTGTTTTGTTGAATTTGAAGACCAACAAAGAATTTGATCTCACCAAACATAGACATTTCAAATTCTTTATTCATTTGTACTGAAAATTCTTTGCAAAGATCATCATTTCCTGTGAAAATAGTATCATCTACAAATATTTCTGCTAAGACAATTTTGTTATCTGATCCTTCCTTGATATACAAGCTACTGTTATCATTAGTTCTTTGAAATCCAATTTGAATAAGATAGTTATGCAATCTTTCATACCATGCTCTAGGGGCTTGTTTCAGACCATACAATGTTTTATGTAATTTGCAGACCATGTCCTTCTTTTGTGGATCAACAAAACCTTCAGGTTGTTCAATATAAACCTCTTCATCCAATATACCATTAAGAAATGCAAATTTAACATCCATCTGATAAACTTTGAATCCTTTGTAGGCGGCATATGCAAGTAAGGTTCTGACTCCTTCCAATCTTGCAACAGGAGCAAAAGTTTCTCCATAGTCTATTCCTTCTTGTTGAGCATATCCTTTGCATACTAGTCTTGCTTTGTTTCTTGAAACTTTGCCATCTTCATTCAGTTTATTTCTGAATACCCACTTAGTTCCAATGACATTTTTATCCTTAGGTCTGGGTACAAGAGTCCATGTCTTATTTTTCTCTATCTGTTCTATCTCTTCTTTCATAGCCTATGTCCAACTATCATTTCCCAATGCATCTTTGACATTTCTAGGTTCAAAATCAGCAAGTAAACAAGTACTTTTCAACTTACCTCTTGTCATGGTTCCTTCAGATTTGTCTCCAATGATCTGATCTGCTGAGTGATGTCGTCTGACATACTCGGCTAATACAGGTTTCTTGCCTTTAGAATGAATTTGATCATTGTCCTCTTGTTCTTCAACCGGCTGGTCCGGCTCGGTAAATATTGGCTCGGTTTCTTCAGACTCGGTAGACACTGGTTCTGGTTCATCAGACTCGGTAGATACTGGCTCGGTTTGCTCTTTCTGTAACTCGGTTACTGATGACTCGGGAGTAGAAGATTCCTGATTTGCAGATGTATCTGGTATTGTATCAGGTTCAATAGACACAAATCTTCTATAATCTTCTGGTTCTCTTTTGCTTTCTTCTTCAGATCTTTCTGCAAACTCATCAACTTTCACATGTGCACTTTCTATAACTTTATGAGTAGACAAGTTCAAACATCTATATGCTTTACTCTTGCAAGAATATCCGAGGAATATACCTTCATCACCTTTCACATCAAATTTTCCTTTTCTAGATTCTTTCAAAATGTAACATTTACTTCCAAATACTTTTAGGTAACTTACATTAGGTTTGTAGCCATACCATAATTCATAGGGGGTTTTGAATGAGTCCTTCTTCAGCTGTACTCGGTTCAAGGTATGCACAACAGTGCTGATAGCTTCCTTCCAGTATTTGATAGCAATATTCTTTTCAATCATTAAGGTTCTTGTACAATCCATGATAGATCTGTTCCTTCTTTCAGCTATTCCATTTTGCTCAGGAGTTCTAGGGGCTGATACTTGTCTTTTGATTCCTCTTTCAATGCAAAAGTTATTGAATTCATGAGAGATAAATTCACCACCTCTGTCTGACCTTAGACATTTAAGTCTTTTACCTGTTTCTTTTTCTACTCTAGCCAAATACCATTTGAACTTTTCAAATGCTTCTGATTTGTTCCTTAAATACATAACAGTCATCATTCTTGAGTAATCATCAACAAAAAAAATGAAGAACTTTTCTCCAGTATAACTTTCAGTTCCTATGGGTCCACATAAATCAGTATGCACAATTTCTAATATATCTTCAGATTGATAGTTTTTGCTTTTGAAACTAGTCTTTCCCATCTTTCCAATTTGACAATTCTTACATAGACCGACCTCAAGTTTCTTTATATCTGGAATACCTCTTACTTTTCTGAATTTACTTATTTTCACTAGGTTATCAAAATTTACATGACATAACCTTTTGTGCCATAACCAACTTTCTTCAACTTGAGCAATAAAACATGAATTTTCACTTGTTTCAAGTCGGAACAAATTACCTTTTGTTTGAGTGCCTGATGCAATCAACTTTCCTTGATTATTTAACAGTTTGGCCTTTCCATGCGTGAATTCCACCTTGAGTCCACTATTAAGTAGCTGTGCCACACTCATCAAGTTGTGATTGAGACCTTCAACCCAGTAGGCATCATCAAATACAAGTTCTTTGGTTATAGGGATTCTACCTCTTCCTTTTATGTAGCGAGGTTCATTATTACCAAACCTTACACTACCTCCTTCATAGTCTATCAGATGTTCAAACTTGGTTTTATCACCAGTCATATGATGAGAGCAACCACTGTCTATGATCCAAGTATCATTTTTGCTTATATGAGAAATAAGTGCCATCTTATCTTCCTCATCATTATCAGAATCATCTCTTATAGCAATATAAACAATTTCATCTTCACTATTATCAGAATCCTTAGCCATAAAGCATGTTTTCTTACCTTTGAATGATTTGTAGTCCTTTTTGCCATTCCATTTGTGATCTTTCTTCTCATCTTTGCTCTTCTTGTTTGGGCATCTAGCAGCAATATGACCGACTTCATCACATGAAAAACAGATTAGAGGAACTTTGCCTCTGTATTTTCCTCTGCCTTTGGAATATTTCTTTGCTAGAAGAGCTTCAATTATTTCAAGATCGCTGTCTAAACTTGGTTCTGATTCATCTTCACTTTCTGACCGAGATTCCTTTTTCTTTTTGCCTTTCTCCTTGAGTGAAACCTTAGCTTCAAATGCTGATTCCATGTTTTTGGAAGCTGGAACATAATTGTCATAGTTGTCTAACTCAAATGCAGTTAATCTTCCAACTATGGCCTCTAAATTTATCTTGTGATTTGCTTCACATCTTCTTTCCTGAATTGCAGAAACTCTGATTGCATAAATGGGTAGTAATGTTCTGAGAACTTTGCTTATGACTGTTTCCTCTGAGATATCACCTCCAGAAGCTTTGATTGCACTGACACTGGCTTTGACTCTTTCAACATATTTTGCAATATTTTCATCCTCACTCATTTTTAATTGATCAAACTGTCCTCTCAAGCTTTCTGCTTTGGCTCTCCTCACATTGTCATCACCACCATAGATATCTTTCAGCTTGTTCCACATTTCAAATGCAGTTTTGTAATCTTTGACATCATCAAACTCTTCATAGCTTAGGGCAGATGCAATGTCTATCATCATGGTGTTATGAGTCTTCTTTGCAGCAATATCAGCAACAGTTAGTGTACCAGTGGGTGTCACATATTCTGTGTCAAGATGTGTCAATCCTGTATCTCCAATGGAAGCCAAATGGAGTCTCATGAGACCTTGCCATGCTGAAAAGTTATTTCTATTTAGCCTTGGAATTTCCCTCTTGTAAGACATCTTGATCTTTAGCTTAGATCCTTGAAATCCTTCCTATAAGCACCGAAAGCTCTGATACCAATTGTTGGAAATATGGATGGAGTAACTGAGAGGGGAGGGGTGAATCAGTTACCACAAAAATATATCCACAAGTCCCTTAGATGTCTTAAATGTAAACTGATGAAACTCGGTAAATTAACTTATCATTGTTCATTAAACATTAACATGCATAAGACAAATAACATGAAAACAAGTAACACCAGATATAACGTGGAAACCCAATTTTGGGAAAACCACCAATGTAACTAGTTACTGATTTTCACTCTTCTGAAGTGAGCCCTGTTAGGAGTCAACCCTGTTAAAGGTTACAAAACACACTGTTAGGTATGACCCTGTTAGAGGATTTGATCACCCTGCTAGGAGTGGCCTTGTGAAAGGTCTTAAGAACAATTCAACCGAATTGTCACCTTGTCAGAGGATTTACAAAATGGTTGTTAGACCAACTCTGTTAAGAGATTTCGGTATCACTGCTATAATGGTTAGAAAGAAACAATGAAGTGATCTAAATTAAATACAACTTATCTTGCTGATACAGATCTATGTTCTACGCCAATAGATCCTTACTGATCACATATATCTTTTCTGCACCTCAAGGATATCACTGATCCTTCATCAGAATTCGCACATTTCTGCTCCTTCACATTTCCATACTTTTCATACTTCACCACACTTCGAAATCGCAACTTGATCTCTCATATATATCATTCAGGTTACCAAGTCGGCCCAATTACAAGTTAAAATGAATATTACATAGGTCAGCTACATATACAAGTTTCAATAAATAAATATTGCTTCGGTCGGCTGCATAAACATTTCACTGATGCTCGGTGAACACTGCTGATTCTTCGGTAACCGATTGAACTCGGTAAGTACTGCGAACTCGATAAAGACTGACTTTCTTTCACATATTCTTCGAAGACCGACTGAACTCGGTAAAGACTACGAACTTGGTATAGACTGACTTTCCTTCACATATTCTTTGAAGACCGACTTAACTCGGTAAAGACTGCGAACTCGGTATAGCATACTGGAGTGCTAGGTAGACTCTGTAACTTTCTTCTCTTACTGTCTGAACTCGGTAGACTCTGTCTAACTGCTTTGCCGAACATTCTGAACTCGGTAGACTGATATGACATTTGTGTAACATCAAAGACAATACACAATTAAGCAATTGTATCCAACACTTTCTCATTTAGCTTATTTCTGAAAATCTACTTTGTACCAATTACATTTTTCTCTTTTGGTCTTGGGACCAATGTCCATGTTTCATTTTTCTTGATTTGTTCAACCTCTTCTATCATAGCATTCACCCAATCTTCATTGCTTAGTGCCTCTTTTACTATCCTTGATTCAAACTCGGATATCATACATGTGTTCTATCTCAGTTTGTTCCTTGTCATCACTGGAGCATCCTTATCTCCTATAATCTGACTTGATGCATGATTTCTTCTAGCATAGTTTGCTAATATAGGCTCGGTAGGCTCTGTATGATCTTCTTCATCACTCGGTAACTGAGTATTTTCTTTATTTTGTTCATCGGCTTTCTTGGTAAGACTTCTCAGTTGTACATATACAAACTCTTCATAATCTTCTGATTCTTTTGAATTTCCTTCATCATTCCTTTCTGCAAATTCATCAATTTAAACATTTGCACTTTCCACTATTTTGTTAGATGATTTAATCAAACATTTAAATGCTTTACTCCTAGAGGAATAACCAAGAAATGTTCCTTCCTCACTTTTCTGATCAAATTTTCCATTTCTATCATCTTTGTGAACATAACATCTACTTCCAAATATTTTAAAATAATTTATATTTGGTTTCTTGTCATACCAGATTTCATACGGTGTCTTCATAGTTCATTTCTTCAATTATACTTGGTTCAGGATGTAAACTGCATTGCTTATTGCTTCTCTCCAAAATATTTGAGGTACTCTCTTTTCTATCATCATTGTTCTGGCACAATCTACAATTGATCTATTTCTTCTTTCAGCTATCCCATTTTGCTCTGGCCTTCCCGGTGCAGACACTTGTCTCTGATCATTACAAAATAAGTTAAATTCATCTGAAATGAACTCTCCTCCTCTATTAGATCTTAGACATTTCAAGTGTCTTCCTGTTTCTTTTTCAACTCTTGCCTTATACCATTTGAATATTTGAAAAGCTTTTGATTTCTCTGTTAAAAACATAACTAACATCATCCTTGAGTAATCATCCACAAATAATATGAAGTATTTATCACCATAATAAATTTGAACTTTCATAGGACCACAAAGATCAGTGTGCACAAGATGTAAAATTCCTTTAAAAGTGTAAGACTTACTTGTAAAGCTTGATTTTGTCATCTTACCCATATGGCATCCTCAACATATTGCATTCTTAGGTTTTTCCAAGCTCGGTAGACCTCTTACTCGGTGCTTCTTACTTATTTTGATCAGGTTATCAAAATTTATATTACAAAATCTTTTATGCCATAACCATGTATCTTCTATTTTTGCATATAGACAATTGTTTCGAGTTGACTCAACATGAAATGTATTACCTCTTGTTTGAGTCCCGGTAGCAGCCAACTTTCCATGTTTGTCATGAACTTTGACAATTCCTTTTTGAAATTCTATACAGTATCCTATATTGTTTAGTTGTGCTACACTCAAAAAATTGTATTTCAGACCTTCAACCCAATATACATCATCATATTTAGCATTGACAAGAAGTGTGATAGAACCTTTACCTTTCACCAGACATGGTGCATCATTACCAAATCTTACATAACCTCCATCATAATCTTCTAATTTAACAAACTTGTGTTTATCACCTGTCATGTGATGTGAGCATCCACTATCTATGATCCAAGAATCATTATTATTTATGTGTGATATTAAGGATTTTTCTTCATAATTTTCTTCATCTAATCCATCTTTGATAGACACATATACAACTTCTTCTATCTCAGTCCCATTAGATTTATCATCATTGGATTCCTCATCAGCTACTAGGCATGTCTTTCTATCTCTCCTTTTGTAGTCTCGGTGCCCTCTATATTGGTTGTCTTTCTATCTGTCATCTCAATATTCTCTCTTTTCACTAGATTCTTTGTCAGGATAATTAGAAGGCATATGTGCAATTTTATCATAGTTAAAACATTTTAAAGGTAACTTTCCTTTATACTTACCTTTGCCTCTCGATAACCTTTTGGCCAATAATGCTTCAAAGTCTTCTTGCTTTCTGATTTCCTCATATGGTTTGTATACTTCTTCCATGTTTTTGTCAAATCTCTCACTTGCTCCACTATGATTTCCTTCAGCATACTTATACATTCTATCATTATAATCATTTGATTCACCAAGATGAAAAGAACTGAATGAAGATTCAACTTTGTTTACCGAATACCCATTGTTATCAAAATTACTTAACTCAAAAGCATGTAACTTACCGATAGTCACATCCAAAGAGACTGGCATGTTTCGTACAGACCTTAATTCATTAATTGCAGAGACTCGAATGGCATAAGCAGGTAGAAGTGTTCTCAGCAACTTACTTGTTACATCCTTTTCTTCAATAGTTCCTCCTGCTCCTTTGATTTGATTGACAGTTTCCTTTAACCTTGTACTGTATTGGGTTATGTTCTCACCTTCATTCATTCTCATGGATTAAAGTTGTTCTCTTAGACTGTTTACTTTTTCTCTTTGAACATGTTCATCACCACCATACATAGATGTAAGTTTATCCCACATAGCTTTGGATCATTACAACCTCTTACATCATTAAACTCTGAGTCAGTCAATACTGATGTTATTTCAATCATTGCTTGAATATGTTCTTTCTTTGCCTTGATTTCTTCCATTTTCATAGTTTAGGTGCTAGTTACAGTGTAATCATTCTCCAGATAATATGTTGCATATTCTCCAATTCCTAATAAGTGCAGCTTCATCCTTTTCTGCCATGTGGAGAAACTTGACTTGTTCAACTTTGGTGCATCCCTTTTATACATCTTTGGATCTTGCCTCAAGTTCCTTTAAACTTTTCTTTCAGAGTTCTAGCTCTAATACCAATTGTTAGTTTGATGAGAGGGGGGGTGAATCAGATACACTCAATATTCAAACTCTTAAACAAATTCAACCTCGGTAGAACTTACTTGATATGCAACTATGATTGTAAATCATTTCAAACTCATAAACTAATAACCTTGAAACATCAAAACACATTTAACACCAGATTTAACATGGAAACTCAAATAGGGAAAAACCACTATGGGATTTCAGACCCACAAAGAAAATATACTCTTCTAGAGTATGCTTGGTTAAAAGCCAATCATGTTAAAGATTACATAAACACATTGCTAGATGTGACCTAGTCAAGGGGTTTCCCTCAGATCTATCAGAATCTTGCACTTTGTTAAAAGTGACCTTGTCAAAGGATTTGAAACACTCAATTAGAATGTTACCTTACTAGAGGATTTATAAATAAGACTGTTAGGTCCACTCGGTTAAGAAATTTCCTGTCACTTACAAAAATAAATAACAGTAATAAAATATATCTGCAACTTCACATCTAAAATGTTAAAGCAGACTCTATGTGCTCAAAATAAACTTTTCCTAAGACTTATCTTCCTTCTTGCTGGGCTTCTCATTCTTTCCTTCAATCAGATCTTCAATCTTTTGTACTCGATAATCACTTCAGCAACATCACTATTTTTCTATTTACCCGCATACTTTGTTCATCAACTTTTCTTTATTTATAAGCAATTCCTAACTGCTTAATCTCCTTAATCACATTTCCCATGATTAATCTTAGCCATCAGATCTTCAAACTTGACTAGGTTCATTGAATCCTTCGAACTGAAAAATGTTTTATCTTGCCTTGGAACTTGTATTCCTTCCTTGGTACTTGTGCTCGATTAAGACCGTTCAATCTGTGTTGTAGATCTAACTCTTGAATTTTCATTGTCATTGATCCTTAACAAACTTCTTGCATGACATTCCAATCTTCTATAAAACTCCAGCTCATTGGCATCCTTCATTTAATAATGTATTTATTCATCCGATGCTTTCTATTACTGCTCGGTTGACACATGGTTATTATTGTACTGTACTCGGTATACATTCTATATTCATCTTGGTTCATAGCTCTGTGTATATTAACTCGGTGACTTGTCTCTCTTCTATAACCGACACTGATAACCTCAGACTTTACAG
Organism: Cryptomeria japonica; assembly: GCF_030272615.1. Classification (NCBI taxonomy): domain Eukaryota; kingdom Viridiplantae; phylum Streptophyta; class Pinopsida; order Cupressales; family Cupressaceae; genus Cryptomeria; species Cryptomeria japonica. Next base: position 755,286,492 of record NC_081407.1, on the reverse strand, counting down.
ACTGGCTCCTTGCTCGGTAACATAGAATAGTATCAAACCTTTACTCATTCTATTGCATGAGATCTTTTCTCCTTCTTATTCAATCTTTGAATACTCATATATAGGATATCAAAACTATCAAATTAACATAATCTCATCACTGTCTAACTCGGTAATAGTTGCCCATTGAATAACTTATTACTCCCCTTCATTTTCACATTCTTTCTATGTCACTTACCGACATCTTTATACTCATCAAAACATACTCTTTAAGATATGGCAACATCATACTGAATCAGAAAATCTATTGCCTGACATCAATGACAAAATAATATTATTAAGATAGTAATCATCCTTTATCAATTATATCATCAATCTCCAACAACCTTCTCAATATCCTCATACCAACAAACCTATTGTAATGCCAACAGTAACATGGTATGTGTGAATATTGAAGATCATATGAGAAAACCATAGATAAGGTTCAAGGAAGGTTTGAAGGTGATTATCAGAGCTTAACCAGTACTAAATCCAAGATTGGAGATGCTACTTTGAGCAGTACATTATCATTGGATTTAACCATCCAATTGTAGTTAGTGTGACTCCTATTTTGTGATTGAGCAGTGAGCTCTAGGTGGTTGGCCTTTCTACATGTGCAGACCCCATTTGTATACACATACTATCTATAGTAGTATCATCTGACTATGGGTAAGGTTTCCCACCATGGTTTTTCCCCTTACAGGGTTTCCACATTAAAATCTCGGTGTTATGAGCTGTGGATGTTGTTTCTCTTTCTATTTTATGCATTAAGTTTTATTGGTATTGATATTAACTAGTAATCTATCAACCGGGATTAAGCTTGGTTTACCAGTATTAAGTATCATGTTTGATTAAGTTATATTTGGGTTGAAATTAATAGACAATTGATTCACCCTCCCCCCCCCTCTTAGTTGCCTCTCGAGTCCTAACATGCAAAACATGATCAAATTTCATCAACTTCAACAAATATGCCAATAAAAACGTAGAATCGATCCAAGTAGGCATAATATATCCTCCCTAAAAGTTTCCAACCACTTTTCAAACTTCGGAACCATTGGAGGATTAGTTATCCCTTTTTACAACATTTTGCAATGACAAAAAAAGTTGTCAACTCGCACTTTTCAAACTTGGCAACTCCAAGGTATATTCGACCTATTCCAAGGGTTGGTCTAATGTTTCTAGGACTAATATTTATTTTCCTGTTTCATTCCTAGACTCCACTAACCCAGATGGTCATTAATCCATGGTGGCTTATAAAATAAAACCATGACAATGCCTTACATCAATTTGGTCTTATTGACTCATAAACTACCAGCCTATTACAGATGATCATTTTCACCTCAGGGGTGATATTAGTCTCTTTTAGACTTCATTTGTGTCTTTGGGTGCTCCTACACCAGATTTCTTATAGTGGCACTTAACGAGTGTTCCATATTATTCAAATTTGTAGTTTCACAATACTATGAGTTCCTAATCAATTATTGTTACTTGAATTGCTAACTATATTCATAGTGGTGAGAATGGTAGCGGAAATTTTATATTATCTTCTATATGTACACAATCTAACTATATAAAGTATTTCACACCTTTAAAAAGAAGGTTTTCCAAAAAAAAGATAAATAATAATCACTCTAGGCTTGCATGAAAAATCTTTGATTAAAACTAGTTTTTAAGTGTTAAATTTTTACATCTTTTATCTTTTGAGCTCTTGGTGTAATTGTAGATAGTAAATGCTATATAATTTTCTTCATAAGTTAAAGACCCTTGTGAGTTCACCAAGATTGCAATTCCTTCATGGTATATTTTATAGTAGATCCATATTTTGTAAGTTATAGTGATGCATTTACTTCGAATATAGATTATTGTTTTAGTATGGAAAAAGATTTAGTTAATATATGTTCATATTTATAATCTTGGATGAGATTTGAATATTTGATATTTATATCCATTATTTACTTGTAGTTTGGCATTCACAAAGCTTTATTTTTTGTGGAAATACCAGATCAATTGACCACATTTTATTATGTAGCCCATGCAATCGTAAATGTTGTTAAATCACCTTGCTATTTGCAATGTGGATTAGCCTTCTAATTATACTCTCAATCAATGATTATTGCAATCTTATGAGAGGCCCTTCAAAAAAATTAGTAACTAATGAGTTGTATGGATTATTGCACTAGATTATCCAATGCTCTACACAACTCCATAATTTTTTTGTGATCAATTATCAAGACCATGAGCTTAACATAAAATATTTTCTTCATTATTAGGAATTTGTTTGTCACTACACTCAACATGTAATTTAACCCATAATAAATTTTAAGCATTCACATGACCTAAATGATTGCATAGTTATATTCAAGATACATTTAAGTTTCCAACCACTCTTCAACTAAAGTCTTTAATAACATACATTCAAGAGTTGAGTAGAGGGGATAGAGCACACCTATATGTTATTAGGATTTATAGCTTTCTACTTCTCACATGCTTTCAATTACTCTATTTTGATATAAATAAGAGTTTCAAATTCTAGGTATGTTGCTCATGTGAGCCCTATAACAAAATTATCTTCTCATATGCTTTCTAATAAACTAGTAGCTTTTATGTACACTCTAATGCCTTTAAATGAGTAACTATATTATATATTAGTGAATATAAGTTGTGATTTTGTTGCCCTTTTTTAAAGTATTCAAATAATAGTTAGTCTTTTGGTACTTTGTAATTTCTATTGCTTATTGTTATAAACATTACTAAAGAGGATAAAATGAGTACTCAAACAAATAGATTGTGTCTTAATTGCTTAGATTCTTAGAGTTCTTATATTTAGGTTTCCTTTTATCATATTTTAAAGAATGTTAAAGGGGTATGCATTATTTATAGAAGACTTTATCTAACCTAAATAAAGTTTATTGGTGAGGTTTAATTGTTGGTAGGTATACATCTATGATAGTTACATTGGTTGTAAGAGGTTTATTAAAATGGTAAAACTTATATATATGTCATTTTTACTTTGAGGGATAATAATATATTTATATAATTTATTGCATTTATTTTTTAGATTAATTAAATATTTTTTGATAAATATATTGGGTAAGGCATTCAACCTAATTCAATTTAAATTGATGTTTGAAGAATGGTATCAAATAACAGGTTTGCGAAGATTGTTGATAGAATTATTGTTTTGAATTTTTTCAATCCAAGAAATAAATACAAACATTATTGAGGGCATGACAAAAGAAAGTGTTGATATGGTAGGATGTTAAATTGTTCAATGTAAAAGTTTGCCGGGAGGTGATGAAGAGGAATTCCATGGTGATATCAAATGTGGCATTGAGGTATTCTTTTACATATTACTCTTTATTATGGTAATCATGGGAATTTATATTTCTAAACTTATTTCAGCTATTAATAAATATACTTTAGCAATGAAATTTGATCAATGATATTTTACTACTATTACATTTTATAAAAGCATTAAATTTCTCAGGAAAGGTATTGAAAGCATTAAATAATTTAGAAATGGCTCTAGAATACGCTAATTGATATTAGGCATTCAAATATATTTCATTTTTTATTTGTTTTAGTTGCCAGACATTAAAAATATATTGAACAAAATAAAAAGTAATGCAAAAAATGGTATGAAATTTAAGGATGTGAAAATATTTTTCAAATTTATTTATTTGATTTCCCTACTAAGATCATATAAAATTTTGTAATGTTAGTCTCAAGCATGAATTTAGACTTTTTGGTAAAATGGCTTGTGAGTAATTATGTGTTTGAAAAGGTCATAAGTTAAACTTATTTTTTTATTGTTTAAACTTGCAAGGTAGTTAGTATAAGGTGTTGAATTGGGGGTACAATATTGGATATTTGAAATTTTTTTCTACATGAAACTTAAATGGAAAACTCTAAAAAACATTTTTTTGTTTCTTAAAATTTGTGCATTTTTTTGAAAATTAAGAATCTATTGTTTAACAATGAGCACTCAATAGTTTCTAGTTACAATGATTGAAAATTAATGATGGAGGAACAACTCAATTTTTATGGGCTATAGCCTAATTAAAAGATTCAAATCCCATGTTGCCTACTACCTAAGATAATTTTTTGATTAAGAGAAAACAAGTTTTGTGGGCCCTTGAAACCCATTACAACATTAGATCAAAAGATAGCCATTAAACCACATTGAAAAAAGCAAGAGACAACAAACATAGGAAAGACAGTTGACCAGTAAACAAAAAGCTAGCAACAAAAAGACAACAAACAGGAACTACAAGAAAACCAAAAAAAAACAAGGTTAAGTAAAGTTCTTAAGCAGCTTGGTAGCTTCCAACTCTAGTTGATCCATGTTCTCAGTAGTCCGCTTAATTTCCTCAATCTCCTTGCTTTGGTTTTTCTTTTTTCTGGCGCTCACACGAGTTATTCTACCATGACCGGTCTCCTTATCTTCAAGGGTGTCCTCCTTCACCTCAATGGTGTCCCCAGAGGCCTTTTCCCCTTGATCACTATCAATCTTGCTAATAAGAACCTTCATGCTTTCAAAGGTGGCCTTTAAGATCTTATGACTCTACTACACAATCTTTTTGAGCGTATTCTCAACCCCTTCCACCCTTTTTTCAGTAGCCCCAGCTCTGTTTTCCAAGATTTGCAAGCTATTACATTGGGCATTAATGATCTCCTCAACATTACTAATTGCTTTGGTAAGTTCACTTAAACAATCAAGGAGGGAGCTAAATTTACCAGTGCCAATAGCTTCTAAAGTCTCAATTTTGTTGGCTTCCTAGGTTTGTTTAACTTTTATGCTTTTTATTTCCTTCTGAATGGAGAGGAAAACCTTGTTGAAGCTATATGTGCCATTTTTGAAACATAGATCAATATCTAGATAGAGCCATCCTATGCCTTATCTCCCACAGGATCAAAATTTACCTCTAGACCCACATCCTTCAAATCTACACTCTTAGCTTCCTTCATGGAGGTGTCCTCCCTAGAAAGGCCCTTATCTGTAGAACCAGTAAAGAAGGGCAAATTACTCTTAGCTCCCACATCCTCATTTCTTAGAATTTTCCTTTTATGCTTCTAGTTACAGAGGATTTGGACCTCCTTGTTGTTAGTTTTCATATCATCTCCAGTCTCATCTTCCTCCTTGTACCATTTTTAATCATCCTCCCCCTTTTACTTCCTTCTAGCCGACCCTTTACTCCGATCCTCTTGCCCTATTTTTCTTCTTCTCTTTCTTGGCCCAGTGATATGGGGGTCATCCTCAAAATCAACCTCAGTGTCATAACCTTCACCATCATCATCATCTAAGTCATCTAATTCCTCATCTGAGTCAGAAACCTCTGCAATGATCAGTTGAACCATGGTATTCTTGACGCGATTGTACAAAATCACCATAAGACCCTCATGCATAGCACGATTGATTTTGGGATTGGAGATAACGTCCTTTATCCCAACAAGGTAGTTAGTATAAGGTGTTGAATTGGAGGTACAATATTGGATATTTTAAATTTTTCTCTACATGAAACTTAAATGGAAAACTCAAAAAAAAAAAAATTCTTAAAATTTGTGCATTTTAAAAAAAATTAAGAATCTATTGTTTGAGAATGAGAACTCAATAGTTTCCAATTACATTGATTGAAAATTAATGATCGAGCAATCACTCAATTTTTATGGGCTATACCCTAATTAAAAGATTCAAGTCCCATGTTGCCTACTACCTATGATAAGTTTTTGATTAAGGGAAAACAAGTTTTGATGGGCCCTTGAAACCCATTGGGTGGCTGCAAGAAGTTGAGTCCCACTTTTGGGCAAAAAGTGGAAGTGTTTTCTTTGTTTTTCAAATTTTCCAGTTGATTGATGTCAAAATTTGATGCACTTAGGGATTGAATCTCAGAAAACTTATGTAATAGAAAATGTAGTGCGCGGAGTCTACTTTTCAAATATGTAATTTATTTTAATACCCACATGGTAGAAATCTCTTTTTAGTAGGCATGTTTAAAAACCAATTTTTCAAAATGTCTGTTTCAAGACCATACCACACATGTGTACGACCACCCTTTTTTGATGCAAATAAATGAATTTTTGCAAATCCTTCTGGGAAATGATACCTAAGGCACCAAATATTGATGAGAATATTTTTACTTATTTTTTTATTGAATATATTTTTTTAATTAATTTTTAATTGACAATAAAGTATATTTTCAAAACATCGGGTGTACGACCACCATAATTTGATGAAAATTTCATATTTTTCAATTTTTTTTTTAATATTCAAAATAATTGTATGTAGATTGATGCCATATAATTTATTTTTTTTAAATCCTAAAAACCAAAAAGTTATTAAAGTTTTAGTGAACCTTGGTATTTTAGGTTTAGGTTCCACTTTTGATTAATAAATAATACAAAAATAGTAAAAGTAATCTTATCACTATAAAATTTACATTTCTAAAATCAGGACGCTGAAAAATCTAATGGGTTTCCGTTTCATCAAAAAATTCAATCAGAAAGGCCCTCAAATAATTAGGCCAAGGTAGAAATCTAATGTTGTTTTACCTTAGTCATTTTTTTGGAGGTCTAAGCATAGGCTTGGTGAGACCAAGCCTATCCCAAAGTAGAAAACAATGCTAAGGAATGTTTCCCGCCCCTAATTTTAAAAAACGGGTGCCCATTTTTTAAATTCAAAAAATGGGTGCCCATTTCGCTCTATACCATTGAAAGCGAAACGGGCGCTCGTTTTCAAAAACAGGCGCCCATTTTTGAAAAAGATCTATTGGGCCAGAATCTGGCCCACAAGCACAAATCCCAATGATTGAATGATTTTTCAATCATTGGCTGACAAGTACAATCAGCAAAGAGAATGTTTTGATTAATCATTCTTTTTGTTTGTCTTATTGTCGATTTGGTAAGGAGATTGATTTGAATTCAAATTTTTGTGTAGCCATGGGATCAAATCAATGCAGGAAGAGGCAAAGGATGGTTTTGAAAACTGAGGAGATTGCAGCAAATAGGGAGAAGGAGGCAATCCATCAACGAGAGAGAAGATCAATAATGAGACAAGGAGCTTCAAGTTCCACAATCATTTTAGAAGAGGAGAACATCAATGAGACCATAAATGCTAACGAAGGAAACACAATAGAACCATTTAATTCAGGTGCATCTTCTAATTGTAAGGCCTTCCCCAAGCCAAGCTTTGATTAACTTAGCTGACCATGTTCGACCCTATTAATAAATGCTTTATAATTCAATAGAATGGACTGTGTTAGACAGATAGATTGGTGAGAAAAGTAATTGAACCAAGTTATAGAGTTATTGCACCTTGTGGTGTACATTTTGATGTGTCATGAATTTGAAATCCTAAAAGATCCATTGATTGGATAATCTTGATCTAACGTCTGTCAGCTATGTCTGGATTTAGAACTTATATGATTCCATGATTTGGATAACATTGATGAATGTTGATCCTTCATTTATATGCTTTATGATATAGAACTCAATATGATTCTAGAATAGGATAGATTTGAGATGATATATACCACTATTGGATTTGTAGGACTTTACTATGATGATAGAAATAGGATGTATGTGTATGTATGGATTAAAATTATGAGATTATGATTATTGCTTATGAGGATTTATTTAGATATAAGATATATTGATTTGTTCAAATGTAAATTGTATGCAGAGTGTTTGATGTGTATTCTAATTCATGTGTTTTAATATTATATGAGGTTATTTGAAATTACTAATGTGTAATTGAGTTGTGCAGGAAAGATTATCCATGTGACCATGAAAATATTACGGAGAACCAAAACTAGACATATGTGCGTTCGTAAAACCAGGGTTTGTCTATTTGGAGAGACATCACCCCGTTTGTATCGTATTTTATTCGTGAAAGTGATTGTTGCCTTAATGTTAAATTGAATTTGGTTTATTTGTGTAAATCCAACAAGAGACAAGATTTCATGTATAATTTTGTAAAAGTAATTTCTTTGCGTCACTTGACACATGTTTTGATTTATGTTGAGTTTTTAAATTTGTCTCTTGGAGGGAGTTGTTTAACTATAGCTTTTTTTCAATTAAATTAATATGATTCCATATATACCTTGGGTAAAGAATCTTTGGGATGGTCAACTTAGGTTTGACACGAAAATAAACTTTAGAGGGGTTTAAAAAGGATTAAATGGACTCCTAGAGGTAGTTTATTAGGGTTTCCTAAAGCCCATAAGGTATACCTAAGGGTTAGGAGTAATTTTAGGCATGTTTCTACTCCCATGTGACCATTTAGACACCCTAAAAAGTGACTTTTCTAAGTTGTGCGAAAATGGAAATTAGAAGGCTTGAACTAAGTTGTTAACCTTCCTTTTTGAATGAGAGTTCCCTTTCCCATTTTACCTTACTTTCCTTTTCAGTTTTAGAAACTTGAGAGAACTCACACTAGTGTCTTCTTAAGCAAGAAAGAGAGATTTTGGGGGTAATCACCCACTCTCCATTTTTGGAGACAAAAACTTTTGAAAAGAAAAAGATAGATTTGAGATTTAGAGTTTGGCTAAGTGTAGAAAGAAAGACTTGTGGAATTGGGCTGCTCATCCTCAACAAAACTAGCATACCTTTGGGCAGTTTAAGGTTGGTTCTACCTTTCTTGTAACGTTTTCTTATTGCATGTTGTTTTGAAAGAAATGTTGGTGTAAAAGACTTGTTTTCTTGCATGTATTTCTTGGAAATTTATTTGGTGTTTGGTGCTTATGCAATGTATGTGTTTTGGGAGTAATCAAGACCTCCTACTCTTGGGAGAGAGGATGGTCTTGTGGGTGGTAGAAATGACAACCCTCGAGTGACAGGCTCCTGTTTTGAGAGTGATCACAAGGGATTTTATGGGACCCTTGCTACATGGCTTGCTTATGGATTGGGGGTCATAAGGAGGGAAAGGAATAAGGAATATAGGGTTGTTATACTTGATGTATTTGGTTTGACATGAGGTGGCTATATGTTTTTCCATACTTGTAGTCTCCTCAGGGTACTTGGTCCACTACCACCCTTGAAAAGACATCACAACATGTGGTGCAGTGTAGCCTAGGTTGGGATTGTGATTGAGATTATTTTTCACTTGTCTTTTATGTATGTATGTCTGTTACCTGTCTAGGGCTTGGTTCTCTGAGCTCGAGGGTGGCTACTAGTTAGCCTAGGTTGGGAGGTGAGCACTCCATGGTCATATCCTTTGATTATTTGTAGGTTGTTGGAAGGAAAGAATAGGACAAGTGGAAGTTGCTGGAGTAACTTATTGTAGAAAAATTATTTGCATATGTAATTTATTATTTTGGAAAGTCCTCTTTTATTAGGAATGAGAGATTCATTGTAAAGTGACAATAAAGTTCTTGAAATACGTTTTAAAGAGTCGTAATATTTCAGTATGCTAAATTGCAAAAAAGAAATAAGAATTTTTCTAGTTATAGTTTTCTATGGTTGTGGAAAAAAATAACATTGTGTGAATAGGATATTTAGAAAAGCAGAAAATTGTTTATTTCCTTCATGCATTTAAAACAGTATATTAGAAAGGAAATAGAATGGTTGAAGTAGGCTGAAAATAAAAGTATTTAGATCTATACATGGAATTGTAAAAGTTATTTTATCTAGATCTGTTATTTAAATTATTTACAGAAAATGAAACCAAAAATATGATAGCCATCTCTAAGGTTTTATTTAATAAATTATAGATTATCTAGGTGCTGTTAAATTATTAATTTTTGTCATTTAAATAATTGTTGCTAGCTTTATCAAATTTTGTCATTTATTAACTCGCAGAAAATAAAAATCTAAAAAGTTTATTACAAACATCTATAAAGATTTTTTTTTTTTAATTTTCTAGTTTTCTTTTATAGTTGTTGTTCTAACTTTATTAAATTTTTTTATTTACCTCCTGCCTATAGAAAGTAAACCTATATTTAAACAAGCTATCTATTTTATTTAAGTAACTAGAATGTTATTACAAAAACTTAAATACATAAATTTAACCTAGAAGAATTTAACTGATTTGTTAAAATGTTTCAAATTAAAGATATTTCAACATTTATTTGCAAAGAAAATGCCCTAGTTCTGATTTTCAATTAAAATAGATTTATACATAGATAATTAAATTTATTTGCATTTAAATTTGATAAAATGAGTCTCCTTCAAAGGAAAAACATATATATATATATATATATATATATGTATATATATATATATATGTATATATACATATATATATATATATATATACATATATATATATATATATATATATATACATATATATATATATATATATATATATATATTAATGAACATTATCAAATGAAAATAATCGTTTGTAGACAAAAGAAAAAAATTATAAATGGAACAAATTTTTTAAAAAAATAATAATAATAATAAAAAATGCATAGGTGATTTCGGGGGGGGGGGGGGGGGGGCGAACCCCCACTGTGCACACACACAGTGGGCGGTGCCAAGGCACTGCCACTGTGTGGGCACATAGTGTGCGGTGCCTATGGCTCCGCCACTATGTGACCACACAGTGGGCGGAGCCGTAGTGTGAGCACACAGTGGGCAGTGCCGCGTATGGCTTCGCCATTGTGTGAGCATACAGTGGTGGCCGGGGAGGAGCCGCCGCCGCCATCCTTGGACGCCATGACAAGACCCCGCCCCCCTGCACAAAACGAGTTGCAAGAAAATAAAACCCCTAGCCGGGTAGGGCTAGGGTAGAGGGAGAAATGAGAGATAAAAAGAAATAAAATATAAAAGGGCATTAATATATAAATATAATTAGGGTTTCATGGATTCTCTTTGGTTAATGAAAAAATACATATATATATATATATAATATATATATTATTATATAATTATACACACACACACACACACACACAGATATATACATATATATACATATATATATATAAACATAGACGGAGGTAAAATAATACGAGCAATGTTGGGTAATGTGTTAATAATATCGTTTAAGGAAAAAAAAAAAAAATTTAAATTATATATATTAAAGAGTTTTTTAAAAATTTTAATTATGTTATAGTTTAAATAATTGTTAATAATGTTGCCTAAGGGAAAATGGTAGGTCAAATATTTTAACAGGAGATTATTGATAAACATAAGGTTTTTTTTTTTAAAAGGAAAAAATAAAGGATGTTTTTTAGTTTTATTACTAATAAACTTATGGAAGATAATTATTATGAAATTAATTGACTCTCAAGACAATTTATTTTAATTAATGATCAAAATGAATTTTAGACAATAAATACTTATTGGGGATTAAATAATATCTTTGCCAAACATCTGAGGGAGTTTTGATTTATTAAATAAGGCCAAATTTTGAGGAGAAAGTAAAATAATCCTTTTAGTAATCCGCTTTAAGTTTTAAATTGTTCTCCTCTACTTGAGTTAGTGTTTAAGTTAACTCTAAAATAGTTAAGACAAAACTCGCTAGTGTGTTTTAGTGTTGCATATTTAATGTTTTATGTTGTGATTTAAAAAAAAATATTATCCCGTTTGTGCCCAAAAGTTTGGGCATGACATTTTGGTATCAGAGCCAAGTTCATACACTGGTGAACATGGGCTACATTCATAACTTAGTTCGAAACAAACTATGGTTTGAAGTATAACACCTAGGTGGAAAACTTACAAAAATAACAAAGTGAAACATAAGTAAAAATTCTTGCAAATCAATAGATCAACATATAACAATTCAAGGGGTTCCAAGGGGCACTAAAAGCCCTGAAATTTGAACTTATTAGTCATAAATTTTATGGCATAATAAAAAAACCCCAAGGGCTGCGAAACTTTAAATTATTACTTATATGAAGTATTTTCAGTGTTTAAATAACAAAAATTAGATCTTTTGTATGTATGAGGTTACCATTCAATTTGAACCTAAACACAATAATTGCCCTAATCAAATCAAGTACGAGGAGTTAAATTCTACAATGAAATGCATCTGATGGTAACTAAAAGAATGCCATCCATCGAGATATGTTCTTGACATGGCAAGACAAGCAAGATAGTTAGACTTTCGATGAAGGAACCATAAACAAGATAAATAAGACTGAGATAGTTCAAGTTAAGTTTTAAGCTATGTGAAATTATGAGGGTTAAAAAGATCAAGGCCGTCATTGGAGACATAAATGAAGAAGAATTAAAAGGAACTCTTGCAAATCTAGATAGAAGCATTAACCTATCCTAATGACTAGGTACCTTAAGAATGTGGTCATGCTAGAGTTCTTATTAAAAGAATTTGTTAGACAATTTTTGTAGTAATGCAGTGAAGCTAGAGTAGGATAACCCTGAAGATTAGAATTAAAGTGATGATTGGCAATCTCCGTGATCAGAAAACCCTAGTAATACTATAGGTGAGTTTAATAGGGAGAAAGGAGGCATGAACTTCTTGGGTGAAAACATGTATTTATCCGTGGTTATATAATTGGGGAAACAAGCAACTAAAACCTCAACTAGTTACTTTATGGGAAGATAATCTTGAAGAAAGTAAATAATGAAAGAGAGAGTAGAGTTGATGTGATAATCGTACAAAAACCCCCATTGAAGCACAAGGAGTGTAAAAGTATTAGGATCATATAATCTAGAAATGTGTAACTAGTTTTTGTTCAGAAACTAAGAAGAAAAGTGCAACCCAATCATGGTTGCCGCTAGGTTCAAGACAGTATGTAACACAAATTATCTACTAGGCACAACCAAAGTAGGTTTGTAAATTGATGGCACTCAAGTGTGGAAATATGCAAAAACATTAAGGATGGATGAAACAATGTGCAGATGGAAATGGCTTAGGGAAAAATAGTATAACAGTAATATAATACCAAAGCTTTAATGAGAATTAGTTGGTAGTATAAAATATTTTATGAGAACATAGATAAGGAGCCGAATTATGTGGTTAGCCAAGGGAGAACGTGGAAAATTATGGGTCTTAAGACATTGGTAGTTATTGGACACCCTTAAGTTATACCGTAATTAGGTAACAAAATATTATAACGATAAGGTGTTTATTTTTTGTGGATTGAAGGAAATCATAAGTGTGATATGTCGGAAATGGCTAGTTAGTAAATATAAATAGGTAATATGGAATGAGACAACTTCCCTCTTTACTAAATTTTAATTAAAAGGATGGGTGTTGGTCATTTTTCAAGTGCACACCCCCTTGATTTCATAGTTGCATAAGTGAAGTAGGAGAGAATAAGTCCACTCTCCGAGTTGCTTGAAATATGTCTTGAAATGTGTGGGCAGAAATGGTTATCAACCATTATCAATCTTACTTGACAATAATTCCACCCCAAATGGCTGTTAACCTTAAGTGTGAGTAATTTGACAACAAGCTCCTACCTAATGAAGGCAAGTGAATGTTAGAGGTAAAAGTATAAGGAGCTAGCTTTAGGTGCTAAGAAAACAAATGATGTCCCTAGTAAAAATTATATGATTACATTATTCAAATCCTAAGAGATTCTAAGTAAACAAGTGTCAATTTTGTACCGAACTATTAACCGTGTGTGTAAGACATGAAAGTGTCGATACTTCAGCTACCACGTAACATTGAATCAAGGTTTGGCATATTAAGATAATTAATAGAAGCCATAATAAATTAAGTTATTAAGGATGTATTAACATGATGGAGGAAATTGGATATTTATTAAATAATTGATATTGAACCAAGTAACTATATAGATGTCTATTTAGTAGAAGATGACCTAATTAAGTACTATTAAACGCAACTATAATGAAAGAGACTTTTGAGTGAAATTATTATTACCCTTATTAAATTTATTCTATCCACTTGATAATAGGAGTTATCATATTTGTTATGTTAGTAATTTTCTTAATCCTATCGCCTAGGAGTTTTATTGAAACCTAAGGTTTCGTTGGATCAACTTGTTAAGCTTTAACCTCTAATTAAGCATAGATTGCATATAATCAAGTGTTCAAAAAGTTTAGTGCAAGAGGAATGGATGGAGAATGGTAGAGTTAGTGCAAGCACCTATTAGAATATAGTTAAGGATGTTAATAACCCTGAATAGATAGTGGATTATATCGGAAAGTGTTGCTTGAAATAGTAAGAAGTTGAAGGTTAAAATGGAACATGATTTATAAAAACGAATGCGATATCTTGTGTATAAGAATTTATTTCATAAATCAATAAAGGATTATAAAGAATCTAAAATCTCAAGAGTCTAATAATCACTTCCTAACACACTCAGGACGTGTGATCTTGGGTGATGTGCTGCAGTTACTGCCTATAGCATGGCTAGAATGGTCATCTTGTTTCGAGTTTTATTCGACATTAAATTTGATTTTCTTTGAAAAGTATATTGTGACATTGGGGCTAGAACTTTCCTGTTATTATATTTTTTTATGAAGAGAGGACCACTAAATTTATGTTTCTTTTTATATGAACTATGGCACTTGCCATGTTTCTAGTTTTAATATTTTTTTTTAATTGCCGGCATTTTTCTTCTTTTTATTGGACTTAGCAGAAGTAACTTGTATTTTGATCTTGTAAAGTGTCAAAGTGGTCATTTTGATGGTTGATATAACTAGCCCTAGTGATGTGATCTGTGTAAATGTCTATCATGTTCGTTGAACCACTGATAGTGTGTCAAGGGAGAATACCACAAGGAGTGAAATTAGGCACAATAATTAACAAAGTATATATTTTATGAAATCAAGATAAAGGAAGGAATATCCTCCTAAGTAAAATTAATTGTGAGTAATCTGAAAGAGAAAAATTTATAACAATAGTGTGACCTAGACCTAATGAATTGTGAAAGTAATGATTGTTGAATGGTAAATTTGGCATGTGTAGGGAGATGATTTTGTGGATGATATCTAAAATAAGTATTAATAATCTCCATCACTTCCTTAGAATGGGATTGTTATGTACCTTAATGTATGGGAATTGCTAATAATGCACCCTATGAAACTTAAACCTTGGAGCCTCATAAAAACATTTTAAACCCTAGTGGTAGAAAACTACCCTATATAAGGGAGGAATTGAAGAACCTAAATTTGATTTTGCCTTGTCACCTAAGAAAGTTGGAAGAAATTATGCACCTAGGATAGTTTAGCAAATAGTTTATTAACACCCTAATGAGGTGCCTAGTTGTAGAGTAAGTAGATTCATTGTGGATAAGTGTGATGTCAATTTTATTAAGTAACATGCTTGGACAAGAACACATAGGATAAACATGCTTTTAATCAAATTCTAAACAATGTAGGACTCCTAGAAATTCAATATGTGTAACCTTGATTATGGAAGTTGATGTGTGTTATTGATATAGTTTGGATGGCACATTAATGTAAGTTGTTGGAAGACAAAATTTTGTAAACACCTACCTGAGATTTAAGGGAAATGTAATAAAAATACTAAGAATTTAACCTTGTGCAAATAGTAAGTTAATTACAAAAATAAGTTCATTTTGGTATTTCAACCTTCTAGTAGGCAAGATAAGATTTTGAGTAACTCTTTGAAATTGTGGGAAATCTTATGTCCCAACTTCATAATTCTACTCATGTAACTTCCAGGAGTAAGTCGAACTCTATGGGAGGAGGATGTAAGGCCTTCCCCAAACCAAGCTTCGATTAACTTAGTTGACCATGTTTGACCATATTAATAAATGCTTTATAATTCAATAGAATGGACTCTGTTAGACAGATAGATTGGTGAGAAAAGTAATTGAACCAAGTTATAGAATTATTGCACCTTGTGGTGTACATTTTGATGTGTTATGAATTTCAAATCCTAAAAGATCCATTGATTGGATAATCTTGATCTAACGTATGTCAGCTATGTCTGGATTTAGAACTTATATGATTCCATGATTTGGATAACATTGATGAATGTTGATGCTTCATTTATATGCTTTATGATATAGAACTCAATATGATTCTAGAATAGGATAAATTTGAGATTATATATGCCACTATTGGATTTCCAGGACTTTACTATGATGATAGAAATAGGATGTATGTGTATGTATGGATCAAAATTATGAGATTATGATGATTTCTTATGAGGATTTATTTGGATATAAGATATATTGATTTGTTCAAATGTAAATTGTATGCAGAGTGTTTGATGTGTATTCTAATTCATGTGTTTTAATATTATATGAGGTTATTTGAAATTACTAATGTGTAATTGAGTTGTGTAGGAAAGATTATCCATGTGACCATGGAAATATTATGGAGAACCAAACCTAGACCTATGTGTGTTCGTAAAACCAGGGTTTGTTTATTTGGAGAGACAACACCCCGTTTGTATCGTATTTTATTCATGAAAGTGATTGTTGCCTTAATGTTAAATTGAATTTTGTTTATTTGTGTAAATCCAACAAGAGACAAGATTTCATGTATAATTTTGTAAAAGTATTTTCTTTGTGTCACTTGACACATGTTTTGATTTATGTTGAGTTTTTAAATTTGTCTCTTGGAGGGAGTAGTTTAACTCTAGCTTTTTTTCAATTAATTTAATATGATTCCATATATGCCTTGGGTAAAGAATCTTTGGGTTGGTCAACTTAGGTTTGACATGAAAATAAATTTTAGAGGGGTTTAAAAAGGGTTAAATGGACTCCTAGGGGTAGTTTATTAGGGTTTCCTAAAGCCCATTAGGTATACCTAAGGGTTAGGAGTAATTTTAGGCATGTTTCTACTCCCATGTGACCATTTAGACACCCTAAAAAGTGACTTTTCTAAGTTGTGTGAAAATGGAAATTAGAAGGCTTGAACTAAGTTGTTAACCTTCCTTTTTGAATGAGAGTTCCCTTTCCCATTTTACCTTACTTTCCTTTTCAGTTTTAGAAACTTGAGAGAACTCACACTAGTGTCTTCTTAAGCAAGAAAGAGAGATTTTGGGGGTAGTCACCCACTCTCCATTTTTGGAGACAAAAAATTTTGAAAAGAAAAAGATAGATTTGAGATTTAGAATTTGGCTAAGATAGATTTGAGATTTAGAATTTGGCTAAGTGTAGAAAGAAAGACTTGTGGAATTGGGCTGCTCATCCTCAACAAAACTAGCATACCTTTGGGCAGTTTAAGGTTGGTTCTACCTTTCTTGTAACGTTTTCTTATTGCATGTTGTTTTGAAAGAAATGTTGGTGTAAAAGACTTGTTTTCTTGCATGTATTTCTTGGAAATTTATTTGGTGTTTGGTGCTTATGCAATGTATGTGTTTTGGGAGTAATCAAGACCTCCTACTCTTGGGAGAGAGGATGGTCTTGTGGGTGGTAGAAATGACAATCCTCGAGTGACAGGCTCCTGTTTTGAGAGTGATCACAAGGGATTTTATGGGACCCTTGCTACATGGCTTGCTTATGGATTGGGGGTCATAAGGAGGGAAATAAGGCATGAATTCCTTGGGGGGCATAAGGAATATAGGGTTGTTATACTTGATGTATTTGGTTAGACATGAGGTGGCTATATGTTTTTCCATACTTGCAGTCTCCTCAGTGTACTTGGTCCACTACCACCCTTGAAAAGACATCACAACATGTGGTGCAGTGTAGCCTAGGTTGGGATTGTGTTTGAGATTATTTTTCCCTTGTCTTTTATGTATGTATGTGTGTTACTTGTCTAGGGCTTGGTTCTCTGAGCTCGAGGGTGGCTACTAGTTAGCTTAGGTTGGGAGGTGAGCACTCCATGGTCATATCCTTTGATTATTTGTAGGTTGTTCGAAGGAAAGAATAGGACAAGTGGAAGTTGCTAGAGTAACTTGTTGTAGAAAAATTATTTAGATATGTAATTTATTATTTTGGAAAGTCCTCTTTTATTAGGAATGAGAGATTCATTGTAAAGTGACAATAAAGTTCTTGAAATACGTTTTAAAGAGTCGTAATATTTCAGTACGCTAAATTCTAGAAAAGAAATAAGAATTTTTCTAGTTATAGTTTTCTATGGTTGTGGAAAAAAATAACATTGTGTGAATAGGATATTTAGAAAAGACAGAAAATTGTTTATTTCCTTCATGCATTTAAAACAGTATATTAGAAAGGAAATAGAATGGTTGAAGTAGGCTGAAAATAAAAGTATTTAGATCTATACATGGAATTGTAAAAGTTATTTTATCTAGATCTATTATTTAAATTATTTGCAGAAAATGAAACCAAAAATATGATAGCCATCTCTAAGGTTTTATTTAATAAATTATAGATTATCTAGGTGCTATTAAATTATTAATTTTTGTCATTTAAATAATTGTTGCTAGCTTTATCAAATTTTGACATTTATTAACTCGCAGAAAATAAAAATCTAAAAAGTTTATTACAAACATCTATAAAGATTTTTTTTTTTTAATTTTCTAGTTTTCTTTTATAGTTGTTGTTCTAACTTTATTAAATTTTTTTATTTACCTCCTGCCTATAGAAAGTAAACCTATATTTAAGCAAGCTATCTATTTTATTTAAGTAACTAGAATGTTATTACAAAAAATTAAATACATAAATTTAACCTAGAAGAATTTAACTGATTTGTTAAAATGTTTCAAATTAAAGATATTTCAACATTTATTTGCAAAGAAAATGCCCTAGATATGATTTTCAATTAAAATAGATTTATACATAGATAATTAAATTTATTTGCATTTAAATTTGATAAAATGAGTCTCCTTCAAAGAAAAAACATTTATATATATATATATATATATATATATATATATATATATATATATATTAATGAACATTATCAAATGAAAATAATTATTTTTAGACAAAAGCAAAAAAATACTAAACGGAACAAATTTCAAAAATAATAATAATAATAATAATAATAAATGCATAGGGGATTTCGGGGGGTGGGGGCGAACCCCCACTGTGCGCACACACAATGGGTGGTGCGAAGGCACCACCACTATGTGGGCACACAGTGGGTGCCACCTACGGCTCTGCCACTATATGACCACATAGTGGGTGGCGTCGCCTACGTCTCCGTCACTGTGTGAGCACACAGTGGGTGGTGCCTATGGCTCTGCCACTATGTGAGCATATAGTGGTGGCTGGGGAGGAGCCATCACCACCATCCTTGGATGCCATGACAAGACCCTTCCTCCCTGCACAAAATGAGTTGCAAGAATATAAAAACCCTAGCTGGGTAGGGCTAGGGTAGAGGGAGAAATGAGAGATGAAAAGATATAAAATATAATAGGGCATTAATATATAAATATAATTAGGTTTTCATGGATTCTCTTTGGTTAATGAAATACACACACACACACACACACACACACACACACACACACACACACACACACACACACACACACACACATATATATATAAACATAGATGGAGCTAAAATAATACGAGCAATGTTGGGTAATGTGTTAATAATATCGTTTAAGGAAAAATATATATATAGTTTAAATTATATATATTAAAGAGTTTTTAAAAAAATTTAATGATGTTATAGTTTAAATAATTGTTAATAATGTTGCCTAAGGGCAAATGGTAGGTCAAATATTTTATTAGGAGATTATTGATAAACATAAGGGTTTTTTTTAAGAAAGGAAAAAAAAAAGGATGTTTTTTAGATTTTATTACTAATAAACTTATGGAAGATAATTATTATGAAATTAATTGACTCTCAAGACAATTTATTTTAATTAATGATCAAAATGAATTTTAGACAATAAATACTTATTGGGGATTAAATAATATCTTTCCCAAACATCTTATGGAGTTCTGATTTATTAAATAAGGCCAAATTTTGAGGAGAAAGTAAAATAATCCTTTTAGTAATCCACTTTAAGTTTTAAATTGTTCTCCTCTACTTGAGTTAGTGTTTAAGTTAACTTTAAAATAGTTAAGACAAAACTTGCTAGTGTGTTTTAATGTTGCATATTTAATGTTTTATGTTGTGATTTAAAAAAAAAATTATCTCGTTTGTGCCCAAAAGTTTGGGCATGACACTAATCCATTATTGGATACATGTATGTCTTCAGAGCCCTATGTTTTTTCTCATGAAGAAATTGGTGATTTAGTAGAAGCAGGTTACTTATTAAATGAAATTGTAATTGAAAATCAAACCCCAAATGAAATTAGAAGTCAAGTTGAAAGTGAAATTGAAATCCAGATTGAAACCCCAAATAAAACTAGATCTCAACTTGAAACTGAAATTGAAACCAAATTTTAAACTCCAAATGAAATTGAAAATCCACCTGCACCTAAAACCAATAATGTGTATGTAGACATGGAAACACCAATTGAAAATGAAACATGTTTGAATGATAATCAAATGAATGAAAATTTTGAAATTAAAAGTGATGTACGAGACAACTTTCCTGGCTTGGTTTCATGGAGACAAATTAGGACACATGCAAATAGATTGTTTAGGCATTTTTTTTATAATAAGAAATTTGGGTTTCAATGTCAATTAATGGTACAACTAATTAAAATGACTAAAATGTGAAAAGTGATGAAGAAGTTAGGCTTTTATGTCAAACCCAAGAAGAAGGAGGAGTGTTTAAAACAAGTTGTATCGACTATTGCTAGCACCTTTGATACAACTGGAAAGAAAAGTCATTCTAAAGATAAAAATGCAACACGATGGGCAATAACAATAGCTTTAGTAAGCTAAACAACTTCTAATAAAAGAATGATGAGTAACATAAGTGGATATCTTAATATTCATCGCAAAACTTTGTAAAGAGCTGTAAAAAGAAGAGTTAATTTTGAAAGTGATCCAGCAAACAAATTGTGGACTTTTAGTGGTAGACTACCAAGGTCTGATATGAAACTTACTGGTGAAGTCAAAAATTTGATCGAAAAATTATGGCACGATAATACAAGAGTATCACCTAATGTTAGAGATGTTCTTAAATTAAGAGTTGAGTCAAAAATTTGTGATCCACATCAAAAACACCTATTGGACATGACTCAAACTGAATTGTATAAAAAAATTTTGGATGATAAGGTGTTGAATATTAGCATTTGTCAAAGGTCTTTTGAAAAGTGTAAACCTTGGTATGTTCGAATTAACAAGGAAAGAGTCACATGTTGTTGCAAAACTCATGTTCAATTTCACTACCATTATGATGTATTTCGATATATACGTGTTACCATGCATAGTAATGGAATGTTCCAAGAATGTGGTATAAATATACCACCTAAAACTATAAAGGAGTTTATTTCAAGTTTGTTTTGCAACCCACTAAATGAACAAAATTTTCTTTTCAATGCATGTGTTTCTTGTGTATGTGATATATGTGGCAATCTTGCATTGTTGGATGAATGTTTGCATGAAAATATTTCAAATGATTTTGGACAACAATTAATTGATATTAAAAGATTTAAAACTATTGAGTATCCACTGAAGGATGGAAAGGTTGGAAAATGATGCGATCTAATCACTGAAAAAGTTAGTGTTCATGCATTTATGAATGAATTCAAGAGTAACATCATACCTAAATATGTTAAACACACTCAAAATGCTAGATGGCTCGATGGTCAGTTTCAAATATGTAAGGATACATTTCTTGTTGGTAGTATACTTTCAGCTGTTGAATTTGTAGAGAACTACATGCTTGCACCACAAGATGAGGTACAATCACAATACTACAATTCAGTGCAGGTATCATTTTTTGTCGATATTGTCTATAGGCATGCACCAAATAGTACACAAGAGGATCGCAAAAATTTGAGAGAGTACCATTTCTATATGAGTGATAATAAATTACACTCATCTGAGTTTGTCCAGTTTTGGTTCAAGACCATTTTTCAGAATTTGAGGGAGAGAGAAATTCAGATGACACAACATCTAATATGGTCTGATAATTGCACAGGGCAATTCAAGAATGCTAGAATGTTTTATTGGTTGAGTTGGATTCATAAGAAAACTAATATCAAACACATTTGGAGTTTTTTTTAGGCTAGACATGAGAAAGGAGAACATGACAGTGTCGGTGCATGTGTTAAGAGAGCCCTTTGCAGAGAGCAACTCAAATTCGAGGAAAAGGCCAAATTTAAAAATGCAAGTGCAATTGTGAATTGGTGTAGTACAAATTTATCCATAGGATCAAGTCAGAACTCTACAATTAGATGTTTCTTCTAGCTAGTTAAAGAGGAGAATATCCTTCCAAGATATGATTGTGATACAATAAATGGGTCAGCTAGATGGCATTCATTTAAGAGTTCTAATTCTAACACTTGGACTATATGGACTAGAAAGCTTGCATGTTTTTGTCAATTTTGTGTTGCAAGTGAATGGGAAGAGTGCGAGAATATAGAATGGGCCGAAGAATGGCAACACAAATCCTTAACACCTATTGAGACACAATATGAAGATGTTAGAAGAAATGAAGACCTCGATCATGCATTTGCATCAAAAGATTATGATAGTGTTTCAGACCTCATACAACCTGGTAATTTAATTCAATTTATTGTTTATAACTTTAAATTATATATTTTTATGTATTGTCATATAATCTATGACTACATATTTGAATTATAAATTCTAACAAGTTTTATTTCTACACATTGTACTTAAATTTGTTTTATAGGACATGTGTATGTTGTTCTTGCACCTGAGGATAATGATGAGCAGGTTGAGTATTGGCTAGCTAGATGTGTAGAACCTAAGAAAAAGTTGATATGTGATCAAGTAGATGATGATGATGGTTTTCAGTATCCAGTTGGGTCTGTTGTGGTGGTTGGTACATGGCTATGCAAATACTTAACAAGAAGGAATGGCTTACCAACTTATGAAGACTACCAATCAGAAAAGAAGATTATACACTATTCTCATTTGGTGGTGGAAACAAACATCAAATTAGAAAGATACAAAGGTAGACCTGCTAATAAGGTATTGTGGACACTTTTAGTAGAAGAGTATGAGGCAATCACAGACACATTGCAGAAGAGAGAGGATGCAGATGGTGCATTAGGTTGAATCAAATTTATATGCATGTAAGTTTGTGTTACTTGTGTGAACTCTTTTATATTTAATCATGATAATTGTTTTTCTTTGTCCCTTTAACATTGTATTTGTCTACATTTGATACAATTTTGGTTTCATAAACAACATTGTATTAGTTATCTTCTTCTTAATGTTATTTTGTGCACATTGTAATTGTGTTACAATTGAAGTCTAATTTTTTATGATATATTTATTTTATCGTAATCTCTTCATAGATTAATTGTAAGTTCAAAGATAGAATTATGTCTTAAATATGACTTGACTCTATATTTATCATTGTATGACAAATATATATTTATAGTGTACTTTTTTATTTTAGTACCATGAAGTCCATGCTTTTCATACCACTACTATCCACACTAATAAACCATCAATACACTAGTAAAGTAGTGTGGTCAACTTAAGAGGAAAGTTGATACTATGTTTGTAGCTTCCTAATAATTTGGTTAGCCTTAGTTGCATCAATCTATTGGATTCCTCTATGAGATTCATTTATAATTAATAATCCTTTTATATAATCATGATAATCATGATTCCTCTATGAGATTCATTTATAATTAATAAGTTGATACTTGTGTGAACTCTTTTAAATATTTAATCATGATAATTGTTTTTCTTTGTCCCTTTAACATTGAATTTGCCTACATTTGATACAATTTTGGTTTCATAAACAATATTGTATTAGTTATCTTATTCTTAATTTTATTTTGTGCACATTGAATTATAAACTATTGCACTATAAGATGATCAATCACAATGTTAATATATAAAGTCATAAATAGATCACATAACAAGTCATAAATAAAAAGTCCTATATACAATCACATAACAATTCCTGATGACATAATAACAAGTCTTGAAATAATAATTTAATAAGGAAATGACATTAAAACAAGTCCAAATAACATAATAATAAAATAATGTATCACATATATAATCACTAGAGTGCGCCAAATCACATAACACGACCTGATATCATAATAGTAAGGAAATGACATAATAAAAAGTCCTATATAATCACATAACACATAACAACAAGTCCTATATATAATCACATAATAACAAGTCCCGGGATAACATAACAAGTGTCATCATAAAAAGTCCACAATACAATAACATGACATGATCTAAAATATACAATCTAAGAACTCGAGTGCACCTCATCTGCAGTCCTCTTCACTCCATGTGAAGGTGGCTGAGATGAATCATCCTGTTGCATGTGATCCTGAGATGCACCATCCTATTTCTGTGCAATATCAGTGTCTCCACCCTCTTGTGCAGTATCAGTGACTTCACCCTCCTATGCAGTATCAGTGTTTGCACCCTCCTGTACATTATTAAAAGATTTTACATGAGAAGAAGATTTAACA
The DNA here is from genome assembly GCF_030272615.1 of Cryptomeria japonica. Classification (NCBI taxonomy): domain Eukaryota; kingdom Viridiplantae; phylum Streptophyta; class Pinopsida; order Cupressales; family Cupressaceae; genus Cryptomeria; species Cryptomeria japonica. The sequence goes on along the minus strand of NC_081407.1, from coordinate 755,262,157 downwards.
TGAGAAGAAGTTACTTGCATAATTCACTTATAAAGTAATTAAATACTAAAAAATTTAAAATAAATTACCATATGGCCGTGCTTTACAATGCCCTCACTGGTACGTGGAGGTCCACTATCATGAACAAGAAAAGTGGTCATAGCCAAGTCCTGCAAAAGAAAACATTGTACATCAATTTTGATAATCCCTATAAAATCCAAGTACACAATATAAACAAATTAGAAATTATTTTTGTAATCATCGTGCCTCAAATGATAATGTCGATGGTTGCATCTGGCTCAACCCCATAGCCGTACCAATATTGGTAGTGGTGTGGACCTGAACAACATATATAAAGCATGAATCAAACTTGTATATATACATAAATTATAAAGTATATATATATAGACTACAAGATTATCACATAAAAGCATACATGTGATGCAGGCAAAGTAACTGATGGTCGAAGGCATACATGTGATACGCCATCAAACAATCCAGAAGCCTACAATTGCAAAAAGTAATGAACATGAATCAAAGTTGTACTTAAATTAGTAAGCATGTAAACACTTCAAATTAGTGGATGAAAAACATACTAGTGGTATATGAGGCTGAGCCTCAGTAGTCCATGGGTCACGTGAAGAACTACCCACCTCAGTGCTACATGAAGCACCCTACAAAATTGAAAAAACATATCATATGTAAATCATCACATTAAAAAATTTATTGTTTATTTTAAATGTACATATCAATACAATGTATCTAGATGAAAGTGCATACCGTAAATGGGGCACCAACATCTCTAGGTATTGAGGTAAGATATTGTCGGTTCCTCAATGATGTGGTATGATCCATCCCCTGTTTAGAAAAAATTGACTCATGTTATGGTTCATATGTGTATATATAAGGAATTTAATATTGCATTGTAAATTATACAAATAAATTTGTACCTTTGTAGGTTGATCATCATCTACCCATAGGAGATCAACATATGAAGAGATGGCATCAACATGTGCAGCCTCCTCAGCATCATCATAACCACCATGGGCAGCATCAGCATCATCAAAATCACCATCTCCTCCAGGGGCAGCCTCACTCTGTGGACCCCTACATACATCCCCATAGCTTGTGCAAACATGTGCTAAGTAGGGGGCAGCCCTCACCTCCCGCAACTGTTGTACCAAATTGCTTAACAGGGCACTCAATGAACCTAGAGCAGAATCCACTGCTCGATAATGGGCAGGTGCTGGAACAACTGGTGATGGAAGAGGAACCAATGGATCATTGCACACACAGTTTCTAACCCTGTCGCTCAATTTTTCTCTTGGCCTATCTTGGGGCATGCCTCTCCCAACCCCGTGAAATGATCTAATATCAAAGTAATTCGGCTTTTTTCCCAATTCAAATTCTGCTCATAATTTCTTCAAAAAATACATCAGGACCTCATGATTGGAGTGTGGTGGATGGTCAAAGACCATCCACCATTGCTACCAAAAGTGGCTAGCAATGCTCGGGTGCCTACACCATCGAATAGAGATATGTGGCTTCTTCAAATCTATCTCTTCACCCATCCTAGGGTTCACAAAATATTTTTTCAAATCTATTTTTTTTATTTTTAAGTCATTAACTTGTTTGTATGTGAGGCCATCAGCATAAAATGCACGCAATCCCTCATGCCAACTACGATACCTATCTAGCTCGCTATCTAACGCCTGCACAGACTGTACAATGCCTTGCATACTATCTGCAAGGCGTAACAACTGAGGAGGTGGATGAGGCTCGGGCCTAATAATATGAATATCTCTAATCAAAGCATCAATATTTGTCCTAATTGTTTGTCTCAATTGATCGGGTGGAGGTGGAGGTGGAGGTGGAGGTGGTACTAGACCTAATAGCTCATCTATCTCAAACTCATCCATCATGTGAAAATAATCTGCATATATATACAAACATGAAAATTTACAATTACAATTACAAACATGAAAATTTACAATTACTTGAACTATTTAATTTACATTTCACCTTCCAAAAAAACTTATAATTAAATACAATTTAGCAACTTAAATATACAAAAAAGGAAACTCACATATAGATCTATAATATTATTAAAAGGTAGGTAATAATAAGCATCATTTAAGAAATATTATCCACTTAAATCAAAGTATAAGATGAACTCTACAAAATAAAACATCATAATTCCCATGCAACTCAAACAATACTTCTTAACATCTAAAGATGAATTAACTTATAAGTTCCATCAAAATCATAAAAACAATCATAAGTTAAAGTCGTAAATTATATCTATGAACGTGTCAATACATGTACTACTTTGTTGTGTTCTTTTTCTAGAATAATTGGATGATTTAGTGATCGCAACTAGTAGTACTACACTAAGTTGAAGCTTGAATAAATGACCGTTTTTTATGATTTCACATTCTAGTCATTTACTTGGACATCTTGGCACTTGAAAATGACTGTCTTACATGAGTGTGTATTGATTTTATTGATCTTTTAAGGTTTTATTTGAGGAGGTATCATAGGTTTCTCTATTCATCCTTTTGTGGTAAAATTAGAAAGGGATAACTATGATTCTTTTGTAAAATGGTATCTTGATAAGTTTTAAGGTGGTGTAATCATTTTCCTTTTATGTATGGAGTCATACCTAAACTAGAAACACTAGAAATTATATAATCTTGGTGTAACATCATTGACCATGTAGGAGTGATTTGATCTAACTTATCAAGATCATGATTCTATGTGTATTGCATTGGATATTGATTTCCCCCACACACTTTGGAATAGACTTTAGGAGATCCATGGAGACCCTCGTATCTCTCCATTCCTAGAGGATCCTATTGTAGATTGTTTCATTCCATTTGTACTAGATGAAGATCACATACCCTTCAATGGTGATACTTAAGAGGAAATTTATTAAATCATATTAAATAATTTATTTACTTAAGATCAAATTTAATTTACATATTAAATAATTTTCAAAATATATTTCAATTATGTACATCAATTATATCAATTAGAATGAACATTTGGTAATGAAATACAAGCAATTATCATAAAAATTTTAGAATCAATGCATTCTAAATGTAAAATGATACATAGACATAAATATATAAGCAATTTTTAAATTTAATATATACTTGGCAAAATAAATCTATATAGACATGTAAATTTTTAAGTAATTTAGTGGGGTTTATATAATGAAACCTATCCAAGAAAATTTGTCATATATTAGAATACATAACTCATCTAAATTAGATTATTTGGGATAACTATGATTCTTTTGTAAAATGGTTTCTCTATTGATTATTTGGTCGCAATTATTAATCTAAATATTAGATCATTAATAAAAAATAGTATATAATATAATTTGTAAATATTTAATTAATATTATTATTAGAAATATATTATTATTATGTATATTATTAATGTTGTTTAATATATAATAAATTAATAATAATTAAAACTAATGAATGCATACTTAAATGATTAAAACTAATTCTTTTCCAAGAATCTAATTAGATATAAAAGAAAACTACTCAGTGATGAGGGTAATTGATGAGCCTATAATTAGGTATTGCGATTTGAATTTACTCAAACATATCAAATCTAATGGGGTTGATAGGACAAATTAATCACTTCAAAATTTGAAAATCCAATTCAATTGAATAGTTTGGTATGCATCTAGCTCGGCATATTTTTCCTTTTGTTATTAATGAAAATAATATAACCATTTTAGTTATGGATATTTCCATGTCAACATTGTCTACAACACTTATAATGCATATCTGACAATTTTTAGTTTGAAAATTAAATGTAATGGCCAATAATACTTACTACAACTTATGGGGCATTGGGGTTCTTTCAAGTGTGTTTTATGTAAGGAAATTAGTGAGATTATGATAATCCTTTTGTGCAATGTGAATTTGCAAACATAATATGGAATTCATTTTTGCAAAGATGGGGGATTGAATGGACGATGCCACACAATCTCCCTAATATTTTGGACTATTTGAAATTTAATATGTCTAGTCCTATCTTGTGGTTCATTTGGCCTATCTAGCTAGAAAGGAACATGCGAGTTTTCAAGGATAAGGAAAGAGTAGTTAGTACAATATGGGATGTACTAGAGAGGTCTCTTTGGTCGAACTTGGTAGCATTCATATTAAGATGATTAGGAAGTAAAGAGGAAGAGATGGCTTGGGTGGATGCTTGGCTAAATTTTAGGTGGCATGGTGGGCCAACAATAGAGGTTGATTGGGTGACCAATCTAGGTGTGGGGCAGAAGGATAAGGATGGGTTTTTTGATGTGAAGCAATTATAAAAGGAACATTAATCCATGGTGTCCAACTCAATTGCTTAGGACATGAAAATGCTAAAATTTCTAACACTAAATATAGCCACCATTATGAATGCTTAAGGTGGTTGATAACATAAATGTTTAGGGTTTTAATTAAAGATTATAATTTAGGGTTTAGGGTTAATCAACCAACATAGTCAAATTTCTCCTGGGACTTGTTTGTTTTTTTCTATTTAGGGTTTAGTGTTCATTTTTCTATTCAGGGTTTATTGTCCGTTTTTTGTGTCTAATGTTTATTGTTCGTTTACATTTTTGTTTTTTGTTTTTTTCCTACAGTTTTTACTATTCATGTTTTTTGCAATATTTGAAAACTAAAAACTATTTTAAACATGAAATAAAATAAAATAAAAGACGATTTTCGAACTTTAAAACATAAAAATTAAAAAAAAACAATACATTAACATTATTTTATGAAAAACAATAAAAATAAATAAAATAGAATATAAAAAATAAAACTAAATGCTTGGAAGTTGGTAAAACTGGTCTAGGGGGTCAGCTGGGTTGAAAAAAACGGGTACCCATGCTCCTCAGAAATGCCTACCCATTTTTCAAACAGTAAAAATGATAGAAAATGGTTAAAAAAATAAATAAATACATTTTAAAAATGGGTGCCTATTTTTTTCAAATCGGGTGCCCGATTTGAAATAAATGGGTGCAAGTTTAGCTTCGGGCACCCGTTTCTTTATGGCTCGGGCACTCGAAGCTAAACGGATGCCCGATTTGTAAAAATCGGGCACTCATTTCTAGCAGGTCCATTTTCCAACCTACGGACTTCTGCGGGATTGGGACCCAACTTTGTGCGTTTACCCCATTACAACAATAGATAAAAAGATAGCCATTAAAACACAATGAAAAAAGCAGGAGACAACAAACATAGGAAAGATAATTGACCAGTAAACAAAAAGGTAGCAATAGAAAGACAACAAATAGGAACTATAGAGAAAAAAAAAAAACAAGGCTAGGTAAAGTTCTTCAATAGCTTGGCAGTTTCCAGCTCCAGTTGATCCATGTTCTCAGCAGTTTGCTTAATCTCCTCAATCTCCTTGCTTTGGATTTTCTTTTTTTGGGTGCTTGCATGAGTTCTTTTACCATGACTGGTCTCCTTATCTTCAGGGGTGTCTTCCTTCACCTCAATGGTGTCCCTAGATGCCTTTTCCCCTTTATCACCATCAATCCTGCTAATAAGAACCTTCATGCTTTCAGAGGCAGCCTTTAAGATCTTATGACTCTGCTCCACAATCTTTTTGAGTGTATTCTCAACCCCTTCCAACCTTTTTTCAGTAGCCTCAACTCTATTTTCCAAGATTTGGAAGCTATTTCGTTGGGCATTAATGATCTCCTCAGCATTACTAATTGCTTTGGCAAGTTCACTTAAACAATCAGGGATGTAGCTAAATTTACCAGTGCCAATAGCTTCTAAAGTCTCAATTTTGCTTCCTTCCTGGGTTTGTTTAGCTTTTATGCTTTTTATTTCCTTCAAAACGAAGAGGAAAACCTTGTTGAAGTTGTCCATGCCATTTTTGAAACATAGGTCAATATTCAGATAGGAGCCATCGTAGGCCTTGTCTCCTGTAGGATCAAAATTTACCTCCAGACCCACCTCCTTCAAATCTGCACTCTTAGCTTCCTTCATGGAGGTATCCTCCCCAGCAAGGCCCTTATCCTTAGAACCTGCCGAGAAGGGAAAATTACTCTTAGCTCCCACACCCTCATTTATTAGAGTTTTCCTTTTATGCTTTTGGTTATAGAGGGTTTGGACCTCCTTGTTGTTAGTTTTCATATCATCTTCCTCATCATACCATCTTTAATCATCCCCCCCTTCTGCTTCCTTCTAGCTGACCCTTTACTCTGATCCTCTTGCCCTATTTTTCTTCTTCTCTTTCTCAGCCCAGTGATATGGGGTTCATCCTCAAAATCAACCTCAATGTCATAACCATCACCATCATCATCATCTAAGTCATCCAATTCCTTGTCTGACTCAAAAACCTCTGCAATGATTAGTTGAACCATGGTATTCTTGATGTGATTGTACAAAATCATGATAAAACCCTCATGCATAGTAGGATTGGTTTTGGGATTGGAGATAACATCCTTTATCCCAACATTTAGGGCACAGAACAAATAATATGGGATGGAAATTTTCTCTTTATACTGGAAATGGTTAAGAATAACCAAATGATAGCTACAAACCCTGATAAATCTCCCATCTAAAGTAATGAATTCCATAATTTCAAACAAAACCCATCGCCATATTATCTTAATTACCTTAGGGGAGTAGTAAGTGTGACTTCCCTTCACTAGCTTGACTTTCTCCTCCTCCTCCTTAGGGAATTTTATTCACTGCAGCATCTGACAGCTTCCTATCCCTATAGAATTTGATGTCGTCCATCAGTAGACCCATAGCCTCAATGGTCATGGTCTCATTCACCTTGACCTTCCTCCTTCTAATGGTCAAGATGCCCTTATTCCATCCCTTTTTTAAAATCCTTGTGATTTCCTACCATCTCTCTTTCATTCTCTCCATAAAATCAATTATTTTTGTTGGTTCGAGCACAACCCAAACCCAGGGATGGTCCTGCCATTTATAAATTTTTGTTGCCTCCATTCGCTTGCGATTTCCTCCCATTTTCTTATCAATTTTTCTCAACTGTAATTTCCTGCAAATACCACTCTTCATCATGGACTTTCTAATTAGAAGGGAAGAAGCCTCTAGAAGCCAATGGATATTTCTAATGTTTCCACTTCAAAAGGAAAAAAGCACCCACAAAGCATGCAAGATGATCTGACAATTATTAATGTACCTCCTTCTCAGCTGCATACAAAACCATTTCATGATGCCTTGACCTCCCCTATCATATTAGGAAATGATTTCAAATCATGTCTTTCTTACCATGATATCTTTCATAATTTAAGATGTCATGTGCCACTTGAAGGAGCTCCCCCTTGCTATTCCAAATCTTGATTTTCTTTCTCCGTACTAGCTCATTGACGGCCCAATCAGCACTCCAATTGGCCTCTCTATAATCATGAGAAACATAACACTTATTGAAAACCTCAAGCACCTCCCTAGCCAAGTCAATGATATATTTAATCATCCATGAGGGTTGGTGTTTCCCAAGAAGGTAATTGATAATGTTTTTAGAAACCCTCTCCAGACATAACAATTTGACTCCCAGATTATGTGCTAATTTGATAGCTTGGAGGGCACCCATAGCTTCAACTAGATGATTAGTCTAGTTCCCCAAGGGAAAGGCCACTGCCCCAATGCAAAAGCTAGCTCCATTCCGGATAACTCCACCATAGCTAGCAGGCCCTATGTTCCCTTTAGCAACCCCATAAAAGTTAGCCTTAAACCATGTTAGGTCCCGAAGACAACTAAAAGGGGGGGGTGAATCAATATTCAATTAATTTCAAACTATAACTAACTTAACCAAACTTAATGCTTACTACTGGTAAACCAAACTTTATGTCGATAGACAGTCTTAATAGTTGATTACAGTACTGGTAAAGTTTAATGCATGAAACAAAAAGACAAATAACATCCACAACACATAACATAGATATTTGTACGTGGAAACCTTGTAAGGGGAAAAACAATGGTGGGAAGCCTTACCCACAATCAAATGATACTACTACAGATAGTATGTGTGTATAATATGGAGTCTGCACATGTAGAAAGGCCAACTACCTAGAGCTCACTGCTCAAACACAAAATGGGAGTCACACTGACTACAACTGGATGATTAAATCCAATGATAATGTATTGCTCAAAATAGCATCTTCATATGCTGGATTCAGTACCAGTTAAGCTCTAATTTGCCTTCTTCAAAAACCTTCTTCATTCTTGAATGATGTCTATGTGTATAGCTTTGCTTATATTTGCATAAACATTATGCTCTACCACTTATTACATTCCATGCATCCTCTACTTAATCTCATAAATGAGATCTTACATTTATACCAAAACCTAAGACCAAATGAGTACGTCGGCTCACTAAAGATATTACAATAAGATCAATTACAAATGAATCAATATATGATGTATAATGTTGGCTCAATGCATTTACAATAATAACAAACCATCTTCATGACATGTCGTGCTGATCTAGAATAGAAATGCTTGTCAGTGCATAACCTAAACCAATTTGCTAGTAATAGAAAATATGCAAACCCGATTAGATCAATGACCAAATCACAAAAACAAAGTGTCCAAACAATGTTTTCCACATAACCAAGTAATCTCCAAATCATTCCAAGTGCTGGTGAACAATATAACCTGCCGGTGAACCAAATATCGGTGACTGTGCATAAGTCACTGAACATGCAAGTGAACATAACCAAAGATCTCCAAGTGTTGACATTAATGACAAAACCATACCAACATATCCAAAATACCAACAATCTCCCCCTTTGGCATTGATGGCAACACAAGATGGAAAAATATATAAGTGCCAAAACATAAATGCCAAAAACAAAAAACCAACAATCTCCAAAAGAGATCATTAACCAGAAATCAAAATATAGAAACAGAGAGTAACCATCTCTCCCCCAAAGATAATCTCTCACCCAAAGATTGTTAGGATTCCCACAGATACTGAGAGGGGGGGGTGAATCAGTATCTAACCAATGTATTGAATTTCTTAACTTAAAACATGTAGAGCATATTATAACAGTGTACCAGTATGCAAGAAATAATGCAATAAATAGAAATGAAAGAAACCACATAAGGAACACACCATAACACAAAATTTTAATGAGGAAACCCGGTGTGGGAAAAACCTCGATGGGATTTGTGACCCACAATATTCACTTATTGGCCAATAAGAGAATATTACTGCTACAAGAGGGGCCTGCACATGTAGGAAGGCCAAGTGCCTAGAGCTCACTGCTCAAATACAAAATGGAACTCTCACTGACTTACAAAAATGGATTATATAAATCCAATGTCTTGTATTGCTTCAGAACAACATCTATAATGCTAGATCCAGTACCGGTTTCTGCTATGCTTCTTACATAAACCCTTATCCTATAATTTGCATAATAGGTCTGCCTTATTTTGCCTAATTACATTCTATCATCTCTTTTTAAATGTCCTACAATGATCTTTTATATATAAGAGTAATTTTACAATGATACCAAGTCATCTTACAAAGTTTTTACAATAATAAACAAAATATAATATAACAAAAATCCTGTCGGCCTCTGTGCCTGTATGCTTCCTTTCTTTGCCGGTGGCAGTGGTCTAAGTTTCGGTGTAGAGTCTGATCTGCTGATGTCGGTGTAATGTCTTGCCAGTGCCATAGGATTGTAAGGTTTCCATCAATGACAAAACCTTCAATCACCTACAATGTCTCATTGGAGTGTGCATATGCCAACAATCTCCCCCTTTGGCATTGATGGCAACACTCATGAGAAAACCCAAAAAGTGTAAAACTTGTAATCCAAAAATGTGTGAACTCCCCCTGAGTAGATAAGTCTTTACCTGATTATTTTCTCATACCACTACTCCCTCTTTGGCATCAATGACAAAGGTTGTCAAGGTGTCAATAGAGTTGTAGTCTTCAACCTTGTAACTGTGTGGTCACAACTTGAAAAAGATCGGCCAAAATCAAGTTTATACTCTCCATAAACTTCTTGCTATCCTTTATAGATGCATCTATTCTTTGAAATGTACTAGTGAGATGTTGTATATGCTTTGTCGATCTTCTCTGTCCCTATGCTAATGCCTCAGATATTTCCTTATGCATAAATGCTAGATAGTCCAATCTTGGACTCAGTCTTAGTCTCAAATTCTTTGCCTTATCTACTATTCTCTCCTTTTCTCTTTCTAGCTTAAGTAACTCTTCCTCAAAACTTGTTATCTTCTATTCAAAAGCTGATAATGTATTAGGTGAGTTAACAAAATTGTCTACAAGTTTATTGATTTCATCCTATACCTTGCTCATTTTCTTATCTATGTCAATTGTTAGAAAGTTTGTCTTGCAAATGTCTCTATACAGAGTTTTAAATTCCTTCAATGAGTTGTATAGTTTTTGTACAAGTGTGTCAAATTCTCTAGTACACTTCTTTATTTGATCTTCAAAGAATTTTTCTTTTTCTTTTTCCAACTTCTCTTTGAGTGCATCTTCCTTTATTTGGTCAACCATTATTGTATTCTCAGTAATCTACTTTGACAAGGTGTCAAGTTGGCTTAAAGAATCCTTGTTATCTATGTTACAATTCGGAGCTATCATCTTCAAAATTGGGATTGTATCATCTATAGCTTTATAAGCCTGTGAACTACAATCTGTTATCCTTTTGATGGAGTCCAAAAGAACTTTAGTTACATTTGTTGACTTGTAACCTACTGAGGATGAACCTATATTCTAAATTCCACCGATGGAGGAAGTAACCAAGCTTGTAGTGACCTCTGGTAGGTCTGTCTGTATTTGTATTTCGTTAAGCAACAATTTTTGTACTTCTCCTGTTGTCAGTGGCACTGTTTCCATATGAATCTGTTCTTGTTCCTATTTTGGAGCATGTTGCTCTGCTTGTTTCTCTGTTTGTTGACTTGTCTCTGTCTAAGTCTCTGCCTCTAGACCAATGTAGTCATCTATCAGTTTCTCTGTGTTATCAGCTTTATCGGTTACCAGTGGCTCACTAGCCATGTCTGTCTTACCTATTGTATCTTTATCTACCATAATGTTGACCTTTTGTGTATCAACATCTACTGTGTATAGTACTTCAGGATTAGGATTTATATCCTCTATATCCATACTCTCAACTGTCGGTTGATCGTTAGTAGTTATTATCGGTGGAGTAATCAGAGGCGGTGGGAGTAAGTTATCCTTTACTTTAATGCTAGGAGGTCCACCAACCTTTCCTTTTCCTTTGACCCTGTCCTTCTGATATACCTTTATAGGTTTGGGGTTCATGTACTCTTCCTATTTTTCTTTTTCAACTAGGAATATATCCCATACATTTTTTGTTTCCTCAGTTACCTCATTGACTCTTCCAACCATTAAAGCAATATGTCAGTGTGTAGTAGAGAATACTGACCAGTTGGCTTCTGCAATTAGGTCATCTATTTCCTTGGGTGAGTTTACTACATAAACAATAAGTAAAGGATGAGTGGATCATTGATTTAGGATGCTCACATCACATGACTGGTGACAAAGGTAAATTCTTGAACTTTCAAGAATACAATGGAGGTCTAGTGATATTTGGAGATGACAAAGCTTGTGAGATAGAAGGTAAGGGTTCAATATCTCTTGATGGTAAGCATAAAACTGACAATGTTTACTATGTTGAAGGTTTAAAACATAATCTTTTGAGTGTTGGTCAATTAGTTGAGAAAGGATTTCATTTACAGTTCAAAAATGGTAAATGCAAAATTATGAACAGAACTGGTTTAGAAATTGCAACCGGTAATCAGACTAGAGGTAATATCTTTCATTTGAATAATAGTGAGAAGACATGCTTGATTGCACATATAGATGAGAGTTGGTTATTGCATAAGAGACTCTATCATGTAAATTTTGATTGTATGGTAAAAATCAGTACTACTAAGGCAGTTAGAGATCTACCTAAAATTGTCAAACCTCACAACACAGTATGTAAGGAATGTCAATTTGGAAAAAAAGCTTAGAGCTAGTTTCAAAAGTATTCCAGAAAAATCTAATAATGCTCTTGATTTAATTCGTACTAATTTAGGTGGTCCAGCTAGAACTAAAAGCTTACAAGGTGATAGATATTTCATGCTAATCATTGATGACTACTCTAAAATGTGCTGGGTTAATTTTCTCAGAGAAAAATCAAAAGCACTTGGAAAGTTTAAACTGTTCAAAGAAATGGTTGAAAATGAAATTGGTAAGAAAATCAAATGTTTAAGATCAGATCAAGGAGGTGAATTTACATATAAGGAATTTAATGCATTCTATGAAGTGAATGGAATTATAAGACAACTATTAGCACCTCGGACACCACAGCAGAATGGAGTTGTTGAAAGGAAAAATAGAACTATCTTGGATGTAGCAAGAAGTATGTTATCAGAAGCAAACTTACCACATGTATATTGGAGAGAGGTAGTAAGTGCAGTGGTCTATACATTCAACAAAGTTCATATCAAAGGTGAAACTGGTAAGACCCCTCATGAACTATGGTTTGGCATTACTCCTACTCTTAAATATTTCAGAATTTTTGTAAGTAAATGTTGTATTAGAAGAGATGAGTATATTGGAAAATTTGTTCCTAGAAGTGTTGAAGGAATATTTCTTGGTTATTCATCTAAAAGTAAAGCATATAGATGTTTTAACAAAAGATTGCAGAAAATTGTTGAGAGCACAAATGTAAAGATTGATGAACAATTCAGAGGAACTTCAAGGTATATGGATATTGAACCAGCAACAGAAATTCTGTCAAATAAATGTACACTAAACCCACCAGCACAGAATGAAGATCCAGCTACATCGATATCATCTGAAAATTCCACAGTAACTGAGGAACAACGACAAACAAAGACACCCTAGTATATAAGATTGAATCATTCTGAGGATCAAATATTTGGAAACAAATATAGAGGAGTTATGACAAGAGGAAGATTGGAAAATGAAGAGGTATGTCTTATTTATCAAATTGAACCAGTATTAGTTAATGAGGCATGTGAAAATAAATTTTGGATTAAAGCTATGGAAGAAGAATTAGAGCAAATTGAGAAAAATAACACTTGGACATTAGTTCCCCGGCCTAAAGATAAAAATGTTATTGGAACCAAATGGGTATTTAGAAATAAACTTCATGAAGATGGTAAAGTAATAAAAAATAAAGCAAGACTAGTGTGTATGGGATATTCTCAAAAATAAGGAATTGATTATAATGAAACCTTTGCACCGATAGCTAGAATTGAGGCAGTTAGATTATTTTTGGCTTTTGCAGCTCATAAGAACTACAAAGTATATCAGATGGATATTAAATGTGCATTTTTGAATGGAATTCTTGAAGAAGAGGTTTACATTGAACAACCTGATGGATTTTTTTTAACAGAAGACAAAGATATGGTTTGTAGGTTAAGGAAAGCTTTGTATAGGTTGAAAAAAGCTTGAAGAGCTTGGTATGCAAGATTAGATAAGTACCTTTTGGAGATTGGTTTTTCTAAAGGTAATGCAGGCAGTAATTGATACTATAAAGTGACTAATGATGACATCTTGGTTATAGAAGTTTTTGTTGATGATATAATCTTTGGAGGAGAAGATGGTTTATGTAAAGATTTCTCTATCAAAATGCAACAAGAATTTGAAATGTCTATGATAGGAGAAGTAAAATTCTTTTTAGGATTGCAAATTTCATAGACTGACAAAGGTATATTCTTGAGTCAATCAAAGTACTTAAAGGAGTTACTAAATAAATTTGGGATGGAGAAATCTAAACCAGTAAGTACACCTATGACTACAAATGACAAATTATCACTAAGAGATGAGTCAACACCTATTAGTCCAACCAGGTACAAATCTATGATAGGAGGTTTACTGTATTTAACACAAACAAGACCAGATATTATGAATGCAATATGTATTGTTTCAAGATTTCAAACTAATCCTAGAGAAAATCATGAATGAGCAGTGAAAAGGATTTTCTGGTATTTACAAGGCACTACAAATCTTGGATTATGGTATCCGAGAGATGACAACTTTGAATTATGTGCATACATAGATGCAAATTAGGCAGGAGATGTAGATGATAGGAAAAGCACCACTAGCGGAGCATTTTTCCTTGGAAACAGATTAATTTCTTGGTTAAGTAAGAAACAAAGTTGCATATCTTTATCAACAGCGGAATTAGAATATGTTGCAGCAGCAACAAACTGTACACAGGTATTATGGCTTAAAAAAATGTTAAAGGACATAAAGGTGAATTGCAAGGAACCTATAACTATCTATTGTGATAACACTACAACAATTGATATATCCAAGAATCTGATAATACATTCTAAAACTAAACATGTTTCTATCAAATTGGTTTATGTGAACACTAAAGAGCATATTGTAGATATTTTCACTAAACATCTACCTAAGGAGACTTTTGAAAATCTAAGAGAATAGCTTGGGGTCATACCCCCATCGGTAGATACATAGAGAGTTGATGTATGTCATCAACTGATAGAATTAACAAAGATATATTCTTACACCGACTTTGATAAGGAAGCTACTTCTCAGGGGGAGTAGTTGGTATATTGAAATTAGTTGGTATTTTGTATATGAAACTAACAATTGGTATTTTGTTGTAACTTTGGCATTTGATGTCAAAGGGGGAGAGATATCTATGGAAAAACACATTATCTTTGGAAGAGATTGACACAGAAAAACACAAGAAAACTCATATTACTTTGGGGAGATTATTGGTTTTTATACTTGGCATTTCTATTTTGGCACTTTGATGGTTTTTCAATCTTGTGTTGCCATCAATGCTAAAGGGGGAGATTGTTGGTATTTTGGTATGGTTTTGTCATTGATGTCAACACCTACTAAACACTTATCAACTCTGGCACTTTGGAGATCCAGTAACATTCACCGGCAAGCAAGTGACTTTTGCACAGTCAATGGTATATGGTACACTAACAAGATATAATGGTCACCGGCACTTGGAATGGCATGGAAAACACTTGGTAATGTCGAAGACATCATTTGGACATCTTTTCTTTGAGAGTTGCTTATTAGCACATTCATATTTTCATATTTGTTGTTACCGACAAATAGGTCCAGGGTTACACCGATAGGTTTAACTTCTCCAGATCAGCATGGCACGCTATGGAGATGATTAATTATTGTTGTAAATGCATTAAGCTAACATGCTCAACCAATTATTGCATCGGATATTGCATTGTTTGTAAAATGATTTTATTATAATATCTTGTAGAGCCGACCTACTAAAATTGGTCCTAGGTTATGGTATAAATGTAAAGTCTTAACTGTAAGATTGATGGAGGAATGCGAAAAAGGTTTTGTGCAAAGGTATATGCGAGATTAAGAAGAGCTATACACATAGACATCATTTGAAGGTGAAGCTAGGTTTTTGTGAAAGCATATCAGAACTACACCAGTACTGAATCTAGCATATGAAGATGCTATTTTGTGCAGTACATTCTTATTGGATTTAATCATCCAATTTTAGTCAGTGTGACTCCCATTTATGTTTGAGTAGTGAGCTCTAGGTGCTTGGCCTTTTTGCATGTGCAAACCCCATTTATGTACACTTACTATCTGCAGTAGTATCATGTGATTGTGGGTAAGGTTTACCACTATGGTTTTTCCCCTTATAGGGTTTCTACATACAAATATTGGTGTTATGTGTTGTGGATGACTTTGTCTTTTAGTTTCATGCATTAATCTTTGCCGGTATTGCATTTATCTGTTAAATTTGTCCACCGGTATAGCAGACTGTTTCACCGACATTAAGCAATAATTTGATTAAGTTGTTTTTGGTTTAATTTTATTAGACAATTGATTCACTCCCCCCCTCTCAGTTGTCCCCAGGACCTAACAATTGGTATCAAAGCCTACTCCTCTTTTTGCAGAAGTTTAACAACTTGAGGAGATCCAATGTCTAGCAACTATTTCAGGAAGGACAGTCCTAAACTTGATGGAACCAACTATGGGATATGGAAGATCAGGATGGAGACACATTTGAACTGTATTGGGAAAGATATCTGGGAGGTTACAAAGAATGGCTATACTGCTCCTACTGTAAGTCAACCTAATCCACCAAATTTGACTAAAGATGAAGAAAATGACTGCAAGGCAAGAGAAGCACTTCTGAGCGCATTATCAGATCAGCAAATCATGGGACTATTGGATAGGTCTACTATTAAAGCTATTTGGGATCATTTGGAAACACTGAATGAAGGAGATTCCACAGTCAAAATTGCAAAACTTGAAAGCTTCCGGGTCAGGTATGAAAATCTGAAAATGGAAGAAGATGAAAGAATTTATGCTTTTATGGAAAGAGTAAATGAAATTGTTTTGGGTATAAAATGTTGTGGAGGAACCTTAAGTGAAGATGAAATTATTTCAAAAGTTTTAAGAGGATTGCCACCATCATACAAAATGAAAGTTACTGGAATAAATGAGCTAAGAACAATGCCTAATACATCAGTAACTAGGGATACATTGATTGGAAAAATATTAGCCTTTGAGATTGAGAAATTTGGTCCTATTGCTACTATAAAGACAGATTTAGCTTTCAAAGCATCAACATAATCTGCATCATCATTTGAAAAATCTAATTGGAAAGCCTTTTATGCAAGAGAACTTGAAGAAAGCAGGAGACAAAATGAAGAACTTGAAGAACTTGAAGTACGATTTGCAAGAAAAATGCCTAAAGGTCTAGTTGGAAGTAAGTATGAAGGTAAAGCACCCTTTAAATGTTTTAACTGCAATAAGATTGGTCATATGGCTTCAAGAAGCCCTGATAGACATGCTAGGTTAAGAGAAGAAGCTAGAAGGACATACAAACCTAACCCTGAGTATCAGATATATAGATTCAAGAAGAATAAGGACAAATCTTGTTATGTTGCGGATGAAGGAGTGACTGATGATTCTGAGTAGACAATGGATGGGTTTTTGTTGCTATAACAGAAGATCAACCGACACCTGTAGTGCAACCGGTAGAACAGGCCTTGGCAGCTAAAATTGAAGTAAATGATGAATGGATCATTGATTTAGGATGCTCACATCACATGACTGGTGACAAAGGTAAATTCTTGAACTTTCAACAATACAATGGAGGTCTAGTAAGATTTGGAGATGACAAAGCTTGTCAGATCAAAGGTAAGGGTTCAATATCTCTTGATGGTAAGAATAACACTGACAATGTTTACTATGTTGAAGGTTTAAAATATAATCTTTTGAGTGTTGGTCAATTAGTTGAGAAAGGATTTCAGTTATAGTTCAAAAATGGTAAATGCAAAATTATGAACATAACTGGTTTAGAAATTTCAACCGGTAATCAGACTAGAGGTAATATCTTTCATTTGAATAATAGTGACAAGACATGCTTGATTGCACATATAGATGAGAGTTGGTTATGGCATAAGAGACTCTGTCATGTAAATTTTGATTGTATGGTTAAAATCAATACTACTAAGGCAGTTAGAGATTTACCTAAAATTGTCAAACCTCACAACACAATATGTAAGGAATGTCAATTTGGAAAACAGGTTAGAGCTAGTTTCAAAAGTATTCCAAAAAAATCTAATAATGCTCTTGATTTAATTCATACTGATTTATGTGGTCTAGCTAGAACTAAAAGCTTACAAGGTGATAGATATTTCATGCTAATCATTGATGACTACTCTAGAATGTGCTGGGTTACTTTTCTCAGAGAAAAACTGGTGCAGGAGCACCTAGCCTTCATTTCATCACCAATTTGATAGCAGGTTTGATTTTTATTTGTTTTGAGTTGGAAAGGTTGTTTAAGTTGTTTTTGAGTTGTTCTAAGTTGTTTGGATGAGTTCTAAACTCATTGTGTGGTCATGTTTCCTGTTTTCATCTTTTTGCTCAAAGTTACCAGTTTGGAGTTGCCTAGCAAAATGTTGTAAAAAGTGAGATTTTAATGTGTTTTTGTTTTGAAAGTGTTTAGACATATTTTTTGCTTGGTTTTTAGGTGTGAGTAGTGTTCTTAGGTGTTTTATAGTCTTTGAGATCAACCTTGCATCATCTAGGCATCAAAAGTTGTCATTTAGACATCAAAATGTCAAATTTAAGTGCTCTTGGACATGTACCTATCCATACAGGAGGATAACTGACTTGTAGAATTATTTATTCTCCTGCTTTTACCATTTTAAGGGTTGATCATTCGGATTTATCAAGCACTTTGCAAGTTTGCACTACTTTTTACCTTGTTTTCCCTATGTTTTGACTTCATGTGAGCAACAGTCCATACACCTGTTGTATGTGGTTGTACTATTTTTGCATTTTCCAATACTCTTATTTTTCCTGAATCTTTTCCCTTTGGTAGCATTGAATTTCATTAAGTTTTGAGTTTTGTGCAAAATTATCTAGTTTTGATAGTTTCACTACCTTGTCTAGGAAATTGGCAAGGATGCTTGACCAACTTGGCTTCTTGAAGCCCTAAATGTTCATGGCTTCTCAAGAACTAGTTGGTCAACTTGTAAGATATGTATATACATGTTTTTCTTTCCAAAATGCAGGTGTAAGAAGTTTTGTGGCCATGGAGCCCTAGGCAAGTGTGTCATCTGGCTAGGGTCTTTGAGGAAGTTTGATGCTTTGCTCTTGTATAGAAAATGCATTCTTTAGATAATCAGACCTGTTTTGTTACTTAAGGTTGAATGTAAGGGTAAACAGGATTTCTAAGCTATAATGAGGATGATTTCATTTTCAATTTGTGAAAATGATGTAAAAAATAGTGAGTCACTGTTTTGGAGTTGATTTCCATTCACTTGCTTCCTCTCCACCATTTATTGGAGTTGGTAAAGCCTTGTACCTCCTTCTAATTGCTTTAAAAAAAGAAAAAGGAGTGTTTTTTTGGTCTTTTCCATGGGTTTGAGGTTGCCAAGATCAATTAATGATCCTTGAGGCAAAATTGTAATGCCCAGCTGGCTGCCACAGTCAACTATGACTGATTTTTGCATTTTTTTGTTGAAGTTGTATATGAAATTTTCCTCTTCAAAATGGTAGGTATGAAGGTCAACAAGAAACTAAAGATAGAGCATTGTTAAAGAGCACAAAACAAACCTTTGGGAAAGAGTTTTGACAGTGTAAAGTGCAGGTCCAAAGTGAAAAAGCAATGAGAAGGCAAAATGCAGTCATAATTAACTTGACAGTGAACAACTTATTGTTTTGTAATTTCCTAATGCCTTTTGTGCAGGGCTAATGTGATTTTATTGTGTCTCTAATGATAGACATGTTCTCATATTCTAGAATGTAATTGGTTTTCATACTATGATGTGTTTGTAGAAAGCAAGAAAGGAAAAGTTGTCAACATTGCATATTCCTTATGAGCAATTTTTGTAAACCTTGTTCTCTAACCCTTGGAAGGTGTATAAACTATCTTTTCATGGCCTAATTAGCATGTAACATGGTAGAAAAAAGTTTGTATGGTTTCCATTTAAGGTCTCTAACTTGTTACTCAATGTTTGCCACCAAAACCCTTACAAACCCTCCTTTTTGCACCCATTTTTGGGACAGTCATGGAGAAGGCCTAGAATGGTCCCCAAAACTTTGATAATCTTCAATAACTCCCAAAAGGGTGTCCTTATATGAGATTATTTTAGTCTAGAAGTTCATCGTTGGAGTAGGGTGAGCACAAAACCCCAAAAGGAGGGCTAATTCCTAGTAGCCCGTTTTAGGCCTAAAACTTGGGTTTTTTTTCAAATCGGGTACACAAATGGAGGATGTAAAGCCTAAAACCCATCAAATCCAGTTGAGACAAGTTGTTCTTGCATACATTGAACATATTTGGTGAGGTAGACTCCATAAGTTGGTTTGTAGCACTTGAGAAGGATCACTACACTCCAAAACGTAGAAGGCCAAAGACACCCATGGGGGTATAACTTGACACAAACTTGCAATCCAATAAAAGGAGACCTTGTGCAGTCAGAGAATAGATTAGGGACAGAGGGAATGAATCCCAATTGAGTGAGTAAGGGGCTAGATTACTAAGCCAACAACTATCGAGTTGAAGACCTTGAGCAACCAAGAAGTTTTTGTCTTGTGGAGGTGGAACAAGGAGAGTTGCTAGGTTGTCTATAAACCTCTTGCACTCTGATTTAAGTAACAAAACCTTAAAACTAGTAAAAGACCTATCACCTAATAACATACAAGCCTATTGGGCAACCCACTTGCACTACCTCCCTATCAAAAACCAGAAGCACTTGGAAAGTTTAAATTGTTCAAAGCAATGGTTGAAAATGAAAACAATAAGAAAATCAAATGTTTAAGATTAGATCAAGGAGGTGAATTTACATCTAAGGAATTTAATGCATTCTATGAAGTGAATGGAATTAGAAGACAACTATCAGCACCTTGGACACCACAACAAAATAGAGTTGTTGAAAGGAAAAATAGAACTATCTTGGATGCAACAAGAAGTATGTTATCAGAAGCAAACTTACCACATGTATACTGGAGAGAGGCAGCAAGTACAGTGGTCTATACATTCAACAAAGTTCACATCAAAGGTGAAACTAGTAAGACCCCTCATGAACTATGGTTTGGCATTACTCCTACTCTTAAATATTTTAGAATTTTTAGAAGTAAATGCTATATTGGAAGAGATGAGTATATTGGAAAATTTAATCCTAGAAGCGATGAAGGAATATTTCTTAGTTATTCATCTACAAGTAAAGCATATAGATGTTTTAACAAAAGATTGCAGAAAATTATTGAAAGCACAAATGTAAAGATTGATGAACAATTCAAAGTAACTTCAAGGTATATGGATTTTGAGTCGGCAACAAAAATTCTGTCAAATGAATCTACACTGAACCCACCAGCACAGAATGAAGATCCAGCTACACTGGTATCATCTAAAAATTCCACAGTAACTGAGGAACAACAACAAACAAAGACACCCCGGTATATAAGATTGAATCATTCTGAAGAATAGATAATTGGAAACAAATATAGAGGAGTTATGACAAGAGGAATATTGGAAAATGAAGAGGTATATCTTATTTCTCAAATTGAACCAGTATCAGTTAATGAGGCATGTGAAGATAAATTTTGGATTAAAGCTATGGAAGAAGAATTAGAGCAAATTGAGAAAAATAACACTTGGACATTAGTTCCCCAGCTTAAAGATAAAAATGTTATCGGAACCAAATGGGTATTTAGAAACAAACTTAATGAAGATGGTAAAGTAATCAGAAATAAAGCAAGATTAGTTTGTAAGGGATATTCTCAAAAAGAAGAAATTGATTATAATGAAACCTTTGCACCGGTAGCTAGAATTGAGGCAATTAGATTATTTTTGGATTTTGCAGCTCATAAGAACTACAAAGTATATCAGATGGATATTAAATGTGCATTTTTGAATGGAATTCTTGAAGAAGAGGTTTACATTGAACAACCTGATGGATTTTCTTTAACAAAAGACAAAGATGTGGTTTGTAGGTAAAGGAAAGCTTTGTATGGGTTGAAACAAGCTCCAAGAGCTTGGTATGCAAGATTAGATAAGTACCTTTTGGAGATTGCTTTTTCTAAAGGTAATGTAGACAGTAATTAATACTATAAAGTGACTAATGATGACATCTTGGTTATAGAATTTTTTGTGGATGATATAATCTTTGGAGGAGAAGATGGTTTATGTAAAGATTTCTCTATCAAAATGCAGCAAGAATTTGAAATGTCTATGATAGGAGAAGTAAAATTCTTTTTAGGATTGCAGATTTCACAGACTGACAAAGGTATATTCTTGAGTCAATCAAAGTACTTAAAGGAGTTACTAAAGAAATTTGGGATTGAGAACTCTAAACTGGTAAGTACACCTATGACTGCAAATGACAAATTATCACTAAGAGATGAGTCAACACCTATTAATCCAACTAGGTACAAATCTATGATAGGAGGTGAATCAGTATCTAACCGGTGTATTGAATTTCTTATCTTAAAACATGTAGAGCATATTATAATAGTGTACCGGTATGCAAGAAATAATGCAATAAATAGAAATTAAAGCAACCACATAAGGAACACACCATAACACAATATTTTAACAAGGTGTGGGAAAAACCTTGGTGGGATTTGTGACCCACAATATTCACTTACTGGCCAATAAGAGAATATTACTACTACAAGAGGGGCCTGCACATGCAAGAAGGTGAAGTGCCTAGAGCTCACTGCTCAAATACAAAATAGAAGTCTCACTAACTTATAAAAATGGATTATATAAATCCAGTGTCTTGTACTACTTCAAAATAGCATCTATAATGCTAGATTGAGTACTGGTTTCTACTCTGCTTCTTACATAAACCATTATCCTATAATTCGCATAATAGGTTTTCCTTATTTTGCCTAATTACATTCTATCATCTCTTTTTAAATGTCCTACAATGATATTTTATATATAAGAGTCATTTTACAATGATACCAAGTCAGCTTACAAAGTTTTTACAATAGTAAACAAAATATAATGTAACAAAAATCATGTTGGCCTCTATGCTGGTATGCTTCCTTTCTCTGCTGGTGTCGGTGGTCTGAGTGTTGGTGGTCTGAGTGTCGATGTAGAGTCTGATCTACTAATGTCGGTGCCATAGGATTGTAAGGTTGCCATCAATGACAAAACCTTCATTCACCTACAATGTCTCATTGGAGTGTGCATATGCCAACAAAGATAATGTGTTTTTCCATAGATATCTCTCCCCCTTTGACATCAAATGCCAAGGCAATACAAAAATAGATTCAAACACTTACAAAAAATACCAACTTATCAATTTATCCAACTACTCCCCCTAAGAAGTAGCTCTCCTCATCAAAGCTGGAAAAAGATTTCTTTGTTAATTCTACCAGTTTGATGCCAAGTGTCAATTGTCTAAGTCTCTACTGGTGGGGGTATAACCCCAAGCTGCTCTCTGAGATATTCAAAAGTTTCCTTGGCAAAGGCTTAGTAAAAATATCTGCAATATTCTCTTTAGTATTCACATAAACCAATTTCACTTCTTTTGCTTCAACATTCTCTTTTAGAAAATTGAATTTGATAGAAACATGTTTAGTTTTTTAGTGAAATACCGGATTCTTAGATATATTAATTCCTGCCAAACTATCACAATAAATTGTTATAGGTTCTTTGAATTTTACCTATATATCCTTCAACATTTGCTTGATCCATAATACCTGGGTACAGTTAGTTGTTGCTGCAACATATTCTTATTCTACTGTTGATAAAGATGTGCAACTTTGTTTCTTGCTTAACCAAGAAATTAATCTACTACCAAGAAAGAATGCTCCACCATTGGTTCTTTTTCTGTCATCTACATCTCTTGCCCAATTTGCATCTGTGTATGCACATAAATCAAAATTTTCATCTCTAGGATACCATAAACCAAGATTTGTAGTGCCTTGTAGATACCGAATAATCCTTTTCACTGTTGATTCATGATTTTTTTTAGGATTACTCTGAAATCTTGAAACAATACATACTACATTTGTAATATCAAGTCTTGTTTGTGTCAAATACAGTAAACCTTCTATCATAGACTT
The DNA here is from genome assembly GCF_030272615.1 of Cryptomeria japonica. Taxonomy (NCBI): domain Eukaryota; kingdom Viridiplantae; phylum Streptophyta; class Pinopsida; order Cupressales; family Cupressaceae; genus Cryptomeria; species Cryptomeria japonica. The sequence goes on along the minus strand of NC_081407.1, from coordinate 755,238,613 downwards.
GTATCTTGTTGGATTAATAGGTGTTGATTCATCTTTCAATGATAGTTTATCAATTGTACTCATAGGTGTGCTTATCAGTTTAGAGTTTTCCATGCCAAATTTCTTTAGCAATTCCTTCAAGTACTTTGATTGATTTATGAATATACCTTTATCAATCTATGAAATCTACAATCCTAAGAAGAATTTTATCTCTCCAATCATAGACATTTCAAATTCTTCCTGCATTGTTTTAGAAAAGTCCTGACACAATCCATCTTCTCCTCCAAATATTATATCACCAACAAAAACTTCTATAACCAAGATGTCATCATTAGTCACTTTTTAGTATAAGTTGATGTTAGCATTACCTTTAGTGAAACCAATCTTCAAAAGATATTCGTCCAATCTAGCATACTAAGCTCTAGGATCTTGCTTTAATCCATATAAATCTTTCCTTAACCTGCAAACCATATCTTTGTCATCTGTCAAAGAAAATCTATCAAGTTGTTTAATGTAAACTTCTTCTTCAAGATCACCATTCAGAAATGCACATTTAACATCCATTTGATATACTTTATAGTTCTTGTGTGCTGCAAAAGCCAAGAATAATCTGACTGGCTCAATTCTAGCTACCGGTGCAAAGGTTTCATTATAATCAATTCCTTCTTTCTTTGGATATCCCTTACACACTAATCTTGCTTTGTTTCTGATTACCTTACCATCTTCATTAAATTTATTTTTGAATACCTAGTTAGTTCCAATTACATTTTTGTCTTTAGGCTGGGGAACCAATGTCCATGTGTTACTCTTTTCAATTTGTTCCAATTCATCTTCCATAGCTTTAATCCAATATTTATCTTCACATACCTCATTAACTGATGCTAGTTCAATTTGAGAAATAAGACATACCTCTTCATTTTCCAATCTTCCTCTAGTCATAACACCTTGATACTTTTTCCCAATTATTTGATTTTTAGAGTGATTCAATCTTACATATCGGGGTGTTTTTACTTGTTGTTGTTCTTTAGTCACTGTGGAATTCTCAGATGATGCCAATGTGACTGGATCAACATTCTGTACCGATGTACTCATTGTAGGTTCATTTGATATTATCTCTATTGCCGGTTCAGAGTCCATGTACCTTGAATTATCTCTAAACTGTTCATCAATCTTTGCATTTGCACTCTCAACAATTTTCTGCAATCTCTTGTTAAAACATCTATATGCCTTGCTCTTAGATGAATAGCCAAGAAATATTCCTTCATCACTTCTAGGATCAAATTTGCCAATATACTCATCTCTTCTAATATAGCATTTACTTCCAAATATTCTGAAATATTTAAGAGTAGGAGTATTACCAAACCATAGTTCATGAGGGGTCTTACCGGTTTCTCCTTTGATGTGGACTTTGTTGAATGTGTAAACCATTGTACTCACTACTTCTCTTCAATATACATGAGGTAGATTTGCTTCTGATAGCATACTTCTAGCTGCATCCAAGATAGTTATATTCTTCCTTTCCACAACTCCATTTTTCTCTTCCATATGCCATAGTTAGTTCCATCAAGTTTTGGATTGTCCTTCCTGAAATAGTTACACTAGTACATTCAGAACTGATTTCCGATGGCCATTTGTCAGATGTGCAACCAATTTTAGTCTGAGTGCCGATAAAATCAACCATCAAAAACTCAGTGTCAGATTGGTCAATGATGCCATACCCATCAGAAATATGACAATCCAATGGACTCTGCCGATGGCCAAAGAACATTGTATGTCCACTGATTACATCGTCGATCGAAAGCTTGGTATTCGTAATTCTGATGATGATAATTTTTATAAAAAAAAAATTATTATTATCAATGAGACCCAATGATGTCTCATCGATATAAAAGAGCCATCGAAGGAAGAAAATGCCGATGAATTCTTGAAAGGACTCACCGAAGATAATAACTTCATTGACAAAAGATATCAAAGAAAGTAGAGAGGGTCTTCATTGACGGGAAAAGTTACCAAGGAAATAATACTATCGGTGCAACATAAAAAGGACCCACCGAAAGGAGTGTTTTCATCGAAAGAATAATATCGATCCGAATTCAAAAGGTATTGATGAGACCCAATGATGTCTCGTCGATATAAAATATCCATTGAAGGAAGGAAACACAGATGTATCCCAGAAAGGACTCACCGAAGATAATAACTTCAATGACAAAAGATATCAAAGAAAGCAGAGAGGCTCTTCATCGATGGGAAAAGTTCTCGAGGAAATAATACTATCAGTGCAGCATAAAAAGGACCCACCGAGAGGAGCGTTTTCATTGAAAGAATAATATCGATCCAAATTCAAAAGGTATCGATGAGACCCAGCGATGTCTCATTGATATAAAAGAGCCATCGAAGGAAGGAAATGCCAATGAATTCCAAAAAGGACTCATCGAAGATAATAACTTCATCAACAAAAGATATCGAAGAAAGAAGAGAGGGTCTTCATTGATGGGAAAAGTTCTCGAGGAAATAATACTATCAGTGCAACATAAAAAGGACCCACCAAAAGGAGCATTTTCATTGAAAGAATAATATCGATCCAAATTCAAAAGGTATCAATGAGACCCAATGATGTCTCATCGATATAAAAGAGCCATCGAAGGAAGGAAATGTCTATGAATTCTAGAAAGGACTCACCAAAGATAATAACTTCATCGACAAAAGATATCGAAGAAATCAGAGAGGGCCTTCATCGATGGGAAAAGTTCTCGAGGAAATAATACTATCGGTGCAACATAAAAAGGACCTACCAAAAGGAGCATTTTCCTCAAAAAAATAATATCGATCAGACAAAAGGAAGCTATATCAATAAAAGATATTGATGAGGATATAGGTTTCAAGGTGGTTAAAAGGCATGTTCTCGATATGTGTGGCTTTTCCGATGTAACTTTATCGGTGAAGAACGATAAGGGACAATAAAGAAAATCTTTGGTGAGATAATAGACTCATTCATCAACAGGGCATAGTGATATTGATGAAAGAAGTATTTCAATGGAAAAATAAAGGAGGACACTGAAGCCTAAGGTTTCTTTGACATAAGACCCGATGGATATCAGATATGTTTCGATGCAGAGACAACCATACTAACTGAATATAGTATTTCGATGAAGGGAAAAATACTTGATCGAAGTAATATTCAAAACAAAAGTATTGTTGATAGAAACAAAGAGATTGATGGACTAAATAAACAAATGATCTAAAGACATATCCTCATCAAAGTGATTATTGATTGCCACAAAAATCAGAAACAAATCCCAGGGAAGGTCACATTGCCATTAAATTCAAATGTGTGCCTGAGTGACCGTTGTCCAAACTACCATTACTAAGTGATTAAATATGCCATAAGTAGTGGATCAACATCAAAGGACACAACATTAAGGAATTCACAGGGGATGAATTGAAAGCAGGAATTGGGTGAATTCACAGATAAAGCTCAGTAATTCCAAGTAAGTTGTTTGCACACAGACCTCTTTTTTAAAATTCAAATGGAATCATCATCTAAAACTAATATGACCAGAAAGGGTAAAGAACCTATCACTGTAGGAGAAAAACCTAAAAGATAGAAAAGGGAAGGGCATTCTTTGGCCCACGACCTGATTGACCAGTGGCCATCATCCAGTTTGAGGTCCAAGAAGATTAGAGCTAATGAGGAAGGCCTGGAGGACTAGTTTGAGGATCTTGGAGACATACAGACAGAATTGAGAGGGTATGAATTATTCATATATGGGTACAATAGAAGAGTTTCCCCTCAACCTATCAACAATTTATGGCAATTGAACTTAGGAAGGTTAGTTGTGGCTAATGTATTCATGAATGTGGAGCTCATGAAGGCATTGGCAAACAATTATGACCCTAAAACTAGGACCATATATAACTACATGGGTGAGCCAATTCTTTCAATCACAAAGGAGTTTATTGACAGCATGTTCGAGTTGGATTTATGGATTTGAAGAATTGATTGACCTCAAGAAGTTAACAAGTGAATATTTTAACCTAGAGCACATTTACAAAACGTGGAGACTCCTTATACATAGACCTAGGAATGCAGGGTCCTTAGTGCCACTAGGTCAGGATGACAAAGCTCCCTATGATGTCAACTCTTTCCATCCATATTTCAAGTATACATATTACTATGTTTCCCAAGTGCTAGGGATAAAATCCCATCCTTTGATGGATATTGTAGCCATGGTCGTTTGTGCTGATTTGCAGTCTAAGGACCCCCGCTTCTTTGATTTTTCTATTTATTTGGTTGAGGTTTTGAATCATGGGTTAAAAAAGTTAAAGGGGGATGTCATCAATGTTCCTTTCAAGCATTATTCCTTACTTATGCATATGCTATTGTATGTGGGCTAAGATGAAGGGTTATGGCTAGAAGAGTTATGTGTCAGGACATATGACAATGCTGGGATGAGAAAACTAGTGCAACTATGGGTTTCTTCATGGGACAAGAGGTATGTGAATAATCAATATTGGAATTTTGAGGAGTTTTTTGTCAAGACATTATATAGACTATTGGGATGCCCATGTGATCATGCCCTTGCACCAGAGGTTCAAAGATTCCAAAGACCAAAAGATTTCACTGAAGATCCCCCAATTGAACACAATTGGGGAGATTGGTATTGTTTTTAAGACTGCACACAAGTCAGGGTATATGGGCTCGAAGGGAGACCATACTTACTACCACTTATAGTCCCTAACAGAGTGACTTTTCTAGAAATTGTGAGGCAACTGTCAATAGTGAGTACAAAACATCTGACAAGCCATGGGAAATAATCAATTGTACCTGGGTTGTTAGTATTTTTAGATTTTATTGTGAAAAGTTCAAAGAGTTATGGCCTGCTATAGACAAAATTGGATTATTATGGCATGGCTATGGGGGATCCAAGGCCCAATTTTGATCCTGAAAGATACATAAGGATAGCCCAATCATCACAAAAGCTGAAGGCTGGAGAGCATAAATCTTACCCACCAGATGACCACATTAAGAACATTGGTAGAGAAGAGGCTAGAGTGAAGCGAATAAAGTTTGAGAAAACAATGCAGGATTATAAATGGATGAGAATGTGCTACAAAAGATTGAAGACCCCTTGGAGTTGCCCAACAAACTTATGGAGCATGAATTGGAAATACTTAAGGGAGTCTTACCTCATGTTTTTAGGGATTGCATTGATATTATTAGGAATACAGAGCCTTTGGCTCATATGTCTCCTACTTCCACATCTGGCATCATTCCATTCACTCCTCAAGAGGATTACCCCCCTAGTTATGCAGAGGATACACTGATAGACTTGGAAATAGGACAATTGAATGTCCAAGAAGTGGCTAACATCAGATTCCTGGAGCATGAGGATTTCATTGCTTTCAAGGAGTTCACCGCATTCCTCTATCAACATAAAGGATCTCAAATTAGGAATAACATGAGAAATAGTGAAGAAGAGTAGTAGCTTCAAAAGTTACAAGAGGAGATGGATCTTGTGATGAGAGAAATGACACCTGAGAAGGGAAGACATTTGCTTAAGGAAGTTGGTGTGCTATTATACTCTAGATGGGAAATGAACTCTACCTTGTTGTTTGATGGATTCCTCAAGAAACAGGACCCAAGTAAGAAAATGATGCCAAAAGAGATTGATAAACTCTTTAGAGGATCAGGATATGATCTAGATCAGAAGGCTCTTCTAAAGTGGGCTATCTATCCCAAAGATAAAAGACCTATATTGGTTGATACAGAAGAAGCTTTTGGACATTTTATGGTGTAGCAGGTTGGACAGACTGACCCTAGAACAACTGCCAAACTAAATTTGGATGTTGCTAAACTGAACCAAGATCAGATAGAGTTTCTAGTCTGAGAAAATTCTACATACAAAATCCTATATGAGAAAACCGATGAAGAAAAATAGAGGCTGTAAGCAAGATTGCTTCAGATTGATACAGGTACCAGTCAAATAGGGATGACATACGGTGTTGACAAAGATGCCATGGATGCCTTGATAGATGCTATGTATTGGAGGAACAGGGCCAAAAAGACATCTCGGCAATTAAAAAAGGAACAACAAAAGATGGATAAGTTAGTTCTCAAGTTCGTTGAGCATAGATTCAAAAGTATGGTGCAGTTTTGTAGAAATCAATTGGAAGACATACACTAGAATAGTCAAAGCTTTGAAAGAGCATGAAAGGATCAGGTCTCGGTTGGAAGGCATGATGAATAAAAACAGTCTGATGAATCCAGGTGAGAAAATTGAAGTCGAGGCTTACTTGAAGTCCCATGATGAATTGGCAAATCAATTAAGGAAAGAGCTTCAGAGGCTGGACGATGGGAATACCCCTAGGGTGCCCTCTTTTTATAGTAATGGTGAGTTAGTATTGTTGAAACAGTGGAAACAAGAGTTCAGTGATGAGAAGAATCGAGTAGTAGCGGAGTTGGATAGGGACAAAGAATTGTCACTTTGTGTTAACCATATTCTATCCAATCATTTCCAGATAGAAAATGACATGAGGACACTAAACAATGACATTCTAATGTATAAAGATGATAAGTACATTGAACACATAGGAATGTTGAACTTGTTTATCTTCCAGTTTGTTAACAAAAGTGCTAATTAATAGTTATGTGCTGAAAAGCCACGATGCTTGGTGACAATGTATACCCTCATATAAATGAGGGAACTTTTGTAACAATAAGGATCATTAGAGAAGAAGTAGAATATAGCCTCAGGCTTACTATTGTACCATTTTGTGAACATACATAATATAATTAGTCGTCTTTCCTTTGTGTATATGTTGTGGATTACTGCATCTTTCTGTAGGCAATTGTTGGTGATATTATCTAAAGGAGATAAGGTTACTTGTGTTCTTCTAGTAAAACTCTGTGTTTCATATTGTGGATTTGAATAAAAGATTTACATGTGTTCAATATAGTTTTGTATATAGTGCACCTGCATATTATCTCAACCATGGTGAGCCTGCATATGTATATAGTTTTGTTTATAGGTGGAAAGCCTAAGGTTCAATGTCAAACTTGGTTACTCTGATACCATATGTAATATTCCATTAATTCTATACTTAAAGAAAATAAATTGTGATCTATTTTAAGATAAAAAATTGAGCATTTCAAAATAAAACATAACTACTTCAGTTGAAGGAGATAACCAACTAAATGTTCTTCAACATAATAAGAATCTAACTAATTTATCTAAAAGGAAGGTAATCTTCTAATGATCAAAAACATTGAACAAATATTATTAAGCTAATCAATATGAGAAAGGAATTCAAATGGCAAGTTTCATTTTTGAGGGAAGAGATAAAGGTTCAGAGGTTACAATTCATTTAACTTTCCAACTGAAATTTTTTGTATCAAGCCTCAACATAGTTTGGAATAGGGAGAGCATCATCAAGGGCTTCTCCAATCAATCATAGACTTTCTAGTCTCCCATGCCCCTTCTAATTGGAAGAGACCCAACCCTTCATGAGGGTGCATTCTAAGGATTGGGTCTCTTTTACATCTGGCCATCTGATCTTGGTGTTTAAAACCTACATGCAAAAGTAATTGTTGTTCACCAACAACAATACAATGGAAAGAAGAGTTGCCTACAAGCCTTCATAAAGGGCCTCAGATGCCTTCTCAAGTAGAGAGACATCATGAACAACATCAAGGTCATCTTCATAATCATGATTAGTTGCAGGAGTACTAAATGAGTCATGGATCAATGTATTTGTACCATCATCTTCAATTGTGTTTTCTGGCTCATGATCGTCATCTTCCATGGGATCATTATCTTTAGCTTCAATATTCACACCTCCATGTTCGTCCACTTCAAAAACCATATTCTTAGGGTTGTGTTGATCCATACCATGTGCTCCGAGTACTCGACCTATATAAAATTGATAAACATAAATAAACTGTGATCATGATCTCATCATCACGTGATTTATTATGTATATAAATTGTCAAAATGATATAATGAAAAAATTTCCAGTGGATGATAATCATGTCCACCTTCAATGTGACCATGCAGCCTACAATGTTTCTTCGCTATTCTGATTAGAAGTCTTCTATTCTTTAACCCCTTACAAATTTTGCATGGACAATAACATTTTCCATCACCTTTTCTTTTCAAGTTAGACCACAATCTAGCAATTGTCTCCTTATTTTGTTGTTCGTTGATATTGTCTGACATGGTCTTTCTTCACAGGCAAGAAAATAGAAATTATCATCATTGAACAAAGCATCTTATTGAATTTAGATTTCTAGTTTGCTTATGGTACATCACACAACATGGAAAACAAGAAATACTCAATAAATAATAGGATTCATTGATCTATTGTTATCACAATCAGCACTTGGTCTTCAATATTTTCTCCTCCTAACACTGTTTATCCATTACCTGTCAAGTACAGAACTCTAAAACCCGTGGCTATTAAAATACATAAGACAACATTGTAGCATCTTATAATCATCTGTTATAAAACCAAAGCACTTGGGAGTGATTCTTTTGTTTGTCAGAGTCCAAGAAAATGGTGTCTATTGGAGCCTTGAATAACTGACTAGAAAGATTTTTAATTCCTTTTCTTTTTCCTTTTTCACTGTCACTTTCATCCTCTAATTTAGATGCCCTCACCCATTTCATTCTTCTTGTTTTTTCATACTCATTATCATGCTTTGAATTATTTTTCTTTCATGGTGACTCCTTACTACTCTCACTGTCAGTTTCACTCTCAGAATCTGAGTCTGATGTATTAGAATCTGACGAACCTGATGAACTAGAAGAATCATTATTAGAGGTAGATTCATCTAACTCGGGAATAGACTTTTTTTACTGCATTACAAGCCTTGGCATATTCTTCAAATACTCATGTAAACTCTGAGTGATACCGCCAAGACCAATAGATGTAAAGAAATTGATAGCAAACCATGAATTTTTGGGATTGTCCTTTGGAGAAATTGAATCAAAAGACTCCTGTATTGTTGGATCGTTCAACCTTTCATTAAGAAACAATATACCAAGTTGTTCTGCCAGCTCCTGCAAGAGAATCTTTATAAAAATACAAGAAGAGGAAGTAGTATCTTCCTCTGTCAGATGTATATAAGAAAGACAATACCATGGAAGAGCATCTGTGCCAAGTAAGTGGCCCAAAAACTTTGCAACATTACGCAGTTTATTTGTTTCCAGTCTGTGTATCATAGAATACTGTTGTACAAAACACTTATCAAAAAATTCATCATAAATTTTATTGATCATAAAGAATCTTTACCCAAGAAGACCATAATAACAAAGGTATGTTCTCTCTTGACCAGGTTCAAGCTTGATCTTTAGTAGCTTATGACTAGCTTCCTCAAAATCAACACTTGACATGATTGTCAAATAAATTGTACATCTTAAATTGACCAAGTTTGTCTCTATCTCATCCTGTATTCTCAGTGCTTCCTCACCTTCCTCTTCATCATTATCATCATCATCATCATCATCTGAATCATCACCTGAATCATTCTCCCCTTCTGCTTCATCTGAAGAAGCATCTCCAAGGATATCTTTCTTTAGTTTTTCATAGGTTGCCTCATGCTCTAAGAAATTAGGATCTGGCTTGAAAACACCCAAACCAGCTTCTTGATCAAGTTCATCTTCTAGGAAAACTTCATGTGTTAACTGATCTGGACACACAGCTGGATGACCCTTGAACTTAGGTTTGCGAATTGCAAAAAGGCCTTCAATTAAAAATTGTGCTCGTTTGTCAATTTCCCCCTAATGGAGAATACCTCTAAATCTTTCAAAAATCCCGTAGAGACCTTTGGGTGAAAGGTCTTGCAACAAAGAACCACATTCTTTCACGAACCCAACAACAACCTCTACACTATCATCTATGGGGTTCTCTAGTAAAAGGGTGAGAAGTTCCAAGGCAGTGATCTCATGTGCAACTTGTTGATTCACTAAATGAGCTATGAATTTGGCTGCTGCTATCAACATGTGCTTGTCATTGCATTTGTATGCCCTCTTAAGTTGCAAAATAATTCTTCACAAAAGCGGATTGCCAACTTCAAGAAATTTTGTATTTACCACATCAACCAACGCAGCAAAAACATCAGTAAATCCAAGGGATGCCATTTACTTGGAATGATGTTCTTGATGTTAGATGCATTTAATTTGTTTACTAACCCATTGATACTCTTCTGAAGGGCATCCCATGTCATGCATCAGTATTCCACACTACTCTTGTCTTCCACATCTTTCATCATTTGAGCCATCTTAAATTGGGGAAAGTAAACATCCCCACTTCTTCCAACACCCTTCTTAGCTCCTCTTACAACACCTTCGCCATTCCCATTCTAAGATAGAGTAGTAGAAGTCTATCTCTTATTCAATATCTCTAGTGAAACCCTCATGATCTTTTGTTGGAGTAGTAGGGACAATCTAGGACACTTACAGAGGTTTTGCAAGAGAGATAGATAGACCTAAGTATTATGGCTTAATAATGATCAATAGGTAAACAGATAAGAAACTCTCAATATCAAAATGACTTTCTCAATTGCCTAATAATGGATTTATGACTATATGTCAACTTTAGACTCAATCCAAGAAGAGCTAGAACTAATATACGATATCTAGATTTATGATCTCTAAAATATAACAATCCCATAATTATGTTTCCACACATCTATACCACAACACAAACATCATGCTAGTGTTGAGCCATAGCAATTGATATCCTAATTATAGAATGTGAAATATGCACATAACTATGAATAAAGATTAAGAAAAACAAAGAAAGTTGCTTATTGAAAACATAAATGACTAATGGACAAGAATTGAATTCATTGTAGATAGTTTTGAATATCAAATTCACTTATTTGTGTGCATTTAGTAACTCATGTACTTGTGGCCAACCATTTATCTCTTTCATAAATTAAACACTTATTAATAACATTAAATGGCTGAGTAATTATGTTTTAGTTGAAATTGAAAATAAAATATTTTATTTCAAGACAACTCACACTATTCCCTATCATATTTTAGACTCTTGGTTTTGTTAGTAGTGGTTTGATGTCTTTGGAGCTGATCATTGCATTTCTTTAGTTACGTTTGCCAGCATATTCCCAGCCTGTGCCAAAATGGGAGCTTTGGAATAGGGTATGGACATCCATCAAAACATAAAAGATAGAGGAATTTTGTCAGATGTAGTTGCAACCACTCTGTTAGCATGTATGCAAAATGTGGAAGTATAGACAAGGCACGGGAATTGTTTGACGGATTGCCTCAAAGAAATGTGGTTTCCTGGACTGCAATGATTGTCGAATATGCACAAAATGGATTTTTTGAGAAGGCTTTAGAAACTTTCAAGAAAATGCAATTGGTAGGTGTAAAGCCAAATTCCACAACCATTGCTACTATCCTCCCTACTTGTGCCAAAATGGGAGATTTGGAATAGGGTATGGACATTCATCGAAGCATAAAGGATAGAGGAATTTTGTCAGATGTTGTAGTTGCAACTGCCTTGGTAGACATGTATGTAAAATGTGGAAGCATAGACAAGGCACGTGAACTATTTGATAGAATGCCTGAAAGAAATGTTGTCTCGTGGACTGTAATGATTGCTAGATATGCACAAAATGGATTTGTCAAAAAGGCTTTAGACACTTTCAAGCAAATGAAATTGGAAGGCATAAAGCCAAATTCTACAACCTTTGCTAGCATCCTCCCTACTTGTGCAAAAATGGGAGGTATGGAATAGGGTATGGACATCCATCAAAGCATAATGGATAGAGGAATTTTGTTAGGTGTTGTACTTGCAAATGCCCTGCTTCACATGAATGCAAAATGTGGAAACATGGAGAAGGCTCGTGAATTGTTTGATCTGATGCCGCAAAGAGATGTGATCTCATGTGAACAATCAACACATGCATATACGGGAGGAAGGGATTGTTGCTACAAAATTGAATGCTCACTCCTCAATCACAGTTCTATGGTTTTACAAGATTAAACTAGGGCAATTAACCACCACATGTATAGATTTTGCAACATGAAATTAAAAACTAGGGCAGTTTGAATCTACCTCCTGCACAGGATTGCAAGCAATGCCACAAATGCCTTCAACATGGGTTTGATGTTCTTGGGGGTTGAAGTCGCCATAGACGCCTACACGAGATTGCAATGCGCAAATGAATTTCCCTCTTCTTTTTTTTTAATTAATGGCCATTGTCATCAGAATTACGATAAACTCGAGCACTTTTTTGAAAAAAAGAAAATTCTCATTGCTAATGCCTTCATCGAAACCAAATGGAAGATTGCCATCGGAATTACGACGAATGCGGACATTTTTTCAGAAAAAAAACTCTTTTGGCCACCATATACCTTCTTCGTCAGAAACCTCAGTTGGAAATCTAGTCCAAATGTATTAGTGTTAGAAGACATTGGATCTCCTCAAGCTGTTAAACTTCTACAAAAAGAGGACTAAGCTCTGATACCAATTACCGGTTAAGCTCTAATTGCCTTCTTCAAAAACCTTCTTCAATCTTGAATGATGTCTGCGCATATAGCTCTGCTTATATTCGTATAAACCTTATTCTCTACCACTTATTACATTCCATACATCCTCTACTTAATCTCACAAGTGAGATCTTACATTTATACCAAAACCTAAGATCAAATGAGTACGTCGGCTCACTAAATATATTACAATGAAATCAATTACAAATGAATCAATATGCGATGTATCATGTCGGCTCAATGCATTTACAATAATAACAAATCATCTTCATGATGTGTCATGCTAATCTGGAATAGAAATGCTTGTCGGTGCATAACCTAGACCTATTTGTCGGTAACAACAAATATGCAAACCTGATTAGATCAATGACAAAATCATCAAAGAAAAGTGTCCAAACATTTTTTTCCACATAGCCAAGTAATCTCCAAGTCATTCCAGGTGTTGATGAACAATATACCGTGTCAATGAACCAAATACTGGCGATTGTGCATAAGTCACTAAACATGTCGGTGAACATAATCAAGAATCTCCAAGTGCTGATAAGTGTTGACAAGTGTTGACAAGTGTTGACATCAATGACAAAACCATACCAACATATCCAAAATACCAACAATCTCCCCTTTTGGCATTGATGGCAACACAAGATGGAAAAACCATCTAAGTGCCAAAACATAAATGCCAAAAACCAAAAACCAACAATCTCCAAAAGAGATCATTAACTAGAAATCAAAATACAGATACAGAGAGTAACCATTTCTCCCCCAAAGATAATCTCTCCCCCAAAGATAATGTGTTTTTCAATAAATATTTCTCCCCCTTTGACATCAAATGCCAAGGCAATACAAAACCAGATTCAAACCTTTACACAAAATACCAACTTATCAATTTATCCAACTACTCCCCATGAGAAGTAGCTCTCCTCATCAAAGCCAAAAAAATATTTCTTTGTTAATTATGTCGGTTTTATGCCAAGCCTCAACTGTCTAAGTCTCTACTAGTGGGGGTATAACCCCAAGCTTCTCTCTGAGATATTTGAAAGTTTCCTTAGGCAAAAGCTTAGTAAAAATATCTACAATCTTCTCTTTAGTATTCAAATAAACCAATTTCACTTCTTTTGCTTCAACATTTTCTTTTAGAAAATTGAATTTGATAGAAACATGTTTAGTTTTTGAGTCTATATCATCAACAAAAACTTCTATAACCAAGATGTCATCATTAGTCACTTTGTAGTATAAGTTGCTATCAACATTACCTTTAGTGAAACCAATCTTCAAAAGATATTTGTCCAATCTAGCATACCAAGCTGTAGGAGCTTGCTTTAATCCATATAAAGCTTTCCTTAACCTACAAACCATATCTTTTTCATCTTTCAAAGAAAATCCATTAGGTTGTTCAATGTAAACTTCTTCTTCAATATCACCATTCAGAAAAGAACATTTAACATGCATTTGATATACTTTATAGTTCTTGTGTGCTACAAAAGCCAAGAATAATCTGACTGCCTCAATTCTAGCTATCGGTGCAAAGGTTTCATTATAATCAATTGCTTCTTTCTGTGAATATTCCTTACACACTAATCTTGCTTTGTTTTTTATTACCTTACCATCTTCATTAAGTTTATTTCTAAATACCCATTTAGTTCCAATTACATTTTTGTCTTTAGGCTAGTTAACCAATGTCTATGTGCTATTCTTTTCAATTTGTTCCAATTCATCTTCCATATCTTTAATCCAATATTTATCTTCACATGCCTCATTAACTGATGTTGGTCATTAGGAGGCAAAGACCAACTGCACATACTTCTTTTGAGTTGGTTGGCATTGATTTCAATGTAGGTTTGGATGTTCCACCTTTTTAGAACATCAAAATCTTCCTTACTATTGCAGTAGTGATCTCCCCTAGCCATCACATTCTCAACAAAATTGTATTTTATCTTAGCCTAAACCACCTTAGAGGGGTTAATATGATTCTTGAAGATTATGTTATTCCTTTCTTTCTAGATACCCCAAAGGATATGTGGAAAGGAAAACTTCCATAAATTTCTTATGGTCGGATTGTTTGTATTGCAATACCAGCTTCTGAAACAGTCTTGAATCTCCTCTAGGAACACCCAATTCAAGCCCCAATGATGGAAAAACATAGCCTAGATAGGTTGGACGTAAGGAGAGTGTATAAAAAATTTGGTTCATGGATTCCTCATTATTGAGACAAAAATAGCATCTGTTAAGGATGCAGAAACCCCTCTTTCTCAAGTTATCTGTGATTAGAATCTTATGTTGCAAAAGAATCCATAAAAAGATATTAATTTTAGGGGTCAAACTTGAATTTCTATCCTTATCCAAGTAGGGGCTGGGTTCTTGAGACTGAGCCAACATAAGGGTAGAAGATGCCACAGAATAAATCCCTCACTAATACATTTGGCCTAAATTTCCGACAGAGAAGGTATATTGTGACCAAATTTGATTTTTTTTGAAAAAATGCCCAAATTCATGGGAATTCCGATGATAATTTCACATTTGGTTTCAATGGAGAAGGAATTACTAATAAAATTTGGATTTATTTGAAAGAAAGTTCCCGCGTTTGTCAAAATTCTGACGAGCACGGGCATTACTTAAAAAAAAATACTGCAATTCATTTTAACCCAAACCAATCCCACACTAGCTTCGTGTCGACCTCTAGCCCTGATCAACCCAAAGCAACCCTGAGTGAAATCTCCTATGTCAAGTTAGGCATTTCATGCAAAACAACTAAAAGGTTAGGCTCTACTTCATATGAATTTTCATTTTGGGGTTGCACATTATCAATTTCATTTTGCATATGAATTTTGGACCTATTGCACATATAACAATCTGCGATTCGTCATAGCCAAAAGTTTTGAGAGTGAGTCGAGTAGGGAACCTCAATCCTAGGAGAGAGTCAATCTAGGCACCCAAGTCCCTCCATTTTTGCCTGAAATTCAATTTGTGAGTCAGTTACAGTCTCCTGTTCCAATTCTTCTTTTAGAATCTATCTGTCAATTACCAATCTTTGTGTGCATTGCTAAAAAATATCATTTCAACCTATTTGTACCTCCTTCTTGCATTCTTCATTTTCAATTGCATAGTCATATTATCCCACAATGAAGGACCATTAAATCCTCTTTATGCTTAAACCATCTTGAGCCTAATGGATTTTTCTCCTTCCAATGTAACCGTGTAGGTAATGAAATAGAATCCTTATTTGCATGCGTAGACTTGGGAATCCTATTTTCCCTACATTACAGTATTGTTTTTAGTTTTTTTACTAGAATATTAGAGGATAGTATTCTAGATGAAGGAGAATAACTAACAAAACCACCAAAGTAGTGATATTCACAAGAATCCTTAGGGTTTCAATTTCTAGTTCTAGGTAGTGTATTTTTTGTATTCTAATGATTTGGGTTTATCCCAAATTTGTAATTACAATATGTAACCTTTCTAGATCAAGTGATTCATAAAAAAATAAACTTTTATTTAGTGGACCACCATGTGTGTGGTATGTATTTTTGGGCGTGTGAAGTTTAGTTGGCAAACCAAAATACTGTAAAATATTTGAAAATCCTTTGTGAGGTACTTTCTCAACACAATAAAGGATATGCATGTATATGCTCATGGATTAAAAAGTAGAATCACTTAATATTTTTTAACTATCAATAATTTTTTGGATGCATGTGTAAAGCCCAACTTGCCTATGCATTCTAAAAGGTAGAGTATTGTGTCCAATACATCTTGATTATCACATCATCTTGGCTTCAATTATTACATGTTTTATTAAATTTAGAGATTGTTACCCAAATAGATAAAGGCACCCATCTATGAATATTTTTCTCCCCATCATCTTGAACATGCTCACAATACATTAAAATATAAACATCGTTTCATGTTTAACTAGTTTTAGTGTGTTTCAAATACCGTGTTTGGAAGTATACCAACAAAAGGAGTTATCATAATAAATATTATCAAACACCCATATCATGGATCATCTATTTTAATAAGGTCCTTAACCTTCAGTTCTTAAAACCAACATATAGGCACAAAATATAAACTAAAATAGGGGTGCACTATGCAATTGGTATGATTTGTGTTAGGATGAGAGTTGTAATTATGTGCCTATATATACTACCATCATAGAAAAACCCGTCACGAAGAGCCATAAGTGAGGGAGATCTTACCCACCTCAAAAATTGGTCCTAAGTTATCCAACCTAAACATAGGTTTGTGATAATCTTTCCAAGTTTAAAACCCTTGGCAATTGGGAGGTTATCATACCTTAGGGATTTGGGGTCTACAATTTATATCACCAACAAATTAACACTATTTTTGGAGATAATTTAAATTAATATTTAGCTTGATGACTCAAGATAATTTATAACTATGGTGTAGCCAAGAAAAACTTGTTAATTTAGATTATTTTTTCCTTTTGAGGAGTGTTGAATCCATCAAGAGAGATCCAAAAGTTTACTTCATATAAGATAAAATAAACAAATAAACAAATATCAATGATCTAAAAGTCAAGAGATGGTTAACATAATTTCTCTTGATGTGATAAGATGGCAAGAATAATGGAACGTGAAAAATCCAGGTATTTCATCTTTTCATAAATCTCTAAGTATTGAAAAGGTAGGTCCTTCAAATAGAGGAGAACCATCTAAAGGACATGATCAATATATATCAACTAATTCAGTTTATAATAGGATCAAAACTCCTAGGAGAACCTTTAGGTATGATTATGGCAGGCCTAGAAAAGAAATAAATATTGATATAAGAAATAAAGATACACCTTAGAATATGCATACAAAAAATGTTGACAAGAATCTACCTTAGCTTTCACCTATAATAAATCAAAGATGAAGCCCAATATCAACAATTCTCCTACTTCACCTTGGGGGACTGAACAAGTAGAGACTTTGTTCTATGATGTTGATCTAGCTACTCAATTAGAGAATCAATGTAGATAAAGGGAATTAAATCAACATATAAATATAGATTGACCAACTCAGAGAAAGTCAATGTGAATTAGAATCACAAATTGCATTAGGGAAAGCTCAAATTTCTTAGCAGGCCCAACAAATGAATCAATATTAAAATGTTCTTTAGCCTAAAATTGTTGCATGAGTTGATCCAAATCAATCATAGAATAATTAAGGATGGAAACTTTATCCCTAAATGCCACCTAAAAACTTCACATTACCACATGCTTAGATGGTGGTCCTCACACTTCTCTTGTCCAATCCTGCATCTAGGATTGAGGATTGAGAAGCACATATCATATTTCTCACACAAGGCCCTTTCATCTCATCATGAAGAACAAACCCATTAGAATAGTAGGGCCATATAATATTAGGGTTTTGATTCATTATGAATATTCAAGATAGCGAGTGAGCACATAAAGAAGGGGGCTAGCAGCTTACTGATGAGAATTGGACAACTATTATTAGCCATCTGTACTCAGGAATGCACTTATCAATTCCTCTAAGCTACCCAGTGAGAAAATTTGATGTGTTTCATTGGCTGACTATCCTGTCCCTTGCTACCCTCTCTCGGGGGAGGTTGGGATCCCTAGTAAAATAATGGTATCTATTCTAGAAGCTCTAGAAAATTGAAAAGGGCTGCTACTATATATAGTAGCAAGATAGAGCCTAGCATTAACTAGAGTATTTAGTATTATCAACAATAAATACTAGATCATTCTCTGCATCACTTCTAAATCAAATGGAGACTATAGTTTGATGACATTCCCCTACCTCTGCATCATACACATGAGTCAAGGATGATAGTGCAATGTGCAAACATCCTATATGGATAGGACACGAGAATATGTACAAGTTAGTGTTAGGTGAAATGTATTTAATATCCTAGACTTATAGGGACATATGGGGAAGTTTGTGCATGTGATGATGCCATCAAAGTTCTGATATCCCTATTTAACAGAATGAGAAAGCCAGTAAAAGACAAAAAAAATGCATTGAGAAGGTAAAGGGTTGAATTTCCTAATGTTTGGTGTTAAAGTGATGTGTGGGGACCCTACCAAGTCAAATACCTTTTTGTAGTTTCAAAATGTGGAAAAAGAATAAGCATTTTATTTACTATCCTAATAGACCATCCATCATAACAATGATTACCAATGATGTGTGTGTTGAAAACAAAGTTCTAGAGGGAGGTTGTTTCTATTGTAATACTAAATGAGTATTCATAGACCTTGTGTAGGGTCCTCCAAGACTAGAGTAAGGAGTTTGAAGCCTAGATACATTGATTTGGTCTTCTGGCCGTCAATGAGTGTTGACCCAATAGGAGAAGTCTTGAGACTGACAATTTTAGAAGTTTGGCATTATTGAGAGGAAACACTTAGGTGTGAACCATATCTTCACAAATTATTATCAATTTCCATGATATTTAACCCTATCCTCATGGTGTTGGCAAAATTCATATTATTTTTCCTAAACTTAGAAGCCAACTAATGTATCCAAGGGTGTCTAGAAGAATCGAGTGTATGATCATTAACTTTGTATGTTGAAACTATTATACATGCCTAACCATTGAAGGTATTGAGGAAGATTGGGAATAGTTTGTTTTGATGAAGAAACATGATGTGAGAATTTTGATGCAGAGGCAAGGGTAGAACTCAGTATTTTATATTAGGACAACAACCACATTGATTAGGCAAGTCAAATAAGGTCTCTCCAATGTTTAGGATACACAAGGGCAACATTAATCATGTAAGTATGCATGAGCATGGGAACGGATAGTTACATTCCTTTTAGACTAACTTGGGTCTGTGACTCTCAATGGTGTTCATCCCAAAAGTATATGTAATATCATTCACTTGCACCCAATGTGCGACTGATAATTTTGTCTTACTTGTCACTGATTTGGATAGTATTGATTGGATATTGTAAGGATGACTATTGCCATACTCTCGATGAATTCACATAATTGATAATGAATTCATATTAGATACTCATGGATTACCCCAATTAGACATTAGTCAACTTAAGATATGATACAAGGATTTCATACCACAAAGCCATTAGCATATCACCTGCTCTAAATCACCACAAAGCCATTAGATGTTTTTTGAGATGAAAAACAAGAGTTAAATGGTTTTGGTTCAATTTTCATTATTTCTATGTTCAAGTAATTTAATTAGGTATATTATACTAAAACGTTATTTCATAACTAACATTTCAACTTGTATATAACTTGAGAAGAAAGACCATGTCAGATAATATCAACAAACAACAAAATAAGGAGACAATTGTTGGATTGTTGTCTAACTCAAAAAGAAAAGGTGATGGAAAATGTTATTGTCCTTGCAAAATTTTTAAGGAGTTAAAGAATAGAAGACTTCTAATCAAAACAACTAAGAAACATTGTAGGTTGCATGGTCAAATTGAAGGGGGACATGATTACCATCCATTGGTAATTTTTTTATTATATCATTTTAAAAATTTATATACATAAGAAATCAGTTGATGATGAGATCATGATCATGGTTTATTTATGTTGATAATTTTTATATAGGTCGAGAACCCCAGAGCACATGATCTGGCTAAGCACAACCCAAAGGATATGGTTTTCGAAGTGGAGGAACATGGAGGTGTGAATATCAAAGCTGAAGATAATGATCTCATGGAAGATGAGGATTATGATCCACAAAACACAAGTGAAGATGATGGTACAAGTACATTGATCCATGACACATTTAGTACTAGTGCAGCTGATCATGATGATCAAGATGACCTTGATGTTGTTCATGATTTACCTCTACTTGAGAAGGCATATGAGGCCCTTTATGAAGGTTCCCAGACAACTCTTCTCTCTATTGTATTGTTGTTGGTGAGCTTGAAGGTTATGAATGGTTTATCCAACATAACAATCTCATGTATGTTAAGGTATGTCATATATGTCATTATAGCTAATAAATGGTGAATCATGTACCATTAATATTCTTTATATTAACAGATTATATTTTTTTGTTGTAGATTCATAGGTGAGTTTTCATTACCACCATCAAATATTCTACCTCACTCATGCTGAGAATTATTTGCCATTATGAAAGATATTGGAATGGAGTATCAAGCAATAGATGCATGTCCCAATGATAATATTATATCACAAACAACATGAATTTTGAACTAAATGTCTTGAATGTCATATCAGTAGATATCGAATAGATCAAATAACAAAAAAGGTGCCTCGCAAGGTTCTTCATTATATTCCCATTATTCCAAGTATGCAACAATTATTCAAGTGCACTAGCTTGGCACAATTTATGGATTACCATGCATGAAATAGAAGTTGAGATGACATTATTCAAATGCCAGTGGATGGTTCAACATTTATGGACATAGAGGAAAAGTGGCCACACTTTAAAGAAGAACCTCGTAATATCAAGATTTCATTGGTAGCGAATAGTGTCAATCCATTTGGAGAGCTGAGATCTATTTACTCGGTGTGGCTTGTTTTTTTTTATCAACAATAAGATTCCTCCATGGCTTTCAATAAAGAGGAAGCACATAATGTTTGAAATGATTCTTCCAAGTATTTTATCATTTAATAGTAATCTACATTTAATTATAAATATTACAGTAAAATGATCATAATAATTATGTAATGTTTTTGTTCATTTGATTAGGTAAGTACCAAGTTAAAGATATGAATGTATATATTGATCCTCTTATCGATGAGTTGTTGGAGTTATGGAATGGTGTCACTATGTATGACGTCTCTAGACTAATAGGACAAAGACAATTTCAATTCCATGCGATTCTTGTATGGACAATACATGATGCCCCAGGGCTAACACATTTTTGTGGTATCTTATAGTGTTCAAGTTGCACATGATAATTATAATTAAAAAAATTAACATATTTAATCGAATTATACATTATCTTGTAGCTCTTCAAACAACGGGAAACTTTTCTTGTCCAGTTTGTGGTCCAAAGATGAAATCTCGTCATTCAAAAAGTTTAGGAAATTAGGAGTTTGATGAGTATAGACATTTTCTCCACAAAAATCATAAGTATCAAAATATTGAAAAATATCTTTTGAATGGGAAAGAAGAGAATACATCAAAGCCACAAAGAATGATACCTCACCTGTAGAAGTTGGAATATAATAAAATTAATCGTCAAGGTAATGTCATTCCATCTAATGGTTTATGTCATAAAACATATTTTCTATTGTGTTTTGTTTACTAATGATGTAATTGATGATCATGAAGGTTGTCAAGGCATTAATGACCATCTTCATAAGGGACTAAAAATTTATCCCCAACAATTTAGTAGGTTGCCCTACTACGAGCAGTTACAAATTGTGCATTTATTTGATACTATGCATATTGGAAAGTATAACAGAGAAATTATGGAAAATATTGGATGGAAGGTGTGACAAAGAAAACTTGTCAAAATTTGTAGTGACATTCAGGAATCCAATCATGAAATGAAAAATGTCATTCAATCAAATAGCCATGGAGACCAGATTAATATAAGTGACCTTCCTTGGTTATTAACGGACCAGCAAAGCATTGATATAAAAGAAATCATATGAAAAATTCGATTTCCCACAAGATTTGTTGTGAACATAAACAATATCATATCAAAGAAAAGTGAGCTTGGGTCAGGGATGAAAATGCATGATTGGCATACCTTCATTAAGGTAATTCATGTTCTTGTGTATTTACTATATATTTGTATACTGCGGATGTACTTTTCACTGTATTATGTTAGAAAAAAATGAAAAGATAATTTTATAATTGTTGCAGTACATTCTACCTCTATCTCTCCCAGACCACTTCGACAATAATGTCAAGAAATTTATATATGATCTTGGAAAATACATGAGGTAAGTAGTGATATTTGTTCAATTTGTTGTATAGATATTATATTTGCGATTTATTTTACTTGTTATGTAATATGTATTTTTGTGTATTGAATATCTTGTAGGTGGTTGCCATGTAAAAAAATCCATAAAGAAGATATTAAATATAGGAAGAGAAAAATTCCGCATGTAATGTGTGAAATGCAAAAGTGTCTACCTTCATCTTTTTTCAATGCACAAGAACACTACCTCATACACCAAGTTGAGGAGATGGAATTGTGTGGACCTATACACACTAGGTCAATGTGGATGGTTGAGAGGAACTTGAAATTTTTTAAGGCTTTGGTTTGACAAAGAGCACATCTTGAGGGTTCTATGGTGGAGGGATATATGGTATACCAAACTACGGTGTACATTTCTGAATATCTTCCTAAGTTTGCAGCAAAGATCCACATGGATTGCATTTGAGATCCCAACCCCATTAACAAATTTTAAGGGGAGTACTAGATGGGGAAAGGTAGATTGAGGAAAGTGAGAGGTAATTATAAGATGTTATTGTAGTTAATTAATTCTTAATCTTAAAAATAAATCAATTGTAAGTCATCTATTTATATGGTTTAAGTGATAAATAAGTACATATACATTTATTAATCACTCATATATTTATCAACTCATGATGCAATAATTTTTACATGTTTGACATATTGCAGGTCAAACACCACAACACTATGTGCTACAATAGTCATAAATTTTGCATCAAAAAATTGGATGACACAAAGAAAACTTGTGATTCTGGGGTCTTTGAGGCGACAAATATTTCATCAAGAAATGACATACATCCTCAAGAGTCTCAAAATCGATACTATGGCATTTTGGATGATATACTTGATTGTGACTTTAATTCCTTCAAATTAGTTTTGTTCTTCACCAAATGGTACAGGCTATGATTGAATAAAAATGATCCTGATAAAACTGTTATTGAACATGATAATGGATTTACAATGGTTAATACAAGGTTGGTTGAACTAGTTGGGGATGAGCCCTATGTTCTTCCAAGCCAATGTGAGAAGGTATTTTACTTAGAGGTTCCACATAAACCAGGTTTGTCATTTGTTGTTGACATGATCCAAGAGCAAGGCTGATAAAGTATAATGTGATGGAAGAAGAAGATACCAAAGAAGTAGAAGATGATGTAGATGATGATCACGATTGACAGTTTCTTGATGATGATGAAGAAGAAGAAGCTACTGCTACTAATGATGATGATGATGATGATGATGATGATGATGATGATGATGATGATGATGATGATGATGATGATGATGATGATGATGATGATGACGATGATGATGATGATGATGATGATGATGAAGAAGCTACTGCTACTAATGATGATGAGGATGATGGTGATGGTGATGGTGATGGTGATGGTGATGGTGATGACAATGGTGAAGATGATGATGGTGGTGGTGGTGGTGATGATGATGATGATGATGATGACGATGATGATGATGATGATGA
The DNA here is from genome assembly GCF_030272615.1 of Cryptomeria japonica. Lineage (NCBI taxonomy): Eukaryota > Viridiplantae > Streptophyta > Pinopsida > Cupressales > Cupressaceae > Cryptomeria > Cryptomeria japonica. The sequence goes on along the minus strand of NC_081407.1, from coordinate 755,214,758 downwards.
TGATGATGATGATGATGATGATGATGAGGATGAAGATGAAGATCAATGACATGAATGAAATGTATGAGGTATGTGATTAGTATATTATCTATTTAATATTGATTTCTTGATAGAAATTTATTTGACTTATATGGTTACATAATTAATTCATTATGTTTTGAATTCTAATGCCATTACATAATTAATTCATGATGCACCTTTTAATGTTTTTAATTCATGTTCCACCTCTAGGAGGTCCTAATAGTAGAACCATGCCACCCCAAGGAGATGGAGATAGGGAGAGTGACTATTCATGTGACATTTTTTAAACTTTGTGTTTATTTATGGAATTTGTACTGTTTATTAGCTATGTGATGGATGTTGATTTAAAATACATATGTGATGGATTACATGTTTATGATGATACATGTGACATATTTTGAACTTTGTGTTTATTTATAGAATGTGGATTGTTTATTACATATGTGATGGATGGTGATTTATGATACATATGTGATGACACATATGTGATGCTTATGATGCTCAATTACATATATGATGATACATATGTGATGCTTATGATATATATGTATTTATTGTTTATCAACTTACAAATGTAATGCTTATGATGCTCAATTGATGGTGATGATTTTATGTATATATTTTGTGTGATGTTGTCACCCTTGGTGGAAATAGGTAATTGACTACAGACATTGTCAACCCTTTAGTTGAGGATCCTGCATAGTCTACATAAAGTAGAGGTAAGGAATTAAAAAATTTACAATGATTATGATAACATCATTTTTTTTTAATACTCTTCTTGTCTACAAATTTCATGTTGTTCATTTGTGTACTATGTAATTTTTACTATATGTATCATGTAATTTTTATCTAACATAAGATAATTGAATTACATGTGCAGGAACTTGAACCCCTTTGATGGGGATCCACCGTAGTCTCATGGATCAACAGGTATAAGTCAATACACCATATAGAAATAGTTTATTTTTTTAAAATTACTTCAAAAACAAACTTTCTCAGTTTCTCAAACCTCGACATTAGTAGCAAATATAATATTGTTATCAACACTTGAGGACCCAGTTGGACTTATTAAAATTTCAATCTCAACATCAACTTTAGGGTCGACTTCTTCATCAACATTACCCTCATTTCAAAAATATCTCATTCGATGGAGTGTTGGTACCACCAAATAGGTATTTGTCAGATGTGTCTTCCTCGAGTGAGGGAAATGCAGAATTAGAAAATGAAAGTGAGACATGTAGTAGGTCTACAATAGGGAGATCAACTAGAGATCAAAAGATTAGAAGAAAATTCAACAAACACATGTAATTTTTCCTTGCTCAAGGGGGGTCATTTTATTATGATGATGAGACCAAAGAAGACATCAAGGTGCCCTTGAGGTACAAACATCTATAGAAACAATGGGTACCCAAGGAAATTCCTCCAATAAACATTAATTATTGTGTTAATGATGGGATATATCGCATAGCACCATTGTTATTATGTGGTTTGGACCTATTTTTCATGGACGACATAAAGGTCTGTTATAAAAAAGTTGCTGAATTGATGGAGTTTGTTGGACCTTGTTACAATTACAAAATTTGATGCAGATTATTTGATATAAAAAAGTATGCATAGGTATCTACTATCAACAAATTATATACAATAGAAAGATGATGATCAAATTAAACGAGTGGCTATATACATTGATGGAAGGCCAAAAGAAATGAGGAATATTGTAGGTTTTATAAATAGTACGTGACCTGGGTCAACTAATAAGCAACTCAATTGCATATTTGAGGCGCGTGAGGGAAATCATGTATTCATATGTGAGATAAAATCAATAAGTACAGGGGAAGAGCTACTAATCAATTACAATTTTAATCATCTAGATATTGTTGGTAACCAAGAACACTAAGAGAGGGTGGTGAATAAGTGTTTTGTCGGTAAGATAAGATTTTATGCTTTTATACCATACACACATAAACTGGTGAATGAATAAACATATAACTTGAAGCAAATAAACCATCCACATGAAGGAACACCATAACACACAGAATCTATACATGAAAAACCTTAAAGAGGAAAAACAATGGTGGGATTTGTGACCCACAATATCAATTCATTGGTGATATGAAAGATATTACATTTAAAGAGGGGGCCTGCATATGCAGGAAGGAACACTGCTTAGAGCACACTTCTCATCACTAAAGAGTCTCACTAACTACAATCTTATGTTGAAGGAAAATAGTGAAAATAAACTCACAAAATGCATCTCTTATGCCAAAAATATTTTTGGTTATAGCTCTGCTCTGTACCAGTTCATAAACCCTGAACACTTCTACTAGTATCTTCTTCCCTCTAAGAATGTCTTACAAAACATTTACAGATCATTGCATGATACAACATTTGCATACAAATGATCTTCACATTACACAATCATATCTTGTTATAATCCACAATCTCATCCACATGTTCTATCCTATCATTCATCTATCATTTTTTTTGTCATCTCATAATGACCTAACAAATTGACCTATATACCCTTTACAAACAATATGCCTTATGTTGGCTTAAAATACAAAAGATATACAATGTCGGTCTTACACAATAATTACAAAAAGATTTTTCAATTAAAGCTTTCTTGATGTTGGCCTCCCTGAAGTGTTGGATGTCGATGTCGGTGCTGGTGTCGGTGTCGGTTGTAACCCTGGATACGTGTCTATCGGTGAATGCCTCCTAATGTTGGTATATGACTTCCATCAAAACTTTTTGCCATCAATGACAAAAAATGAATCCATTGAGTGTCAATTGCCAACAATCTCCCCCTTTGGCATTGATGGCAACACTCATGAAAAATGGATTCCCTATCGGTCAAACTAAAAATGATATATGCTCCCCTTTAGCAATACACTCCTTCTAATATCCTTCCCATATGTTCATGTCTGATATTTTTCTTATATTTTTCACATATATACACTCCCCCTTTGGCATCGATGCCAAATACCGGTGAAAGAATTGAAAGAATTCATAACAAAAGAATGAATAAATACTAATTATTTTATCGAAGCTTGACTAACCTCAAAATTTTTGGATAAGCCTTATCCAACAACTGTAGGTATGTATCTCAACCGGTTTTGAAATTTTCAGATATGGATACTAGACCACTTAGTAAGTGTGCAAGTGTTTCCTTTTATGAGACTTCTTCTGGTGTGGGTTTAGCAATAATGTCCATACATTCCCTCTTGTGCACACCTAGTGAATCCAGTCTTTGACTCACCAATCCTCTAAGACTCCTTACTCTATGAATGATCTTTTCTCTCTCCTTCTCCACAACAAAAAATTGATTCTCCAAAGACAAAATTTGACCATCACCATATGTTGTTAGAGAGGTCAATCCATCAAAAGAATTTGCAATGTTAGCTACCTTATCATCTAATTCCTTCTCTGCTATCTACATTTGCTGGAAGAATTTCTATGTTACAAAAGACCCTGTAGATATTTGTACAATGTTTTAAATAATTCTCAATAAGAATGAGTTTATCTTCAATTTTCTTCTTCTCTGTTACAATAATTTGGTCAAAGGCTTCTATTTTAGCTATAGTGAATCTTTCTAGTGCTTGTTAGTTTGATATCTGCTTCAGTGATTGAAAATTGTTAGATATGTGCTATGTTAGTGTTTTAAGCTTGCCTGAAGGGCTTGCTTCATTCTCAATTATATAATCAGGGATTAATCTATGCAAAAATGTAACTGACTATTCAATTATTCCCTTATCTATTGATCCCTCCTCTAATAGCTTTTGAGTAGCTACCATCATTAATTTAGTGGGACTCATCTCAGTTATTGATTTCTTCTCAACTTGAGAAGTGTCAATTGTCAAAATATTTATTGGGGAATCAATATCTACTATCAGTATATTCTCAATTCCCTTTATCTTTACCTTAACCTCCTTTGCACTGGTGGCTTTGCCACTTGGTGCAGTAAAAATTACGGCTAGTGGAGTATTATTCACAATATTCTCAATATCTTGTACAATGCCTTGCAAAAAAATAGTCTCTACCAGTATAGACTGTACACTCTCCTTAGTTGTTGGTGGTGTTTGTACACACTTATTTTCTATCAGTATATCCAAAATTGGTTCAAAACTTCCCAAAATACCTTTCCCTTTTGATTTATCTGGGATTGTGGAAGTTGTTGACTTAACAAATTCTTCATGAGAGGTAAGAAAGTCTGGATTCTTCTGGAAGAATTTGGCCCAACCCTCACTAGTCTCATTTATCACCTTGTTAACTCTTCCCATCATTAAGCTTATTTGTCAGGGTTTACTACTAAAAATTGTCCTATTAGAAACATCTATACACCCCTTCATTTCTTCATTACTAATTGCACCACACAAATTCAAAATTTCTACCTCTTTGATCTATATATCCCTCTTGATTGTGTGAAGTCTTCTAGCATCTAGTTTATTGTACAATGATAGAGGTATTTCCTTGAAATTTTCTACTAAGGCTTTCTTACAAATATGTATATGCAACAAAATTGCCTCTTCTATCTCATTTTTCTCATTATCCTCTAAACTATCATAGTACATAGATACATTTTTTTAAATTCCATCCTTTATAATTTCATCAATTAATTTAGCATAGGTCCTTTTGGCCTTACCAAACTCAATAGCATCATCACTCTTCTTCTTTTTGTTGGGGGTTGCCGAAGTGGATGTAACTGGTTTTCTCTTTTGTGTAGGCTGATGGACTTGAAAAGCACTAAGAGGGGGGGGTGAATTAGTGACACCAAAACAAACACAACTTCAAACACTAACCGGTAGATGAACTTAACCAAGCATTTAAACAAAATACATGCTATCCAAAATGAAATAACAACATCCACATAAAGTAGAACATCCACCATAACACAAATGTTTATATGTGGAAAACCCAAATAGGTAAAACCCACAGTGAGATGGAACTCACAAGTTAACTATCTGCAGTAATAGATAACTAACCGGTTAAGGTCTTACAAAGTGCTCTGCTAGGAGCGAATCTTGTTAGTGATCCCAAGCTTGATTAGAAGCTTATACCCTATTAAGAGTACTACCCTGTTAGGAGTAACCTCGCTAGAGGATCTGAGAATCCAAACTAATGGATCACCTTGTTAGAGGATTTGTACAATGAAGCTTGTTAGAGCTTACCCAGTTAGGGGATTTGATTATGTTGTAATGATTAGAGAACAACAAGAATGGTTTTATCTATTCTGAGTAGCACAATACTTTCTTGATCAGATCATTCTAAGTACATTCAACACTGCTCTTCTTCTTAACACTTATTGCTCTTCAACAAAAGTTTTCACTCTTTATGCATATCAGTATTCATAGAATCTCCTCTTCTATATCAGTTCTCTTTCCTAAATGATTCACTAAGATGACTTTAAATATATATACAAAACTTATATCAGCCATAGGAAATCAAAACACAATTTCCTAGGTGTAGTGTATCTAGACAAGTAAACATAACTCATCACAAAAATGACCACCAAGAAAACGATGCTGGTAACTCATCACAAAATCAGATACCGGTTAGAACAATCAATACCAAGTGGAACAAAACTTGTGAACCATTGTCTTGGAATATTCCACTTGATCTCCATCTTTATCTTCATCTTCATTTCAATACCAACTTAATGTAACCATAGGTTATCTCTTAAGCACATACCGGTTGACATAGAGTATTGGTTAGAGATAGACCTTAAACATACTAGTTAATAGTGTAAACCAATGAAGTTACACTGGTAGTCAATGTAATCATATGTGTGTGTGAGAGTGTTTCATCAATGACAACAAGTGATGAATACATTACAATCATCATCAAGCCAACATAGGCTTCCTTGCCAGAGGTGGGGGTGCAGTAGGTTTTGTTACCTTTCTAGCAAGTTTCCTCCTTGGCTCCACCTTCTTCTCCTCTACTAGTGGGTGATCTACTTTCTTCCTCTGTACCCTTCTCAATTCTAGAGGTTCATTGTCCTCTAGATCAGAATAAAAAGTGATGGTAGAAATGTAAGCTTCAGACTTCTTCACTTCTGGAGTACTAGACACCACCGGTTCTACTGCTCGTTCTCCTACCGGTTTGGATCTAGAACCCATTTTAGTTCCTATCTTGTGAATGACATTCTAAAAAAATGCAGACATCTTATCTATTTTCTTCTCTCTTCTCTTCCTATTGAAGCCAATTTTGACTTAAGGATTTTCTCCTCTGCAATGCCAAAATGTTTGGTTTTGTCATCCAATGGGGCATCTAGCAGCTTTTTTGCATAGAGATCCAGAATGTTATCATCCACGTCATATCCAAGCTTTATGACCCATATGGTCCTCGGTTCTACTATCTCCATGAGGGTTTCATCAATCTTCACCATGAAATAGATATCAATGGAGTATTTCTCCACAATGTTCTTTGATAATCTCTCCCTCTGGCTCATGCTTTCCTAAAATATTTTGAAATAATCCCAAAGTTTCTCATCTCTATCAGTACCAAGACTGGTGATTGCTTCCTTCATCTACATACCTACTGGTATGTCATGAGCCCAATGCTTCTTCCCTAGACCAAGTAGCTCATTTACGAAGTAAAGCATCAGGCAAACAATCAAATTTCCATATCTAAAGGTTCCTTTCTTAACACCCTTGATCTTTCCAAGATTCAACATCAATTCACTCCTCAACCATTCACATAAATCATATTTTTTATTATTCCTCAACATCCGATATGAAGCATGAATGTAAGAACTAGCAATAGAATTCAATTGGCTAGATTGAGTTACCTTATAACCACTTATCATGCTTGCAAACTTCACATCAGTTTCAGTGATTGTGCCAATCCTTATTGATGTGCTATCATGGGTTGCACCGATGATTTTTATCAGCCTCTCTATTAGAGATCTTCTTGCCAGGTTCTTGTCCGACCTTGGGTAAGTCAGTGTCTTCTTGAATAGCCTCCTTGGTGATCATGTAAGGCTGATCTAGCCAAATGAACTTGTTGTGAACCCTACTCAGAATGTATCTAATGATCTCACCTTTGAATTCTTGTATGTATAGGATATCAGTTAACCCTAGATCCTCAATGGATTTGTATTTTGGCTTGATGGTTCCGGAGATGCCCAGTATCATTGATTGATACATGTCTCTGATTTCCTCTATGCCTAGATCCTCCAAGGTGCAATGAATATATGCCCTTACATCTTCAACATAAATCACACCATAGAGAACCCTAAAAAATTCTCCCACAGAGTCATCCTTCTTAGCTATCAGGGGAACCTCCTTGAAGATGGGTCTTAGCCTATCCTTCACTTTGAAAATGGTGGGATTTGTAATGAAAGTAGGAGCTGAAGATCTAGATGCCATTTTGAAGAATACCTGAAAGTGAATGCTGGTTGGAAGATTGAGTGCTTCTGCTCGAAATCCTTTCACAATTCACAATACCTTTTCTCTCTCTTAATCATTTGAAATTTGCCTTTTCTTCACTCTGAATTCTTGAATGCTAGGTGGCTGAAAATGAATCCACTTTCCCCTTTTTATCAGTGAATAAACCCTAATCTTTCTCTATCATAAATGCTTCACTATCTACCCTATCAGATGCCGGTTTCACAGTCTTATGCCGAGTGAACATTCATCAATGATGAACACAAATCTCTAGATCTCTTCTAGATCTCTTTCGATCTCTTCTGAGGAATATGTAAGATTTGCAATGAGTTTGCTAACCCCTTGATGAATAATGATGAACAGTTAGTACCAAACCGGTACTGAGAGGGGGGGGTGAATCAGTACAAGTAATAAAACTTTCCCTGAACCGGTTTGACTATAGACACTGCGCTTAACTGGCAAACAGTAACACCGGTCAAAATCACAGCACTACTAGTAACATATAATGAGACTGTGAAGGACTTAAACTGGTAATACTTAGATCTCCACACAACTTAATATCTTATTTCCACTCCACCCATATGCAAAAACAAGTAATACATCATTAGAAATGTAATGACTACTGGTTCAACATGCTTTACCACTTGACAGAAAATAACAGAGCATCACAAGTAAAAGCATCACACATAACACACTTATTTTCACGTGGAAACCCAACTGGTAAAAACCACGGTGGGGATGAATACCCACAAGTTGTTCTTTGAACTCTTTTGAAGTTTGCTCTGTTAGGAGCCTAGTCCAGTTAAAGACTTTTACAATAGGTTCTGCTAGGAACTGATCCTGCTAGGGATCACCCGGTTAAGGGATGGCTAAAATACCTAGTTAAGGGTTAAACCCTGTTAAAGGTTACCTTGTTAGAGGATTTTAAGAACTCAATGAGTTTTAGTCACCCTGTTAAAGGATTTACAGCAAGCTAGTTAAAGCTACCCTATTAAGGGATTTTGCAACTATTGAAATGATTTGAAGTCAACAGGTATTACAATGATCTGATAGCAGCACTCAATGCCAATGCAAATCCACTTTAGTTCCCTTTTCTTCTTCTGCACTCACACTCTGCAGGTATCTCTTCACTTCTCTTGGTTTGGAAAGAATCACATATCTCTTCACTTGGATACACACACACAACATTTGCCAACAACTTCAAAATGAAACACAACATTGACCTTATAGGAAATAGACAGGTTGGTAGCATAAACCCCAAACCCTAAAAATTTAGGTTAAGCAATTTAGTCAATTCAATCCTAACTGATAATCACATTGCATTGAATGCAACAGTCTTGAACAGATCTCAAGATATTCTTCAACGTTTGTTCTTCACTACTTCTTGGAGGCGATAACCCATCACACGTTCTCCACCATTTACAGAGACTTCACACATTCTCGAGGTAGATAGGATCAATCTCCTTCATGCAAGATCCTTCACGCACACAAGGCTGACGTGGAAACATGATCTATTCTTCGTTACAATGCTAATGCATCATACAATGTCATCAATTGAATCACATAGGCTTGGAACACTTCAACCAGAAACCCTAAGACTAAGACTACCAACCGATAGTCATACCATATGACCCTTGATACAAAAAATTCCATACACCGGTTCTCACTCCAACATACCGGTTCACTTGGAAAAACATACCGCTTCACTTTTTCATATATATCGGTTCACAGTATCATACCAGTTATCTTGCCAATTGCTTACTTCAATATACCGGTTCACTCTTCAGCCTATTTCAGCATATTGACATCAATGACAACATATAATATCATTATATCATCATACTCTACACATATGCCAACAATCTCCCCCTTTGGCATTGATGGCAATATACAAAGATATCTCTTTGCTTCACATCTTCTCCCCCAATACTATAGATATCTTCTCCGGTTCACATCTTTTCCCCCTTTGACAACAATGCCAAATTGGAGGCACAAGCTTCCCTTTTCCATTATGCTGCTCCCCCTAAGGAGTAGCATCCTTCAACACATCAATCCTGAAAAGATATATCAATGTAAAACCTGACTGATGTGGAGCACACACCTATAGTTGACCTCTTCAAGGGGTAGCACCCCTAATTCACCTCTCAAATAGGTAAATGTAGCCTTTGGTAAAGGCTTGGTGAATATGTCTACTAACTGCTCCTTGCTGGAAACATGTTCCAATACACCTCTTTGTTTTGAATCTTTTCCCTCAAGAAATGATACTTAAGCTCAAAGTTCTTGGTTCTACAATGTAAAACCGGATTCTTGGAGATGTTAATTGCACTTGTATTGTCACAAAATATACTTACCGGTTCAGATACAGGAACTTTAAAGCCATTTAATACATACTTCATCCAAATTGTCTGGGTGCAGTTCATAAATGCTGCAACATACTCCACTTCTGTTGTAGATTGAGAGATACAACTCTGCTTCTTACTCATCCATGAGACTAGTCTATCACTAAGAAAGAATGCACCACCGGTTTTTCTCTTCCGATCGTCCACATTACCAACCCAATCAGCATCTGTAAACACTTTCAAGTTGAAATCATTACTGTATGGATACCACAATCCATAATCAATAGTTCCCTTTAGATATCTAAGAATCCACTTGACTGCAACCAAGTGGGATTCTCTTGGACTTTTTTGGAACTGTGCAGTAATGCCCACTGCATGTGCAATGTCCGGTCTGATATGCACTACATAATGCAACTTATTAATCATTGATCAGCATTCCTTCTCATTAACCAACACTTAGTCATCCTCTTTTGATAATTTACAACTGATCACCATCAGTGTACCAACCGATTTGTTATCTTCCATGCCAAAGGTCTTCAACACTTCTTTGACATACTTGGACTGAGTGATAAAGATTCCATCTTTCATTTGTTGAATCTGTAATCCAATGAAGAACTTAATCTCCCCTATAAGTGACATCTCAAATTCCTTCTTCATCTCATCTGCAAAATCATGACTCATCTTGTCATCTCCACCAAAGATTATGTCATCAACAAATACTTCACAGATCATAATCGGATCTCCTTCTGATTTCAAGTAGATATTGCTATCTTCACTTGTTCTTTCAAATCCAATCTTCACAAGATGGGAGTGCAAGCATTCATACCATGCTCTAGGTGCCTGCTTAAGTCCATACAAGGCTTTATGTAGCCTACACACCATGTCACTGTCTTCTGATAGGGCAAACCCATCTAGTTGCTCTATATACACATCCTCTTCAAGTATTCCATTTAGGAATGCATATTTTACACCCATTTGATATACTTTGAATCCCTTAAAAGCTGCATATACAAGAAGCATACAAACTCCTTCCAATCTGGCTACAGGAGCAAAGGTTTCTCCATAGTCTTCTCCTTCTTCTTGGGCATATCTTTACACACCAGTCTGGCTTTGTTTCTAACCATTGTGCCATCCTCATTCAGTTTATTTCTGAAAACCCATTGTGTGCCAATGACATTTTTATTCTCCAATCTGGGTACCAAAGACCATGTACCATTCTTTTCTATCTGGTCAAGTTCCTCTTCCATTGCCTTGATCCAGTCTTCATCTTTATGTGCCTCTTTAAATGTTTTAGGCTCAAATTAAGAGATCATGCAAGAGTTCTCTTTGACCTTTCTTCTTGTAAGGATTCTTGCATCCTTATCCCCTATGATCTACTTAGGATCATGATTCAGCTTTACATACCGATGAATGATCTTGATTGATTCCTCTTTCTTTTCTTCTTCATCCTCATCTTCATCAGCATCAGCATCTACCAGTATAGGAGCACAATTACTAGTACTGGGTTGTTTTGCAACTGGTTCCCAGGAGGTTACTACCGGTTCATCTCCTACTTGCTCACTCCCAGTTTCCTCAAGTTTCTCAAAGGTTTCATCAACTCTAACATTGATGCTTTCAACAATTCTCTAAGTCCTATTGTTGAAACATTTGAGAGCTTTACTCTTGGTGGAATATCCTAGGTATATTCCCTCATTACATTTAGCTTCAAACTTCCTCTGGTGTTCACTCCTCTTGATATAGCATTTGCTATCAAACACTCTAAAATAGCTTACCATGGGTGTCTTATCGGTCCAATACTCATAAGGAGTTTTATCCTTACCTTTCTTGATGAGTACCCAATTCATTGTGTAGATTGCAGTGCTCACCGCTTCTCTCCAAAAAGTGTGAGCAACCTTCCCTTGGATCAACATAGTTCTGGTAGCTTCAACCATAGTCTGGTTGTTCCTCTCTACTAGGCCATTCTGCTATGGAGTCTGGGGGGCAGACAGTTGCCTCTTGATGCCATTTTCTTCATAGTACTTGTTGAATTCATCGGAAGTGAATTCCCGTCCTTGATCAGTTCTAAGGCATTTGATTCTTTTATCACTTTCTTTTTCTACTAGTGCTTTGAAAGATTTGAACTTTCCAAAGGCTTCAAACTTGTCCCTCAAGAATGTGACCCACATCATTCTTGAGAAATCATCAGTAAGAATCATAAAATACCTATCTCCCTGCATACTCCTAGTTTTCATAGGACCACACAAATCAGTATGCACAAGATCAAGTAAATTGTCTATGGTGAAAGATTTACCTTTGAAGGTTGAGGAAGATATTTTCCCCAATTGACACTCTCTACACAAAGGATTTTCCAGTTTGCTTAGCAGAGGCAATCCTCTAACTGCCCTGATCTTACTAGCCTTCACTATGTTATCAAAATTTACATGGTAGAGTCTCCTATGCCATATCCAACTATCATCAAACTTAGCCATAAGACATGTACTAATATTTGCATTCTGAAATAGGTTACCTTTGGTTTGCATACCGGTGGCCATCAGTTCACCATTCTTTCCTTTGATTTTGCACATTCCATTTTTGAATTCCAGAGTGAGTCCATTATCATTCAGCTGAGCAACACTCAAAAGGTTGTGTCTGAGACCTTCTACCCAATACACATTATCAACACTGCTTTTTCCATTCAGAGAGATAGACCCTTTGTCGTTTACCATACATGGTGCATCATTACCAAAACAGACCACACCACCATCATACTCTTCCAAAGATAGAAACTTAATTTAGTCACCAGTCATATGGTGAGAACACCCACTATCAATGATCCACTCATTGGAATTATCAAAGCAGGAGACAAGAGCCTTCTTGTCAGACACATCTTCCTTGACTGCTACAAACACAATATCTTCACTTTCTTCATCTTCTGATTCCTCATCAGTGACACCTTCATCAACTACTACAAAATAGTTTCTTTGGTTTCCTCCTTTGAACTTCTTGAAATTTTCCGATTTGTCCTTATTATAGCCATTAGGATAGATTACAACAATTTGTCCTATCCAGTTACAAGAAAAGCATTTTAAAGGGAGCTTACCTCTGTATTTACCAGTTCCCTTAGGAACTCTATTGGAAAGAAGAGCTTCAAATTCTATCATGATCTCCTCATCATCCATTTCTCTGCTTTGTCTTGGTTCATAACTAGTACTAGCTTATTTTCCCTTTCTAGATGGTGCAGTAGATGCTCTAAAGGCTGATTCAGTCTTTTGAACACTACCATCAAAACTATTCAGCTCATATGCAATCAACTTAGCAATGATGGAGTCTAAGGATACCTTTGTTTTGTCAATAGATCTCAACTCCTGAATAGCAGCAACCCTTATTGCATAGATCAGTAATAAGGATCTCAAGACTTTGCTCACAACAGTGGAATCATCTATTTTGCCTCCTGTACTTTTGATGTCTCCAACAACAGTTTTGATTCTTATCCCATATTGTTGAATATTCTCACTTTCAACCATCTACATGTCTTCAAACTTTCCCCTGAGGCTTTCTTCCTTAGCTTGTTTCACATGCTCATCATCACCATAGATATTCTATAGAGTATCCCATACTTCCTTGGGATTGTCTTTATCCTAAACATCAATAAAATCAATGTCAAATAAATTGTTGATTAGGGCTTCCATGACTTGCCCATTCTCCTGAATCTCTCTTCTTTGGTCATCGGTGAGAGTACGGATAGGGATAACATAAGCATTCTCAACATAGTTCTAATGTTAAGCACCCATTCTTCTAATGTAGATCTTCATTATGTCCTTCCATATTTTAAAGTTATCGATATTGAACTTTGGACCTTCCCTCTCCATCATTAGACTAGGATCTTTTCCTCAAGTGATTAGGCTTATAACATAGATGACCTGGAGGACGCTCTAATACCAATTGATGAATAATGATGAACAGTTAGTACCAAACCGGTACTGAGAGGGGGGGGTGAATCAATATAGGTAATAAACCTTTCCTTGAACTAGTTTGATAGCAGACACTGCGCTTAACTAGCAAACAGTAATACTGGTCAAAATCAGATCACTACTGGTAACATACAGTGAGATTGTGAAGGACTTAAACTGATAATACTTAAATCTCCACACAACTTAATATCTTATTTCCACTTCACCCATCTGCAAACACAAGTAATACATCATTAGAAATGTAATGATTACTAGTTCAAAATGCTTTACCACTTGATAGAAAATAACAAAGCATCACAAGAAAAAGCATTAAATATCTAGTTAAGGGTTAAACCTTGTTAGAGGATTTTAAGAACTCAATGAGTTTGAGTCACCCTGTTAAAGGATTTATAGCAAGCCGGTTAAAGCTATCATGTTAAGGGATTTCCCAACCATCAAAATGATTAGAAGTCAATAGGTATTACAATGATCTGATAGCAGCACTCAATGCCAATGCAAATCTGCTTTAGTTCCCTTTTCTTCTTCTACACTCACACTCTGCAGCTATCTGTTCACTTCTCTTGGTCTGGAAAGAATCACATATCTCTTCACTTGGATACACACACACAACATTTGCCAACAACTTGAAAATGAAACACAACATCGACCTTATAGGAAACAGACAAGTTGATAGCATAAACCCTAAACATTTAGGTTAAGCAACTCAGTCAGTTCAATCCTGACCGATAATCACATTGCATTGAATGGAATAGTCTTGAACAGATCTCAAGACATTCTCCAATGTTCATTCTTCACCACTTCTTGGAGGTGATAACCCATCACACGTTATCCACTATTTACAAAGACTTCGCACATTCCCAAGGTAGATAGGATCAATCTCCTTCGTGCAAGATCCTTCATGCACACAAGGCTGATGTGGCAACATGATCTATTCTTCATTACAATGCTAACTCATCACATAATGTCATTGGTTGAATCACATAGGCTTGGAACACTTCAATCGAAAACCTTGAGATTGAGACTACCAACTGGTAGTCATACCATATGAACCCTTGATACAAAACATTCCATATACCAGTTCTCACTCCAACATACCAGTTCACTTGGATGACCATATCGCTTCACTTTTTCACATATACTGGTTCACAACATCATACCAGTTGTCTTGCTAGTTTCTTACTTTAATATACTATTTCACTCTTCAACATATTTTAGCATATTGACATCAATGACAACATACAATATCATTATGTCATCATACTCTACACATATGCCAACACCCCTAAGGTGTATGCCTTTGTTAATAATGGAATTTCCTATTGGTGGAGGAATGCCTTGTTCTACTGGTGGAGTTATCAGTGTTGTTGCATCTCCACTTGGTCCTTCAGATTTTCTAACCCATCGCTTGGCATGATCCACCTTTTGCTTTCCTTTCTCATTTGTTTTATTGTTGCTAACCAGTTGCGTCTTTCTTTTGTAATAGTTAGCAATATGACCTATTTTATTGCATGCATAACATGTAACATTGTTCTTTTGAATTACTTTGATGTATCTAGTGTCATTTCTTGACCTACAATGATTAGACAAATGTCCAAACTCTCCACATGCATGACATTTAACATTGATTTTGTAGTCTTCTAAATTATGACCATATTTCTTGCAATTTGTGCATTGACCGGGAATAGAATTTTAGTTTTGATTTTCTTTATTTATACATTGTTTAGCCATATGCCCAAATTTATTGTAAACAAAGCATCTACCATTGTATTTATAAGCATTAGATTTCCTTAGTGCTTTCCTCTGTTTTGATGGGTTCTACACACCAGTTGTCTGATCTGTAGTACCAGAGCTTTCACCTTGTACAAATCCAAGTCCTCTAGAATCATCACTTTGCCTTTGTCTCTTCAATAAGTCATCCAATTGTGCAACATTGATCCTAAACTTTTCTTTGTACTCACTTGCAGTAGTTAGATCATCTCTCAAAGTTATTACTTGTCTTTCATGTTCTTGTTCATTATTCTGATATTGCACCAAACTAGTTTTCAACATATCATTCTCATAAGACAATTTGTCACATTCTTCAGATTTGTTGTTTAGAGATGTAGCAAGATTTTCTTCTTTCTTATTTCTATCCTCAATATCCTTCGACATCCTCATAGTTATATCTTACATTTCATTTTGCATGAGCATGTTTTATTGACTCAGTTTCTGACAATGTTCCTTGAGTGCAATTTCATCATCCTGTGTTTTTTAAAAGTTCATTTCTCCTAGCTTGAGAAGATGAAAACCTTTCTTGCAGGACAAGAATGAATTCATTTGCAGGATTTAGTTCATATTGCAATTTCAAGTTCTTCATCCTTTCAGCATCATAACCCTCAAGAGCCATCTCAAGTTGCTTTTCCATAGCCATGCCTAAAGATTCTGATTTTAGGATCTTCCTCAAGTTGTTAAACTCTGAGGACTCAAGCTCTTATACCAATTTTTGGGATCCAAGAACACTAAGAGGGGGGGTGAATTAGTGTTCTGCTAGTAAGATAAGATTTTATGCTTTTATACCAGACACACATAAACCAGTGAATGAATAAACATATAACTTCAAGAAAATAAACCATGCACATGAATGAACACCATAACACACAAAATTTATACATATAAAACCTCAAAGAGGAAAAACAACGGTGGGATTTGTGACCCACAATATCAATTCATTGGCCATATGAAAGATATTACATAAAGAGGGGGCTTGTACATGCAGGAAGGCACATTGCTCATCACTAAAGAGTATCATTGACTACAAGCTTCTACTGAAGGAAAACAATGAAAATGAACTCACAAAATGCATCTCTTATGCCAAAAAGAGTTCCATTTATAGCTCTTCTATGTAACAGTTCATAAACCCTGAACACTTCTCCAGATATCTCCTTCCCTCCAAGAATGTCTTACAAAATATTTATAGATCATTGCATGATACAACATTCACATACAAATGATATTCACATTCCATAATCTCATCCACATGTTCTATTGTATCATTCATTTACCATTTTTTTTTGTCATCTCATAATGACCTAACAAACTCACCGATATAACCTTTACAAACAATATGCCTTATGTTGGCTTACAATACAAAAGATATACAATGTCTGCCTTGTACAATAATTATAAAAATATTTTTCAATTAAATCTTCCTTGAAGTGCTAGATGTCGATGCCAATGTCGGTGCCGATTGTAACCCTGGATACTCCAATGCTGGTGCCTACCGGTGAATGCCTCCTAATGCTGGTGTATGACTTCCATCAAATCTTGTTACCATCAATGACAACAAAATGAATCCATTGAGTTTCAATTTCCAACAGATACAAACAAAGTTACAAGCATGGGGGTGGTACGTACTATATACCATTTAAATTAACCAACCTCCAATTAATGACTACAATATACCATTTTATTATTAAGTTTTTTTGCTAAGTCTATTGGTTTCATTTCGCTAACATTTTTCTATTTTTTCTTTGTCACAGGGTGACATGGATCCATCACATAGCACAGACAAGGATGTAGGTCAGGACACTTCTACTGAGCAAGTAAACCTCATTGTAATTGTACAAATTAGATAGAAGAAAACCGTTACATTATTATGTTCTTTTCTTGAGTGTTTCGGAGTAATTTTGATAGTGTTAATGATATTATTGTGATAGACAGATGTTTGGGGAAAGGGAAAGGGAGTTGCAGTATCTAAGCACCTCTCTAAGGATGTAGACTCAACAGGATTAAGCGATGATGGCATCACAAATTCCACAAACTCTCTACTAATTTCCCTCTACTAATCCCTCTTTTTCTCTATCTTCTGTTATGTGTCTATTTCCCTCGAAACATTCTTTCTTGGGGGCATTTCATAGTGGATTCATTTTTTGCAGTAGGAGATGCACATGAGGATATGCCAAAGGCAACTATTGTTGATAACATTGTTAGACATTTCCAATAACAGGAAGACAACTAAGAGGGGGGGGTGAATCAATTGTCACAGATTACTAGAAGCTTTAGCAATTTAAAACAACAATACCAAAATAGAAGTTAATCCAATTAAGCATAAATAATAATCACAGAATAAAAGACATCCACACAACACCAAGATTTATATGTGGAAAACCTGGTAAAGAGAAAAACCATGGTGGGAAGCCTACCCATAGTTAGATAATACTTCTGTAGTAAGTATATGAATTTACAATGAAGGGGGCTGCACTTGCAAAAAGGCCAACAACTTAGAGCACACTGTTCATAACAAAAGGAGCTTCACTAACTACATACAAATCCAAACTACAATCCAGAGAAGTGTTGAACTGTAAAAGATAGCATCTCCTATGCCTAAGTATAGTTCTGGTTAAGCTCAATACCGGAGGACTAAATCCTCTTATGTAAACCCAATTATATCTCGAATGATCAACCAAATCCTCCTCCTAAATGATATTACAATATTCACCCATTACAATCCTTGACCATGACCTCTTCCAATAGCCATGATGATCTCTAATAAAAAATTACATCTTATTTATACAAACCCTCGATTATAAACAATCTGGTTGGGCACCAAACAATAAATGAATTACATAATTACAAACCATGTCGTCCTTAGACCAAATAAATAATATTCAACACATAAGACTGTAGACACCTAAAAATGGTCAACGCTTGCGGAGTCATACTTTAACATTTGCGCATTGCCTCATTTTAGGTTTTTGCGTCACTAACATTTCTCCTATGTCACGCACTTGGTTTTTATCATTTGCGAACATCGAGTCATTCTTCTACATTCTTCATTTGTCTCGCTCTCAAATTTGGTCTTGTCGACAACATTATCCAATCATGATTTTGATCAATTTTATCCTGTCGCATCAATGTGCTTGCTAATTTGTCATCATTTTGGACATCGTCAATCCTAATTAGGGTTTTGTCCTCTTATCAATCTGGTCGATTTGTGATCGATTTGTCATCGATCGTTGTCCTCTTTTCAATCTTGTCATTTTGCGATCGATTTGTCATCGGTCATTGTCATATTCGATCTTGTCATTTTGCGATCAATTTGTCATCGATCGTGGTCATTTTTAATCTTGTCATCTTGCAATCTATTTTGTCGACGATCCTTGTCCTTTTGTCAAATTTGTCATTTTGCGATCATTTCGCTATCGATTGTTGTCTGTCTCAATTATGTCAATTTGGATCAATTTGTCATTGTTCCTCATCAATTGGCATATTTATCAATCAAATCATTTAATCAGAATCATGATCGATATCAATTATCTTCAATCAAGACCTAATTGTCATTCTCACATTTCTAATTCATCTTCTAGGGTTTGGTGATTTAATCATTTAACCTTGTTTGTCATTTCCTCCTTTAGGATTAATAAATTATTTATTTATCCTAAGTCTTCTCATTGCAATTAAATGTTCATTTAATTGGCTAATTATTCCTCTTTGTGAATTAATTAATAAATGAAAGATTATTAATTAATTTACCTAATTTTCATCAATTTATTAATTCCTAATTTTCCTAATTCCTCCTATTTTCTAATTTTCTAAATTTCTTAATTCCTAATTTCAATTCTCTTCCTATTTCCCTCCTAAATTCATGGGAATGACATTTCAATTTGTCATAATTTGTCATAATTGACAATCAATCAATTTTTTACATAGAAGTTGTCATAAATTGTCATAAATTATCAATCAACAAATTTTGCATAGAAAGTGCATAATTTGTCATATTGATTTGCAATTTCCATTTGAATTGAATCATGCTAATCTTGTCATTTCTTCAATTTATCTATAAATTGGATGATCTTCATCAATCAAAGCTAATTGGTAATCACTTTTGCAATCACATAATCACTAATCAGATTATCGAATTTCTAATCAATCATGCTTCGAGTACTTTTGAGCAATTTACTTACCTACTTCCTTTCAATTAGGTTTATGCACTTGTAGGTGAGATCCACAACAAAAACTATTTGGAGAGGAAAGAAGAACAATGGAGCCGCATGAAGGAAGCATTCATATCCACATCTGGTTTGCATAATCTTTTTGAATGTTTTATCTTTATGTCTCTATTGAATGTGTTTATGATAGATCATTACAATTATTCTTTTGTGATTGAGCTAATGATTAATATTTTGACTTGTTTGTGATGATTTCGTATTTCCTATGCTACATTAATTTGTGAACCCGATGTGAACACTAACCATCTAACCCCTTTATGGTGTTTTTGAGTGCTTTCAAGTTGATTTGCAGGCCAAAAACCCAAAAATAGGGTCGTGCAGGGTTTTCTGGATACTTTTGCGCCTGTGTGAAGCAACTTGTGCCTGTGTTATGCATTCTACGCCTATGTTGAAGACATTATGCACTTGTGTCATGTATTCTGCACCTGTGTCCTAAGTTCTGCGCTTGTGTAAAGTCCAGAATAGAGGTAAAAATGTAGTGTTTTACTTGAAATTTGTTTAGTTTTTGCATTCTGTTTTCTGTGTTTTGGTTTTTGGTACTAATTATCTATGAAGAATCTTGGCATACGCATGGCAAAGACAACAAATAAAACCACTAACATGTTTTATGTAGAATCGATAGTCAAAGACAACAAATCAAACTTCTAACTCGGGTTTTGCAGGTTGCCTTGGAGAAACAACTAAACTTGGTGTTTGTCTTTAATGTTTTAGGCACCTAGTGATTTCTAAATAGGTTGGAATGAACATGTTTTTGCTTTGATTTTTGAGTGTGACATTGGAATAGGAGAGTATGCTCTCATCCTTCTTAGGGTGATCAGAAATCCAGATCTTCAATACCATGCTCGTGTCTTTGATTGTGTGTCACCTTTAGAGGGCCTGCCTTCCTGACCACTTTGCTTTTGTAAGCAAGTGATAATCATGAGAAGGGAATGACCCAAAGTGAGTACGACTAGAATACCCTGGCATTCTAACTCACTATAAAAAAATACCCGATGAGCGAAAGCTTTGAAGGAAGTGTTACGTGGGAATTGCAGTTACTTGGGAAGTGATGACCCTTGAACTCTTTCTCATATCAACATCTAAGTAGGGCCTCATGGTCTAAATCACGCTTGCATGACTACATTTGTTTGGTATCTTGATGGGCTTAATGTCTCAATCATGCTTGAGTGGCATCAAGGAGTAACGCTTAACAGAAATCCCTACTAAACACCTTGTTTTTAGAGGCTAAAAACCCTTCTAGTTGCTTGAGAAGGACAAGTTCAGATACTTGGAAGAGATACTAAGTTCACCATGGGGAGATTTCCATGGGGACTGATGCTTGGCTACCTTGAGAAGTGAGTGTTGCGGAGGGGAGCCCGTGAGGTCGAGCATCTATGTATTCTCCTTGAATCCCATAACAAGTCTACCTCTCAAGTACCTAATGTCCTTGCCTACCATAAGAAATGTGGGAATGAGCATGATTGTCTTGAGTCTAAGTTGAAATATCTTGTCTTCTTTGCTTGTCAAAAGTTGAATTGTATCTCATTTCAAGAACAAGGCAAATTGATCCAACATAAGATTAAACATAAGAGACATTCATCCAACAAAAGTTCAACAAGGTTCAAAAACATATCTTCAAACATGGTTGTCAAACATTTTTCAAAGTCTTGTCTCAACATTCATGTCACTTGCATTTAGGTTCATCCTAGGTTGCATTTTGCAAAGTTCATTGTTAAGTACCAAGGTTAGGTTTCACCTAAGTCATATTCCTTTGCATATCAATAAGGGTCATCCATTTTGCATATGTCCTCTTGCATTAAAGTCATACCATTGTCATACATTCATATTTGCATACCCTAAGTCTCTTCATTAAGCTTAGGTCATTATCATATCATATTAAGATCACTTGCATATTAGTTGTCCCTTTGCATATAGTGTCAAAATTAAGTTTTGTCATACTTGAGTAATCCAAATCTTTGATAAACCCTAAGTCATTGTTAAGAATTCTAGACCTCATCAAACCTTTTGTCCTTTTGTCATCAATGTCATTTCGTCAAACCTATCTTAGTATCCATGCATATAGGGTAGACATTGTCATCTTGTCCTTTGTCACTTAGTCCTTTTGTCCTTTGAGGTCTAGACATCATTCCAATTTCCCAAGGGTCCCTCTCTTAGATTTGCATTCATAAGTTTGTCAAAATCTTCAAAAACAACCAAAAACATAGATTGCATTCTCATCTATTTAAGTTGGTATTTAGTTGCATACCATATATTGTCTTTGAAAAATTCCAAAAATATTGCATTTGCATAAGTGACATGCTTGTTGAGACAAGATCAAAATCTAAAAAGATGGGCGAACCAGCGTATCAACCCATGGACAACATAGCAAATTCGCAGTTTCAAACTAGTCAAACAGTGCAAATCGAAGGTTCATCAAATACATCTTTACCACCATATGGAATGGTTCAACTTGGGCCACCTCCATTATATGAACTAGTGTTTGTACCTATGAAACCAAGACATGGGAGTGTTTCACCAACTCCAAGAGGAAGTGCACCTTTCAATTGGAATCAACCAAACTTGCAACATGACATTCAAACTCAAACATTATATGAAGAACAAACCCTTTCGCAAGGATTTGGTTCAGATCAAGGTATCCAACAAGAAATGAATCCAAATGTCCAACTAGATTCTTCATCCGATTCTGACGCTTCTGATGATGTTGACATGTTCCTTCAAGATCCAAAGATAACAAAAAAGATGGATAAGTTCTTGAACAAGGTCTTTAAGATGTTTCCACAAAAGTATCTTAACATGATGAGTAATGTGACCTCTTCAAGTGAACAAATCAATGTGCAAGAACAACAAGGTGCTGAGTTGTTAAGTTTCTCTCCGCATCCAAATGAAGAAAATGCACAACAAGCAACTCAACCTACCTTGATGAGCAAACGTGCTTCAAAGGCATTGACAGTGACTATTCCTCAAAAGTCACCATTTGAGACAATAAATAATCCATTATTTAATACAACACCTATAACACAAGATCAAATGAAGAACATGCAGGTATTCACAGCTATCCCTCAACAAGAAGTGGTTCCTTACATGCATAAAGTTGGATCAAAATCTAAGATGCAGGAAAGATTCACAACTGGAATGCCTAATATCACTAATGTCCAAAATAATTCCATGATGCAACAAAGTTCTTATGTCCCATTGAGTTCAATATCTGTGCCAAACACTATTGCAACAAATCCTTCAATAATGGCGACACAAAGAGCTACAGATAGTGGTTTGCACCAACAACAATTATTGCAACAATTGAGTAATACACAAAAGGTGCAATCGAATGTGCAAACTAGTAATGTGCAACAACAACAATTTCGCATTCGACAACAAATTACAGTGCCTTCAGCACCATCACAAGTTAATGCAAACTTGCAACCATCACAATGGATTGGACAAACAACACAGCAAGTTAATGCAAGTGCTATACCCCATCCTAAGTAGAAGCAATGAAAACCACCTAAACAAAGTTTTTTACAAATGATGGGATATACACCGCGACAACAATTGGCACAAAGTTAACAAATTCCGATTTGTCAACATCAACAACATGTGCCTCAATATGTGCCAAGGCAAACAAGCTATCCTACTTCACAACCGCAATTGGCGCCTGTGCAATATCAACCACATACTCAATTGCAATATCAACCCAAGCTACAAGAAGCACAACAACAAGGTCGATATCAAGGCATAGCACAATCGCAACAACAAGAGATGTACCAAGAAGTTTATATGCCAGAGACACCAAAAATGGCCATTTCAGAATATCAACAACCGATTGGAAACATGATGTATCGACAAAGAATACCCACTAGGATTAATGATGGACCTCTAAAATCTGATACAATTGTGCAACAACTTGAGTAGTTGCAATGAAAAGTTGACGCATTAGAAACCAAAGGAACAAAGAATTTGTATACAGATCAAGATTTATGTCCTAATCCATTTGACAAGAGTGTATACATGCCTCCATTCCCTAAGCATTTTGAGGCACCTAATTTTGAAAAATATAAAGGGAATGGCAATCCAAAAGATCACATTCGAGAATTTTTCGCGGCATGTACTGAAGTAAGCTATGAGGAGACATATCTAATGCGATTATTTGCCCGAAGTCTCATGGGACAAGCCATGGATTGGTATTCACATCTGCCAGGAAATATAAAGACTTGGTCGGAATTGGCTCAAAAGTTTTTATCTCATTTTGCATTCAACATTGACAGTGACGTGACTATGTCAGATTTATGCAATACCAAGCAAAAGCAAGGTGAACCATTAGTGACTTTTTTGCAATGATGGCGAAGCTTGTATAGTCGTTCTTCTCTCGATATACCTGAAGAACAACAAGTGAATCTATTTATCCAGAATTTGGTCCCAGAAATGATGTATGAGCTAAAATTGAAAAGTCCCAGTACTATAGAGAAACTCATTAAGAAAGGAATGAGAATTGAAATGGCTCTTGTAGCTAAAGGAATTATCAAGCTCAATAAAGACAGTGACAACACAAATTATTCAGGGGACAGAAATAGATTTTGGTATAAGAACAAGAATGTCACTAATGATGGTGTTGTTGATGCAAGAGTGGTGAATGCAAATCAACCCCCATTCACAATCAAGAAATTGAGTGTTCCTAATATGTCAACTATGGAACAAAATCAAGCACCAATGAGCAATGTTACTCAATAGTCGCAATACCAACAACATGCTCAACAATAGCATACTCAACAATATAATCAACAACAAGGCCAACAACAAAACCAACAATGCAAACCCTTCCGATCGCGGGATGGGCCTCCTCGACAATTTACACCATTGGGAGAGCCTATTGAATCAGTAATGAGACAATTGATACAAGCAAAATTTATTAAGCTACCAGATATCAAGGTAGAACCAGCGGTAAAACCGCATTGGTGGAATGATAATGCATACTGTGAGTATCATCGATCCAAAGGACATAAAACTGCATCATGTTTTCAATTAAAACATATGATTCAAGATTTATTAGAGAAAGGAGTAATTGAGGTAGATCCACCCCATCCAACCTCTAACACTGATCATACTATTTTCAAAACTCCTTTGCTTGATCATGACAAGGGTAAAGCGTCTTCTTCCAACTCTGCCCAAACGGCCAATTATGCAAATACCGGTTATAACAATGTCATTAATTGTTTTCGTGCATCAAATGAGTATGTTTCCACCCTAAAAATAAAGGAACAAGATCATTCTTATGCAGTCACCACTCGTCAATCCAAAATAGTCTTGAAAGGAGCTCCTGTAGCTCCTTCCAAACCAACTCCGGCAAGTCAGTATAATCTTTTGGATCATCTAGGAAAAACACCTGCACAAATATCAATCCTTGAGTTGTTGAAAATGTCTCCCATGCATTGTACAGTCCTGGATAAAGCTTTGATTGAGTCCACTATCCCGACAGATATTGATGTTGACCAGTTTCAAGCCCAGATTGGACATCTAGCTATTTCCCAAAATGTCGCATTTTCCGATAATGATATCTCACTTGATAAACTCCCTCATAATGATCCCTTACACCTTGAAATCTTTGTCCATAATTGCAAAATCTGACGAGTCTTGATAGATGGTGGAACAGGTCTTAATATTTGTACCTTGAGAGTGGTCATTGGCCTCGGATATACAGAAAATGACATTGATGCTTCCAAAAGAATAACAATCAAAGCATATGATGATGCCGAGCGCCCATCCAAAGGAATAATTACATTGCCTATCAGAGTCAGTCCAATGACAGAAAACACTTTCCTACAAGTCCTAGACCTTGATCTCCCTTATAATATGATTCTTGGCCGTCCATGGATCCATGCAATGAAAGCGGTTCCATCCACCTATCATCAATGTTTAAAATATCCTTACAATGGAACTAAGATAACAATTCCGGGAGATCCTAATCCATTTCAATTTTGTGCTACTCTAAGGGATACCCCTCAGCAGCAAGTCCCGGTTAATAGAGAGGCCAAGTCACATAGCTACGTGGATCCTAATGAATTGTTAGATGCTGTCAAAGGGAAATTGAAAATACAGGACCAAGGGTGTGGAGAATATTCAATGGATCAAACATTCCTCATTGGGAATTTACCAATATCTCCAAAATCATATGGCAAACTGCATTTATTGCGAAAAGAACCTAAGGTCATTATTCAATATCAGCCTCCCACTACATTTACAAGATGGGGTGAACTTGACAAAGAAACTGTAGATGATGATGTCGTAGATTGGCTCTACAAAGATCTAACTGAGACCCCACCTATCAGGTTGCCAGTGGAACACTATGGAAAAGGATTTAGTATGCTGCAAAAGAAAGGATATGACGGCTGCAATGGCTTAGGCCTGAATAACAATGGAAGGCTAGAACCTGTTATACCCAAGAGGCAACCTCCAACTTTAGGGTTAGGTTTTGTACCGTTACGAATTGGATCCACATCTACCAAAGTCCCCACGTGTCGAAAAGGGCGTGATTCTGATGATGAAATGACACCTGAGGATACCCGACCCGAAACTGATGCTAATGAATGGGAATGGAGTTCCTTTTCTTCTAGTTCCTATGCCCTTGACAATATCTTCATTGACCCTGATAATTTGCCTATGGAAGACAAACATGAAATAACTCCTCTTCCTAAAACATGTCCTCATGCTTGGATAGAGTCATTTTGGGATCCAAGCTCCGAATCCGATACAAGCAGTTCGGATAGTGACACCACAGATGTTCACATCTTTACCTTATCAGCCTTCTCTTCCCTTACAACTAATGATGACATGCCCCTCATTTATCCCTAGCTTATCCAATACGACCAACAAGAACCACTCACATTGGACTATTTTCAAAATGACAAAGCAATTGCAGAATTCCTTGGACTACGGGAAGGCATACCACAAGGTGATCATAAGGAAGGATTTTCTATTGACTTGGATTCCACAGCATATTTTGGGGAGTCAACTCCCTCTTCCAGTCATCAAAATGAAAACTGAAAAGAAACAGTAAAAAATCAAAAGAATAGATCTTTGAGTGAAAACCGTAAGGCACTCTCTGATCATACAAAAGTAAAAATAAAAGACATACCTACGGGTGAAAACCTCTCTGAGGCACCCAAAGGTGGAAGAGTGGACATACCCCTGTCAAGTTAGGACAAATCAACATTGCTTGTGGAAATGACCGAGGAAATCAATTTGGGTACAGCTGACAACCCTAAGGTCATTCATTTTGCTGCTTCTCTATCACAACAGGAAAAGATATATTTTGTCAATTTCTTTCTTGAGAAGAAGATCAGCTTTGCATGGTCCTATGCAGATATGCCTGGCCTCAATCCAGAATTAGTCCTTCATCATTTGCCATTGAAAGCAGATGCCAAACCTGTAAAACAGAAACTTAGAAAGATGCATCCTCAGGTGGCTCTTTTGGTCAAAGTGGAATTAAAAAAATTACTAGATGTGGGCTTCATCAGACCCATTGATTATGCAGACTGTATTTCAAATTTAGTACCAGTTAGCAAAGTAACTGGGGGCATCAGAATCTGCACAGATTTTAGGGACCTCAATAAAGCATGCCCTAAAGATGATTTTCCATTGCCAAACATAGACATCAGAGTGGACATGACGACTGGATATGAGATGCTTTCATTAATGGATGGTTTCTCCGGCTATAACCAAATTCATATTGCTCCTAAAGATCAGCATAAGATAGCATTCACCTATGCTTGGGGTACCTATTGTTGGAATGGGATGCCCTTCGGTCTTAAAAATGCAGGCGCAACATATCAAAGAGCAATGACGACAATTTTTCATGACTTCATGCATACTTTGATGGAGGTGTAGCGTCCTAAAATTGTGACACTTGCAATTTCGACCGCATTTGGGTCTTCACGATGGCGACGCAACATGCAACCTGAATGGAGACCCCAAAACCTGATTATGACACTGAAAACTGCATTTTCTTGCACCCTGGCCTGAACCTCCTTTGCACCCTGCTGTCCCAGGAGGTGGGACCAGAGCGCCCAGCGCCCTGGTCCCCGGGTCCTATTTTGGGCCCGGTCTCTTTTGGACTTCGGGTCTTTATGTTTGCAAATTGGAAAATTATCTTTCCTGGTCGGCCTAAGGTCGGGAAAATCAGTCTATCAGCCCTAATTGACAAGTATATAAACTACATTTTCCTCTCCCATTTGGGTAAGAGGGTGATATGTGTACAAGCGTGGAAACTATACTCAAGCATTCAAGCATTCAAGCATTCCTTCAAGCAATTGATCATTTCAAGTCTCCATTCAAGGCTAAGTGTTGCATTCAAGACAAGGATTCAACCATTGAAGAGGAGATCACTTACGACATACTACTACAACTTACAACATACAACATCTATACCTTCGCACATAAGGATACAAACATCCTTACAACAAGGTTGCAGGTACACGGCTGAAATTGAAGATCTGGAATCCTTGTGCAGAGACGAACAGATCCCCCTTCGTTTCGTAGATTTTTCGGAGGACCGTGGTGCTCGGGCGCCATCGTCTCGGCAACTTTTGCTCAAATTTGCAGGACAGGGCCGTATCGACATTTTACTGCTAATTCCAGGTCCGCAGCTTCATCCTATATCCCTATCTCAGTTTATAAGCGAATCTTTGTCACTTTCTATGCATTCCTAGCTTAATTCTTCTATGCACATTCTTTACAAAAGAGGGTAGCCTTGCTTTCTTAACCCTTGAAACACATTTAGCATCCAATCTTACATTGCGTGGGATTGGATCTTGTGGGTTTCAACCACTCTTTTGAATGTAAAGTCTCTCCCTTAAGTGAAAACCATCAACCCTAGTGAACCTCCCTTCTCTCTCCTTGGAGTTGGAAGAGGGGAGAGCAACTAGGGTTCGATCGCGATTTTCCGCTTTACATTTTGGTGAACCCGACATGAACATCCTTTCTGATTATTCATAGTTAGATCTGAAAATTGGATTCCTTGGTTACATTTCCATGTTTGATCTTTTACAAAATTTTAGAGGTTAATTGCATAAAAACCCTAAATTTTCTTTTTAGTAATTGAACTTGTGAAATGTCTAAATGTTAATGCTTGTTTCAGATCTGCCCTTCTATTACAAATTATCAATTCATATCTATGCTTTAATTTTGAAAATTAAGTGGTTAAGTGTCAAAACCCTAATTTTTAAAACCCTCTTGATTCAACCTTTGTCCGACAATTTCACTGATCAAAACATCTCCAAATCAGCTGTAACTTTGGATTCCGCAATAAAATCACAGTATCTTTCATCCCTGAAAAATTTGGAAAAAAGTTGCGAGGACTGTGTGCACTCCGAGCGCCATCATCCCCAACATTTTTTCCGAAATTTCAGGAGTTAGATCTTACTGTATTTTCCTGCTAAAATCCAGAATTTTGGCTGATTTTATCAAATCTAACACCTTCAAAATTACAGTCAAAGTTGGTCTTGTGATTGCTTGGATTAAGGCTTCTAAACATTCAAAAATCATCGAAATTGAAATTTTGTGTCAAAATTGTGTTCTTACTATCCTAAATCTGAAAAGTGTGTTTGCATTCATTCGAAATTTCAGTGCTTTATTCAAATTCTTACAATTTGTGACTTTTGAAATTAAGTGCTTAATTACAACAACTTTAATTTCCACTTTCAAAATTGAATTTTGCGTGAGATTGAGTCAATTTTCAAATTTCAAAATTTGCATTGCTCTTGACATTCCCTCTAAAATCATAAAATTCAAAATTTCAGTTTCCCTCTCTTTTTCAAAATTCAAATTCTGCATTTTTTGACAATCTTGATAGGGTTCAATTTTGAGATTGCAACTTTAATTTGGCCTATCTACAGATCGTAAAACCACTCAATTTTTTCAGATTAGCTCCAAAATCATCATAACTTTCATCCCTGCAAATTTCAAAAAAAGTTGTCGGGACCGTGTGCACCCCGAAGCGCCACGGTCCCTGACATTTTTTCTGAAATTTCGGGAGATTATCCTGATTGTATTTAACAGCTTAAATCTGGAAGGTTGGCTGATTTTACTAAAAATTGCTACCTCTAAATTTAAAACTTTCTCTCTCTCTCTAGTGCATGAGTTTTACAACAATAAGCCCTACTTACACTATTCCCGTTAGACGAAGCCGTAGAATTAAGTCCTTCCAAGGTTTAATTACTGAGGAGATGGAACCTAATTTGAATAGCCTTTTTAACGAGGACATGGGTAATTTCTCTAATCCTCCTAATGATGAAGAAGCTCTCCATGAGGTTTCTGAAGAACAACTTTCAAAATTGGATAACCAATTTGACGATTTTCGACAC
The DNA here is from genome assembly GCF_030272615.1 of Cryptomeria japonica. NCBI lineage: Eukaryota > Viridiplantae > Streptophyta > Pinopsida > Cupressales > Cupressaceae > Cryptomeria > Cryptomeria japonica. The sequence goes on along the minus strand of NC_081407.1, from coordinate 755,184,724 downwards.
TGGATGTCTCAAGAATACCCCGATAGTCAAGCTCTTCCTTTAATTGAGGGCCTAAAACATATGCTTCAAAGTGATAAGAATGGAATTGATATTTTGCATGGTATTGCACACATTGTGGATTCGAATGTGATGCCTATGAAGAGTTGTGTTGAAAATTTGGGTTATACACAACCTCCTACTCAAGTCAATCATTCTATTCCTTTGATGACTTCTATTGCTAGCATACCTACCTTTACATCAAACATAATGGCTACTTCTACACAAGACATTCCTCCTGTGATCACCAGTCATGGGGGAAATCCTTCCTCTTCAATTAACCCTCTTCCTTCATTCAATCCGACTTCTTCATTCATTCCTTCAATGAGTGTTCCTCTTATATCTCCACAAATGAACATAACACAAGGGGGCAATTCATTCAATCATTCCATTCCTCCTTGTAGTGTTCCTCCTGTCCAATCATCTCCTATGACTAATTATCATAGGGTCCCACCACCTTACTCTCTACCTTCTTTCAATAACATAACACCTCCATCTCAATCTAACACATCCAATATGAACTCTTCGACTGAAGCGACCATTAACAATCTTGCACAAACTGTCTCTTCTTTACAGCAACAAATTGCCTCTATGAATCAATCTAAGTTTAGTGTGCCCACATTTGACGTTGCGAGCCCACTTTCTCTTGACATTGTCCGAGCTATTCCCCCTAAACATGTTGAAATTCCACATTTGGAGCTTTATAATGGTAAGGGTGATCCTCTAACACATGCTAAGACCTTTCAAACAATATGTACCGATTTTGCTTATGACCAAAGGTTGCTTGCAAAACTGTTTACTAGAACATTAAGAGACAAAGCCCTACAATGGTATTGCTCATTGCCTTCCTATTCTATTACTTCTTTCGAACAACTTGCAAATGCTTTCATTCAACAATTTCAAAACAATATAAGTCCTAAAGTTACTTTGATTGATTTAATGCATTGTAAACAAGGTGTTAAAGAAAAAGTGACTGATTTCATTGGTAGATATAAGCATTTGTATGCTCAAATTTCTTTTCCAGTGCCTGACAATGATATTCAAAGAATCTTTATTTCTAATTTACAAAAAGACATTAGAGAAAAACTCCTGTTTTTTGAGTTTACTTCTTTCCAACAGTTGTGCGCAACTCTTCATAATTATCAACTGACTGTGAGTCAAATGGAACAATCACATCCTATGGCTCCGAGTGATAAGGGTGATAGTAGTCAACAACCCTTTGGGAAGTTTAAACCAAACAGAGAGTCCATTAAATTCAATGAAAACATCATCAACAACAATGTGAATGCAGCATCAAGTGTGTCTCCTATTTCTAAGTTTTTCAAGAGAGAAAGAAAGTTTACTCCTTTGAATGAATCATTGCATAGTATTATGAATAAGTTATTGGAACAAAATGTGCTTACTCTTCCTCCTATAAGGCAAATTGATCCTGCAAAGATTAATTCACCTTATTTTGATAACAAATCTTTTTGTCAATTTCATCGTCAACCTGGGCATGATACTGAAAAATGTTTTGCTTTAAAGGGGAAAATTCAAGATTTGATTGATAATAATACTATCTCTGTTTCTGGTGTGAATGATAAAGGCAACACATCTGTAGCTCCTCCTAACCAAAATCTTCAGATTTTTACTGATCCATTGCCTTCTCATACCTCTAATACGATTGATACTAATGATTCCTCTCTTTCATCTGATGGTCTTGTGTCTATGACTCCGAATGTGATTAACTTTGTTGAGCAGCAGAAAATCCCTAAGGAACCTTCTATCACATTTGATTCTAGTGAAACCATTAGGGCACCTGATGGTCCTTTATACATAGTTGCAAAAGTCAAGAATACACCTTGCCGTGGAGTGCTTATTGATCCTTCGTGCATGATTAATGTTATTACTGAAGAATTTCTTTTTACTTTGCAATTGAATCAAGTGATATATGACAAAACAGATGTGATTGTGAAACTATTTGATGCATTTTCTTCTCCTGCAATTGGTTCTATTACATTACCTATTGAGGTCCATAACAAATCCCTTGATGTGGACTTTGCTATTATTCCATCTTTCGAACAATTTCGGGTGAAGCTTGGCTATCCTTGGCTATCTTCCATGAAAGCTATTGCTTCTCCTATTCACAAGTGTTTGAAATTTCCTCATAATGGTGAAGTTGTTACTGTCAATCATAGTCTCTTTAAACCAGCTGAAAGAACTTCTAGCGTTCCTATTGATTACTTTTGGCCTAAACAATTCCAATCTCTTCCTCCACGAAGTGATCATCTTTTCAAATCTTATCAAAAGTGGAAAAAAGATATGATCCTTTCTCTAAGTGAACCTAGAACACCCAAACTTGACATTCCTATCGTTCTTGAGAAGGAAGTTCTTCCTTTGAAAGATAAAACCAATGTCTTTCCTCAAGAAGATTCCCAACCCATCCCTATGGATGTGACTATGTCTATATCTAATAAACTTCCTAAAAGTAGACCTATCCCTCCTCGTCATGATGGACTTGGTCTCCTTCCTAAACCAAATATTCCTCCTTTATATGGAGCAGTTCCTCCTCCTTCCTTTTATAGAGAGAAGAGACCTTCTTCTTCTCCTATTATCCTGCCTAAGAGACCACAACCTAAACACCCAAGTGATAAGGATGAGAACATTCCTCCTCCTCAATCTTCTCAACTTCCTACTAAGACTAGACGAAATCGTTCTGCACGTGAATGCCGACGAAAGCGTCATCTTAGAGCTCAAGCAGCTGCTTCTCAAACTTTGCAATCTCCCAAAACACCTTTAACAAGCATTATTCCATTTTCTCCTCAGCCAGAAATTGAGCCTAAATCTCCTAAACATAAGATGCATGATGGTCTTGATCCTGTGCGAGTTAAAGATCCTATTTTTATAAATCTTGATGATGATCTAGATGAAAATGTTATTCATGATACAAATGTTTCTCCTGTTCATTCTGATAGTGAATATGAACTTGTTGATATTGATAACCATTTATCTAACGAATTTTCTAAAGCACTTATCCTAGCTCCTAGACAAGAACACTGTGGCTTGGGATATGAACATAGCCCTTGCTTGGATCTTGTGATAGCTCCATCTGCTGTGTTGGATGTTCCTCCTCTAGCGTGTTCCCTACCTTCCCGAAACATTGATCAGCAAGATCGGGGGGTAGATGACGTGCTAGACTAGTTACATTAGCATAGCAGATTCTCTCCTCCTCTCTTATGTTACTTCTTCTATACGTTATTCTCATTCTTCTATTTGTTGTCCTTGGTGTTGTCTACTTGAGGATGATGCAAAGCATTGAGATCTCTCGATCTCTCTCATGTTGACTCAAAAGACACATGTGTTCCCTTCTTCTAGGTGACCTTCCTTGATTGGGGAATGAAGAACAATTATGCATACATACATATGATATACATGAATTATCATACAGCATACTGACCCCGAGGAAAGCGAAGTCACCTCGTGCTTTGTGTTTTGGTGTCTATTATCCTTGGGCTTATCTCACACTTGGGGGCTAAATCCTTGTGATAACGTGCTCCTTTCCTTTCTCATTTCTTATATGTATCACTACCTTAAAGAAATCACCCCCGGTGAGGCGTGTACGATCGTTTTAACGTAGGGGGGCATACATCCCGTTCATATCTTTTCAAGATACTTGAAAATTTCTTGACAAATTTAGCTTTGCCTTGAAAATTTTTGATATCTTTCTTGCATGACTCATAGTGAGGGAACCTTGCTACTGACAGTCATGGTTCTCCCTCATGATCTTCCCTTTTACTTTGTCAATCGAAGTCGTAAGATCCTTAGTCCACCGGGGGCTTGGTGTGTCTTGCCTCCTTGACGTGGTGAAAGTCTTTCAATATTGTTTCCTTGTACTTTACCGGAAGTATGAGCATACGCCTATACTCCCGCTAAAGTGGGGGCTAAATGTAGCGTCCTAAAATTGTGACACTTGCAATTTCAACCGCATTTGGGTCTTCACGATGGTGACGCAACACGCAACCTGAATGGAGACCCCGAAACCTGATTATGACACTGAAAACTGCATTTTCTTGCACCCTGGCCTGAACCTCCTTTGCACCCTGCTGTCCCGGGAGGTGGGACCAGAGCGCCCAGCGCCCTGGTCCTTCAGGACCAGGGCGCCCAGTGCCCTGGTCCCTAGGTCCTATTTTGGGCCCGGTCTCTTTTGGACTTCGGGTCTTTATGTTTGCAAATTGGAAAATTATCTTTCCTGGTCGGCCTAAGGTCGGGAAAATCAGTCTATCAGCCCTAATTGACAAGTATATAAACTACATTTTCCTCTCCCATTTGGGTAAGAGGGTGATATGTGTACAAGCGTGGAAACTATACTCAAGCATTCAAGCATTCCTTCAAGCAATTGATCATTTCAAGTCTCCATTCAAGGCTAAGTGTTGCATTCAAGACAAGGATTCAACCATTGAAGAGGAGATCACTTACTACATACTACTACAACTTACAACATACAACATCTATACCTTCGCACATAAGGATACAAACATCCTTACAACAAGGTTGTAGGTACACGGCTGAAATTGAAGATCTGGAATCCTTGTGCAGAGACGAACAGATCCCCCTTCGTTTCGCGGATTTTTCGGAGGACCGTGGCGCTCGGGCGCCATCGTCCCAGCAACTTTTGCTCAAATTTGCAGGACAGCGCCGTATCGACATTTTACTACTAATTCCAGGTCCGCAGCTTCATCCTATATCCCTATCTCAGTTTATAAGCAAATCTTTGTCACTTTCTATGCATTCCTAGCTTAATTCTTCTATGCACATTCTTTACAAAAGAGGGTAGCCTTGCTTTCTTAACCCTTGAAACACATTTAGCATCCAATCTTGCATTGCGTGGGATTGGATCTTGTGGGTTTCAACCCCTCTTTTGAATGTAAATTCTCTCCCTTAAGTGAAAACCATCAACCCTAGTGAACCTCCCTTCTCTCTCCTTGGAGTTGGAAGAGGGGAGAGCAACTAGGGTTCGATCACGATTTTCCGCTTTACAGGAGGATTATGTTGATGACTTGTTATGCAAATCTGTCACCAAAGATAGTCATCTAGCCATCCTGGGCCCAATCTTTGACCGAATGGAGACCTAGAAACTCAGGCTCAATCCAAAGAAGTGTGTCTTTGGTGTCACAGCTGGCAAATTACTAGGATACATTGTTTCTCACCGAGGCATTGAGGTCGACCCTGCCAAAGTCAAAGCAATAATGGATATGCCTCCACCTTCAAACCTCTGACAATTAAGAAGTCTACAAGGAAAGCTCTAGTCAATTCGCCACTTCATAGCTCAGTTGGCCGACAAATGTCATCCATTCTAGCATCTATTGCATAAAGGTGTTGCTTTCAAATGGACTGAGCAGTGTCAATCAGCCTTTCAAGCTCTCAAAGAATATTTGCTATCACCACCTATTATAATGCCTCCAATAGAAGGAAAGCCATTTTTATTGTATATTTCTGCAACTAAAATGGCATTAGGAGTTCTATTGGCCCAACAAGATGAGAATGGCAAAGAGTGAGCCATTTACTATATCAGCCGAACCTTGGTAGGCTATGAGCTAAATTATTCAACTATTGAAAGGGCATGCTTAGCAGTGGTATTTGCAACGCAGAAACTCTGACATTATATGCTGAGCCACCAAACATTGTTGGTCGCAAAAATTGATCCCTTAAAATATTTACTTAGCTAAGCAGCTTTGACGGGTCACCTAGCAAAATGGGTTATGATTCTCAGTGAATTTGATATTGAGTATATGGAGTGAAAGGCGATAAAAGGACAAGTCATAGCAGATCAACTTGCAGAGGCTCCTATTTCTGATGATCATCCCATGCTGACCTATTTTCCAGATGAAACAGCCTTTGCTCTCACATCCTCTAATGAATGGAAGTTATACTTTGATGGGTCCCATACCAAGTTTGGATCTGGAGCTGGCATCTTGTTTGTCACCCCTCAAGGTGATGCTATTCCAAAATCCTACAAGATAACTTTCCACTGTACCAATAACATTATAGAGTATGAAGCACTGGTTATAGGACTCCGAGTGGCAGTCCACTGGAACATCACACATTTGCAAGTCTATAGAGATTCTCAATTAGTCATCCATCAAGTGAATGATGACTACGAAACAAAAAATGAAAAACTTATTCCCTATAAGCACATGGTGGATTTATTCAAGACCAAATTCATGGCTATCCATTTCAGTCAAGTTCCAAGAATGCAAAATAAGTCGGCAGATGCAATGGCTATGATTGCCTCCATGTTAAATATGCCAAACAATATGGACAAATGTGAATTTTTAGTTGAAGAATTGCTAGTTCCTTCTTTTGACATTTCGACAGCAGATGTGATGTGAGTTCTTGTTGGTCCCAACTCCCCATGGTATAATGACGTATATCAATATTTGAAATCCCAAACCTTACCACCCAACCTTTCCACTAACCAATGCCGAGCCTTTATCCGACAGACAGCTAAATATGTCATCATCGCTGACACCCTTTACCATCGTTCCTTTGACCATACCCTCCTCAGGTGTTTGGATTCTGACAAAGCACAAATGGCTTTACACGAGGTTCACGATGGTATATGTGGGGGTCATTTCAATGGTCTAAGCTTAGCCAAAAAGTTGATTCATGCTGGGTATTATTGGCCTACTCTGGAAAAAGATGTTCATGATTTTGTTAAGAAGTGCTACAAATGCCAGATTCATGGAAACTACATTCATGCACCAGCCCAAGAGCTTCATTCTGTCATATCTCCGTGGCCCTTTTCTCAATGGGGATTTGATCTTTTTGGCAAGATTCACCCGACATCTACAAATGGACACAAGTTTATCATTACAGCCACAGAGTATTTTACAAAATGGATCGAGGCTATTCCCATGACCTATATCACCGGTGTCCAAATTTCAAAATTCTTGCTGAATTATATCATATGTCGGTATGGGTTTCCCCTTGCCATAGTCATAGATAATGTTCGTCCTTTCAAAAATAAAGATGTTAAAGAGCTTTGTGAAAAATTTCATATTCAACACCGTTTCTCCAATCCATACTATCCATAGGGGAATGGTCAAGCCGAAGTGTCAAATAAAACCATTATCAAGATCCTAAAGAAGGCTGTCAATGATGCTGGTCGAGATTGGCATGTGCAGTTGAATCCAGCACTATGGGCCTATCGCACTTCTATCCGCACACCTACTGGCGCAACACCTTATTCCTTGGTGTATGGTGCGGAAGCTATTTTACCTCTGGAGGTGGAGATTCCTTCCTTGCGAGTTTCCTTGCAACATCTGATTGATGATGAGACGCACAGAGTCTCTCGGTTGCATCAGCTTGAGATGTTAGATGAGAAGCGTCAGACAACTTTGACACATTTGCAAGCATATCAAAACTATCTTCGTCGCTCTTATAATAAAAAGGTCAAAGGGTGACACTTCGAAGTGGGAGACCTAGCTTCAAAGGCAAACCCTAAGAATGCACAATCTACTGACATCATCAAAGGTAAGTTTGAACCTAATTGGGTTGGGCCTTTCATAGTAACTGCAGCATATTGCTTAGGGGCATATTAGCTTGCTACCCCAGAAGGTGAACCTCTGTCTGACCCTATAAACAACATGCATCTTCGCAAGTACTGGGCATAATTTTCTATCAACACTTCTTCAAATATGATCCTAAAAAAATACAAAAAAATCAAAAAGCAAAAAATACAAAAAAATTGAAAAAAATCAAAAAGCAAAAAAAGAGAAAAAAGAGAAAAAGAGCAAAAAAAAAAGTAAAGAAAAAAATGATTCGCCCTCTAGTGAAAACCTGGTACACAGGTGCTTGGGGCAAGTACCTTGGTGAAAACCTGGCAAACAGGCACCATGTGTAAAATGAGATCGTTGCTCCGTCATCTGTCATGACCTCTAAACTATGCTTTCTCTCAGCCGGTTTATCATGTCTATCTTAGTCTTAACCCAATGTTCTATTCCAGGCATGTTATTGGTCAACATCATTGTCTTGCATACCCCAGTTTCTTGTACATATGTTTTGGTCCCGGTTTATGTATGTCTTTCAGATGCACATTGGGTGTGTTCCCCTTGTCATGACGGATCACTAGAACTTTTGTATTGAAAAATGTCCTGAAATAAAAACAAAAAAATTGGAAAATGTCCTGAAATAATTAAAAAAAAAATTTTGTCCTGAAATAAAAAAAAAATTTGAAAAATGTCCTGAAAAAATCATTAAAAAAATTGAATAATGTCCTGAAAAAAAAATCTCAAAAACATTTAAAAATGTCCTGAAAAAAGATCATAAAAATTGAAAAATGTCCTAAAAAAAAAAATCTCTAAAAATCAAATAATGTCCCGAAAAAAATCCCTAAAAAGTCAAATAAAGTCCTGAAAAAATGAACAAAAAATTGTAAAAACTTAAAAACACACAAAAAAATTGTAAAATCTCAAAAAACAAGCATTTTGCAATAAATTATCCCTTTGTTCATAAGACAAATCACTAAGTATACATCCAACAACAATTAATCACAACGTTACGCTTTAATGAAATCATGCGTAAACAGATGAACTTTTTCATTCAAACTAGACATTCAAACTGATCAAAATTATCATATCAATCAACCTCAAAATCATTTGTCCTTGTCTCTACTATCATGGGTCTTATACAAGGTGTGGTATACTCGAAACCAGACTGTGTCCTGTCTTAGACGGGGTACCGCATGTCCTAAAACCAGACAGCATGATCATCCTATCAACGCTTTCAACTTTTGACAATGAAGATCAAGATGTTTGTTTGATTTGTTGGAATTTGTGCATCTTATCTTTTTATTGATTTATCTTTGGCTTCGATCATGTTCCTATGTTGCTTGATGATGTCACTGAGTGATTTAGAGTGATCGGGATGGATCCTGATCCTTTTCTTTTTTGATTGTGATTGTCGTTTGTCTATGATATGTCTATCTTTCGCAAAAAGGGTTGCATTTCAGCTCTGGCCTTCAATGCCATGATGCTCCGCATCCATTTTGCTACATAAAAATTAAGGTTCTCACCTACAAAATGCATTATTGAAAGCAAGTTTTTCTTCGTTTCATTTTCTTCTTGCTAACACTTCTTCCGTCCCGTCAGATAGTCAGTTCGGTCTAGTGCTCCGATTTCCAAAATGCATGTTGCATCCTGCATCCATTTGGTTAGTACATTTGCATTATATCAAGCATCATATCAAGCATTTTATCCATTTCATATTATAAATGCATCAAAAACACATTAAAAAAAAAAAAATACATCCATACATGTTCCACAATGGTACATAAACAATGCATAAGTCATCCATACATGAAAAATAATCATAAGTCATAACACATTGCATCCCATCATATCGACGCATATCATATCATATATCCACATAATATCAGAGCACAAAATTGGACTGTTTGTCCTAAGTATGGCCCACAGGCTGACTACGAAATGTCAAACTACATCATGTCCACTGTCTGTCCTAAGGAGCACGTGCCTCTGTCACTGGGTGCTCCCTCTATCCTCCTCATCCCTGCCATGTCTCGTGGATGATGTCTTTCCTGGTCTTGGCTGTGGTGGTCTCATAGGTCCACTCACCCCCATGCTGCTCAATGACCTCCGAGAGCGTGCCCTGCTCTCTATCCTCAATCGTGCCCGATATGAAGGTGCTCTCTGCTCTGGTGGAACTACACTCTCATATAGTGTCCTCCAATGGCGTATCTCCTCTTCAGTCTCTACCACCATCTGTCCTAGCTCCCATACACTGGCATCTCGAATCGACCCAATATACTCAGTGACTCTTTGTCCTTCTCACTGTGCCTGTGTTACTGCTGTATCTCGAGCCACTGTGAGTCTGGCTATCTCCACTCTGAACTACTCATTCTCTCTCTCTAAAGTCACAATGTGATCCTGCTGACTCGCTATGATAGCCCTGCACATCTCCATCTCCTCTGTCCTAGCTGTCTCCGGCTCTATGGGTATGTCCTGTAATGCCTCCTGCTCCCCATCCTCATCTTCGTCCTCGTCATCATCCTCATCTCTGTCCTCCTCATCCCCACCATCCTTCTCCCCATCCTCATCATCCCCACCATCCACATCTCTATCCTCATCATCCCCATCATCCTCATCCCTGCCCTCATCCTCCTCTTCCTCATAATCTCTCTCCTCCTCTCCTATGAGTGGGAAGTCCTGCTGTCACCTAGGTATTGGAATGTCCGGATCTGTCAATGGCACTGGCCACTATCGTGCAAACCATCTCTCATACTCCTCTATCATCCCGACGTCCACCACATCTGATCTCCAATCCCATGGTCTCTGTTGTAACTGTGAGAAGTCACCATATGCTGCATGTGGCTGAATCATACTCCCCCACTGACTCGTCTCTCTATGCAATCGGGCAAAGTGTGCAGTCCTCCTAGGTACCTCCTGCCTCTCTCCAAACTGTCATCTAACCCTCTCTGGCAGGTACATCTCAATCACTCTCTGGCGATTCACTAGTCACCCAATCAAGTACCTCTCCTATCTACAATATGGTAGCTCATCACTATCATCTGACCATCCTGAGCAATCACAATATGGCCTCCATATGAACTCTCTCAGTCTATCTATCTCATGTCGCTAGTACAATATGTATCCAAAAGGACCCTGTCTCAGTGCTCCTCCATAGTAATACACATATGGTCGATGTGGTACTACCTGTCTATCTATAATCGGTTGACATATGGCTATGTGCTCAAATGCCCATACCTGCAGCAATGTAACTCCACAGCTCAACGTCTGCACTCCCTGATATGCTATCTGATGCAACTAAAAATATAGCATAGCCAGTACACATGGTCCCCATGCATACACCGTCCCCTCTATCGCCATCCGTTCTAGCACTCTTCCCCATCCAATAGGGAATCCATGTCCTTGTCTATCTCCTGCTAGTAAGCATGCTATCACCATTGCTATCACCACATATCATCGATCGTACTCTGAAGCCATAGTCTCCCAGCCAATCTCCCTCTCGACGATATCCAACTCATCTGCGTTGCACTCGAACAATCTACACAATGTGTCTCTCCCTATCACTGGGTCATACTCTATCATCTCTCCATGTATCAGAATGCGGAGGATACGCCCTACATCCTCCAGTGTCACCGTCGCCTCTCCGGTCACCAAATGGAATGAGGAAGTCTCTGAATGCCATCACTCGGCCAATGCGGTAAGCAGTCCTGTGTTTGCCCTAATCTCAGGTAGGAATGTGATATAGTATATCCCAAGTCTTGCTAATGTATCTCTCTCTATGCTCCTAACTCTGTGTCGTAGCATGAAGCAATCTGGTCGGTTCTCTCGTGTGATGAACAGATACTGTCGCCTCTGCATCACAATTGGGGCACATTTTTGTCAGTTTTAGGGTTTGCTCCTACAGGTTGCATTTCCTTTTTTTCCTGTCTAATCAAGATGTTTTTCATCTAATCTAACCTATCCTACCCTTATCCCCCCGTTACGGATCATTTGCATGCCGTTTTGACCACAATTAGGGTTTCCAATGCACACTTGTGCCTATGTCAAGGCATGTGTGCCTGTGTCAGGTAACCTGTGCCTGTGTCTCCCTACACAAGCGTAGGATTCACCCTACACAAGCGCAGAAGTTAGTTTCTGCATTTTCTGTGGGCCCCGCACTGTCCCGCAAGCAATCAAAATTCATGAAATTGAAAATATGGGTTTTTGAGATCCATACCGCTGCTCCCGCATCATCTGGTCGTCTAAATTTGCGTACATGTTCCCCGAGGTGATCCGCCATTGGAATGTTCACCATCTCTCTATGAGTGTCCTTGTCCAGAGCAACAAATTCTCCTCTTTGTCTAGTGCAAATGAGCAATTTTCAACCCCTTGGTCTCATTTATAGCTCTTTTTCAGTGCATAGATGGATGTGCACCCTCTCCATCTTATGTTGGTTGCGGTCTTTTGCACCTTAAATTGCTTGTCCTTCATGCATCCGGTATCTGATTGTCAGTCTGTTTGATCCTATCATTCTTATCGATCAATTGGCCTCTTTTCTGCATGTTTCCGGCCAATTCCTCGAGGGGGCATGCATATGTCATTGTTATTGTCTAGGGCATTTTCATTATTGTTCTTTGAAACAATGCTTAAAATCCCATTGTCTCAAAGAGGGGCAAAATGTAGACACCTAAAAATGGTCAACGCTTGCAGAGTCATACTTTAACATTTGCGCATTGCCTCATTTTAGGTTTTTACGTCGCATTAACATTTCTCCTATGTCACGCACTTGGTTTTTATCATTTGTGAACATCGAGTCATTCTTCTACATTCTTCATTTGTCTCGCTCTCAAATTTGGTCTTGTCGACAACATTATCCAGTCATGATTTTGATCAATTTTATCCTGTCGCATCAATGTGCTTGCTAATTTGTCATCATTTTGGACATCGTCAATCCTAATTAGGGTTTTGTCCTCTTATCAATCTGGTCGATTTGCGATCGATTTGTCATCGATCGTTGTCCTCTTTTCAATCTTGTCATTTTGTGATCGATTTGTCATCGGTCGTTGTCATGTTCGATCTTGTCATTTTGTGATTGATTTGTCATCGATCGTGGTCATTTTTAATCTTGTCATCTTGCAATCTATTTTGTCGACGATCCTTGTCCTTTTGTCAAATTTGTCATTTTGCGATCATTTCGCTATCGATTGTTGTCTGTCTCAATTATGTCAATTTGGATCAATTTGTCAATGTTCCTCGTCAATTGGCGTATTTATCAATCAAATCATTTAATCAGAATCATGATCGATATCAATTATCTTCAATCAAGACCTAATTGTCATTCTCACATTTCTAATTCATCTTCTAGGGTTTGGTGATTTAATCATTTAACCTTGTTTGTCATTTCCTCCTTTAGGATTAATAAATTATTTATTTATCCTAAGTCTTCTCATTGCAATTAAATGTTCATTTAATTGGCTAATTATTCCTCTTTGTGAATTAATTAATAAATGAAAGATTATTAATTAATTTACCTAATTTTCATCAATTTATTAATTCCTAATTTTCCTAATTCCTCCTATTTTCTAATTTTCTAAATTTCTTAATTCCTAATTTCAGTTCTCTTCCTATTTCCCTCCTAAATTCATGGGAATGACATTTCAATTTGTCATAATTTGTCATAATTGACAATCAATCAATTTTTGACATAGAAGTTGTCATAAATTGTCATAAATTATCAATCAACAAATTTTGCATAGAAAGTGCATAATTTGTCATAATTTGTCATATTGATTTGCAATTTCCATTTGAATTGAATCATGCTAATCTTGTCATTTCTCCAATTTATCTATAAATTGGATGATCTTCATCAATCAAAGCTAATTGGTAATCACTTTTGCAATCACATAATCACTATTCAGATTATCGAATTTCTAATCAATCACGCTTCGAATACTTTTGAGAAATTTGCTTACCTACTTGCTTTCAATTAGGTTTATGCACTTGTAGGTGAGATCCACAACAAAAACTATTTGGAGAGGAAAGAAGAACAATGGAGCTGAATGAAGGAAGCATTCATATCCACACTTGGTTTGCATAATCTTTTTGAATTTTTTATCTTTATATCTCTATTGAATGTGTTTAGGATAGATCATTACAATTATGCTTTTGTGATTGAGCTAATGATTAATATTTTGACTTGTTTGTGATGATTTCCTATTTCCTATGCTACAAAGACATCCTGGAAATAGGTCCTATTCACACGTTACATTAATTTTGGTCTATAACCTAGATCAATCGGGACCAAATATAGGTCCACTCACTTCAACAATCATCTCCAACTGCCAAGTCTCAAACAAGATCACCAACAATGTCTTGAAACTCCATCAGAAGCTGCACCAACACCAATTATGCAATGTATCAAAGATCTCCACTAAAAGCTCTGCCAGTGAAACCCTCGTCGAAACCAGAAACCAATCTTCACAGCAAGTAGGATAGCATCCAGTCACCAAACAAAAATCAGCCGACCAAATATGAGTATAAGCATTATGAACAATTCAATTCCATCAACACATTATACCAAAGTCAACTGGATCATGCGGGATCCAAGTTAACCAAAAACTACTCAACCTACCGGGACCAGAAGGGTGTCGGTAAAGCATCCAAACAACTAGTGTTGACATCAATGACAAAAATATAATGCAACATAATCAATTCCACCAAATGGCCAACAATATCCCCCTTTGGCATTGATGGCAACACTAAATGTGAAAAATATCTAAGTACCAAGAAATGCCAAATAAGTCTTCCCTTGTGGAAAATAGCCGACAATCTCCTGCATATAGCTCTTAATATCAATGACTCTCCCCCTTTGAATAATATCTCTATTAAGTTCTGAATTTTTTTTTCACATCACTATCTCTCCCCTTTGACATCAATGCCAGAAATCTAAGAGAAATATCAAAGAAAAAATATAAGCCTCTAAATCTCAAAGCTAACTAATCTCCCTAAGCAGTAGCATCACACATCAGTGCCAAAATGAATAGTATCTCTAGTAATGCATATCAGACTGATGCCAAACCGCATCAATCAAGTCTCTGTCAGAGGGGCAGAAAGCCCCAATTTGTCTCTCAGGTACTCAAATGATTACTTGGATAAAGGTTTAGTGAAAATATTTGCAATTTGTTCTTTAGTGTTCACATAAACCAGTTTAACTTCATTTGCTTCCACTTTCTCCTTCAAAAAGTTATACTTGATAGATATGTGCTTTGTTTTAGAATGAAATACTAGATTCTTTGATATATCAATAGCAACAGAGTTATCACAATGAATAACTATCGGTGCATCACAATCCACCTTTATATCCTTCAACAATTTTCTTCATCCATAAAACTTGTGTACAATTAGTAGTAGCAGCAACATACTCAACTTCAACAGTAGATAAAGAAGTACATGATTGTTTCTTGTTGATCCATGAAACCAGCTTCTTTCCAAGAAAGAAAGCTGTACCATAATTAATTTTCCAGTCATCAACATCTCCAGCCCAATATGCACATAAAGTAAAGTTATCCCCCTTAGGATACCACAAACCATATTCTGATGTACCTTGCTAGTATCTAAAAATCATTTTCACCACCATCTCATGATTTTCTCTACGATCACTCTGAAATATTGAAACAATACAAACAACATTCATAATGTTAGGCCTAGTTTGAGTCAAATAAAGTAGACCTCCAATCATGGATTTGTATCTTGTAGGATTTATCGGTGCAAAAACATCTTTCCTTGTCAATTTCTCACTTGTAACCATAGGTGTACTTACCGGTTTAGAATCTCCCATACCAAATTTATTCAATAATTCCTTAACATGCTTGTTTGGCAGATAAAAATACCTTTGTCAGTCTGAGTAATCTGCAAACCTAAGAAAAATTTCATCTCACCAATCATAGACATCTCAAAGTCTTTCTCCATGTTCTTAGAAAATTCTATGCATAATTTGTCTTCACCTTCAAAAATAATGTCATCAATAATACTTCAACAATCATCATATCATCATCAATGATTTTATAATATAAACTACTGTCAACACTTCCCTTAGTAAAACCAAACTTTAAAATATATTTATCCAACCTTTCATACAAAGCTCTAGGCGCTTCTTTCAATCCATATAAACCTTTCCTTAATGTCTAAACCATATCAGTATCATCTGATACTGAAAAACCATCAAGTTGCTCAATATAAACTTCCTCATCAAGATACCCATTTCAGAATGTACATTTAACATCCATTTGATAAACCTTGTAGTTTTTATAAGTAGCATAGGCAAGAAATAATCTTACAGCTTCAATCCTAGCTACTGGTGTAAACATTTCTCCATAATCAATTCCTTCCTTCTGAGAATATCCTTTACAAACCAATGGGCGTGTGCACAAAGATAGTGGTCAGAAAAGTGGACACCACCCAAAAAAAACTTGGAAAACAAGCAGAGCATACACAATTTTAAAATTTTAAATTCCCGCGTACGCGCTTAGGTTTGTTCTTCCTGAGCCTATAAAAGGCAGCGCGTATGCGCTGCTTTTAAGAAAATGAGCACATACGCACTACTCCTAGGAAATTGGGCATGTACGCACTGCTCATAGGAAAATGAGCACATACGTACTAATAATCCAATTAAAACCACGTACGCGGTGCCTGGTAAAAAAAAGTTTTTAAAAAAAAATCGAGTCTCATTTACCCTTGAATAGCGCATTTTTAACTTCGTTTTTTCCCTATTTCCTCTCCTAAACCGCGAACGGGGTGCTAGATTTGTCCTCTAGGCTATGGATCAAGGTTAGTTTTTGTTTATTTTTGTCTTTCTTTCCGGTTTATGCAATTTGTTTTACATTTTGAATTTAATTTCATTAATTTTGATTAGTTTTTTTTATTTTTTGTTTCAAAAACCAGATTCTCCTAATCCAAAACAAGAACAACCAAATGCACCTCCTGAAAACCCATAAGAACAACTAAATGCACCTCTTGAAAACACACAAGAAAAACCCCCAATTCCTCCTTTTAACCACACACCCGAAACACGGGAAGAATTAATTAATCAGTTAGGACAAAATACATATAAAATCAATAGACTGATTGTAAAATTAAAAACTTCTAAACTTGACCATCATCAATCCCTTGCCACTAGCCTAGAAACATTAACTAGTGGTGCCATAGCTGTTTCCATAGAAATTACCAAATGGGGAAGCTTTAGGGATAGGTATCAATTTTATGCCATGGGCTATCATACGATGGAGTAAAAAACTAAAATATTTCTAAATGACAAATATGTGCCCTTTTTGTTGATCCCAAAACTGGTCAGTCATTACCTCTTAATGCAAAGAGGTTTTGTTGGCATATGCACACTCCAATGATACATTGTATGTGATTGAAGGTTTTTTCATTGATGGTAACCTTGCAATCCTATGGCACCGGCAAATACATTACACCGGCATTAGTAGATCACACTCAACACCAGCACTCAGGATACCGGCACCGGCACAGAAGAAAAGAAGTATACCAGCACAAAGGCCGATAGGATTTTTGTTATATAATATTTTATTTATTATTGTAAGCCGACTTGGCAAATTGTAAAATGACTCTTATATATAAAGGAGATCATTGTAGACATTTGTAAGAGTGATGAAGAAGTAAGAAGGAAAATATTAGGCAAACCTAATGTGCGAAATATAGGTCAAGGGTATATGTAAAGAATAGAGCAGGAACCGGTATTGAATCTAGCATTGAAGATGCTATTGTAAACTAGTACAAGTTATTGGATTAGTATAATCCTTATTTGTAAGTCAGTGTGACTTCCCATTGAGCGATGAGCTCTAGGCAGTTGGCCTTCCTGCATGTGCAGGCACCTATTGTAAGTTATATTCTCTTATTGGCCAATGAGTGAATATTGTGGGTCACAAATCCCACTGAGGTTTTTCCCACACCGAGTTTCCTCGTTAAAATCCTGTGTTATGGTGTGCTTTTCATGTGGATGTTCTTGATTCTATTTATTGCATTATTTCTTGCATACTGGTACATTGCTATATTATGTTCTACATGTTTTAAGTTAAGAAATTCTTATTACCAGTTAGATACTGATTCACCCCCCTCCTCTCAGAATCTGTGGGACCCCTAACAATTGGTATCAGAGCTTGGTCATCTATTTTCAGAAGCCTAATAGCTTGAGGAAGATCTTGACATCGGTAAAGATGGAAAATCTGATGAAGCAACTTGAAGGAGCTCTTACAAACTATGATGCAAAAAAATTGAAAAATATCAAACTAGAAGATGATTTAAGGGTAGCTCAGGATATCATCCAAGCACTTCAAGAAAATTTTACTATTGCAAGAAATAAGAGAAGAGAACTTTGTGAAAAATTGCAAAATGAGAATGATGAAAAGGAATCACTTAATGATATGATAAGCAAGTTGAAACAAGAGATCATGACAACAAAAAATGAAATGCGGGATATAACTATGAGATTTTGAAAAGAGATTGAGGATAGGAAGAAAAATGAAGAAGAATTGACCAGAAGACTAAGTGATGCAGCAAATGAGAATACAAGACTTAGCTATGAAAATGACATGTTGAAGATAGATCTAATGCATACTTAGAATGACTCAAATGAACTGATGAGACAAAAAGAAATCTTGGAAAGAGAACTAGAAACTGCAAATCAACACAAAGAAAAATTCAAGAAAAGCTCAGAGGAACTTGGTACCATGCTGAAGAATCAAAAACCTAAACGTGACACTTCAAGAATTGGCTTTGAAGTTGGTGAATGCTCCTGTACTGCAAATACTCAGGATCACAGCAAACTGGTAAGACAACCTAATGCTTATAAATTCAATGGAAAATGCTTTAACTGTAATATGGTCATAGAGAAAATGAATGTAGATCTAGGAATTATCAGAATATCAACACACCCACCGGCCAACGTTCAAAATGCAACAAAGATAGTCACAACTCTGAAAACAACAGAATGAATGTGAGATGTTATGTTTGTGGAAGATTTGGACATTTATCAAATCAATGCAAAACACAAACTAGCATAGGTTATGGGAAAGCTATTCAGAAGAATAATGTAACTTGTTATGCATGTAACAAGATTGGGCATATTGCTAAATTTGGTAGAAGTAAAGGAACACCGGTAGACAACAAAATTTCTAGCTTGAAAGGCAAAGAAAAAGTTGAAGAGGTTAAGCAAGAATTCTCAAAACAATGGATTAGAAAAGCTGATCTAAATATTGGGAATACTCCTCCACCAGTAGAACCAATCAATGCTTCACCGGTAGGACCGAGTGATGCTTCACCAGAAGGATAGAGCAGTGCCCCACTAGTAGGAAGTTCTTCATCTAATTGAAGAAAATTTCCTTGAGGGTTTGGCAATCTATTGATACATGTGCTAATTATTCCCTCCGTTAGAGATAAGAAGTTGAAAATTATCTATTACCGGCAAACAATGTTAAGTGAATACTTAACCGGCATGCAATTAATGTGGTAGATGGTGAAAAGACACTATAAAGTTAAGGTTTTGGCTCCATTTCATTTCACTGAGATTTCAAATTTTCAGAGAGTGCGAAGACTCCAAGCTAAGAGAAAGAAGCAAGCACACTCCAAGCAATCATCCATCCAAGGTAGTAAAAGGTATTTAATCATGGCATCCACCTTTGCAATTGAATACATAGCAAACCCTACTGTTGTTGAAGTAATAAAAAGACCTAGGCCCGTATTTCAGTTAGTTCCCAAGATAGCAAAGAAGGATGATACCTTAGGTGCTTTTTCTCAAATTCCTAAGGGAGTTGTATATGCTAAAGATCCTAGAATGTACATCCACTGCAACATTGAAGAGTTAGGAGATGAGGAAATTAAAACCATGTATAAAACCATGATATGTGATAATACTAGTAATGTAAAGGACGAACACAAAATCATTGAGACCCTAGGATTCACAGAGATCCTTAGCATTCCTAAATTTTCAAAGGATGTGATTAGGATAGTATTAAGCAAGGTATATTTAGAATTTTTCTGGTTAGATGCAATCCATAAGATCACCAAGGAAGCTGTGAAAGCCATCACAGGGTTACCGACCATCGGTAAGAGACCAAATAAAACCAAGAAGGTTCCTAATGACCTAGTTATAAACCTAACTAGTGCAACATTCGATGAGAGGTCTCTAAGGGTTAATGATGTAAAAGATATTAATGTGAGATTCATCAGTATGATATTAGGTTATAAAGCTACTCATGCTAATAGACATAATTCAGTTTCAAGTTTATGCATTAAGAGTGCTTATGATATGGTAACAAATAATGCAAAAATTGACATATGTGAATGGTTAAAGGATGAATTAATTGATAACCTTGGAAAGATCAAGAAGGACAAGAAAGGAACTTTCAGATTTGGAAATTTGTTAGTATGCCTAATGCTGCACATAACAAAATAGGTTCCTGATATAGGTTACAAAGAACTTGGATATGACATACCGGTAAGAAAATAATTGACTGAACTATTGAATAACATGGGTGAGAACAAGGAAACTAATATTAATGACTTCTTTCAAGCATTAAAGATCAAAATGAAGAAAAGAGTAAGGTTATCTTAGAAAATTGTAGACAAATACAAAGATGATATATGCTTTGTCATCAAGAAAGATGAAATCTGGATGGAAGCTGTCATCCCAAGGACAGTTTGGGTAACTGAGATGGGCTATGAAACAGATGATCACATAGTTGAAACATATGCTAAAGTACTTCTGGAAGCCCCCAACAAACCTAAGGAAGAAGTATTTGGTAGTGCTGAGACTATAGAAAGCCAAATACAATCAAAGAAAAGGATGAAAAAGATTGAGGCAGTTGTAAGGAAAGGGTCCAGACAAGCAAAAGCCATTAAGGAAGATGTATTGAAGAAAATCGGCATAATAGAGGATGAGTTAGCAGCTCCACAGCCTAAAACTCACCTATCACTGGTAGGCGCTTCTTCGGAAGGTGACATGCCAACAACATTTAAAAGAATTGTAAGAAAAAGAGATCCCTCACCAGCAACCACACCTTCACCTAGGAGGACAAGGCAAAAGCAACAAGTTGTGAGATCTCTGGTTAGAAAGGCCACATCAAAGAAGAAACTAACACCCAAGAAGAAGAAGAGGACAAATAGAGACTTGGCCCCTCTTGATATACTGCTAAATGAAATCACAGAGGAAGGTAAATTGAAGAACATAGAGAAAATATATGACACTCTAACAGCTGATGAAAAGGAGCAAGTTGAAAATAGTGTTATATTGCACATGGATATGTACAAGAAATTTTTGATGGAAGTAGTCAATGAAATTCCTGATGAATTATTCAAAAGACTTGAGGTAAGAAGAGAGGCAATGATAGAATTAGATAAGAAAATAAAAATTGAGAAACTACTTGCTATATATCCAGTAAACTCTCCACAAGAAATTGATGATTTAATTGCTCAAGCAAACCGGTCAGTATTCTCTACTGCACACCAGCATATTTGACTAATGGCAGGAAGTGTTAATGAGGTGACAGAGGAAATAGAAGATGGATGGGATATATTCCAGGTTGAGAAAGAAAAACAAGAAGAGTACAGGAACCCTAAACCTATAAAGGTATATCAAAAAGATAGAGACAAGGAGAAAGGTAAAGTTGGTGGACCACCAAGCATAAAAGTTAAAGACAACTTACCCCCACCTTCTTTAAATACTCCACTGGTGAAAATAACAACTACTGAAGATCAATCGGCAGCTGAGAGTATGGATGTAGAGGTTAATAATCCTAATTCTGAAGTCCTATACATTGTGGATGTTGATACTCAGAAGATCAACATAGTAGTAGACAAAGATACAACTGATAAGTCAAATATGGCTAATGAGCCTCTGGTAGCAGGGGAAACAGAGAAACCGACAGAAGATAAAGAGAAAAAGGCAAAGACTAGGTCATAGACTGAGGCAATACAACATACAGAGAAACAAATAGACCTAAAGGCTCCATAACAACATCAACCAAAACAGGTACATAAGGAAATAGTGCCACCGGCAACTAGTGAAGTAGGAAAACCAGTACTTAAAGAAATGCAGACACAAACTGACCTACCAGAGGTCAATACAAGCTTGGTTACTTCCACCGATACTCAAATTGTTTGATCATCATCAACATACAAATCAACAAATGTGACTGAGGTGTTATTAGATTCTATCAAGAAAATAACCAACTGCAGCTCACAAGCTTACAAAGCAATTGATGATTCCATACCAATTTTGAAGGTAATTGCTCCTAACTATAATATAGATAACAAAGATTATTTAGGACAATTGGATACATTATGTAAATATATCTCAGAAAAGATTGAGAAAATAAAGGAAGAGTCAGTGAAGGATAAGGTAGAAATTGAAAAACATAAATTCTTTGACGAGGAAATAAAGAAGTGTAATAGAGATTTTGACACACTTCTACCGGAACTATGTAATTTATTGAAAGAATACAAAAATCTGTATAAAGATACTAGTAAAAAAAACTTCTTGACTGTAGATATTGACAAGAAAATGTGCAAGGTACAGGATGAGATAAATAAACTTGCAAACAGCTCTGTCAACTCACCTGATACACTATCAAATTTTGAAGAGAAGATAGAAAATTTTGAGGAAGAACTACTCAAATTGGAAAGAGAGAAAGACAGAATAATAAATAAGGCAAAACATTTGAGATCTAAACTAAGTCCAAGATTGGACTATTTAGCATCTTTGCGGAATGAAATTTCTGAGGCATTAACATAGGGAAGCAAAACACCAGCAGAGCATTTGTAGCATCTCACCGATATAGTGAAGAGAACAGAGACAACAATAAAGGATAGTATAAACTTGATTTTGGGAGATCTTTTTCAGATTATAACTACCCAGCTACAAGGTTGAGGTTATGGATAGTTGAAACTACAAACTCTACTGACATCTTGACAACCTTTGTCATTGATGCCAAAGGGGAAGTAATGGGATGAGAAAATTCAAAACACAGGAATCATATGCTCAGGGGGAGCTCTCACATTTTTGGTAACATTTTTTTTGGACTACACATTTTTGGATACTTTTTGAAATTTCTCATGAGTGTTGCCATCAATGCCAAAGGGGGAGATTGTTGGCATATGCACACTCTAATGAGACATTGTATGTGATTGAAGGTTTTGTCATTGATGGAAACCTTGCAATCCTATGGCACCAACAAAGACATTACACCGGCATCAGCAGATCACACTCAACACCGGCACTCAGGATATCACTACTGGCATAGAAGAAAAGAAGTATACCGACACAAAGGCTGACAAGATTTTTGTTATATAATATTTTATTTATTATTGTAAGCCGACTTGGCAAATTGTAAAATGACTCTTATATATAAAGGAGATCATTGTAGACATTTGTAAGAGTGATGAAGAAGTAAGAAGGAAAATATTAGGCAAACCTGATATGCAAAATATAGGTCAAGGGTATATGTAAAGAACAGTGTAGGAACCGGTACTGAATCTGGCATTGAAGATGCTATTGTAAAGCAATACAAGTTATTGGATTAGTATAATCCTTATTTGTAAGTCAGTGTGACTTCCCATTGAGCAGTGAGCTCTAGGCAGTTGGCCTTCCTACATGTGCAGGCCCCTATTGTAAGTAATATTCTCTTATTGGCCAGTGAGTGAATATTGTGGGTCACAAATCCCATCGAGGTTTTTCCCACACCGGGTTTCCTCATTAAAATCCTGTGTTATGGTGTGCTTTTCATGTGGATGTTCTTGATTCTATTTATTGCATTATTTCTTGCATACCGGTACACTGTTATATTATGTTCTGCATGTTTTAAGTTAAGAAATTCTTATTATCGGTTAGATACTGATTCATCCCCCCCCCCCTCTCAGTATATGTGGGACCCCTAACAGGTTTCCCATACATTGGTGTACCAATGTGCAGATGAAGAATATTTTTTGGCAGAGGTGGTGGATGGTCTTTGATGATCCACCTTGTAATAATTATGAGGTTCCATTATATTTTTTGAGAAAAATATATTGTGAGTTTGTGCTCAATGTGTGGCCAAACTATTTTTACATGAGAGAGTTTCATGGTAGAGGTGGTGGATCTACCCAAGATAGACCTGGAGCCCATAGGTGATTAGCTGCAGAGAGTCGCCGCCCCCTAGCACCCAAACCCAAGGTGCATCAAGTTGTCCCATTAGAGCTGAAAGAGTTGATGGAGCTATAGACTCTTCAGGTAGCCACAACATTTATTGGTGCCATCATCCAGCATGGGACATCATTAGCACACCCTATTGTGTTGGATGATGAGAAGTTAGAGGGCGACAGAGATCCCATTGAGCATATGTGTGTCAGTTGCTCGGGGATAGATGATGCAACCGGTGCAGATGGATACTCATATCATCTATGCACGATTTGCAGTTGTAGATGTTAGACTCACATGGTTGATGATGTCACGTTGATAGATGAGTTGATGGACATGGTGTTTGCCCATGAGCCATAGACACAGGTGTGTTGATTTGAATTCATAACATTTTATTTATCAGTCACTTTAAATTTGTAATTACATAAATGAATTTTCATTTATACATTGATTTAAATTGAGACAAATAATATGCATTTCAGGATGTAGCAGCAGTATCCCATACACCTTCCTCAGTTACTATAGCTACAACTTCGATGCCTGAGGTATAAATTTTGTAACATGTTAAAATAGAATAGTATGCTTTGAATTCAAAAAAATACAAGATATACTAACTATCTTTAATGCTTGGTCCAATTTCCAGTTTGTAGATGTTGATAGGGTACGAAATGTCCCAGATTGATGACATCATGCTCTCAACGATTGATTTTGGCCTACAAGGCTATATGGTATCATATTTTGTACAACTCTTTTTATGTATTGTTTTGATGGAATATGCAAGTCATTTCATTTTAAATTTTTTAAATTATGTTTAATTTATTATCTGTACTAATATCTCATGTTAATTTTGTGTTTTTAGGGTACCCCCTTCGTGTCTAGGGCTCGTCCTAAGAAAAAGAATTCCTCGAAGACACCAACACGTGTGAAGAAGGTAATTGAACACATTTTTAGTTGTACAATTGTTTGAAAATTTTGAAATCAAGTATTAGTTGGGGTTTGTAGATTGATTAGTGGTTTTTGTCTATTTCACATGTACAGCGGCCATTGAGCTTTGTGGATTTGTTGAATGCACCTGATTCGCCCGCAGATCAAGAGAGGGCGGAGGTATGTATCTCTACTTTATTTTCTTGATTTCATATTATATGCACGTGTACATGTGAAATTATGATAGATTATAATCTTATAATTTTTTCATACAAGAAATATCCATACCTATTTTGTCAATGGTGAACCCTCCTCCTTGCACTAGAGAAGCATCTCAAGATCTAGTACACTTTTGTTTGATATGTAAAATTAATTGTTTTTAACCTTCAATACTTATCATTATATTAATTGTATTTAATCTTTGTACATTTTTTGTATAGGTAATAGTGACAGTTTCTACATCAATGGTGAGCCATCCTCAATCCATTAGAGAAGCATCTCAGGCACATGTACGTCATTGTTCTCTATATTATAGCTTTTAAGTGTTTTTTATATATTTATGTTAGTACATTGTATTAATTGTACATTTAATCTACAATATAGCCCTTCGCGGTATAGCCATAACATGGATCCATTTAAGTATGTCTTCAAGAAAACTCCTAAGAGTGACAAGGAGAGGAGAGCGAAGACATTAGCTCTTGGATCAGCCGATGAGGTAATCTACTTTTCAATTTCAAAGGAATTAAAGTTAAAATGCATAGTTATGTTGTTAATTCTGAACTATTTTCTACAAAATAATTCTAACTTGGCTTTTGAATTGTGGTTTTGCAACCATCTACAAAGCCGTGTACTGCACCAAAGAGGCTTGATTTTGATGATCCACCACAAGTTTAGGATCATATAGTGTTAGTTTTGGTAATAGAATGACCAATACATGTACATATATTCTACATTTTTATTGTATATCGATTTGGACATGGCATATGCCACATTTTTGTAATACTTGTATTGACTTGCCAGACATGCCTTTTTATATATATATATAAATATCGATATTCGATCCAATAAATGTGTAATGAGCTCATTATTTTGTATTCATTGTATTTTGTGGTTGTCCTTTTATAAATTTAAATGAATATTTTCATATGTAATCAATAATATGAATATAAACAACAAAAATATATGATAGAAAATGTTGCAATCGTGGAATATGATTTGATAAAATTTCTAAAATGTTGAATTAACCCTACAAAACTCCTTGTATTCAGTTCATTATTGTGTATTCACTATATTTGGTGGCTTCCCTTTTATAAATTTAAATGAATATTTGCATATGTAATCAACAATATGAATATAAACAACAAAAATCGACAATATGAATATAAACAACAATGTGTTTGGTGCGAGAGCACCCTCACACTCGCAATGGTCAAATTTTGTTTGTCATGTGCACAAACTGACGTCGTGAGTGCATTTGGGTAGGAAATTTTATGCTATGCATGCCCTTGTCATGCATCCCAAAGCACCAGAACGTCGAGAGTCATACCGTACCGATGGAATCTCTCAATTGCCCTGAGTCCAAAAAATTATCAAAATTTGATGACTTGTTTATTCAAATCCAGGACACATATGGTTGATCTGTTTGATCTCATGGGGTCTCGTGAGGCTCCTCTACAATGGCCTGCCTCAATTTTTGATAAGTCCAAGCCATTTTCAATTGGTAGCATTTTTTCGCCTGCTCCAAAAATGGTCAGTTGCATGCAAAGCAAAGTTGCAAGATTGGCTAGAATTGATTCAGTTCATCATGTGCACAAACCAACATCGTGAGTGCGTCTGGGTGGGCAGGTTTACGCTAGGCATGACCCTGTCATGCATCCCAAAGCATCAAAACGTCAAGAGTCATACCATACCGGTGCGATCTCTCAAGTGCACTAAGTCCAAAAAATTTGACAGCTTGTTGTAGTGTATAATTTTCAGCGAAATCAACAATAGAGACAATGGTGCCAAGAGGAAATGTGTCCTTACATAACTTGAATTTCTCATCTAACCATCGAGCTCTATGTGTATGCATTATGTACTCATAAACTAGTTTCTCTTGTAACATTTTCATAAATTGAGCTACACATATATCATTTCTCACTAGTTCACATCTCTTCAAATCTTTTCCATCTTTAACTCCATATGTGACTATCTTGTATTTTCCAAAAGAAACTAGTTTCATACCAATTTCATGTGTGCTCTCCAAATGTATGCATTTTGGTAAACGTTGCAAACCACCACATATAGCAAAAGAACCTTCCGAACAAGGCATCTTATAATAAATGCAACCATCATGTCTATTACATAGCACACTTGAAATAAATTATCTTGCCGACTTAGGAGGTTCTTGTATATTACATTCCTGCAAAACATCGTTAGTGTACAAAGTAGAACAAATATGATGAAAAATATGATAATGCATGGAAAATTCAATATGCATCCTACAACAACACGTGGTGCGTACATGATTAATCTTAATATAAAAAGGTTTTGCCATTTCAAAAAATCTTTGAGAAATTTTTATTTGAGGAAACTTTTGAAGGAATCTTTCATAAAATTTAGTTTGAGTCATATCCAAATAGTGTTTCGCATGTGGCTCATGATTTTTAGACCCAATTCGCCTTCTAACAACATCACTTCGGTTGGGCGATACTCTTGTGTTGTCGTGCCAAAAAATTTCAATTAATGTTTTTAGTGCATCAACAACAACCTTGTCTTTGTGTGGTAGTCTACCTAAGAATGTCCAAAGAGAATTATTGTTAGGTTCCTCTATTTGTTCCCACCTCTTTAATGCTTTACTTAATGTTGTTCTACTAACATTTAATGACTTACTTGTTTTGCTTATCAAACGATATTTTTTTAATTTTCTTTCTCATTATGGTTGATGTAATGACACATCAGTAGCATTAGAATCTTTACTACGTGATTTTGAACCAATAGATTGATATTCATCAAATAGATTTTTGGCAATAGTTCTTTCACTGTTACTTTCAGATGATCTTAGGCCTAGAATTTTCATTTTCTCTCTAAAATTCAAATTTTTAATCATTTGAACAATTAATTGACATCTTGCGGTTTGATTTAAGTTTTTAAAATAGTTTTACCATATTATTTTAACCATTCTCCTACAAGTTTGTTCATTCATTTTATTGGGCATTGACCTCAATATATTCTCATCAATGTCAATTAGATACTTTGGTTTCCTACGAATGATTCGAGGAGGTGTTAACATCAGTGCATTATGTACATTCAATTCATCAAGTAGAGAAGGTGTAATATGTTCATCATTTAATTGATTATTCAATGTGGTATCTTCTTGAATTGCATTAGGTTCAAATGGTAAATTAACAAATGTTTCTTCTTCAATTGCATTAGGTTCAAACAGTAAATTATCAAATATTTCTTCTTCAATTGCATTAGGTGCATTATATTTGTTTGGTAAATCAAATTGAGATGTTGAGGATGACATACCTTCTTCTCCCATTGTTCTTATGTCACGCAATTTCTTCATACACTGGCTTTGTCTTTCCTTTTGAGCCTCTCGTTGTTCCATCATTCCTCGCTTGTTCTTTCCCATGGTTGATATCAGTTGACCTAAATAGAATCATATTACATATATATGTAAAGAAAAGTTCATAAATAAAAAAAAAACCATAAATATGCATCTTATCACTACTTTTTGGAATCAAACTATTAAACAATCACAATTCAATCATTTGAAACCATGCCAAAAAAAAAAAAAACTAATAAAAACAATAATTTAATCATTTGAAATCATGCAAAAACAAAAAATTCACTTACTTTTATGTATACAACAGTGATAGAAGTGCAGACACAGTTCCAGTGGGGCCTTCAATGACCTCAAAAACTTATTTTGAGGTCATTGAGGCTCTTGGGCAACTAAAACTATGTCTATAAATCACGTACGCACTACATTAATAACTACGTATGTGCTGTTAGACCATAAAATGTTGACAAGCCCAACGATATTCTTTTTTCCCATTCTGGACTGATAAGTAGCACGTACGCACTACTAAACCTAAAAAATGTTATCGCAGGGTAACAAATAATGGGAATAGTACCCCATACATGCTTATGAGTAATAAGTACCGCGTACACATTTCTTTGCCTTAAAAAAGTTATGGTAGGGGAGTGAACTAATAGTTTTAGTACCTCGTACGTGCTATTGGTAGTAGAAAAGATGTGAATGAAAAGGGAGGGAGGGAGAGAGAGAGAGAGGGAGAGGGAGAGGGAGAGAGAGAGAGAGGGAGAGGGAGATAGAGAGAGAAGGGGTATGGAGGAAGGGAGGGAGAGGGAGAGAGAGGGAGAGAGAGAGAGGGGGGAGGGAAGGTAGAGAGAGGGAGAGAGATAGAGGGAGGTAGAGAGAGAGAGAGAAGGGGGGTGGGAGAGAAGAAGGGGTATGGAGGAAGGGAGAGGGAGAGAGGGAGTAAGGGAGAGGGAGAGAAGGAAGGAGGGAGAGGGAGAGAGGGAAGGAGGGAGAGGGAGAGAGAGGGAGAGAAGAGGGGGGAAGGGAGAGAGAGGGAGAGAGGTAGAGGGAGGGAGTTGGGGAGAGGGGGAGAGAGAGAGAGAGAGAGAGAGAGAGAGAGAGAGAGAGAGAGAGAGAGAGAGAGAGAGGGAGGGAGGGAGAGGGAGGGAGAGGAGAGAGAA
This sequence comes from Cryptomeria japonica, assembly GCF_030272615.1. NCBI lineage: Eukaryota > Viridiplantae > Streptophyta > Pinopsida > Cupressales > Cupressaceae > Cryptomeria > Cryptomeria japonica. The sequence goes on along the minus strand of NC_081407.1, from coordinate 755,155,363 downwards.
AGGGAGAGAAGAGAGAGGGGGAGGGAGAGGGAGGGAGAGGAGAGGGAGAGAGAGGGAGAGAAGAGGGGGGGAAGGGAGAGGTAGAGGGAGGGAGAGAGGGAGAGAAGAGGGGGGAGGGAAGGTAGAGAGGGAGAGAGATAGAGGGAGGGAGAGAGAGAAAGAAGAAGGAGGTGGGAGAGAAGAAGGGGTATGGAGGAAGGGAGAGGGAGAGAGGGAAGGAGGGAGAGGGAGGAAGAGGGAGAGAGAGAGAGGGAGAGAGTGAGAGAGAGGGAGAGAGAGAGAGAGGGGGGAGAGGGAAGGTAGAGGGAGGGAGGGAGGGAGAGAGAGAGAGAGAGAGAGAGAGAGAGAGAGAGAGAGAAGGATGGAGAGGGAGAGAGAGGGAGAGAGAGACTGGGGAGGGAAGGTAGAGAGAGGGAGAGAGGTAGAGGGAGGGAGAGAGAGAGAGAAGTGGGGGGACAGTGGGAGAGAAGAAGGGGTATGGAGGAAGGGAGAGAGAGAGAGAGAGAGAGAGAGAGAGAGAGAGAGAGAGAGAGAGGGGTTGGGAGAGAATAAGTAGTATGGAGGAAGGGAGAGGGAGAGAGGGAAGGAGGGAGAGGGAGAGGGAGAGATGGAGGGAGGGAGAGAGGGAGAGAAGAGGAGGAGGGAAGATGGAGAGAGGGAGAGAGGTAGAGGGAGGGAGAGAGAGAGAGAGAAGAGGGGGGTGGGAGAGAAGAAGGGGTATGGAGGAAGGGAGAGGGAGAGAGGGAAGGAGGGAGATGGAGGGAGAGGGAGAGAGGGAAGGAGGGAGAGAGAGAGAGAGAGAGAGAGAGAGAGAGAGAGAGAGAGAGAGGGAGAGAGGTAGAGAGGTAGAGGGAGGGAGAGGGAGAGAGAGATGGAGAGTAGGGGGAGAGTAGGGGGAGGGAAAGAGGAGGGGTCTTAAGGGGTCATAGGATACCATATGACCTCTAATGACACCTAAGGGGTCATATGGTGGGATAGTAAAATTATATATTAAATTTAAAGTTATGAATAGAACATCATACAACGAGACTCCAAGCGAACAAACAACGAGGCTTCACTAAAAAGCAAGTGTAAGGGCTTGACCTAACCCTAAGAGTACTGCCTAAGTTCTAAAACATATGATGCTATTAAATTTCCAAGGTTATAAGATTGATCTCGATTGTGACTATAGGAGTTACACTCTTGATTTCTTTCATGGGTATGTACCATTCCAGGTTGTTTGACAAGTGATGATCATCATATACTACCACTGCCATCCATACAACAAACTTTAATTTCTTTAGGTGACAAGCATTGTGTAACAACATGGGAACTCTCACATACCCACCACTATCATTCTACAGGACATCATCTGTGTTACTCTCCCTCTTTCTCTTCCTACATGTTGTTTTCTTCTGAAAAACATATTGCAGGTACTCTGACTCATCATGTTGCTTTGTTGACACTATTTTCTACATCTGCTTTGCTCATTAAAAACACATTCTAGAAGAATATTGCTACAGGTTTCCTTGTTTGTCATGGTTATACACCTGTGTTTCAATTTCAAACCCTATCCTCGTATTCAATATACACACACAAATCCATCAGTCAATTTTTTTAGGAGAGGATACATGATAAAAATCAAAGAGGAAGTTGCAAACAAGAAATAAATTCACTTACTTCTATAGAAGTGCAGACACAGTTGTAGTGGGGTATGGAGGGAGGGAGGGAGAGAAGAAGAGAAAGAGGGATGGGGTATGGATGAAGGGAGAAGGGGGGAGAGAGAGAGAGAGAGAGGTACCTTGTATGCGTTTGAGAGAGGGAGACAATACACTTACATGTGTATATATATGTTTAATATATTATATGTATATAAACATATTATATATATAATATCATATTATACACATATTATATATTACATATATTATATGTATATACACATATTATATATAGAATATCATATTATACAATAGCGCGTATGAGTTGTTTATAGTAAAGGTAGCGCGTATGCACTGCTTACACTATAAGTACCCCGTATGTGCTTTTTAAACCATAAGTACCCCATATGCACTTTTGACTGTTTAGGCTTGGAAATAGGCCTGGATGAAAAAGCTAGGGATTGGAAGTTTGATTTCCCTCCATTTCTCTCATTTTTGATGTGTTTTATTTTATCAACTTGGTTTATCGAATTTGTCATCATCAAGTTTACACTTCATAAAGTGGGTATTTCTAAAATTGCCACCATATTTTCACCCATCTTCTGAGCTTTCTAACCATATAATTTTTTTCAATTTGAATAACAATAACATATTATTATTGAATTTTTTTTACCACTGTCTCCATAGTTCTCACAGACAAAGGTGCACCATTTTTTGAATAACTTTTGATATACTTATCCAAATTTAAAAACTTTATATATTATTGTAGTGCACTTGATTCTTTACAAAAAAAAATTTAAAAATTGTATTTTCGATTTGTTTAGTGCAACTTATGCTTTGCGCACGAACAAGTACCTAATTTTCAGGATGTGCTCGATTGGAAAAATCATTAAAAAAAACATACTGAACAAAAAAATACACATTTTCTAGTGCTCACTCTTCGATATCTTTTTGCCAAAGGATTTGTCAAAATACTAAATCTAACTATGACTTTTTTGATGCACATGTCAGACACTATGTTATGTTTTTCAGAAAAAATCAGCATCATTTTTTCATGCGTGAAGGATTTGACCCCCTTAATCTTATCCAATTTTGAAAAAGTTTACTAGTTTGAAAACTAGATTTAGAGTACTACAATATTTGTTCTTTTATTATCTTCATATCTTGATTGGATGACTTTCAAATTTTTCCACCAAGAAAAGTGTCCACTTATACCCCCCTTTTTGACCACCATCTTTGTGCACTTACCCCAATCTAGCCTTATTCCTTATAACTTTACCATCCTCATTCAATTTATTTCTAAAAACCCATTTAGTTCCAATGATATTTTTATTTTTAGGCCGGGCAACCAAAGTCCATGTGTTATTTTTCTCAATATGATCTAATTCTTCTTCCATAGCTTTTAACCAATGTTCATCTTTACATGCCTCAATTATTGATACCAGTTCAACTTGTGAAGCTAGTCTTCTTCTTTTCATCACTCCATTGTTTTTATCCCGAGTTATTTGATCTTCAGAATGATTCAATCTCACATACCTAGGAGTCTTTTGACTCTGTTCGTCTTCCCTGTTCTTCAACTACTGTGGAATCTTCTGATGTTACCAGAGTAACTGGTTCAAGTCTATGTTCCGGTAAAGGTACTAGTGGTTTAGATATAATTATTTCCATTGCCGGTTCCTTTTTATAAATTTTGATTTAACTTTTTCTCAGCTCATCTAGTTTGACATTAGCACTCTCCACTATTTTATGCAATCTCTTATTATAACATCTATATGCTTTTCTTTCATTAGAATAACCAAGAAATATGCCTTCATCACATGTAGGATCAAATTTCCCAATAGTATAATCTCTCCTGATATAAAATTTAGTACCAAAAGTTCTGAAATAATTAACTATAGGTGTATTGCCAAACCATTATTCATAAGGTGTCTTACCAGTTTCCCCTTTGATATGTAATCCATTGAATGTATAAACCACCATACTAACTGCTTCTCTCCAATAGATATGAGGTAGATTAACTTCCATCATCATTTTTCTAGCAGCATCCAAGATATAGTTTTGTTTTTACTTTCCACAACCTCATTCTACTGAGGTGTATGGGGAGCAGAAAATTGTCTTCTAATACCATGCTTGTTACAAAAGTTATTAAACTCACCGGATGTGAATTCTCTACCATGATCTGATGTCAAACATTGAATCTTCAATCCTATCTCAGTTTCCACTTTAGCCTTAAAGATTTTAAACTTTTCAAATGCCTCAGATTTTTTTCTCAAAAAAGTAACCCACATCACTGTAGAATAATTATCAATGATTAGCATGAAATATCTATCACCATGAAAACTTTTCACTCTAGCAGGGCCACACAAATCAGTATGAATAAGATCAAGAAAATCATTTTATTTATCTTGGATACTCCTAAAAGAGGTTCTCACCTGTTTACCCATTTGACATTCTTTACATACTAGATTATAGCACTTCATAATCTTAGGTATATCTCTAATAGCCTTAGTTGAACTGATCTTTACAATGCAACCAAAATTCACATGACACAACCTTTTAAGTCATAACCAACTCTCATCAATCTGTGTAATCAAACATGTCTTTTCACTAGAGTTTAAATGAAATATGTTGCCTTTTGTCTGTGTACCGGTTGCAATCTCCAAGCCAGATCTGTTAATGATTTTGCATTTTCCATCCTTGAACTATAATTGAAGTCCCTTGTCTACCAATTGTCCTATACTCAAAATATTATGCTTCAAACCTTCAACATAATAAACATTGTCAATATTGTTCTTATCATCCAATGATTTAGTTCCTTTTCCTTTGATCATACATGCCTTGTCATCTCCAAATCTAACTAGTCCACCATCAATTTCTTGCAAATATAGAAACACCCCTTTATCTCTAGTCATATTATGTGAACAACCACTATCAAATACCCATTCATCCTTATCCTCAATTTTAGAAGCGAGTGCCTTCGCCTCAGGTACATTCTCTTCTAGTGCTAGATCATCTTCCTTGATAGCCAAGAATAATCATTCTTTCCCATTGCCAGATCCACTAGCAAATTCTTTTGACGGTTCATCATCTAAATTAGTAATGCCTTCCTCATCCAGTATGTAGCATGATTTATCTCTGTTTTGCTTGAATCTATACTTGTTCTGATATCCAGGGTTAGGATTAAATGATCTTTTAACTCTTTCTTCAAATCTTGAATTCCTTTCAGGATATCTAGATGCAAAATGACCAATCTTATTACATGCAAAACATTTTAAAGGTGATTTTCCTTCATACTTACCTCCTATCAGTCATTTCAGTACTCTTCTAGAAAATAGTGCTTCAAGTTGCTCAAATTCATCATCTTCTCTCTTAATATCTTCTAATTATTTTGCATATAAAGCTCTCCAATCTTTATTACTAGTTGGAGATGTAGATGCATGAAAACAAGATTCAGTTTTCACAACTCTAGAAGGTCCAAATTCCTCAAGCTCAAAAGCAAATAGTTTCCCAACCAAAGTATCTCTGTTGACAGATGTATTAGCCATTGTTCTCAACTCATTAATAGTAGTAGGCTTCATTTTTTGAGCTAGTGGTAGGGCTCTCGGGACTTTAGAAACAATTTCATCTTCGCTCAGAGTTCTACGACAACATTGAATTCCCATAGCAATCTCATTTACACTTTCTATGAATGCAGTAATCCTTTCATCTTCTTCCATCTTCAAGTTTTCATATCTTACTCGGTAACCATCAAGTTTAGCAATCTTTACTATAGGGTCACCTTCATTAAGAGTCTGCAACTAATCCCACATAGCCTTTGTAGATGATTTGTCGGTTAATCCCATAATTTGTTGATCAAAAAGTGCACACAAGAGGGGTTCTCTTTCTCTACAATCATTCTCAAGCTCCTTGTCCAGGTTAGCTGGAGGAAGATTTCTAGATCTCGGATTATAGGGTGTGACACCATTATGTGTGATTTCCCAAATCTCCTTGCCAAGACATCTTAGATGAGTCTCCATTTGAATCTTCCATATTGTATAGTTTGTTCCTTCAAGCCTCAGTGTATCCCTTCGAAAGATATCTCTAGAAGAATTGGATGGACTTGAACCATTACTCGCCATAAGGTCTTCCTCAAGAGGTTAAGCTTTTTGTAGAGACTATGAAAGCTATGATACCAATTATTAGACAGTTCAGATAACTAGAAGACAACTGAGAGGGGGGGGTGAATCAGTTGTCACAGATTATCATAATCTTAAAAAATTTAAAACAACAATATTAGAATAGTAGTTAATCTAATTAATTATAAACAATAATCATAGAATAAAAGCCATCCACACCACACCACGATTTGTACGTGGAAAACCCAGTAAAGGGAAAAACCACAATGGGAAGCCTACCCACAGTCAGATAATACTTGTGCATTAAGTATGTGAATTTACAATGAAGGGGCCTGCACTTGCAGGAAGTTCAATAGCCTAGAGCACACTGCTCATCACAAAAGGAGCCTGACTGACTATATACAAATCCAGACTACAATCTGGAGAAGTGTTGAACTGCTAAAGATAGCATCTCCTATGGCTAAGTATAGTTTTAGTTAAGCTCAATACCATAGGACTAAATCCTCCTACATAAACCCAAATTGATCTCCAATGATCGAACAACTCCTCTTCCTGAATGATATTACATTATTTTCCCATTACAATCCTTGACCATGACTTCTTATAATAACCATGATGATCTATAATGAGATCTTACATCTTATTTATATAAACCCTCGATCATAAACAATTAGGTCGGCCACCAAACAATAAACCAATTATATAATTACAAATCATGTCGGTCTTAGACCAAAAAAATAGTATTCAACACATAACACATCCCAGAAATAGATCTTATTCACACGTTACATCAATTATGATCCATAACCTAGATCAACCAGGACCTGGTAGAGGTCCACAGGCTTCAACAATGATCTCCAAATCCCAAGTCTTGAAAAAGATCACCAGTAGCTTCCTGAAACTCCATCAGAAGTTGCACCAACACTAATTATGCAATGCATCAAAGATCTCCACTAAAAGCTCTGTAGATGAAATTCTCACCGAAACCAAAAACCAATCTTTATAGAAAGTAGGATAGCATCTACTCACCAAACAAAAATTAGCTGACCAAATATGAGTATAAGCATTATGAACAAGTCAATTCCATCACTAGATTATACCAGAGTCAACTCGATCATGTCGGATCCAAGTTAACCAAAAGCTACTCAACCTACCGGGACCAGAAGGGTGTCGGTAAAGCATCCAAATAGCTACTGTTGACATCAATGACAAAACATTAATGTAACAAATAATTAATTCCACCAAATGGCCAATAAACATACCATCATTTCCTAGATCTTCCCGTATTGCTAGTATAGGAACATTATAGGCCACACTGGTGGTGAGCGATGAAGAATTATTTCCCTTAAAGATACAGAAGGTTTCAGGTACTTTAAAATTATTATTATATATAGTAAATTACAATCACTAATTTTGGACTAATGATCCCATGATTTTCTTGTAGGAAATGATAATTTTTATAAAAATCTTAATGACATTGCATTGCAAATATTTGGGCCCACCATAAGGAAAAGGTGGAATATCATATGTGAACTAAACCCATACAATATTTTGATTTCATATCATTGCTACAATAGTTTTCCTTTGATCCATTTCTTGAACTATAATAAAGGTAGCTTCAGTTCATTTCTGATTCTCACAGGTTTGTTTTTTCTTTAAAATGTGGAATGACCAAGAAAAAAGGTTAAAAGATGAACTAACAAACCGTATGGCTGAGTTGTTTGGAAATGACACATTTGACAAAACCAAGGTCCTTGAAAAAGTTGGCACATATCTAAAGTATGTGAGGGACCAATACACAACATATTTAGAGAAGAACGTAAAGTACAAGCATCCCCCCATGATTCCAGAGAGGGAGTGGAAGGACCTGATTTTGGAAGCCAAGGAGAGAATTGTAAGGAAAAAAGTAAATACACCACCAAACACCAAAAGAAGGTATGGGATACTATTAAGAATATAATTATGTACTAATTACTCTTTATATTTATATAATCTAACATATTTCAAACTTTTCATAGACTGAGTGACACATCAAAGGTAACCATGGCAAGACAAGAAAAGAACGTGCAACACAAACTTAGCTCTGGTAGTTATATGAAACTTGATGTATGAATTGTAAGTATCAGTAAATGAAATATCACATCAAAATATTTATAAATTGCAAACAATTTTTTTTTATCAAACAATGCAAGCAAAATTCATGATACCAATAAAAAATGTAGGGCTCTAAATTCAATAGAGTGCCCACAGAAGATGACAAGATAATTGCCTACCAGTAAGGCTATACAGTCGTGGTTGAATGACTATGACAATTGAGTTGGAAAACATAAGATTCTCGTGCATCCATCGTACAAGTAAATAAGCTAAATGAAAATTGTTTCTATTGGAATACAATGAATCCAAGAACACTGAGAGGGGGGGTGAGTTAGTGTTCTGCCAGTAATATAAGACTTTACCTTATTACAACATACACATTTAAATCAGTAAATGAAGAAACATATAACATGAAGTAAATAAATCAGCCACATGAAGGAACATCCTAACACACATAGTTTATATGTGGAAAACCTCAAAGAGGAAAAACCATGTGGGATTTGTGACCCACAATATTAGTTCACTAGCCATATGAAATATATAACATAGTATGGGGGGCCTACACATGCAGGAAGGAACACTGTCGAGAGCACACTGCTTAACACAAAAAAGTCTCACTAACTACAAACTTCTGCTGAGATAAAACAATAATAGTGAACTCACAAAATGTATCTTCTATGCCAAAAAGAGTTACAGTTATAGCTTTGTTCTGTACCATCTCTTAAACCCTTCTACCGATATCTCCTTTTCTCCAAGAATTTTGTACAAACCATCTATTGATCATTGCATAATATTACTTTTACATACAAATGATCTACATATATGTCCTTCACATCACAATATTATGTTTTCATGTCCTACACACTATTATATATCATAATGACCTAATAAACTGACTTATATACCCTTTACAAACAATATGCCTTATGTCGGCTTACAATACATTACAAAAGATATTCAATGTTAGCCCTATACAATAATTACAAAATGATTAAATAAAAATTTTCATATCCCAGACTGATGTTGGCTTCACAGAAGTGTTGGATGTCAGTGTCGGTGTTGGTTGTGATCTTGAATACTCCAATGCTAGTGTCTACCAATATATGCCTCCAATGCTAGTGTCTACCAGTATATGCCTCCTATAGAATCATGTTTCCATCAATGACAACATATGAATCCAATGAGTGTCAATTGCCAACAATCTCCCCCTTTAGCGTTGATGGCAATACTCATGTGAAAAATGGATTCCCTGCTGGTTCAACTGAAATATGCTCCCCCTGAACTGATTGAATAGGTTTGCAATATACTCTCTATTAGATATCCCCCCCCTTAGGATTATATACATATTTTTCACATACATATCATCCCCCTTTGGCATCAATGCCAAAGACTGGTGAAAGAATTGAAAGAATTGTTAAGAATCTATGCAAAAGAATGAAAAATTATAAATTACTTTACCAGAGCTTGACCAATTTCAATATTTCCGAATAAGCTTTCTCAAGAAACTATATATAGGTATCCGAGTCGGTTTTGAAAGTTTCAGATATGGATACAAGTCCACTCAGTAAATGTGCAAGTGTTTCTTTCTCAATGACTTATGTCAGTGTGGGCTTCTCAATCATGTACTTGCATTCCCTCTTATGTACACCAATTGAATCCAATATTGGACTCACCAAACCTCTGCGACTTCTTTCTCTCCCAATAATCTTGTCTCTTTCCTTTTCATAAGAAAAAATTTGATTCTCTAAAGTCAAAATTTGTCCATCAATAGATGTTGTAAGTGAAGCTAGTCCATCAAAATAATTAGCAATAGTAGCAATCTTGTCTTGTAACTTCTTTGTCCTCTTATCTACATTTGATCTAAGAATTTCTATATTACAACAGACCCTATAGATATTAGTACAATGTTTCAAATAATTTTCCATAAGTATAAGTTTCTCCCTAATCTTCCTATTTTCAAACTCAATAATTTGATCAAAAGGGGCTCTCTTAGCCAAAGTAAATCTTTCAAGTGATTGCCAGTCAAAATCTGCTCTAATGATTGAAAGTTTTTAGATTTGTGCTCTGTTAATACCTTAAGATTTTTGAAAGGGCTTGCTTAATTTTCAATCATACAATCAGGAATCAATCTGTGCAAAACTGTTATTGACTAATCTATTATTCTTTTGTCTACAGATCCCTCCTTCATTAGCTTTTGAGTAACCATCATCATTAGCTCTATTGGTCTCATCTCTGTGATTGATTTCTTCTCAACTTGAGAAGTGTTGGAATATGTGCCTCTAATTCACTTGACAATAGTCCATACTGATCAGGTTAAGTCTTGCCAATGAAACAATATGAAGGATGTTGTGAGCTCTATCGGCATGACTCTTGCCGATTTATTCTTCTCCATCGGGTATAGGAATAGCAAATTGAAGTCATCCCGATGACCCGATGAAGTTCGGGTCGCATATTGGCTATCAGAATGACTTGTGCAGCGGTATGTCGATGATCCGATGAAGTCACCTTTTGGAGTATGGGTCACATATTTGCTATCGGGTTGACATTATGAATATCATGCCGATGTCCTGATGAGTCTGCTCTACCTTGTCTCAGTTTGGGTCGCATATTGGCTATCGAGTTGACATTCTAAATGTCATGCCGATGTCCCGATGAGCCCGCTCTACCTGGTGTTGGAGTATTTCACTTATTGGCATAATATTATTCTTTGTGTTCTGATGACCCAATGAAATCATCTTATTGGGCTGGCAATGCAGATCAGGATAATAGTTTTGGACTTGGTTTGATGAGCCGATGAGTCCATGCGGGCTAGCAGTGCAGATTGGGATAACAGTTTTGGACTTGGTCCGATGAGCTGATGAGTCCGTGCTCTTGGTACCAGTGATCAGAGTAGTAGTTGTGTCCCTATTCCGATGTCCCGATGGAGACCACTCCTAGCCATCAAAGATCTGTGTATCTTTTGGAGAGCGATACCAGTGACTCGATGGAGTCGCCTTAGGTGATCGGGTATCATCGGGCCATCAACTTTACTTTTTGAATGTTGTGTCGATAGCTAATGTAGTCGATCAGAGTAGTAGCTATGTTCCTATTTCGATGTCCCAATGGAGACCACTCCTAGCCATCAAAGATCAGAGTATCTTTTGGAGAGCTATACCGGTGACCCGATGGAGTTGCCTTAGGTGATCGGGTATCATCGGGCCATCGGCTTTACCTTTTGAATGTTGTGCCGATAGTCGATGGAGTGGATCAACGCGGGAGTGGGGTTGCACCGAGATCCAAAAGATTGACTCTCGAACACTAAGCATGAGGTCGTCGATGTAAATGAATACGAACCAACCCGGTTCTCTACTGCATGTGGGATAATTGTTTTTCATGAATGCAGACTGATGCAGGCAGATAGTTAGACTTCGAGCAATTGGTGCAGTTACTCTGATGAACCGTCAATCCGTTGGTATTGGAAACCGATTGTAATCCAAAGATGGTGTGGTGTGAAACTTGATAGCTACTGGTATGTTCCATGAAGTGTTCGATCCAATTGTTTGTATGTCTGGAACGACTGTGTAATAGAGCAAAGGAACTCTGTAGATGAGACTCTATTGTATTGTTTTAACATACTGATAATAAAGTCGATCATTTGCTAGTGGTGGGTTTTTCTCCCAAAAGGGTTTTGCCACATTAACTCTATGTGTTATCTCTCTGTGTTTGTTTTTGTGTATGTTTCTTACTTGTGCCATATTCAGTAAATATGGAAATTTTGTCTACACTAGTATGTTTCTCCTCTGAAAATTGACATTAGGGAAGTGAATTGCGCACTTTCTTCCCTTACAAATGGTATCAGAGCCTGGCCTGTTTTGTTATCCTTGTTGGGTAGGGTTAGTTTTTTGTGTCAATTCTGTCTCAGTGGGAGTCTTGCAGAGTGTCTACTTGTTTTACAGATTGAAATGGCGAGTACTTCAAGATGCATAGACATGGAGAAGTTTAATGGTTCCAGTTTTGAACTTTGTAAACTCAAGGTGGAAGACTTGCTGGTTGACAAAGATCTCTAGGGTCCTATAACTGCAACTTTTGAGCCTTTAGGAATGAAGCAAGAAGATTGGGATTTAGCTGACCGGAAGGCAAGGGGTTTAATCAAGCTATATCTGGCTGATTTTGTTTTGTTAAACGTCCATGAGGAGAAGACTACACATCTTCTTTGGGAGAAGTTGGTTGACATTTATCAGGGAAAATCCTTGGTGAATAAATTTTCCTGAGGAAGAAATTGTACTCTCTGAAGATGGACACAAGGACACCATTGGCATACCATTTGAATGCATTCAACATGGTTCTTGCATAGTTAACTTCTGTTGGTGTGTCCATTCAGGAGGAAGAACATTGCATGTTGTTGTTGAGTTCATTGCCTGGCTCTTGGGAACACTTAGTGATGGCTATTGGTAGTACCATGACCCAGTTCAAGATGGATACTGTGGTTAATACTCTTTTGTAAGAAGAAATGAGAAAGAAGTCTTCTGAGATGACAAAGGATTGCACTCTCTATTTGAGGCAGATCGAAGGACAAAGACAAGAGGAAAGGAAAGAAGTCCAAGTCCTAAGAGAGTCATAAATCTCCAGGCAAGAAGTCAAAGGTGAAGTGTTGGAATTGTGGGGAGAAAGGGCATATCAAAAAGGACTGCAAGAAGGGGAAGAAGAAGAAGAACTATTCTGACTCTGAGTCTTCTCAGAGTGATGTTGATGCTTTTGTAGCAGCCCTGGCAGTGCCTACCACAGATGACACCTAGTTAGTAGATTCTGGTGCATCTTTCCATATGACGTCCCACAAGGAATGGATCTCAAAGTATGAACCGTATGCTGGTGGAAAGGTATATTTGGCTAGTGATTCTACATTGGAGATTGTAGGGAGAGGCAGAACCAAAATTTAGTTTCCAGATGGTAGAGTGAAGGGGATCAATGGAGTTCTTCATATACCAGGTCTAGCAAGAAACCTTCTCTCTGTAAGTAAACTTAATGATGTTGGAGTTCGAGTTACATTTGGTTCTAGTGGTTTCAAGATGACTAGGGGTTCCATTGTATTGGCAAAGGGTCATCGCATTGGTACACTGTATAAGTTAAATGTTGAACCTATATGTGTTGGCATTTGGTATTATAACAGACAATGGGAGATTGTTGGCATTTCAATAAGGATATTGAGAAGGTTGTTAATGACTATGGATATAATTGATTAAGGATGTTTACTATCTTGATATTATTATTTTTTCATTGATGTCAAGAAATTGATTTTCTAATTCAGTATGATGTTGCCATATCTTGAGAAGTATAATTTGAAGAGTATAAAGATGTCGGTAAAAGACACAGAAATAATATAATGAATAAGGGGATGAATAAGATATTCAATGGGCAACTATTACCGAGTCAGGCAATGATGCGATCATGATGTAAATTGTAAGGTTAATACTATACTATGTTATCGAGCAAAGAACCTAGTCGGTAAACCCTAAGGAACCTAGTCGGTAAACCCTAAGGTTATCGCTATCGGTTATTGAAGGCAGAATGTCTACCAAGTGAAGTTTAGTATTTACCAAGTTGTAACCGAGCTGTAAGAAAATACATTAAATGGTTACATGCATTATTTAATGAAGGAAGCTGATGAGCTGGAACTAATTAAATGATTGGTATGTCATGCATGAAGTTTGTTAATGAATCTATGGCAAAAGAAAATTAGCATGAAGATCTATAGCTAAGATTGAACTACAATACCCTAGCACAAGTTCCAAGAAATGTATGCAAGTTCCAGGGTAGGGTAAAACATTTTCAGATTGAAGGATACATTGAACCTGGTCAAAGTTTGAAGATCTGATGGCTATGACTGATCATGGGAAATGTGATCAAGGAGATTAAGTGGTTGGTGAATTGTTTATAAATAGGGAACTATTGATAAACAATGTATGCGGGAAAATGTATGCACAGGGATGCTACATAGTGATTACCGAGCACAGAAGCTTAAAGACCTGTTTGAATAACAAAGTAAAGAAGCCCAGCAGATGGACAAGATTAGTTCTATGTCTAGATTGTATTGAGCAAATAAGAATCTGCTTTAGCATTTTAGATGTGAAGTTGCAGATAGATTTTTATTACTGTTATTTTGTGAAAGAGACAGAAAATCTCTTAACCGAGTGGACTTAATAGTCTTATTTGTAAAACCCTCTAGCAAGGTGACATTCTGATTGAGTGTTTAAAATCCTTTAACAAGGTCACTTCTAACAAGGTGAAAATCCTAACAGATCTGAGGGAAATCCCTTAACCGGGTCACATCTAGCAATGTGTTTGTAATCTTTAATAGGATTTTCTTTTAACCGAGCATACTCTAGAAGAGTATATTTCTTAGTGGGTCCAAAATCCCACAGTGGTTTTTCCCTCTTTGGGTTTCCAAATTAAATCTAGTGTTGTGAGGTTTATGATGTTTATATTCTTTTGAGTTTGCATGTTTGGCATTTTTGGTTATATTACTGAAGTATATGTTACTGAGGTTGAATCTGATGTTTTTAAAGGAAGATTAAGTTTGTATGATTCACCTCCCCCCTCATCTTGTTGGCTATTGGATCTGTACCTACATTAAGTATCAGAACTATCAATTGGTATCAGAGCTTTGGACTCCGGAAGAAAAGTTTAAAGGTACTTGAGGCAAAGATCTGAAGATGTATAAGAGGGATGCACCAAAGCTGAACAAGTCAAGTTTCTCTACATGGCAGAAAACGATGAAGCTGTACCTATTAGCAGTTGGAGAATATGTTGTATATTATTTGGAGAATGATTTCATCACACCGAGCACCTATCCATTGACAATGGAAGAGATAAAGACAAAGAAAGAATATATCCAAGCAATGATTGAAATAACATCTGCATTGACCGACTCAGAGTTTAATGATCTAGAAGGCTGCAATGATGCAAACGCTATGTGGGATAAGCTCATATCAGTATATGGAGGAGATGAACATGTTCAAAGAGCAAAAGTAGATAGTCTAAGAGGACAACTTGAATCTATGAGGATGAATGAAGGTGAGAACATAACTCAGTACAGTACAAGACTAAAGGAGATTGTCAATCAAATCAAAGGAGCAGGTGGAACTATTGAAGAAAAGGATATAACAAGTTGTTAAGAACCCTTCTACCAGCTTATGCAATCAAAGTCTCTGCAATCAATGAATTGAGGGTTGTACCTAATATGCCAGTTTCTTTAGATGCTACTACTGGTAAACTACATGCATTTGAGTTAACTAACTTTGATAACAGTGGATCTTCAGTAAATAAAGTTGAATCTGCATTTAGTTCTTTTCATGTTGATGAATCTAATGATTACAAAGAAAGAAAGTATAAGTACTCTAAAGGATATCACAGTGGAGCAAGTGAAAGATTTCATAAGAACATGGAAGAAGTACACAAACTATATGAGGAAATCAGAAAGCAGGAAGAGTTTGAAGCACTATTAGCTAGAAGATTACCGAGATGATAGACAAAAAGACAATCATTACAGAGGACACCGAGACTTCAGAAGAAGAGATAGAAAGACATGCTTAATAGCTAATGAGGAATCCAATGATGATAAATTAGATGAAACTGATACAGAGGAAGTAGTTTATGTGGCTATCAAAGATGGATCAGATGAAGAAAGGTATGAAGAAAAAGCCCTAATATCTCATGTAAATACTAATGATTCTTGGATCATAGATAGTGGATGCTCACATCATATGACAGGAGATAAACACAAGTTTGTTATGTTAGAAGATTATGATAGAGGCTATGTAAGATTTGGTAATGATGCACCATGTCCAATGAAAGGTAAAGGATCTATAGCACTTCTTGGCAATGCAAGATTCAATGATGTTTATTGGGTTGAAGGTTTGAAATACAATTTGTTGAGTGTAGCACAGCTAAACAATACAGGTTACCGAATAGAATTTCAGAAGGGAATTGTCAGAGTTCATGACAAGAATGGAAAGTTAGCTGCTATCGGGACACAAACAAAAGTTAACACATTTCACCTTGACTCAACTCGGCTCAAGTGTTTGTATGCAAAGATAGATGATACCTGGTTATGGCATAAAAGGTTTTGTCATGTAAATTTTGATAATCTGATCAAAATAAGTAAGAAGCACCGAGTAAGAGGTCTACTGAATCTTGGAAAACCTGAGAATGCTATGTGTTGAGGATGCCAGATGGGTAAGATGACAAGATCAAGATTTACAAGTAAGTCTTACACTTCTAAGGGAATTTTAGATCTTGTGCACACTGATCTTTGTGGTCCTATGAAAGTTCAAAGTTATTATGGTGATAAATATTTCATATTATTTATGGATGACTATTCAAGGATGATGTCAGTAATGTTTTTAAAAGAAAAATCAGAAGCTTTTCAAATGTTTAAATGGTACAAGGCAAGAGTTGAAAATGAAACAAGAAGACAACTGAAATGTCTTAGATCCAATAGAGGAGGAGAGTTCACATTTGATGAGTTCAACTTATTTTGCAATGATCATTGTATTAAAAGACAAGTCTCTGCACTGAGAACTCCATAGCAAAATGGAATAGCTAAGAGAAGAAACAGATCTATTGTGGATTGTGCTAGAACACTGATGATTGAAAAGAAAGTGCCACAAACATTTTGGAGAGAAGCAATAAGCACTGCAGTTTACACCCTGAACCGATTACAACTAAAGAAAGGTACTTTGAAGACACCATATGAAATCTGGTATGACAAGAAACCTAATGTAAGTTATTTTAAAATCTTTGGAAGTAGAAGCTATGTACACAAAGATGATAGAAATGGCAAGTTTGATCAGAAAAGTGAAGAAGGAACATTTCTAGGTTATTCTTCTAAAAGCAAAGCATTTAAATGTATGATCAAATCATCTAACAAAATAGTAGAAAGTGCAAATGTGAAAATTGATGAATTTGCAGAAAGAAATGATGAAGGAAATTCCAAAGAACCAAAAGATTACGATGAATTTGTCTATGTTCAACCGACAAGTTTTATCGAGAAAACTGTTGAAGAAAATATCCAGTTACCGAGTGATGAAGAAGATCATACAGAGCCTATCAAGCCTATATTAGCCAAGTATGTCAAAAGACATCATGCACCAAGTTAGACTATAGGAGATAAGGATGATCCAGTGATGACAAGGAATAAACTGAGAAAGAACACATGTCTGATATCTGAATTTGAACCGAGAATAGTGAAAGAGGCATTTAACAGTGAAGATTGGATAAATGCTATGACAGAAGAGATTGATCAAATCAAGAAGAATGACACATGGACACTAATCCCAAGACCAAAGGACAAAAATGTAATTGGTACAAAGTGGATTTTTAGAAACAAGCTAAATGAAAAAGGCAAGGTCATTCGAAATAAAGCAAGACTAGTTTGCAAAGGTTATGCTCAAGAAGGAGGAATTGATTATGGTGAAAATTTTGCACATGTGGCTAGACTTGAAGGAGTAAGAACATTGTTGGCATATGCTACTTTCAAAAACTTCAAGGTATATCAAATGGATGTCAAATCTGCATTTCTGAATGGAATATTAGAAGAAGAAGTTTTTATTGAACAACCTGAAGGATTTGTTGAAGACAATAATAGACATCGGGTATGTAAATTGAACAAAGCATTATATGGTCTGAAACAAGCACCTAGAGCATGGTATGAAAGATTGCAATCTTATTTGATTATGATTGGTTTTATAAGGACATGTGAGAACAACAATATGTACATGAAGAATGATGAAACTAGAATACTGATCTTAGCCATATTTGTTGATGATATTATATTTTGTGGAAATGACTCTCGTTGTAAGAACTTTGGAAATGAAATGAGAAAAGAATTTGAGATGTCATTAATCGGTGAGATAAAGTATTTTATAGGTTTACAAATACTGCAAATGAAAAATGAGATTTTCATTACTCAATCCAAGTACATAAAGGAAATCTTGAAGAAATTTGGAATGGAGGATTCAAAACCAGTAAGTACTCCTATGACTACCAGCTATAAACTATCAAAGAATGATGAATCTACATCTATTGATGAGACACTTTACCGATCCATGATTGGAAAGCTACAATATGTTGTTCACAGCAGACCAGACATAGCACATGAAGTAGGTATAGTTGTAAGATTCTCTGTAGATCCTAAGGAAACACACATGACAACAATCAAAAGAATTTTTAGATACTTGAAAGGCAAAGGATTATGGCTTAGTATATCAGAAAGGAAATGATTTTGATTTAAAAGTTTATACTGATGCTGATTGGGCAGGCAACATTGATGACAGGAAAAGTACAAGTGGAGGAGCTTTCTTTTTAGGAGAAAGACTAGTGAGTTGGCTTAGCAAGAAACAAGGATGTGTTTCACAGTCAACAACAGAAGTTGAATACGTTGCTACAACATTGAATTGTACCAACATGACATGGATCAAACAACTATTGGAAGGCATAAATGAGAAAGTTACTGAGCCAGTCACTATATTCTGTGACAATACTAGTGCC
Organism: Cryptomeria japonica; assembly: GCF_030272615.1. Taxonomy (NCBI): domain Eukaryota; kingdom Viridiplantae; phylum Streptophyta; class Pinopsida; order Cupressales; family Cupressaceae; genus Cryptomeria; species Cryptomeria japonica. The sequence goes on along the minus strand of NC_081407.1, from coordinate 755,136,990 downwards.
ATTAACATTTCAAAGAATTCTATTATGCACTCTAAGACAAAGCACATCTCTATCAAATATCATTATCTTAGAGAAGAAGCTCAAGAGAAGAAAGTGGTGTTGGAGTATGTTAGCACAAAGGAACAAACAATAGATATCTTCACCAAGCCACTATCAAGGGACACTTTTGAATATCTCAGAAGTAAGTTAGGGGTCCTACCCCTATCTTCTAGTCATTGACCAAGTTTGGTGAAAGCATCAATTCAATGACTCTATCGAATATCTTTTTAGAGTTGATGTTGATTTACACACTTTAGGATGTTTTCTAAAGATGTAGAGGAAATAATGTAGGATACAATACAGGGAACAGGAATTGAAGACAAAATGCTCTGACCGAGACTAAGTTGACACATTACAGTAGGAATTCACTTCATATAGGAAGAAATTATGTTTTAATTCTTTACTTTTTGGCATTGTTGTCAAAGGGGGAGAAGACTGAAACTGAAGATTGATAAAAGAGGGAGAAGACTGGAGAAAAAAGGAGAAGTCTAATGTATGCAGGAGAATTCTGATGACAGCAAGAGAGCATTTCAGTATTTCAGAATCACAACATTCTGAATCTTTTTAAGGTCAAATCAATTGGTTTTACCATCAATGCCAAAAGGGGGGATTGTTGTCATTTGGCATTATAACAAACAATGGGAGATTGTTGGCATTTCAATAAGGATATTGAGAAGGTTGTTGATGATTATGGATATAACTGATTAAGGATGTTTACTGTCTTGATATTATTATTTTGTCATTGATGTCAAGAAATTGATTTTCTAATTCAGTATGATGTTGCCATATCTTGAGAAGTGTGATTTGAAGAGTATAAAGATGTCGGTAAAAGACACAGAAAGAATATGATGAATAAGGGGATGAATAAGATATTCAATGGGCAACTATTACCGAGTCCGCCAATGATGAGATCATGATGTTTAGATTGTTTTAACACCATACATATGATGTAAATTGTAAGGTTAATACTATACTATGTTACTGAGCAAAAAACCTAGTCTATAAACCCTAAGGTTATTGTTATTGGTTAAAGAAGGCAGAATGTCTACTGAGTGAAGTTTAGTATTTACCGAGTTGTTACCGAGTTGTAACCAAGCTATAATAGAATACATTAAATGGTTACATGCATTATTTAATGAAGGAAGCTGATGAGCTGGAACTAATTAAATGATTGGTATGTCATGCATGAAGTTTGTTAATGAATCTATGGAAAAAGAAAATCGGCATGAAGATCTACAACTCAGATTGAACCGCAATACCCTAGCACAAGTTCCAAGAAATGTATGCAAGTTCCAAGGTAGGGTAAAACATTTTCAGATCAAAGGATACATTGAACCTGGTCAAAGTTTGAAGATCTGATGGCTATGATTGATCATGGGAAATGTGATCAAGGAGATTAAGCAGTTGGCGAATTGTTTATAAATAGGGAACTATTGATAAACAATGTATGTAGGAAAATGTGTGCATAGGGATGTTGCATAGTGATTACCAAGAATAGAAGCTTGAAGACCTATTTGAATAACAGAGTATAGAAGCCCAACAGTTGGACAAAATTAGTTCTATGTCTAGATTGTATTGAGCAAATAAGAATCTTCTTTAGCATTTTAGATGTGAAGTTGCAGATAGATTTTTATTACTGTTATTTTGTGAAAGTGATAGAAAATCTCTTAACCGAGTGGACTTAACTGTCTTATTTGTAAAACGTCTAGCAAGGTGACATTCTGATTGAGTGTTTAAAATCCTTTAACAAGGTCACTTCTAACAAGGTGAAGATCCTAACAGATCTAAGGTAAATCCCTTAACTGGGTCACATCTAGCAATGTGTTTGTAATCTTTAACAGGATTTTCTTTTAACCGAACATACTCTAGAAGAGTATATTTCTTAGTGGGTCTGAAATCCCATAGTGGTTTTTCCCTATTTGGGTTTCCATGTTAAATCTAGTGTTATGAGGTTTATGATGTTTATATGCTTTTGAGTTTACATGTTTAGCAATTTTGGTTATATTACTAAAGTATATGTTACCGAGGTTGAATTTGATGTTTTTAAAGGAAGATTAAGTTTGTATGATTCACCCCCACCCCCTCTCATCTTGTTGGCTATTGGATCTATACTTACATTAAGTATCAAAACTATCAATATGTTGTAATGTAACTTTTGAAAAGTCTAATAAGACAACTATAAGGATGCATAATGCAAACTTGTTGGAAGCTAAACTTCCTGCTGAGAAAACAATGCTCTGGCATAATAGGTTAGGTCACATAGGTGAAAAGGGTTTAAAAGCTTTGAAGAGTAAGAATCTGGTTGAAGGTCTTGATGATTGTAGTTTTGAGTTCGATTTCTACGAACACTGCATTTATGGAAAACATAACTGAGTTTAGTTTTATTCCAATTCTCATAAATCTTCTACTATTTTGGATTATGTTCACTCTGATGTGTTTGGTCTAGTGGATGTACCTTCTTCTAAATACTATGTATCCTTTGTAAACGATTATTCAATGAGGGAATTTGTGTACTTTCTTAAAAGTAAAAAAGAAGTGTTCAGTCGGTTTAAGGAGTTTAAGAATCTTGTTGAAAATCAGACTGGGAGAAGGATTAAATGTTTAAGAATAGACAATGGTGGTGAATTTTGTAGTGCAAATTTTGACAAGTACTGTGTTGATCATGGAATTAAAAGACATAAGATTGTACCTTACACTCCACTACAAAATGGAGTCGGTGAAAGGTTGAATCGGTCTCTAATGGAGAAACCAAGAAGCATGTTGAGTGGAGCTGGGTTAAAACAAACATTCTAGGCTGAAGCAATTGCTACAACGTGTTACCTACTAAATCGTTCTCCTACTTCAACATTGGTCGAAAAAACACCTATGGAAGCATGGTCTGGTAAGAAACCTTCTTTAAGGCACCTACGTGTTTTTGGTGTAGAGGAATATGCTCATGTGCCTAATGTGAATAGATCTAAGTTGGATAACAAAGTGGTAAAATGTATCTTCATTGGCTATGGAGTTGGTGTGAAAGGATACAAACTTTGGAATCCAGTGACTGGTAAGGTTTTATTCAGCAGAAGTGTGATTTTTAATGAGATGAAGCCTATGTCATTAGATCATTAAATAGAAAAGAAAGGAGAAGCTGAGGTTGAAGTACCTCCAGTCAAAGAAGAATCTCCAGAGATACCTGAAGATGAGGAGAGTTCAAGCAGTTCAAGTAGTTCTGAAGAAGAACATGATATTGAGCCTCCTGGTGAACCTCAAGAAGCCCCAACACCAGAGTTGAGAAGATCTACTCGAGAGAGGCAGCAACTTGAAAGGTATACACCTAATAAGTATAGTCACTCTATGTTGAATGTTAATTATGCTTATGCATTACTTGCAGATACTGATGAGCCTAGGACTATAAAAGAAGCAATTGAAATACCTGATTTAGATTCCTAGTTGGAAGCTTTGAATGATGAAATATTGTCATTGGATAAAAGTGGAACTTGGGATTTGGTGCCATTGCCTAAAGATAGAAAGCATGTAGGTTGTAAGTGGGTATTCAAAAAGAAGTATGGTCCAAATGGCAGGATTGACAAGTATAAGGCAAGATTGGTTGCAAAGGGGTATTCACAAAAGGAAGGTATTGACTATGGGGAAATCTTTTCTCTTGTAGCTAAGCTGACATCTATTAGATTTGTCTTGTCACTTGTAGTAGCATATGATTGGGAGATTGAGCAGATGGATGTGAAGACAACATTTCTTCATGGTGATCTTGAAGAAGAGATTTATATTTCCCAACCTGAGCACTTTGTGGAAAAAGGTAAAGAACATCTAGTATGCAAACTCAAGAAGTCTTTGTATGGTTTGAAACAGTCTCCTAGAATGTGGTATCAGAAGTATGATACATTTGTTTTATCCTTGGGATTTGTGAGATCCAAAGATGATCATTGTGTTTACTACAAAACTGATGGTGATAGGATTCTTATCATAGCTTTGTATGTAGATGACATGTTGTTCATAGGAAACACAAAAAATATGATCTCAGATTTAAAATATCAACTTTGTATGAAATTTGAAATGAAGGATTTAGGACTAGCAAGTTACATTCTAGGAATGGAGATAAAAAGAGATAGGTCTAAGAGGAAACTTTGGCTCAAACAAAGAAAATACATAACCAATGTTCTTGACAGGTTTCATATGTCTGACTGTAAACCACAGGTTGTTTCCATCTTGCAGGGAACTAAGTTGTCTGTGCTGGACAATCCAAAATCTCCAAAAGAGATTGAAGACATGAAAGATGTACCTTATGCAAGTGCTATAGGCAGTCTGATGTATGCTATGGTCTATACAAGACCAGACATTTCCCAACTAGTGGGAGTAGTTAGCAGGTTTATGTCAAATCCAGGGAGATCACACTGGGATGTTGTAAAGAGAGTGTTTAGATACCTGAAGGGTACTTCAGATTTTGCATTATGTTATCATGGTAATCTAAGGGATTCAAAAAGAACTCTCAGCATTTGTGGTTACATGGATTCTGATTGGGCACGGGATATTGACAGCAGGAGATCTACCAGTGGGTATGTTTTTGTCTCGAATGGTGGAGCAGTTAGTTGGATGAGCAAGAGGCATACGGTTGTTGCTTTGTCCACTACAGAGGTAGAATACATGGCAGTCACACATGCTTGTAAAGAAGCAGTTTGGCTTAGATGTTTGAGTTCTAACATTGGTTTTGATGCAGGGCAGATTGAAATCTAGAGTGATAGTCAGAGTGCCATATGTTTGGCAAAGAATCCTACTTTCCATGCCCGGTCGAAGCATGTTGATTTTCAGTATCATTTCGTACTTGACATGGTGGAAGATGGAAAAGTTTATCTTAACAAGGTAGACACTCTAGAAAATGTTGCAGATGCCTTGATGAAACCAGTGAGCACACACAAGTTTAGGTGTGTTCAAATTCTATGGGTCTTCGTACCCATGTCTATCAGTAATGTCTGGAATGGTATCTTGGTCTAGTGAATTCCTTGTCAAGTGGGAGTTTGTTGGAATATGTGCCTCTAATACACTTGACAATAGTCCATACTAATCGGGTTAAGTCTTTCTGATGAAACAGTATGAAGGATGTTGTGAGCTCTATTGGCATGACTCTTGCCGATGTATTCTTCTCTATTGGGTATCAGAATAGTAGATTGAAGTAATCCCAATGACCCAACAAAGTTTGAGTCACATATCGGCTATCAGAATGACTTGTGCAGTGGTATGTTGATGATCCGATGAAGTCACCTTTTGGCGTACAGGTCACATATCGGCTATCGGGTTGACATTCTGAATATCATGCCGATGTCCCGATGAGTCCGCTCTACCTTGTCTCGGTTCGGGTCGCATATTAGCTATCGGGTTGACATTCTGAATGTCATGTCAATGTCCCAATGAGCCCGCTTTACCTGGTCTCAGAGTGTTTCACTTATTGGCATAATATTATTCTTTATGTTCTGATGACCCGATGAAATCATTTTATCGGGTTGGCAATGCAGATTAGGATAATAGTTTTGGACTTGGTCCGATGAGCCGATGAGTTCATGCGGGCTGGCAATGCAGATCAGGATAACAGTTTTGGACTTGGTCTGATGATCCGATGAGTCCATGCTCTTGGTACCGATGATCGGAGTAGTAGCTATCTTCCTGTTCTGATGTCCCAATGGAGACCACTCCTAGCCATCAAAGATAGGAGTATCTTTTGGAGAGCTATACCGGTGACCCAATGGAGTCACCTTAGCTGATCGGGTATCATCAGGTGATCAGCTTTACTTTTTGAATGTTGTGCCAATAGCTGATGGAGTCGATCAGAGTAGTAGTTGTGTTCCTGTTCTGATGTCCCGATGGAGACCACTCCTAGCCATTGGAGATCAGAGTATCTTTTGGAGAGCTATACCAGTGACCCGATGGAGTTGCCTTAGGCGATTGGGTATCATCAGGCCATCAGCTTTACCTTTTGAATGTTGTGCTGATAGCCGATGGAGTGGACCGACGTGGGAGCGAGGTCGAACTGAGATCCAAAAGATTGACTCTCGGATACTAAGCATGAGACCACCGGTGTAAATGAATACGAACCAACCTGGTTCTCTACTGCATGTGGGATAATTGTTTTTTATGAGTCTAGACCGACGTAGGCAGATGGTTAGACTTCGAGCCGTTGGTGCAGTTAATCTGATGAACCATCGAGCCGTTAGTATTGGAAACCAACTGTAATCCAAAGATGGTGTGGTGTGAAACTTGATAGCTGCTGGTATGTTTTGTGAAGTGTTCGATCTGATTGTTTGTATGTCTAGAACGACTGTGTAACAGAGGAAAGGAACTCTATAGATGAGACTCTATTGTATTGTTTTAACATACTGATAATAAAGTTAATCATTTGTTGGTGGTGGGTTTTTCTCCCGAAAGGGTTTTCCCAAATTAACTCTATGTGTTATCTCTCTATGTTTGTTTTTGTGTATGTTTCTTACTCATGCCATATTTAGTAAATGTGGAAATTTTGTCTACACTAGTCTATTTCTCCTCTGAAAATTGACATTAGGGAAGCGAATTCCACACTTGCTTTCCTTACAAGAAGTGTCAATTGCCAAAAAGTTTTATTGGGGAATCAACTTTCGGTATGGTATTAGTTGTCTTATTAGTCTCCTTTCCCTTATCCTCTCTCAGTGTATCTCTTTTCTCATCCCCTTTTGTACCAGTAGCTTCACCACTTGGTGCAGTAGCTATTACTATCGTTGGATAATTATTCACAACATTATCAGTATGTTGTACACTATCTATATTGCCTTGCTCTAACTATACAAATGTTGTCTCTACCAGTATAGTCTGTACACTCTCATCAATTTTAGGTTTACCTACCGGTGAAGTCTGTACACTCATCAATTTTAGGTTTACCTATCGGTGGAGTCTGTACACTCTTATTTACCATTGGTTCATTCAAAATTTCATCTGAACTTCCCAAAATTCCTTTCCTTTTAGATCTGTTCGAAATGGTGGAAGTCATTGCCTTAGAAAATTCTTCTTGAGAAGTAAGGAAATCAAGATTCTTTTGGAAGAATTTAGCCCAACCATCTCTAGTCTCATTTATTATCTCATTTACTCTACCCATCATTAAACTTATTTGTTGGGGTTTGCTGCTAAAAATTGTTCTAGTTGGTAACATCTATACATCTTTTCATTTCCTCATTATTTATAGAACCATACATATTTAAAAGTTCAACTTTCTTAATTTCCCTATCCATTTTAACTGCATCTAATCTTCTTGCATCTAACTTATCATACAATGATAAAGGATTTTCCTTCAAAATCTCTACCAAAGCCTTCTTATATATGTCTATATGTAGCAAAATTGCTTCTTCTATTTCATTTTTCTCACTTTCATCTAGATGTTCATATATATTTGACACATTTTTCAAAATACCATCTTTTGTTACCTCATCAATTAACTCTGCACAAGTCATATTACCAGATTTAGTTTCTTCACCACCCTTTTTCTTGTTCTTGTTGGGGATTGTAGGGGTGGATGGAACTGGTTTCCTCTTTTGAGTAGGTTTCCTTTTCGGAGGTGTGGGTGCAGTAGGCTTTGTCACTTTTCTTACTAGTTTCCTCCTTTGCTCCACCTTCTTTTCCTCTACCGGAGGCTTGTCAGCTTTCTTCCTCTATACCCTTCTGAATGAAAGAGATTGATTATCCTCTGTATTAGAGTTAGAAGTGATAGGAGAAATGAAAGTTTCATCCCTCTTTGCCTTTAGAGCACTAGTTGATGTCAGTTGATCTACCGCTTTAGATCTAGAACCTAGTTTTGTATCTATCCTATGGATGACATTTTGAATGAAGGAACACATTTTGTCTATTTTCTTTTCTCTTTTTTTCTTGTTGAAGCCAATTTTAACTTCAAGAGCCTTCTCCTCTATAGTGCCAAAATGTTCAGTCTTGTCATTGAATGGAGCATTAAGCAGCATTTTTGCATAAAGTTCCAAGATGTTGTGATCAACTTCATATCCCAGTTTAGTGACCCATATTGTTCTTGGTTCCACTGCTTCCATGAGGGTCTCATATATTTTTACCATGAAGCAAATATCAGTGGAGTATTTCTCCACAATGTGCTTAGATATCCTCTCCCTCAGTCTCATGTTCTCTTGGAAAGATTTAAAGAAGCCCCATAGCCTCTCATCCCTGTTGCTGCCAAGACCGGTGATTGCATCTTTAATTTGCATGCCTATTGTTATGTCATGAGCCCAACATTTCTTTCCCAAACCCGATAGCTCATTCATGAAATATAACATCAAGCAGACAATAAGATTGCCAAACCAAAATGTTCCTTTCTTTACACCCTTGATCTTGCCAAGATTTAACATTAATTCACTTCTTAACCATTCATACAGAGCATACTTTCCATTATTCCTTAACATTTGGTATGTAGCATGGATACAAGAAATGGCAACAAAATTCAATCAACTTGATTGTGTTACCTTGTAGCCGATGATCATACTTGCAAATTTCACATATGTATCTTTGATGGTGCTAATCATTATCGACCTTCCAACATGGGTTGTTTCGGTGAGCTTTTAAACCTTAGTATTGGATATCTTCTTTCCCGTCTCCTGTCCAACTTTGGGTAACCCAATAATCGCCTGAATTGCTTCTTTGGTGATCATGTAAGGTTGGCCCAGTCAAATTTATTCATTGTGGACCCTTCTCAGAGCATATTTGATCATTTCATCTTTGAATTCTGATATGTATAGGATTTAGGTTAACCCTAGGTCTTCAATGATTTGATATTCTGGCTTGATTGTTCCAAAGCTTCCTAGTATCACAGATTGATACATTCCCTTGATCTCCTCAGTGCCTAAATCCTCCAAGGTGTAGTGAATATAGGCCTTGACATCTTCTACATAAACTACACCATCAAGAACCCTCAAGAATGCGCTAGTAGAGTCTTCCTTCTTTGCTATTTGAGGAACTTCCTTAAGAATGGGTCTGAGCCTATCCTTTACCTTGACAATAGAGGGATTTGCAATGAAAGTAGGATCAAATGAAGATCCGGATGTCATTTCAGAGAAATACCTCGATAACGATCGTCAGTTTGAAAGTTCTTGATAACTATTGGAAATATTTTTAGAATGCCTTTTCTCACTCTTGATTGCCTATGATTCACCTTTTCTTCGCTCGAGTTTTCTCAAGTGTTGGGTGAGTGAAAATGAGTCCATTTTCCCTTTTTTATTAGCAAGTAAACCCTAATCCTTCACTATCATAAATTCTTAGCGATGTACCCTACCAGATGTCGATTTCATAGTTTTATGTTTGGTAAACCTTCATCAATGATCAATACAACTCTCCAGATCTCTTCCAAGGAATATGCAAGATTCACAATGAATTTTCCAACCCCTAAGGAATATACCTCAGTTACGGGTTGAATTTCTTGTCGGTGTAGGAATGCTCTATTCTACTAGTGGAGTTACTAGTGCAATTTTGGGTGTAGTTGCATCTCCACTTGGTTCTTTAGACTTTCTCACTCATCTCTTCATGTGATCATGTTGTATTTCATCTACCTTCTACTTTCTTTTCTCATTTTCTTTGTCATTGCTAACTGGTTTAGTCTTGCTTTTGCAGTATTTAGCAATATGACCTATTTTGTTGCATGCATAACATGTAATATTATTCTTTTGAATTGCTTTTCCATATACAGTGTCATTCCTTGATCTGCATTGATTAGCCAAATGTCCAAACCTTCCACATGAATGACACTTAACACTCATTCTGCAGTCTTTTGACTTATGACCATATTTCTTGCAATTTGTGCATTGACTAGAAACTAAATTGTAGTTTTGATTTTCTCTATTTCTACATTGTTTCGCCATATGCCTAAATTTATTACAAACAAAGCATCTACCATTGAATTTGTGAGCATTAGATTGCCTTACTAGTTTTGTCTGTTCTGATTAGTTCTGCATACCGGTTGTGTGATCTTCATTTGCAGTAGCGAAGCTTTCACCTTGTACAAATCCAAGTCATCTAGAATCATCATTCTGCCTTTGTCTTTTCAATAAATCATCCAACTGGGTAGCACTAATCTTAAATTTTTCTTTATACTCACTTGAAGTAGTCAGATCATTTGTTAGAGTTGTTATTTGTCTCTCAAGATTTTATTCATTATTCTGGGATTGTACCAAATTAGTTTTCAACATATCATCCTCATGAGTCAGTTTGCCACATTCTTCAAATTTGTTCTTCAGAGATACAACAAGACTTTCTTCCTTCTTCTTTCTATCCTCAATTTCTTTTGACATTCTCATAGGCAGGTTTGCATTTCATTATTCATGAGAATGTTTGCTTGACTCAACTTATGACATTGTTCTTTAAGTGCATTTTTCTCTTCATCATCCTGGTTTTGTAAAAGTTCCTTCCTCCTAGATTGAGTTGATGATAACCTTTCTTGCAAAACAAGAATGAATTCATTAGCAGATTTCAATTCATCTTGCAACTCCAAGTTCTTCAACCTTTCAACATCATAGTCCTCAAGTGCCATCTCAAGTTGCTTCTTGATAGCCATGTTCAATCATTTTGGTTTTAGGATCTTCCTCAAGCTGTTAAACTTCCTTCAAAGTACCAAGCTATGATACCAATTGTTGGAATACAATGAATCCAAGAACACTGAGAGGGGGGCTAAATCAGTGTTCTTCCGATAATATAAGATTTTACCTTATTACAACATACACATATAAGTCGGTAAATGAAGAAACATATAACATGAAGTAAATAAACCAGCCACATGAATGAACACCATAACATGCAGAATTTATACATGGAAAACCTCAAAGAGGAAAAACCACAGTGGAATATGTGACCCACAATATCTGTTCACTAGCCATATGAAATATATTACATAGTATTGGGGGATTGCACATGCAGGAAGGCACACTACTCAACACAAAATAGTCTCACTGACTACAAACTTCTGGTGAGATAAAACAATAATGGTGAACTCACAAAATGCATCTGCTATGCAAGAAAGAGTTATAGTTATAGCTCTGTTCTATACCGGTTCTTAAACCCTTTTACCGGTATCTCCTTTTCTCCAAGAATTCTTTAGAAACCATCTACTGATCATTGCATAATATTACTTTCACATATAAATGATCTACATATATGTCCTTCACATCACACTATTTTGTTTCCTTGTCCTACACACACTTATATATCACAATGACCTAATAAACTGACTTATATACCCTTTACAAACAATATGCCTTATGTCAGCTTATAATACATTATAAAAGATATTCAATGTCGATCCTATACAATAATTACAAAATGATTAAATAAAACTTTTCAGATCCCAGACTGATGTCGGCTTCATAGAAGTGTTGGATGTCGGTGTCAGTGCCGATTGTGATCTTGAATACTCCAATGCCAGTGTTTGTCGGTATATGCCTCCAATGCTGATGTCTACAAGTATATGCCTCCTACAGAATCTTGTTTCCATCAATGAGAACATATGAATCCAATGAGTGTCAATTGCCAACAGTTTCAAATTGAATACTTTACCAATAATCTAATTGGTGTTGAGTTCTAGCATAAAGTGACTATCTTTGTTTTAAATAACCAAGCAATGATAACAATGCACATGATATTGGAATGCAACCTACTAATTGTGAAACATGACCTGCACATGAAGGTCTAGATGTGCATCCTAGTAGTGGAGGTATTCATTTGCTATTCAAATTTATTTATGTAATTATTAATACAATTAAACATCTTAAATTCTAATTAGTGTAGTAATTAATGGAACCCTTTTTGTTAATATTTTAGAGCATGATCTAGGTACACAACATCAGGAATGTGATGTTCCTCAATTGGGTAAAGAGGACCATTGTTATTCCTTTATAAAACATTAATTTCAATTGGTGTTAAACATTAATGTAACCTTTAGTATTTCAACTCCAGAGGATCTAGAGGGTGTTGAGCATGTTGAGGTTGAGGCTAGACAAAACGATGTGGAAGATGATGTTGCCACTTCAGGTAAAGAGTGCAATGGTTATGTTTTGTAAATTAATGAAATACTTGTAACAATAATAAAAAATGTTTTGAATTTAACCCATTTCTTTGTTATTGCAGAGGACCCCCCTTCACTTCAGTATCCTCGTCCTTAGTATAGGACTAGGCATACATAGAGATCATGGGCAGATGGCAGAACAACTGGAGAGGGGGGAAATGATAAAGAAAATGATACTCCACTCATTCTTTACATAGCTTCAAAGGAAAAAAGAAAAAAAGAAATGATTGTAATCTACCTTATTTGATAATGTTGATTTTTATTTGTTAATGAATGTAATTATGTACGAATGAATGGTTATGAATGATATGTGTTAATCAATGTTAATCAATGTTATGTGTTAGTGATCGTTATGTAATATTATTAATGAACGAATGTTATATTTTATTAATGGTAGAAAGAATGAATGTATGTTAGATATTAGCAATTAATTTAGAGTGATGTTGGGGAGGGGGGAGGGGAGGGGCCAAATGAGATTCTGCCTTCACATTGTTGGCCCTGTTAAGTAGATAATATTTAAATATTCTTGAAACAAAGTGAAACTCAATAAGATAACACAATTTTCAATATTTCATTATGTTGCACAGTTAATCTTATTGAAAAATGTATATTGAATCTTAATTGCAAGATCCAATAGAGCTAATACAAACAAAAACACCACAAGTTGTTGGGTATAATGAACTCCCATATTTTCTTGTATGTACACTAACATAATGAGTTTCTTCTAGTGCTAATATCGGCCATGGTGCAAGTGAAAATGTTTTGAATATGCCTCATTCTTGTAAGTTTTTTTATTAGTTAACATTTTCTTTAGCATTTTTTTATTTTCCTTATTATTCTCTCTACCACTGCATTCTATGGAATTGTATTTGATTTTTTCTCTTTACTCACATGACCTTAATAGTTCTTCTAAATATAATCTCCAATGATAGGAATGAGGAACTGCTCTCAATTGATTGTTCCAAATGGCTTTGGCACCTCATTACTATTCTAAATACCTTGAAGCACACTATGTTTTCTCTTATGTTGAAATAACCTCAATCAATGTCTTATGTTTGTCTACAAATGGTGTTCATTAGTTATTTCTTGTGTTTTATGGTTCATTGCATTTACATCCAATGTGATTGTTTATCTCTAGCTCTATAAATGATCCTTATAATGATTCTCTTCAATGACAAAGATCATTGTGTTGTTGATGACCATTTATGATTGCTACCTATTAAATCTAGCTCTTGCTGATAAGTTTATTTCTTGTATATAATAGTGATTCTTGGTTGCTACCTATTTAATATAATGCTTGATGTTGTCCTATATGCTATCAATCATTTCTGGTAAAAGCCACTGACCTGCCTTTGCTTGTACACCAATCACCAAGCTTGGTGTTGTTAAAAGAAACCATACTTTCATAGGAGGAACCACTGTCAAGATTGTTTTACTAGAAAATTCCTTGGTACTAGAGCCACAAATAGCCTTTTTATGGTCAATCACTAATCTTTTGATGGTCGATCACTAGTATTTTGATGGTCAATAACAAATTCTTATTTCTTTGATCTTGTCACTATATTTGAAGCCTTCAAGATTTGCATTTGATGTTGCTCTAATAGTATTTCATTTTGAGTTGTTTATGCCCTTAAATTCTTGTAACCTCTACTCTAATACTGGAAAATAATTTCAAATCTGCCTCTAGTCAAACATGTCTAGACCTAGTACTGTGAACCTTTATCTTCCTATGGCTTACTATGTTTGATGTTTCCCACTGTGTATATTTGTATTATTGTACTCAAAATGGAGAATGGATTATGCTATCACTATTGGTATCATCAAGTCTTCTCTTTGGGCACTCTTAATGTGAAGCGTTCCTATCAATATGTCATAATCATGCCTTGTAAAGGGGCTTAGTTTTTGTGTGGGATTGCTCTTCACTAGTGAAAGGCTCATGATTGTATTTGTCATTGTGAAGGTTTGAGAATATTTCTTCTTCCATTATCAAAATATTCTCATGGCACCATTTTATCTTTTCTTGCTAATAATTTCTTGAATACAATAGTACTCTTATTCATTATTTAGGACTGTGAAAGACATTGCTCAAATTATATGAACCTTATTATCTCCCTTGAAGACTACTCTAGCTTTGAAAGCCAAACAAATTCTCAGGTTTGATTTCTCTTTTGTTAGGTTTCAGAACACAATTCTAGTGGTTGGGAATGAAGTTGGAATAGAAAATATGGACTGAGAACAAGTTAATGTTGTGTCTAGGGCATTGGAGATGATACTTAAAATCTAAATTAGCAATATTGCCCCCTCAATGGTGCCACAAAATCACCCAAAAATGGTGTCAAACATGAATTTAGACAAAATCTCCCCTCTATTAGGAATGGTGTCAAATGAAAATGCTCACAAATCTAACAATGGAGGCCCCCAAAACTTTATCTTCACAAACTAGGCATATCCCTTCCATGTCCATGTAGATGGATCCAAAATAGAGATATGGGAAATTCTAGCACAACCTAGAGGAAACAAATACCGCCACATAGCTATTGCACACAATAAACTCTCACAAATGGATAATAATTATACAACAAAAAAGAGGCCTTAGTATTGGTGTAGACACTACCAAAATTTAGACACTATTTACTCTCTACACTTACATTTTATACTCAACATGAACCATTGAATTATTTCTTAAATAAACTAGTAAGACAAAGAAGAATATGAAAATTGCTGCTACTCTTTCAAGAATTTGATTTGAAACTTATCATAAAAGCAAAGAAAAACAATCAAGACCCTATCTATCTTTCTAGAATCGAAACTAAAAAACCAGATGACTACGAAGATCTCACTGACACAAATCTGCTTAGAGTAACTATGGTATCATTAGAGGATGTAGCAACTTTACTATCACAAGAGAATTTCCACCAAGTATGTGAACATAGTACACGCAAACACTTCTACAAAAGTCTCTAGCCTACACATTGATTGAAGGAGAGTTACATAGAATAGGGAAAGAGGATAGTATCATAAGGGTAGCCTATGAGCATGAAAGAGAAGATATATTTAGGTAATCCCATGAAGGAATATTGGTGGTCATAATTCAAGAGAGGTTACCTCAAAGAAAGTAAAATTGGCAAGCCATTGGTGGCCACAACTTATGATACCCATACAAGATATGGATGGAAACTAAGGGCACACATAAAAACCCTACATACTCAAACACAGCAGCTCTAAGATCAAAGAGAAGTAATAAAGGATCAAATCAATTAAGAGAGGTGGTGAGTTTGAGGCTTTCATAGCATCCTTTGTGATACACAAAGCATGGAACAAAAAATACAAATGAAATCCACTATACCAAAAGCCAAATGCCTTCTTCCTCAAGTCCAACAAGAAAAAGCCCAATGAAACAATAGCACTATTTGACTCAAAGAGATCCAAAAGAACATTTTGTCTATAAATTAAGTCTTTTTGCATGTCTTATGGATAAGACACAATTTTGAAAGGGGGTGACATTGGCAAAGATAAAGCAAAAGACAAAATAGAGATGTTGAGGAACCAAAAGACATCACAAGGTGCCACAAATGGAATGTTGATCCCAAGGCCAACTAATAGCAATGTCACCCCCTCAATGGTGCCATGAAATCACCCAACAATGGCGTCAAACATGAATTTAGACAAAATCACCCCTCTACTAGGAATGGTGTCAAATGAAAATGCTCACAAATATAACAATGGAGCCCCCAAAATGATATCGCTAGCCCCCCAAATCTTTCTCTTCCCAAACTAGACGTATCCCTTCCATGTCATGTAGATGGATCCAAAATAGAGATATGGGCAATTCTAGCACAACCTAGAGGAAAAAATACTACCCCATAACCATTGCACACAAGAAACTCTCACAAATGGATAATAGTTATACAACAAAAAAAGAGGCCTTAGTATTGGTGTATACACTACCAAAATTTGTACTCTTCTGAAGTACGCCCAGTAAGGAACCATCCCTATTAGGAGATTACAAAGACACTATTAGGTGCCACCCGGTTAAGGGATTTTGTTCAAGGCCGGTTAGTGCCTTTACCCTATTAAAGGTAGCTTGGTTAAAGGACTTAAAAATATCAATTAAGATGTCACCAGGTAAAGGGATTTTACAAAAGGGACTTGTTAAAGTCCACCCGGTTAAGGGATTTATGTTGTAGTTGTTAGAAAGCAACAGATGGATGATCTGTTAAATTATCTATTGATAGCTTGATGAAATTTCAATATCCATCACACTCAATCCACACTAGTTGTGTCTTCTTTGCAAAACATTGGTTTTCTTCTTACACCTTTGGCTCTTCACTCAGTTGGTCGCCTATCCCTTGGCACTACACTCTGCTAATCCTTTGACCTTCATCTCTCCACTCTATCGGTTCTCTATCCTTCGGCTCTACACTCTATCGATCTACCTAAAACTCACTCTACTATGCTAAAACCTTTTAGCACTTCTTTTCTCTCTGCTCTTCACTTTGGATCGCCTTCAACAAGATCTTCTTGTTGCAAATTTCATGATCAAAATTTTCCAAATGAACTCAAGAACACTTTATACATTTTTTGTTGACACTTTCCGGCATTCCCTCAATCAAAGCAATCATGGATTTCAAAAGAATTCAAATTAAAAAATATCCCTCTTTCTCTACATGCCTTACAATAATTCTGCCAAGCATTCAACAAATTGTGCCACTGCATCTCTCAAAGATAGTAACTTTTGGATAATGTTCAGTTAATTAAGTGAAAACCAGAAAATCCACCAATAATCATTTTTGACTGCATGATAACTAAATTTGACCTTACCAACAAGTCATTTGGGATAGACACAAGCTCACCAACTCATCTTTCTCCACCACAACTGAATAACCGATCACCGCTCCAAAATCTATGGTGATCACCTGTCCTCCTTTTGTGACATCGGTGTACCGGTATGTCACAACACTTCTATATTACTAGTTCATCCTTTGATTGTCATTTTTTTGTGCTAGCATTAAGTCTCTTCCCCTGTTTGCCAATTTTATTACGGTTTACATGTACAACTTCAAGTTTTCTTGCCTGAGTCACCTTTTGTAACTTCATCATCATTAGAGTGACCGATCTTCCTGAATGACAACCCGGTTGGCTTAGTCTATCTTTCCCTGAGCTGATTAAACCTTTGATCATTCATTACCAATATTGTTTCCATGTGTTTGTAAGTCATCACTTTTTCTTACTGAAAGAACACCACTCTACCTATACCACTTCACCAGTTAGTGTTTTCACTAGTAAGTGTTGGACATCAATGACAAATATTAGCACATATACCAGTTCTCTAGATTAACTAGTTTTGTGAATGCTAACAATCCAAAAATATCCCCCTTTGGCATTGATGGTAAACAGATCAGAATATGGCTAATTAGTTGCATGTTCTTTTACTTCCTTCATCTATGTACCAATCCGGTCATTACTTCTGCCCTAAGTAATGAATATGTCCCCCTGTCACTGGTAATACTCTGATGCAGCAACTTTAGCTCAAACACTACTTACCAATGCTCAAGCACTCTAATCATATATCCCCCTTTGAAAACAATTCCAAAGAGTCCTTTCTATACACTTACAAAAATGCTCCCCCTAACCGAAGTAGTCCACACTCATCAATCTAGTCTCTTTTAAAAAAAACTTGAAATCATACTAGATTGATGTAGAGCCCTATTTTCTTACTTTACTAAATGGAGGGGCATAACCCCCAACTTACCTCTGAGATAGTCAAAAGTGTCCTTTTGTAGTGGCTTGGTGAAGATATCAGCCACTTATTATTTTGTTGGTATGTACTCCAACATCACTTCCTTTTCTTGAACTTGTTCCCTTAGATAGTGATATTTGATGGCTATATGCTTCATTTTGGAATGCATCATCGAGTTCTTGGATATGTCAATAGCACTGGTGTTGTCACAATGAATCACTACTGGTCCATCCACTTTTTCTTGTATTCCTTCCAACAATTTCTTGATCCAAACTATCTGTGTGTAGTTGATTGTAGAAGCTATATACTTAGCCTCAACTATGGATTGAGATATGTAGTTTTATTTCTTACTTGTCCAAGATATAATCCTATCTCCAAGAAAGAATGCACCTCCACTAGTGGTCTTTCTATCATCAATGTTCCCAGCCTAATCTAAGTCAGTGAAGACACTTAAACTGAAGTCTCCCTTATGTGGATACCAGAGACCATACTCATCAGTCCCCTTTATGTATCTGAATATTCTTTTGACTGCCACCATGTGAGTCTCTTTTGGATTTGCAAAGAATCTGGCAACCAAGCCAACAACTTGTGTTATGTTTGGTCTTCTATGTATTGCATACTGAAACTTACTGATCATGGACCAGTAAAGTGTCTCATTCACTTCTTTAGCCTCATCATATTTAGATAAATTCCAACCTGTAACCATTGGAGTTCCAACAAGTTTGCAATCTTCCATTCCAAAAAAAATCAAAATTTCCCTTATGTACTTAGTCTGACTAATGAAGATGCCATTCTCTAGTTGAGAGACTTGCAGGCCAACAAAAAACTTTATCTCACCAATCATGGACATCTCAAATTCTTGGTTCATTTGTTCTGCAAAGCTTCTTCTCATCTCATCATCTCCCCCAAAGATGATCTTAACTACAAAGATCTCAACAATTAGGTATTTTTCTTCAACTCCACACTTCAGATATAGGTTACAATTATCACTGGTTCGTTTGCACCCTATTCTTAGAAGATATGAGTGTAACCTCCTATACCAAGCTCTTGATGCTTGTTTCAGCCCATACAGAGCCTTCTACAACCTGCATACCATATTCCTTACATCTTTAGATGCAAACCCTTTCGGTTGCTCTATGTATACTTCTTCCTCTAGCAACCCATTTAAGAATGCCGATTTGACATCCATTTGGTAAACTTTAAAAAATTTATAAGCAACATAGGCCAACAAAATTCCGACCCCTTCTAGCCATGCCACTGGTGTGAAGGTCTCTCCATAGTCCAAACCTTCTTCTTGAGCATATCCCTTACAGATCGATCTTTCTCTATTTGTTATCACTTTATCGGTTTGATCCATTTTATTTCTGAACACCCACTTGGTGCCTATTACATTTTTGTTTTCCGGTCTAGGCACTAGAGTCCATGTATCATTTTTCTCAGTTTGCTCTAGTTATTCTTCCATGGCTTTGACCTAGTCATCATATTTTAGATCCTCCTTTGCTATTTTAGGCTAAAAAATGGAGAGCATATAGCCATTCTCTCTTGCTCTTCTTCTGGTTAGAACTCTTGCATCCCTGACACCGATGATATTTTTTGCATAATGATTATTTCTAACATACTTAGCCAAAATCGGTTCACTCCTCAAAGCTTCTTCTACCGATTGTGCAGGTTCTACTTCACATGCTTCTTCATTAGCTGCTTCAATGGGATCTTCTTCAGTAGGTTCCACCAATACATTGTACTCAAATCATTTATAGTCCTTTGGTTCACTCTTGTTATATTGTTCATTTTTCTCAGAGTACTCATCTACTCTGACATTTGCACTTTCCACAATCTTGTCGGTCCTTTTGTTTAAACACCAATATGCCTTGCTCTTTGTTGAGTAACCTAAGATGGTTCCTTCATCACTCTTGGGTTCAAATTTTCCAGTGTACTCATCCCTCTTGATATAACACCTGCTTCCAAATACTTTGAAATAACAAGCATTAGGTGAGTATCCACTCCATAATTCATAGGGAGTTTTATTTGTCCCTTTCTTTACCTATATCTGGTTCAAAGTGTATACAACTTTTCTTATTTCTTCTCTCTAGAAGATATGTGGAATGTCCTTCTGTAACATCAAAGTCCTTGCACAATCAATAAGAGTTTTATTTCTTCTTTTAGCAACTCCATTCTATTGAGGTGTTTTGGGTGCAGACATTTGCCTCATAATTCCATGTTCCTTGAAGTAATTCATGAACTCTTGAGAATTGAACTCTCCTCCTCTATATAATCTCAGACACTTCAGATTCTTACTGGTTCCTCTTTCTACTCAAGCCTTAAAAACCTTAAACTTGTGAAAGGCTTTAGATTTTTCCTTCAAGAATACAACCCACATCATTCTTGAGAAGTCATCCACAAACAACATAAAATACCAGTCTCCATAGAAACTCTTGGTTCTCATGGGACCACACAGGTCTGTATGAACTAAGTCCAACATATTTTCAAATGAAAAGGTTTTACTGCTGAAACTAGACCCAACCAACTTTCCTAGTTGACACTCTTTGCACATAGCATTTTTCAAGTTTCACTATGTCAGACATACCTCTGACAGATTTTGCCTAACTTTTGATATGCTATCAAAGTTAACATGACACAATATTTTGTGCCACAACCAACTGTCTTCAACCTTAGCCATTAGACAACTACCTATGGTGGTGTCTAGATGAACAGATTGCCTCTTGATTGTTTACCGGTGGCAATCAGACTTCCTGATTTATCATTTATTTTGCATATTCCTTCATTGAATTCTAACTGGTAACCTTTATTGTTAAGTTGTGCAACACTTAATAAACTATATTTTAACCCTTCTACCCAATATACATCATCACAATTTGTCTTATCATTTAGGGCTATAGACCCCTTACCTTTTACTACACAAGGAGCATCATTTCCAAATCTCACAATTCCTCCATTGCAATCCTCCATGTTGAGAAATTTGTTTCTATCACCGGTCATGTCATGAGTGTAACCACTATTGATCACCCATTATCCACACCGATTTGTGCTAGAGATCAATTCTACATCTCCTTCCTCTATATTGTCCTCCTTGAATACCACAAATGCAATGCCATCTCCATCAGATCCTTCTGATTATTCATCAGTGACTCCTTCTGCAAGATAACACTCCTTGCTAATGTCCCTGTAGCCTCTGAAATTATCCTTTCTGTCTCTATCATTTTCAAGACATCTTGAAGCAATATGACCTATCTTATTACAGGAGAAGCACTTTAAGAGTAATTTACCCTTGTAATTTCCTTTTCCTCTAGGTAATCTTCTTGCCAATAGAGCTTCAATTTCATCTTGCCCCTATTCCTTAGATAGCAGATTCTCATTTTTCATGGAAGTGACCAATTATGGTTGTTGAATGATGATGAACAGTTAGTAAAAAACCGGTACTGAGAGGGGGGGGTGAATCAGTACAGGTAAAAACACTTCCTAAAACCAGTTAGACAACCAACACTACTAATGACTGGCAAATAGTGACACTGGCCTGAGACAGAGTACAACCGACATAGCTAGGAATGACTATGACATGCATTAACCGGTTACTCACTTAGCTTTCCACTCAATCTAATATCACACTTCCATTTCAACCTTATGCATGAACGGGTAATCAATAAACATAAATATAATAACAGCTAGTTCAGCATGATTTACCTTCAGACACAAATCACTTAAACCATCACATGAAAAATACCACACATGACACACATATTTTTCACATGGAAACCCAACTGGGAAAAACCATGGTGGGGATGAATACCCACAAGCTATTTTGAACTCTTTAGAAGTCCACTCTGTTAGGAGCCTAGTCTAGTTAGAGACTGTTACAACAAGTTCTGTTAGGAACCGATCCTGTCAGGGATCAACTGGTTAAGGGATGGCTAAAATACCCAGTTAAGGGTTAAACCCTGTTAAAGGTTACCTTCTTAGAGGATTTCAAGAACTCAATGATTTTGAGTCACTCTTTAAAGGATTTATAGCAAGCCGGTTAAGGCTACCCTGTTAAGGGATTTTACAATTGTTGAGGTGATTAGAGATCAATAGGTATTACAATAATCTTGTAACAACACTCAATACCAATGCAGATCTGCTTCAATTTCTCTTCTCCTTCTGCACTCACACTCTATAGGTATCACTCCACTCTTCTGGTCTAGCAAGAATTACATATCTCTACACTTAGATACACACACAACATTTGCCAACAACCTCAGACAGAAACATAACATCAACCTTATAGGAAATAGGTAGGTTGGTAGCATAAACCCTGAACCCTAAACTTTTTAGATTCAGTAATTCAAACAGTTCAATCCTGACCATTAAACATATTGCATTAAATGCAACAGTCTTGAACCAATCCCAAGACATTCTCCATCGTTTGTTCTCCACTGCTTTCATGGCGGCTAATAACACATCACATGTTTTCACCATTTACAGACTTCACACATTCCCGAGGTAGATAGGAGCAATCTCCTTCATGCAAGATCCTTCACGTGCACAAGGCTGACGTGGCAACATGATCCGTTCATCATTACACTATTAACTCATCACACAATGTCATCGATTGAGTCACAATGGCTTGGAACACATCAATCAGAAACCCTGAAGTTGAGACTACCAACTGGTAGTCATGTCACATTCTATGTGCCAGTTCACATATCAACATACCGATTCACTTTGTGCACATATACCGGTTTACGACTTTATACCGGTTCTCGACACCATACCGGTTCTCTTTGTCAGTTGCTTAACTTCAATAAACCGATTTAGTATATTACTAGTTCACTCTTCAACATATTGACATCAAAGACAACATACACTATCATCATGTCTTCCTACTACTGGTTCACATAATACCAACAATCTCCCCCTTTGGCATTGATGGCAATATACAAAGATATCTCTTCGCTTCACATCTTCTCCACCTTTGACAACAATGCCAAAGTAGAGGCACAATTCCTTGATCCATTATGCTGCTCCCCTTGAGGAGTAGCATCTTGAAAAGATTTGGCAATGCAATACCTGACTGATGTGGAACACATACCTTAGTTCACCTCCTGAAGGGGTAGCACCCCTAATTCACCTCTTAAGTGGGTAAATGTAGCCTTTGGGAGAGGCTTGGTGAATATGTCTGCTAACAGTTCCTTGCTGGAAACATGTTCCAGTGCAATCTCTTTGTTCTAAACCTTTTCCCTCAATAAATGATATTTAAGCTCAAAGTGCTTGGTTCTAGAATGCAAAACTAGATTCTTGGAAATATTGATAGCACTTGTGTTATCACAAAATATGCTTACCGGTCCAGAGACAGGAACTTTGAAGCCATTTAGTACATGCTTCTTCCAGATTGGCTGAGTGCAGTTCATGAAAGCTACAACATACTCCACTTTTGCTGTAGACTGAGAGATACAACTCTGCTTCTTACTCATCCATGAGACTAGTCTACCACCGAGAAAGAATGCACCACCAGTTGTGCTCTTCCAGTCATCCACATTACCAACCCAATTAGCATCAATGAAAACTTTCAAGTTCAAATCATTGCTATAAGGATACCACAATCCATAGTCAATAGTTCCCTTTAGATATCAAAGAATCCACTTGACTGCCACCTAGTGGGATTCTCTTGGGCTTTTCTGGAACCTTGCAGTAATGCCAACTGCATGTGCAATATCTGGTCTGTTGTGCACTACATAATGCAACTTACCAATCATTGATCGGTATTCTTTCTCATCAACCAATGCTGAGTCATCCTCTTTGGATAGTTTACAACTGGTCACCATCTATGTACCAACTGGTTTACTATCTTCCATGTCAAAGGTCTTCAACACTTCTTTGACATACTTGGACTGAGTGATAAAGATTCTATCTTTCATCTGTTGAATCTGCAGTCCAATCAAGAACTTAATCTCCCCTATGAGTGACATTTCAAATTCTTTCTTCATCTCATCTACAAAGTCATGACTCATCTTGTCATCTCCACCAAAGATTATATCATCAACAATACCTCACAAATCAAAATCTGATCTTCTTCTAATTTCAAGTAGATATTGCTATCTTCACTTGTTCTCTCAAATCCAATCTTCACAAGATGGGAGTGCAGGCATTCATACCATGCTCTAGGTGCCTACTTTAGACCATATGAGGCTTTATGTAGCCTACACACCATGTCACTGTCTTCAGATAGGGAAAACCCATCTGGTTGCTCTATATATACCTCCTCTTCAAGTACTACATTTAGGAATGCAGATTTTACATCCATTTGGTATACTTTGAATCCTTTAAAAGCTGCATATGCAAGAAGCAGATGAACTCCTTCCAGTCTTGCTACTAGAGAAAAGGTTTCTCCATAGTCTTCTCCTTCTTCTTGAACATACCCCTTACACACTAGTCTGGCTTTGTTCCTTATCACTGTGCCATCTTCATTCAGCTTATTTCCAAAAACCCATTTGGTTCCAATGACATTTTTATGCTCCAGTCTGGGTACCAGGGACCATGTACCATTCTTTTCTATCTGATCAAGTTCCTCCTCCATTGCCTTGATCCAGTCTTCATCTTTATGTGCCTCTTTGAATGATTTAGGCTCAAATTCAGAGATCATGCATGAATTTTCTCTAACCTTTCTTCTTGTAAGAATTCCTACATCTTTGTCTACTATGATCTGCTTTGGATCCTGAAAGAGTTTGACATACCTGGGTATGTTCTTAATAGCTTCCTCTTGCTTTTCTTCATCATCCTCATCTTCATTAGCATCAACATCTACCAGTCTAGGAGCATTGTTACTGGTGCTGGGCTGATTTGCAACCGATTCCCAGAAGGTTACTACCGGTTCATCTCTCACTTTCTCACTGCCAGTTTCCTCCAGTTTCTCAGAGTTTTCATCAACCCTAACATTGATGCTTTCAATGATTCTCTGAGTCCTATTATTGAAACATTTGAGAGCTTTACTTTTGGTGGAATATCCTAGAAATATTCCTTCATCACATTTTGCATCGAACTTGCTCTGATGTTAACTCCTCTTGATATAGCATTTGCTACCAAATACTTTAAAGTAGCTTACCACAGGTGTCTTACCAGTCCAGTACTCATAAGGAGTCTTATCCTTTCCTCTCTTGATGAGTACCCGGTTCATAGTCTAGACTTCAGTGCTCACCGCTTCACTCCAAAAGGTGTGAGCAACCTTTCCTTGGATTAACATAGTTCTAGCCACTTCAACCATAGTCTGATTGTTCCTCTCTGCTAAGCCATTCTATTGTGGAGTCCTAGGGGTAGACAATTGCCTCTTGATGCCATTCTCATCACAATATTTGTTGAATTCACCGGAAGTGAACTCCCCTCCTTGATTAGTTCTAAGGCATTTGATTCTCCTACAGCTTTCTTTTTCTACTAGTGCTCTAAAAGCTTTGAACTTTCCAAAGGCTTCAGACTTTTCCTTCAAGAATGTGACCCACATCTTTCTTGAGCAATCATCTGTAAGAATCATAAAATACCTATCTCCCTACACACTCCTAGTTTTTATAGGACCACACAAATCAGTATGCACAAGATCAAGTAAATTGTCTGCAGTGAAAGATTTACCTTTGAATGTTGACGAAGACATTTTCCCCAGTTGACATTCTCTGCACAAAGGATTTTTTGGTTTGCTTAGCACTAGAAATCCTCTAACTGCCTTGATCTTACTATCCTTCATAATGTTATCAAAGTTTACATGGTAGAGTCTCCTATGCCATATCCAGCTATCAATAAACTTAGCCATAAGACAAGTACTGATATTTGCATTCAACTAAAACAGGTTACCTTTGGTCTGCATACCAGTGGCCACCATTTCACCATTCTTTCCTTTGATTCTGCACACTCCATTCTTGAATACTAGAGTGAGTCCACTATCATTCAGGTGGGCAACACTCAAAAGGTTGCGTCTGAGACCATCAACCCAATACACATTGTCAACACTACTTTTTCCATTTAGAGAGATGGACCCTCTGCCCTTGACCATACATGGTGCATCATTACCAAAGCGAACCACACCACCATCATACTCTTCCAAAGATAGAAACTTTCTCTGGTCACCAGTCATATGGTGATAATAGCCACTGTCAATAATCCACTCATTGGAATTGTTAAAGCGAGAGACAAGAGCCTTCTTGTCTGACACATCTTCCTTGACAGCGACAAACACAATATCTTCATTTTCTTCATCTTCTGACTCCTCATCAGTGACACCTTCATCAACTACCACAAAATAGTTTCTCCAGTTTCCTCCTTTGAACTTCTTGAACTTTTTTGGTTTTTCCTTGCTATCACCATTAGGACAGTTTATAGCAATGTGTCCTATCCGATTGCAAGAAAAGCATTTTAAAGGGAGCTTACCCCTGTATTTATCGGTTCCCTTAGGAAGTCTCTTAGCAAGAAGAGCTTCAAACTCCATTAGAATCTCCTCATCATCCATTTCTTTGCGTTGTCTTGGTTCACCACTGGTGCTTGCTTCTTTTCCTTTTCTAGATGGTGCAGTGGATGCTCTAAAGGCTGATTCAGTCTTCTGCACACTACCATCAAAACTATTTAGCTCATAGGCTGTGAACTTTACAATAATGGAGTCTAAGGATACCTTAGTCTTGTCTATTGATCTCAACTCCTAAATAGCTGAAACCTTTATTGCATAGACTGGTAATAAGGATCTCAAGACTTTTCTTACAATAGTGGAGTCTTCTATTTTTCCTCCTACACTCTTGATGTCTCCAACAACGGTTTTGATTCTTATTCCATATTGTTGAATGGTTTCTCCTTCAACCATCTGCATGTCTTCAAAATTACCCCTAAGGCTCTCTTCTTTAGCCTATTTTACATGCTCATCTCCGCCATAGATACTTTCAAGAGTATCCCATACTTCTTTGGGATTTACTTTATCTTGGACATCAATAAACTCAATGTAAGATAAACTACTAATTAGGGCTTCCATGACTTGCCCATTCTCCTACATCTCTCTCTTTTGGTCATTGGTGAGAGTACCGATAGAGACAACATAAGTGTTCTCAACATAGCTCCAGTGTTGAGCACCCATGCTTTTAATATAAATCTTCATTCTGCCCTTCCATATTTTGAAATTATCCCTGTTGAACTTTGGACCTTCCCTCTTCATCATTTCAATAGGATCTTTCCCTCAAGCGGTTAAGCTTACAAAATAGAGGACCTAGAAGTTTTCTCTGATACCAATTGTTTAATCATGATGAACAGTCAGTGCCAAACCAATACTGAGAGGGGGGAGTGAATCAGTATAGGTAAAAATACTTCCTAAAACCGATTAGACAACAAACACTACTAATGACTGGCAAACAGTGACATTGGTCTGAGACAGAGTACAACCGACATAGCTAGGAATGACTGTGACATGCATTAACCAGTTACTCACTTACCTTTCCACTCAATCTAATATCACACTTCCATTTCACCCCTATGCATGAACAGGTAATCAATCAACAAAAATATAATAACAGCTAGCTCAGCATGATTTACCTTCAGACACAAATCATTTAAACCATCACATGAAAAACACCACAGATGACACACAGATTTTTCACATGGAAACCCAACTGCGAAAAACCACGGTGGGGATGAATACCCACAAGCTATTTTGAACTCTTTAGAAGTCCACTCTGTTAGGAGCCTAGTCTGGTTAGAGACTGTTACAATAGGTTATGTTAGGAACCGATCCTGTTAGGGATCACTTGGTTAAGGGGTGGCTAAGATACCTCGTTAAGGGTTAAACCCTGTTAAAGGTTACCTTGTTAGAGGATTTTAAGAACTCAATGATTTTGAGTCACCCTGTTAAAGGATTTACAGCAAGCCGGTTAAGGCTACCCTGTTAAGAGATTTTACAACTGTTGAGGTGATTAGAGATCAACAGGTATTACAATGATCTGGTAATAGCACTCAATGCCAATGCATATCCACTTTAGTTTCTCTTCTCCTTCTGCACTCACACTCTACAGGTATCACTCCACTCTTCTGGTTTGGCAAGAATTACATATCTCTGCACTTAGATACACACACAACATTTGCCAACAACCTCAGATAGAAACACAACATCGACCTTATAGGAAATAGGTAGGTTGGTAGCATAAACCCTGAACCCTAACCTTTTTAGGTTAAGAAATTCAAATGGTTCAATCCTGACCATTGAGCATATTGCATTAAATGCAATAGTCTTGAACCAATCTCAAGACATTCTCCATCATTCGTTATCCATCGCTTTCATGGCGGCTGATAACCCATCACGCGTTTTCACTGTTTACAAACTTCGTACATTCCCAAGGTAGGTAGGAGCAATCTCCTTCATGCAAGATCCTTCATGCACACAAGGCTAACGTGGCAACATGATCTATTCACCGTTACACTGCTAACTCATCACACAATGTCATTGGTTGAGTCACAAAGGCTTGGAACACATCAACCGGAAACCCTAAAGTTGAGACTACCAACCAGTAGTCATGTCACATTCTATGTGCTGGTTCACATTTCAACATACCAGTTCACTTTGTGCACATATACCAGTTTACGACTTTATACTAGTTCTCAACACCATACCGGTTCTCTTTGTCAGTTGCTTAACTTCAATAAAATGATTCAGTATATTACCGGTTCACTCTTTAGCATATTGACATCAATGACAACATACACTGTCATCATGTCTTCATACTACCAATTCACATAATGCCAACAATGGTAGTAGAAATAGTATTGATTTCTTTCCTTCTCCTTGCTAGTGCATGCATCATGGAGGCTTTAAAAGTAGCATTAATCTTTGGTATGTTGGTGTCATAATTGCTTAATTCAAAAATAGTCATCTTACCGATCAGTGAGTCAAGAGTTACACTGACTATTCCCAAGGATCTAAGTTCTTGGATAGTAGAGACCCTTATGACATATTATGGTAGCAAGGTTCTCAGTATTTTTCTAACCGCATCATCCTCCTCAAGCTTTCCTCCAACACTTTTAATGGAGTTTAATACATCCTTTATCCTCTTGCTATACTCCTCTATGTTTTCTCCTTCCCGCATCCTCATCTCATCATATTTTCCTCTCTGGTTGTCTACTTTGGCCTTTTGAACATGAGGATCTCCCCCATAGAGTGTCTTTACCTTATTTCATATCTGAAAATTTGTTTTCAAATCTTGTACCTCAACAAATTCATTATCAGAAAGAGTGTTGACTATCAAATCCATAGCAACAGTATTATCTTGCCTTTTCTTGATCTAATTTGGAGTAAGAGTCCCTGAAGGTTCATTATACTATGTGATCACATGATTCTAGTATTGTTCACCTAGGGACCCTCCTTACGCATCATCTTGGATCTTTCCTTAAGCTGATTAAGCTTCTTTTAATTCTAAGGACCTGATGCTTTGATACCAATTGTTAGTCCCAACCGATGCTGAGAGGGGAGGGGTGAATTAGCACTTGATCAAATTTTCACAATTAAACTATTAACTTAAATCTACATTCATCTAATATCCAATAATATACTTAATCACTGAAGTAAAATATGCAAGCATGAAAAGTTGACAATGACACCAAGAAGTTATCTCGTGGAAACCCAAATGAGAGAAAACCATGGTGTGAGTAGGAACTCACAAAATTTGTACTCTTCTGAAGTACGCCTAGTGAGGAGCCATCCCTATTAGGAGATTACAAAGACACTATTAGGTGCCACCCGATTAAGGGATTTTACAAAAGGGACCTGTTAAAGTCCATCCGATTAAGGGATTTATGTTGCAGTGGTTAGAAAGAAAAGGATGGATGATCTACTGAAGTAGCTACTCATAGCTTGATCAAATCTCAATATACATCACACTTAGTCCACATCAGTTGTGTCTTCTCTACATAGCACCAGTTTTCTTCTTACACCTTCGACTCTTCACTCAACTGGTCACCTGTCCCTTGGCACTGCACTCTATTGATCCTCTAACCTTCAACTCTCCACTCAGTCGGTTCTCTGTCCTTCGACTCTGCACTCTGTCGATCTACCTCAAACTCAGTCTACTATGATAAAACCTTTTAGCACTTCTTTTCTCTCTACTCTTCATGTTGGATCGCCTTCAACAAGATCTACTTGTTGCAAATTTCACAATCAAAATTTTTTGATTGAAGTCAAGAACACTTTATACATTTTCTGCCAACACTTTCAGGCATTCCCTCAATCAAAGCAATCATGGATTTTGAAAGATTTTAAATTAAAAAATCTCCCACTCTTTCTCTGTGTGCCTTACATCAATTTTACCAAGTGTTAAACAAATTCTACCACTGCATCTCTCAAAGATAGTAACTTCTGGATCGTGTTCAATCAATTAAGTGCAAACTAGAAAATCTACCAGTAATCATGCTTGACTGCATGATAATTGAAGTTGACCTTACCAACAAGTGATTTGGCATAGACACAAGCTCACCAACTCATCTTTCACCCACCACAACTAAATAACCGATCACCGCTCCAAAAATTTTGGTGATCACCTGTCTTGCTTTTGTCATACCAGTGTACCAGTATGCCACAACACTTCTATATTACTCATTCATCCTTTGATTGTCAGTTTGTTGTGCTAGCAGCAAGTCTCTTCCCCTATTTGCCAATGTGATTCTGGTTTGCATACAACTTCAAGTTTTCTTGCTTGAATCACCTTTCGTGACTTCATCATCATCAAAGTGACTGATCTTCCTGAATGACAGATTGGTTGGCTTAGTCTATCTTTCCTTGAGCTGATTGAACCTTTGATCATTCATTACCAATGTTGTTTCCATGTGTTTGTAATTCATCACTCTTTCTTACTAAAAGAACACCAATCTACCTATACCAGTTCACCAGTTAGTGTTTTCACTAGTAAGTGGACATAAATGACAAATCTTAGCACATATACCGATTCTCTGGATTAACTAGTTTTGTCAATGCCAACAGTCCAACAATAATTGTATCGTTGATCACTAAGTTTACCTACTTTAGGTTGGGATCAATAGAGCTGAGGTCCACCCAATTTTGATCTCTCCAATATTGAGCAACTTTAACAGCGAACTTATCCTTGCATGTCTGGATGATCATTTGAGAAGCACAATAATTATTGAGAGGATCTCCTCCAATCCAAGCATCATCCCAGAAATCCACCTTCATGTCATTACCTACGGCCCAAACTTTGCCCAAACTTACAATACCTTTAGCATGGATAACACTATTCCAAATAGTGGATCCACTCGGTATTTGGTCAAAGACAAGGAAATCTTCCATGGTAGGGATCACACGTAAGTATTTATCCTTCCAAATATCAGTCCACTCATAAATTCCCTGATAGATTCTCCTGATTTGTTTAGGCAGAAGGGTCTTGTATAGGGTTCTAATATTTCTTAATCTCAGACCCCACACCTTTTTGAGTTTGCAGACATTCTCCCAGGAAATGAGGGAAACCCTCTTCTTCTCCTCTATCCCAGACTAGAAGAAAGCTTTCTAAACTTTTTCAATAGCATCAACAAATTTTCCAAGAATTTTGAAAAAGATTAAAGCATAAACTAGAAGACTCTAGAGAGAAGATTTTAAAAGATGGATTTTACCAGCTAGACTAAGAAAGGTCCCTTTCCAACCAGTTAGCTTCCTACTGAATCTATCAAGATTATTCCAAAACAAATCCCTAGGTTTCGTGCCGAAAGGAAGACCCAAGTAAATAGATAGTGGCTTTCCAATTTGGAAACCAAGGTTCCGGGCCATCCCATTCTATCTATCCTTCAGGGTGTTGAAGAAGAAAACATAGCTTTTCTCCCAATTAATCATTTGACCCAAAGAAGAACTATAAATTTTGAGAAGGTTCTTCATAGAAGAAGATTCTTTGATTGATGAAGTTCCCATTAACATGGTATCATCAACAAATTGCTGGTGGGAACGAGATTTGAAACCAGAAGAGGGAGAAACTCCCAGCAGAAGACTCTAATAATGAAATTTACTAATAAATCTACCTAGGCTTTTAGCCAGAATAATGAAGAGAATAGGGGAGATGGGATCCCCCTTCCTGATGCCCCTAAAATTATTAAAGAAGGGGGAAGGTACACCATTCACAATTATAGAGAAAGAAGGAGTTGGTATAAGTTGGTCAATCAACTAAATAAACCGATCACATAAGCCAAAAGCACCGAGCATTTTACCCAAGAAGCCCCAATCCACATGATCATAGGATTTAGACAAGTCCAACTTCGTTAGGAAGCCTTGTTTCTTTGATTCCACTAGTGAGTGTATTTTTTCATGAATACTAATGATAGAGTCAAGTATTTGTCTACCAGGAACAAAGCCACTCTATTGGAGTGATATTATAGAAGGGAGAATCATTAGCAGTCAACCAGTAACCACCTTTGAGATAATTTTATAAAAAGAATTGCATAAACTTATCTGTCAAAATTGATCCATGGAATTAGCCCCAGGACATTTGAGAATCAGAACTAGAAAAGTAGCATTGAGTTCCTTTAAGATAATCTTAGCCCCCAAAACTTCTTGCACTCCTTTAACCACATCACATTTGAGAATGTTCCAAAAGGCTTGAAAGAAGAACAACAGGAACCGATACAGACCCGGGGCTTTATTGCCATCAAAGGAGAAAACCGCTTTCTTAACTTCCTCCTCAAAGGGAATGGCCACAAAAGCCTTGCTCTAAAGTTCATTAATGATGGAAGGAATGGTCCCTAAGAAGGCCCTCTGACAAAGATCATCTAGACCACTATCCACTGATATAGAAGAGATTTGAAAAAATTCCTGGCTTCATTCCCAATCTTATCATCCTTTCTTGTTTCAATTCCACCAATTCTCTACTTAGAGATCCTATTAGCAACCTTACGTTTCATAGTAGTCATATGGAAGAACCTGGTATTTTTGTCCCCAATTTTAAGCCAGAGAGATCTGGACAGCTATTTCCAAATTTCTTCTTCTGTTCTGATAATCTTATGATAACTAACAAGCACTTCATTTTCCTCCCTAATAAACACTTCATTATAGCTGCTGGTTTGGATTTTATCCTATATTTCCTTTAGCTTAAGCTAGCTTTTGGACTTGGCAACAGAAAGATCCCCAAAAACTTCATTATTCCATTTCTTTATATTATCTTTCACATGCCTTAATTTTTTTGCCATTCTATACATCACAGTACCTTTGACATCAATAGACCACCACTTCTCAATGGCTTTCTAAAGGTTAGGATGGTCTAGCCACATCCTTTCAAATCTAAATGGGAAGTTTCTTTTAACACTTATATTCTCTACCATAAAGGCCACAGGAAAGTGGTCTGAACCAATCCAAGAAATAGTTGATAGGGAGCACAGATAATGGTTAAACCATTCATTAGAGATAAGCACCTTGTCAAGTCTAACTTGAATAAGATCTTCCGCCATCCTAAGGTTGGTCTAGGTAAACTTGGCACCTTGGAGATCAATACCATGCAGACCCTAGTTATTAATAAAGTTTAGCAGATCCATTCTACTTTCTAACTGAGAGGGCGCACCTCCAAATTTATCATTCTCACAGAGAGGGGAGTTGAAGTCCCCCATGACCATCCATGTTTAATCCTTAAAAAGAGAATGAATGGCCTCCAACTTCTTACAAAATTTACATCTCCTGAGTCTATTATTAGGGGCATAAATATTAGCCAGGATCCAAGAGGTACCATCCCCTACATGATGAAACCTAATAAAGGCCAAGTTGCTATCCTGCTTTATAGGTATCCCAATAACATGCCTTAGATTCAATAAAATGGCAATGCCCCCAGAACCACCATCCAAGCTACCTCCTAAAACTCCCCCATCATTAAAAAGATTAATCTTCTCAACTTTCTCTTTAGACATTTTAGTTTCTTGGATAAGAACAATGTCCGGTTTATGCTCTCTAACTAAATTTCTAAGAATGTCCTGTTTATGTGGACTATTCAATCCACGTATATTCCTTGAAACAATTTTCATTTTATTTTTAGGGAACATACCTCAAGGATGGTGATCTGAGTACCATCCACTATATTCTTTCTTGCCTCTTGATCTGTAATCTAGCTTGCTGATTTTCTTTCAGGAGGAGAGGGAATAAAACCAGTTTTAGTCCAATTTCTTGTCTTGACTATAGTAACCTAAGGGGTGGATTTTGGCCCCTTTTTTCCAACTTTCTTTCTTTCCGCAACTTTGTTATTCTTGATCTCTTCCTCCTAGATGTTCTAGGCGATTGTCTTTTTCTTGACATCATCATCCTCAGCCCACTTAGCACTTATATTAAGCAGTGAGATTTTTGGGGACTATTGGAAGGTAGATTTCACCATATCTACCAATTGTTGTGATTCTAGCAACGAGATGCCTCCAAGGATACAACACCTCTGGGATTCCTCATAGTCAGATCTAGGGCCATCTTTGTTGGTGTTTTCCATGATGCAATTTGAATACGCTTCCTCCTTGGTTTGTAACACCACCTGTATTTCTCCATCTTCCAGGTTATAACTTCGTTGTTCCTTCTAATTGGTGTTTTGTCATTCTCTCTCATCTTTGCCAGTTTGATCCTCTTTCCCTTCTTCAACCATCTGGTTTTCTAGGTTTTCCACATTAATGTTCCCCTATTGCTCAAAGTTCTCAGGGATGATAATGTTGGTAATTGAAACTCATTGGATTTATATGTTGCCATTGATGGCAACAAGATTCCATAGAAGTCATATACTATCACTAGGAGGCATTCACTGACAGACACTGGCATTGGAGTATCCAGGGTTACAACCGGCACTAGCATCAGCATCTAGCACTTCAAGGAAGTCAACATCAAGGAAGTTGTATTTGTAAAATCATTTTGTAATTACTATATAAGACTGACATTATATATCTTTTGTAATGTATTGTAAGCCGACATAAAGCATATTGTTTGTAAAGGGTATATAGGTTAGTTTGTTAGGTCATTATCACATGATGTAAGATTATGGATTATGAAGAGGATATAGGAGAATATATGGCAAGGTAGTAGAACTGTGTAGTGCAAAGGATATGTATGTAGATCAGTTGTATGTGAACTTTATATCATGCAATGATTTGTAGATGTTTTGTAAGGCATTCTTGGGGGAAAGGAGATACCAGTAGAAGTGTTCAGGGTTTATGAACCGGTACAGAGAAGAGCTATAACCAAAACTCTTTTTGGCATTGCAGATGCATTTTATAAGTTCATTATTACTATTTCACTTCAACAGAAGCTTGTAGTCAGTGAGACTCTTTAGTGATGAGCAGTGTGCTCTAGGCGGTGTGCTTTCCTGCATATGCAGGCCCCCTCTCTATGTAATATCTTTCATATGATCAGTGAATTAATATTGTGGGTCACAAATCCCACCATGGTTTTTCCTTTTTGAGGTTTTCCATGTATATATTCTATGTGTTATGGTGTTCATTCATGTGTATGGTTTATTTGCTTCAAGTTATATGTTTACTCATTTACCGGTTTATATGTGTATGTTATAAAAGCCTAAAATCTTATCTTACCGACAGAGCACTAATTCACCCCCACTCTTAGTGTTCTTGGATCCCAACAATTGGTATCAGAGCTTGGTACCTTGGAAGAAGTTTAACATCTTGAGGAAGATCCTGAAACCAAAGTCATTAAACATGGCTATGGAAAAGCAACTTAAGATGGAACTTTAGGATTATGATGCTAAAAGGATGAAGAAATTGAAATTGCAAGATGAATTGAATTCTGGTAATGAATTTATTCTTGTCCTGCAAGAAATATTATCAGCTGGTCAAGCTAGGAGGAAAGAACTTTTGCAAAAATAGGATGATGAAAATACACTGAAGGAACATTTTTCAGAAACTGAGTCAAGCAAACATGCTCATGCAAAATGAAATGCAAATTTGACTATGAGGATTTCTGAGGATATTGAGGACATAAAGAAGAAGGAAGAAAATATTTCTATATCTCTAAAGAACAAATCTGAAGAATGTGATAGATTGGCTCATGAGAATGATATGTTGAAAACCAGTTTGGTGCAATCCCAGAATAATGAACAAAGAACTTGAAAGACAAGTAATAACTCTAAGAGATTATCTGACTACTACAAGTGAGTATAAAGAAGAGTTTAGGATCAGTGCTACACAATTGGATGACTTACTGAAAAGACAAAGGTAGAGTGATAATTCTAGAGGACTTGGATTTGTACAAGGTGAAAGCTCCGATAATGCAAATAAAGATCAGACAACCGGTATGCAGATCTCATCAGAACAGAGGAAATTGGTAAGGCAATATAATTCTTATAAATTCAATGGTAGATGCTTTATTTGTAATAAATTTGGGAATATGTCTAAACAATGTAGAAATGGAGCAAATCAAAACTACAATTTTATTCTCGGTCAATGCACATATTGCAAGAAATATGGTCATAAATCAAAAGACTGCAGAATGAATGTTAAAATTCATGCATGTGGAAAGTTTGGACATTTGGCTAATCAATGTAGGTCAAGGAATGACACTGGATATGTCAAAGCAATTCAAAAGAACAATGTTACATGTTGTAGTCACATAAATCTGTCTATTTTAATTAAATGAATATTTCGTATTTATTTGATTAAAAATCCACTAGCCACCAGTTAATTAAATTAATATTTAATTAATTCATCCCCAAACATTCTTCTATTAATTAAATAAATTATTCAATTTATTTTAATTAATTCATTAAATCAAATTCCATTCAATTAAATAAATAAAATCAATTTATTTAATTAAATCCCCTTTTCCTCTTTTAAATAAATTAAATAAAACATTTATTTAAATCATTATCCCCACCCCACTTTCATTTTCTTACAAATGCAACTTGCACACATTTATTGAAATAAATGAATTTTTATTTTAAATAAAATCTTATTTTCCCTCACCCACCAAATTCACTTGCAAAATCTAATCCCCTTCTAGATTCTTCTAACCCCTTCCTAATTAGCCTAATCCATCCCCTAATTATTGTCACATTCCTAAACAAAATGGAGTCACTTCTCAAAGCCTAAAAGTCTTTGATAACCATTAAAGGCTTCCAACCTTCAACCACTAAATGGCTCAAAGTCTTTGATAACCATTGAAGGCTTCCAACTTTCAACCACTTAATCCACAAAGTCTCCAATAACCATTAATGGTTAATTCAACCCTCCCACATGGTTAAAACATTTGTTTTGACTCAACCTCTACTCAACCCAAGGGTCTCATCAAGCCTTTAATGCTTTGACCATGATTATCTCTTAATCATTTGCACAAAGGTTTATCCTTGGATTAACTCTTAATTCAATGGGTAATCTTAATTTAGACTTGACCCTTAGCCTTTAGATAAACATGAGGTCTTCTCAGGCCTTTAATGCCTCCAACCTCTTCTTTCAACCCAACCCTATGTGGACATTTGTCATCATTTCATTGGTGCCAATTGTGCACATGGATCCCCAACTTTCAAGCTTGACCCTTGATTAAACCTTTCAATCCTGGCCATCCATTGCTCCATTTTTCCTATAAATAGAGCCCATTCCTTCATAATCCAGATCCTGAAAACTTGTATGCATCTAAGCTATAGACATTTTAGAGAGCATTTTAGCATAGCATAACTAAATCTTGTCTTTTTGGTTAAAATACATCATTTTAGCATAAAAATAGCTTTTCATTTCATATTTGGAGCTATACTACAAATCTCAATCCTCCATAAGCATCCATAGTGCAAAAAGATGCTAAGAGCTACACTCATTTGGGACTTGGAGAGGAGAGGAACAAGGGAGGAGCAACTATGAGCATCTTGATTAGCTATTTCATTCTATGTTTATATGCTTTCTATTTCATGCTTAATATCTCTCTTGATATGCCTGTTTAGGATAATCTTTTGTTGCTAACACTAACGTTTGTTTCTTGTGCTCTTAATCCATCCCCTAATTATTGTCACATTCCTAAACAAAATGGAGTCACTTCTCAAAGCCTAAAAGTCTTTGATAACCATTAAAGGCTTCCAACCTTCAACCACTAAATGGCTCAAAGTCTTTGATAACCATTGAAGGCTTCCAACTTTCAACCACTTAATCCACAAAGTCTCCAATAACCATTAATGGTTAATTCAACCCTCCCACATGGTTAAAACATTTGTTTTGACTCCACCTCTACTCAACCCAAGGGTCTCATCAAGCCTTTAATGCTTTGACCATGATTATCTCTTAATCATTTGCACAAAGGTTTATCCTTGGATTAACTCTTAATTCAATGGGTAATCTTAATTTAGACTTGACCCTTAGCCTTTAGATAAACATGAGGTCTTCTCAGGCCTTTAATGCCTCCAACCTCTTCTTTCAACCCAACCCTATGTGGACATTTGTCATCATTTCATTGGTGCCAATTGTGCACATGGATCCCCAACTTTCAAGCTTGACCCTTGATTAAACCTTTCAATCCTGGCCATCCATTGCTCCATTTTTCCTATAAATAGAGCCCATTCCTTCATAATCCAGATCCTGAAAACTTGTATGCATCTAAGCTATAGACATTTTAGAGAGCATTTTAGCATAGCATAACTAAATCTTGTCTTTTTTGGTTAAAATACATCATTTTAGCATAAAAATAGCTTTTCATTTCATATTTGGAGCTATACTACAAATCTCAATCCTCCATAAGCATCCATAGTGCAAAAAGCTGCTAAGAGCTACACTCATTTGGGACTTGGAGAGGAGAGGAACAAGGGAGGAGCAACTATGAGCATCTTGATTAGCTATTTCATTCTATGTTTATATGCTTTCTATTTCATGCTTAATATCTCTCTTGATATGCCTGTTTAGGATAATCTTTTGTTGC
The DNA here is from genome assembly GCF_030272615.1 of Cryptomeria japonica. Taxonomy (NCBI): domain Eukaryota; kingdom Viridiplantae; phylum Streptophyta; class Pinopsida; order Cupressales; family Cupressaceae; genus Cryptomeria; species Cryptomeria japonica. Next base: position 755,098,293 of record NC_081407.1, on the reverse strand, counting down.
TAACACTAACGTTTGTTTCTTGTGCTCTTAATCCATCCCCTAATTATTGTCACATTCCTAAACAAAATGGAGTCACTTCTCAAAGCCTAAAAGTCTTTGATAACCATTAAAGGCTTCCAACCTTCAACCACTAAATGGCTCAAAGTCTTTGATAACCATTGAAGGCTTCCAACTTTCAACCACTTAATCCACAAAGTCTCCAATAACCATTAATGGTTAATTCAACCCTCCCACATGGTTAAAACATTTGTTTTGACTCCACCTCTACTCAACCCAAGGGTCTCATCAAGCCTTTAATGCTTTGACCATGATTATCTCTTAATCATTTGCACAAAGGTTTATCCTTGGATTAACTCTTAATTCAATGGGTAATCTTAATTTAGACTTGACCCTTAGCCTTTAGATAAACATGAGGTCTTCTCAGGCCTTTAATGCCTCCAACCTCTTCTTTCAACCCAACCCTATGTGGACATTTGTCATCATTTCATTGGTGCCAATTGTGCACATGGATCCCCAACTTTCAAGCTTGACCCTTGATTAAACCTTTCAATCCTAGCCATCCATTGCTCCATTTTTCCTATAAATAGAGCCCATTCCTTCATAATCCAGATCCTGAAAACTTGTATGCATCTAAGCTATAGACATTTTAGAGAGCATTTTAGCATAGCATAACTAAATCTTGTCTTTTTGGTTAAAATACATCATTTTAGCATAAAAATAGCTTTTCATTTCATATTTGGAGCTATACTACAAATCTCAATCCTCCATAAGCATCCATAGTGCGAAAAGCTGCTGAGAGCTACACTATTTTGGAACTTGGAGAGGAGAGGAACAAGGGAGAAGAAGCTAAGGCCATGCTAAGAGGCAGTTGGAGATGTCTCATGATCTTTGTTTTACTTATTAGATATATTAGCATGTCTCTTTGTGTCTCTTTTGGTATGCCTTTTTAGATTAGTTTTCGATTGACTAACACTAATGTTTTGTGTGTTTTGTGTTCTTTGATCTTAGACTAACCTTGTGCCATTTAGGAGGGCATCACATGTTATGCATGCAACAAACTCGGTCATATTGCTAAGTACTGCAGAATCAAGACTAAACTGGTTAGCAATGATAAAGAAAATGAGAAAGGAAAGAAGAAGGTAGATGAAATACAACAAGATCACACCAAGAGATGGGTTAGAAATTTTGAAGGACCAAGTGGAGATGCAACTACACCGGTAACTCCACCGGTAGAACAGAGCATTCCTCCACCGGTAGGAAATTCTACTGGTAACTGAGGTATACACCTTAGGGGTTGGAAAATTCATTGCAAATCTTGCATATTCCCCAGAGGAGATCTAGAAGAAATCTTGAGAGTTGTGTTAATCATCGATTAAGGTTTACCCAGCATAAGACTATGAAACTAGCATCCAGTAGGGCACATCGCTAAGCATTTATGACATTGAAGGATTAGAGGTTACTCGATGATAAAAGGGGAAAGTGGATTCATTTTCACTCACCCAACATTCAAGCAACCAGAGAGAATTAACAGCAAATCTCAAGCGATTAAGAGTGTGCAAAGGCATTCTGAAAGGATTTCTAGTATTTATCTAAGAAAGCAATCAAATCTTCCAACCAGTGATCACTTTCAGGTATTTCTTTAAAATGGCATCTAGTCATCTGCTCCTACTTTCATTGCAAATCTCACCATTGTTGAAGTCAAGGATAGGCCGAGACCCATTTTCAAGGAAGTTCCCCAGATAGCCAAGAAGGAAGACTATGCGTGAGCATTCTATAGGGTTCCTGATGGTGTGATGTATGTAGAAGATGTAAGGGCATATATTCACTATACCTTGGAGGATCTAGGCATAGATGAGATCAAAGGCATTTATCAATCCATGTTACTGGGAAGCTCTGGAAAAATCAAACAGGAATACAAAGTCATTGAGGATCTAGGGTTAATTGGCATCCTATACATATCAGAATTCAAAGATGAGGTGATCGGATATGTTCTCAGTAGGGTTCAAAACGACTTCATCTGGCTAGATTGGCCCTACATGATCACAAAGGAGGTTGTTCAAGTAGTCACTGGCTTACCCAAAGTCAGACAAGAACCTGGAAAGAAGATCTTTAACACTAAGGTTGAGAAGCTCACTGATGCAACAAATGATGGAAGACCAATAAGGATCAACACCATCAAGGACACAGATGTGAAGTTTGCAAGCATGATAATCAGTAATAAGGGAACTCAATCTAGTTGATTGAACTTTGTTGCCAATTCTTGCATCCATGTTGCACACCAAATGCTGAGGAATGATGGAAAATATGACTTGTGTGAATGGATGAGAAGTGAACTTATGTTGAATCTTGGCAAAATTAAGGGTGTTAAGAAAGGAACTTTTTTGGTTTAGAAATCTCATTGTGTGTTTGATGCTATACTTCATAAATGAGCTACCTGGTCTAGGGAAGAAGCGTTGGGCTCATGACATACTAGTAGGTATGAAAATCAAGGAAGAAATCACCGATCTTGGTACAAACAGGGATGAAAAGCTTTGCGATACTTCAAAACTTTTCAGGAAAACATGAGACAAAGGGAAAGGATATCAAAGCACATTGTGGAGAAATACTCCACTGATATCTATTTTATGGTGACATTTCCTCTTCTCTTTTCTCTTTCTTATACTTTAAGTTATATTCCATATATACTTTCAGGATGTTTGAGAGGGGTTTCAGACCTCTAGGAGTTATAATGCAAAATCTAGTTTTTGGAAGATCCTCCAAATTTCAGACTTAGTCAAATTTCAGGGCATTTCAGAATCAGGATTTGTAAAATTTGTAACCAAAATCAGAATTTAGGCTTGTGTAAGCCCACACTAACATTTGATCACTGATTGTGTGCAGGTTCTAATTTGTTTTGTACAGGGGAAGGAGTTAGTTTAGAGGCTTTAAGTTTCTTTTTTTTTAACTTTCTTTCAAACAAAAGTTGGTTAAAAAGAATCCATTCTCCCTTCTTGTACAAGTTAAAATAAACCTCACATTTTATTTTGGAGTGCATAAAATAAACCTCAAACTTGTTTTTGGTGCTTAAAAGAAAATTCATCTTTCTTTATTGCAAGGTAAAAAGAACAACAACTTCAAATTTGCTTTCATTGCAAGTTAGGACTCATTTTCTTTTGGTGCTTAAAATCAACAACACAAATTTGATTTCCTTGCATCAATTCGGACCTAAAATTTACAATCCACACTTCAAAATTTTGGTGCAAATAAAATTCACAATCAACTTGTCTCAATTTTGCAAAAGTGAATTATTTCAAGCAAACGTGTTTTCTATTAAGTTGACCAGGATTTCAAATTCTAGATTACAAAACACATTGCCTTTGAAGTTAAAACGAGCACCATGACTGTTGGAGCAACATCTCCAAATAGTTAGATCACATTGCAATGGTGGATTAAAAAGAACAAGTGTCTTTCGTCTTTGGCACGCTTGTGCACAAAAGTCAGTCGAGTGGTCCTACCTCTAACACACACTATCCTCTCCCTTGGCTCTCGTGGTCCTAGGTGCAAGAGAAAAGTGTTAGTAACACTCAAAATTTTATCTTTTTAAGAGAGGCCTGCCAAGAGACACATCACTCTTGGGAACGACCTTGAGCGGTAAATCCTTTGAGCCGCTATAGAAATCAGGTGAGAGCGAAAGCTGTAGCCTTGGGTATAGCTGTTCCTACAGTGTAACTGGCCGAAAGGACAAATGGGCCCCACCACCAGTTACAAGGCTCTTAAGTGAGTCACTGCAGAATGAACTTATGTCCAAAAACATCGAACATGACTAAACACTTTTAAGTAGTATCCCACCCGTTCTATTGATTGAGGATATTTGAGATATAATTTAGTGCAAGAGCATAGATGGTTTTGCTCCCAAGATACTCACCATACATATTTCCTTGAGTAGAAACATAGCTTTTTGAAAAGTCACTTGTGGCTTGATAAAAGTGGTGACTCCCCCATCATAGGGATCATCTATTTGTTATGCTCGTGCAAGACTTAGTATATCACATCCTTACCTGCCAAGGCGGGATTCATAAGGTATGTAGTACCAAAGTCGAAGAAATATCAAGATGTGGGCTAAATTTATCACAACTGGCCATTTGACCTTAGGGATAAAGAGTGTTTGAAGTGTGTTCGTTTTACAGACCTAGTGCAAATTGAGCCGACTTCAGGCTTTGGAAATACACCTTAAAATACATCTAAAGGAAGGGTCAAAAACAAGTCCAAGGATTGGGTCAATCTAGACCCATACTCATTTGTGCCTTTGAGGCTACAATTTTGTGTTTGGGTGCTTGCTTTGTTTTCTTGTCAAAGAAAAATCAGAAAATCAATCCCAAAAACAAAGTATTCATCCAACATCTGTCAACACAAACAAAAATACCAAAAACAAAGTGCAAACAACAAAGAGACAAATTTTATGACCATTCTTCACATCTTGAGAAAGAAGAAGTGTCATCAGAATATCAATTTGAAAAGGAGACCATTAAGCTCAAAGCCTTTGATCAAAAGGAGGAACTTCTTCTATCTCAATAGACAAATCTTTGTCTCACATAGAGTCTTTCTACATTGCATGCGTCTATACCTTCAAGGTAAAACAAACGAGTTTGATTCAGAATCATTAAATCGTAGAGCTTTTATGCAATATAGAGCTCTGAGTTATCACAAAAATCAAGGAGGAAAGATTAATCCCAACTTCTTCCCAAACATCTGTATCACCTACAACACAGCTCGAGAAATACCTACAACACCTGAAAGGGAAGAGGTAGAGTTTGTCCCATTTATAACCCAAAGTTTTTATTGAAGTTGAAAAACCAAAACATCCATCATCTCACTCATACATCATCACTTCATCATCAATCCATCCCAACTCTCAAAACATTAAGAGGTTCTTGTCCCAAGTTCTCTTTTGGATATTGATTGAAATCAAACACATCACATCACTTTTTAGATTGTTTCTACATCTAGGATAAGCTCATCCTAAGAGACACATCCACGCAGGTTAAAACTAGTTCATGAGTGAATCTTCTCATTGCTAGGTAGTCAAAATCTGTAACACATCTCAGATTTCTCTACACCTTATCACATCCAAACTTATCAAACAAACAAGCAATTCAAAGAAGGAATTTCGGTTACATCTACCTTAAAGTGCTAGAGATCCCCATACAACACAAATCACCAACCATCAATATTTCATTTCATCACCAACTCATCATCATCTTCAATCAACTTCAAACACAAACTTGCAAACAAAAATGGCTCAAACCCGATCACAGTCGAGACAACGAGAAATAGAAAGAGAAGAAGAAGAAGAGGAAAATCTCAATGAATTTCAAGAAGCACTTGGAGGAAATGCAGATGACGAAAACCCAAGTACTCCCACTCCTGCAACAATAGAAAGGGCTCAGCATAACCCTCTCTTTAACAGACTTTTTGACGAAATACTCAGGAGCAATGCGGATGCTCACTTCTTAAGACTTGCTCAAGAAGGAGCCAAACTCCCCTCAAACTTTGATCTTGCCCAGTTAAGACAAGCATCAGAAAGACAAAGTCACCATGAGGAGGAAGGGCGTAGAGATCCCATTAGATATAACATCCCTCGAGGTAACCCACCACCTCCTCCTCCAAATGAAATGGAGATGTTGCGGCAACAAGTCGAGAATCTCGCCCAACAACTTCATAGTGGTGTCAAGATCAACCAATTCTCACTCAATGACATCTGTCCCTATCCTTTTGATAAGAATCTTTATATGCCACCCTTTCCACACGGGTTCGAAACACCCAAATTTGAAAAATATAGAGGAAAGGGGGATCCCCGTGATCATGTCCGAGAATTTCATTCCACTTGTCTTGAAGTGTCATATGAAGACACCTACCTAATGCGCCTTTTTCCCCAAAGCTTGGGAGGAACAACCACATCATGGTTTTCCCGACTACAAGGTGGCATTAGAACATTTGAGGAACTCATCCAGAAGTTCCTATCTCATTACTCTTATAACATTGAACGCGACATCACCATGGCTGATCTATGCAATACCAAACAAAAACTAGGTGAACTATTCTCAGTATTCCTGCAATGATGGTGCCAAATGTCTAGCAAACGTTCTCTTCAGTTACCTGAACGAGAACTAGTGGAAATTTTCATTTCCAACTTAAACGAAGAAATGGAATTTCACTTGGATGTCAAAGACACAGACTCTTTTAACGATATGATCACCAAGGGTTTAAAATGTGAAAGGGCACTCATCAAGAAAGGACTCATCAAAATCTTTAATGAACCAAAAGATGGTCCTCGCGCACGCTTCAATAGTGATAAACCAAACTTCTGGAACAAGAATAAGAATATCGTCAACGATGGGGTTGTGGATGCTCGAACTATCCAAAATGCACAACCTGTGGTTCAGTTTGCAGGACAAAATCCTCCACCTCAGAATAACACAAATGTTCCTCCTAATCAAGGTCGCATCACATCTCATGATGAACCAAGACCTCGTCAGCAAAAACAAAAACAAACATACACTCCCTTAGGGGAACCCATTGAAACAGTGTTGCGACAACTCCTCTCTCAAAATTTGGTCACTCTACCTAAGCTATCAAACTATGAGCCTCAAGTCAAACCAGCATGGTGGAGAGATACTGAGCACTATGAATTCCATCAAGGAAGAGGACACAAGACAAGTAATTGTCACCGATTGAAAGATCTCATTCAGGATCTTATTGATCGAGGAGAAATTGAAATTGAAGGACATGACCCAAAAACAACCAATAATGATCATCTGATGTTCAAAAATCCACTTCCATCACAAGATCAAAGGGATCCTTCCACTTCCAGACGAGGCACTGATACCACTGATTATACGCAGGCTGCGTATAACTACACTGTAAATCACTTGTATGATGCCAGTGAACAAATTGCAACTATAACCTTCAAAAATCCCACCTCCAATTGCAATGTTGTTACACGTCGCGGCAAAATCACCATCAAGGCAGCTCCACAAGGCACCACCTCCACCCCAAAGCAATATAATATTGTGGAACAATTAGATAAAATGCCTACGCTCATATCCATTTTAGAGCTATTATGCCTATCACCATCTCATAAAACAATCTTGGATCAAGCACTCCAAGAGGCGTTAGTCCCTGCAAACCTGAATACGGACCAATTTCAAGCCATGGTTGGAACTCTAAAGTCATCACCTTGTCTCACTTTTTCCGAAAGTGACAACTCTTCGTTCCAACAACCTCATAACGCTTCGCTACACATTGAAGGCTTTATCAACCAACACAGGATCAAGCGAGTCTTGATCGATAATGGAGCAGGCCTAAACATTTGCACACTACAATTGGTCACAGCATTGGGATATGCAATAGAATCAGTGGATCCTCGCAAGAAGATCACCATCAAGGCCTATGATGATGCAGAGTGTTCATCCAAAGGAGCTGTGGTACTACCAATCCGAGTGGGCCCTGTGGTAAAGCACATCATCTGTCAGGTTCTGGACCTTCCTCTGCCATATAATCTATTATTAGGGAGACCTTGGATACATGCCATGCAAGCTGTTCCATCTACCTACCATCAATGTATCAAGTTCCCACATAACGGTACAGAGGTCACAATCCTAGGTGATGCAAATCCCTTTACATTTTGCCATAATATCAGCCATCAACCAGAGATTACCATTCCTAATAATAGAGAAGCCATTTCCTCCACATCATATATAAATCCCGCCTCTCTTGCCAGTTCAAACACTCCTATACCCAAGCAAGAAAAGCTTAAGATGAAAGTCGCAGAGGAAGGTCCTGGAGAATACAACTTGAGTCAGCTCTTTTGTGTGGGACAAATGCCCACTTCTCCTAGAACACATGGTAAACCACAGCAGTTACTCCAGCAACCACTAATCACGCTTGCATGTGCCTTAACGCCTTTCATCCTTGGAAAGAGTCAAGAGGAAGAGACACAAGATGAGGACCTAGCGGAATGGATCTATAAAGATCCCATCACCACTGACAAACCGCAAGTTACACTTCCTACGAAACAGTATGGTAAAGGCCTCCTCATTATGCAAAGAATGGGGTATGATGGTCAGAGTGCTTTGGGATCCTGCAAACAAGGACGACATGAACTGCTGCTGCCAGAGTTCAAGCCCAAAGGTAATACTGGCCTAGGCTTTGAAAAAGAGATCCTTCCTAAACTCAGATTCAAAGGAAAACCTAGCAAACCATTTTGCCCACCTACTGCAAAGAGGACACCTTTCATAATCAAAGCACCATCAAGCAATATTGCCACTGCCCCATTGAGGCTCACAACCCCACCGCAACCATCACCAGTGCCAAACATACCACCAATCGAACCAGTAATCCCATCCACAGCAGTCATCACATCAATAAAACCATTCATAGCAGCAACTATATTGGAACCCGCAGCAGCATCTATGGCACCAGCCGTTCCAACAGAAGCCACTAAATCAACACTGCCGATACTTCCAGTAACAAATCCTTTCATCCCTATCAAACTTCCTGCCACATCGATTACTACAAAGATACATAAACCAATCACACCTGCCGTGTTTAACTCTAAAGACATCCCAGTATGGTATAGCAATCGGATGCTGGAAAGTGATTCAGAGACCGACTCACATGAGTGGGAATTTGATTCTGTACAGCTTAATACTTCAGATGAGGAAGACACATCACCACCTCCGCCACGCAAAGACATACCTGTTTACGGAGAAGCACAGATAAAGACCACTTGGGTACCTGAGCTGGAAACATCTTCCACAGACCCTACGTCTCATCCTACGCCTGATTCTGACAGGGAGAGTACCATCAACGACCTTCACCACACTGTCTTAACCCTCACTGATACCTCTAACGAACTTAATCTAATCGATGAAGTAATGCCCATTATCCACCCTAAACTCATCGAATGGAATCAACCAAATCCCCCATGTCTTGACCTCTTCCAAAACGATGAGGCTATCATTGACTTTTTGGAATTAAGGGATAATCTACCAAGCGGGGATCACAAAGCTAGATTCGCCATTGAACTTAATAGCGCAGCATACTTCGGGGTGGATGCCAAACCCTTCAGCTGCAAAAATATAACATTAAAACATGGATCTTCCAATGAAAACCACACTGTGGCACTGTTTGATCCGACAACAGTAAAAAGAAAGAGCGTATCCAACGGTGAAAACCTCTCTGAGGCGCCTGAGGATGAAGGGTTTGACATTCTCCCTGCTAGTACACAACAGGAACGATCAACGATTCTTATCGAGGAAACCAAAGAATACAATGTGGGGACTCCTGAAAACCCTCATGTCATACATCTGGCATCTCTTCTCACTCCAGAGGAACAGCCTCAATTCATAGAGTTCTTCCAGCAACGTCAGATCAACTTCGCATGGTCATATGCAGACATGCCTGGGCTTGATCCTGATTTAGTCATGCATCACCTCACCGTAGCAGAAGGAGCCAAACCTGTCAAGCAGAAGCTTCGTAAGATGCATCCTCAGATTGCAGTGCTAGTCAAAACAAAACTCAAGAAACTCCTGGATGTTGGTTTCATTAGACCAATTGATTATGCAGAATGGATCTCCAACATTGTGCCAGTTGGCAAACCAAAAGGGGGCATCCGCATTTGTACCGACTTCAGAGATCTAAATAAGGCTTGTCCTAAGGATGACTTCCCCCTACCCAATATCGACATCATAGTGGATCTAACAGCGGGACATGCCATGCTTTCACTCATGGATGGCTTTTCAGGATACAATCAAATAAAGATCGCACCAGAGGACCAACATAAGATAGCCTTCACCTGTCCATGGGGCACATATTGCTGGAATGTAATGCCTTTTGGTCTCAAGAATGCAGGAGCAACCTATCAGAGAGCAATGACCACCATCTTCCATGACATGATGCATACTATGATGGAAGATTATGTGGATGACTTACTAGCAAAATCACTCACCAGAAAAGGACATCTCCATATCTTAGATTAAATCTTTGATAGACTAGAACAATACCATGTTCGACTCAACCCAAAGAAATGTGTCTTTGGAGTGACCTCCGGGAAGCTTCTAGGATACATTGTCTCAAGCAAAGGCATTGAGGTCGATCCAGCAAAGGTTAAGGCAATAATGGACATGCCACCTCCAAAGAATATCAGTCAGCTAAGGACATTACAAGGGCGGCTTCAATCCATCCGAAGATTCATTGCACAATTGGCTGATAAGTGTCACCCATTCACACACTTGCTACACAAGAACATCCGCTTTCAGTGGGATGCCAGATGCCAACAAGCATTTCAGATGCTTAAAGACTATCTCATGAATCCACCATTGTTGATGCCACCAGATCCAAGTAGACCATTGTTACTCTATATCTCAGCAACAAGTACAGCACTGGGTGTGCTACTGGCACAACATAATGCAGAAGGTAAAGAGTGTGCTGTATACTACATCTCTCGCACACTGGTTGGCTATGAACTCAATTACACACCTATTGAGTGAGCTTGCCTAGCAGTAATCTTAGCAGCCACTAAATTGTGGCACTATTTGTTGACGCACAAGGTACAACTCATCGCAAAGATTGATCCACTCAAGTATTTACTCAGCAAAGCAGCATTGATAGGTCGCTTGGCCAAATGGGTGATGATTCTAAGTGAATTTGACATTGAGTACATAGACCGTAAAGCTATTAAAGGTCAGGTTATTGCAGATCAGTTGGCCGATGCACCACTCATAGGCGATCATCCCCTCATTTCCAATTTTCCAGATGAAGAGATATTCATGATCACAGAAGTACAACCATGGAAACTATATTTTGATGGTTCATACACAAGGCACGGCTCAGGGGCAGGCATTTTGTTTATCACACCTCAAGGTGACAGCATCCCGAAGTCTTACAGGCTCACATTTCCATGCACCAACAACATAGCAGAGTATGAGGCCTTGATCACAGGACTCAGGCTAGCCATACAATGGAAATTACAAGAACTGCAAGTATATGGCGACTCGCAACTGGTCATTCGACAAGTAACAGATGAGTATCAGACCAAAGATGATAAACTCATGCCATATAAGCAAATGGTGGACAATCTAAAGACATCATTTACTACTATCACCTTTGAGTAGATACCAAGAGATCAGAATCAAGCTGCTGACGCTATGGCTACCATCGCATCTCTACTAGATCTTCCACAGAATTCAACACGCTACGAGTTCTTGGTAGAACAGCTTTGGATCCCTGCTTATGATATCCCCAAATCCGAAATGATATGTCGCCTTGTTGGTTCCGAATCCCCATGGTATGGTGAGTTCTACACCTATCTCGGCGATCATACCCTTCCTCCCAACCAATCAAATAACCAACGTAAAACCTTCATTCGCCAAACTGCTCGATATACCATTATTGCCGAAACCCTATACCGACGGGGTCTTGATGGTACTCTCCTTCAATGTCTGGAACAAGGTGAGATAACAAAGGCTTTGGAAGAGGTACATGAAGGAATTTGCGGGACTCACTCAAGTGGTCCATCACTAGCCAAGAAGATCATGCGAGCTGGATACTATTGGCCATTTATGGAAAAGGATTCCTACTACTTTGTCAGGAACTGCAAGAAATGTCAAATTTATGGTGACCTGATACATGCACCCGCACAAGAACTGCAACCAATCACAACACCATGGCCTTTTTGTCAATGGGGCCTTGACCTTGTGGGTAAGATTCATCCATCTTCATCCAACGGCCATAAATTCATTATTACCACCACCGAATATTTCACAAAGTGGATCGAAGCTGTTCCACTTATCCAAGTCACCAGCAAGCAGATCGCCTCATTCATCCTCAACTACATCATCTGCCGGTATGGTGTACCCATGTCCATCATCACAGATAACGGTCTTCCTTTCAAAAATCCGGATGTCCGTGAACTTTGTGAGAAATTTCATATCCAACACCGCTTTTCCACCCCCTATTACCCACAAGGCAATGGTCAGGTTGAAGCATCCAATAAAAACATATTGAGAATCCTAAAGAAGACAGTCAATGATGTCGGTCGTGATTGGCATGTTCAATTGAATCCAGCATTATGGGCATATCAAACTAGCATTCGAACCCCTACAGGTGCAACTCCTTATTCATTGGTCTGTGGTGCAGAAGCTATCTTGCCTCTTGAGGTTGAGATACCATCATTACGAGTTTCCTTGCACAATCTCATCAATGATGAAGCATACAGAGTCTCACGCCTTCAGGACTTAGAGTTACTTGATGAGAAGCGACAAGCTGCATACAATCACCTCAAAGCCTATCAGCAGCGCATGAGTAGAAGCTACAATCACCGAGTTAGACCTCGTACATTTGAGGTAGGTGATCTTGTTCTTCGAGAGAATCCTCGCAACCAACCAAACAGAGAACATCAAGGCAAGTTTGAATCAAACTGGCTCGGCCCATATGTTGTCACTGCTGTATTTGGGTCCGGGGCATATCAGTTGGCTACGTCAGACAGAGAACCGCTCACAGATCCAATCAATAGCATGCACCTCAAACGATTTTATACCTAAGGTGTACAAGGCATCAGGCTCCCCTGCATATCAGAAAATACCAAAAACATTCAGAAAAAATGTCCTGAAGAAAATACAAAAACATTCAAAAAAGTAAAGAAAAATCATGCATCCAAACGGTGAACAACCACTCCAGTGGCACCTTGGGTAAGTACGATGGCGAAAACCTGGCAAACAGGCGCCACTCGTAAAGGCAATGGCTCCAGTATCTTTCAGGCTCGTTGCGCTCACATCTACTTCATACATACATCCATCCATCCAAAACCATGGCTTGTTATTTGATCTGTAATCCAAGAAAGTACTTCATGCGTCTGGCATCCCGCTTTTTCATAAATCATGTCCAACTTGGGGGCAATGCCCTTACAATCTAGATTATGGAAGGGGATTCTACATTACTGGTGATTCATTGGCAAAAACATTCAAAAATGTCTCGCAAAATACAAAAACATTCAAAAATGTCTCAGAAAATACAAAAACATTCAAAAATGTCTCGCAAAATCCAAAAACATTCAAAAATGACTCACAAAATCCAAAAACATTCAAAAAATATTACACAAAATCCAAAAACATCGAAAAACCCATCGAAAATCACACAAAAACATGGCAACACCTTGTACATATTCATTCAAGCAGATGCAAAACCAACATTAACACAGTACTCACACAATGACCATTTATCAATCGACCACACAATCCACATCCAACAAATCAGAAACTGTCTTTAAAAACAAGGATGCATCCTTCCTTAGCAAAACAAAGACAAAAGTGACGTTTTCTTTGACAAGAAAATTATGTTAAGCTATCAAATGCTTAGTTGATTCGTGAGTAATTCATTTGTTTATCTGTATTGGGATCTTTTCAGCATTGTTTTTTTTTGTTTGTGCATTATTTCCGATGAAGTTCTGGGGCATGTACTAATGGTGTCTACATGGGAAGTTCACTAAGCTATGTGATCATAGGCAAAAGTAGTCATAGATCATTACGGCTTGCTGACTATAGCGTATACCTCGACCATATGAGCTTGAACCATTACCAAGGATCCTTATTCTTTATTCTTTATGTATATACTGTTTGGTTGTAGGTACAATGCTCATTCTTTGGTTCCTCTTCCTCCAAATTGGATAAAGGTTTTATCTTCTTAGTATGGTATGTACTTGTCTCAGGATCTGATCAGCCTAAGATCAAGGAGGACGATCCAAGTCATGCATGAATAGAGATAATCCTTGTCTGTTCCGCAAGCAATACTTTGGTCGACTTGATCCCTTATATCAAGTCGTTTGTATTAACTTGCTATATAAAATCCATGTAAGAAATACTCAGGTCATCTTGAATTATTGTGTCAAGATGCTTGTATTCTCTTCCAACATTTTAAAGCTCAATGATGAAAAAAGAGCACTATGGATCGTCATTTCACCTCATCTGTTTATATATTGCATTCCGTTGCATATCACCCATCCATTCATTCATATGTAGGCTTTTACATGCAAAAATGACTAATAAAAGCTGGTCTTGGATACACATCACGACCGAGTACTCTGATACATCATCAATGCATCACGCAAAGTCTTACAAAACCTTGCATTCCTCATGGTCATATCGTCATTACATTTAGGTGCATCTTGCATTACATCCATTCATGTCATTTTAAAAACTTAACCATTGCATATAGTTCATTGTTGACATTAGTTTTCATTAAAATCCTTTGCATCATGGCATCAATCATAAATAATTAGATTCATTCATGAGATTAAATCGTCTTTGGTTGTTTTAAATCATTTACTAAGCATTTCATCCAGTGTAAATTATCCATTATCATTTTATTATCTTTTCATCATTTATCATTTGCATACATTTCTTTATAGTTAAAAGATGCATTCATTCATTACTAAGTATCTTATTATGCCCATTGTAAAAATCATTCACATTGCATTCATTATCATTACATAAAGGTGCAGTTATTATACCCATAAGTTATCGTATCATCCCATTATCATTTGTACTTACAAACATATTTAAAAGCATTTAGATTCATAAGTCCATTTGTTCACAACATTGGTTCATACCATCTAATATATCCATTTTTACGTATACATTCATTCTACACATCATCATATAAACATTTGTCCTTTACATTTGTTTATCCATCTGCATTCATTTAGGCATCATCATATAAACATTTGTACTTTACATTTGTTTCTCCATATTACATTCATCTAAAAACACATCTAGATGCATACTCATACATAACATCATTCATTTGACCATTGCATTAACGTTATCTTATCATTACATCGCAATAGGAAACACCATAAATCCTGTTCATACATCAAAGCATAAGTATATATCATCATGGCATTCCATACATAAAGCATTACATCAAAATTCAAATACATCATACACATATAAACCTGCATTCATATGTCAGTATCCAACATCATAAAAACATGCATAAAAGAAACATCTCATCAAATGCATACATGTACACATATCCATCTAAGCAATAAATCATCATCATGCATAAACATCCATACATAATCAAATGCATATCACCATATGGGATCTCTTCATATATATCATCTCATATATCAGAGTACAATGAAGTCTACAAAATCGGCTACCAAAAGCCATCCAAGATACAGTCCAAAAATAGACAATGATACAATACATATATGCAAAAATGCTCTCTCAAATACCGCTCTGGCCAGATGCTGTACCACCACCACCACCTCTACCTGCTCCACCACTGGTGCCTACACCACCTGATCCATCTCTCCGTGGAGGCCTCATCGAACCCCCACTCCCTCCTGCATCCCCTGATCTCTCCTGCCGTAGAGGACCCATCACACCCCCGCTACTCTGCATCCTCTGTGATCGCTCGGATCTAGCCTGCCGCATCTGTGAGTAGCTGAGAGCTCGCTGGCTAATCGGTACCACCTGCTCATATAACCCCCGCCAGTACTCTATCTCCACCTGATCTCGCCGCATCTCCCTCATAATCTCCCCTAAAGGCCCCTGTGCACCAGTCCGCACTCTCTCCTGCAGCTTCGCCAATCTCTCCACCGCAGTATCTCTCTCCCGCAGCACCACTATCAGCTCTGACTCATGTGCAAATAGCTGCACATCCCTAGCTGCTATCTCCTCCTCTAATCTCTCCACCCGGGTCTGCAAATAACCTATCATATGCTCCCGCAGATCCCCAGTAGCTCCCTCTCCCGTGTCCATGGCTGCCGCACCTGTATCACCCCCTCTACTAGGTCCCTCCCCTGCACCACCCTCTCCTGCACCTGCATCCATCGGGATCTCTCTCTCCATCCCCCTCCCACTCAGCTGCACTCCTCCCTGCATCAAAGGTCCCTGTGATATCTGCAGAGGTAGTCCACCTCTCCCTCTCCGCTGCCTTGGCATCCCCAAACCTCCTCCACCTCCTCCACCACCTCCTCCACCTCCACCTCCTCCTCCATCTCCTCCTCCTCGGCCTCCTGCTCTCCGTCCTCGTCCCCATCTTCTCTCATCCTCAAAAGATGGGATCGGCTCTGCCGGGTCTGATATCCGTAGGATCGGGTGCGCCGCCCGATACTGTGTATACTCTGCTGTCACACCTGCATCCACGACCCTCGGTCGTAAGTCCCATGGCCTCGCCTGCAGTGTCCAAAACTCTGCAAGTGCCTGATGATACGGTAGCACTGGACCCCATGCATACCGCTCTCGGATCACTCGTGCATACTCCCCTGATCTGCTAGGCAGTCCCTACTGCCGTCCAAACTGCCTCATCACCCGTCCCGGCACCTGTCTCTCTACATGATAAGAGGTCCTCCCAATGAGGAATCGGGTCATGAAGCAATATGGTAGTGCCTCCGCATCATCCTCCGATGGCTCACACTCCAAGTATGGCCGCCAGATCACTGCATCCAGGTCATCCAATGCTCGCCGCCACCACTCTAACTTCCCCAAGTGGGGCTGACTCATCATGCCACTATAAATAAACATGTATGGCTGGTCCACGGCTCGGAATCTGAGACTCACTAGTCGAGTCACTGGTAAGTGCTCCCATGCCCACACATGCAGCAGCGTCATGCCCACTACAAGAGAACCTCTCCCCCTGTACACTACCTCGTGTAGCTCCTGATACATGTGCGCTAACACGCACGACCCCCAGGCAAATCGGGTCCCCTCAGTCATCATCATCTCTATAACCTGTCCCCATCCCACCGCTAATCCATGTGACCGCCTGTCTAGACACAGAAGTCCTCCCACGATCCCTGATAACACTGCTAGAAGGGGCTCATATAGGGCCGCTATATCCTCCCATGCGATCGAGCCATCATCAATGTATACATCCTCCTCAAAAATCCTCTGACAAGACACCGTCCCCCAGGATCTATCATATGTCACCAGCTCCCCCCGAATCGGAATCCGAAGGATATGCCACACGTCCTCTAAAGTCACCGTCATCTCTCCCTGGGCTAGATGAAACGTGCACGTCTCACTGTGCCATCGCTCTGCCAAGGCTGTAATCAGGCCGTGATTCATCCGAATCATGGGCATGTGCATCACCTTGTACAAGCTAGTAGCTGCAATATAGTCTATCTCTATCTGTGTCAACCGATCTCGTAATCCCTATGTCGCGGGGTGGCGCTCGCGTAACTGCAACACGCGCAGATCCTCCTGCACATCGATATTCATCAATCACCATCAGTTGTTTTGTTATCAATCTTTCTTAAGTTTAAACCTAGACTATCATCAGATACTTTGATCAAGTATCTTTGGGTCTCAACAGGTAAGCAATCATGGCCGCCTAGACTTTAACAGGCATTTATTCTGACAAATGACCTAAGTCTCATCGGGCTGCTATGGTTCAAAACAACTCCCACTTCACCTCGCCCTCCATCAATCATTAGGCATCAGAAGATTTATTTTGTCCGAAACTGGGGCATCTTGTTATCCTAAGGCAAAAGCGCTATTTTATCTTCAATAGTGCTCATTCTACACAATAGCACTACAACCCTCGCAATAGCGCTCAAAAAACTCTACAAAAGCGCTAAAAAAACAAAAGCGCTAAACCCGCTATCCAATAGCGCTATTACACATCAATAGCGCTTAATTAACCCTACCATAGCGCTACTTAGTCTATAGCGCTAAAACTTGCCTACATTAGCGCTAATGCATACAAAAGCGCTCAAACCATACCACAATAGCGCTATTGCGGCACAATAGCGCTAATTCATGGGGCAAAAGCGCTAAAACCATAGTTCCAGCACTCTTGCTGCGACTTGACTTGGACTCAGCTAAAAACCTATCAAATATGCATAAAAAGTAAGTTTTCGAATTTGCATACCGCTGGTCCATAGTCGGCTGGGCGCTAGAACCGTCGGACTCGCTCGAATCTGTACTCGATGATCGAAATCGGCATCGTAGCTCCTCCTTGCTCCTCCAAATGTCACTATCAGAGCTCTCGTTTTCAACTGGTCGCGGTCACAAATGATCTTGTTTTCACCCCTTTCACCCCATTTATACTCCTCGCCGTTCCCATAACTTCACCTCGCTCATCGCCGTGGTCCCCGTGAACTTCCTGAGCCCCCCATTTCTCCATGTTTCCCATGTTTTCTTCTATTTTTCCCCAGTATGCCTAACTTCTTCTCTTCTACCACCCTGCCAATTTTCATTCTTTTTCGAGAGATCGCCAGATTTTTCGAAATTTTTCGGCCCATCTCTTGAGGGGGCATACCACCCATTAAATTTACATTTTATGGGGCATTTCTTCACACTAGTTTTTTTTTCTTTGAAACGATGCGATAAACTGCACCATCTCAAAGAGGGGCAAATGTAGTCACATAAATCTGTCCATTTTAATTAAATGAATATTTCGTATTTATTTGATTAAAAATCCACTAGCCACCAGTTAATTAAATTAATATTTAATTAATTCATCCCCAAACATTCTTCTATTAATTAAATAAATTATTCAATTTATTTTAATTCATTCATTAAATCAAATTCCATTCAATTAAATAAATAAAATCAATTTATTTAATTAAATCCCCTTTTCCTCTTTTAAATAAATTAAATAAAACATTTATTTAAATCATTATCCCCACTCCACTTTCATTTTCCTACAAATGCAACTTGCACACATTTATTGAAATAAATGAATTTTTATTTTAAATAAAATCCTATTTTCCCTCACAAACCAAATTCACTTGCAAAATCTAATCCCCTTCTAGATTCTTCTAACCCCTTCCTAATTAGCCTAATCCATCCCCTAATTATTGTCACATTCCTAAACAAAATGGAGTCACTTCTCAAAGCCTAAAAGTCTTTGATAACCATTAAAGGCTTCCAACCTTCAACCACTAAATGGCTCAAAGTCTTTGATAACCATTGAAGGCTTCCAACTTTCAACCACTTAATCCACAAAGTCTCCAATAACCATTAATGGTTAATTCAACCCTCCCACATGGTTAAAACATTTGTTTTGACTCAACCTCTACTCAACCCAAGGGTCTCATCAAGCTTTTAATGCTTTGACCATGATTATCTCTTAATCATTTGCACAAAGGTTTATCCTTGGATTAACTCTTAATTCAATGGGTAATCTTAATTTAGACTTGACCCTTAGCCTTTAGATAAACATGAGGTCTTCTCAGGCCTTTAATGCCTCCAACCTCTTCTTTCAACCCAACCCTATGTGGATATTTGTCATCATTTCATTGGTGCCAATTGTGCACATGGATCCCCAACTTTCAAGCTTGACCCTTGATTAAACCTTTCAATCCTGGCCATCCATTGCTCCATTTTTCCTATAAATAGAGCCCATTCCTTCATAATCCAGATCCTGAAAACTTGTATGCATCTAAGCTATAGACATTTTAGAGAGCATTTTAGCATAGCATAACTAAATCTTGTCTTTTTGGTTAAAATACATCATTTTAGCATAAAAATAGCTTTTCATTTCATATTTGGAGCTATACTACAAATCTCAATCCTCCATAAGCATCCATAGTACAAAAAGCTGCTGAGAGCTACACTATTTTGGAACTTGGAGAGGAGAGGAACAAGGGAGAAGAAGCTAAGGCCATGCTAAGAGGCAGTTGGAGATGTCTCATGATCTTTGTTTTACTTATTAGATATATTAGCATGTCTCTTTGTGTCTCTTTTGGTATGCCTTTTTAGATTAGTTTTCGATTGACTAACACTAATGTTTTGTGTGTTTTGTGTTCTTTGATCTTAGACTAACCTTGTGCCATTTAGGAGGGCATCACATGTTATGCATGCAACAAACTCGGTCATATTGCTAAGTACTGCAGAATCAAGACTAAACCGGTTAGCAATGATAAAGAAAATGAGAAAGGAAAGAAGAAGGTAGATGAAATACAACAAGATCACACCAAGAGATGGGTTAGAAATTTTGAAGGACCAAGTGGAGATGCAACTACACCGGTAACTCCACCGGTAGAACAGAGCATTCCTCCACCGGTAGGAAATTCTACTGGTAACTGAGGTATACACCTTAGGGGTTGGAAAATTCATTGCAAATCTTGCATATTCCCCAGAGGAGATCTAGAAGAAATCTTGAGAGTTGTGTTAATCATCGATGAAGGTTTACCCAGCATAAGACTATGAAACTAGCATCCAGTAGGGTACATCGCTAAGCATTTATGACATTGAAGGATTAGAGGTTACTCGATGATAAAAGGGGAAAGTGGATTCATTTTCACTCACCCAACATTCAAGCAACCAGAGAGAATTAACAGAAAATCTCAAGCGATTAAGAGTGTGCAAAGGCATTCTGAAAGGATTTCTAGTATTTATCTAAGAAAGCAATCAAATCTTCCAACCAGTGATCACTTTTAGGTATTTCTTTAAAATGGCATCTAGTCATCTGCTCCTACTTTCATTGCAAATCTCACCATTGTTGAAGTCAAGGATAGGCCGAGACCCATTTTCAAGGAAGTTCCCCAGATAGCCAAGAAGGAAGATTATGCGTGAGCATTCTCTAGGGTTCCTGATGGTGTGATGTATGTAGAAGATGTAAGGGCATATATTCACTATACCTTGGAGGATCTAGGCATAGATGAGATCAAAGGCATTTATCAATCCATGTTACTGGGAAGCTCTGGAAAAATCAAACAGGAATACAAAGTCATTGAGGATCTAGGGTTAATTGGCATCCTATACATATCAGAATTCAAAGATGAGGTGATCGGATATGTTCTCAGCAGGGTTCAAAACGACTTCATCTGGCTAGATCAGCCCTACATGATCACAAAGGAGGCTGTTCAAGTAGTCACTGGCTTACCCAAAGTCAGACAAGAACCTGGAAAGAAGATCTTTAACACTAAGGTTGAGAAGCTCACTGATGCAACAAATGATGGAAGACCAATAAGGATCAACACCATCAAGGACACAGATGTGAAGTTTGCAAGCATGATAATCAGTAATAAGGGAACTCAATCTAGTTGATTGAACTTTGTTGCCAATTCTTGCATCCATGTTGCACACCAAATGCTGAGGAATGATGGAAAATATGACTTGTGTGAATGGATGAGAAGTGAACTTATGTTGAATCTTGGCAAAATTAAGGGTGTTAAGAAAGGAACTTTTTTGGTTTAGAAATCTCATTGTGTGTTTGATGCTATACTTCATAAATGAGCTACCTGGTCTAGGGAAGAAGCGTTGGGCTCATGACATACTAGTAGGTATGAAAATCAAGGAAGAAATCACCGATCTTGGTACAAACAGGGATGAAAAGCTTTGTGATACTTCAAAACTTTTCAGGAAAACATGAGACAAAGGGAAAGGATATCAAAGCACATTGTGGAGAAATACTCCACTGATATCTATTTTATGGTGAAGACTGATGAAACCCTCATGGAGGCAGTGGAACCAAGGACCATATGGGTCACTAAGCTTGGATATGAAGTGGATGATAACATTCTAGAACTTTATGCAAAGATGTTGCTAGAAGCTCCATTGGATGACAAGACCAAAGATTTTGGCACTGCGGAGGAAAAGGCTCTTGAAGTCAAAACTAGCTTCAACAAGAAGAGAAGAGAGAAGAAAATTGATAAGATGTCTGCATTCATTTAGAATGTAATTCATAGGATAGATACTTAAATGGATTCTGAATCCAAACTGACAAAACAACCGACAACAAACCCGATAGTAGCTAGTGCTCCTGAGGTGAAGAGGCCCGAAACTTTCATTTCTACTATCACTTTTGACTTTGATCCAGAGGATAATGAACCTCTAGCATTCAGAAGGGTACAAAGAAAGAAAGTTGACCAGCCTCTGGTAGAGGAAAAGAAGGTGGAGCCAAGGAGAAAGCTTGTAAGAAAGGCAACAAAACCTACTGCACCCCCACCTCCTGAAAGGAATCCTATTTAGAAGAGAAGACTAGTCACATCCACTCCGGCAACCCCCAACAACAAGAAGAAGAGTGATGTTGCTATAGAGTCTGTTAAGGCTACAATAACCTGTGTTGAAATGATTGATGAAATAGAAAAGGATGGTATTTTAAAGAATGTATCTAGGTGCTATAAAAATTTAGAGGATAATGAGTAGAATGAAATTGAAGAGGCAATTTTGTTACACATAGATATATATAAGAAAGCCTTAGTAGAAATTTTGAAGGAATTTCCTCTATCACCATACAATAAATTAGATGCTAGAAGACTTGATGCAGTCAAGAGAGATAGAGAGATTAAGGAGGTAGAACTTTTGAATTTAAGTGGATCAATAAGCAATGAGGAAATGAAAAGGTATATAGATGTTGCAAACAGGACAATTTTTAGTAGGAAACCCCAGCAAATAAGCCTAATGATGGGCAAGGTTAATGAGGTTATAAATGAGACCAAAGATGGTTGGTCCAAATTCTTCCAAATGAATCCATATTGTCTCACCTCCCAAGAAGAATTTTTCAAGGCAACAACTTCCACCATTCCGGATAAATCAAAAGGGAAAGGTATTTTTGGGAAGTTCAGAACCAATTTTGGATATACCGACAGCAAAGAAGAGTGTACAATCAATACCGACATAAACAATTTCTGAGAAAGACAATGTATAGGGTACTGAAAATATTGTGGATAATACTCCACTGATAGTAATAGATACTGCACCAAGTGGCGAAGCCACCTGTGCAAAAGAGGTTAACGTAAAGGAGACTATACCGATAGTTGAAGTTGATTCCTTGATAAATATTTTGGCAATTGACACTTCTCAAGTTGAGAAGAAATCAATAGCTGAGATGAGTCCCACTGAGTTAATGATGGCAGCTACTCAAAAGCTATTAAAGGAGGGATCTGTAGATATAGGAATAATAGAACAATCAATTACAATTTTGCACAGACTAATTCTTGATTGTATGATTGAGATGAAGCAATCCCTTCCCGCAAGATTAAGGCACTAACTGAGCATATATCTAACAACTTTCAATCATTGTAGAAAATTTCAAACTGATAGGCACTTGAGAGATTTACTTTGGCTAAGAGAGCCGCTTTTGACCAAATTATTGACACAAGGAAAAAGAAGATTGAAGAAAAACTGATTCTTATTGAAAATTGTTTGAAACAGTGTAGAAATATCTATAGGGTCTGTTGTAACATAGAAATTCTTATAGCTAATGTAGCTAGCAGGTTAAATGAATTACATGACAAGGTTGCTAATATTGCTAATTCTTTTGATGGATTGACCTCACTAACAACATCCATTGATTGACAAATTTTGTCTCTGCGGAACCAATTTTTTGCTTTTGAAAAGGAAAGAGAAAAGATCATTCTAAGAGAAAGAAGTCTCAGAGGATTGGTGAGTCCAAGATTGGATTCACTCGGTGTACATAAGAGAGAATGTATGGATATGATTGCTAAGCCCACACCGACAGAAGTCTCATAGAAGGAAACACTTGCACACTTACAGAGTGGACTTGTATCCATATCCGATACTTTCAAAACCGGCAGGGGTACATACTTACAGTTGCTAGACAAAGTTTACCTGAAAATTTTAAAATTGGTCAAGCTCCGATAGAATAATTTGAATTTAATCATTCTTTTGGATAGTCTCTAACCAAATTCTTTCAATTCTTTCACCGGTCTTTGGCATTGATGCCAAAGGGGGAGTGTATACAATGTGAAAAATATCAGAAGGATATCAGAAGGAGATTATTGCTCATGGGGAGCATGTGTCATATTTCAGTTATCCCAGAAGGGAATCCATTTTTCACATGAGTGTTAGCATCAATGCCAAAGGGGGAGACTGCTGGCAATTGACACTCATTGGATTCATATGTTGTCATTTATGGCAATAAAATTCCATAGAATTCATATACCGACACTAGGAGGCATTCACCGACAGACACCGGTATTGGAGTATCCAGGGTGACAACTAGCGTCGACATCAGCAGCGGCACCGGCAGCAGCACCAACATCCAGCACTTTAGGGAATCCGACATCAAGGAAGTTGTATTTGTAAAATCATTTTGTAATTATTGTATAGGGCTGACATTATATATCTTTTGTAATGTATTGTAAGCCGACATAAGGCATATTGTTTGTAAAGGGTATATAGGTTAGTTTGTTAGGTCATTATGACATGATATAATATTATGGACTATGAAGAGGATATAGGAGAATATATGGCAAGGAAGTAGAACTATGTAATGCGAAGGATATGTATGTAGATCATTTGTATGTGAATGTTATATCATACAATGATCTATAGATGTTTTGTAAGGCATTCTTGGAGGAAAGGAGATATCGGTAGAAGTTTTCAGGGTTTATGAACTGGTATAGAGCAGAGTTATAACCGAAACTGTTTTTGGAATTGCAGATGCATTTTATGAGTTCATTATTACTGTTTTCCTTCAGCAGAAGCTTGTAGTCAGTGAGACTCTTTAGTGATGAGTAGTGTGCTCTAGGCAGTGTGCCTTCTTGCATGTGCAGGCCCCCTCTCTATGTAATATCTTTCATATGGCAAATGAATTGATATTGTGGGTCACAAATCCCACCATGGTTTTTCCTCTTTGAGGTTTTCCATGTATAAATTATGTGTGTTATGGTGTTCATTCATGTGGATGGTTTATTTTCTTCAAGTTATATGTTTATTTGTTTACCTCCAAACTCCTCATTGTCACAGAGAGGGGTGTTGAAGTCCCCCATGACCATCCATGTTTCATCCTTAAAAAGAGACCAGATGGCCTACAACTTCTTCCAAAATTTACATCTACCGAGTCTATTATTAGGGGCATAAATATTAGTCAGGATCCAAGAGGTACCATCCCCTAAATGATGAAACCTAACAAAGGCCAAGTTGCTATCCTTCTTTATAGGTACCCCAATAACATGCCTTAGATTCCAGAAAATGGCAATGCCCCCAGAAGCACCATCCGAGCTACCTCCTAAAACTCCCCATCCTTAAAAAGATTAATCTTCTCAACTTTCTCTTTATTCATTTTAGTTTCTTGGATAAGAACAATGTTTGGTTTATGCTCTCTAACTAGAAATTTCTAAGAACATCCTATTTATGTGAACTGTTCAATCCATGTATATTCCATGAAACAATTTTCATTTTCTTTTTGGGAACATATTTCAAGATGGTCATCTGAGTACCATCCACTATATTCTTTTTTGCCTCTTGATCTGTAATCTGGCTTGTTGATTTTCTTCCAAGAGGAGAGGGAATAAAACCTGTATCAGTTTTAGTCGAACTTCTTGTCTTGACTGGAGTAGCTTGAGGGGTGGATTTCGGCCCCTTTTTTCCAACTTTCTTGCTTTTTGCAACTTCATTATTCTGGATCTCTTCCTCTTGGATGTTCTAGGTGATTGTCTTTTGCTTGACATCATCATCCTCAGCCCACTTAGCACTTATATTAAGCAGTCATATTTTTGGGGACTATTAGAAGGTAGATTTCACCATATCCACCAATTATTGTGATTCTAACAATGAGATCCCTCCAAGGATCAAACACCTTTGGGCTTCCTCATAGTTGGATCTAGGACCATCTCTGTTAGTGTTTTCAATAATGCAATTTGAATCTACTTCTTCCTTGGTTTGTAACACCACCTGTATTTCTCCATCTTCCACATGATTGATGTTTTGTCGTTCTCTCTCGTCTTTCCCTGTTTGATACTCTTTTGCTTCTTCAACCATCTAGTTTTCTGGGTTTTCCATGTTAATGTTCCCCTATTGCTCGAAGGTGTCAGGGATAATAATGTTGGGAATTGACACTCATTGGATTCATTTTTTGTCATTAATGGCAACAAGATTCCATAGAAATCATATACGGGCACTAGGAGTCAGACACCGACATTAGAGTATCCAGGGTTACAACGGACACCGACACCGGCACCGACATCCAACACTTCAGGGAAGCCGACATCAAGGAAGTTGTATTTGTAAAATAATTTTGTAATTATTGTATAAGGTTCACATTATATATTTTTTGTAATGTATTGTAAGCCGACATAAGGCATATTGTTTGTAAATGGTATATAGGTCAGTTTGTTAGGTCATTATGACATGATGTAAGATTATGGATTATGAAGAGGATATAGGAGAATATATGGCAAGGCAGTAGAATTGTGTAGTGTGAAGGATATGTATGTAGATCATTTGTATGTGAATTTTATATCATGCAATGATCTGTAGATGTTTTGTAAGGCATTCTTGGAGGAAATGAGATATTAGTAGAAGTGTTTAGGGCTTATGAACTGATATAGAACAGAGCTATAACAAGAACTCTTTTTGGCATTGCAGATGCATTTTATGAGTTCACTATTACTGTTTTCCTTCAGCAGAAGCTTGTAGTCAGTGAGACTCTTTAGTGATGAGTAGTGTGCTCTAGGCAGTGTGCCTTCCTGCATGTGCAGGCCCCCTCTGTATGTAATATCTTTCATATGGCCAATGAATTGATATTGTGGGTCACAAATCCCACCATGGTTTTTCCTCTTTGAGGTTTTCCATGTATAAATTATGTGTGTTATGGTGTTCATTCATGTGGATGGTTTATTTGCTTCAAGTTATATGTTTATTTATTTACCGGTTTATATGTGTATGTTATAAAAGCCTAAAATCTTATCTTACTGGTAGAACACTGATTCACCCCCCCTATCAGTGTTCTTGGATCCCAGCAGATAACACTTTGGACTTCTTCTACCATTTTTTCTTTTCCAGTAATCTTCGATTGTTTAGCAGGTTTTTTGGCTCTCCATTGCATTGTCTTATCTTTCTTCTCTTTTTCTTTGACAACCTGTAGAGGGAATTTTCTAGCAGCATGCCCTTATTTTGTGCAGCGACACTTTCATATTCCATAGGTTGGACCCACTTCCCCGATCTGGAGTTAATCTCGATAGAGAAGGGCATATCCGTTCCTTGCATAACTCCCACACAAATCCTCGTAAAGGTAAGTCTTCTTCTAGCTATTGTTATAGCATCCATAGATAAGAGTTCCCCAAAAGAACTAGTGATTCCTTTAAAAACATCTTCAATCCAGAACTCCAGATGAAGGCTCGACAATCTGACCCAAATAGGAGCTTGTACAAAAAAGATTCATATAGGTCCTTCTTAGGTGACCACTTTTGCAGTGCAAGCGTAGATTTTCCAATCAACCAAGGACCATCACAAAGCACCCTCGACATGTCTTCCTCACATGACAAGGCCATCGACAACGCACCTTTGGACATAGCTATGATCTCCACTTGACCTATAAGCATCCATTTACATTTAGCAAATGCCCTAACAACATCAATATTCAGTCTTGGGACCAAAAATTTTCCAACCAGAGTCATTGCCATAAGGTTAATGTTATGCTCAATCAGTGGGTTTGGAACTTCAATAGAAAATCTACCCTTTTCTGGTTCTAAGATATTATGAACTATAGGGAGTGAGGACTTTCCACTTGGTTTGACGCTGAATAGAGACGTCCACAAACGACTGTTGTCCCTTCGAACAGATCCCTGCCTTGGGTTGTCTCCATCACGTGATTCTCCATTCCTCCCATTGGGATCGAGAGGCTTGTGGGTCGCCATCCGCCAGGTCCTTTCCATTCGGCTCAGAGGAATCAGGGCAGTCCCAGGATTCGTCCTTTCCGCCCTCCCTCTAGTTCGCTTGTCCATTGCAGGGTTTCCCACCCTGTCCTAAGTTCAAATTCAAAGTCGCTCCCTCCTCCCACTCCCGCATCGCTCTCACACCAAGTCAAACATTTACTACCTAAGATAAGTTGAATACATTCAAGTTACAAGTTTTCATATACCTAGGCAATTATATTCATATTGAAAACCCCCCCCTTTGCTATATTTTCTATAGAACTTGATTTATGTGGCAAAAATCCTAAAGGCAAGAAGAGTTCTACACATGAAATTGTTTACTTTGTCTTAAAAAGATGGCCACGATATAAGACAACACATCTCAAAACTTTTTTTTGGAATATATTACTCAATATTATAGAATAAGTAGAAGTTTAATGGAAAGTAGATTTTCGAATTGAATAGAGAATAAGCTATCAAACTTACAATAGTAATACATGTGATATAGCCATCATTTTTCTAATTATAAAAATTATTGAACAAAAGATTCAATTAGAAAAAGAAGCAAAAAATAGATAAAAATCAAACATCTTTAAACTAAGACCAAATATATTATTAGTTTCAAGGAATTTTAAATTACTTATAATAATGACTTATATGTTTATTAAAAGAATATATTATCATAAATTTAAGGTACCATCTATAAAGTTCAGATTCAATTATATCCTCAATATTCTTAATGTAAATCTACTTAAAAACAGGGGAGTTTGATGAGCTCCATTCAATATTTCTTACGTAAATTTATACCAAATTGTTTGAATTTTAAATGTAAATCAATGCCAAACAAGGATTTATTGTTCAATAAAGCATTCACAATGGGCCGTCACTATTCTGATTCCAAAACGGACCTTTTGTACAGCGTGATAGCAATGTGTTAGTCAATCGCAGCCATTTATTACAAAATCGACGATGTAAAACGCGCGACTAACACGCTTGTTAGTCAATCCGTACTGCCATTTTGAAACCAGAATAGATGCGGCCTTCACAATGTGTTAAGATGGTACAGACCATTTTTCATACAATTACGTATATTATTTTTTAATTTATCATAAAAAAAGCTCCTGTCAGTTTGTATTCTGGTTCCAAAAACTTGAACAGCAGACAACAACATTTAACTACATTAATCATTTTTATTATTTTTGAAAAGGGGACTTATGTACTTTCCAAGCAGCAGATGCTGAGTAAGTTCTGGTAAATCCATTACACATAAACAAATTACAGACAGCAAAATCACCAGAAAATGTCCCACACTGAAAAACAATGAGAGCATCTCAAATAGAAGGAAATAAAAAACA
This sequence comes from Cryptomeria japonica, assembly GCF_030272615.1. Taxonomy (NCBI): domain Eukaryota; kingdom Viridiplantae; phylum Streptophyta; class Pinopsida; order Cupressales; family Cupressaceae; genus Cryptomeria; species Cryptomeria japonica. The sequence goes on along the minus strand of NC_081407.1, from coordinate 755,069,343 downwards.
GGGGACGATTTCTAATGTAGTTACAACAGTGCTTCAGTGAAAAATATAGATAGCCCTAATGTCAAACCCTTTCAAGCAACCAAGATAAAGAAAACAAAAGATGCGAGTGTGATTAGCAGAGTCACAGTCTAGAAAGATGGGCGAGCAACAATAAATGGGGAAGTTATACTAGCAGATGATCCAGCTGTTGTTCTCCCTGCAGACGTGGGTGTTCCTCCTATCGTTGGAGATTTTGTTGCAGGTGTAGATGAGGAAGATGTATGCGGACATGAGCTCGATCCCGCCATTGAAACATTTGAGAATTTAAGCCCCTTAACACCTTGGCACACAGTGATGTTATCATTACTGTCGTTGCATAGTTCCGCTGGCTCAGCAAGGAAATGAAAAAAAATGTTGTCGGGTTGAGTCGGGGAAGAAGCTGCAAGAACGGTTGCGTAGGACAAGCATGGGCGTTGGACCAGTACTCTCTTACAAAGGGACTGCAGAAGGTGACAGAACCGTGCAGTGCATCGAAGAAGGCGCGCTACAGAAAAGGCCGTGCGGTGCAAATTTTCCCCTGCATAGCCAGTGCCTCCACAAATTGATCTAGAATCGATGCTGCAGAGTCGTTTGTAATTATTAGCCCCGACTTTCACATAAATCAACCTGTTAATATGGATCAGGACCGTTTAGATATCTTTGATGGTGTGCTTTAAAAGTTTAAGGATTTGTAAGGCACGTTGATTTTTTTGTATGTACTGTATGAACCTACTGGAGGTTATTGATTGCAAGGTTTGTTATAATGTATACGTAATAATACGTATTGCTTGGATTTATTTCATGTGAGATCGGCGATTCAAGGAGTACACGAAATCTTACAGTTAATTTAGGGTTTTCAGACATTTGGAACTTGTGAGAGTGTGAGATTTATTTTCTGATTGAGAGATTGGAGTTTCAGAAGAATACTGGCATCTACATTGGATGTATTTTTGTAGGACTTTAACCATTGGTTTAAGCCATTATTTGGTATCAATCTGCTATATGCAGTCATTCTTCTTTCTAACGGATAACATTTCTCCCCAACCCATTGAAAATAAGAAAAAACAAGGTTCAAGGAACATGGTTCTTTCTGCGCAGGTGCTGCGAGGTTATTTTTTTATCCATTGAAATTTCTTGGCATATGGCAGGGTAGGCTTGGATTCACCAGACTTCCAACATGGAATATTTGATGATCAATCTGCTTCGAAAATATGAATTGCTTTGCACAACCATGAAAACTCTTATTTAAATAAATGAATGCTCATGTCAATATAATATTATAATGTGTAAAGAATGTTTCTATATGCAATTGACAGGTGCAAATCGGAATACCACAACCTTTCGCAGCATCCTCCCTGCCTGTGTCAAATTGGGAGCTTTGGAACAGGGTATGGACATCCATCAAAGCATAAGGGAAGCGGGGTTTTTATTAGACGTTACAGTTGTGACTGTCTTGGTAGAATTATATGCAAAATGTGGAAGCATAGATAATGCATGTGAAATGTTTGGCAGAATGCCTCAAAGAGATGTAGCCTCATGGGATGCAATGATTGTAGGATATGTGCAAAACGGATTTGCTGATAAAGGCTTTAGAAACTTTTAAGCAAGTGCAATTGGCAGGCATAAAACCAAACTCCAAAATCTTTCCAGCATCCTCCCTGCCTGTGTCATAATCGGAGCTTTGGACTAGTGTATGGATATTCATAACAACATAATGGAAGGGGGATTTTGGTCAGATATTATGGTTGGAAAATCTCCGCTAGAAATGTATGCAAAATTTAGACGCATAACAAGACACGTGAAGTGTTTGACAAAATGCGTCAAGGAAATGCGGTCTCATGTACTGCAATGATTTCAGGATATGAACAAAAATAGATTTGTTGAAAAAGCTTTAGAAACGTTCAAGCAAACGCAATTGGCAGGTGTAAAGCCAGTGCTGACAACCTTTGCCAGCATCCTCCCTGTCTGCGCCAAAATGGGAGCTTTGGAATAGGGTACGGATATCCATCAAATGATGGAGGAAGGAAGGAGGATTTTTATCAAATATCATATAGCTGGAAATGTTTTGATAGACATGTATGTAAAATGTGGAAGCATTGACAAGGTACGTGAACTATTTCACAGGATGCCTCAAAAAGATGTCATCTATGGACTGCAATAATTGCAGGATGTATACTAAATGCTTTTATTGAAAGGCTTTAGAAACTGTCAAGCATATGTAGTTGGTACGTGCAGAGCCAAATTCTATAACCTATGCCAGTATCCTCCCTGGCTGTGCCAAAATGGGAACTTTGAAACAAGACATAGACATCCATCAAAACATGAAAGGATAGACAATTTTCGTCAGACGTTGCAGTTGCAACTGCTCTGGTGGACATGTGACCAGGCACATGAATTATTTGACAGAATATGGAAAATACGTTATCTGTGCTTGATATGATCTCTGCCAGTAGCAGCTATCGTACCATGTAATGAATTTCATGATCAAGGAAGAAAATATAATTGAATTACAGCTTAAAAGGAGTTTTGAATGAAGAAGAAAGTCTTGCATAAAACAAAACTTAAAATAGATGATCAATAAAGGAGGCATTCATCTTCTAGCTTTGTTTGGAGTGGGAGCTTTGAAGTTGATTTGACAAATTTTATGTCTTTGTCCAGTTTTACTTTAATTATTAGAGTGGGAGCTTTGAAGTTGATTTGACAAATTTTATGTCTGTGTCCAGTTTTACTTTAATTGTTATCTGATGTTTCATATTATTTTGTTTTGATTTTAGTATATGAGATGATTAAGTAGTTCTTTATTAAATAATTCTTGTATGATTTTGATTTGAATTTTTTTTTTCTTCTAAATGGGTTTCAAGTTTGATACACATATCAAGGCAGCTTTTCATTCTTAATCAGAAGTTATTTAGATTTTCATTTTACTTAAATAATTTAATTAGGATTAGGGTTCAAGTTCTATGATAAAAATTAAGATTTGACTAGATTTGAGTTTTAAGGGTTGGGGTTCAATTATGGTTTGAGTTTAATTAAAGTTAGAGTAGTGGTTCAATGAAAAAGCTTTACAAACTTTCAAGAAAATGCAATTGAATTTGAATTGTTCGACCTTTACAAGAATCCTCCTGCCTTATGTTAGCGTAGGAGTTTTCCTATAAATTTGGTCACTAAGCATTAATTGGTTTGCTATTTTATTTGATATTTATAAATTCTTTTATTTAATAATACCATGTGAAGGTGTGATGGTTATTTGAAGGATTAATTTTAAGTGAATGGTTAATATGAAGCATAATTATTATAAAAATTTAAATTTTAATAGACAAATATTATTTTCAATGGAAGTAGATGTTTTTCATAGGATATTTATAATGGAGTGCAATGTGTATGTAATGGTTATTTGAAGGGTTAATGGAATGTTGATAGGTAAATTCAAGTGAGAATGGTTCGCATACAAAGTATAATTATTATAAAATAAATAAATTGTATTAGATAAAATATTGCTATCAATCATTTATATAATTGAAATATTTTATTCATAAGATATTTATAATGGAATGCAATGTGTATATAAATTTATTCATAATAGCACTGCAATGTCTGATTTCCATGTTTACCATTTCTACTACCATGAAGGGAGGAATCTCTCATGACTATGGTTTTTGATTTGTTTTATTTAATGAATTTGTTTAATAGAGGGGGGAAGTATTGATACATCACATGGTAAGCTCTTCAGTGAGCATACATCTTATTGGAAAGATTAAAAAATGTACATTAATAAATTAAGCACTTTCGGGAGCACACACCTAGCTAGAAAGACATGCAAAACACACAAATAAATTAAATAAAATTATTTTTCCATTTGATTAAAAACTAAAAGCAGATGTGTCATTAAATAAACAAATAATAAATCATATTTTCTCATGGATATCTAGAATGCAAAAATATTATTCAACTAAATAAACAAATAATAATTCATATTGGCATCTCACTAACTATGCTTAGTTAACTTGATTGTCGATGAATGAGAGACCTCAAATATAGCTTGAAATAATTTTATGTTACCTATTAAGAAAAAGAAGAAGAAGAAGAGCTTTTAACATCCACAAGGCCTAGCATTGAAAGCCAATGAGACAGTCAACCTTGTCATCATTGTCTTTTGTAGTTTGGTTCATTTTTTGTATAATTTGATGATGAGCTCCCTCAATTTCTCAATGGATCCCTCATTGCAAAGACTAAACCAAGAGTTAGCAGTCAAAACATTTTCATAGTTGTTCCTAATGCCTTTGTAGGGATCACATTTCAAAATGAAGTTTCTTTCCAATCAGACACCTAAAACAAAATCATTTAAAACTTTTGAAATTCATCCACTTTTCCTATCACTCTTGGAAAAAGAGAAAGAAGTTTTGATTATCCATGCAAGCTATCATTTGTCGCATTAATGAAATCACCAGTCAAAAAGTTTTCTTTATTAATTGCAATTTTTTTTTTTGTACATGTATGTGCTCACAAATTTATTAAACTGCTCATTTTGCAGCAAGGTTCACTAGATAATATTAATTGTTGATATAAGCTCTATGACGAAAAAGCACAAGCTTTTGAAGGAGGAGTTTGCTTTGTTGGAGTACTTCAGAGAACACAACACTATGAACCTGGTAGATTTGATTGCTTTAAACCCTACAATATTTGATATTTATGTTTACTGGTCATGCAAGTTACTAAATTTTTATTAATTTAATAGATTAATATAATTTATAAATTTTATTTAAAAATAATAATTTTGAAGGTGTTATAATTTATCAATATTGATGATTATTTCTAAAGATGTCCAATATAAATATAATACATTAATCAAAAGAAATATAATTTTATACTTTATTTGAAGGCATGTATCGATTTCCACGTGATGCAAGAATCCATTCACAATACTAAGGTCATGGAGAAGCCCAAGACCCATACTAAAATCATGTCAAAGTGGAGTGTTGTCCAAGAAGCTCATTAATCTTTATCATTTTGTAGCCATTCATTTCTCATAGGAAACCATTGTTGTAGTGGCTAAAAAAGGTTCCCTAATAAATATGTTTGATGTTATGTTGTCAAGACACTGGCTCTTTTAACTATATTCTTTTGTGAGATGCAACAAGTTACCATATAATATGGTTAAAAAATGATAGCCTGAAATTGTCCCTAATAGGTACATTATCTAAGTTAACTATATTGCATTATTAGATTCAATGTGAGTATTATAAAAAGACCATTTCAATGTTTTAGACATCATTATCAAGCAAATATTGTATGCAGGCCTTCATAAGTAGCAAGATATGTGTTGCCATTTATTTGTCACATTCCACAACCTAACTCATTGACAACTTCATCAATCATTTTGTAATTGTCTTTTTGTCTCAACACATAAGTTAGAAGATGACCAAAATAGCATGAAAAACAATTATCTTTGGTTTTCAACAAAGTGTGTTGAATTCCCAAACATGTAAAGTGTATACTTAATGTAGAGAGCATGGATTGCACAAAGAAGTTTGAGTCACATTAAGAAATTCCCTTTTTTTTTTTTTTTCTATTGTCATGGGGGGAAGTGTAGCAATACTCATTATAGCCAACTTCATGCACACATAGGTCTTAAATGGTACATCAAATTTTGACAATTATTTTGGTTGTCTTTGTATGTGACTTAACTATGTATAACTATTATTTTGGCTTCTGCGTAGTAATGACGCACACTATAAGATCTATTATGCATGCAAGGGTCAAAACATACACATTTCAAAGTGTTGCCTAATACCTACTTAAAGATGCCCTAAAAACCAATGCATTTAAAATTGGCAATACTTATACACAAATGACTTAGTAGTCATGCACAAATGCCCCAATAGTCACGCATAAATGGGTCAATTATGGAGCATAAAAACTATTGAGGGGCTATTGGTACATGTGAAATTTATTAATGGGCTCTTAGTTATCATTTTTTTGGTTATTTCAAAGTTAGTAATTGGGGGATTGGGTGAGCAAAGAGTGAAATAAACATATACATGTAAGGATAGAAACTTTTAAGATAATGTCATATATAAATAGATCCCTTATATTGTAATTTCGCAAATTCATGAAGTATTTTTATGGATTCCATTAAACTTATGTTAATCAATTTAGATTTTAAGGAATATTTAAGAATTTAATTGAAATTGGATATGTAAGTTTGATTAAAAAAATTGATATGGTAACTTATAGTACTATAATATTCTAAAATAATAACAAAGATACAATGTCAAAAAGTATATTTAGTGATTGTTAAATTATTTTATAAAATATTTAATTTTAATTACTTCCAATAAAATCAAATTTTATTTTTTCCAATTCTTGTGCCCTTCAATATATCATCGAAAATATATCTTACTATCAGCGTAATCATTGCACCTTGTTTGGTGCAAGTGCTAGTTAAAGATAAGGAAAAGTACTACACCACAAGCGTCATTTTCTTGTATTATGGACTAATAGGAGAGGAGTCCTATGATTAAATTCTTTTACCTTCATTGTATCAGGTTACCTATGCCCGTCGAGAAACCTTTTATGGTCGTCATTTTTCTTACTGTTTGGATAGTGTATACACTTTCCCAATATGCAACCAATTAAATGTTCTTAGCTTTGTTCTTATGAATTTCAAGTGTATATTTTAAATGTTCAATGTTTCGGATCAAATTCATTATTATTTGTGTTTTTGTCATGTTTTCTTTCTTTTAGGATGGATCATACAATTTGATTTGAAAAATGTTGGACATTAAAAATCTACACAACTAAGAACATTATGGACTATGGAGATTTCATGATTACAATTAAATGTTATCAAAAATCAAATAATTAAATAAATATTTGAATAACAAAATTTTAATTTTAGAAATTAAATGCAAAGAGATAGATATAGTTAGTTGCGATATTTCTGATGGAGAATATAATTCAATTTTGTTAGAATCAGAGGAATGGTGGTTTTAGCTTGAAATGTGTCTCGAGATCTATATAATTTTTAGATTCAATGTGGATTGAATTCATGTCTTGTAGGATTGACTCTGCCTTCTGGAATATTGATTTGATGTGTAAAACTGATTTCAAACCCGTAGAAACTTGGATGCTAAAACCTTTAGCACTTGAAATTCTTATCTTTTCCATTTTGCAAGGACTTAAAATATTTAGAAATAGCTTGGAAAATCTCTAAATTGTGAGGAAATAGATATTCCTTATTGAACTCCTTGATTTACTATCTTTACAACCTTAGGTGAATGTTGGTAGACAATAATCAAGCATGTAGGTGTTCTATATGAGTGATGCACACTAAATTCTTTTTAGTAGTCTGAACAAAGTGTTTCTAGAAGTGTAGACAAATAAAAAATTTCATTAAAATGTGTCCTTTTATCAAACCTCAATTTTATAATCATCACTAGGGTGGATCCATTATAATATTAATTTCTCATTTTCCATTATACTATTCATTATATTAATATTTATATCCATATTCCATTATTTCTTTTATCCATTATTCACTATATTATAATGTATTCATTCTTCATTATTTTATTAATATATCCATATCATTAAATCAATAAATCTATTAAATGAATATATATTTCATTATTTATCCATCCCATGAATTTAAAATAAATAATAATCATTCCTTACCACTTACCATATTCCAATACCACTCAACTTCTCTTCTTACCATTCATTCTTCCTAAACCACTTATCTCCTATTATCCCATATTCATCCCACAGCTTGGATCTAGCTTGAGGATATCTATAAAAACCCAGACCCCTCTCTCATTTGAAGCTATCTAGTAGTTTAGCAAGTTAATCCATCATCTGTAGCTTTCAATCTTTTGCATATTTTGCATGTTTCAATCTTTCTCATTTCCAAGCATAGTTAGTTCATTCTTGCATTAATCTTTCAAATCACCATTCTTCATAGCATCTTGTGTAGTGCTTCTGAGAGCATCTATTTCAAACACAAGACCTTGATAGATAGGAGTGCAATAGAGTCAAAAATCCATTTACATGCATGTGTGCTTTAATAGTTCATTTTGTTTTGCATGTGTGTTTTTATTGCAGGAACTCCATTTGACACCTCCATCTATATTTGGCATGCCCGGTGGAACAGCCTTTCTCCTTTCATTAATTGAATTTTCACTTGATAGAAGCAGCAGTGTTTTCATTTGTTCAATGCTTCATCTATGCATTTGAATGGTTCAGTTATGCATAATGTAATGAATTTTAATTTCCTCTTCTGGAGCTTTCATGAATCTATGTATTTTGGTTTCCATATTGGAATTGTCGGTTAAAGGTTGTAAGATTTGCCTTTAACAGGTTGAGCGCCTTGTTGCATGTAATGTCTGCAAATTATATTTCTTTGAGGCATTGCATTAAAACAACTTCCACATTTTGCTGCATTAAAAAAAGAAATAGTTTTCAGCCTGTCAAAAGTCCAATATATCAAATGAACTATTTGCTTGGTTAATACTTGACGTCTGTGCCCCCACATTGCTATTTTTGCTCGCACGATCAACATTTATGGTCTCTGCAGGCACACCTTTATCACAGCAAGCCACATCGTATTCTTTGTAACCCACTGTTCATTTTGCCAGAGTTTAATTCTGACCTTGTACTGTTTCATGTCTTTACTGCTGCGTGAGGAGGTTTGAATCATATCTTGCAATCATTGTTGTGCATGGATTTCAAAAGGTTATTTTTAACAAATTTGTTGTGTGCATTATTCAACAATCATAGCATTTCTTGAGAATACTTCCAACAGTTCACAACCTGGTCAATCCACAACGTTTTTGTATGCATGCCACGCAAAAGTATTTAAAAGAATTCAGCTACAAAGAGTTTCATACAGCCAAAAACAACATATTTTTCATTGTCTACAAAAGCATTTAAAAAAAAAATGATTTTCGGAGCAGGTCACATTGCCTTAACAGCTTCCCTCGACGTATTTGCAGCCCACAATCTCTGTTAAACAGTAGTCTGGCATATGCGTTCACATTGTGCATGTGTGTCTTTACCCAGGTATTCCTTGCGTTTCTCCTATCTTTATTGCCCCCAGGTACGTAATGCTCATCTAAAATTAGAGGGTAGTGGATTTAGAATAAGATTTTGTTTAGTTTCTTATTTTAGTTTACTTTTTGACTTTAGTGGGGTGATGGTTTTTAATTTAGTTTTTAATTTTCGTAGTGTATTGATTTAAAAGTAGTTGTTGTTTTGAATGTGTTTTTGTTTTCTAGAATTAGTATTTAGTTTTGATTTTGATTTTTGATTTTTTTAGTTTGGTGATTTGGTTTTTAATTTTAGTCTTTTTATTTGTTTTTTCTAAATTTAGTTTTTTTTATTTCTCTTTTTGAATTTAGTTTTTGATTTGGTGTTTATAAATTTTAGGTTTCAATTTGGTTTTTAATATCTTAGTTTTTAATTTGGCTTTTGTTTTTGGTTTTTCTTGATTTTTGTTTTTGGGTTTTAATTTAGTTTTAGTTTTAAATTTTTAATTTTAGTTTAGTTTGCTTAATTTTTAATTTAAATTGTTTGCTTAATTTATAATTTATATTAGTTACTTTAATTTTAACTAAATAGATTAGATTTGTTATGTTTTTGTTAGTTCTTAGTTTGTCTTATTAACTTTATGTTTGTTTTGTTAGTTTTCCTATTTATTTTGTTAGTTTCTTTGTGTGAATGTGTCAGTTTTGATTTTCGGACTAATCTTACAAGGTTAATGATTTGTGCAGGGCATCCATCTATCGTTTTATGAAGATAATATCTTGAAACTACTAATGACATTTGGTGTAGGATGTTTGACGAAGACTTGTGATTTGAAATTAATTGTCTGATTTTTAGATTAGATCACACTTCAATTGGTGCTTTAAAATTAACCAGGGGTCTACCTCTTGAGAGTCCCTTAAGTCTTCGTGAGAGGGAACGACCCAAGTGGTAATGGGCTAAAGCCAAGCTCTTCTAGACCACTATAAATAAATGTGTTTGCAATGAAAGTTGCAAGCAAGGGGTGTTCATTAGTTCATACTCACAACATGTCTCCCCATAAACCCTATAGAGTGCAACCTTTATATGTTTGGAGCCTTCCATAACGGAGTGTACGCCGCCACATGTATGGCCACTCGAACAGATGCCTTTACTAGACACCATTTGTTTTAGAAGCCAAAAACCTTCTAGTTATTGACGTGGGAGGTCAGACCTTTGAAGCGGCTCACATTCTTAGGGTTCTCAGTAGAGATACAAGGTTCACAATGGGGAGTTTTCATGGGGACTGGTGCTTAGCTACCTCGGAGAAGTGAGTGTCGAGGGTTGAGCTAGTGGGGTTAAGCATCTAAGTATCCACTCTGAATTGCATAGCTTGGGGTAACCCCCCAAGTGAGACTCAACAACTATTGTCCTGGCCAACCTTAGGATTGTTCTTGAATGTGTTTTTATTGCAAAATCAAACAAATATTTTGTTTATCGTGTTTTCTAAGTGTGAGAAAGACAAACAAAAAAACTTTCACAATCAACACCACACTTGAAATTGAAACACTTTACAAAAAAATTGGTCTAAACTTTCAAGTATCCATCTACATTGTAAAACAAAAATATTGCAAAACAACATTGTCATTGAAACACTAAACCCGTGTTCTCAAAACAATCATTTCAAATCTCTTAAGACATCACTTTTGGAGTTTTGATCTTTTAGGTCCTCGCATAGTCACGTCATTCTAGCTTGTCATACCTTTTAGGTCCTTGCATAGTCTTCATCTAGTTTCACCTTTCATCTTTTCATATCTCATTTAATTATACCTAGTCCTTTGCATACCACCCTTAGATCAAACCTTTACATAACACCCTTAGATCAAACCTTTGGATACAACCATTAGGTTATACCCTTGCATAATTCCCTTAGATCATACCCATAATATTTGCATAGCCTTCCATCATTCCTTTTAGAACATAACCTTAGACCTTACATAAGTGCCTTAGATAATTTCATCATTGGTGCTAGAATTTCATTATTACTTGCAATACCAAAATCCCGTCCCCCCCAAAAAAAACATTGCTTGCACTTAGTATTTCTCATCTTAGGTCTGACCTCAACTTTCAATCATCAATCACCCTTACCAATTGAAGGGAACCTATCAGTGTCTTTGATTTGGTATCTCTCTTGGAGTTCATCATCTCCTATCATAGCGTGCCTTTTTTTTATCACTTATCCTTGTGTCTATCCATCATAGCACAAGTCAAAACCTCACATTGCAAATATTTTCTTACCTATAATATCCTTAGTCGTTGAATCAAACATCATTCATCCTTATATCCCATTTAGGGTTTATTTGCACATCACTTTCCTATATATAGATCACATTTCACATTGAAATTCTTTAGCATATTACCATCTCAATCATGTCACATATATTGCTTTTTTGCACTGAGCCTTATCATATCCCAATCTCACCTTCCTATCATATAGTTTGCACCTTAATTTTTGCTTTGATCCTTAGTTACATCCTAATCTCACTCATATCATATAGTTCCCACTTTGCACTTTAAGGTTTGCATCTTACCTTGAGTCTCATTCATGATCATACCGCTCATCTTAGGTCAAAGATCAAAACTATCATATATGTCCATGGCTATCTTGGCTCAAATTCAAGATGTCAAGAGAACAATATATGACCTTCAATTCCAACAAAAGGAATCAATGACACCTTTTGAGAGTCAAATTCAAGACATCAAGAGTGACAAACTGAAAGGAATGCTAAAACAACTATATGATTTGGAACAACAATTGATTGAAAATCAAAAGCCAAATCTCGAACAAGATCATAGCACACCTTCACCAAGACAACAAGACATTTCCTCCATCTACCAGAAGTATGAACTTCTCTTTAATATACAATAGATTTGTAAAATGATAATTGTTTTTTTAGTTGTGAATTAATGCACATTGAAAGAATTTCAAATAAGATATAATATTTAATTGTGCAATCATGTACCAAGACAATTCATAAAAACTAGTGAATAGGTGATAGTTAAAAAAATTGAATTTCAAATTTTTAAATTATGGGGGCCATCATCACCTAGGGCTTGATTGACTTGAAACAAGGAAGTACATATTTTATGATGGGAGATAAATGTGTGCATATAAATGTACAAGTAGTTAAAATAAAATGTGCATCATTCTAGCATTGAAAGTAAGATTTTCACTAAACAAATAACACTTTGGTTGTCACAATAGGTAGTAATCTATCTTATATCAAAACACAATATCTTAATCTAAATGGCTTCCTTACACACATGAGTAGTTGTCATATGCTCTGCTTTTGTAGTGGACAAAGCAACTACATCTTGTTTCTTATTCATCCTGTAGACACCTAAAAATGGTCAACGCTTGCGGAGTCATACTTTAACATTTGCACATTGCCTCATTTTAGGTTTTTGCATCGCATTAACATTTCTCCTATGTCACGCACTTGGTTTTTATCATTTGCGAACATCAAGTCATTCTTCTACATTTTTCCTTTGTCTCGCTTTCGAATTTGGTCTTGTCGACAACACTATCCAGTCATGATTTTGATCGATTTTAGCCCGTCGCATCAATGTGCGTGCTAATTTGTCATTATTTTGGACATCGTCAATCCTAATTTAGGGTTTTGTCCTCCTGTCAATCTTGCGATCCATTTGTCATCGATCGTTGTCCTCTTATCAATCTTGTCGATTTATCATCAATCCTTCAATCTTGTCGTTTTAACGATCGATTTGTCATCGATCGTTGTCATGTTCGATCTTGTCATTTTGCGATTGATTTGTCATCAGTCGTGGTCATTTTCAATCCTATCATTTTGCAATCTATTTTGTCATCAATCCTTGTCTTTTTTGTCAATCTTGTCATTTAACGATCAATTTGTCATCGATCGTCGTCCTTCTCAATCGTGTCAATTTGGATCAATTTGTCATTGTTCCTCGTCAATTGGTGCATTTTCTCAATCAAATCATTTATCACATTGGTCATTTATCAATCCAAAATCAAATCAAATCGAGTCAATTATCTTTCAAGACCTAATTCATCTTCTAGGGTTTCGTGATTTAATCATTTAACCTTGTGTGTGTCATTTCTTCCTTTAGGATTAATAAATTGTTTATTTATCCTAAGTCTTCTCATTACAATTAAATGTTCATTTAATTGGCTTATTATTCCTCTTTGTGAATTAATTAATAAATGACAAATTATTAATTAATTTACCTAATTTCTAATTTCATTATTTCCTAATTCCTAATTTCCACCTATTTTCTAATTTCCTAATTTTAATTTCCACCTAATTAACTTGTCTTTAGTGCTCCCTATTTTTGTGCTTCATGCATCATACTCTTGGCATAGCAAGATGTCATAGGGTTCTAGTCCTCTAAGCTTTGCATTGGCAATATGTCATAATTTATGACATAGAAGGTGTCATAACCTTCTTCTTTTCACTCATTTTTCCCATTTTGAAATCAATTGCTTCTAATATCCATTTCATGCTAAATTTGATCCTATTTCCAATTTATCTATAAATTGGATGATCTTCATCAATCAAAGCTAATTGGTAATCAGATTATTAAATTTCTAATCACTTTGTCAAATCACGCTTCTAGTATTCTTGTGTCAATGTCAATCTTGCTTTCTCAATTAGGTTTATGCACTTGAAGGTGAGATCTACAACAAAACTATGTGGAGAAGAAAGAAGAACAATGGAGCTGCATGAAGGGAACATCTGGTTTGCATAATCTTTTTACATGTGTTATCTTCATGTCTCTATTGAATGTGTTTAGGATAGATTCATTGCATTCTAGTTTTTGTGATTGAGCTAATGATTAATGTTTTGATTTGCCTTGTGATGATTTCCTATTTCCTATGCTACATTAATTGGTGAACTCGACGTGAACACTAACCATCTAACCCCTTTATGGTGTTTTTGGGTGCTTTCAAGTTGATTTGCAGGCCAAAAATCCAAAAATAGGGTCGTGCAGGGTTTTCTGGATACTTCTGCGCCTGTTTGAGACAATCTGCACCTGTGTAAGGCATCTTTATGCATTCTGCGCCTGTGTCAATGCATTCTGCGCTTGTGTAAAAAAAAAAAAAAACTACGCTTGTGTAAGGTAACCTGCCCCTGTGTCCTGACTTCTGCGCCTATGTAAAGTCCAGAATAGAGGTAAAAATGCATTATTTTACTTGAAAATTGTCTTGTTTTTGCGTTTTGTTTTCTATGTTTTGGTTTTTGGTACTAATTATCTGTGAAAAATCTTGGCATACGCATGGCAAAGATAAAAAATCAAATTACTAACATGTTTTATGCAGAATTGATAGTCAAAGACAACAAATCAAACTTCTAACTTGGGTTTTGTAGGTTGCTTTGGAGAAACAACTAAACTTGGTGTTTGTCTTTAATATTTTAGGCACCTAGTGATTTCTAAATAGGTTGGAATGAACATGTTTTTTCTTTGATTGTTGAGTGTGACATTGGAGTAGGAGAGTATTCTCTCATCCTTCTTAGGGTGATCAGAAATCCAGATCTTCGATACCATGCTCATGTCTTTGATTGTGTGTCTCCTTTAGAGGGCTTGCCTTCCCGACCACTTTGCTTTTGCAAGCAAGTGATAATTGTGAGAAGGGGACGACCCAAAGTGAGTACGGCTAGAATTCCTTGGCATTCTAACTCACTATAAAAAATACCCAATGAGCAAAAGCTTTGAAGGAAGTGTTACCTGGGAATTGCAGTTACTTGGGAAGTGATGACCCTTGAACTCTTTCTCATATCAACATCTAAGTAGGGCCTCTTGGTCTAAATCATGCTTGCGTGACTACATTTGTTTGGTATCTTGATGGGCTTAATGTCTCAATCACGCTTGCGTGACATCAAGGAGTGATGCTTAACAGAAATCCTGACTAAACACCTTGTTTTTAGAGGCCAAAAACCCTTCTAGTTGCTTGAGAAGGACAAGTTCGGATACTTGGAAGAGATACTAAGTTTGCCATGGGGAGATTTCCATGGGGACTGATGCTTGGCTACCCTGAGAAGTGAGTGCCGTGGAGGGGAGCCCGTGGGGTCAAGTATCTATGTATTCTCCTTGAATCCCATAATGAGTCTACCTCTCAAGTACCTAATGTCCTTGCCATCCATAAGAAATGTGTGAATGAGCATGATTGTCTTGAGTCTAAGTTGAAATATCTTGTATTCCTTGATTGTCAAAAGTTGAATTTTATCTCATTTCAAGAACAAGGCAAATTAATTCAAAACAAGGTTAAACACAAGAGACATTCATCCAACAAAAGCTCAACAAGGTTCAAAACCTATCTTCAAACATGATTGTCAAACATTTTTCAAAGTCTTGTCTCAACATTCATGTCACTTGCATTTAGGTTCATCCTAGGTTGCATTTTGTAAAGTCATTTGTCAAGTACCAAGGTTAGGTTTCACCTAAGTCATACTCCTTTTCATATCAATAAGGGTCATCCATTTGCATGTGTCCTCTTGCATAAGAGTAATATCATTTCATAATTAAACCTTAGGTTTCATCTTAGGTTGACATTGTCATACATTTGCATTTGCATCCTTGTCCTCATAACATTAGGTCACATAGTGTCAAAAACTAGGTTTTGTCATACTTGAGTAATCCAAATCTTTGATAAACCCTAAGTCATTGTTAAGAAGTCTAGACCTTATCAAACCTTTTGTCCTTTTGTCATCAATGTCATTTTGACAAACCTAGCTTAGTATCCAAGCATATAGGGGAGACATTGTCATCTTGTCCTTTGTCACTTAGTCCTTTTGTCCTTTGAGGTCTAGACATCAGTCCAATTTCCCAAGGGTCCCTCTCTTAGATTTGCATTCCAAAAAGTTTGTCAAAATCTTCAAAAATAACCAAAAACAATAGGTTGCATTCTTGCCATAGGTTGCATTTTCATCTATCTAGTTTGCATTTAGTTGCATATCATACATTATCCTTGAAAAATTCCAAAAATATTGCATTTGCATAGTGACATGTCTATTGAAACAAGGTTCCAAGCACCAATGATGCAACAAAGTTTGACATATCAACCGACAATGCAATCAAATTTCAATCCAAGGAAATCACAATTATATCCAACCCAACAACAAAGCAACATTGATCAAACTTTTTATGATGAAACAAGTCTCCAAATACAAAAACTAGAGGAGAAACTAGCTCAAGAAAATGAGATTTTGGAACAAAGAGTGAAAAACATTCAGAAGAATAGATCACAAATGTCCAAAATGTTTTGAAAACTTCCAGGTCGAAATCCAAATATCGAGCCAATTGATGTAAGATCTCTTCTTGAACGATCAGACATACCAGCTCTCCTCTCCCAAATAGAGATGATGAAACAATTTCAAGAAAGGAGACAACATCAATTTCAACATTATGTGCCTCCACAACAAGAACAAGAAGGTGTTTACTATCAATCAGATTTTCAACCAATACAACCAATGGTTCAACCAATTGTTCAACATATACAACCAACACAACCAATGGTCCAATTTCAACAATATGTCCAACCAACTATACAATGTCGACAAATAGTCCAACCAATGGTGGAATATCAACAAGTTCAAGTTCAATCAACATATCAATATCAACAACGCCAACCAAACATTCAAAAACAAAGGTTGCAGCACAAACCAACCCAAGTCTCAAGCACGTCGGAACAATTGAACCAAGTCCAATATCAAAACATGACATCAAACCAAAAACAAGTTCAAATTCGAGATTCAACTATGTCAAAACCTCGAAAGAAAGGTGGCTTTATTGCAATGCTCTTAAGGAAATTACCATGTGAGTTCTTTGAGGAAGATCAAGATAATACAATTATGTCTAGCAATGCCTCATCCCCCCACAAGAAAATTGACTCTCCAGTGGTATCTATCCCTACACCTCTAGAAGTTTCACAAGAATCTTCTATACTGTCCTCATCAAACAATACACCCAAGGATGAAATTACCCAAGAGCTATCCATAATTGATTGCCAAGAGAATCCAATTCATGATGCACATCCTTGTCATTTTTCAGAAACACAAGACCCAATGCCACCATGCACTTTATTGCCATTACCTATTTTTGAGGACCCCATTCGAAGTCCCTCTTTCTCATGTTCAAGTATTGATTCCTTGCCAGAATCCATCACAAATGTTCAAAGTACATTTCCTTCATGCCAAAACATTGATTCCTTGTCAGAATCCCCCATGCATATCCAAAGTCCAACCTCATGTCAAGAGGATAATTTAGAGTGCGAAGAAATGAGTCCTAAAGAAAATCAAGATCAAGATCCTAAAACCTTATCATCCCATCCAATTGTTGACCAAGATCCCATTTCCCCAGACACTCACGTTGATTCCCCTATTCTTGTCCATCCTATCCAAAGTCCTATTGACACTCCATTCCCCGAGCAAGATCAAGATATCCAAGTCCATCCAATCCCAAATGATCCCCTTCCATTCCAAGAACAAAATGTCCTTTCAAATCCCATTGGCATTCCATTTCCTGAGAAAGATCCAGATATCCCTTCCATCCTTTGCGATGATCCCATTGAAAGTCAAGAGAAAAGCACCTTTGAAGAGGGTTCCAATGATCTTCCTCCTTGTCAAGATCAAAGTATCCTTCCAAATTCATTTCCAACACAAGACCCTATCATTCCTTTAGATCATCCACAAGATCCACTTGTTCCTTCATCTCCTTGTCATAATGCTCCATATACACTCCAAGATCATATTTCTTGTGATGATCTCATTATTCCTCCCATTCCATCTCTTGAAGAGCCTGTCATTGAACCATGTCCCCCTCATGATCCTAATCCCCCTCACGATTCTAACGTGTTAGTGCAAGATGTTCATGAACCCCTGACATTAACAATGGGTTCTTCCACTTTCGTGCAATCCGATCCACTTCAAGATCTCATTATTTCTCTCATATCATATCCACCTCATAATGGACTTGCATCTTCTTCCCAAAGAAAAGAGTATCCTACAATTCAAGATATTCATAAAGGCAAAGGAGTAGATCTCCATAAGCAAGAATCCCTCCATATCAAAGAAGATCTTAAGGGTCATGTCTACACAACTCACTCTTAAGATGTTGGTATCCCTCCATCAAAATCAAAACATACACCTTCCCCATCATACTTTCCATCCATCTTAGGTCCTTATATCCCTTTGTCCTCTATGCAAGGTCAACAAAGGCACACATCCTTGAGTAAATTTCATCAATCCAAAATAACTCCATTTCATTCATATCCATCCATGCATTCCTTGCCCCCTCCAAGCAATTTGGATGCCAAGTATAAAAGTCATAAGTCTAGAAATCCACATGTATTCAAGGATCAACATGTCCAATATAATCGACATGTCAAAACAAAGAACAATATTATCTATAAAGAAAAAGAAAAATCCAAAAGGTCAGAAAGACCCACTAAGAAAAATAAAGCAAAGTCAAAACATATATGGGTTCCTAAATCCCTTGTGCAAGCAATGCACTCCAAGGAACCACAAAAGCATGAAAAATCAAAAACCATGTGGATCCCTAAGCAGCTCCTTGAAGTACAAAAGCCTAAAGAAACATCAAAATTGGCATCTACAATTGCTATTCCTCCATCCAAACATTCCAAGTCTATTCCTCCATCACCTTCTTTATCCATTTTGGGCCCTTATGTCCCAAAATCCCTAGTCGTTCCTTCGTCAAAATCTCAATATACAAAATACGTCTTTCCTCCATCAGTCCATCACCCCTCAAGGTGTGTGCCAATGTCAATCTTTCCAACATTTCTATCCACTCAAGCCCAATTTTTCCAGTACCCTATCCATTATCCAATGCATGTTTTCCATCCGTCCATCCCTCTAGTCTAATCCTTTACATAAATCCTTGCTTTAGTTTCATCTCTTTTTCCATGTCCTTATCCTACCAACGTCTTTGAGCATACTTTTAAAGGTCATGGTCCATTTTTTTTCAAGGCTACTATCCAAACAAAAGGACGCTTGAGTCCTTCTTCCATCCCCTATCATGTGTCCATCTTCTATTGAAAAAGTCAAAATCCCCCAAAAAAAAAAATCCAAAAAAAAAAAAGTAAAAAAAAAAAGGCAAAAGAAAAAAAAAAAGTAAAGAAAAATAATTCGTTCACTAGTGAAAACCTGGTAAATAGGCACCTTGGGCAAGTACCATGATGAAAACCTAGCAAACAAGCATCATGTGTAATCTATGAACTTCTTGCACACCACACTTGGGGGCAGATTTCCTCCTTCATATCTTATTGCCCTTCACTATCCTATCGAACCCCTGTCATTACCCTTCATATCCTATTGTCCCTCATGTCCAGTTCCACTTTCCACCTTTGATCTTGACAAGACTGAGGATCTTCATGAGCATCATGTATCTTGTTTGCAGCTTTCAGTCTATCATAGCTTTTGGTCTTTATCCATTTGCTTATTATAACTTTTCATCCATATTCCCTAGCTTATTGCAACTTTCTACCACTATCCCTTAGCTAATCCTGACCTTCAGTCCATGTCCCTTATCCATTCTTGGTCTTGCTTATCCTATCCATATCTTATCACTATCCATACACTCTTTTTCATTCCTTGATCTTGATCTGACATAAGGATGCAAAATTTAAACATGCTTTCAAAAACCTCTTGACATGTCCCTTATGCCATGTTCCTTCTTTACATTGTCATATCCAGTCTCTTGTCCCATCATGCCATAGCCCTTCAAAATTGCATCTATATTGTCTCCATGATAAAAGGCCTTTGTCTTCCCTCTATCCACCAACATTTCAGCAAGCCTATTTATTCACCTGTCATATTCCTTCCCTTGCTAGACACTGGGGGCAAAATAAAAAAAATTGAAAAATGTCCTGAAATAAATCATAAAAATTGAAAAATGTCTTGAAATAATTCAAAAAAAATTTAAAAATGTCCTGAAACAATTCAAAAAAAAAAAAAAAAAATTGAAAAATGTCCTGAAAAAAAGATCATAAAAATCAAATAAAGTCCTGAAAAAATGAACAAAAAAGTTGTAAAATCTTGAAAAACAAAACAAAAAATAAATGATCCCCTCTATGCATAGACAGCTCACTGAGCATCCCTCCAATGACATGCAATCATACACTACGCTTTAATGAAATCATGCATAAACAGATAAACTCTTTCATTCAATCCAGACATTCAAACTAATCAAAATTGTCATATCAATCGAACATCAGCATCACTATCATTTGTCCTTGTCTCTACTATCATGGGTCTTATACAGGGTGTGGTATACTCGAAACCAGACTATGTCCTGTCTTAGACGGGGTATCGCATGTCCTGAAACCAGACAGCATGATCGTCCTATCAGCACTTTCAACTTTTGACAATGCAGATCAAGATGTTTGTTTGATTTGTTGGAATTTGTGCATCTTATCTTTTTACTGATTTATCTTTGGCTTCAATCATGTTCCTATGTTGCTCGATGATGTCACTGAGTGATTTAGAGTGATCGGGATGGATCATGGTCCTTTTCTTTTTGGTTGTGATTGTTATTTGTCTGCGATGTGTCTGTCTTTTGCAAAAAGGGTTGCATTTCAGCTCTGGCCTTCAATGTCATGATGCTACGCATCCGCTTTGCTACATTAAATAAAGGTTCTCACCTACTTCTGTGCATTTGTGAAAGCAAGTTTTCCTTCACCTCTAATTGTCCTCTATCTAATTTCTACTTACTAACATTTCTTCCATTAGTCTTGGTAGTCCGTTTGAACCTATCATTTTCTATCATTCTTATCGATCAATTGGCCTCTTTTCTGCATGTTTCCGGCCAATTCCTCGAGGGGGCATGCATATTTCATTATTATTGTCTGGGGCATTTTCATTATTGTTCTTTGAAACAACGCTTAAAATCGCATTGTCTCAAAGAGGGGCAAAATGTAGACACCTAAAAATGGTCAACGCTTGCGGAGTCATACTTTAACATTTGCCCATTGCCTCATTTTAGGTTTTTGTGTCGCATTAACATTTCTCCTATGTCATGCACTTGGTTTTTATCATTTGCGAACATCGAGTCATTCTTCTACATTCTTCCTTTATCTCGCTTTCGAATTTGGTCTTGTCAACAACACTATCCAGTCATGATTTTGATCGATTTTAGCCCGTCGCATCAATGTGCATGCTAATTTGTCATTATTTTGGACATCGTCAATCCTAATTTAGGGTTTTGTCCTCCTGTCAATCTTGCGATCGATTTGTCATTGATCGTTGTCCTCTTATCAATCTTGTCGATTTATCATCAATCCTTCAATCTTGTCATTTTAACGATCGATTTGTCATCGATCGTTGTCATGTTCGATCTTGTCATTTTGCGATTGATTTGTCATCAGTCATGGTCATTTTCAATCCTGTCATTTTGCAATCTATTTTGTCATCAATCCTTGTCTTTTTTGTCAATCTTGTCATTTAACGATCAATTTGTCATCAATCGTCGTCCTTCTCAATCGTGTCAATTTGGATCAATTTGTGATTGTTCCTCGTCAATTGGCGCATTTTCTCAATCAAATCATTTATCACATTGGTCATTTATCAATCCAAAATCAAATCAAATCGAGTCAATTATCTTTCAAGACCTAATTCATCTTCTAGGGTTTCGTGATTTAATCATTTAACCTTGTGTGTGTCATTTCTTCCTTTAGGATTAATAAATTGTTTATTTATCCTAAGTCTTCTCATTACAATTAAATGTTCATTTAATTGGCTAATTATTCCTCTTTGTGAATTAATTAATAAATGACAAATTATTAATTAATTTACCTAATTTCTAATTTCATTATTTCCTAAGTTCTAATTTCATTATTTCCTAATTCCTAATTTCCACCTATTTTCTAATTTCCTAATATTAATTTCCACCTAATTAACTTGTCTTTAGTGCTCCCTATTTTTGTGCTTCATGTGTCATACTCTTGGCATAGCAAGATGTCATAGGGTTCTAGTCCTCTAAGCTTTGCATTGGCAATATGTCATAATTCATGACATAGAAGGTGTCATAACCTTCTTCTTTTCACTCATTTTTCCCATTTTGAAAACAATTGCTTCTAATATCCATTTCATGCTAAATTTGATCCTATTTCCAATTTATCTATAAATTGGATGATCTTCATCAATCAAAGCTAATTGGTAATCAGATTATTGAATTTCTAATCACTTTGTTAAATCACGCTTCTAGTATTCTTGTGTCAATGTCAATCTTGCTTTCTCAATTAGGTTTATGCACTTGAAGGTGAGATCTACAACAAAACTATTTGGAGAAAAAAGAAGAACAATGGAGCCGCATGAAGGGAACATTTGGTTTGCATAATCTTTTTACATGTTTTATCTTCATGTCTCTATTGAATGTGTTTAGGATAGATTCATTGCATTCTAGTTTTTGTGATTGAGCTAATGATTAATGTTTTGATTTGTCTTGTGATGATTTCCTATTTCCTAACGTACACATCCAACTAATATCACCAACAAACATCATGAAGACATATATACTAGTAGATCTTCTGTCAATGCCACCTGCCCAATCTGAATCCACATATCTACTAATGCACACTACATGTTGAGGTGGAATAGGGTAACCATTAAAACACAAGGAATACTTAAAAGTACCCCTTGAATACCTAAATACTCTCTTAATTGCATCCTAATGTACCCTACTAGGATTAGACATATATTGACTAAAGACTCCCACTACTTGGGGAATGTTTGGCATAGTACATACCATAGATTACATTAGGCTTCCAACAACACTTGCATAAGGTACTCTAGGCATGTTCTCCATCTTAGTAGGAGATTTTGGACAATCCTCAATAGAAAGTTTCATCCCCTATAAAACTAGAGCAACTAACTACCTGCAAGATGTCATGCTGAAACTCATGTCAAATTTTTTAGATGTATCAAATGTTTTTATTTTTATTTTTAACATGTTTTAATCCTTTTTTTATACTATGTTGCACCTTATACATTTTATAGTCCTTTTCTCCCCCACCTTTTATCACCCAACTCATTTGGGATAAAGAACATGAGAAACAGATGAAATAGTTTCAATTAGTGGACTCAAATTAGGAACAATAAAAGTAAATGCACAAATGAAAATAAGAAAATCTTGAATTAGTTCACATAGCTAGTAACAATGTAATGTCAGCGACTAGTTGCACAAAGATTAGCAACAATGTGTCTTCCAAAAACTAAATGGAGACATAGGTGTCAACATCCATATTGACATATTTTATTCCTACTTTCACTTCTACTATCATCACCATTCTTCCATAGTCAAATAATAGTATTTACACTAGCATTGGATTTATAAGTGGGAATCCTATACATCAGTATATCTTTGTCCCGTCGTTCTCTACTCTTCCATTTACTTCTCAAAACACCCACCACTAGTTTCACAACACCTTGTTGACCAATCACCTTCTTTCACATTCCATAACACAAATCAACCTATAATAGTTCTAGTCCATCACATTTCACCAATTCACCTATTGATCTTGTTGTAAACCAAATTTTACAAAAAATTTACATTCCTTCAAAGTTGTTAAGAAGCTTAAAAGTGTAAAGGACAACATTCTACTCTGGAAGAAGACCAGTTTTGGGAATATCTTTGAGGCTAAGAGAAAAATCCAGGAAAACCTTAAAGAAATACAGGACCAGATCCAGAAGGATGGTTTCAGTACTGTGTCCATTGCTGATGAAAATGAGATCCTTAAGAAATACCATGACATTATTGCCAAAGAGGAAATGTTCTGGAAGCAGAGATCGAGATGCATTTGGCTCAAGCAAGGGGACAAGAATACAAGATTCTTCCATATGTCGACTATCAAGCATAAAGAAGTCAACAGAATGAACAAGCTAGTTGTGGAAAGTGGGGAGCTGGTTAAGGAAGATGAAATAAGGAATGAAGCTAAGAGGTATTTCTCAGACCTCCTAAAGAGGGATCACAGTCTGGATGCTGAAGCCCAATCCTCTTTTCTTCAGAACATTCCTTGTCTCATTGATGCCAAAAATAATGCCTTCCTCTCTTCCATTCCCTCTATCTCAAAAATAAAAAACTGTTGTTTTCTCCTTTGATGGCAACAAAGCACCTGGACCTGACGGTTTCCCAATGTTCTTTTTTCAAGATTTTTGGGATATTATTGGGACTGATGTAGCCAATGGGGTTAAGGAATTCTTTGGGGCTAGAAAACCCCTAAAAGAAATCAATGGTACTTTTATTGCTCTTATCCCCAAGATTCAAGGTGTTGACTCTTTGGACAAATTCAAACCTATTAGCCTCTGCAACTCCTTTTACAAGATTATCTCTAAGGTCCTGACTACTAGACTTTTGTCTATCCTTCCTGCCTTAATTAAACACCAGCAAAATGGGTTTGTTCTTGGAAGACAAATTCTTGATTCCATTATTACATTTCATGAGAACATTCACTCTCTTGTTAGAGCTAAGAAGTAGGGTCTCATCCTCAAGCTTGACCTCTCCAAAGCCTATGACAGGGTCGACTGGTCTCTTCTCTAGAAAGCTCTCACTTCTTTTGGGTTTGCCCCTAGAGTTGTGGATCTTTTCTCCCAGCTTACTACTTCTGCGTCTTTTGTTGTTCTTGTCAATGGTTCTCCTTCAACTTTTTTCCAAGCCTCGAGAGGCCTTAGGCAAGGTGATCCTATCTCCCCCATCCTTTTCATTATTTTGGCAGAATGCTTTGGTCGGACCATGGAGAATTTGGTGCAGTAAGGGTCCTTTAAGGGCCTCCAACCTTCTTCTGCTGACCTTATATATTCACACCAGTAGTTTGTTGATGATACAATAATTATGGGGGAATCAAGTATCTCAGAAGCTAAAGTACTAAAGAGTACCCTATGTAAATTTGCCTCTACTACAGGGCAGCTTATTAACTGGGCCAAAAGTGATGTCTTTTTCATTAATACTCTTGAGAGAAGACAACAGAGGATTAGCAGAATTCTGGAGTGTAAGATTGCTGACCTTCCTGCTACCTACCTTGGACTCCCCATGGGGATTGCCCCTTCTGATTCCTTCTGGAGTTCTCTAGTAGACAAATTTCACAAAAAACTTGCAGGTTGGAAAGGGGCCCTCTTAAGTCAAGCTGGTAAGCTCCTTCTCCTTAAGGCTACTCTTCAAAGTATTACTATTTATGCTCTTAGTCTCTTCAGAATTCCAGTCAAGTATGCTGAAGCTATTGAGAAAATTCAAAGAAGATTCCTATGGTTTGGGGTTGAGGAAAAGCAAAGAATGTCCTTGGTGGCATGGGATCAGGTCTGTAGGCCGAAAAGCAAAGGTGGTTTGGGTCTCAAGAGGATTCATACTTTAAATGAAGCTCTCTTGTCCAAACAAGCTTGGAGATGGTTTCATTCTGATTCTGAATGGTGCAAAATTTGGAGAAGTATTCCCTCCTATCTTCTTCTCTCTCTTCTTTTCTTAATTCAGATTTCAGCATAAATGGATCCCATATTTGGAACCATGTTTCTAAATGTAAAGATGTGATTGCTAAAGGAGTGATATGGAAACTTGGAAATGGCAGAAAAGTTAGGTTCTGGGAGGATCCCTGGCTTTTTGATAAACCCCTAATGGATTCCCATGAATGGGCCTCCCATGCCCCTTCATGTATTGGCTCTTTTGGCTCCTTAGCGGCATATTACTGGGATGGGAACAATTGGCAAAACATTGATAGTATCCTCCCTAGCCTTTCTAAGCTCAAGACCCATCTGTCTACTATTTGGCTGAATAATGAAGAGAACTCCTGGATTTGGAAGCATGATCCCAAAGGCATGTTAACTATGTCTTCAATGTATTGTGTCCTATCCCGCCCCCCTCCTATAAATCCTTTCTGGTCTAAAGCTTGGATAAAAGGTCTCACTCCCAAAATCAATTTTTTCTTCTGGACTATCCTCCAAAATAAGATCCTTACTGTTGACAACCTAAAAGGCAAAGGTTTTGCCCTTCCAAATAGGTGTGTATTGTGCTTTCAAGAGGAAGAGTTTGTGGACAACCTTGCCCTCCACTATTCCTTCTCAGCCTCTATTTGGGAAAGTTTCCTCAAGAGCTTTAGTTTAGACTGGGTGTTTCCTAGTAACATCAGAGATTTGTTCTCCTCCTAGCAAATTCAATGGACTAACTCTTTTCTGAGATGTATGTGGCAGCTCTCTCTTCCTCACATTTTGTGGGGTCTTCAGAAAGAAAGAAACAACCTAATCTTCAGGGATGTTTCCCTAAATCATGATATTGTTTTCCAAAAAATTCAAAGGGCTATCCAGGAAAATATGGGAATCATGGAGGGGTCTTGTTACTCAAACAACTCCCTGGAGTCAAATATCTTAAGGGCTTGGAATATGAAGATCACTGAAGGTCCTAATCTTAGCTATAATAAAAGGCTTGAAGCTAAATGGCAAACCCCTCCCAAAGGCTGGCTCAAAATCAATTTTGATGGTGCAGCCAAAGGAAACCTAGGTCCTTTAGGCTGTGGAGCTATTCTTAGAGATCATAGAGGCATTTGCAAAGGAATGATTGCTGTCCCTATTGGTACACAAACCAATCATAAAGCAGAAGCTATGGCAGCTCTTCAAGGCATTATCCTAGCCAAAAAATGGAATTGCCCCTATCTTTGGATAGAGGGGGACTCAAATAATATAATAAAGTGCCTCAATGGGACTTCAAAACCCTCATGGTTGATTCACAACATAATCATTTCTACTATTGACATCATTAGAACCTTAAAAAATATCTATTGGGAGGCCAACTGTTCTGCTAATTGGGCTGCAAATGTGGTGGTTAAGAATGAGACAATTACCACATGGATGGGTGAGAGCAAAATCCCCAAAGATGTCAGAAAAATTATAAGTGATGAAAGATATCAAAGTACCCCAAAGACTCTTGATTGATAGGGTAATTATGAAAAGTACTGATGTAAGCACTTCGAGTTATTTCTATAATGAGAAAATCACTCATTATAACATCAATACCATCAAAACTTGTATTATAATCAATCAGATCATTAAGGCCAACAACTCACATGCTTTCTGGGTATTTGTTTTAGCTCCGAAAAGCTCTCTATTTTACCAGCTCTGCAATTTTCAAAATTTGACTGTGAGAAGCGACACCATGGTGGGAAATAGGAGACGATATGAGCCAAGTAGTTGCAAGGAGTGGAGACAGAAGGATGAGGTGTGGGGTGTTTTGCAGAAGGGTGGTCTTTCAAACTTCATAGAGAGACTACACAGCCATGATGGAATGGTAACTAGCCTCTTCTGCAAAAATTGGAAGAAGGGCATTCTAAAAATGGGTGATCAAATGGTGGAAATTGATGAAGATTTAATTGCTAAAGCTATGGGTCTCAACAGGGAAGGCTGCAACTTCTACAGAGATAGGAAGGTCAATAGGGAAGCCATTGAAAGGTACCTGGTTACCAAGAAAGAGAAAAAAAGACTGGTAAAGTTGAGCAAAACCTATTACCCACCTAGGGCTTTTGCCAAACCCTGGCGGGAAATTCTCTTTATTTTAATGCGGTATATAACTCTAGATGGTAGGTTTACGAAAGTCTATGGGTATCATTTTGTTCTGTTAAACCATTTTAGGCATAATGATAAGGTGAATTTTCCTTATTTCTTGCTTTTCTCAATGAATGCCTCCCTAAAAGCCTACAAAGAGAATCCTCTGGGTGATACCGCAATGCACCAAGGTCTTATGGTCCTCATTTATGACCATTTAAAGGCTAATCAAATTAACCGAATGCAGCTCTCTGTGGACTCTGAGGAAGATATGTCTGATTCTGCTTTTTCAAAGGAGGAGGAATCCGACAATGACTCCTCATTTGATAATGAGGATAGCTCTGATGACTTAGAGTATGAGAGTAGTAAGAAGAGGAAATCAAGATCCTCATCTTCTAAGGGCAAAAAAATTCAAAGCAAACCCTTGATCAGCATCTCTTCAGAAGAAGAGGATTCAGATTATTCTAAGGAGAAGAAGAACCCTAAGGGGTTGTTGAAGAAGAAAAGTAAAAACCAAGCCCAAACCCAAAAGAAGCACAAGAAAAAAGAGGAGACTAGCAAGGAACCGGAAGCTGACAAGCAAGCTAGGACCCTGGAAGCCGAGCACAACCTGGATAAGGAGACAATGGAAGAGACTCTTAGGGCTGCTGACACTATCTCCACCCTCCATATCCCTAAAGATGAACAGGCAACCCCTGGAAAAGTGACTCCCTCTTCTGGCCCTCCTCCCGAGGCCTTGAATGGTTTTATGAAAATGATTGAATGGCTCATTGATGGTTCCAAGAAAGCTATGGATGAGTATAAAAAACTATGCAACAGAGTCCTGATTCTGGAGACCATTAATATTGGAGAGGGGAATACAATGGCTAACTATATCAAGGACCTGAAAAACACTATTGCTAAAGTGGAAGACATCAGAGATGCTTTTAACCCCAGGTTTGAGAAGATTGAAAAGGAGATGCTAGACAGAAAAAGCCTTGCAGAAACTAGTGAAAAAACACTCTCGGATACAATCACCAAAGTGGAAAAAATTGAGGACTGCCTTAAAAATATTGCAGAGCAGAGCCTAAGTATTCTAAAAATCTCAGCCAATAATACTCATACCCTCATCAGTAAGCTTGATGACGACAAGGAAATCCAGGAAATTGATCTGGACACTGAAGGAACAGAGGAAGCTCAATGCCCTAGAACCTGCACCAGAGGCAAGAGGAAGGAAAAGAAAATGAATAAGGATCTGGAAGAGCTGAAAGCTATCGGGGTGACCTATGATGAGCTGGTGATAAAGGTAGAGGATCTGCTAAAGAAAATTTATATGTAGTGTCTCCTCGGTTTCTTTGCTATGTTTTGTTGTTTTGCTGTTCTTTCTATTCGCTAGTCTTTTGGCTAGTTGCTATGTATGTGGACTTTAATTCCTTTTGCTTCTCTTTTCCTTTCTATGATGTAATGGTTTTGGGTCCTTAAAACCTATTTTTTAATCAATTAGAACAACAATTAGCCAATTTAAACCAAAACCAATCTCAACCTAACATCCCTTCATATTTCAATCATTGTCCACTTTCATATACCATCTTAAAGACTCCCATACACACCCACATTAAGACACCTCATTTTGAGAAGTATGATGGAAAAGGAGACTCTAATAGCCATGTGTTGGCCTTTGCTGCACCTTGTAGTGAATTTATCTTTGAGGATGTTGTTTTGGCAAAAAAATTTCCTAGTTCATTGAACACACAACCTTGGACTGGTTTTTTCTATTCACCAAGTAATTCAATTAATTTTTAAATTCATAATTTTTCAAAAATTTTCTCTAACACTTTCAAGCCAACATTAGACCTCAAATCTTTTCAACTAATTTGGTTCATTGTAAGCAAGGGGTAAAGGAGAAAGTGACTAATATTATAGGTTGTTATCAAGACCTTTACTCTCAAATTTCTTATCCCCTTCTCGTTGTTAATGTGCAATGAGTTTTCAAAGGGAACTTGGAGCCCCACATTTGTAGGAGAAGACAATCTTGGTGAAATATCCTCCATTTACAAATTTATTTACAACTATATGTGATTACCAATCATGAATCAACTAGCATGAGGCCTCTTCCTCGATGGCTCCTATTGGACAATACAAATATTTTTCTAGTCATTTAAGATGTAAAGAAAGAATTTCATCAAGGTTAATCCTTCTCCAGATCATAACCAATCTCAACTTGTTGTCATAATACCTTTTGTTGTGTCCTCCTCTCCTCCTAGACCAAGGACTTGACACTTTTCCAACTTTACAAATCCCTCCACTACATCACATTGCAAATTCTTAATAGTAGTATAGCTTCCCCCTATCCATCTTTTAGATATCTCAAAGCCTCTATATATCCTTCCTTTAATGCTAAAGACATTTTTCATATCATCATGTCTTGGACATGACACTGAGCAATTTTTGCATCTTAGGAATGAAATGAAATTTCTCATTGTTTCTAATGTCATCTAGGGGGCTAGTGTCAAAAACAAAATGAATAAATTTTTAGCTTCCCCTAACAAAAATTTATAAATATTTACCTAGAACTCCTTTCCATGTCATTCAACTATCCTTGTAGAGACTTCCATGTATGATGTGCATTTTGACATTGAACATCAAGATAAGAAACTAACAGTTATTATTAATGTCATAGATGCTCATCCTCACCAACCTAAACCTAAACCTAACATTACCTTTGCCCACATCAATGATCCTATGCATGTACCTAGTGGAACTTTGTGCATTACTGCTAAAAATCATGATAAACACAACTGAGGAGTACTCATTGATCTTGTCAGCATGGTGAATGCTATTATAAAATAAATCCTCTATGTGCAAGCATGAGTCCTGATCAAGATGCATTATGGTTCCACCTATCCTACCTTTGATTCCATAACCCTTCATGTCTAGGTTGGACCCAAAAACCTGGATGTATCCTTTGCCATAATTCCTACCTCAAATCAATTTTATGTGAAGTTTCATCCTTGTCTTTATTCCATGAAATTATTCTTCTCCGTAGTTCATAAGTGTTTAAAATTCTAGTTGAAAGTGATGTGTTTACTATTCACCATAGTGGATTTAAACCTTTGTCTCACTGGAGAGATGTTTCACTTGATTGCCTTTGGCCTTGTCTCATTGATCCTCCTAAGCCTTGTCAAGACTTCTTGTCCTATCCTTCCAAAATTTGAAAGCCCAAAAGATTATCTAATTGTCTAGTTCTAGGTCCCTAGATTTAATTTCAACTACTACCCTTAAGGATCCTTTGTCTTTTATAGCTATTCCAGTAGTTATTCCTATTGCATAGAAGTGAGCGAAGAAAAAAATTGATATGGAATCATTACCCAGCCCTACATGTCTATGTTTATGTCATGGTTGCACCTTTTCCATCCTAAGAATAACCATGAGGCAAATGCCTAACACAGCCTAGATCTCCTTCTCACACTTTAGAGAATGATTTTCTCATTACGCTTTGTAAGAATCTTGAGGAAATAACCTATTGTGAAAGAACCCTCCCCTCTTGTTATCTCCCAACCTTTGGTGACTCCTTTCACTCATTCTTTTATTCTAGCAACAAAGGAAGAAAAGGAATCAACTTTAGGTTATACTTTGAATTCTCCTCCACAAGCTCCCTAGCCACATTATATGAAATCATAAATCACAAAAATGTAGGAGACTACATTGTGTTGTGGCTTGTCATCCTACTATAGCATCCTAAAATTGCACCCTTTGCAATTTCAACTACATTTGGGTCTTCACCTTAGTGTTTGTGCCCCTTGGCCTGATTGAAGGCCTGATTATGCTCTTGCACATCACAAATGGCATCTAAAATCAAATTGTACCTTATTTAGCACCTTATGCATGCCCCAAACTAGGGCCGAACCATGGCACCATGCCATGGTTCTCACTAGGACCATGGAGCCACACCATGGTCCTCCCTAGACTGGGCCTAATTGACCCCTTGGTCCTATTTCAAAATTGAATGGGATTTCCCTCTCTGTGTCAACTCATGTAAGAAAATTAGCCAATTTGATCAATGAGCAAGTATATAAAGAGGATTCCCCTCTCATTTGAACATCAACACATCAACAAACAATCAAGGAAGAACAGGTGACATCAATAATTCAAGTAATCAAGAGCATTTGAGCAACAATCAATCTTCTTTCAGTTTAGGAGCGGCAATAAAGTCAAGTTTCAAGCATTGAAGGAGACATTATTCATCCTATTTTGTTGAAGACTTCATAAATCATAATTTCATGTGGAGGCAAGAAAAACTTCACAAGGAAGTATCATAATTCAATTTTTAGTCATAATTCAACATCTCCCTCAAAAGGAGATCCTTTCCTTTCAGTCATTTCAAATATATTTATTTCAATTTTATGGTTAATTCCAAAACCAAGGTTTGACCTAAGGCAAACCCTTATTCCCAACACATTTCCCTTTCTTTCTATTTGTAAGAAACAGGTATAGAGATGTACTCCTCAGATTAGGCAGCATTCATAGTGATGAATCATCTCCCTTTAGTGTGTGAAAAGTTTGGAGGAGCATTGTGATGTGCTACGATCTTGGCAAATTTTTAGTAGTTTCAGGGAGTATGACCGATTCGACTTGCATTTCTTAATTCTAGGTGCACACAAAAATAATGCGACTATAGCTCAACGTTTTCATGCTTTTACCTTCATTTTTTAGCACTCTACCTAATTTCAGCACTTCAACTCACAAAAGAGGAAACCCCCTTCAATCCAAAATTCACTTAGCATTCAATCTTTATCTAATTTATGATTGGATCTAGTGAATTATCAATCCCCTTTTGAATGTAAAGGCCCCAAGTGAAAAAAATCTCTAGTGGTCTTCATTCCTTGGGTGAAAACCCTAGAGCCTTCATTTTAACCCCTTTGTACACCTACTAAAGTGAATGAATCTTCTCCCATGTAGTTGGATCATTGATCTCAGTCAGCCTTACCTTTCCCAACTCTTGAGCCTACCTCTTCTACGCTCAAAAATTACCTATCCAACCTATCCAAAATATTAAGTGGTTGCCACCTTTCCCTCCACCAAGTTTGAATGTCCCTTTCAATTCTATGGTTAATAATGCTCATGATACTACTAGCAGCACTTTTACATCACCTTGTGATGTATATTGATGATTATTCACATGGTTTGAATGATAAAGTTGAGAATTGTGTGAGCTTGAATTTCATCCTCAGAATGTTACCTATAATAAGTTAGTTTCATAAAATACAAATGGAAATGCATATAGGAAATCCAAATTCAACCAATGAAACTACATGAAGTACGTATGAAATAAAAATGTTATTTTTACCTTCATGACTTATGTCTCATTGTGTCCTAACTCCACTATTCCTGGTTGCAGATGGTGTGCTTTTAGACAATGCACTGTTGGCTTCCAAGATGGCATATGAAGAATGGACTGATAACTTGTAGTTAACTGATACTATGATATGGAAATACTACATGATTATGCTATATTATAATGCTAAATGATTATTGCTAAAATGATATTTGCTATGGCTATTTGCTTCAAAACTCACAGATGCATAAGATTGGCTTGAAAAATGCACTTGCAGTCTCTTGAAGTCTCTTGAAGTATAACTCTCTCTCAACTAAAGCTCTTGATTTTGTAGACTTTGAGAGGATTAGATGATGTGGCTCAGATCAACGGTCATGATCAGATCTACATATTTGGATGGCTATGAGCAAAGGTGAAGGTTGAGAGAAAGGGGGAAGGAGAAGACAAGTGTCACTCATCTCACCTTGATTGGGCTGTTGACTGAGGGAATCTAGGGATGGTTGGAGGAAATTTAGGCATGAGAGGACAAGTGGACTCAAGTCTTTCCTAAGATGTAGAGGGTGTTGGAGAGAATATAGGAAATGGTTATGAAATATGTGTACGTACACAATATTCATTAAATTTTGGTAGTTGAGGATAAATGATGAATTAATATTTAAGAAATATTAATTTCCTTAGCCACATGTTGAGGAGTTGGATAAGGGATTAAATAATTTAGGAAATTATTTAATATTTGAGACTATAGGATAGGAGAATAACTATTAAATATTAGATATTTAATTGCTTGGAGGAGATAATTAAATATTAGATATTTAATTAATTGATTAGAAGGATAATTAAATATTAAATATTTAATTAATTAGAGGAATAAGATAGATGAATTAATTAATAAAATATTTCAATTAAATTAATTAATAGAAAGACATGAAATGAATTAAATAAATGAATCTTTTCAAATTAACTATTTAATAGAAGAATAATCATTAAATAAATATAAAATATTTATTTAATCACTCATAGCCAATTTTTATGTGTATACAAGAATAACACAGAATTGTCTACCATCTTTGCAAAATTCATGAATTTAGATTATGGGGGCATGCATGATGAGATTCCTTTGGTGAGTATTTCTTCGCATATGGAATCAAGTGCTTCTACTAGTATTGCACTTGTTGTGGCTTCTGTTAGAAATGTTAAAAAAATAGGTTTTATTTGTGCCCTACCTGTGTGTTGAAACTAAGGTTTTAGAGTTTTCAAAAGGGGTTTTATGCCTGTGAAAGTCCTACTCTTTATTCTCCTGCCTTATGTTATATTTTGCAGTTGATCTATTCTCGTCGGTGTCTGTATTTTATGTCAGAGCCAGAAGGGGTATGTCCCTAAGTGCTGTAAGAATTCCCATAACTTAAAGTCTTAAAATCCCCTAGAGTGGCCCCTTCGCATGGTCATGTTACCCATAGCCAATTTCTACATGCTCAAAAGATTCACTTGACCACCTTAGTGTCATTGTTGTGTGGGACAAGCATGACAAGAGGAAATATGAAGAAATGATTACCTTGCGAGAATTTTAGCAAAAGGTCTTAGCCTCGCGGGATGAGGGAATGACACTACTCAAGAAGAAGTGTTATCTAATGACACATTTGAAGTAGTGGTAGAGCACCATGGGATAAGAAATCTAAAGAAAATACAAAGGAATCCTTATCCCGCAATCACTTCATAATAGCAAAAGGATCGTGCAGAATAAGGAGCATTCATAGGAGTGACAAGAGGAAAAGCTTATCCCGTGACATCTTAGGGACACTGAGATGGGCCTGTGGATTAACAAATAACTCAAAGTCACAAAAGAAATGTTATCCTACAAGGTTTCGAAGTTGTCAAAGATTGGTCATGTGGGATAAGGAATGTCAAGGGATTCTCAAGGATCCTTATCCCACAAGGAATTTCACCTATTCAAACAGGGTCGCGCGATAATAATTAAAAGCCAAAGACAATAGGATCTCTTATCCCATGCGTTCTTGTGGGGATAAGAGATGGGTTGTAGGATAAGAGAGAATAAGTTTAAAAGGCTTATTCTACATGGAGTAAAAACACAAAAAGTAGAGCTTTCAAGAAGCAAACTAATAGGGAGCTACGAGCAACATGGGATAAGGAGATTCTTAGAAGATATGCTCATAACCTTATCCTGGGAGGAAAAATAAGGATGATTGTTGTGTTGTGGGATAAGAAGAGACATATGCAGACAAGGGAAGGATAGCAAATCCTTATCCCATGAGGGTGAAAGAGATGCTCCCAGGTGTTGCGGGATAAAAAAGTAAAGTAAATACATAGGATCCTTATCCTGTGGGAATAACTAAGGTAGTAAAAGATGATGCAAGATAAGAAAACAAGATGGATCTAAGGAAGGCTTATCTTGCAGAGAGGGTAAAGATCATAGGATGGTAAAAGTAGCTCAAATGATATAATTTTTGACAAGTCTAAGGTGGCCAAGAGAGTCTTATGAATTCCATGTCATCATTCGAGAGTTGTCAAAGGACAATCTTGACCATTTATCTCTTGATCAATAGATTACATTTAAATCTACCGCCAATGACTAACTTTGTCCGGTACAGATGAATTAATGGCGATGCCATAAAAGAGAAATTCATTGGTTTTCTGCTATACCTTGCATTTGAAAGAGAATTCAGAGCATCCTAGAGCGAGAAGAAGAGAAAGCTTCAGTGAACCAGTGTGCCCTCTAACAATTCAGCTAAGCAAAACCAGTAAGTCAATTATCTTACCATCTTTGTACATTGCTAGGCTGCTATAGTTGTGAATACACAGAGTTTTCTATGTGTGCCCTAGAGTCTGTAGGGTTTGCATCTGCATCTAATTTTCCAAGGTCTCCTTTTCTTTAAGGGTTAAAATGGCTTCCCCTGCTAATGATTCTGCTATTCTCATTGTTGAAAGTGTCCCTTAAACTAGTGCTAGCTTTACAATTCCATAAATTACTCATGCTATCCCCATTGATGTAATTTCACCCATGCCAAACCCTCAAAATGCCCTGCAAGTGTCCGAGGAGGCCAAAGCGAGCTTCCCTCCCAAGGGAAAGGCCATAAAGAAGAAAAGAAAGACAATTCAGAAGACTGTCACTATAGTTTTAGATAGTGAGTCTTTGAATGAGCCTATCCCCCCTCCTAAAGATAGAAAACCTATCCAAAAGAGGAGGAGGGGAACTCAAAGAACCTTTGTTGACAAACCTTTCATTGAAGTCCCTTCCCCAGTGGAGGATGTCCCTGCTATAGTTAACCCTCCCATTGAGGAAGCCCCAATTCCTCAAGAGCTGACTCCTCAGAAGGAAAATCCTCAAAAGAAGACTAAAGAAACTGCTCCAATTAAGAAGCCAATCCCCCAAAACTACAAAGCAACCTAGGAAACTATCAAAAGGAGAATCATCTTCCCAGGCAGAGATAACAATAGTGCCTACTACCCCTCTTTCTCCTACAATGACTACAAAATAATTGCAACATGAAGTTGAACAAAAATTAGAATAGGTTGCTCAGAGGCTAACCAGACAGACAAGAAGTCTACATCAAGACCTTTTAGAATTGTTTGAGGGGTCCTTCATGCATGATAATTATAGAATTGCCTTCACAGATAAGGAGGGAGGATGCAGAGATGCCCTCATAAAGGAAAGTGGCAAGGATATATTTCTCCTTTCATGGCAACAGAGACAAGCTTGTCTGAGTGTCCAATCCTTGGAAACTAAATTTGGGAGAGCTAGTAGTGCCAATTTTTTTTGTTGAGTCTATGTTGATAAGAGAGCTAGCCAATGCTTATGATTCCCCAAGCCAGACTATAAGAACTACAAAAGGCTATGTCTTATTGGACATCTCACATAGGGCTATTGTCAAGTGTTTTGGTTTAGATGGGTCTGAGCTCAAGGGAATCAACAGGGATAATTTAAAAATAAATTATCAGTACAAAAGGGATAGGTATAGAAAGGACCTTCTTCCTCATTTCATGAGGAAACCTTTTAAGGATTCACAGAATTATGTCCTGCAATCTAAAAAGAAACCTTTCAAATTAGCAGGCTTTGAGCCCTACTTTGCTAAGACCTTGATGCTCTACAAAAAGGATGTTAGAATATCTTTAGGAAGACAAACACAAACACACAAGAAACAATCCAAGCGTTAGTGTTAGAAATCACAAATCAAAGACTATCCTAAGCAAGCATATCAAGAGAGACACCAAACACAAAATAGAAAGCTTAACAAACCTAGCAAATACAATAAAACATCTCCAAATGCCCTCCACCATGTTTTTAGCTACTCCTCCTTGGTTCCTCTCCTCTCCAACTTCCAAATGAGTGTAGCTCTCAATAGATTGTTGCACTATTCTGGATGGCTTATGGAGATTCAAGATTGAAATGATTAAACTATGCTAATGCAAGTGTAAAACAAACTAAATATGAGATATTATGTAATTAACTAATGTTAATTTTAGCCAAAAGACAATATTGATTATGCTAGAATTCTCTCTAAGATTCACTATAAGTTATATGCATGCAGGATTTCAGGATTAGAAGCTTGAGGATTTTAAAATGAGGAATGCAAGCTCTATTTATAGAAAAAATGTAGCAATGGATGGTCGAGATTGAGGTGGAGGTGGTGGAGGAGGATGATTGCAGAGGAGAGGGAGAGGTGGGCAGCCATTATGACTGTCACAGGGTCCATTGATATAGGGAGCAACTAGAGTAGGAGTGAGAGGTCTGGGTGGAGGAGAGGGTGGAGATGAGGGAACTATAGGTGGAGATGACAAAGCTATAGGGGGAGAAGTGGATCCTGTTACTACTTACTAAGGTTGCCATTAGTCTTATGTTCAAAGTTATTCTATATACTCTAGTCAATTAACTCTACCAAAATATTCAGTCGGTATGCACAGAGAAGTCGGTAATAGAAGAAACTAGTCATAGAGCCCAGTATGCATTGAGTTGTCTATCGAGTATCATTCCATGTTTACTAAGCAGCAAAGATGACACACCAAGTTGATATACATCAAGTGAAACATGTTACCAGATTCATTGAACCTGTACATACATATAGAAACGTGTTACAAGATTGAGGAACATAGAACCTTTACCACATTGGAAATTGCACTTAAAGATTGTGTATGAATTTGAGGTCATCTAACCAATGAAATATTTTGCATGGTTATTCATTCGATAAAACATGTTTGTAAGATCAAAGAAATGAATGGATCACCGACATAAGAGATCTATTTAAACAACATGGATTGAGATCAGATATACACATGTAGTATAACAGAAAGGAAGATATAGAAATATATGAAGCAAGACATGTGAAAGCACTAAGTGTTATGATTGTTACAGAGACACAGAGGTCACCAAGAAGGATTTCAGAGAACACTCAAAGAATAGTGTAAACAGAAGGGTTTACCGAGTTACTATATGGGTTACCGAGGTATGCTATAAGCAAGGTAATCTTATTTGAGCACATAGAATCTGCTATAACATTTCAGATGTAAAGTTGTAGATATTTGTCATGATTTTATTGTAATATTTTGAAACTGTAAGAGAAACCTTTAACAAGGTAAAGGACTCTAACCAAGTCTATAAATTGTAAAGCCTCTAACCAGGTGCAACATTTAGATTAAGTGTTGTCAAATCCTTTAGAAAGGTAGATCTAACAGATCTTGATACTCCTAACAGGGTAAACTATCAGAAATAACTAAATAGGTAGCTCTAACTGAGCACCCTTTATTACTGCAATAGTGAAGTTGTGGGTGCCATCCCCACCACAGTTTTTCTCTCTAACCAAGAGTTTTTGCATAACCAAAATATAAGTGTTATGGAGTGAATCATGTATGATTGTTATTTATTTGGTTTAGCGTTATATTATGTTACTGCACTATCTAGTTTATGCTTAATAGTAAAGTTATTGTTGAAGAAGTGTATTGAAGTACTGATTCACCCCTCCCCTCTCAGTACATTAGCTTTCCATATCGGGCCTAACAATTGGTATTAGAGCTTCAATCTTGGAAAATGGTTTAACTACCTAAAGAGAAAGATCTTATCAATGGAAGGCTATAAACAATCTCAGAGGATTGTGTATCTGCAAGAAGAGTTAGATCATGCTAATCAAGTGATTGCAGACATGCAAAGACAAATGAAAAAATCTTTAAAAGTGAGAAGAAGGTTATCTGATGATTTGCAGGACTCTCAAGAGTTAGTGGAACAAATTGAGACATCATCTGAGAACAGTATGCCTAAAGAGATTGAAGAAATGATTGAAGTATTAAGAGAAAAGCACAAAGCACTGGTTGATCAACTAAAAGCAATGAAAAGAGAACATGAACATTTCAGCACACAGATGACTGAAAATCTTGATGCATTGAGGAAAGCCAAGGATAAAGTAAGAGATCTAGAAAGAGAGAAACAACTTGAAGCATTTGTATCTTAAAAGAATGATGAAATCATAAGATTGACTGGGATTCAACAAAATGTGTCAAATCAACTAGGTTATGCACATCATGAAGCAAATCTGAAAGATGATGAGAATCAAGCATTGAAACTTGAAGTATCAAGGTTGACCAATGAACTTGAAACAAAGAAGAAATCCAAAGAATCACTGAAGAAGAGTTATGAAGCATCAAAGATGTTGGATGAGCAACTAAATACAAGATGACCCAACAAAGATGTAGGACTTGGTTACAAAGGAAAAGACTCTACTGAGAAAGGAATTCATACTATCGAGAGAGGAGAATCATCAAAGCAAGCTAGAATCAAGAAGAACATCAAAAGAAAGAAGCCTATTTGCAACTACTGTGGAAATCAAGGTCATGCTACCAACATGTGCCAAATTAGAAAAGGTAAGCAACCGAATGTCACTAAGCCCAATGGTTATTGTTATAATTGTAATAAATATGGTCACACATCTAATCAATGTAGGACAAAGTCTGTTAGCAATTATCAAAAGGCAAAATTCAAAGGGTTTTGTAAAAACTGCAATAGATATGGACATAGTACTGAGAAGTGTTGGTTTAAGCAAAAGAACTATATGTGGTATGCACACCAAGCAAACACTGGAGCCTACCAAACTCACACAAATCCTTACCGACAGTATTTTGCAGTACCATGGGATTACAATACAAGGATATGGTGTGAATGTTGTGGAAGATATGGACACATAAGTGCCAACTGCTTTATAAGGTTTGGGATGAACAACCGAAGATCATGGAGAAATCTTGGTATGGCATGTTTTCATTGTCACAAAGTTGGACACTTAGCTGGAGATTGCAGAGATCAACCTAGAAGAGACACTAAGGAAATAAAAGAAAAATTAAAGATGATTTGGAAAAAGAAGGAAATTGTGTCAAATGAAGAAAGCACCTTACCTACCGAGTTAGGTGGACCTATTCCAAAGTAATTGATAAAGTATGAAGGGACTACATTCTCTCAAGATTAAATATTAATAGTTCCTACTTTATTATGTACTTAATTCAAAATCTGCATAGTTAAGATGTAGTATTAAGTTTGAAATTCTATCAAAGTCTTTTGGAGCACTATATAGGAAACCTATCAAGTCGGTGAATACAGGAAGCTTGTCAAGTCGGTAAATGATGGAAGTTTGGTTACTCGGTTAAAGTGCAAATAAAGGAAAGAAAGTTTAGTGGAATCGAGTGCATTTAATGCTTTTGACCTAACCTACATGAAGCCTAATAAGGTATATTGTGTACTTAAAGCTTTTATGCGGTCATTTTTCACTCACCAAGTTTTTCAAGAGAGCAGAGCAAGCAATTCAAAGGTGATCAAACCTTATACAAAAAAAAATTCAAGGTATTTACATCAATCTCAATGCATTGTTAAGCTGGTTTACCGATTTTATCAAGTTGTCATTATCTTCTAAGTGTGAAGCATCTACTGTTTGAAAATATTCAAACCCTAAGGATATTTTGTTAGTTTTTATCTGAAATCTACAAATGGCACCTAAGATCCAAGATCCCATTATTGTTAAGAATGTTGAAAAGCCCTCTCTAAAATACTCTTTAACTCCCAAAATTGCATTTGAACTAGACGACAAAACCACATTTTCACATCCCAGATAGAGTTTTATTAGTCGAGGATGTGAGATTCTTCACCAAATGTCGTGTTGAGGAACTCGATCATGTAGAAATCAAAGACACATATGATGAATTGTGCACTGATGGTAAAATGGATAGCAAGTATGAGCACATTAAGATCAAGGGATTAACTAAAGCCCTAACCTATCCCCGTGTGTTCAAACCCTAGTGGGTCAAGTTTGTTCTGAGTAGAGTTCACGATGATTTCATGTGGTTAGAAGAGCAATCAATTAAGATTACCAAGGAAATCATTCATCTGATCATTGGTTACCCTATTTATGATCATGCCTGAGTGCAGAAGATGATATCATAGAAAGAATTGATGAGTTTAACCGGAGTAGAATCAGATTGCAGAGGACTAAAATTGAATAATGTCACTGATGCAGAACTAAAGTTTGCCATTAGAGTAATTGGTTACTGTTTCTTCCAATCAGCAAGGGAAAATAGTGTACCCTGTGCAGCAGTAGACTTAGCATACAAAATTATGAAAAAGGGAATGAAAATTGATCTATGTGAGGTGTTGTTGAAAAACCTGTTTGAGAATCTGAACACCATCAGGAAGCCAAAGAAGAACAACTTGGCTAATACACTAAAGTTTGGATCACTACTTGTATGCATGTTTTTCTATTTTGAAAAATTATTTCCATCAATCGGTAAAATTGTTTGGGAGCTACACCGACCAATCACCCATCAGATTAATGACTTCATCAAGAAGCTAGGTGATAATTTTAATGATATTATGGATTATTACTTCAATAAGTTTTAGGAGAAAATGCATAACAGATACCAGATTCCACCCAAGCTAGTGGAAAAATACAAAGATGATATATGTTTTGAAGTAGACACTGGTTACTGTTATGTGAATGTTGTGGAACCAAGAACTCAATCTTTGCCACCTATGGGTTATGAGATTGATTTTGACATCACACAATAGCAAATTGATGCATTTCTTACACTACCAAGGCATGCTACTGAGCTGAGGTATGGAACCTATGAAGAAGTGAAGGAAAAAGTAAAAATGAGCATTGTAGTACCCAAAGCTACAAGAAAGGCAACAAAGATGATAAAGGCATTATCAGAGAAATTCAGAGAAGATTCTTCCTCTACACCTGTCAAAGGCACTGTAGCTATTACTGAAGAGGAATCTAAAGCCCAAGAGGCAGCTATAACACTGAGCACCGAATTGCCAAAGGGAAAAGTGTTGAAAAGAAAGAAACAAGACACATCAAAGACCTCACCAACCCCTCCTGCTAAGCGACCAAATACAAGAGCATCTGTAGCTTCATTGAGTAAGAAAACAAAGAGTGTTATTGCTCCTAAGGTAACAAAGACTTACAAGAAATCTACTTGGAGACTCATTTTGGCAAAAGAGTCTAGCAATACCGAAACTGAGGATGCAAGCAAATTTCAGATTGTGAAGAGAAAGAAGGTAAATGTACATAGTGTTGAAAATTTTTGTGCTAATCTGAAGGAATATGGTGGATTTGGATCCTTCAGATATGTTAAGTATGAAACTAGAAATGATGATGAAAAGA
The DNA here is from genome assembly GCF_030272615.1 of Cryptomeria japonica. NCBI lineage: Eukaryota > Viridiplantae > Streptophyta > Pinopsida > Cupressales > Cupressaceae > Cryptomeria > Cryptomeria japonica. The sequence goes on along the minus strand of NC_081407.1, from coordinate 755,026,792 downwards.
GACAAATTGAAGAAGCTGTCATCTGCACACTTCTAAAATTCCAATTGGTCCCATTAGAAGTCTCTAATTCTCTTCCAAAATAATTATATGCACATATTGATAACAAATGGCAATATGCCATGGACTTGGAGAAACAGATCAGAGAAAGAAGTTTGGTACATCTCTTTCCTGATGTGTCTGTAGCTGAAATAAAAGAACATCTGACAACCTACCACACAAAGTTCCTTGTCAAGCAAAAAGCTTTGAAACTGATGAATGGTCTATATATTGAAGTGGAAAATGAGACAAAAGAAAAGTGGCAGGAAATCTTTAGAATCAAGGATGCCAGTGAGCAACTAGAAATTGAAATAGTTGATGTCACTGAGCAAGATCCTAATGTCACCAAGCAAGACCCTACAGACACCATTCAAATAGATGAAGATATCATGGATATAGAGGCACCAAAATAGGAAATGATAGAAGGCAATGCATATGAAAAACTTGTAGCCAGTGAGTCAGTTTTGGAACAAGTTCAGCCTTATCCACCGATCAATCAACTTGTCTCAACTGAAGCCCCTCAGGATATGGATCAAGGCACCGAAGGTCACAAGTCTATAATAGGAGAAGGTACTTCTCAAGAATAGACCTCTTAGGCACCTTCTAGCACTGCAAATGTTGCAACCTAGACAACAAGTACTGAAACACCAAAGGACACTATAGAGGCTAAAGTAACCGACCAAAGTGTTGCCTCTACCGAGCAACCTACCGAGGGTCATCAAGCCTCAGAAGCCATTGTATTGGCTCAATCGGCCAAATCTAAAGAAAAGAAGATGAAAAAGCATAGCTTCGAAGTAGATTTGTCAAAACCAATAGTGTTGCCCAATGTTGATATATCCAAATTAAAGGGGCAAGCACTCATTGATTTCGGTGAACTATGCAAAGAAAATGTCAGACAAGAAAAACAAATGGCCATAAAAAAGAAAAATAAAGTACTTCAGAAGGTAAAGACACTATTATCATATATGCTACCTGAAGCTACAGTGTCAACCGATGCAGCCATCCATATTCATCTGGATGAACTTCTCAATCAGATAGAGACATCTAGAGTACATGCATCTAAATATTTGAGCAAGCTAAAAGATAAGGAGCTCACTGCAAAAAATGATAGAAGAGGTACAGCAAGCTATAACTATTGGCAAAATTAAACTTGTCAAATTTATTGTTGTGTTGTCCCCTCAACTCAAGCATAGTCTTTATTTATTTCAGAAACTCTGTACATTTTCTTTATTCATTAAAGACATCAAAAATAAAATTGTAGCAATTGAGAAAAAGATCACCGATCTCTCAAATAAGTTGACCCCAGAGCCCAATTCAGTTCATAATTTCTATACAAAGTTACAACAGCTCATGGCTCAACAATTGGACCTCAGAAATGAAGAACACAAGATCAAGATGGATATAATGACACTTCAGACATTATTCCTTCCTCATCTTTTGTCCATTCAAGAACAGATTAACCGAGCCACTCACCTCTCTACTACACAAGAGGGAAGCACATTAGATGGCTTACTTTTTTTATTGGCTGATATTCAAGAACAAAATTCTTTAATGAACAGTGTAAAGGATGCACTCTCTGTTGCTCTCATCGAAGCACGGACAAAGTACAAATCCATTTTTGACTAGTTGCCACCACCAAATGGTAACTAAATTTTGATGTTTGTCAAAAAGGGGGAGTGATATAGTATTCAAAGTATAGTATCAAACAAAAGGAGTGTAGTATACAGGGGGAGTATACCGAGCAGAGTGAGCAGAGTATCCAAGATCAGAGTATACCAAGTAGTGAACAGAACAGTAAGCAAAGAACAAGAGCACCACATAGAACATTGACCACCGAGCATGCAAAATCAGAGTGTTGTATAGTATATTGATAAGGGGAGTATATCTAAATATACTATTTCATTGACAAATGTATATATTGTCAGTTTAGTCAAATTTTGCAAGTATATAGATTTTTAAGTTATAACTTTGAAAGTAGTTTTTGTCAAACATCTCAACTAATGTCAAAAGGGGAGATTGTTACTACTTACTAAGGTTGCCATTAGTCTTATGTTCAAAGTTATTCTATATACTCTAGTTGGTTAACTCTACCGAAATATTCAGTCGGTATGCATAGAGCAGTCGTTAATAGAAGAAACTAGTCATAGAGCCTAGTATACACCGAGCTGTCTACCGAGTATCATTCCATGTTTACTGAGTAGCAAAGATGACACACCAAGTTGATATACACCGAGTGAAACATGTTACCAGATTCATTGAACCTAGACATACATATGGAAATGCATTACAAGATCAAGGAACATAGAACCGTTATCACATTGGAAATTGCACTTAAAGATTGTGTATGATTTCAAGGTCATCTAACCAATGAAATATTTTGCATGGTTATTCATTCGATAAAACATGTTTGTAAGATCGAAGCAATGAATGGATCACCGAAATAAGAGATCTATTTATACAACATGGATTGAGATCAGATATACACATGTAGTATAATAGAAAGGAAGATATAGAAATATACAAAGCAAGACATGTGAAAGCACTAAGTGTTATGACTGTTATAGAGACATAGAGGTCACCGAGAAGGATTTCAGAGAACAATCAAAGAACAGTGTAAACAGAAGGGTTTACCGAGTTACTATATGGGTTACTGAGGTATGCTATAAGCAAGGTAATATTATTTGAGCACATAGAATCTGCTATAACATTTCAGATGTAAAGTTGCAGATATTTGTAATGATTTTATTGTAATATTTTGAAACTGTAAGAGAAACCTTTAACAAGGTAAAAGACTCTAACCAAGTCTATAAATTGTAAAGCCTCTAACCAGGTGCAACATTTAGATTAAGTGTTGTCAAATCCTTTAGCAAGGTAGATCTAATTGATCTTGATACTCCTAATAGGGTAAGCTATTAGAAATAGCTAAACATGTAGCTCTAATTGAGCACCCTTTATTATTGCAGTAGTGAAGTTGTGGGTGCCATCCCCACCATAGTTTTTCTCTCTAACCAAGAGTTTCTGCGTAACTAAAATATAAGTGTTATGGGGTGAATCATGTATGATTGTTATTTATTTGGTTTAGCATTATATTATGTTACTGCACTATCCAATTTATGCTTAACAGTAAAGTTATTGTTGAAGAAGAGTATTGAAGTACTGATTCACCCCTCCCCTCTCAATACATTAGCTTTCCATATTGGGCCTAACAGATCCTATAGAGGTGGGTGGGGGAGCCATAGGTGGAAGAGAGGGTGGAGACCTGCGGGAGCATATGATTGGATACTTGCAAACCTATTTGGTAGTGGTCTAGGCAAAGGTTGCAGCTAGGGATGTTCAGCTATTTGCACGGGAGTCAGAGATGGCAGTGCTAAGGTGAGAGTGGGATGATGCAGTTGATAGGGTGATTCTGTTGCAGGATAGAGTGTGGGTTTTGGAGGGAGCATAGGCATAGGGTGTGACAATGATGGTATTGAGTGCGATGCAATGTGTAGGGGGAGAGATTGATTACTGGAGAGGGTTATATGAGAAGGTTGTGCATGTTAGCCAACAAGCTATGAGTTATTCTCAGATACGATGAGTGAGATCAGAGCGGTCTCAGAGGATGCAGAGTAGTGGTGGGGTTATGGGGCCTCCTCAGTGAGATGGTGGGGGTAGTGGGGGTGCAGCAGGAGGTGCAACATCTAGCCAGAGTGCTAGTTGAGAGATTGTCTATGTATTTTGTTATTTTATGTATGAGACTGATTCTTGGATGGCTCTTTGGTAGCCGATTTTTTGTAGACATCATTGGACTCTGATACATGTATTCTTTATGATGTGATATATGATGATATATGATGAGATCTCAATTTTGGTGATGATATGAGATGTATACATGATGTTTTGTATGTGTTTATGCAAGATGATTATTATGAGTTTATGCTTTGTATGCATGAGATGTTTTTACTTGCTAAATGTATATGTGGGTGAGATGATTTCAATATGCATGCTATGGATGATGTGCGAACATGTGTATGCAAGATACTAGATGGATGATGCTAACATGTATATGTTGGTGACATGTGTATGTTCATGGATGATTTGTTATGAATGTGATGTAATGATGATGATGTATGCTTAATGATGAGTTTTAATAATGATGAGATGATGATGACCTGAGTAAATGATTCATGTTTTTAATATGAATCTAAATGAATGCATTTATGTATGTTTTGAAATGACTGTATTGTAAATGGATGAACAAATGTTTTATACATATGGAATGTATGTCTCTAAATGAATGCAACTATATGATTTGAATGTACTTTTTTTTTGAAGAATATATCCATGTTGTAAATGATTCCTAACATGTATGTAATCAACTAAATGATGCAATGATCTAAAAAAGAATATATACATGAATCTAAACATATGAACATGATGTTGAAATGCAAGATAAAAAGAAATGCATCTAATGGAGAATGAATAACTTCACCTTTATGCAATTATATAAATGTATCTTAATGAATCTAGATGAAACATTTAAAATGATAATGAGATGGATGAGTATAATAATGCACTTTAAATGGATAAATAAATGTACTTTGACTCAATAGACTAACAAATGCATTTTAAATGCAACTAAATGAACCTATATGAATGTTCTAAACAAACTCATGTGATGATGAATGATATTGGATGAGTAAGATACAATGAAATGTGCTTAAATGACTAAATAAATGTATGTTTAAAGTCTAAAGAAATGAAAGTAAATGACATGATTGGAAATTCATTGAAATGAATCTAAATGTTTTTAATGCAATGGTAAAATGATGCAATGATGATAAGGCAGTTAAAATGATAATGAATGCAACTAAATGATTTTAAATGCCCTTATACAAATATTTAAATGGATGTAATGAATCGACATGCAAGTAAATGATAATGGACTAGATGCATATAAATGTAACTAAATGTAATGGAATGATAATGCCATGCGTTCATGATATATAAATGTAAGTTGATGAGAAATGGTGGATGTGGAATGCATTTGTGAGATGATGTATTAGAGAACTCCATCATGATTGTATCCAAGACCAATTCCTATTTAAAGAACCTCTCATTTTTTAACTTGTTACACTTTCATACAAACCATAAATATGAATAATTAATGATCAAATGGATGGGCGATATGCAACGGAATGCAATATAAACAAATGGGATGGAATGACAATCCATAGTGATGTATTTTTCATCATTGAGCATGGTAGTAACAATCTTGGACAAGGTAGTAGGAACCAAGGTTGGAGCATTGTACCTTGAAGCAAGCAGTATAGAAAAAGAATATGGACCCTCCATTCTAGTTCATGTTCAAATGGTCAAGGTATATGTTGTAGTCAGCAAGCCCTAGTGATCCATGACTGTATTTGGCATAGGATCATGTAGCTTAGTGATCTTCCCATGTAGACACCATCAGTACATGGCCCAGAGCTTCATTGCAACAAACTATAAATAGAAAACAAAGAAAAAAATAGTAGGAGCCATCCTAGGTACTCTAATCTCTTGTGGATATCCTGGAGTAGAGTAGGAACCTAATACAAATAAATGAAATAAATGCATAAATGACTAATTACTTATTAGACAACTGAATTTTCTTCTCAAAGAAATTGTACCATGTCTTGTTTGAAAGGAAGGATGCATCCTTGTGAAGGCATTGTGTGTGGATGTTTTTGATTGGTTGGTTTATTTGATAAGTGATCACTGATTTGGGTAGCTCAAAAATTTTGTTTTGTGTTTGTTGCGATGTGTATGTACAAGGACTAATATATGTTACAATGTTTTTGATTGGTTTTGATGGTTTTGGTATTTTTGAATGTTGTGAATGTTTTTGGTGTTTTCCAAGACTTTGCTGAATGAACAACTTAATGAATCACAAGTAATGTAGAATCCACTCCCATTAGTAGCTTTTAGAACATTTGCCCCCAGTTAGGTAGTGCTATGAAAGCATGATGTAGGACTCATGGAAGAATAACCCTGATTGCAGATCAATAACAAGCCATGCTATAAATGATGGGTGGATGGATGCAATGAATGCAATGAAGGTGATGGGAACAAGTCTGAAAGACAATGGAAGTATAGCCTTTACAAGTGGCTCCTGTTTGCTAGGTTTTCACCACCGTACTGAGCCAAGGTGCCACTGGAGTGGTTGTTACCATTTGGATGAAATGATTTTTTAATTTTTTTGATATTTGGAAGAAGCCTGATGCTCTACACAACTTATGTATGAAATCATTTGAGGTGCATGTTGTTGATCGGATTTGCTAATGGTTCTCCTTTTGAGGTTGCCAACTGATATGCCCCATAACCGAATACAACTGTAATACTGTATGGACCCAGCCAATTGGACTCAAACTTGCCTTGATGTTCTTTGTTTGGCTGGTTGTGAGGATTCTCTCTGAGAACAAGATCGCCTACCTCAAATGTGTGAGGCTTGACTCAATGATTGTAGCTTCTTCTCATGCCTTGCTGATATGCTTTTAGGTGGTTGTAAGGAGCTTGTCACTATTCATCAGGTAGTTCTAAGTCCTGGAGACATGATATCTTGTATGCTTCATCATCTATGAGATTGTGCAAAGAAACTCATAGAGATGATATCTCAACCTCAATAGGCAAGATAACTTCTACTCCATAAACTAGTGAATAGGGAGTTGCGCCTGTAGGGGTTTGAATGCTAGTTTGATATGCCCATAGTGTTGGATTCAACTGTATGTGCCAATCATGACCAACATTGTTAACTATCTTTTTGAGGATCCACAATATGTTCTTATTTTATGCTTTAGCCTGACCATTGCCTTGTGGGTAATATGGGGTGGAGAAGCAGTGTTGGATGTGAAACTTCTCACAGAGTTCACGGACGTCTTGATTTTTGAATGGGAGTTTGTTATCTATAATGATGGACATGGGTACACCATACTAGAAGATGATGTAATTAAGGATGAATGTGACGATCTGATTTCCAGTGACTTGGGTAAGTGGAACAACTTTGATCCACTTTGTGAAATATTTGGTAGCGGTAATGATAAACTTATGGCCATTGGATGAAGATGGATGGATTTTACCCACAAGGTCAAGGCCCCACTGACAAAATGGCCATGGTGTCATGACTGGTTGCAATTCCTATGCTAGTGCATGTATCAAGTCTCCATGAACTTGGCATTTCTTTCACTTTCAGACAAAGTAGCAGGAGTCTTTTTCCATAGATGGCCAGTAGTATCCTGCTCACATGATTTTCTTAGCTAGCGATGGACTGCTTGAATGAGTTCCACAGATTGCTTCAAGTACCTCTTCCAAGGCCTTTGTTGTCTCATCCTATTCTAAACATCGAAGGAGAGTACCATCAAGACTACGTCGATATAGGGTTTCAGCGATGATGGTATATTGGGCGGTTTGTCGAATGAAGGTTTTGCATTGGTTATTTGATTGGTTAGGAGGGAGTGTGTGATCACGTAGGTAGGTAAAGAAATCACCATACCACGGGGAATCGGAACTGGTAAGGCAACATATCATCTCAGATTTTATGATATCATAAGAGAGAATCCAAAGATGTTCTACAAAGAACTCGTAGTGTGTTGAATTTTGTGGAAGATCTAGGAGAGATGCAATTGTGGCCATGGTGTTAGCGAATCGATTTTGATCTCTGGGTATTTGCTCAAAGGTGATAGTAGTAAAGGATGATTTGAAACTATCCACCATTTTCTTGTTTGGCATAAGCTTATCATCCTTAGTCTGATATTCATCTGTGACTTATCGGTTGACTAGTTGAGAGTCACCATATACCCTTAGCTCTTTTAATTTCCATTGTATGGCTAGTCTAATCCTATGATCAAGGCCTCATACTCTGCTACGTTCTTTGTGCATGGAAAAGTTAGTTTGTAGGACTTTGAAATGCTATCTCCTTGGGGTGTGATAAACATAATGCTTGCCCCCAAGCCATGTCTAGTGTATGAACTGTCAAAATACAACTTCCAAGGTTGGGTAGCTATGAACATGAAGATCTCTTCATCTGGGAAGTTAGAAACAAGATGATGGTCACCTTTGAGTGGTGCATCAGCTAACTAATCTACAAGAACTTAGCCCTTGATAGCCTTACAGTCCACATACTCAATGTCAAATTCGCTCAAAATCATTGCCCATTTGGCCAAGCGGCCTGTCAATGCTGCCTTAATAAGTAAGTACTTTAGTGGATCAATATTAGAAATGAGTTGTACCTTATGCATCAAGAGGTAGTGCCTCAATTTGGTAGCTACCAAGACTACTGCTAGTTAAGCTCTCTCAATAGGTGTTTAATTGAGTTCATAGCTGACCAGTGTGTGGGAGATGTAGTAGACCATACACTCTTTCCCTTATACATTATGTTTTGCTAATAATACTCCCAATTCTATGGTTATAGCTGAGATATATAGCAAGAGAGGTATGCCCGGATCTGGTGGGATCAGAAATGTTGTGTTCATTAGGTATTCCTTGAGCATCTGGAATGCTTGTTGGCACCTTGTATCCCATTGAAAGTGGATATTATTATGTAATAGGTGTGTAAAAGGATGACACTTATTAGCTAGTTGTGCAATGAATCTTCAGATTGATTGTAGCTTCCCTTGCACTATTCTTAATTGACTGATATTGTTTGGGGATGGAATCTCCATGATTTTGACTTTTGCAAGATCGAGCTAAATGCCTTTGCTTGAGACAATGTATCCTAGAAGCTTCCTTGAGGTTACTCCAAAGACACATTTCTTTGGGTTGAGTCAGACAGGATATTGTTCCAGTCTGTCAAAGATTTTATCGAGTATGGCAAGATGACCCTCTCTTGTCAATGACTTAGCCAGTAAGTCATCAACATAATCCTCCATTATGGTATGCATCATATCATGAAAGACAGTAGTCATAGCTCGTTGATAGGTCACTCCTGCATTATTTAGATGAGAATGCATCACATTCCAATAGTATGTTCCCCATGGGTATGTGAATAAAGTTTTATGTTGATCTTCTGGAGCAATCTTGATCTGGTTGTACCCTAAAAAGCCATCCATAATAGAAAGCATGACATGTCCTACTATTAAGTCCATGATCATGTCGATGTTTGGTAGGGGGAAGTCATCCTTAGGAAATGCCTTGTTTAGATCCCTGAAATCTATACAAATACAGATGCCCCCATTTGGTTTACCCATGGGCACTATATTGGAGATCCAGTCTGCATAATCGATTGGTCTGATAAAACCAACATCTAGGAGTTTCTTAAGTTCTACTTGGACTAGGACAACAATCTGAGGGTGCATCTTGCGAAGCTTCTATTTGACAGGTTTAGCCCCTTTTTCTACAGTGAGGTGATGCATGACTAAATCTGGGTCGAGACCAAGCATGTCTACATATGACCATGCAAATTTAATCTGACACTTCTAGAAGAATTCTATAAATTTTGGCTATTCCTCTAGAGTTAAAAAAGATGCTAGATGTATTTGGTGAGGAGTCTCAAGGGTCCTCACATTGAATTCCTTTGTTTCCTTGATGAGTATCGTTGATCATTCCTGATTTGTACTAGAGGGTAGGATGTCAAACCTTTCATCCTCAGGTGCCTCAGAGAGGTTTTCACTATCAGATACGCTCTTTATTTTTACTTTTTTGGGATCAACAAGTGCCACAATGTGGTTTTCACTAGAAGATCCATGTTTTATTGTGATATTTTTGTAGTTGAAAGGTTTGGCATCTGCCCCAAAGTATGCTGCGCTATTAAGTTCTATGGTGAATCTAGCTTTATGATCCTTGCTTCGTATGTTATCCTATAGTTCTAAAAAGTCAATTATTGCCTCATCATTTTGGAATTGGTCAAGGCATGGGGGATTAGGTTGGTTCCATTCGATGAGTTCAGGATGGATAATGGAAATTACCTCATCGATCAGGTTAAGGTCATGGGGTGCGTCAATGAGAGTTAAGACATTGTGATGAGGGTCCTTGATGGTACTCTCCCTATCAGAATTAGGCATAGGATGTGATGTAGGGTCTGTGGAAGTTGCTTCCAGTTTAGGAACCCAAGAGGTCTTAATCTATGCTTCTCCATAAATAGGGATTTCTTTATGAGGTGGAGGTGGTGATGTGTCTTCCTCATCTGATATGTATAGATGTACAGAGTCAAATTCCCACTCATGTGAGTCGGTGTCTAAGTCACTTTCTAGTATTCGATTACTATACCAAACCAAGATATCTTTTGAGTTGAACACTACCATTGTGTTAAGTTAATGAACTGTTGGTGATGTAATTACTGGTACTGTGGGTGCCACTGATGTTGCTGAGGGTACTCATACTATTAATGGTGTGGTTGATGCATTTTCTACTACTGATGGGGTTATTGGTTTGATTGGTGGGATGATTGGTGTTATTGGTAGTATTATTGGTGCTACAGGTAGTATGATGGGCACTACAGGTAATAGTATGGGTGTTGTGGGTATTGTGGGTTTTGCAAGTATTTTGAGTGGTGTTGTGGGTATCACTGATGCAGCTGATGGAATTCTTAGCCTTGGTAGTTCAATTGGTGTTGTTTTGTGTGCTGCTGATATAATCAAAGGTGGCCTCATATTAGGCTGATATGAAGGGGTGCTAGGCTTGCCTTTGAATCGGATTTTAGGAAAAACTTCCTTGTGAAAACCAATTTTAGTTTTGTCCCTGGGTTTCAACTCTAGCTGTAAGGGTTTGTGCCTTCTTTTCTTGCAAGGTCCCAATGCACTCTGGCCATCATAGCCCATTCACTACATGATAGAAAAACCTTTGCCATATTTATTAGTGGTAGCTTAGCTTGCGGGCATTCTGTGATGACCGGGTCTTTGTAGGTCCATTCTACAATGTCCTCATCCCTTGTTTCTTCCTCCTGGCTCTTTCTAGGTGTAAATTGTGCCAATGTGCACATGCTTTTGGCCAATGGTGGTTGAAGAAAACCTTGAAGTTTGCCATGAGCTCTAGGGGAAGTGGGTAATTATCCAACACAAAAGAGTTGACTAAGGTTATATTCCCCAGGACCTTCCTCTGCCATTTTCATTTTTAGCTTCTCTTGCTTCAGTTTAGGAATTATTGAGCTGGTAAGAGAAGCTGGATTTACATAAGATGAGGAAGGAATAGCTTCACTATTTTTAGGTACAGTAATCTCTGGTTGATGATGAATATTGTTGCAATATGCAAAGGGATTAGCATCACCCAGGATAGTAATCTCTACCCCATTATGTGGGAATTTTAGACATTGGTTGTAGGTAGATGGAACTGCTTGCATGGCATGTATCCAAGGTCTTCCCAACAAGAGATTAAATGGCAAAGGAAGATCTAGAACTTGGAAAACTATGTGCTTTACCAGGGGCCCTACCTTGACACATAATATAATAGCCCGTTTGGAAGAGCATTCAACATCATCATATGCCTTAATGGTTATTCTTTTCCTAACATCCATTGATCCCACAACATACCGCAATGTTGTGACCAACCGTAATGTACATATATTCAGACCAACTCCATTATTGATCAAGACTCACATGATCTTGTGTTGATTTAAAAATCCTTCAATATGAAGTGAGGCATTATGAGGTTGTTGGAAGGATGTATTGTTGCTTTTAGAGAAAGTGAGACATGGTGATGGACCTCAGATTACCAACCATAGCTTGAAATTGATCTGGATAAAGGTTGGCAGGGACTAACGCTTCTTGGAGAGCTTGGTCCAAGATATTTTTGTGGGATGGCGATAGGCGTAGGAGCTCTAGTATGGATATGAGTGCACGTGCTTTATCTAACTGCTCAATAAGAATATACTGCTTAGGAATGGGTATTGATCCTTATGGAGTAGCTTTTATAGTGATCTTGCTGCGATGCGTAATAACATTGCATTTAGGATGTGAGTTTATAATGGTGATGGTTGCAATTTGTTCATCGACATCATATAGGTGATTCACAGTATAATTGTATGCAACCTGTGTATAATTAGTGGTAGTATCTATGTTTCACCCTAAAGTGGAAAGACCCCTTTTATCATGTGATGGGAGTGGATTTTTAAAAATTAGATGATAATCATTGGTCTTTTTGGGGTCATGTCCTTTGATTTCAATCTTGCCTCTATCAATGAGATCTTGAATAAGATCTTTCAATCTATGACAATTACTTGTCTTATGGCCTCTTCCCTAATAAAATTCACAATGTTCATGGTCTTGCCACCATGCAGGTTTAACTTGAGGCTCATAGTTTGACATTTCGGGAAAGGTCACCAAGTTTGAAGATATTAATTGATGCAAGAATATTTCAATGGGTTCCCCTAATGGTGTATATGTGTGCTTCAGTTTAAAATTTTGCTGCTTGGATTTTAATTCCTCTTGTTGCATGTTATGACCTTGATTTGGCGATTTAGTGATGACCATGTTGTTATTGGGAGTGGGGATTTGTCCTACAAATCTGACTACTGGTTGTGAAATATTGATTGTCCTTGCATCAACTATCCCATCATTCAAAACATTTTTTTTTTTGTTCCAGAAGTTTGGTTTATCACTATCATATCGAGGGCAAGGCCCATCCTTTGGTTCATTGTAAATTTTGATGAGTCCCTTCTTGATAAGGGCCCTTTCACATTTCAACCCCTGAGTGATCATCTCTTCAAATGATTTAGTACCCTTCATGTCTAAGTGGAATTACATTTCATTGTTCAAGTTTGAAATGAAAATCTCAACTAGTTCTCGTTCAGGTAAATGAAGGGAATGTCTACTGGATAATTGCCTTCACCATTGTAAGAAAGTTGAGAACAACTCTATAGGTTTTTGTTTGGTGTTATAGATATCAGCCATGGTGACATCACGCTCTATGTTATGCAAGTAATGAGCAATGAAATTTTGTACTAGTTCTTCAAATTTTCTGATGCCACTAGGCAGGTGTGAGAACCATTGGGTAGTGGTGCCTCCCAAACTTTGGGGAAAGAGGTGCATGAGATAGGTGTCCTCATAAGCCACCTCTAAACAAGCTAAGTGGAATTCTTGCACATGATCCATGAAATCTCGTTTGCCTCGATATTTCTCAAATTTTGGTATTTCAAACCCTCATGGAAATGGTGGCATGAGCATGTTCCTATCAAAGGGATGGGGACAAATGTCATGGAGTGAAAATCAATTAGTCTTCACACCACTATTTAATTGTTGAGCGAGGTTGTTGATTTTTTGTCGTAGCATATCAATTTCTGAAGGAGGTGGAGGAGGAGGAGGATTCTCTTAATGATTTAGATCATATTGGAAGTAATCTCTACCTCTCCCACCATCATGATGACTTTGTTCAGATGTTTGTCTTAGTTGAGTTGTATCAAACTCAAGAGGTAGTTTGGCACCGTCCTACGCAAGTCTGAAGAAATGTGCATCTGCATTATTTCAAAGGATCTCATCAAAAAGCCTGTTGAATTTGGGGTTGTGTTGGGCTTTTTCTATGTCATCAGGAGTTGGAGTGATAGGATATTCTGAATTGGTGCCTCCTCCAACAGCCTCTTGGAAATCGTTGAGGATGTCATCTTCCTCTTCAATTTTCGATTGGCGGTTTCTCATTGATCTGGTGTAAGCCATTTTGTTGATATTTTGTGAAAAATGGTGTATGAGATGATGATGATGTAATTGATGGAAGACAATGTTGTATGAAATGTTTTGTGTGATAATAAATCTCTAACACTTGAAGGTTGGATATCAACAAGAATTCTTTGTGGATTTCTCTTGTGTTTCTAACAATTTGTAATTTGAGAAGGTATAGCAAGGTTTGAGATGTGTTACACACCAAGCTACCTAGCAATGAGAGGATTAACTCATAGACTAGTTTTAACCTACGTAGAAATGACTCAGTAGGATGATTGATCCTAGATGAGAGACACTCTAAAAGTGATGTTTGTTGTTTTTGTGATTTTTGAGCAATGTCAAAAAGAACTAAGGACAAGAGCCTTTTGTGTTTTGATATTTTAGATGATTTGTGATGTGTTGAATATGAGAGTGGAAATGGGTAGAATGTAAACCTCAATAGAAACTTTCTATGATAAATGGGGTGTCTATTTATTTCTCTCCTTCAGGGCTTGGTAGTTCCCCTCTTGCTTCATTATAAGTAATGCCGATTTGAGGAAAGAAAGCAGGGTTGATCTTACCCACTTTGTTTTTATGATAACTTAAAGCTTTATATTGAGTAAAAGCTCTATTTTTCAAAGGTTCTATGTCAAATTCTTTGGTTTTGCCTTGAAGATACAAGTGCATATGATGCAAGAAGGCTCTATGTAAGCGAAAAATTTGTCTATTGAGAGAAAATTTTTCTTCTTTTGATATAAGTCTTTGAACTCAATGGTCTCTTTCTTAATGTGGTCCTTTGATGAAGACTCCCTTTTCTCAAAATTTGAGTGATGGTCATACAAATTAATATTTTGTTTTACTTTGTTTGATATTTTATGTTTGCTTTGATGTTGGTTTGATGTTTAGTCAATTTCTGATGTGTAATTGTGTTTGGATGAATACTTTAATTTTTTTTTTTTTTATTTGTTTGTAATTTCTTTGACAAGAAGACACAGCAAGAACACAAGCACATTAATATTTTCCTTATGAAATGTTAAGTTCTGATACTAAATGTAAAGTACAGATGCCAATAGATAACAAGATGAGAGGGGGGGGTGAATCATACAAACTTAATAATCCATAAAATCAATAGATTCAACCTTGGTAGCCTTAACAGATATATGTAACCAAAACTATAAAACATGCAAACTCATATCACAACACATTTAACACCAGATTTAACGTGGAAACCCAATTAGGGAAAAACCACTATGGGATTTCGGACCCACTAAGAAATATACTCTTCTAGAGTATGCTCGGTTAAAAGCATATCCTATTAAAGATTACAAACACAATGCTAGATGTGACCCAGTTAAGGGATTTCCCTAAGATCTATTTGGATCTTCACTTTGTTAGAAGTGACCTTGTCAAAGGATTTCAAACACTCAACTAGAATGTTACCTTGCTAGAGGGTTTTACAAATAAGACTATTAAGTCCACTCGGTTAAGAGATTTTATGTCACTTTACAAAATAACAATAATAAGAATATTTCTACAACTTTACATCTAAAATGCTAAATACTAAACTTCACTCAGTAGACATACTAAACTTCACTCGGTAGACATTCTTCCTTCATTAACCGATAGCGATAACCTTAGGGTTTTACCAACTAGGTTCCTTAGGGTTTACCGACTAGGTTCTTTGCTCGGTGACATAGTATAGTACTAACCTTACAATCAACAACATATGTAGGATATCAAAACAATTTAAACATCATGATCTCATCACTCTAACTCGGTAGTAGTTGCCCATTGAATAACGTATTCCTCCCCTTATCTTTCTATGTCATTTACCGACAACTTTATACTCATCAAATCATACTTCTTAAGATATGGCAACATCATACTGAATCAAAAAATCAATTTCCTTGACATCAATGACAAAATAATGTTATTAAGATAGTAAACATCCTTAATCAGTTATATCCATAATCATCAACAACCTTCTCAATATCCTTATTGAAATGCCAACAATCTCTCATTGTAATTGGAATACCAACAATCTCCCCCTTTGGCATTGATGGAAAAACCAATTGATTTGACCTAATTGATTTAGATTCAGATTGCTGTGAGATTCAGAAATGCTCTCCCCCTGTCATTAGCCTTCTCCCCCTTTGACAACAATGCCAAAAAGTAAAAGAACTAAAACATGATTTGTTCATGTGAGAAATGATTTCCTTGCAGTTATGTATCAACTCAGTCTTGATCAGAGCATTTTGTCTTCAATTCCTATTGCTTGTATTGTTTTCTGCACACCTTTAGAAAACCTCCTAAAGTGTGTAAATCAACATCAATCGACACATAATATTCTATAGATTCATCAAATTGATGCTTTCACCGAACTTTGTTAGTGAGTAGAAGATAGGGGTAGGACCCCTAACTTCCTTCTAAGATACTCAAAAGTGTCTCTAGGTAGTGGCTTGGTGAAGATATCTGCTATTTGTTCCTTGGTGCTAGCATGCTCCAACACCACTTTCTTCTCTTGAACTTCTTCTCTGAGATAATGATACTTGATAGAGATGTTCTTTGTCTTAGAGTGCATTACAGGATTCTCTGAAATGTTAATGGGACTAGTATTATCACAGAATATAGTTACTGGCTCAGTAACTTTCTCATTTATGCCATCCAACAGTTGTCTAATCCATGCTGTGTTGGTACAATTCAATTCTACAACAACATATTCAGCTTCTATTGTTGACTGTGAAACACATCCTTGTTTCTTGCTAAGCCAACTCACTAGTCTTTCTCCTAAAAAGAAAGCTCCTCCACTTGTGCTTTTCTTGTCATCAATGTTACCTACCCAATTAGCATCAGTATACACTTTTAAATCAAAAACATTTCATTTCTGATATACTAAGCCATAATCTTTAGTGCCTCTCAAGTATCTAAAAATTCTTTTGATTGCTGTCATATGTGTTTCTTTGGGATCTGCAAAAAATCTTGCAACTATACCTACTACATGTGCTATATCCGGTCTGCTGTGAACAACATATTGTAACTTTCCAATCATGGATCGGTAAAGTGTTTCATCAACAGATGCAGATTCATCATTCTTTAATAATTTGCAGTTGGTAGTCATAGGAGTACTTACTGGTTTTGAATCCTCCATTCCAAATTTCTTCAAGATTTCCTTTATGTACTTGGATTGAGTAATGAAAATCTCATCTTTCATTTGCAGTATCTGTAAACCTATAAAATACTTCATCTCACCGATTAGTGACATCTCAAATTCTTTGCACATTTCATTACCAAAGTTTTTGCATAGAGAATCATTTCCACAAAATATAATGTCATCAACAAATATGGCTGAGATCAGTATTCCATTGCCTTCATCATTCTTCATGTACATATTGTTGTTTTCACTTGTTCTTATAAAACCAATCTTGATCAAATAAGAGTGCAATCTCTCATAGCATGCTCTAGGTGCTTGCTTTAGACCATATAAAGCTTTGTTCAATTTACATACCTGATCTTTATTCTTGTCTTCAACAAATCCTTCAGGTTGTTCAATATAAATTTCTTCTTCTAGTATACCATTCAGAAATGCAGATTTGACATCCATTTGATATACCTTGAAATTTTTGAAATTAGCATATGCCAACAATGTTCTTACTCCTTCAAGTCTTTCCATAGGTGCAAAGGTCTTGCCATAATCTATTCCTTCTTCTTGAGCATATCCTTTGCAAACTAGTCTTTCTTTATTTCGAATGACCTCACCTTTTTCATTTAGCTTGTTTCTGAAAATCCACTTTGTATCGATTACATTTTTGTCCTTCGGTCTTGGGACCAGTTTCCATGTGTCATTCTTCTTGATTTGATCAACCTCTTCTATCATAGCATTTACCCAATCTTCACTGTTAAATGCCTCTTTTACTATTCTCGGTTCAAATTCAGATATCAAACATGTGTTCTATCTCACTTTGTTCCTTGTCATCACTAGATCATCCTTATCTCCTATAATTTGACTTGATGCATGGTTCCTTTTGATATATTTGGCTAATATAGGCTCGGTAGGCTCTGTATGATCTTCTTCATCATTCGGTAACTGGATATCCTCTTTATTTTCTTTAGTAACTCTCTCAGTAGGACTTGTCAGTTGAACATAGACAAATTCTTCATAATCTTCTGGTTCTTTGGAATTTCCTTCATCATTTCTTTCTGCAAATCCATCAATTTTCACATTTGCACTTTCTACTATTTTGTTAGATGATTTGATCGGACATTTAAATGCTTTGCTTCTAGAAGAATAACCTCGAAACATTCCTTCTTCGCTTTTCTGATCAAACTTTCCATTTCTATCATCTTTGTGAATATAGCATCAACTTCCAAAGATTTTAAAGTAACTTACATTAGGTTTCTTGTCATACTAGATTTCATATGGTGTCTTCAAAGTACCTTTCTTTAGTTGTACTCAGTTCAGGGTGTAAACTGCTGTGCTTATTGCTTCTTTCCAAAAATTTTGTGACACTTTCTTTTCAATCATCAGGGTTTTGGCACAATCCACAATAGATCTATTTCTTCTCTCAGCTATCCCATTTTGTTGTGGAGTTCTCGGTGCAGAGACTTGTCTTTTTATACCATGATCATTGTAGAATAAGTTAAACTCATCAGAGGTAAACTCTCCTCCTCTATCAGATCTAAGACATTTTAGTTCTCTTCTTGTTTCATTTTCAACTCTTGCCTTGTACCATTTAAACATTTGAAAAGCTTTTGATTTTTCTTTTAAAAACATAACTAACATCATCCTTGAATAATCATCCACAAATAATATGAAAGATTTATCACCATAATAACTTTGAACTTTCATAGGACCACAAAGATCAGTATGCACAAGATCTAAAGTTCCCTTAGAAGTGTAGGACTTACTTGTAAAGCTTGATCTTGTCATCTTACCCATCTAGCATCCTCTACACATAGCATTCTCAAGTTTTTCCAAACTCGGTAGACCTCTTACTCGGTGTTTCTTACTTATTTTGATCAGATTATCAAAATTTACATGACAAAACCTTTTATGCCATAACCAGGTATCATTTATCTTTGCATAAAGACAATTTCTCTGAGTTGAGTCAAGATGAAATGTATTACCTTTTGTTTGAGTCTTGGTAGCTACTAGCTTTCCATGCTTGTCATGAACTTTGACAATTCCTTTCTGAAATTCTATTCGGTAACCTGTGTTGTTTAGCTATGCTACACTCAAAAAATTGTATTTCAAACATTCAAACCAATATACATCATTACATTTAGCATTTTCAAGAAATGTTATGGATCCCTTACCTTTTACTGGACATGGTGCATCATTATCAAATCTTACATAACCTCCATCATAGTCTTCTAATTTAACAAACTTGACTTTATCACTTGTCATGAGATTTGAGCATCCACTATCTATGATCCAAGAATCATTAGTATTTATGTGAGATATTAGGGATTTTTCTTCATACCTTTCTTCGTCTAATCCATCTTTGATAGCCACATAAACAACTTCCTCTATATCAATTTCATTAGATTTATCATCATTGGATTCCTCATCAGCTATTAGGCATGACTTTCTATCTCTTCTTCTGAAGTCTCGGTGTCCTCTGTAATGATTATCTTTCTGTTTGTCATCTCAGTAATCTCTCTTTTTAGTGGAATCTTTGTCAGGATAGTTAGAAGCCATATGTCCTATCTTATCACAATTGAAACATTTCAAAGGTAGTTTTCCTTTATACTTACCTTTGCCTCTCGGTAACCTTCTGACCAATAATGCTTCAAACTCTTCTTGCTTTCTGATTTCCTCATACAGTTTGTGTACTTATTCCATGTTCTTATGAAATCTTTCACTTGCTCCACTATGATTCCCTTCGGAATACTTACTCATTCTATCATTGTAATAATTAGATTCACCAAGATGAAAAGAACTGAATGCAGATTCAACTTTATTTACCAAAGACCCACTATTTTCAAAATTACTTAACTCAAATGCATGTAGCTTACCGATAGTAGCATCTAAAGAAACTGGCATATTGGGTACAAACCTCAATTCATTGATTGTAGAGACTTGGATTGCATAAGCAGGTAGAAGGGTTCTCAATAACTTACTTGTGACATCCTTTTCTTCAATAGTTCCTCCTGCTCCTTTGATTTGATTGACAATTTCCTTTAGTCTTGTACTATACTGGGTTATGTTGTCTCCTTCATTCATCTTCATAGATTCAAGTTGTCCTCTTAGACTATCCACTTTTGCTCTCTGAACATGTTCATCACCACCATACATAGATATGAGTTTGTCCCGCATTGCTTTGGCATCACTACAACCTTCTAGGTCATTAAACTTTGAGTCGGTCAATGCTAATGATATTTCAATCATTGCTTGTGTGTATTCTTTCTTTGCCTTTATCTCTTCCATTGTCAATGGATAGGTGCTCAGTGTAATCAAATCATTCTTTAGATAATATGTTGCATATTCTCCAACTCCTAATAAGTGTAGCTTCATCCTTTTCTGCCATGTAGAGAAACTTGACTTGTTCAGCATCGGTGCATCCGTCTTATACATCTTTGGATCTTTTTCTCAAGTGCCTTTAAACTTTTCCTCCTAAGTCCAAAAGCTTTGATACCAACTTAATAATCCATAAAATCAACATATTCAACCTCAGTAGCCTTAACAGATATATGTAACCAAAACTGTAAAACATGCAAACTCATATCACAACACATTTAACACCAGATTTAACGTGGAAACCCAATTAGGGAAAAACCAATGTGGGATTTCAGACCCACTAAGAAATATACTCTTCTAGAGTATGCTTGGTTAAAAGAAAATCCTGTTAAAGATTACAAACACATTGCTAGATGTGACCCGGTTAAGGGATTTCCCTCAGATCCGTTAGGATATTCACTTTGTTAGAAGTGACCTTGTCAAAGGATTTCCAACACTCAACTAGAATGGTACCTTAGTAGAGGGTTTTACAAATAAGACTGTTAAGTCCACTTGGTTAAGAGATTTTCTGTCACTTTACAAAATAACAGTAATAAGAATATACCTAGAACTTTACATCTAAAATGCTAAAGCAAATTCTTATTTTCTCAATACTTCCTAGTCATAGGACTTATCTTGTCCCTCTACTGGGCTCTATACTCTATTAATCAAATAGGTCTTCAAGCTTCTATGCTCGGTAATCACTATGTAGCATCCTAGTGCTTACACTTGCCTGCATACATTGTTTATCAACAATTCCTTATTTATAAACAATTTGCTAACCGCTGAATCTCCTTGATCACATTTCCCATGATCAATCATAGCCATCAGATCTTCAATCTTGACTAGGTTCAATTTATCCTTCGATCTGAAAACATTTTACCTCACCTTGGAACTTGCATACCTTTCTTGGAACTTGCACAAGGTTATTGTGGTTCAATCTATGTTGTAGATCTTCCTGCCGATCTTCCATTGACATAGATTCTTAACAAACTTCATGCACGACATACCAATCATTTAATCAACTCTAGCTCATCAACTTCCTTCATTAAATAATGCTTTTATTCATCCAATGCATTATGTTACTGCTCAGTTGTAAATCAGTAAGTACTAAACTTCACTTGGTAGACATTCTGCCTTCATTAACCAATAGTGATAACCTTAGGGTTTTACCGACTAGGTTCCTTAGTGTTTACCAACTAGGTTCTTTGCTTGATGACATAGTATAGTATTAACCTTACAATCAACAACATATGTAGGATATCAAAACAATCTAAACATCATGATCTCATCATTGTCTAACTCGGTAATAGTTGCCCATTGAAAAATTTATTCCTCCCCTTATCTTTCTGTGTCATTTACCAACAACTTTATACTCATCAAATCATACTTCTTAAGATATGGCAACATCATACTGAATCAAAAAATCAATTTCCTTGACATCAATAACAAAATAATGTTATTAAGACAGTAAACATCCTTAATCAGTTATATCCATAATCATCAACAACCTTCTCAATATCCTTATTAAAATGCCAACAATCTCTCATTGTAATTGGAATACCAACATGAAAGGCACAATATGGTGTGGGTCTAGATCAACCCAATCATAAACTTTTGACCCCTTTTTGACAAAAGTATTTTAGTGTTCCCAAAAGCCTGAAGTCATCTCAAATTTGTATTGGTCTGACACAATACAAAGACAAGTCAATCACTTTTTATCCCTAAGGTCAATTGGCCAATTGAGATCTTTTCAGCCCACATCTTGATATTTCTTCAACTTTGGTACTACATTCCTTACGAATCCTGTCATGGCAGGTAAAGATGTGATATAGTAAGTCTTGCATGAGTATAACAGCTAGATGATCCCTATGATGGGGGAGTCACCACTTTTATCAAACTACAAGTAGCCTTTCAAAAAGCTTTGTTTCTACTCAAGGAAATATGTATGGTGAGTATCTTGGGAGCAAAACCATCTATGCTCTTGCACTGAACTTTTCACAAATATCCTCAATCTATAGAATAGGTTGGCTTCTATATAAAAAGGTGTTTAGTAATATTTGATGTTTTTGGACATAAGTTCATTCTGTAGTAACTCACTTAAGAGCCTTGTAACTTATGGTGGGGCCCATATGTCCTTTCGGCAAGTTACACTGTAGGAACAACTATACCCAAGGTTACAAATTTCACTCTCACCTAAATTTTATAGCAGCTAAAAGTATTTACTGCGTGAGGTCATTCCCAAGAGTGATGTGTCTCTTGGCAGACCTCTCTTAAATTTTTTTTTTTGAGTGTTACTAACACTTTTCTCTTGCACCTAGGACCACAAAAGCCAAGGAAGAGGATAGTGTGTGTTAGAAGTAGGACCACTTGACAAACTTTTTCACAAGCGTGACAATCACTGAAAACACTTGTTCTTTTAAGCCAATTTATAGCAATGTGATCTAAAAGCTATTTAGAGATGTTGCTCCAACAAAAATGGTGTTCTTTTTTACTTCAAGGAAAAATATTATGTAATCTAGGAATTTGAAATCCTAGTCAACTGAATTTGAAACACATTTTTGCTTGAAGTAAATCGAGTTGACAACAAAAATTTGACAAATTGGGGGTTCTTTTTAACTTGCAAAAAGGAAAATTGATTGTGTTTTTAAACCTTGATACAAGAAATAAAAGTTTGTTTGTCTTGTTTTAAACCCAAAATGAAAAATTGTCCCTAACGTGCAATGAAACAAATTTGTTTGATGTGAAGTTTGTGGTTCTTTTTTAATTTGCAAGTGAGGTTCTTTTTACAAGCCCAAACTAAAGATGTGATTCATTTTATGACCCAAAATGAAAATGTGAAGTTTAATTTTTAAGCTAAAAGAGAAAGTGAATTCATTTTAATCCAAATTTGAAAAAAAAGTTAAAAAAGAATTTAATGCTTTCTAATCTAACTCTTCAAATCCTGCATGCACAAACAAACAGTTAGTGAAAGTTTTTGGTGGGCTTCTACAAGCCTAAATATTTTTTATTTTTTTTGGTTACAATAATTTTTTTTACATCTCTTTATTACAATAGCACTACTCTGTGTATAAACATAAGAACTATATTAATGATAGAAGCACCAAACTAAATACCACCGCGCTACAAGAAATACAAACTCGCTAAAAGACTCTATCAAACAGAATAAATTCTATCAAACAAAAAGCACAAAAGTGCTAAACATAGACACAATAGCGCTATTTAATGGACAATAGTGCTATAAGAAGGACGATAGTGCTAATTGGATGACAATAGTTCTATTCTCGTGAACAATAGCACTAAATCACCAACTTTTGATGGTGCTAGAGCTTGATAAATGGTGCTTAAGCATGACCTGTGTGTCAATTAAAAACAAGAAAAGTTAGTAGTTTATCAAAATCGATCAGAAGGTTGCGTGTTCAATTCACATTGGGTTCACCAAATGATGCTCTACAAAAACGATGTTAGAATATGTTTAGGAAGATAAACGTAAACACACAAGAAACAATCCAAGCATTAGTGTTAGAAATCATAAATCAAAGACTATCCTAAGCAAGCATATCAAGAGAGACAACAAACACAAAATAGAAAGCTTAAGAAAACTAAGAAATGCAATAAAAAATCTCCAAGTGCCCTCCACCATGTTTGTAGCTACTCCTCCCTTGTTCCTCTCCTCTCCAAGTTCCAAATTGTTACTACTTACTAAGTTGCCATTAGTCTTATGTCCAAAGTCATTCTATATACTCTAGTCAGTTACTACTACTGAAATATTTAGTTGGTAAGCGCAGTGAAGTCGGTTATAGAAGAAAGTAGTCTCGGAGCTTAGTGTACACCGAGCAGTCTACTGAGTAATGTTCTATGACTATCGAGTAGCAAAGATAATACACCGAGTTGATATACACCAAGTGAAACGTGTTACCAGATTCATTGAACCTGGACACACATATGGAAATGTGTAACAAGATTGAGGAACATAGAACCATTATCTCATTGGAAATTGCACTTATAGATTTTGTATGATTTTGAGGTCATCTATCCAATGAAATATTTTGTATGGTTATTCATTCGATAAATCATGTTTGTAAGATCGAAGCATGAACCTAATCACCGACATAAGAGATCTATTTATACAACATGAATTAAGGATCAGACATAAGAATGTATGAAGCAAGACATGTGAAATAGATAAAGAAGCATATAATATTGTGACTGTCAAAGACATATAGGTCACCGAGAAGGATTTCAGAGAACAGTCAAGGAACAAAGTAAATAGAAGGGTTTATTGAGTTAATCTATGGATTACTGAGGTATGCTATGAGCAAGGTAATCTCATTTTGAGAATATAGAATCTGCTATAACATTCCAGATGTAAAGTTGCAGATATTTTGTAAAGATTTTGATTGTAATATTTTGAGTTGTAAGAGAAACCTCTAACAGGGTAAAAGACTCTAACTAAGTCTATAAATTGTAAAGCCTTTAACTAGGTGCAACATTTAGAATAAGTGTTGTAAAATCCTTTAGCAAGGTAGATCTAATAGATCTTAATACTCCTAATAGGGTAAGCTATCAGAAATAGCTAAACATGTAGCTCTAACTGAGCAACCTTTATTATTGCAGTAGTGAAGTTGTGGGTGTCATCCCCACCACAGTTTTTCTCTCTAACCAAGAGTTTTTGCGTAACCAAAATATATGTGTTGTGAAGTGAATCATGTATGATTGTCATTTATTTATTTTAGTATTATATTATGTTATAGCAATATTCATTTTATGCTTAACAGTAAAGTTATTATTGAAGAAAAGTTTTGAAGTACTGATTCACCCCTCCCCTCTCAATACATTATCTTTCCATATTATGCCTAACAATTGGTATCATAGCTTCAATCTTGGAAAAGGGTTTAACAACCTAAAGAAAAAGATCTTATCAATGGAAGGCTACAAAAAATCTCAGAGAATTGTGTATCTGCAAGAAGAGTTGGATCATGCTAATCAAGTGATTGCAGACATGCAAAGACAAATGCAAAAATCATTGAAAGTCAGAAGAAGGTTGTCTGATGATTTGAAAGACTCTCAAGAGCTAGTGGAACAAGTTGAGACATCATCAAAGAATAGTATGTGTGAAGAGACTGAAGAAATGATTGGAGTATTGAAAGAAAAGAACAAAGAATTGACTGATTAGCTAAAAGCAATGAAAAGAGAACATGAACATTTCAGCAAATAGATGACTGAAAACCTTGATGCATTAAGGACAGTCGAGGATAAATTAAGAGATCTAGAAAGAGAGAAACAACAACTTCAAGCATTAGTATCTGAAAAGAATGATGAAATCACAAGGATGACTGGAATTCAACAAAATCTGTCAAATCAATTGGATTATGCACATCATGAAGCAAATTCGAAAGATGATGAGAATCAAGCATTGAAACTTGAAGTACCAAGGTTGATCGATGAACTCAAAGTAGAGAAGAAATCCAAAGAAACACTGAAGAGGAGTTATGAAGCATCAATTATGCTGGATGAGCAACTGAATACAAAAAGACCCAACAAAGTTGCAGGACTCAGTTACAAAGGAAAAGACTCTACCAAGAAGGGAATCCACACTACTGAGAGGGGAGAATCATCAAAGCAAACTGGAAACAAGAAGAAAATCAAGGGAAAGAAGCCTATTTGAAACTACTATGGAAATCAAGGTCATACTGCCAACATGTGCCAAATCAAAAGGGTTAAGCAACCGAACGTCACTAGGTCTGATGGTTATTGTTACAATTGCAATAAGTATGGTCACACATCTAATCAATGTAGGACAAAGTCTGCTAGCAATTATCAGAAGGCTAAATTCAAAGGGTTTTGTAAAAACTGCAATAGATATGGACATAGTACTGAGAAGTGTTGGTTTAAGCAGAAGAACTATATGTGGTCTGCACACCGAGCAAATATTGGAAGCTACCGAACTCACACAAATCCTAATTGACAATATGCTGTAGTACCATGGGATTATAATACAAGGATATTGTGTGAATGATGTGGAAGATATGGACACATAAGTACCAACTACTTTATAAGGTTTGGAATGAACAACCAAAGATCATGGAGAAATCCTGGTATGACATGTTTTCATTGTCACAAAGTTGGACACTTGGCTGGAGATTGCAGAGATCAACCTAGAGGAGATACCAAGGAAATAAAAAGAAAACTCCAGATGATTTGGAAAAAGAAGGAAATAGTGTCAAATGAAGAAAGCACCTTACCTACCGAGTTAGGTGCATCTATTCCAAATTAATCGGTAAAGGTATGAAGGGACTACATTCTCAAAAAGTTAGATCTTAACAGTTCCTATTTTATCATGTACTTAATGTTAGGGGTCACACCAATACTGAGAGGGGGAGGTGAATCAATATCTAATACGTAATTAGAATTTCTTAACTTAAAACATGTAGAACATAATATAATAGTGTACTAGTATGCAAGAAATAATGCAATAAATAGAATCAAGAACATCCACATGATAAACACAACATAACACAAGATGTTAATGAGGAAACCCAGTGTGGGAAAAACCTCGGTTGGATTTGTGACCCACAATATTCACCCACTGGCCAATAAGAGAATATTATTTACAATAGGGGCCTGCACATGCAGGAAGGCCAACTGCCTAGAGCTCATTGCTCAATGGGAAGTCTCACTGATTTACAATAAGGATTATACAAATCCAATATCTTGTACTACTTTACAATAGCATCTTCAATGCCTGATTCAGTACCGGTTCCTGCTCTGTTATTTACATATATCCCTTGACCTATATTTCACACATTAGGTCTGTCTAATATTTTCCTTAATGCTTCTACATCACATATTGTAAATGTCTACAATGATCTCTTTTATATATAAGAGTCATTTTACAATTTGCCAAGTCAGCTTACACATTTTTACAATAATAAACAAAATGTAATATAACAAAAGCCTATCTAGCTCTATGCCGGTATACTTCCTTTCTTCTATGCCCGTGCTAGTGTCCTCAGTGCTGGGGTGGAGTGTGATTAGCTGATGCTAGTATAATGTCTTTGGCGGTGCCATAGGATTGCAAGGTTGCCATCAATGACAAAACCTTCAATCACATATAATGTCTCATTGGAGTGTGCATATGCCAACACTTAATTCAAAAATATGCATAGCTAAAGATGCATTAGGAAATTTGAAATTTTATCAGGTCTTTTGGAGCACTATACATGAAGCCTATCAAGTCGGTAAATACAGGAAGCCTATCAAGTTGGAAAATGCAGGAAGTCTACCTACTCGGTAAAAGCAAAAAAAAAGAAAGGTAAATTGGTTTAGTGGAACCGAGTGCATTTAATGCTTTTTTACCTAACCTGCACAGAGCCCGATAAGGTATATTGTGTACTTAAAGCTTTTGCGTGGTTATTTTACACTTACCAAGTTTTCAAGAGAGCAGAGAAAAGTGATTCAAAGGCAATCAAACCTCCTCCGAAGCGAAATTCAAGGTATTTAGATCAATCACAATGCATTGTCAAGCTAGTTTATTGATCATATCAATTGTGAATATTTGCTAAGTAGGAAAGTGTCTTCCATTTGAAAGTTTTCAAACCCTAAGGATCTTCTATTAGTATTTATCCAAAATTTGCAATGACACCTAAGATCTAGAAGCTCGTTGTTGTTAAGAACATTGAGAAGCCCTCACTAAAATACTCTCTAACTCCCAAAGTAGCATTTGAACCGAATGATAAAACTGCATTTTCACTCATTATGGATAGGGTTTTACTAGTTGAGGATGTCAGATTCTTCACCAAATGTCATGTTGAGGAAATAGGTCATGTTGAAATCAAAGACACATATGATGAACTATGTACCGATGGGAAATTGGATAGAAAGTATGAACACATTAAAGTCAAGGGATTGACCAAAGCCCTAACCTATCCCCATGTCTTGAAACCTCAATAGGTCAAGTTTGTTCTGAGTAGAGTTCATGATGATTTCATGTGGTTAGAAGAGCAACCATTCAAAATCACCAAGGAAATCATTCATTTGATGATTGGTTACCCTATTTTTGATCATGCCCGACCTCAGAAAATGATATCACAAAAGGAATTGATCACTTTAACCGAAGTTGAATCTAATTGCAGAGGACTGAAACTGAACAATGTGACAAATGCACAGCTGAAGTTTGCCATTAGAGTAATAGGTTACTGTTTCTTTCAATCAGCAAGGGAAAATAGTGTACCCTATGTAGTAGTCGATTTAGGATATAAAATTTTGAAGAAAGGAATGAAAATTGATCTTTGTGAAGTGTTGCTGAAAAACCTGTTTGAGAATCTAGACACCATAAGGAAGTCAAAGAAGAACAACTTGTCTAATACACTGAAGTTTGGATCACTTCTGGTATGCATGTTTTTCTATTTTGAGAAGTTCTTTCCAACAGTCAGTAAAGTAGTTTGGGAGCTACACCAACCAATCACCCATCAAATCAATGACTTCATCAAATGACTAGGTCATAACTTTAATGATATTATGGATGATTATTTCAGCAAGTTTCAAGATGCATAACAGGTAAAGGATACCACCCCAGTTAGTGGTGAAATACAAAGATGATGTATGTTTTGAAGTGGACACCAGCTACTACTATGTTAATGCTGTGGAACCAAGGACTCAATCTTTGCCACCTATGGGTTATGAGATTGATTTTGACATCACACAACAGTAGATAGATGCTTTTATTACATTACCAAGGCATGCTACCGAGCTGAGATATGATACATATGAAGAAGTTAAAGAGAAAGTTAGGATGAGCATAGTAGTACCAAAGGCTACAAGGAAAGCAACAAAAATGATCAAGGCATCATTGGATAAATTTGGAGAAGGTTCTTCCTCCACACCTATCAAGGGCACTCTAGTCATCACCGAGGAGGAATCTAAAGGCCAAGAGGCTGCTATTACATTGAGCACCGAGTTGCCTAAAGGAAAAATTTTGAATAGAAAGAAACACAGGATACATCAAAGGTATCACCGACTCCTTCAATAAAGTGCCCAAATAGAAGATCATCTACAATGTCACTAAGTAAGAAAAAAAAGAACATTGCTGCACCAAAGGTGACAAAAACTTATAAGAAATCTACTCAGAGACTCATTTTGACTGAAGAGTCCAGTGACTCCGAATCTGAAGAAGCAGGTAAATTTCAAATTGCTAAGAGAAAAAAGGTAGATGTACATAGTGTTGAAAATTTTTGCACAAATTTGAAACAATATGGTGGATTTGGAGCATTCAGATATGTTAAGTATGAATCCAGATCTTATGATGAAAAGAGACAAATAGAAGAAGTTGTCATTTGCACACTTCTAAAATTTTGATTGGTCCCACTGGAAGTAACTAACTCTCTTCCAAAAGAATTGTATTTGCATATTGATAACAGGTGGAAATATGTAATGGACTCGAAAAAATAGATAAGAGAAAGAAGTCTGGTACATCTCTTTCATGACATGTCAATAGATTAGATAAAGGAACATCTTAAAAACTACCACACAAATTTCCTAGTCAAGCAAAGAGTCTTGAAATTAATGAATGGCCTTTATATTGAAGTGGAGCAGGAAACAAAAGAAAAGTGGCAAGAAATTTTTTGAATCAAGAGTACTGGTGAGCAAGGTGAAGTTGAAATAGTTCATGTCACTGAGAAAGAACCTGATATCACTGAGCAAGACCCTGCTGACAGTATACAAATTGATGAGGATATCATGGACACCGAAGCACCAGAACAGGAAATGATAGAAGGGAATGCATATGCCAAACTGGTATCCAGTGAGTTAGTTTTGGAACAAGTTCAGCCCTATCCTCTAGTTACTCAGCCTGTTTCAAATGAGGCCCCTCATGATAGTGAACAAGGAATACAGGATCACAAGTCTACAGAAGGAGAAGCTACTCCTTAGGCTACCAAGGAACATACTTCTCAAGGTCCTTCTAACACTGAAAATGTTACAACTGAGACCTTGAGAAAAGATTCACCGGAGGACTCAACAGAGGCTATAGGAACTGACAAAAGTGTTGCCTCCACCGAGCAACCCACTGAGGGTCAACAAGCCTCCCAAGCCATTATATTAGTTCAACCAATGAAATCTAAAGAAAATAAAATGAAGAAGCATAGTTTCAAGTTAGATTTGTCAAAACCAATAGTGTTGCCCAATGTAGGCATATCCAAATTAAAAGGGCAAGCACTCATTGAATTCAGTGAACTATGCAAAGCCAAAGCAAAACAGGAAAAACAAATGGCTATACAAAAGAAAAACAAAGTACTTCAGAAGGTGAAAGCACTATTAATAGATATGCTACCTGAAGCTACAGTGTCAAAAGATGCAGCCATCCCTATTCAACTGGATGAACTCCTCAATCAGATCGAGACATCTAGAGTAAACCCATCTGAATATTTGAGCAAATTGAAGGACAAAGAGCTCACTGCCAAAATGATTGAAGAGGTACAGAAAGCCATTGCTATTGGCAAAGTAAAACTTGTCAAATTTATTGCTAAGTTGTCCCCTCAACTCAAGCACATTCTTTATTTATTTCAAAAACTCTGTACATTCTCTTTATTCATTAAAGATATCAAAAATAAAATAGAAGTGATTGAGAAAGAGATCACCGATCTCTCAAATAAGTTGACCACTGAGCCAAATTCTATTCAGAATTTCTACACCAAATTGCAAAATCTTATGGCTCAATAGTTATAACTTAGGAATGAAGAGCACAAGATCAAAATGGATATCATAACTCTTCAAACCTTGTTCATTCCACACTTGTCCTCCATCCAAGAACAGATCAACCGAGCTACCTATTTATGTACTACACAAGAGGGAAGCACATTAGATGGACTAATTTCACTATTACCTAACATTCAAGCTCAGAATTCTTTAATGGATAGTGTAAAGGATGCCCTCTCTACCGTGCTCACCGATGCTCGAACAAAGTATAAATCCATTTTTGACCAATTGCCTCCACCGAATGGTAACTAAGTTTTGATGTTTGTCAAAAAGGGGAAGTATAGTATCAAAGTATCAAAGGGGGAGTGTAGTATACATGGGGAGTATACCAAGCAGAGTATCCAAAAGACAGGGGAGCAGTGCACCGAGCAGAACAACAGTGATAACTGAGTAGTGAATATAGAACATTGATCACCAAGCATGCAAAATCAGAGTTATGTACAGTATATTGATAAGCGGATTATATCTAAAGATACTATTTCATTGACAAATGTATATACTATCAGTTTAGTCAAATTTTGTAAGTATATAGATTTTTGAGCTATGACTTTGAAAGTAGTCTTGTGAAACATCTCAACTAATGTCAAAAGGGGAGACTGTTACTACTTACTAAGTTGCCATTAGTCTTTTGTCCAAAGTCATTCTATATACTCTAGTCGGTTACTACTACTGAATTATTCAGTTGGTAAGCGCAGTGAAGTCGGTTATAGAAGAAAGTAGTCTCGGAGCTTAGTGTACACTGAGCAGTCTACTGAGTAATGTTCTATGACTATCGAGTAGCAAAGATAATACACCGAGTTGATATACACTGAGTGAAATGTGTTACTAGATTCATTGAACCTAGACACACATATGGAAATGTGTTACAAAATCAAGGAACATAGAACCATTATCTCATTGGAAATTGCACTTATAGATTTTGTATGATTTTGAGGTCATCTATCCAATGAAATATTTTGTATGGTTATTCATTCAATAAATCATGTTTGTAAGATCGAAGCATGAACCTGATCACCAACATAAGAGATCTATTTATACAACATGAATTAAGGATCAGACATAAGAATGTATGAAGCAAGACATGTGAAATAGATAAGGAAGCATAGAGTATTGTGACTATCAGAGACACAGAGGTTACCGAGTAGGATTTCAGAGAACAGTCAAGGAATACAGTAAATAGAAGGGTTTATCGAGTTAATCTATAGATTATCGAGGTATTCTATAAGAAAGGTAATCTCATTTTGAGCATATAGAATCTGCTATAACATTCCAGATGTAAAGTTGTAGATATTTTGTAAATATTTTGATTGTAATATTTTGAGTTGTAAGAGAAACCTCTAACAGGGTAAAAGACTCTAACTAAGTCTATAAATTGTAAAGCCTTTAACCAGGTGCAACATTTAGAATAAGTGTTGTAAAATCCTTTAGCAAGATAGATCTAATAGATCTTAATACTCCTAATAGGGTAAGCTATCAGAAATAGCTAAACATGTAGCTCTAACCAAGCAACCTTTATTATTGCAGTAGTGAAGTTGTGGGTGTCATCCCCACTGTAGTTTTTCTCTCTAACCAAGAGTTTCTGCATAACCAAAATATATGTGTTATGAAGTGAATCATGTATGATTGTCATTTATTTGTTTTAGTATTATATTATGTTACATCAATATTCAGTTTATGCTTAATAGTAAAGTTATTATTGAAGAAAATTTTTGAAGTACTGATTCACCCCTCCCCTCTAAGTACATTAGCTTTCCATATTGGGCCTAACAATTGGTATCAGAGCTTCAATCTTGGAAAAGAGTTTAATAGCCTAAAGAAAAGATCTTATCAATGGAAGGCTATAAACAATCTTAGAGAATTGTGTATCTACAGGAAGAGTTGGATCGTGCTAATCAAGTGATTGCAGACATGCAAAGACAAATGCAAAAATCATTCAAAGTCAGAAGAAGATTGTCTGATGATTTGCAGGACTCTCAAGAGCTGGTGGAACAAATTGAGACATCATCAGAGAATAGTATGTGTGAAGAGACTAAAGAAATGATTGGAGTATTGAAAGAAAAGAACAAAGAACTAACTGATCAGCTAAAATCAATGAAAAGAGAACATGAACATTTTAGCACAGAGATGACTGAAAATCTTGATGCATTAAGGACAGTTGAGGATAAATTAAGAGATCTAGAAAGAGAGAAACAACAACTTCAAGAATTAGTATCTAAAAAGAATGATGAAATCACAAGGATGACTGGAATTCAACAAAATCTGTTAGATCAATTGGGTTATGCACATCATGAAGCAAATTTGAAAGATGATGAGAATCAAGCATTGAAACTTGAAGTATGAAGGTTGATCGATGATCTTGAAGTAGAGAAGAAATCCAAAGAAACACTTAAGAAGAGTTATGAAGCATCAAATATGTTGGATGAGCAACTGAATACAAAAAGACCCAACAAAGTTGTAGGACTCGGTTACAAAGGAAAATACTCTACCAAGAAGGGAATCCACACTACTGAGAGAGGAGAATCATCAAAGCAAGCTAGAAACAAGAAGAACATCAAGGGAAAGAAGCCTATTTGCAACTATTGTGGAAATCAAGGTCATACTACCAACATGTGCCAAATCAAAAAAGGTAAGCAACCGAACATCACCAGGTCTGATGGTTATTGTTACAATTGCAATAAGTATGGTCACACATCTAATCAATGTAGGACAAAGTCTGCTAGCAATTATCAGAAGGCAAAATTCAAAGGTTTTTGTAAAAACTGTAATAGATATGGACATAGTATTGAGAAGTGTTGGTTTAAGCAGAAGAACTATATGTGGTCTGCACACCGAGCAAATACTGGAAGCTACCAAACTCACACAAATCCTAACCGACAATATGCTGCAGTACCAATGGATTATAATACAAGGATATTGTGTGAATGATGTGGAAGATATGGACACATAAGTGCCAACTGATTTATAAGATTTGGAATGAACAACCGAAGATCATGGAGAAATCTTGGTATGACATGTTTTCATTGTCACAAAGTCGGACACTTGGCTAGAGATTGCAGAGATCAACCCAGAGGAGATACCGAGGAAATAAAAAGAAAACTCCAGATGATTTGGAAAAAGAAGGAAATAGTGTCAAATGAAGAAAGCACCTTACCTACCGAGTTAGGTGCATCTATTCCAAATTAATCGGTAAAGGTATGAAGGGACTGCATTCTCGCAAAGTTAGATCTTTACAGTTCCTATTTTATCATGTACTTAATGTTAGGGGTCCCATAGATACTAAGAGGGGGGGATGAATCAATATCTAACTGATAATTAGAATTTCTTAACTTAAAACATGTAGAACATAATATAACAGTGTATCGGTATGCAAGAAATAATGCAATAAACAAAATCAAGAACATCCACATGAAAAACACACCATAGCACAAGATGTTAATGAGGAAACCTGGTGTGGGAAAAACCTCGATGGGATTTGTGACCCACAATATTCACTCACTGGCCAATAAGAGAATATTACTTACAATAGGGGCCTGCACATGCAGGAAGGCCAACTGCCTAGAGCTCACTGCTCAATGGGAAGTCTCATTGACTTACAATAAGGATTATACAAATCCAATATCTTGTACTACTTTACAATAGCATCTTCAATGCCTGATTCAGTACCAGTTCTTGCTCTGTTATTTACATACATCCCTTGACCTATATCTCACACATTAGGTCTGTCTAATATTTTCCTTAATGCTTCTACATCACATATTGTAAATGTCTACAATGATCTCTTTTATATATAAGAGTCATTTTACAATTTGCCAAGTCGGCTTACACATTTTTACAATAATAAGCAAAATGTAATATAACAAAATCTTGTCAGCCTCTGTGTCAGTATACTTCCTTTCTTCTGTGTCAGTGCCAGTGTCCTCAGTGCCGGTGTGGAGTGTGATCAGCTGATGCCGGTAAAATGTATTTTCTAGTGCCATAGGATTGCAAGGTTGCCATCAATGAAAAAACCATCAATCACATATATTGTCTCATTGGAGTGTGCATATGCCAACACTTAATTCAAAAATCTGCATAGCTAAAGATGCATTAGGAAATTTGAAATTTTATCAAGTCATTTGGAGAACTATACATGAAGCCTGTCAAGTCAGTAAATATAGGAAGCCTGTCTAGTCGGTAAATACAGGAAGTCTGGCTACTCGGTAAAAGCAAAAAAAAAAGAAAGGTAAATTGGTTTAGTGGAACCAAGTGCATTTAATGTTTTTTGACCTAACCTGCACAGAGCTCGATAAGGTATATTGTGTACTTAAAGCTTTTGTGCTGCATTTTACACTTACCAAGTTTTCAAGAGAGCAAAGCAAAGTGATTCAAAGGCAATCAAACCTCCTTTGAAGTGAAATTCAAGGTATTTACATCAATCACAATGCATTGTCAAGCTAGTTTATTTATCATATCAGTTGTGAATATTTGCTAAGTAGGAAAGTGTCTTCTGTTTGAAAGTTTTCAAACCCTAAGGATCGTTTATTAGTATTTATCCAAAATTTTCAATGGCACCTAAGATCTAGAAGCCCGTTGTTGTTAAGAACATTGAGAAGCCCTCACTGAAATACTCTCTAACTCCCAAAGTAGCATTTGAACCAGATGATAAAATTGCATTTTCACTCATTACAGATAGGGTTTTACTAGTTGAGGATGTCAGATTCTTCACCAAATGTCATGTTGAGGAACTACGTCATGTTGAAATCAAAGACACATATGATGAACTGTGTACCGATGGGAAATTGGATAGCAAGTATGAACACATTAAAGTCAAGGGATTGACCGAAGCCCTAACCTATCCCCGTGTCTCCAAACCCCAATGGGTCAAGTTTGTTCTAAGCAAAGTTCATGATGATTTCATGTGGTTAGAAGAGCAACCATTCAAAATCACCAAGGAAATCATTCATTTGATCACCAATTACCCTATTTTTGATCATGCCCGAGCTCAGAAAATGATATCACAAAAGGAATTGATCACTTTAACCGGAGTTGAATCTGATTGCAGAGGACTGAAATTGAACAATGTGATAGATGTAGAGCTGAAGTTTTCCATTAGAGTAATAGGTTACTATTTCTTTCAATCAGCAAGGGAAAAAAGTGTAGCCTATGTAGTAGTCGATTTAGCATATAAAATTGCGAAGAAAGGAATGAAAATTAATCTTTGTGAAGTGTTGCTTAAAAAATAGTTTGAGAATCTAAACACCATAAGGAAGTCAAAGAAGAACAACTCGGCTAATACACTAAAGTTTGGATCACTTCTAGTATGCATGTTTTTCTATTTTGAGAAGTTCTTTCCAATAGTCGGTAAAGTAGTTTGGGAGCTACACTGACCAATCACCCATCAAATCAATGACTTCATCAAATGACTAGGTGATAACTTAAATGATATTATGGATGATTATTTCAGCAAGTTTCAAGAAAAGATGCATAATAGGTATAGGATACCACCTCAGTTAGTGGTGAAATACAAAGATGATATATGTTTTGAACTAGACACTGACTACTGCTATGTTAATGCTGTGGAACCAAGGACTCAATCTTTGCCACCTATGGGTTATAAGATTGATTTTGACATCGCACAACAATAGATAGATGCTTTTATTACATTACCAAGGCATGCTACTGAGCTGAGATACGATACATATGAAGAAGTTAAAGAGAAAGTTAAGATGAGCATAGTAGTACCAAAGGCTACAAGTAAATTAACAAAAATGATCAAGGCATTATCGTATAAATTCGGAGAAGGTTCTTCCTCCACACCTATCAAGGGCATTCTAGTCATCACCAAGGAGGAATCTAAAGTCCAAGAGGCTGCTATTACATTGAGCATCAAGTTGCCTAAAGGGAAAATTTTGAAAAGAAAGAAACACAGGATACATCAAAGGTATCACCGACTCCTTCAATAAAGTGCCCAAATAGAAGATCATCTACAATGTCACTAAGTAAGAAAAAAAAGAACATTGCTGCACCAAAGGTGACAAAAACTTATAAGAAATCTACTCAGAGACTCATTTTGACTAAAGAGTCCAGTGACTCCGAATCTGAAGAAGCAGGTAAATTTCAAATTGTTAAGAGAAAAAAGGTAGATGTACATAGTGTTGAAAATTTTTGCACAAATTTGAAACAATATGGTGGATTTGGAGCATTCAGATATGTTAAGTATGAATCCAAATCTGATGATGAAAAGAGATAAATAGAAGAAGCTATTATTTGCACACTTTTGAAATTTCGATTGGTCCCATTGGGAGTAACTAACTCTCTTCAAAAAGAATTGTATTTGCATATTGATAATAGGTGGAAATATGCAATGGACTCGAAAAAATAGATAAGAGAAAGAAGTCTGGTACATCTCTTTCCTGACATGTCGTTAGATGAGATAAAGGAACATCTGAAAAACTACCACACAAATTTCCTAGTCAAGCAAAGAGCCTTGAAATTAATGAATGGCCTTTATATTGAAGTGGAGCAGGAAACAAAAGAAAAGTGGCAAGAAATTTTTTGAATCAAGAGTATTGGTGAGCAAGGTGAAATTGAAATAGTTGATGTCACCGAGCAAGATCCTGATATCACTGAGCAAGACCCTACTAATAGTATACAAATTGATGAGGATATCATGGACACTGAGGCACCAGA
The DNA here is from genome assembly GCF_030272615.1 of Cryptomeria japonica. NCBI lineage: Eukaryota > Viridiplantae > Streptophyta > Pinopsida > Cupressales > Cupressaceae > Cryptomeria > Cryptomeria japonica. Next base: position 754,989,259 of record NC_081407.1, on the reverse strand, counting down.
ATAGGAAATGATAGAAGGGAATGCATATGCCAAACTGGTATCTAGTGAGTCAGTTTTGGAACAAGTTCAGCCCTATCCTCTAGTTACTCAACCTGTTTCAACTGAGGCCCCTCATGATACTAAACAAGGAATAGAGGATCACAAGTCTACAGAAGGAGAAGCTGCTCCTTAGGCTATCGAGGAACAATCTTCTCAAGCTCCTTCTAACACTAAAAATGTTACAACTGAGACCTTGAGAAAAGATTCACCAAAGGACTCAATAGAGGCTACAGGAATTGACAAAAGTGTTGCCTCCACCGAGCAACCCACTGAGGGTCAACAAGCCTCCCAAGCCATTGTATTAGTTCAACTAGTGAAATCTAAAGAAAATAAAATGACGAAGCATAGTTTCAAGTTAGATTTGTCAAAACCAATAGTATTTCCCAATGTAAGCATATCCAAATTAAAAGGGCAAGCACTCATTGAATTCGGTGAACTATGCAAAGCCAAAGCAGAATAGGAAAAACAAATGGCTATACAAAAGAAAAACAAAGTACTTCAGAAGGTGAAAGCACTATTAATAGATATGCTACCTGAAGCTACAGTGTCAAAAGATGCAGCCATCCATATTCAACTAGATGAACTCCTCAACCAAATCGAGACATCTAGAGTAGACCCATCTAAATATTTGAGCAAATTGAAGGACAAAGAGCTCACTACCAAAATGATTGAAGAGGTACAGAAAGCCATTGCTATTGGCAAAGTAAAACTTGTCAAATTTATTGTTGAGTTGTCCCCTCAACTCAAGCACATTCTTTATATATTACAAAAACTCTGTACATTCTCTTTATTCATTAAAGATATCAAAATAAAAATAGAAGTGATTGAGAAAGAGATCACCGATCTCTCAAATAAGTTGACCACTAAGCCAAATTCTATTCAGAATTTCTACACCAAATTGCAAAATCTTATGGCTCAATAGTTAGAACTTAGGAATGAAGAGCACAAGATCAGAATGGATATGATGACTCTTCAAACCTTGTTCATTCCACACTTGTCCTCTGTCCAAGAACAGATCAGTCGAGCTACCTATTTATCTACTACACAAGATGGAAGCACATTAGATGGACTAATTTTACTATTAGCTAACATTCAAGCTCAGAATTCTTTAATTGACAACGTAAAGGATGCCCTCTCTACTACACTCACTGATGCTCGAACAAAGTATAAATCCTTTTTTGACCAGTTGCGTCCACCGAATGGTAACTAAGTTTTGATGTTTGTCAAAAAGGGGAAGTATAGTATCAAAGTATCAAAGGGGGAGTGTAATATACATGGGGAGTATACCAAGCAGAGTATCCAAAAGACAGGGGAGCAGTGCACCGAGTAGAACAACAGTGATAACTGAGTAGTGAATATAGAACATTGATCACCAAGCATGCAAAATCAGAGTTATGTATAGTATATTGATAAGCGGAGTATATCTAAAGATACTATTTCATTGACAAATGTATATACTATCAGTTTAGTCAAATTTTGTAAGTATATAGATTTTTGAGCTATGACTTTGAAAGTAGTCTTGTGAAACATCTCAACTAATGTCAAAAGGGGAGACTGTTACTACTTACTAAGTTGCCATTAGTCTTTTGTCCAAAGTCATTCTATATACTCTAGTCGATTACTACTACTGAAATATTCAGTTGGTAAGCGTAGTGAAGTCAGTTATAGAAGAAAGTAGTCTCGGAGCTTAGTGTACACCGAGCAGTCTACTGACTAATGTTCTATGACTATCAAGTAGCAAAGATAATACACCGAGTTGATATACACTGAGTGAAACGTGTTTCCAGATTCATTGAACTTGGACACACATATGGAAACATGTTACAAGATCAAGGAACATAGAACTGTTATCTCATTGGAAATTGAACTTATAGATTTTGTATGATTTTGAGGTCATCTATCCAATGAAATATTTTGTATGGTTCTTCATTCGATAAATCATGTTTGTAAGATCGAAGCATGAACCTGATCACCGACATAAGAGATCTATTTATACAACATGAATTAAGGATCAGACATAAGAATGTATGAAGCAAGACATGTGAAATAGATAAGGAAGCATAGAGTATTGTGACTGTCAGAAACATAGAGGTCACTGAGAGGGATTTCAGAGAATAGTCAAGGAATAGAGTAAACAGAAGGGTTTACCAAGTTAATCTATAAATTACCGAGGTATGCTATAAGCAAGGTAATCTCATTTTGAGCATATAGAATCTGCTATAACATTCTAGATGTAAAGTTGCAGATATTTTGTAAAGATTTTGATTTTAATATTTTGAGTTGTAAGAGAAACCTCTAATAGGGTAAAAGACTCTAACTAAGTCTATAAATTGTAAAGCCTTTAACCAGGTGCAACATTTAGAATAAGTGTTGTAAAACCCTTTAGCAAGGTAAATCTAACAAATCTTGATACTCCTAACAGGGTAAGCTATCAGAAATAGCTAAACATGTAGCTCTAATGGAGCAACCTTTATTATTGCAGTAGTGAAGTTCTGGGTGTCATCCCCACTGCAGTTTTTCTCTCTAACCAAGAGTCTCTACGTAACCAAAATATATGTGTTATGGAGTGAATCATGTATGATTGTCATTTATTTGTTTTAGTATTATATTATGTTACAACAATATTCAGTTTATGCTTAACAGTAAAGTTATTATTGAAGAAAAGTTTTGAAGTACTGATTCACCCCTCCCCTCTTAGTACATTAGCTTTCCATATTGGGCCTAACACAAATGAGTGTAGCTCTCAGTAGCTTTTTGCACTATTCTAGATGTCTTATGGAGATTCAAGATTGAAATGATTAAACTATGCTAATGCAAGTGTAAAACAAACTAAATATGAGATATTATGTAATTAACTAATGTTAATTTTAGCCAAAAGACAATATTGATTATGCTAGAATGCTCTCTAAAATTCACTATAACTTAGATGCATGCAAAATTTTAGGATTAGAAGCTTGAGGATTTAAAAATGAGGAATGTGATTTCTGTTTATAGCAAAAATGGAGCAATGGATGGTTGAGATTGAGTAATCTCATCAAGGGTCAGGATTGATGGGTTTATGATCCATGTGAGGGCTTTCAACCCAACCCTAGGATGAAAAATCTCAACATGAGATGGCTTGAGAGGAGATGGAAGAAGCATTAAATGCTTGACATGACCTAAGGGTTAACTTGAGAGGTAAGGTTAATGTTGAGTTGAATGAATAAATTCACTAACCAATGAATAATGCCTTTATCCAATGGACAAACTCTTGTGCAAGAGTTAGTGGAAATAACCATGGTCAAAGCAATAAATGCTTGAGGAGACACATGAGTTAAATGGGTGGTGCAGGGGCACAAGCCTCAATTTCATAATTTATTGATTGAAAACTTAATGTTTTTGATAGAAAGGTGTTGGAAAGGATCAAAGAATCCTTTTTTTATGTTTTGTTTTCTAATGAGGTCCTAGTTGTCCATTTTGTAAGGTCTAGAGGCCTAGGGTGCATTATAAACCCTATGGTCAACTATGGTCAAAGGGACTTAGGATGAGTAGAATTAGGGATTCAAGGTCTTTTTGGTCTATTTAGATCCATTTCAATGTGTTTAGGTCCCTATGTTGATGATAAAATTAGTTTGAATGGCAAAATGCAAAAATTGTCAAAAAATTGACAAAGTTGTCAATTTGTAAAGCAACTTTCTAAACAGTTGTTGTAATTAGTTGCCCAATGTTCATAACCATATAAAATAAATTTTAAAATGTTGGGAAGACTATAAAATGCCTCAACAAACTCATTTGGGGGTTGTGTGGTCGAAATTTGTAAAACTTGATATTTGAAATCAATAAAAAAACTGTATTTTCCAAAAAATTTGTTGTTCTTTTGGTTGGTATGGAATTTCAAGACCTCCAAACTATAAAATTATTTCATGGGGAGTTAGAGGGGTGAAATATATTTCTTTTTAATCCAACCTAAGGTCTGGAGGTGGAGTATTGAGGGAGAAAAGTTGTAACAGATCCAAACAGCCTTGGAAAAGTGCCCTTTCCTAGGGCTTCAACTTCAATTTCCCATTTATTCCAAATCCACCATAGGAAAATTATAAAACTTAGTGAAATGGAGGATTTGTGAGTTTATTTTAATATCTAAAAGGTTTCAGATCTAAAGGATGCAGTTTGGTTGAGATTTTACTAAATTTGGCCAGGCATCTCTATGTGACTGGTTGTGGGAATTGAATAGAATTCATGAATAGTCCCCATAACTTTAGTTTTAATGCAATCCAGAAGCTATAACTTGGAATTTTCTGATTATTTGGGTACATAAAGGTGTTCCAATTTATTCCGTTTATAAATTGTAGGTTTTGAGGGTAGTTCCTTTGTTAAGTGCTCAAATTAGCCCTTCTAGCCATAGATGAGGGTTTAATAGAAATGGTACTTGCAAGAGGTTCCAAAAGTTGTCCTTTGGTAAAAAGTGCTGCCCCAGGTTGGTGTTAAATAAAATAAAATAGTATTGGCCTATCCTTTGGATTTTTTGGGTGGGAAGCCAAAAAGTGAGTTTTGAAGGCTAATAGGTCTAAGGAGCAAATTTGCACTTTGTGACTTTTGGGACTTGAACAACCAAATTAGAGGGTTGTTTGGCATCATTTGAGTTTTTAGGAACCTATAAAACCTATCTTGAGCCTTTGTTGGCCTATAAAACCATTTGGAGGGGTTGTGAGGAATTTGAGCCATTTTGAGCACTTTTGCCTGTGGGGTTTGAAACCAAATATTGATAACTTTGTACAATGACCCATTGTGGGGTTATGGGGATGGAAATAGGTGAGATGGGATGTATAATTTATGCTCTTAAATGTGTGAGGCTTGGTTTGAGTGAATCCTTAAAAAAGAGGGTTTGTTGCTTGGTGGAGCAAGTGAGTAACTTTGAACATTTTCAAGTTGTTTGAACCATACCTCTACATCAATTGGTATCAGAGCAAGTGTGATCCTTAGGAGAAGGATTTTTTTAGTTTAGCCATGTTAGGGGAATAAGAAGAGGGTGATTTTTCCTCAAGGATGACTACTGCACAGATAGTGAAGTTTTTGAAGGATCAAAACTTGGTTCACAAGATTGATTCCTTGCAGAAGGAGGTTGATAGACTTAATGGGGAACTTCATAAGAAAAGTGGTGGAAATTATGATGTTTTTGAAGAGGGGAGTGATGAGGAACCCCTTGAGTAGGATGAGGAAGAAGAAGTGCCTGCTGATCAGAGACTGCTTGTGAAGACCCTGAAGGCCATGGAGAGAAGGACCATGGATGTTAGGTTGGACCTACCTTCCTATGATGGAAACTTGAATCCAGATGCTGCTATGGATTGGATTGATGCCCTCACAAGTTTCTTTGAATGTGAAGATATACCTGAAATTTAGAGAGTTAATATTGCTAAGTCTAAGTTGAAGGGACTAGCCCTTACGTGGTGGAATTTCAATCAAGATGATAGGGTGAAGGAGAAGAAGAATCTAGTGACCACTTGGAAGAAGATGGTTACATTGATCAGAGATGCATATGTTCCTGATGATTATGAAGTCCAACTTCATAAGAGGAGAATGAGTTTGAGACAAAAGGAGATGAGTGTCTCAGATTATACTCAAGAGTTCCATAAATTGGTGATGAAGTCCAATGTAGTGGAGCCTGAATGTGTGAAGCTTGCAAGATACTTGCAAGGGTTGAGAGTTACCATTCAAGATGAACTCAGTCTAAGAAGCCCTACCACAGTCCAAAAATGCTTTCAACTTGCTTTGAAGGTTGAGGAGAAACTCAAGAGGAAGAGTGATCAGAGTGGTAGAGAGAGAGGACAAAAAGACTTTGGAAATAGGGGTAGAAATATATCTCAAGGAAGAGGACAAGGTTCCAAAGACCTTGGTGAATCAAGTCAAGGGAATGAACAAGGGGAAGGCAGTTCTAGAGGATCTTTTAGAGGAAAGAGAGGAAACTTTAGAGGAAGAGGTGGTGGAAGAGGCCTAGAAGGCATAAAGTGCTATAGATGTCATCAAATGGGGCATGTTGCATCCAAATGTCCAGAGAAGGCAAACAAACAAGGTGAAAGGAGAGAAAATTTAGTGAGAGATGAGGACACATATAGTGTTCACTCTCATGGATCCTTTGTGTAGCCTGAACAAGGAGAGATCATGATGATGAGAAGGACATTGATCAAAGCACCTAGTCCACCAGAGCCACCCCAAAGGAAGGCACTTTTTAGAACTACTTGTAGAAGTGGTGACAAAGTATGTAATGTGGTGATTGATTCAGGTTCTACTAATAATTTTATGTCCATTGAGGCAGTAGAGAAACTGAAATTGAAGAGGATTAAGCATCCAAGACCCTACAAGGTATCATGGCTTACAAAGGGGTAGGAAACCATCATTGAAGAACAAGCATGGGTGGATTTTTCTATTGGCAAGTAAAAGGACAAGGTACTTTGTGACATTGTACCCATGGATGCATGCCATTTACTGCTTGGAAGGCCATGGCAATATGACATGAAGTCAAGGCATGATGGTGAGAAGAACACATACACCATCTGGTATAAAGGTGAGAAGGTAACTTTACTACCCCTACCTAATAATGGTGAAGAAGCAAAAGACTCTAAAATCATGTTTGTAGGTGAGAAAGAGTTTTTATAATGCTTGAAAGAGGAGGATACTCCTTTTTATGCTTTGGTTGTGTTGCCAAAATAGGAAGAAAAGAAGGTGCACAAAAAGAAGGAAGAATCTACAAGGGTAGGACCAAAGGAGGTGGCTGATTTGCTTGAGACGTAAAAAGACATTGTAACCAAGGAGTTACCTGATTCCTTACCTCCTATTAGAGAGATTAACCATAACATTGATCTGATTCCAGGGGCTACACTTCCCAATAAGGCTGCCTATAAGTTAACACCCCAACAGAATGAGGAAATGGCAAGACAAATATAGGAACTCTTAGATAAGGGTTTGATTTCTAAAAGTATGAGTCCATGTGTTGTTCCAGCCATGCTAGCACCTAAGAAAGAAGGTACATGGAGGTTATGTACAGAATCAAGGGCCATTAACAGGATCACTATCAGGTATAGGTCCCTATGCCTAGGATTGAGGACTTGTTGGATCATCTAGGGGGTGCAAGGTGGTACTCAAAGGTGGATTTGAAGAGTGGGTACCATCAAATCAGAATAAGGGCCAGAGATGAATGGAAGACAACCTTTAAGACTAATGAAGGCCTTTATGAGTGGAGAGTGATGCCATTTGGCTTGTCCAATGCACCTAGTACATTCATGAGACTCATGAATGGAGTTCTAAAACCTTTTCTTGGTAAATTTGTGATTGTTTACCTGGATGATATTCTTATTTTCAGTAAGGGTAGAGATGAACATGTGAAACATTTGAATTTGGTCCTAAAAAGATTGCAAGAGGCTAAGCTCCTAATCAATATAGACAAGTGTCTTTTCATGTAGGAAGAATTGGTGTATCTTGGTTTCATTGTTTCAGGTGGAAGCATCAAGATGGATCCTAAAAAGGTAGAGAGCATCTTTAATTGGCCTTCTCCAAGGTCAATGACAGAAGTAAGAAGCTTCCATGGCTTGGCATCCTTTTGCAGGAAGTTTATAAGAGGATTTAGCCAAGTGTGTGCACCTATCCTGGAAACCATCAAAGGGGTGAAAAAGTGCAAGTTTGTATGGACCAAGGAGGCTGAGGAGGATTTTCAATGTCTCAAACAAAAGGTAGCAAAGCAACCTCTACTTGCTTTTCCAGATTTCCAAAAGGTTTTTACAATGGAGTGTGATGCATCTAATGTTAATATAGGGGTTGTTTTGAGCCAAGAGGGTAGGCCCATTGCATTTTTTAGTGAGAAACTCAATGAGGCAAAGAGGAAGTATTCCTCATATGACTTGGAAATGTATGCCTTAGTTCAAGCCTTGAAAAAGTGGAGACATTATCTCCTTCCAAAAGAATTTGTTGTTTTTACTGACAATCAGGCACTTAGCTTCTTGAATAGCTAGGAGAAGTTGAGTCACAAGAATATGAAATGGGTAGAATCTATCCAAGCATATACCTTTACAATCAAACACAAAAAGGGAGTTGCAAACAAGGTGGCAGATGCCTTGAGTAGAAGATCCTTGATAGTGCAAGAGGTGAAGTTGCAAAGTGTGGGGATTAACTCCTTGAAAGGTATGTATAAAGGTGATGAGGACTTTCATGAAATTTATAAAGTTGGTTCTGATTTCATACCATGTTGAATATGCTGATTACTTGATCCAAGATGGTTTATTGTTCAAAGGACATCAACTATGCATTCTGAGGTGTTCAATGAGGGAGAATATTATGAAAGAAAAGCATTGTGGAAGCATGAGTGGACATTTTGGGTTGGATAAAACCCTTGAGAAGGTTAGAAGACATTATTTTTGGCCCAAGATGAAAAGTGATGTGAGAAACTTTATTGAAACATGCACCATTTGTCAAAAGGCCAAAGGTACTTCCACTAATGCAGGTTTGTATCAACCATTACCCATACCTACAAGGCCTTGGGAAAGTTGTAGTATGGATTTTGTAATGGGATTGCCTAGGACTCAAAAAGGCTTTGATAGCATCTTTATTGTTGTAGATAGGTTCAGCAAGATGGCACATTTCTTGCCATGTAAGAGTACAAGTGATGCAACCTATGTAGCAAATTTTTTTTTTCAAAGAGATTGTAAGGATACATGGACTTCCTCTAACAATTTTGTCTGATAGGGATGTGAAATTCATTGGCCATTTTTGGAGAACCTTATGGAAGAGGTTGGGAACAAACTTGAACTTCAGTTCAGCCTACCATCCACAAACATATGGGCAAACTGAAGTTGTGAATAGGTCCTTGGGAAACCTATTGAGATGCTTGACAAAGCAATATGGAGAGAAGTGGGATGTTGTACTTCCACAAGCTGAATTTACATTCAATAATTCTGTGAATAGGAGTATAGGAAGGAGTCCATTTTAGAGTGTGTATGGGTAGAATCCAAGAGACATCTTGGAGTTGAGAGACCTTCCACATGATGGGTAAACAAGTGCTCATGGTGAAAAATTTGGTGATAGCATGAAGGAAGTGCATGATCAAGTAAGGATAGCCCTCCAAAAGAGTTCACAAAGGTACAAAGAACTTGCTGATAAGAAGAGGAGGGATGTACAATTTCAGATTGGTGATATGGTGTGGGTGTACTTGAGGAGAGAAAGATTACCAAAGTTACAAAGTTACTCATGAAGAAAGTGGGTCCTTGCAAGGTTTTGAAGAAACATGGGTTGAATGCCTATGAGATATCTCTTCCCTCTAACCTTGGTATTTATCCTATCTTTAATGTATGTGATCTAACACCCTATAAAGGGCATGTTTCTGCAAGTACAGACTTCCATGTGGAGGAGATTCAAGAGGACATTGCTGATATACCTCCTCATGCACCAAAGAAGCCTGAAAAGATCATTGATGAAAGGGTCATTAAGATGACCAAAAATAAAGAATATAAACAATATCTTGTGAAATGGTTAGGGCAACCTATTGAAGAGGTAGTATGGATGGATGAGGCAGAAATTTTGAAGCATGGTACTTCATTGGACCAACTTATCTCATGTGGAAATGAGATCAGCCCACCCCGGGATTATGGTGTAGGGGCACAAGCCTCAATCTCATAATTTATTGATTGAAAACTTAATTTTTTTGATAGAAAGGTGTTGGAAAGGATCAAATAATCCTTATTTTATGTTTTGTTTTGTAATAAGGTCCTAGTTGTCCATTTTGTAAGGCCTAGTGGCCTAGGGTGCATTATAAACCCTATGGTCAACTATGGTCAAAGGGACTTAGGATGAGTAGAATTAGGGAGTCAAGTTTTTTTTGGTCTATTTAGATCTATTTCAATGTTTTTAGGTCCCTAGGTTGATGATAAAATTAGTTTGAATGGCAAAATGCAAAAAATTGTCAAAAATTGACAAAGTTGTCAATTTGTAAAGCAACTTTTTAAAAAGTTGTTGTAATTAGTTTCCCAATGTTCATAACCATCTAAAATAAGTTTCAAAATGTTGGGAAAACTATAAAATTCCTCAAAAAACTCATTTGGGGGTTGTGTGGTCAAAATTTGTAAAACTTGATATTTGAAATCAATAAAAACACTATATTTTCCAGAAAATTTGTTGTTCTTTTGGTTGTTATGGAATTTAGCGACCTCCAAACTGTAAAATTATTTCATGGGGAGTTATAGGGGTGAAATACCTTTCGTTTGAATCCAACCAGAGGTCTAGAGGTGGATTATTGAGGGAGAAAAGTGCCATTTCCTAGGGCTTCAACTTCAATTTCCCATTTCTTCCAAATCCACCATGGGAAAATTCTAAAACTTTATGAAATGGAGGATTTGGGAGTTTATTTTAATATCCAAAAGTTTTTAGAATGAAAGGATGCATTTTGGGTGATATTTTATTACATTTGGCCAGGCATCTCTATGTGACTGGTTGTGGGAATTGAATAGAATTCATGAACAATCCCCATAACTTTAGTTTTAATGCAAACCAAAAGCTATAACTTTTTATTTGGTGATTATTTTGGTGCCCAAAGGTGCTCAAATTTCTTCCCTTGATAAATTGTAAGTTTTGAGGGTAGTTCCTTTGTTAAGTGCTCAAATTAGCCCTTCTAGCCATAGATGAGGGTTTAATAGAAATGGTACTTGCGAGAGGTTCCAGAACTTGTCCTTTGGTATAAAGTGCTGCCCTAGGTTGGTTTTCAATGAAATAAAACAATATTGGCCTATCCTTTGGAGTTTTTTGGTGGGAAGCCAAAAAGTGAGTTTTGAAGGCTAATAGGTCTAAGGAGCCAATTCGCACTTTGTGACTATTGGGACTTGAACAACCAAATCAGAGGGTTGTTTAGCATCATTTGCATTTGTAGGAACCTATAAAACATGTCTTGAACCTATTTTGGCCTATAAAACCATTTGGAGGGGTTGTGAGCAATTTGAGCCATTTTGAGCACTTTTGCCTATGGGGTTTGAAACCAGATATTGATAACTTTGCACAATGTCCCATTGTGGGGTTATGGGGATGGAAATAGGTGAGATGGGATGTTGAATTTATGCTCTTAAAGATGTGAGGCTTGGTTTGAGTGAATCCTTAAAAAAGAGGTTTTGTTGCTTGGTGGACCAAATGAGTAACTTGGAACATTTTCAAGTTGTTTGAACCATACCCCTACATCAATGGGGTTTGAGTTAGAGGGTAAGTCTCTAAACATATAGGTGACTTTATTTAACCATAAATGGTTATGTAAGAGCCATTAATGGTCATGTAAGATCCATTAGTGGTTTGGAAGACTTTAGAGGTTAGCTTGTTAAACACATAAAGCATTAAATGCTTTTCAAAGACTTTGGAGGCTTTGAGAAGTGACTTCAAGTGTCTTAGGAATGTGACAATAATTAGGGGATGGGATTAAGTTAATTAGGAGGGGTTAGAAGATTCTAGAAGGGGATTTAGGATTGCAAGTGGGTTTGGTGGGTGAGGAAAATAGGATTTAAATTAAAATAAAAATTAATTTATTTCAAATTGTGGTTGCAACTTGCATTTGTAAGAGAATACAAGTGGGGAGGGTTGTTTAATGGTTTTAAATAAATGTTTAAATTATTTATTTAAAAGAGGAAAGGGGTTAACTTAAATAAATATGATTTATTTATTTAATTGGTTTAGAGGCATGGTTTAATGAATTAATCTAAATAAATTAGATAATTTATTTAGTTAATAGAAAAATGGTGTAAAGATGAATTAATTAAATATTAATTTAATTAACTATTGGCTAGTGGATAAATAATCAAATAAATAGTAAAGTTATAATAAAGCATGTAGACATAGGGGTATTCATTAAAAATTTAGCAGATATTCAAGATGAAGGAGTAAAGTTTTTCAAGAATCTATTAGCCCCTGTACCTTCTGATTTAGATCCTTCTTGGAAGGATAATGTTGAGATTTTATTGCATTCTATCTCTCATTTGATCTTCGACCAGGATAATAGAGTCCTACTGGCCCCTTTCACTTTGGAGGAAGTCCACAAAGTGGTATTCTCTCTTTCCCCAGATAAAGCTCTAGGTCCAGATGGGTTCACTGCCCTCTTCTTCCAAAAGTGTTGGGATGTGATTGGGTTTGACCTCTTGGCGGTCATGGAAGAATCCAAGAAAAGGGGAGCAATGCTAAAAAAAATTAATGCAACAAATATTGTTCTCATCCCCAAAATACCTTTACCATCAACTTTTGCAGAGTTCAGACCTATTTCACTCTGTAACACAATCTATAAGATCGTAACTAAGGCCATTTACCTTAGACTGCATTATCTCATACCTAAGATCATCTCGCAAGAACAAGGGGTTTTTGTTCCAAGTAGGGAGACTATGGAAGGAGCCTTAGTAGCACATGAGGTTTTACACTCTATCCATGAAAACCAACAAGCAAATTTTGTTGTCAAACATGATATGATGAAAGCATACGATTGGGTTAAGTGGGATTTTCTCTTTAAGGTATTATCTAAATTTGGCTTCTTAGACAAATGGTGCAAATGGATCAAAACTTTTGTCTCAGGTGCACACATTTTGATTCTAATAAATGGAAATCCCTTAGGGTTTTTTCAGGGTACACAAGGAGTAAGACAAGATGACCCTTTATCACCTTTTCTCTTCACTCTTATGGTAGATGCCTTTAGTAGATACATCAATTTTCAGTCTTCAAAAGGGCTTTGGCTTGGAGCCAGTCTTCTAGGTACTTCAATAGCAATAACTCACTCTCTTTTTGCTAATGATACATTATTATTTGGTAAGTCTTCTCTAAAAGATTCCAAGCACATTAAGAAAACATTGGAAATCTATTCTTCTACTTGGGGCCATAAAATTAATGCTACTAATTCTAAGATTTTCATCTTCAACACACCTCCAATCTTGTCACTAAGAATATCCAAGACTTTGGGCTTCCTAATAGATCAATTTCCATCTTCTTACCTCGGCATTCCCTTTTTTATGGGAACAAACAAATATTCTTATTGGTCTGTTGTTATTGGTAGAATCAAGGCTCAAATTTCAGCTTGGAAAGTAACGTGGCTTTCGTTATCAGGTAGAATTCTTCTTATTAAGTCACTATTAATAGCAATAGCAAACTATTACATGTCTATTCTCAAAGCACCCTCATCTGTCATTCAACAATTGCAGAAACTTGTTAGAGATTTTCTATGTAATAGTAATATGACAAATGAAAGGAAAATCCCCTTAGGCTCTTTGGAAAATATGTCATGTCAAAAATCCCAAGGTGGAGTAGGTCTTCATAATCTAAAGCATCGCAACAAGGCTTTTGGAGGGAAAGTGATTTGGAAAATGTACACTAATCTTGCTTCCAAATGGTGCTAGATTATGCAAGCTAAATATCTGGACAATAATCAACCATCTAGAGTATTGACAATTTTGGATCCTCCAAAGGGGTTAGCTATTTGGATATGTTCAACTCTTGGCCTCTTTTATTTTTTTCATCAACTTTCTCAGGCATTTGGAAATGTTCTCCTGCTCACATCTTTTGGGCCATTTGGTGGGAGAGGAATAAAAGAATTTTTAGGAAAACATCCTCTTCTCTGGATCAAGTTTTGATCAATTTGGAAAATTCGATTGCAGAAATTATAAATTCTTCTCTCACTAATTCCAAGGACATTCAGTCATTCACCCAGTGGGATAAGGTAATTGAAAAATCATGGAATGGTATTATTTTGCCAATAGGGATTCCTCCGAATTGGTCCTCAGCTCATGTTAGAGATAGGTCTTCCATAAAATGGGTACCCCCAACACCTAATTTTGTTAAGATCAACTTCGATGGCTCTTCCCATGGAAAGCCAAGGAAGTAGGGAATTGGATTTTGCATTCGAGATCAATTTGGCAAAATGTGTGCTTTCCAAGCTTCTCCCATCCCTTCAGGTACCAATAACTTGGTGGAGGCAAATGCCTTACTAGCTAGCCTAGTGTTAGCAAGGAAATGTGATTTCTCCAACTTACATATAGAAGGGGATTCATTAGTTATCATCAATTCAATTACCTCGAAAATAACTAAGACTTGGCACCTGTCATATGTTTTGAAGCATATCTTGGATTTACTTGACACATTTCTGGATTACATTGTCATCCACACATTAAGAGAGGGCAACTTTGTAGCTGACAAATAAAAAAATATGGGTTGTGATAGCATTTCAGTTGTGTCGGTTTCATCTCCCATCAAACTGTCTTCTTTTCCTGAATTGCTTGAATTGGTACAAAAGGAAAGTACAACACTTAAATTACAAATTACATCTTAATAAGTACTCGCATGTATGCATTTAACTTGAAGCCTGCGAACAGGATGACTGATAGGACACTTGCATTAATGTATTTAAATGTAGCTTGTAGATGGTATGAATTAAAGATTAGTGCGAGTACTCTGAGATTTTCATGATGTCATTTCACATGGGGTAAAACAGATTTGGGCCTCTCACACATCCTCTCGACTGCATTACAATCACATGTTAATGCAAGAAATCTTGAACTTGATTTTAAAGATCGATTAATTATTGCATTTCGAGATTTTAAGTTTTGTTTATAAATGGAAACTTGCCTATTTTTATATACACAGTTGTCAGTGGAAGTTTTCAAAGTTTTTGATTTTTGAAGTATCTTAGTGTTCAGCAATGTGGAGAATGGCTCTTGCAAAGGGTGTAGGAAAATGCATTGGGAGTACATGCCATGGAACGTCCATGTTCCAGTGCGAATTATAGAACCCTCGAAGGCATTCCATGGACACATCAACGATGGGGACCTTGATCAACTGTTTCTTCTGCATAACCCACAAATGAAAAGAGTAGTCAAAGATTTCATTAGTGAGGAGATTTTGTCCCCTCAAGCCAAAAGAATTCTTCTTCCCTATCAACTTCTCAGTTCTTTTCTGTCCAATGCTCTTGACCTCTTGCAATCGATTCCTCTACTTGAACTAGTGTTTTTTAAGTTGGTAAGGCAAAATGTGCTTGCACCTACCTCATTCCATGAAGCCCTGGTCAATTATAATCTATGGCAGGGGTTGGCTCTCCTAGGGGGCCTATTTCCATGACATTTTATTCAATCCAGCCATGCTTACATGGTTCTTTATAACCGAATCAAGCATGCCCTCGAAAGGAAAAACTTTTGTCATGTGAAGAATGGTCTGCAACAATTTGGCAGACAACTGGATGAGCATATTGTGCACAGAGTTATAATCAAAGTTGGGGATGAGCATATTTGGCAATACTTTATTGTGCACAAAGTGTTTCCTTTGATCATTTTGTCAAGAAAGTATTGTCAAGGCTTGGAGTTAGGTTACCAAGGCCACCCAAGAATATCATTAAAATTTTGTGGATAAGAATTTGTAGGGCTGATGGGATGACATATCTAGAGGGGGCATTCATCCATATTCTGGGGAATTTCTTATGGAAACTGCACTATCATCAGGATCTACGGGTGTGAGCAAGCACCCCATGTTTTTCCACTTTTTGTCTCTCCAAGGCTAGCATTTCTTGAATTGATCTAACAAATAATGTGGATGGAGAGGGACAAAATTAAAATAGATAAGAAGGGGAAGCTATTCCCTAGGGTGACTATTTTTTGAGAATTCACTGTGGGTTGTAATATCTTGGAGAAGGTATAGAATTTTTTGGTAAAGAAATACAGATTAAAGGTTGCTCAAGCTAGACATTTTGACCCTAAGGGATGTATAAATGATCTTAGAGTATATAAGCTAAAGGAAATGGGTTATTTCCATTCTTTTGATGAAAGAGAGGATCTAATTAGAAATTATTTCCCTACTAAGGTAGATCAAAAGAAGAAGAAATGGGAGCTCATGAACAAGCTTGAGAGGGAAAGGAAGTGGAAGGATCCTAATTTGGAGGGTTTTTACAAAGATTTTCAGAATGATTTTGGTAGGATGTCATTCATGATGAGAAAGGTAGACGACATAATAAAAATCAAAATGGAGAGAAGGGATGCCAGGGATAAAGGGGTTGAATTCGAAGAAAGGCCAATTGACCCAACCCCTACAGTATATAAGATGAAGGGGAGTACACTAATAGTTGAAGAACTATCTCTTGTAACCTCTAGGCAAGTTGATGAGCAAGTCAGAAAAATTGAGAAAGGAAAAGAAAAAATGTTTGACTTTGTAGATATATAAGAAGATTTTGATGCAAATGTGCCATCACCTTCTACCCCATAGGAAACATTCCATGAAGATGAAGCTGCTAAGGTCCTCAATGATTTAGATAGGGACATCATCCCTACCATAATCCTTGTAGAGGAAATGGATGATGAAATAATTATTGCTTCAAAGAACTTCATGATAGATGACAATTTTGTGAACTGTCCCGAGTTCAAATCCTTTTGTCTTAGGGAAAAGTTAAAAAAATTATTTGATGAAGAAATTAGGAATTTTGATAAGAACAGTTTCAGATACACCCCTGACGAAGGCAGGGAGATGATTCAACATAGTGGGATGCTTCTTGTTCTCGATTGGGATTTTGAGAAATTTTTCTTGTTAGATCTAATCATGCAATAGAAGGACCCTGATTTTGCCAAAGAGTTTGGAGAGCATGGGTCAAGGGTAAGCATAAGCCTAAAGGCTTTTTCTCTATTGTCTAAAGCCCCAAATGTTCAGAAACCTATAGTTTTGTAGGGTGGATAGCATAAGACATGAGATGCTATGGTGAGGACACTAGAAGACACTACTACATCTAAGGTTGTAGCTATCACATCACATGTAGTCCAATTTTCTTAGCTAGTAGTAGAAGACCTTGAGCAAAAACATGTAAGGCTGTAGGACATGTATGTGGCTCTTAATGAAAATTACAATAAGTTATTCATTGAAAATGTTGCATTAAAGGAGCAAATAAAGAAAATGACAACAAACTCTTCAGGAGGAATTAGCCCCGAAGAGTTAGAAAGGATGAATAAATAATTACATGGGGTCAAAGATGAGGTTGAAAATAATTATTTTGAAATCAAGAAAGCTTCAATTTTGTAGGTGTCAAATAAAATTATTGAAAAATTGAGCGAGGTGCACACCTCATATTCTTTGACCTCACAAATCCTTAGTTAGCTAGATGAAATTATTTCATTATTTCAACCTATTAGGACCACCTAGATGCCAAAGGGTCAAAATTTAAAAGAAGTCATGTTAGCAGTAAAAAATTTAGCCTCTCCACCCCGAGTTGTAGGGGTGAATTGGAAGAATTGCAATTTATTGATTAAAGAATTGCCCAACATTGAGGATGAAAAGAAGGCATTGGTTAAAATGATTGATTATTTTCAAGGATTAAAAAAGTGGGATTTCCCCACAATTTTGGTAGATGATGGGAAATCAAAAGTTTAGAAGAGTGGAAGCAAGGATTCCGAGAGGCCATAAGTACAATTTTGACTTTCTTGACTACTGAATTGGCTCAAAGTGAATCATATTATAATATCATTGATAAAATCATGGAAGTTGATTTGATGTACCATAGGTTTACTTTGGAGGTTACAATTGTGCCACCCACAAAACAAAAGAAGAAATAAGTTAGTTGTAAGGTTTGGGGGGTTTTCCTTGGCTAGTGGATGAGATAGAAGCATTTCTTAGAGGGTACTTCTCTTTGGAAGAAGAGCAACTTGAGGGAGAGGACTAGTCATAATCGTTCTATTTTTGTTACTATAAATTTTGTGCACATTGTTTATTTTGGGAAATATTGATAGAAGTACTCAATCGCCAAGGACCATTCTCTAAGATACCTTCTACCAGACACCAAGATGCTTCAGATCCTGACAAGAGAAGAAGTTAAAGTACTAGTGAAAAGGTAGTTTTTGCAGACCTGTAGTCCAAAGCTCCTAGGATGATGCCCTCTCAGCCACTTGTATTTAATGTAGCAAATAAGATTTCACTCAAATAAATAAGGACAAAAGACTTTAGGGAGAATTGTAATGCAATGTAATTTTGACAAGTGTCTTCTTGGCCTGAAGCTTGTTTTTCTCCCTTGTGTTATAAAAGGGAATTTAGGACCAAGAAGAAGGATTCCAAAATTTTGATTAGCATGTACTAGGAAAGTTGTGAAGCAATAAAATGATAGTTAATATTTTATAGGTTTAGTGAGAATAGCAATCTATCATGAATGTATCAATTTAATTCTGAAAATCAATATAGAGAACATTCATTTTCTTTCTCATATCTCTTGTATTATGTTGTATGAGTTGTAATGTTAATGGCATGTTCAAATTGTCTTCTCTAATGGAGAATGTGTATTCCTTGGTAGGTTTCATTTCAAGTAAAATGATTTAAATTTTGTCATGAATACTACAACATTTGTCTAAGAGATATTGTCAGGAAGTTGTGGATGGATTCTCAATCTGAGCATTTTAAGCAAGTCTTGAATGTTTTGTATTCGATCTTAATGGTGATACTATGATATTGTTTGTCTTTAGGCCAATTGTTTGACTTTGTATTCCCCTTGAATAGGCACTGGTCATACTTTTCTTAGTTTTAGGATCATTTCCATATTCTTATTTCACCTTTTATATTTTAGTTTTTAGTTTTACTACTGTTGGGACCTATAAAATTCTGAGGGTTTTGGGTTCTTGTTTTTTCATGAAGGCGTTTAGAAAATTGAACCTCTTTAGCACTTTTTTGTAATTCACTTTGAACTTGAACCCTTGAACCAATTGGTTCAAGGTTCAAGGTTCAACCACTTCTCCTACTTATGTCATGGCTTTGTAATTTTTTTTAATAAGCATGTGCGAGTGCGTAATGTTTGTTTTGAACCATTGTTAATCGGTTCAAGGTTCATCATTGAATGTGTCCCTTTCTATTGCTAAAGGTCTTTGCTTGTTATTTTTCCACTTAAGTGGAAGGGTGTGTGTGCCGTCAAGAGGGGCCCCCTTTTATGTCTAGGTCTAAGCGGGTTTTGGTAATTTTTTAATTTTTCCCAAGTCATGTGTCTTTTCCTATGTCTATGTCGGCCTTCCTAAAGATCAAGCAGGTTCCTGTTGATCTCGCAGTTGTTGCTATACCAAAATCCAAAGGTTCTCAATGGTTATTCACTACGACATGGCAACTAAGTAGTGGGACCCGATGGAAAAGGCTAAGGTGAACCTTTTATCCCACATTGGCCGCAGGGAGGAGCATTTCAATATTTATATGTAGGGCCACATATATCTTAAGTGTCAAAGCTTGCGGGCTTTTGGAAAATGGTCGATCAACCAAGTGGTGGGCCCCCACATGCACGTGCATCTCATAGCGGCCAAATTTTGCATCAAAAGGGAGGATTAAATAGTGAGCAGGTTGCACAAGATCGGATGATGATCGCTATACCGAAAGATGAAAGTTCTTGGCTATTAATTGTCGCGACTTGGTGACTGATGAGCTGGCAGGCTAGGTGGCACCTAAGTAAGCATTGAGTAGGTCATGAGGTGCTACATGGTGACACCTAGTTGATGAGGTGTCAGACAAGTGGCAGACACGTGGTGACACAATGGCCTAGGATATAGCCACTCAGAGGAGCTAGGGGTCGAGCAGATCAACAAAGATCAATGGTGATCAAGACGGATCCAAGGGTTGTCGCTATGTCATGACATAAAAATACTCACTAGATATCACCTAAAACTTGGTGACAAACCACTAGCGGTGAACCATGGTCAGCAATTGATGCAAGCGGTTAAGGTAGGCAGTTCATTCCAGTGGTTAATGGAGGTCATGCTAAGGTGTCAGAGTGGAGAGTCTGAAATGAATACCCTTGCGACAGGTGACATATCATCAAGGTGTATATCAAACAGATGATGGCTTTGATAGATCTCAAAATGGACTCACCAATGGCATCAGTTTCATCGACAAGTGAAGGTGTCGATGAAACTTGAGTTTCAATAATATGAGAAAGTAGTTCATAGAGTGCTTGGATCCATCAAGAAAGGGCACATTGAGGAGATGTCAATTGGTTTCATCGGAAAGTCAAGGCATCGATGAAACTATGGTTTCAATGAGACACAAAAATGGATAGCCAAAGAGGAATTTTGACCGAAAGGGTGAAATGCCAAGCAAACTAAAGGTAGTGGTGGGTCCGGTGGAGATGACTTGGTGGTCTAGATGGATCAGGTGGTGAACCAAAGGTTGACAAGTGACAGGCGTGACTCGATAAGTGGAGTCCAGGTTGATCTTAGAGTGAATCTATAGATGCCATGTGTTGACACCATGGCATAGGCAAAAGTCATTCAAAGAGGCTAACATCCAAGAAGGTTAGGAAAGATGAACAATCAGGCAAGATGATCTAACATTTGTCACCATGCCGCAAGATGAAAGTGCTCGCCAGGTATCCTACGCAACTTGGAAAGCGGCCCAGGCATTAAGGATCGAGCAACTTAAGGGAAGATCTACGACCGTCGCTATACCGCCATGTGAAAATGCTCGATGGTTATCACATGCGACATAGCAACTGACCAGGTGGCAAGTCCAAGGTGGCAAGTAGATGGATCCAAAGGAAAATCAGGATGTGCCATGTGTCAGGCCCATCAGAAGAAAAGGTGATAAAGGAAGTGGCCCAGGTGAGGTAAAAGCTAGGCAAGTCAAGGCAGATCAAAGGTGATCAAGGGAAGATCTATAGTTGTCACCAAGTCACAATGAAAAGGTGCTTGGTGGCTAAAGGCCACGACTTGGCGACCAAGTGGTGGGGCCCGAAGTAGTAGAAGAGAAACCTGGAGGAAATAAAGAACAAGCAGGTCCAAAGATGATCGACAATTGTTGCTATACCGCAGTCCGAAGGTGTGCGATGGTTATCACCTATGATATAGCGACAAACCTCTATCGACATATCCAAAAGATAGCTAATGCCAGTGGTTAAGGTAAGCGGTTACAGAAGACTGCTAGTGGTAGTTGTTAAGTTTTTTTTAAAAGCATCCTAGAGACCAAGTGGTGGGGCCCATTTCCAAGTGGATTATCGAAGAAAGTTAAAGGGCATGTTAGTTTCTCATGATCAGGTGGTTGTCGCTATACTGCTATGGAAACACGTCCAAGCTTTAAAGGCCGTGACATGGCGACTAAAGGAAAGGTTCTTAGAAACATGGTTTTCCTAGCTCATTGGATCCAAATTTTAAATATTCAAAAGAATCAATGGCTGAGATGTGCAAATCCCATTAGATATAGTTTGAAGTGAAAGGTTGGTGAGAGGTACTCAAGGCAATGTACAAAGAACATAATGGTGTGTGACTGTATGTTTTCTTAAGATAAGAACTCATCAATGCTCTGGCACAAGATGATACATTGGCATTATGTGGCTATCGGTGGTTGCAACCAATTTTGGGAAATTGGAGCTTGCCCTTTTGGCTACTTTCCAACTAAATGACCAACTATTTAATGAAGCAGGCATCCCAGGAAGGATGTTAGGTTTCTCCCTCAACTGCAATGGCACAACAATGTAACTTTTGGTAAAAATGACTGTTAGGGTAAATTTTTTCTTAGAGGTAGCCGAAAGCTTGTTGCATCCTAATTTTCTATAATAGGATACCAAGGCTACCTAGAAAAGGGGACACAATTTTGTAGCTAAATTCTGGAAAAATTAATATAGGCCTTTGTCTTAGCAATTTCTAAGTCAAATATGAAGTACTTGTAACCTTCTAATAGAGGAATGAAATATGTAGTCTAGAGAATTTAAAGTCAGAATTATATTGTCTCCATGTCATTGTACTAGTGTTTATTCCATTTAAGTAATCAAGGATCGCTTTGTTGAATGATTCGCTAGGCATCTAATGATGTTTTTTTTAGTATTTTTCTCAAGGAGGAAAATATAAATATACTTGAAACAAAATTATTGATATCAGTTTTTTGGTGTAGATTGGATGATGAAGTCTAATGCATATTTGGACTCTGTATATGTTAGGCATATTCAGACTTGATAGATCAAGAATTTGTGATGTGTGTATTAGTTTCTCTTGTCAGGTTGTAGTCTATTATAGATGACTTTGTTGCTCAGATAAGGACCTTCTTTATCTTTTGAGTCTTTGGGTGCATTTTGTGATCCTATTCAAAAGAAAAAATCAACTTTCCATTTATGTTTTAGTTGTACTGGTCAGTAAGGAAAATTTGCAGGAACTTACACTAGTTTCGTGCAAAACATTTAATATTTTTGGGAGAAAATAGTCTTAAAGGGTTCACCCACCCAAGCTTTTATAAGCTTAAAGTGTAGTAGGTTTCCTAAGTTTGGAACCTCATATTGTTTTCTTTATTTCAAACTTCTATTGTTCTCTTCCATTGCAGCACAGAGGTAGTAGTTTTCACTTTTCAAGAGAAGGAACAAAAGTTTTCAAAATGAAGAACAACAAAAATGGTGACTCTATTGGGGAGAGTCAAATAAGATAAGTCTTATACTATAGATCTGTGTCTTTATTGCATAAAATTTTGGAGATCAGGTCCCCTTAGTTTTAGTATGAAAATTATTGTACTTCTCTTTCTAAAGAAAATCCTTGATCTATCTCATAGCATCTTAAGATACTATTCTGCTCTTTTCTAAAGATCAACAATTTCATTCTGAAGTGTCTTATAAGTGATTCACTATTTCAAACTGTATATTTTATTCCCAAGATATTGGGTGGTGACTCTGAAGTAAAAATAAACAAGTGCTCTTTTAGAAAAATCGGAGTCACTTCACAAGATTAGCAAAATGAATAGGAGAAGGAATACTAGGTCTTATATGAAGAAAAATCCTTAAGATAAGTTGCATGAAGGGTTACCTGAACCTATTAGGAAGGGATGGAGAGGAACTGTTATTCCAAAGTAGTCAAATTAGTCATGGAAACAGAAGAGTAATCAAACAAGAAAGCCTTCTGAGCATCCTGTATACGCAAGATCCAATGCTTCTTCTCATGACTCTGATCATGATATTATGGGTTTTCATGCTGGCCTATTTGGCTCTACTGATGATATCCAAAACTTTCACCCATGATTGTCTACTACCAGCGTTTCTAGGAGAGATAGGCATAGTAAAAGTAATAGAGCTAGTTCCATTCCCAAAACTATGGAAGGAAATATCAGCCTGATTGATATGGACCAATTAAATGTGTCTGATTCAGAGAAAAAATTGCTAGACCAAGATGAAGTGTCTTAAGAGATTGAGGTTCTAAATCAGAGAGTACATCAACTAATTGCATTAAGAAAAAAGAAAGAAAAAGAAAAGGAGAATGAAACCAAAGCCAAACTCATTGAAAGAGATAGGTTATTAAGACAGATTATAGAGCTTGAGTTATTTTCTCAAGAAGAACCTATGAGAAAAGAGCAAGGTTTTGTTATTACGGAAATCTTTGATCCAAAAATTGTTTATGCACCTAAAGTTGTATCACAACGTAGTAGGGAGATCCATAGTGATCCCCAACCTGCTAGACTTGTTATTGACAGAGGGAAGCAAAAGGTGGTGGAGAATAGATTTGTGTGTTAGGATTCCCAAAGATACTGAGAGGGGGGGTGAATCAATATCTAACCGGTTATAAGATTTTTTGAACTTATTAAATAAATTGCATTCCATAACAGTGTACCGGTAAACCAGAATTAACGCAGTAAATATGAACAATAAGCACAACATAGAAAGCACACCATAACAAAAGATTTTTGGTGAGGAAACCCGATGTGGGAAAAACCTTGGTGGGATTTGTGACCCACAATATTCACTCACTAGCCAATGAATGGATATTACTTACAAATGTGGTGCCTGCACATGTAGGAAGGCCAACTGCCTAGAGCTCACTACTCAATTACAAAAGGAAGTCTCACTGACTTACAAAATGGATTATGGAAATCCAATATGATTTACTACTACAAAAAAACATTTGCTATGCCAGGTTCAGTATCGGTTTAAGCTCATACAACAACCATAAACCTTACTCCAAAATCTGCCTTAATATTCACTCATCATATCCTTCTTATCATCTATATAATATATCTTCTATTACAAAATGATCTACAAGATCTCATTCTTATATATGAGTCTTATTTACAATATGCCATGTCGGCTTACAAAAAGATATTACAATTAAATACAATATGCATTAAACAAAATCCTATCGGCTAGGGTGCCAGTAAACATCTTTGTCATTGTTGGTGAACTAACTACCGGTGTAGAGTCTATCGGTGTCGATGCCTATCGGTGCCATAAGATTTCAAGGTTGCCATCAATGACAATACCTTCAATCACCTGTAATTATCATTGTAGTGTGCAATGCCAACAATTTCCCCCTTTGGCATTGATGGCAACACTCATGAGAAAAATCCAAAATTGTATCAAAAAATTGAAGTCCAAAAATCTTACCAAAACTGTGTGCTCCCCCTAAGCAGATGATCTGTTCTATCAATCATTTTTATCTTCTCTACTACTACCCCTTTGACATCAATGACAAAGGCTATCAAAATGTCAACTGAGTGTAGTCCTAGCTTGAACCTTGTAATCGGTTGGTTACAATCTGAAATAGGTCTGCTAATACAAAATTTAGGCTCTTAGTGAACCTGTCACTATCCTTTAATGTTGCTTCTGTTCTTTGAATTGTACTGGTGAGGTGATGCATTTTCTCTTCTGGTGCATTCATTCCTTGAACAAGTACCTCTGAGATCTCTTTCCTCAAAGAGACGAGGTAATCCAATTTGGGACCAAGTCTGCATTTAAGTTGTTTTGCCTTGCCTTTTATTATTTCCTTCTCTTTTTCAAATTTTTCAGTTTTCTCCTCAAAACCAGCTATCTCCTATTCTATAACTGATAATGGTTCTGATGAACCAATGAGATTGTCAGCTATATCATTTATTTCCTTTTGTACTTTGCTGATCTCCTTGTCAATATCTGCTGTCAAAATATTAGTCTTACATGTATCTCTGTATAGCTCCTTAAACTCCATTATTTTTTTGCTTAGTACCAGTAAAAGGGTGTCAATGTGTCCTATGCACTTCTTTATTATCTCATCAAATAATTTCTCCTTTTCTCTGTCCAAATTCTCTTTAAATGTCTCCTCATTTATTTGGTCAATAGTCAATATGTTACCAGTGATATACTTAGACAATATGTCTAATTGACTTAAAGAATCTTTACTTTCCACATTGCACTTGGGTGCTATCAATTTTAGAATAGGAATTGTATCATCAATATCCTTACATGCTAGTGCATTACAATCTATGATTTTCTTGATTGAATCCAATAATACCTCTGTCACATTAGTCGGTCTGAATTCTTTCATGGTAGTACCAAATGACTGTCCAACTACCTTCACAATCTGCATGTTGCTGGTGTGAGTAACCATTTTGCTTGCATCAACCTCTGCAGGGTCAGTTTGTGTTTGCATTTCTATCAGCAAGGGTTTAGGTTTCTCAGTAGTTGCTGGTGGCACTGTCTCTATATGAACCTGTTTATCAGTGGGTTTTTTAGTTTGTTTCTCTACCAGTTTCTATGTTCTTTCTACTATAGGTTTGTTTGATGGTTTCACAGTGTTATCAGTTTGTGCCTCTGATGATTTTATAGTAGTATCCACTGCTGGTATTTCAATAGGTTTCACATTACTTTCTGCATCCGGTTGCCCTAACTCTATGGGTTTTTCAATGTTAGCATCAATGTTATCAGACACCATTCTAGTAGCTAGGGGATCAACTAATTGTTCAGTTTGTGTCTCAATCCCAATCTCAATATTTTCAACTGTATGCTCTATATGTGTTTCAACTGTAATACTATCAGCTGGTGGCATAGTAGCTAGATCTTCCTTCTCACTAGTGGTCTCCTTATCAATCACAATATTTACCTCTTGTGTATCAATATTCATTGTGTATAAAACTTCAGAATCAGGATGTGTATCCTCATGAGGAGTCTCCATCTCAATATTTTTAGTAACCAATGTATCAATAGTCTATACCGGTGGAGTATCAGAAGGAGGTGGAGGCAAATTGTCTGTTACTTTTATGCTTGGTCATCCACCTACCTTGCCTTTACCTTTGTCCTTATCCTTTTGGTAAACTTTGAAAGTTTTGGGTCTTTTGAGCTCTTCTTTTTTTTCCTTCTCCACAAAGAAGATATCCCATTTATCTGTTGTTTCTTGAGTGATTTCATTAACTCTGCCTGCCATTAAGCTTACATGTCAATGATCACTAGAAAATACTATCCTATTAGCCTCACTTATTAACTCATCAATTTCCTCTATTGATCTCACTAGATGTACAACAAGTAGCTTCTCAACTTTTATTTTCTTATCCAATTCCATAATAGCTAGCCTCTTGGCATCTAGCCACCTATACAACTCACTGGGTAAATCATCTACAACTTCTATCAAAAATTTCTTATAGATATCTAGGTGTAGAATAATACTATTTTCTATTCTTTCCTTTTCCTCATTTGTGAAAGTATCATACAATTTACTGACATTAGAAAATTTTCCATCATCTGTTATTTCATTCAAAAGATTGTCAAGAGGAGAGATAACCTATTTTTCTTTTCTCTTCCTTGGGGTCATTTTCTTTGTCGGGGGCCTTATTACTTTTTATTTCTTTCTTGCATTCTTTGGTGCAGGAGAGGGTGTCGGTGAAGGTTTTCTTTCCTTTCTACTCTCTTAAACTCAGTTGGGATTTCATTGTCAAATGAAGTTCCAATTGGTGAAAGGTGAGCTTCCGATTGCAACCCTTCCAAGTCACTTTCTTTAATACCAGTGATATTCAATAAGTTTTCCTTGATCTCTTTCACCTGATTTGTTTCTTTTTTTGATGTGTTTCTCTCTCTTCTTCCTTTGTTTAAGTGACTAAAACTTTGCTTTCAATTATTTCAGCATTACCAAATATTTTCTCTTTAGGTTCTCTAGGGGCTTCAAGTAGGGCTTTGGAATATGTCTCAATTATGTTTACATCAGCCTCATAACCCATTTCTATCACCCAAATAGTTCTAGGCACCATTGCTTCCATCCAAATTTCATCTTTCTTAATAACAAAACAAATTTCTTTCTAATATTTGTTAACAATGTTCTGAGGTAGCCTTTCCCTTGTTTTCATTCTATCCTTAAATGCTTGTAAATATTCAATTATATCATTTTCCCTTTCTATTCCCATGTCGATAAAGATATCCAATAGTTGTTTACCTACCGATATGTCAAAACCAAATTCTTTCCTACCTATACTGAGAACTTCCTTTGTAATATATAGCATTAGGCACACAAGTAGATTACCAAATTTGAAAGTACCTTTCTTATCACCTTTGATTTTCTTCAGATTATCAATTAACTCATCTTTGAACCATTCACATATATCTATCTTACCATTACTATTCACCATATCATAAGAACTCTTGATACATAAACTAGAAACAAAGTTCAATCTATTAGCATGTGTAGTTTTGTATCCTAGTATCATGCTAATGAATCTGACATTTATATCTTTCACGTCATTGACTCTCAAGGATCCGTTGTCATGGGTTGCACCGGTTAGGGTCATCACAGTGTTGTTTGAAACTTTCTTACTTTTGTCAGGCCAGCTATCGGTGGAAGGTAAGCTAGTCACTGCCCTAACTACTTCTCTTATGATCTTGTGGATGGAGTCAAGCCAAAATAATTCTCCATGAACTCTATTGAGTACAATCCTCACAACTTCCTTAGGAAAATATAGAATATCAAGTATTTCCACAAAACCTAGGGTTTCTATGATCTTATGTTCTAGTTTCACAACACCATTCTCATCACAAATGAAAGTCTTATACATATTCATGATTTCATCAGCACCTAGTTCCTCAATATGAAAATTTATGTATATCCTAGGATCTTCTGCATATGCAACTCCTTTAGGGATTTTAGAAAATGCACCTAGGGTATCATCCTGCTTTGCTACTTCGGGTATTATCTTGAATACGGGTCTAGGGAATTTAACCACTTCAATAATAGTAGGCTTTGCAATGAATTCGGGAGTAGAGGACGAAGCCATTGATAAATACCTTAATCTGCCTTTAGGTTTGGATGCTTGAAAGATTTTGCTTCACTTCTCACTGTGGATGCCTTCGCTTGGGTTTTTTGCGCTCTTAGGAAATTTGAATGCTTGGTGATTGAAAAGAGTGAAAAAAACTTGCTTTATAATGTCTTTTCCTTCAACTACCACAATAAATGCTAGTCGGTTAAGTGAAACTTAACACATCTACCAGTAAAGATGCGATTCATCTTCTTATCATCAACTAAGGGTAAACTAGCATGATTTTCAATTAGTTGCCATACCCCCAAAATGTTTTGTTTAGTTAGATGAAGAATCTCCTGTCGGTGGAGTGATACTTTGTTCTACCGATGAAGGAATCATCTCATCAACATTCTGATCTTTCTTTCTAATCCATTGTTTTGAAAATTCTTGCTTTACCTCTTCAACCTTCTCTTTGCCTTTCAAACTGGGTCCTTTGTTATTTGTCAGTGATGCCTTACTTCTACAAAATTTTGCAATATGTCCAATCTTGTTACAAGCATAACAAGTCACATTGTTTTTCTGAATAGCCTTACCATATCCTATGCCGGTATGTATTATGCATAGATTAGATAAGTTTTTAAATCTTCCACAAACATAACATCTTACATTCATTCTGCAATTTTCTGAATTATGACCAATTTTGTTGCATTTGGAATATTGACCGGTGGGTGCATTAGTGTTCTGATTGTTTCTTGATCTACACTAATTTTCTCTCTGACCATATTTGTTACAATTAAAACATTTCCCATTAAATTTGTAGGTATTAGGTTGTCTTACCGGTTTACTGTGATCATGATTGTTTGCAATACCAGAGATTTCACCAACTTCAAAGCCAAGTCCATTAGTATCTCCATCAGGTCTCTGATTTTTTAGCATGTTATCAAGTTCTTCTGAAATTTTCTTGAATTTCTCTTTGTGTTGATTTGCAGCAGCCAACTCACTTTCCAAGATTCCCTTATGTCTCATAAGTTTAGTCTTGTCATTTTGCGTGTGCATCAAATCTGTCTTCAACATATCATTTTCATGACTAAGTCTTATATTTTAATTTCCAACATCATTTATTATTCTAATCAAGTCATCTTCATTCTTCTTTCTGTCTTCAATGTCTTTACAAAACCTCATAGTCATATCTTGCATCTCATTCCTCATAGCACTGTTTTCTTGTCTCAACTTGTTCACAAAGTCATTAAGAGTTTCCTTTCCATCATCATCACTCTGCATCTTCTCATGAAGTTCTTTTCTTTTGTTTCTAGCAATAGTGAGATTTTCTTGAAGTCCTTGAATGAATTCTTGTGCAGTCTTCAGATCATCTTCAAGTTTGATATTCTTCAACTTTTCTGCATCATAATCTAAAAGAGTTGTTTACAATTTCTTTCTCACGTTTTCCATCTGTACTGGTGTCAAAATCTCCCTCAAGCTATTAGGCTTTTGAAAATAGAGGACCAGGCTTTGATACCAATTGTTAGGATTCCCAAAGATACTGAAAAGGGGGATGAATCAATAGCTAACTAGTTATAAGATATTATGACCTTATTAAATAAATTGCATTCCAAAACACTATACTGGTAAACTAGAATTAATGTAGTAAATATGAACAATAAGCACAACATAGAAAGCACACCATAACACAAGATTTTTGGCAAGGAAACCCGGTGTGGGAAAAACCTCGATGGGATTTGTGACCCACAGTATTCACTCACTGGGCAATGAATGGATATTACTTACAAATGTGGTGCCTGCACATGTAGGAAGGCCAACTGCCTAGAGCTCACTGCTCAATTATAAAAGGAAGTCTCACTGACTTACAAAATGGATTATGGAAATCCAATATGATGTACTACTACCAAAAGCATCTACTATGCTAGGTTTAGTACCTATTTAAGCTCATACAACAACCATAAACCTTACTCCAAAATATGCCTTAATATTCGCTCATCATATCCTTCCTATCATCTATATAATATATCTTCTCTTACAAAATGATCTACAAGATCTCATACTTATATATGAGTCTTATTTAAAATATGCCAGGTCAGCTTACAAAAAGATATTGCAATTAAATACAATATGAAATAAACAAAATCATGTCAACTAGGGTGATGATAAACATCATTGTCATTGGTGGTGAACTAACTACTGGTGTAGAGTATGTCAGTGCCGGTGCCTGTCGGTGCCATAAGATTGCAAGCTTTCCATCAATGACAATACCTTCAATCACCTATAATTCTCATTGGAGTGTGCAATGCCAATACTATGGTTTTGGTGTCAGGAAGTGCAAAAGGACCCCAGGGAATGATGCTACATGAGATCAAAGTAGAAAGGGTAATGAAGGAAAATGAAGATCTGAAATGGGAGTTAGAAAAGGCTGAAATAGAAGCACTAAATGAAGAGTTCAGAAGAAAAATACACTTTTAAAAATCTCTTGCTATAACTTTTCCACCTGTAGATCATAGTAATCCTATGTCCCAACATACTTTTGCTTCTTTGTTGAACACTCAACCATTGATACAAACAACTACTATCCCACCTGTTAACCAATCTCAAATTGCTGCCCCAAATAATTCTATTATTCCCTCAAGTGCAATTCCAGCAAACCAAACTAGTCAGCGACCAACCCACAATAAAATTCATCAAACTCTTATAGCTAGTAGTTTAGGCCCAAGGGAGAATACTGGAAACAACTTTATTGGAAATCAGTTTCAAAGGAGACCAAAAAATGTTGAGTTGTATAGGCTGTTGCATTTTGATAGAATTCCAGGATACCCAAACCATGTCCCTATTGAAATAAGGGATAAACTCCAGAAGTTTGTTGGGAATAATGTTGTCAGTGCTGAAGAGCATCTAAAATCATTTGGTGACATGATTAATGATTATGAAGTTGCATATGAAGATGTCATCATGAAGCTATTTGTGCAATCCTTGATTGAGGATGCTAGAGATTGGTACAGAGAATTACCTGTGGACAGTATAGGGTCTTGGGAAGAGTTCAATTTTTTTTTTCAAGAGCAATATGGAGACAAGAACAATGTGAGCTTCATGCTTAATGAATTTAATAACATCAGGAAATCTAATAATGAAGCCGTCACAAATTTTAATGCAATATTTCAAAAGGCAATGCATAGACTTTTTCAAGTAATGAGGTTAGATGAAAATGTGTGTCTAACTACCTATTATAATAAATTTGACCCTAAAATGGCTTACATTCTCAGAGATAAGAACCTACATAGCTTAAGGGATGCTTTCAAAATTGCAATCAATGTAGAGAGTAATAGGAAAGCATCAGGTAAAGTGGGAAGAAGGACTGATGGAAGATTTTGGCAGGAAGAAAAGCCACAACAAAAAAAATCCTCTAAAGAAGAGGATAAGATAGAAAAATTAATGACCACTGTCAAGGATCTTACTGCTAAAGTAAGTAAGCCTAAGAAGCCTCACTAGAACTGGTAGGAAAGACTAGTGCAAGATAAATCAAGGGGCATGTAAAATCATAATACCTCTGATCCATTGAAGGGTGGAAACATACACAATGTAAAAAGTACCCATTGGTGTATCGCTTATGATGGGCCACATTCCCCTTACCAGTGTGTCGTGGCTCAAGCCCTAAATGAATCCATGAGAGGTGAGGATGAACCTGAAGTTAATATGTTTGAGTATACTGTGGAAACTGACTATGAGTCTTCAGAGGATGAAGCAAGTGAATATGTTGTCTCAAAAAATAATGCAAATTGCCATAAGCAATTGACAATTGATTGGCATCCCACTTTGAATATAGTCACAATAGAAGACCAAGAGGTTCATCTTAGTTGGCCTAATGAGGAGGAAGTCAAGAATCTCACTAAGGCAGCAATAGCTAAAGCCAAGCATAATTACAATCTAAGGAGCAACAAAGATGATGGAAGTCAAGGTATTCCTGGTTCTCTATTTTTTAAAGAAACTTCTTCCAAGAGGTCCACTAAGAACAAAACTTCTGCCAAAGATAGTCAGGCTAAAGGTGATCAGTCAAGTAGTTCAGTGAAATCTGATATTGTTGATACAACTAGAAATAAGGTAGAGACCCCTGGTGACAAGAGAGCATGCCGCCAGAAGGCTGAAAAGGTTAAAGCTCATATTGAGTCTAATGTTAGCACTATTTTTGACATGACTCAAGCTTTAATGCAGATGAAGGATTCAGTACCTTTAATAGAGCTGCTGAAAATAAAAGAACATAGAGAGGCTGCCTTCTTTTTGATTTCAAGTATATCAGATGGAGATGAATCTTCTAAAAAGGGAAATGCAAAAGATGATAAGGATCAAGAACAAGGGGTCCCAGAAGTCTATGTGGGCACCACCATTAACTAGGAACCATCTCAAATATATCCCTTTTATGTCACATTGCTAGTTAATAACAAATTGATAAAGAATTGCATGATAGATTCTGGTGCAGCTGCCCATGTGATGCCTTATGGGGTTATGAAAGAACTAGGTTTGTCTATACACACTTCATATGGGAGGTGTTATGCTATGGATAATACAGAAGTGCCTGCTATAGGTACTATGAGAGATGTAAAAGTAAAAATAGCAGCATTCCCTAGAGCTCCCTATAAAATGGATGTAATTGTTACAGACACCAAGCCACATTATGGCATGCTACTATCTAGATAGTGGGTTGTTGCTATTGGAGGACATCTTTAGCTAGATTTGTCATATGCAACTATCCCAGTGAATGGGAATTCTATAAAATTGTATAGAGAACCACGTGTCCTAGTGGTTATTGAAAAATTGACCAAAACATGCTTAATTGCATGATTGATGTAGATCTTGATAACTTCAGGATTGAACCCATTCAGCCTCAATTGAAGAATACTAATCCTATTGTCAATGAGATAGAAATCACAACAAGAAGGCCTATGGCAGATATACTTTGATGGAGCTTTCTCTAAGGAAGGGTTTACAACAAGAGTGCTATTTGTTTCCCCATCAGGTATTACCTTCAAGTATTCTTTTCTATTAGCATTCCAATGTACAAACAACACGGCTGAGTATGAAGCTATGTTATTAGGCTTAGAAATTGCTAAAATACATGGGATCAAATTGTTAAGGGTTTATGGAGACTCTGAACTTGTAGTGTCTCAGATAAGGTCAAGATATGCATCTAAAAATGGCAAGTTAAAAAGATATAAGCATGTTGTTTGGGATGTCATTGAACACTTTGATGCATTTTCTATTGATTGGATTGAAAGGTCCGAGAACATTATGGAAGACTTTTTAGCTATTGTTACATTAAAGAATGATGATATAACATTAACTGGAGTTTCAATAATTGAGACAAAATCCAGACCATCCATCCTAGATGATGTGTACAATTAGCAAGTTTTTGAGGATGATGAAGACATCCTTAGGTTTATACAATGCATAGATGACTATGAGGGTCAAAAAATAGATTGTAATGCATTGGTTGAAGTAGTAGATGGACATGAAACTATTCTTGGAAGTGACATAGTGCAGCTAGAGACAAATGAAATACCTAGGGGACTAGTTGAACTAGAGGGTATGTTCAGTTATAGTGATGGTCACTTACACCAAGCATCATCTACAAAATTGGAGGAATTGGATGAGGTGAACTTAGGGACAAAAGCATCCCCTAAGTTGGTGTATATTGGGAAGAACCTGTCTCCCCATGTTAGGACCAACCTCATTAACTTATTAAAAGGGTATAAACATGTTTTTTCTTGGTCCTATGAGGACCTAAAGGTGTATAGACAAGATTTATTTCAACATAAAATTCCTCTGCATGTTGATGCTAAGCCTTTTTGACAGAAGCAAAGACCTATTAACCCCCTTTTGGAGACCAAAATGAAACAAGAGTTAACCAAGTTAAGGGAAGGGGGGTTTATAAAACCCATAAGACATTCTTCATGGGTATCCAACTTGGTCCCTGTCAGAAAGAGGAATGGGGATATAAGGCTTTGTGTAGATTTTAAATTTGAATGTAGCCTCTTTAAAGGACAACTATTCTTTGCCAAATATGGAAGCCATGTTACAAAGGGTAACAGGTTGTGATCTATTATCAATGATGGATGGATTCTTAGGATATAATCAACTACTAGTGAAAGAGTCTAAGCAATTTAAGACTACTTTTGCTACCCCTTGGGGGACTTATGTGTATGTGAGAATGCCATTCGGTCTAAAGAATGCTGGAGCTACTTTTCAGAGAGTAATGGATGTGGCTTTTAAGGAGTTTATCAACATCATAATGGTAGTTTACTAGGATGATTTGACATGTTTTTCAAAGAAGGAAGATGATCACTACGATCATCTGGAAAAAGTTTTTTGCAAAGCTTTGGAGTTTGTTGTATCCTTCAACCTAAAAAAATGTCATTTTGCAGTGACTGAAGGAAAATTACTAGGGCATATTGTCTCCAAGGAAGGGGTTAGAATAGACCCTGAAAGGATTGAAGCTGTAAATAATGTATCTTAGCCAAAGAATGTTAAAGGAATTCAATCTTTCTTGGGCAAGGTGAATTTTATTAGAAGATTTATAGCTAACTTTGTTGAAATCATTAAGCCTATTGTTAAATTACTTAAAAAGGATGCAAAGTTTTCTTGGGATGAAGAAGTTGCATAGGATTTTGACAAAATTAAGAAGACTATTCAGGAAGCACCAATGCTAAAATCCCCTGATTATTGTAAGCTTTTCTCATTATTTCCTTTTGCTTCTTATCACACAGTAGCCACAGTTCTACTACAAAAGGATGATGAAGGGTATGAGCACCCAATTGCATTCTATAGCAAATCATTATAGGCTACTGAATTAAAGTATGAAATCATGGAGAAGCAGGCATATTCTCTAGTCAAAGCCATGAAGGCATTCAGGCCTTATCTAGTAAATGTTTGAATTATAGCCTACATACCACATACAACTATAAAAGACATTATGTCCCAGTCTGAAGTAACTATAAAGAGATGTAGATGGATAACTAGAATAAAAGAGTTTGACTTAGAGATCAAGATCACCAAACTGGTAAGAGGATTAGGCCTTGCAAAATTGATGGTTGAATCAAATTTTCTTATTGTTGATGTTAATAATGTTGAAACAGAGGAAGTCTTGATCACTAGTATGGAAAGGCTGTCATGGTATTCATATGTGGTATAATTCTTGAAGAATGCCTCATGTCCAGAAGGTATGACACACAACAAGATGAGAACATTGAAGTTAAAGTCACAAAAATATGTTCTTATTTAGGGAGACATGTATTGGAGGAACAGTGATAGGATGTTACTGCTTTGCTTGGATGAATTCCAAGCTGAGAGGGTTCTGAAAGAGATGCACAGTGGGGTGTGTGGAGGCCATTGTTTAGCTAAGACTAGTACTGGTAGGATAATTAGAGCAGGGTATTACTGGCCAACTTTGTTCAAGGATGCTCATAAATATGTTTAAAAATATGATCCTTGTTAAAGGTTTTCTTCTAGACTAAAGTATGCTGGTGGTTTGCCTTTGAATTTTGTTATAGTTGAAGCCCCTTTTGTTCAACGGGGCATTGATTTTATTGGAGAAATAATAGGAAAATCAAGCAGGGGTCATAGGTGGATCCTTGTGGCTACAGACTATTTCACCAAGTGGATTGAAGCCATACCTACCTAACAGACCACTAGTAAGGTAGTTATTAATTTTTTGATAGATAATATAGTGACAAAGTTTGGTGTGCCGGCTAAAATAGTTATGGACAAAACTATGTGCTTTAGGTCTGAGGAGTTTGTAGAATTCTATGCCAATTATGGAATTATTATGTCATACTCTTCACCTTACCACCTATAGGGAAATGGCCAGGCAGAATCGAGTAATAAAAGGCTCCTTGACATCATCAAAAAGATCTTAGCGGAAAATAAAAAGTCCTAGGATCAAAAGCTTAGATTAGCTTTATGGGCTAATAGGATGACTGTAAATAAGGCCATTGGTACATCCCCTTTTGAGCTATTTTATGGAGTGAAGGACAGGTTACCTATGAATAATTTGCTTCCAGTTTACTAGTTTTTGTAGATTGAAGAACTTGAAATGTCTGAACCCATGGAACAAAGAATGATTTAGTTGGTAGAGCTTGAGGAAATGAGGACTATAGCCCATAAAAGGAATATGAAACTTCAATTGTAGTCAAAGTACCTTTTTGATAAAAGGACTAGTGCAAGAAAGTTCTAGATTGATGACATGGTGTTGCAGTGGAATGCAAAAGACCAAGACAAAGGAAAGCATAAGAAATTTGAATAACTGTGGATAGGCCCTTTAATTGTTTGTGATATCAATGGACTTCTTGGGAAGAATGAATGCTAAAGTACAAGAATTTCTAGTGCATGGACAATTCCTGAAATATTACTTCTCTTGATCTGTTTCAGTTCATGCGCAATAGTTGTAGGTTGTATATATTAGTTTTTAGTTGTGTGTTGTTCAATAAGGAGCCCCTATTTTGAATTAAGGAAAAGTTGTTTGTTCTTGATTGGTCTACGTTCCAATGTTTTGCCAGATTCTTGTGTTGATCTTGCATCCAACCATCCCCAGTCAGAGCCACTGTTGGGACCTATAAAATTTTGAGGGTTTTGGGTTCTTGTTTTTTCATGAAGGTGTTTAAAAAATTGAACCTCTTTAGTGCTCTTTTGTAATTCAATTTGAACTTGAACCCTTGAACCAATTGGTTCAAGGTTCAAGGTTAAACCGCTTCTCCTACTTATGTCATGGCTCTGTAATTTTTTTAATAAGCATGTGCGAGTGCATAATGTCTGTTTTGAACCATTTGTTAATCGGTTCAAGGTTCATGGTTCAATGTGTCCCTTTCTTTTGCTAATGGTTTTTTCTTGTTACTTTTCCACTTAAGCAGAAGGGTCTGTGTGTCATCAAGAGGGGCCCCCTTTTATGTCTAGGCCTAGGTGGGTTCTGGTAATTTTTTAATTTTTCCTAAGTCTTGTGTCTTTTCCTATGTCTCTATCGGGCTTCCTAAAGATCAAGTAGGTTCCTGTTGATCTCACGGCTGTTGCTATACCACAATCCAAAGGTGCTTGATGTTTATTCACCACGACATGGTGACTAAGCGGTGGGACCTAATGGAAAAGGCTAAGGCAAACCTTTTATCTCACATTGGCCGCAGGGAGGAGCATTTCAGTATTTTTATATAGGGCCACATATAACTTAAGTGTCAAAGCTTGCAGGCTTTTGGCAAATGACTGATCAACCAAGTGGTGGGCCCCCATGTGCGCGTGCATCTCAGAGTGGCCTAATTTTGTAGAAAAAGGGAGGATTAAACAGTGAGCAAGTTGCACAAGATCAAATGACAGTCGCTATACCGCAAGATGAAAGTGCTCAGTTGTTAATGGCTGCGAGTTGGTGACTGATGAGCGGACAGGCCAGGTGGCACTGAGGTAAGCACTAAGTAGGTCATCAGGTGTTGCATGGTGACATGTAGTTGATGAGGTGTCAGATGAGTGGTAGACAAGTGGTGACACTATGGCATAGGATGTAGCCACTTAGAGGAACTAGGGGTCAAGCAGATCAATAAAGATCAATGGTGATCAAGATGGATCCAAGGTTTGTCACTATATCATGACATAAAAATGCTTGCTAGATATTGCCTGCGACTTGGCAACAAACCACTAGCAGTGAACCATGGCCAATCGTTGATGCAAGCAATTAAGGTAGGTAGTTCAT
Organism: Cryptomeria japonica; assembly: GCF_030272615.1. Lineage (NCBI taxonomy): Eukaryota > Viridiplantae > Streptophyta > Pinopsida > Cupressales > Cupressaceae > Cryptomeria > Cryptomeria japonica. The sequence continues at coordinate 754,951,602 of NC_081407.1, read as the reverse complement.
TTCAGTGGTTAATGGAGGTCGTGCTAAGGTGTCAGAGGGGAGAGCCCAGAATGAATATTGCCACGATAGGCAGCATATACTGAAGGTGTATATTGAGCAAATGATGGCTTCGATAGATCTCAAAATGGACTCACTGAAGGCATCAGTTTCATCGACAAGTGAAGGTGTAGATGAAACTTGAGTTTCAAGAATACAAGAAAATAGTTCACTGAGTGCTCGGATCCATCAACAAAGGGCACATCAAGGAGATTTCAACCGGTTTCATCGACAAGTGAAGCCATCAATGAAACTGTGGTTTCAATGAGACACAAAAATGGATAGCCGAAGAGGAAGTTTGGCCAAAAGGGTTGAATGCTGAGCAAACCAAAGGTAGTGGTGGGTCCAGTGGAGATGACTTGGTGGTCTAGATGGATCAGGTGGTGAACCAAAGGTTGACAAGAGGCAGTCCTGACTGGATAGGTGGAGTTTAGGTAGATCTCAAAGTGAATCCAAAGATGCCACACGTTGACACCATGGCATAGGCCAGAGTCATTCAGAGAGGCTAAAGTCCAAGCAAGTTAGGAAAGATCAACGGTCGGGAAAGATGATCTAATGGTTGTCACCATGCTACAAAACAAAAGTGCTCACTAGGTATCCTATGTGACTTGGCGACAAGGCATGTGGGCTAAATGGAAAGCGGCCCAGGTGTTAAGGATCGAGCAGCTTCAGGGAAGATCTACGGTCATCGCTATATTGCCATGTGAAAATGCTCGATGGTTATCACATGTGACATAGAGACTAACCAGGTAGATGGATCAAAAGGAAAATCAGGATGTGCCATGTGTCGGGCCCACCAGAAGAAAAGGTGATAAAGGAAGTGGCCCAGGCGAGGTAAAAGTTAGGCAAGTCAAGGCAGATCAAAGGTGATCTAAGGAAGATCTATGGCTATCGCTAAGTCCAAACCAAAAGTTGTTCGATGGTTAAAGGCCTCAACTTGTCGACCAAGTGGTGGGGCCTAAAGCAGGAGAAGAGAAACTTAGAGTAAATAAAGAACAAGCAGTTCTGAAGATGATCGATGGTTGTTGCTATACCATAGTCCAAAGGTGCGCGATGGTTATCACCTATGACATAGCGACAAACCACTACCGGTGGATCCAAATAATGATTAATGCCAGCGGTTATGATGGACTGCTAGTGGTAGCAGTTAAGGTTTTTTTTAAAATAGCCCAGAGACCAAGTGGTGGGGCCTGTTTCTAAATGGATTACTCAGGAAATTTAAAGGGTGTGTTAGTTTCTCATGATCGGGTGGTTGTCACTATACCACTATGGAAACACATCTAAGATTTAAAGGTTGCGACACGGCATCTAAAGGAAAGGTGCTTAGAAAGTTGGTTTTCCTGCTTCATTGGTGCCAAATTTTAAATATTCAAAAGAATCAATGGCAGAGATGTGAAAATCCCATTAGATACAGTTCAAAGTGAAAGGTTGGTTAGAGGTACTCAAGGCAATGTACATAGAACATAATGGTGTGTGATTGTGTGTTTTCTTAAGATAAGAACTCATCAATGCTCTGCAACAAGATGATAAATTGGCATTATGTGGCTATCGGTGATTGCAACCAATTTTGGGAGATCAGAGCCTGCCCTTTCAACTACTTTCCAACTAAATGATCAGTGAATTAATGAAGCATGCATCCCAGGAAGGATGTTAGGTTTCTCCCTCAACTGCAACGACACAACAATGTAACTTTTGGTAAAAATGATAGTTAGGGTAAAAATTTTCTTGGAGGTAGCCGGAAGCTTGTTGCATCTTGATTTTCTATAAAAGGATACCAAGGCTACCTAGAAAAGGGGACACAATTTTGTAGCTAAATTCTAGCAAAATTTATATAGGCCTTTGTCTTAGCAATTTCTGTGTCAAATATGAAGTAATTGTAACCTTCTGATAGAGGAATGAAATATACAATCCAGAGAATTGAAACTCAAACTTATATTGTCTCTATGTCATTGTACTAGTGTTTATTCCATTTAAGTAATCAAGGATCGCTTATTTGAATGATTTGCTAGGCATCCAATGATGTTGTTTTTAGTCTTTTTCTCAAGGAGGAAAATATAAATATACTTGAAACAAAATCATTGATATTAGTACTTTTGGTGTAGATTGGATGATGAAGTCTAATGCAGATTTGGACACTGTATATGTCAGGCATATTCAGAGTTGATAGATCAATAATTTGTGATGCGTATATTACTTTCTCTTGTCAGGTTGCAGTCTGTTATAGATGACTTTGTTGCCTAGATAAGGCACTGGTTTATCTGTTGAGTCTTTGGGTTCATTTTGTGATCCTATTCAAATGACAAAATCAACTTTCCATTTATGTTTTAGTTGTACTGGTCAATAAGGAAAATTTCTAGGAATTTACACTAGTTTCCTGTAAAACATTTAATATTTTTGGGAGAAAGTAGTCTTAAAGGGTTCACTCGGCCAAGCTTTTATAAGGTTAAAGTGTAGGAGGTTTCCTATGTCTGGAACCTCATATTGTTGTCTTTATTTCAAACTTCTATTGTTCTCTTCCATTGTAGCACAGAGGCAGTAGTTTTCACTTTTCAAGAGAAGGAACAAAAGTTTTCAAAATGGAGAACAACAACTACATTATGAGTAAAATAGATTAGAGCCAACTTTCAATGCAAGTAAAGTGATATAAGAAAAGATTCAAGCCATAATTTATAGTTCATCATACTTTCCTTGGTATATTTTCATTGAAAGCATCTACTGTACAATGCAATGTCTTTTTATATAAAGCCAAAATATTGTATAACATTGCAATAGGGATACCCACCTTGATCCCGTAGAGCCTGAAGACTAGAAGATTGCAGCGTTTGTGCTGAATCTTTACCTTGGCCAAACCCAATCCTATATCTACTTACGAGTCAGTGCCTATTTCTCTAGGATTTAGGATCTATTGATTTGGGAACCAACAACATTTTTAACATCTTTCTTACCATCTCTTTATGTTGAAAAAGATTGGGATGTAGATGATTTTCCATAGAAAAACTCGCAAGTGTGGTACCCTTTTATATTTTTTATTTCTTGTGCATAACATTATTCCTCATGATGTGTTGTTTGGCATGTATTTTGTATTGTTAGTTTTCTTTGGATCATCCTTGATGCTCCATTGGCACTTAGATACAAAAGGGAACACGCATTGTAATTTTACTCCATATGTATCTACATTCTTCCATTTTTTGTATATGTGTTTTTGTTTTATTTTTTGGGGATGATGCAAAGCATTGAGATATTTACTTCTAGATTATATGTTGACCCAAAAATTTGTTTTGTTCTCTATATTCTCCAAATGGGCTTCACTAGTTAGGCAATATTATATCACATGCATTCATATTGGGGGGTTTAATATCCCAAAATTCTTTGACAATATATTGCCTATCTGGTGAAAATAGGGGGGTTTTAATTTAAGCTATGAAAAAATACAATATTTGATGAAAATAAGGGGGATTTTAATTCAAGTTCTGTATTGGGAGGGGGTGACAAAAAAGGAGTTTAGGGAAATATTTTTTGAAAATAGGGGGGTTCTTTAGTATGCCATGAGCACATGTGCTATAACTCAAGTTCACTAAGTGAATCCTCGGTGATATTCTCTTCCTCCTTTGTACTTGTACTTTCACCATATTTGGGGAATGAGGCCATTTCAAAATAATCAATAATGATATTACTTATAACATATGCATACTGACCCCAAATCTTTGGATCCCTTATGTTCTCTTTTATGATCTTGTCTGTTTGTTTGTGATATATCCTTGATTTGCCTATGTTTGGGGCAATTTATTGTGGTGACATGCTTGTCTTTACATGTATTAAAGTATTTTTAGACCTTAAAGGTAATTGGTCCTGATTGGCATTAGCAATTACTATAAGGTGGGGATATACATTAACTTTGCACTTAATTTTATGCATATACCATGAAGCTAGTTGTGCTCTTGTAGCACTTGTTAATCATTCCTAGTGTAACACTTTATTAGAGTTACCTAACAAGAATTGAATTGTTTTTGGACTATAATCTGTAACTTTGTTGACATGAAACTAATAAAGAAGAGATTTTACTAGTTTATGTTGTTTTCATTTGCTACTTGTAAAGCTCACCCAGTACAATGAACCTTGCTAACACTTGTAATGTCTTTGCTTTTCCATAAGCTCATTTAATATAACACACCTTTCTAGCTCCTAACTTAAGCAAGTTGTTGTGGATATTACTCCTAGTCAAGATCTATGGATCTTCTTAGTTCGAGATGTCATATCTTGCATACTTGTGGATATGGCTCCAGTAAAGATTTGAGGATTTTTCTAGTCTAAGATACCATACCTCGTATTTGTTTTTGATGTATGCTATGTGTTATGATTAAGTTTATGCTTCGTGCATGCATTATGTATGAGGATTTTGTTCATGTTCCTAACCATGTTTATATTGCATCTTATATGTATGTTTATGTCCTTCTATGTGTCTTCTATGTGTATGATTCCTTTTTATTAAGGTATTGTGGATCAATAGGACCCTAAGTTTGGGGGCTTGTACACCTCTCAGCTTGAAGTCATCTTGTTTCCTTGATCCTTGGATGGATACTTTGGCTTCTTTGTAATGTACGACCTATATGGGCATATGTTCAATACCATAAATTATATACCCATGATAAAATTTCACTAGATTTAGCACCTATCTTAATGTTTGTTGTGACTAACTATGTCTGATTGTGACTATCTAGGACAAAAATTGTATTGTGGATCAACTAAGCTTTTGCATGTACCTTTGTGCAATCTAATTGGGCTAGAATAGGAAGCTCAACACCCTTGTACTCCTTATTTGGCTCTGATTATTAATATTTGAAAGTTGATTTTGGACCCTTAATGGTTCTATCCCTTTGTCAACCTCCCCCAAAAAGTTGCAACCGAAAAGATGCAAGTCACATATAAATGTGACTCACTTTTCCTATTTTTCTAGCTCTCCAATTATCAATCTTAGGGTGATTCAATTCACTTGAGCAATCATTGTATAGACATTTCAAACATTTATTCTAAGTTTATAGCATATCAATGCTAAAAATCTGAAGATCACTATTAAGCATATTAAAGCATCATCCTTGGTGGAAATCATGTTGCATTAAGGACCTACAAGCATACATCATAAGGTCCATGTTAAAGTTTTGTGCAAGAGGTAATCATTTATCATTTTGTTTCAATCTTTTTCCTCTGGCCCTTATGGGTAAACACTCTTTATCAATCATTATCACTATTATAAAAATTAGAACATCAACACAGGGTTTGACTTAGGCAAGCCCCTATACAACACAACCATTTTTCTCTTTCATTTCATGTGTGTGAGTTCATATTTGAAGATCAGGATCAAGAAAATGATACAATAAGAAAGAGCAAACAATAATGAAAAATCTTAGACTTTGAACAAATGAAAAGAACCAAACCAAGGGATCCAATGCCCTTGTTCTTCCAATTTTGATTGAGATTTGCATAGTAACAACCGAAAGACATCATGAGATCATTCCTATCATTGCTTTCTACATCTGCGTACTCCAAGACTCTAGCACCCAGTGCCCCTATCCTCCCCAATTTGGCTCTGCTTTCTATCACATGTGCCCAGGTCTACGTTCCACTTTTGGATCTGTATTTCTATCATTCATTTTTATCTTCTATTTTTTTTTTGTCATTTTAGTTCATAATTATTATTACTAACCTAGTTATTTGCATGCATTTAAATCAATCACATCACACACAACAAAAATAAGAACTCACGAGTGGATCTAGGGTAGTTTCATTGTCTCTTGACAATTGAAGTCAAAACCATTCATACCTCTCTGTCTTATTATCAAATAAAGGAAAACAAAAAAGATTGATTCTAGGTTGATGGACATGTCAGCCTAGGATCACCATTTTCTTCATTTCAATAAAACATCATTTAAAATTTTGTAGTATGTCTCAAACATGAACTTAGACTATTAGATAAGTGTTGGCTTGTGAATGATTGTGTTTAAAGAGGTCATAAGTTCAATTCTCATTATTTTTTTGTTTAAACATGTAAGGTAGTTAGTATAAGGTGTTAACTTGATGATATAGAGTGTATGTTTTATTTTTTGCTCTACATGAAACATAAGAGCAAAACACTATAGAAGCATTTATTTACATGTTTTTTAAATTTGTGCAAGTTTTCAAAAATTAAAAAACTATTGTTTTCATAATGATGAGTTAGCGCAGGATCATGGGGGGCCAAAAAGTGGCGATGTGAAAAAAATAGCCTTTATCACTTGCCTAAAAATGCGAAAATTCATGTTGACTTTTTGCTTGGCTTGGGTGTCAGTACACCTTGGCATGGTAAATACCTAAGCAAATCGGATATCCGATTTTTATAGGTAATTTTAAATTAAAAAATAAATTATATATTATATAATATGTAATATATAATATATCATTATATTACATTATATATTACATTCTATATTATATAATACCTAATATATAATATAATTATATTATTATATAATATATAATATAATATAATATATTATTATATTATATAATATAATGTTATTTTAAAATAATTTAACTATAAAAAATCCGATATCGGATTTTATCGGATATTTGATTTTCTAAGACAATATAAGTGGAATGTGACAGCCCGTGGGTTATTTTTCACCCATGGGTTGTGTGATTTCTTTGAAATCCGATATCCAGTTGGACCCGATATCTGATTTTGTGACCCAAATTTGCAAAAAAATCCATTAAAAGATAGGACTTTTATTGTTTTTCATCATTTTCATTCAATTTTTTCATTTTTTTTTAATGTTTATTTATTTTTTCATTCAAAATATGTTTTTTTCATCAAAACTAGGTTTTTAAAAAATCTAATACCAAATTGTTCAAATTTGTTAACTAAATTCAATTAGGTTAAAAATGGGGGATAACAGTGAAAACATTGATCAACCACAACTGCAACAACCAAACCCTCCTTCACAAAACCCTCCTTTGCCAACCCCCCCCTCAATTTAGGATTTAATTGCAAAAAAATTTGAACTAATTGAGGGGGATTGCAGATGTCTATTGTAGGATCCCTTGCCTGAACCCAATGTTTGATCCCCTCACGTTGATCATAAGGAGTATATAGACCATCACTGAGGAGCACAATGTTGCTCTTTCTTTGTGAGATTCTATGAGGGAACAATATGCAGATGGCTTGTCCTATAAGGAGATCAAGGATCTCGAGATATCCAAAGTCACTATCGCCGTATTGATTGTGAATCCTCGCACTGGTCAACCCGTAGACCCCCAAAAAATAAAAATTTATATTAAATGATGCACAAATGATGGTATTGTGAAAAACGTTTGGGATTGTTTTTGATAAACCACCCAACAACAATCTTGATGTCCCCTTCTACTTCATCAAACAATTGTATGCTGAGTTTGTTTTAGGAAAACAAGTGAACTACTTTGACATCCAACCTTTCTAGGGTGTGGGTTTAGGTATGCCCCAAAATAGACCTGGGGCAGTTAGAGTAGTCTAGGGCCCATATGTGCCCCCTCCTCCTGTTGATCCCCCACCTTTGGTGTAGCATCCAAATATCATCTATGAGTCCCAGCATCACGAACCATACCAACTATTCACTCTTTGAGTAGCCTTTTGGTTTCTCAAGTTGGGCTAGTAGCTCAACCTACTTTTGATGGTAGTGGTGCATCTGGTGGCACTGACACATCCTCCTTTTCTCCACACATTTGTGTGCCCCATAGTGGTGTCATGTGTGGCCACATATGCTTGGGTCCAGTTGGACAACTTGTTGATCCTCCTGTGCACAGTACAAATTATGAGGTGCATGAGATGCATGATGCACTAGATGTTATGATAGAGACTGGAGCATACCCTAGAGAGTCCTTGCATGCTAGAGGCGAGGAGGCACCTTCATCATAAATTGATGATGTAGTGTTTGTATTTTCACAGTTCATTCTATATTTTAAATGAATATTTATAATCTAGATAATAGTAAGTACTAATTTTTATTTACATGGTCTATTTAACAGTTGATGATAGAGGAGGAGTTGACATAGATCTAGAAGGGCACCTTGATGACCATTTCATTTGGCCTTGATAGCTTTATGGCACATATATTATTGCACCTAGTCATTTGTATTTTATTGTACATACATGCTCATCATTTATATTGGTATTAATTAGATTATGTAGTAACTTGCATGTATATCTTATTTTACTCTTGTAGGACACAAGTAGCATGAGTGTGAGGCTGTGTGATTCAGGATTTGGTAGTGCAATTGGAGACAAGGGAAAGGTAATTGAATGCAAATATGATTGAATGAATCATTTAAATAACTATAATGATTATGCACCTCTAGACATAGATGGATAGTTTCATATACTTGTTGTGTATATGTACAGAAAATTCTTGGCTTCACATCCTTGTTGACTACACCCACTATACTTGAAGATGAAGAAGAAGAAGAAGAAGAAGAAGAAGAAGAAGAGATGCCTTGAGTACATGTGTGTTTATTTTATTTTATGTTTAGTAGATATATTTCGTTATTATCAGTGACAATTATATGCTAACTTGTATCAATGTCATGTTTGTAAACATATGTAGGTTGTGTATGAAAATATTGAAAACATACCTCCTCTACTGAAGACATACACCAAGAGTCCTCCAAAGATGAAGAGAAAATGTGAAGATGAGGTAAACAAGAATAGTTCAATTATAGCTCATTTTTATGTTAACTTTTTGAATGTGAGTTATATAATATAGCTAATCTTAATCGTGGTTTGTTTTTTCTTGTGTAGGATCCTTCCGAGCTGAGTAGTGCGGTGAAGAGGATTGATTTTGAAGATCAATCAGTATCTTAGGATGTTATAGATAGTTTTGATATGCTTACATGTCTAGTTGGAATGTATATTTTATATATGGACATACATTCAGGTATATAGACATACATTTTGTTTGATTTGGCGTTTAAGCCATATTTGTGTATGGACATGCACTTGTAATCATTTGACATTTTCACATATACAAAAGTTGATGTTTGATCATATAAATTATTTCTCATGTGTGCATGGTGTTATCATGGAAAAATTTAATCTTCAATCCAATAATGAACAATGATTAACAATGGTTATTTAATGAACAATACAATTCATTTCATTTCATCGGAAGTGGTGTTTGTATAATGAACAATACAATTCATTAATAATATAATTTATTTAATGAACAATAGAATACAATTAATTATTACCCTATGCATGCACCTATTTCACCCCCCCACTTAGTCAAATGCTCGGGGTCATACCCTACCAACGTCATCCCTTGAGCACCCTAAGTGCTAAAAATTATCAAACTTTGACAGGCTCTAACTTAGAATCTGTAGCACCTGCGAATGATCCATTTGAGCCTACAGAGCCACAAGAGGGGTCCCTATGAAATCCTATCTTGGTTTTTTAATTTTCCCTATGGTTTTATTAGGGCAGCATTTTTTTAGTTGGCAAAAAAATCATCAGTCTCGTTCAATCAAATGTTGTCGTGTGGCCAATTTCTCATTCTTCTCGTCGTGATCACGAACCATCAGTTCTGACATGTCCATTTAGGCATTATTACCCTATGCATGCTCCTATTCCCCCCCCCCACACTTGGTTGAATGCTCAGGGTCATACCCTACCGCCGTTGTCCCTTGAGCACCTTAAGTGCTAAAAAATGTCAAACTTTGACGAGCCCTAACTTAGAATCTGTGGAACTTGTGAACAATTTTTTTGAACCTACGGGGCCACGAGAGGGGTCCCTACAAAATCCTATCTTGGTTTTTCAATTTTTCCTATGGTTTTATTAGGGCAACATTTTTCTAGTTGGTGAAAAAATCATCAGTCTCATTGAAACGAATGTTGTCGCATGGCCAATTTCTCGTTCTGCTCATCATTATCACAAATAGTCAGTTCCAACATGTCTAGTTGGGCATTATTACCCTATGCAATCTCCTTTCCCCCCCACCACTCGGTCAAATGCTCAGGGTCATACCCTACTGGCATCGTCCCTTGAGCACCCTAAGTGCTAAAAATTGTCAAACATTGATGAGCCCTAACTCAAAATTTGTGGCACCTGTGAACAATCCATTTGAACCTACGGGGCCACAAGAGGGGTCCCTACAAAATCCTATCTCGATTTTTCAATTTTCCCTATGATTTTATTAGGGAAGCATTTTTTCAGTAGGTGAAAAAATCATTAGTCTTACTCAATCAAATGTTGTCGCATGGCCAATTTCTCATTCTACTCGTCATGATCACAAACCATTAGTTCTGACATGTCCATTTAGGAATTATTACCCTATGAATTCTACTAAGTCTCCCCCCCACTTAGTTGAGCACTCACAATCATACCCTACCGGTGTCATCCCTTGAGCACCCTAAGTGCTAAAAATTGTCAAACTTTGAGGGGTCCTAAATCAAAATCCGTTGCTCTTACGAATGATCCATTTGAACCTATGCGGCCATGAGAGGGGTGCCTACTAAAGCCTATCTTGGTTTTACAATTTTTCCTATGGTTTTATTAGGGAAACATTTTTTCAGTTGGCAAAATAATCATCAGTCTCATTCAATCGAATGTTGTTGCGTGGCCAATTTCTCATTCTGCTCTTCATGATCGTGAACAGTCAATTCTGACATGTCCAGTTAGGAATTATTACCCTATGCATGCTCCTATTTCCCCCCTCCAACTCAGTCAAATGCTTGGGGTCATACCCTACCAGCATCGTCCCTTGAGCACCCTAAGTGCTAAAAATTATCAAACTTTGACAGGCCCTAACTCGGAATCCGTGGCACCTGCGAACAATCCGTTTGAACCTACGGGGCCAAAAGAGGGGTCCCTACAAAATCCTATCTCATTTTTTCAATTTTCCCTATCGTTTTATTAGGGCAGCATTTTTTTAGTTTGCAAAAAAATCGTTAGTCTCATTCAATCGAATGTTGTCGCGTGACCAATTTGTCGTTCTATTCGTCATGATCATGAGCCATTTGTTCTGAAATTTCTAGTTAGGCATTATTACCCTATGCATTCTCCTCATTCCCCCCCCCACTTGGTCTAATTCTCAGGGTCATACCCTACCGACATCGTCCCTTGAGCACCCTAAGTGATGAAAATTCTCATACTTTGACAGGACCTAACTTGGAATCCATGGCACCTACGAATGATCTATTTGAACCTATGGGGCCACAAGAGGGGTCCCTATAAAAGCCTATCTCTATTTTTCAATTTTCCCTATGGTTTTATTAGGGCAACATTTTTCAGTTGACAAAAAAATTGTCAGTCTCATTCAATGAAAAAATATAGATAAACAAGCATTACACTATACACACATAATGATCATCAATATTTTCATGTATTGTATATACATAATTACCATTACACTTGCATGTGACATCCATGAACAAATATACAAACGTTATTTTTCATCATTATCAATACAACTACACCAAAGTACTCATGTACAAATACATTGTATATCATCAATATAACTAAATTAGTTTTCTCATGGACATCCTATATCATCATAACAAAGTTACAACAATTCACATCCATATACAAATACAACATCCCACTTCATCTGCATCAGACATCCTTATGTCCTAAGAGAAAAGCTTACATACAACAATGTTTGCATATAAATGAAGACCAAAATAAGCAACCTTTTTATGTGGAATGAATGTGCTACAAGAAACAAATTATCAACGCTTAATACAAATTATTTTTTCAAATTAGAAATAGATCATTTGAAACATTTTTAAGACATACAAGATTGTATAATTACGAAACTTACTAGTTTCTTTGCAAAGTCTACAATCATAACTTTGAAGAAAGACACATGTTGATTAAAGCCCTTCTCACTTCATTTCTCTACATGGTTGAAGATGATGGTAGATATTGTCATTCTAAATGGAAATACATTCACTTGACATAGTGTGTAAAAGTTTACAAAATTTAGTCATTTTGACAAAGTGAGGGACTTAGTGTTTATGCACAAAATTTAATCTCATTAATGCACAAAGGAATATGTATCATCATGAAGAATAAACTATTCAAAACAAATGATCTAGCATGAACCTGTATTTTTAGGAATTGTTAGTCTAAACATAAAATGCATGCATGAACATAAAGGATTTATGATAATCACTTCAACTGAAATGCATGATAATAAATGAAAAGGTAGGATTATATACCATAAACATACATCCCTTCAAATTATATCAAGAGAACCCACTATGTTGATGCAAAAATCATAATGTGATAGTGTTGTATATCATCGAAAAGAACTGCATGAGGATAAAGGTTTTGTGATAATTATATCATCAAAAATTGTCAAATAGTGGTCTAATAATAAAAATTGTAAAGCTCATCAAATGCATGATAATAAGTCGTGTTGCAAAAATACATCCCTTCGAATTATATCGAGTGTACCCACTATGTGCATGCAAAAAACGTTCATCAATAGAACTACATATTGAACACATCCTTAATAAACACATAACAAACTTGAACATTAAGGTTTTATGATCATTGTTTGAAATGAAATGCATGATAAAAAAAAAAGGCACCATTAAAGACCTACTACTCAAGTATGCTTGAAGGGTCATCTCTTTTCTTAAGAGTATCCAATATTGCTTCATGATCAGCAGTAGTCATTGTCCATAGGTCTTTGGTCTTTGGTTTTTCTTGATACTTTAACATCTTAACATTTGTAGCTATAATAAGCTGTGAATACATGAGAATGGTTTTGTGTCTCTCATAGTCTTCAAATGTAGGTATGCCATTCTTTCTAATCATGTATGTTTGCATCAAAGATCCCACAACAACAACTAAACCTATAGGATATGTGAACCCATCATCATCAGTCACTGGTTGTGTTAGCTTTTGTTTTCCTTGTACACATCATGCCAACCAATATTCTGATATTTCTTCATTCCCTTGCGGTGCAACAACTACAAAAACATGTCTTGGCTATACAAGATTTGATAGAAAGTTATACTCAAGTGAACTTTCCATGTCATCATTTGATAAGGATATTGCTTGAGATAAAGGAGTTATATATTGGGGAACCCACATATCAACCCACCCACTTGACTCGCACTGATCCCAATCACACTAAACACAACTCTAACAAAAACAAGCTAATGCTCATGTCCAAATGGTCCATGTACTTGCATCTAAGCTAAGAAATGAATGCATCTTTGAAGAATCTTTAATTGTTTGACAATCCAATCTGTATCCCACTGTACCCTCCTAAACCAACCAAAAGAATCTGGTCACTACTCAATCATGAGTACCTCCATGTGACAATGCTGAACTACACCAATCAACAATAGAATGTGCATCAGAGAAATTTGCACTTGAAATCCTCAATTGCTCCTAAACTAGAGCTCTCTTCAAACATGCACCTGCTCCATCATGCTCTCCCTTCTCATGCCCTACCTCAAAAAAACACCAAATATGAGGTATACGCCTTTCTACATACATTCTACTCAACCAATAAAACATATAGGCATTCTTGAATTGACCCATACAATTATTTGACCATATGATATATCGATCAATTGCAATATCTTTCTTATGCAAGAACTCAAAAAAAATCTCGAAAGAATGTTACACATACTCAGAGGAGTGTGATCTATCATCAACCATATAAAAATGATACTCCTTGATTATCTTCCTATCTTCTTCTATACTATCAGGAGCATTTCTATATGTAATGTGAACAAAAATAACAATCTGGATTGAATTGTAGTACTAAGATTGTACCTCATTCTATGGTTGCAATGTATAGTTCTCTGCAAAATCAACCACCGATACAATAGTGCCAATTAGGAAAGAGTTCTTACACATCCTGAACTATTGATCCAGCCACTAAGACCTATGGGTGTACCTTGCATACTTGTAGAAAATATTTTCCATAAAATCCAAAATAAAATCAGCAACACTCACTTCTCTTGAGACTAATTCGTATCTAGAACCTTCACCTTCACTCTTCAAAGTATATTTCACTATCACATATCTTTTTTTCTCAACATAATTCTTTCCAAACTCATGTTTGCTGCCCTCATGAAAACATGAAACAAACTTTGACAACTCACCATATTGTGAGCACTTCTCATTCAAACAATCATTTCTATAGAAATAGCAACCATCATCTCTAGGGCATAAAAATAGATCTTGAAAGTCTCTTGATGATCTTAGAAATAACATTGCACCATACTCCTGCAACATCTCATTATTATGCATCATACAATGAATATTGCATAAAAGTTCATGGTACATTGAAAACTCCACATGGTACTTGCAACAAGTATTATGAATCTCAAGAAGTACACAATAAAATGGCTTCAAAGATTCAAAGGCCCTTTGTGATATTTGCAAAGTTGGATGTACTTCACAAATTTTTTTTTACAACATTGTTTGGCTTGATTCCAAGAAATGCTTGGGATGTGGTGGGCAGTCTCAGTTGCTGATTCTTAATTTTAAAACATCCTTTACATTGGGTGATACTCTAAAATTAGAGTGCCAAAATTATTGAATCTCCTCCTTCACATTGTCAGTCAACTTTCTATCAACACATGGAAGCCTTCCACCAAAAGCCCATGTTTCATGTTGAAGTGGATTATCAAGTCTTTGTCTTCGTGCAAGTTCTCTATCCAAAGTTTTATGGTTTATTTTCAAATCAACACAAGTTTGTCTCATTTGACAAGCCTTCCTCAATTGATGGTGTACTAAGGAGGTTGTAATAACCCTTTGACCAGCTCTCTTATCTCTTTCATTAGTATTCTTTCCAATAGAGTTGAGAGCATAAAATATATTTTTGGCACTACTAAAATTTCTCTCCATCTTCTTGTTCATACAAATCTTCAATTTGTTCAGCAATGGTCTCATCTTTAACAATTGAACAAAAGCTTGGCATTGCTCGGTCAATGTCCTATTGCTAAAATTTTGGTCAAAAATTCATGTAGCCCACAATCGAATGGTTATTGTTGACCTCTTGCCTTCAAGATTTGCAATAATGTTCTCATCAATTTCAAGTAACCATTTTTGGATTCTTGAAGGTCTTGGATTTGGAATTTGTCTTTCATCCATGAGAGGGTCTTCATTTCTGAAGTAATTAGGTGTTACATATTGTTCACTTGGTTGAGCAATTCCACCTTCAATGTCAAAGTTTTCCACATTGTCACCTCCAATGTCAAAATTTTCCACATGTTCACCTCCTATGTCAAAATTTTCTACATTTTCACCTCTAATGTCAAAAAAATTCATATTTACACCAAAATTATGGACACCTCATTGTCAACTCCCAAATTTTCACTTTCCATTTTCACGTCATGTTGAGAATTTTCATTATCACTTTCAACATTTTCACTTTCAAAATCTACATTTTCATTTTCAATAACTTGTTCAACATTTTCAAATTCAATTTCCTCTTCACTTGAAGTAAAATTAGCAATATTTAACATACCTTGTCTTCTCCTCCTATGACCTTCTCTATCTCTTTCTCTATACACTTCAATTTGGTCATTTGAAAGCTCTCTTTTGCATTTAGACTTCTAACGACTACTACTCCCCATTTACCTCGACAAAGAGGCTCTTAAATGATTGACAATGTAACATTTGACTTTAAGAATCTCTCAAAAGCACAATTTTGTTTCAACCTATCTGAAAACTCATGATTGTTGACAGAAAACAGAATGTGAATAATTTGGGTTGTTCGAATCCACAAAATGGCCCACAAGGCTCTTTTTAATATACAAAAATCGTGTTATCACTATTTAAAAAATGGGTTTTCCTTTCCCATAAATTAGCTAAGTTTTGAAATTTTGATTTAGACATGCTATCAATTGCTTCAGCTCTGTGTTAGGTCCTAGGGGTTTAGGGTTTTAATCTTAAATTGTTCAATGTTTTATCAAAAAACCCTCTAGTTTCTATTTCTTCATTACTTTATCCACTTAAGTAATGGGTCTCAAGTTCGTTGGAAGTGTCCCCCCTTGTCATTTGCCTAGGCAGTCATTTGAATTAATTGTAAAATTTTACGCCTTATATTTTTTCCTCCTAATGTTGTCAGGCCCAGTAAGTTGTGCACATCTCTCAGGAAGATCTATGGTTTTCGCTATTTCGTTAGGCAAAGTTGTGCATGGTCTAAGACCCACGAAATGGCGAAAAGGAAATGCATTCTAAATGGTGATTTTGGTTTGGTTTAAAGAGGTCTCATCTTGTCCAAGATCCAACGGTTGGCGTTATTTTGCAGCCTAAACTTGCAAGTGAAATACCATTCTTGAAATGGTGAAAGCATTTGGTGGGACCCTACATGCGAGGATTTTCTAAGTGACTAAAAGGTGATCAAGTCCCATTTGATCCGACGGTTTGCACTATTTTGTAGGATGAAAATGGTCGACAGTTATCTTTCGCAAAGTGGCAAAATGATGTGGCACTCCAAGTAGATAGTCCAGCTGGTTTGGAGAGTGAGTGAGATGGTTGCACGTGGTAGAGGCCACAATAGTCAGTGAGTCAAGTCTAAAGGTTAAAAGAAGGTGGGTCCCCGAGGTGAGTCATGCTGTGGGATAAGAACTGACCTGGTAGATACAGGTGGCAAGGATGAGGTGGAACCCAGTGTTTTCTCTTCGCAAATGAAAGACTAACATGTCAGCTTTGAAAGTGACTAGATGCCAGGTGTTTGAGGTTGAGTTACAGGGCCCACGTTTGCTAGAGTCAGTTTAGATGGTTAAGCATCGATCAAGTTTCTTTAAATCTGACAGCCCATGTGAATTTGCAAAGGTAAAGTGCTCATGCTTTAGGCTCTGTGAAATGGTGAAAAGGTTTTTCATCCCCAAAGGTAGATAAAACATGAGGTTAAAGGAGGATCAACTTCATTTTGATCCAATGGTTGGCATTATTTCACTGTTGCAAGTAGCTTGAAGGATATGCTTCATGAAATAGAAAAAGTAAAAGGGGTTCATCCAGGTGTCAAGATAGATGGTGACATGTACATGGACACGTGGTTTTAGAAGAAGTTAAGGGCCCATGAAGGTGTAACTGGCGGTAAAAGGGAGAGACACGTGGCTAACATTGAACTAGGCTTGAACGGTTTTCTAAAACTAATGGTTGAGTGCCACGTGGTAGTCAGTAACCAATAAAAAAGTAGCATAAGCAAAGCAAGCATAAAGGGTTTCCCTTAAAGGATGGTCATCTCCAATCTGATCCAATGCCTCATGTTGTTTCATGGCCCGAAGTTGAAAGATGTTTAAGCTTCACAAAATAGAGAAAGACCGCTACCAGTCAAGGTAAATGCATAGTTAATGAAGATGTTGGTGGTCCCGGTGAGAGTTAAATGTCAAGTAGCTAGAATTCCATCTAACGTCTGGCACGGTTTCATGAAGGAGAAGTGCTCAAAAGATAAAGTCTACGAAATGGTGAAAAGGAGGTGGGGCCCAGCGTGAAGGCAAGATTGTTAAGTTAGTTTAACGGTCGATCAAGTTTCTTTTGATCAGATGATTAGCGTGATTTCATTTAATGAACTTGCTTGAAGCTTATGCTTCACAAAACAGCAAAAGAGTGAAAGGAAAGAATTGCAGGAATGTTGTGACCCATTGGAGTGAAAATTTGAATTCTCTCAGGAATTCAATTCTGAAGGGAGGGCCGAAGCATGTGGAATCAATGTTGTAGTTAAGACCCTGGGTACCATATATTATCTCCTGTAGATTGAGTAAAGGTATCATTCAAAAGAATTGTTGCAGAAGAGGAGTTATAGAGCTTTTGTCTTCAAATACAGAGTGAGTCAATTCAGTTGCAGAGAAGATTCTTTCAAGCTAAAATCAGGTTTTCTTGTACTCCTGTGTGGCAATTTCTTTGTGGTGTTTTAATTAAGGTCTTGATTTGTCGCTGAACCATTTGGGATAGTATTTTGATTGCTTGCATTTTCAAAATGGCACCTAAGACAAAGTTTTTTGTGAAGCTTAATTATCAGGAGAGGACCATTTGTGATGATTTTCTTGAGTAGTTGACATTGTCAACTAACCATGCATAAAAGTAAAAGAATTAGTGCCTAGAGCTCCTCGTTTGAAGATAGGAGAAGGGCTATATGATAAGGGCAACTAGTTGAGAGATCCACAGGTTAGATTGTCTGGGTTGGGGTTATTCAAGGTTGGATTTGGAATGAGAAATTCTCCAACCCCATAGAATAGCATCTAGGAATTAGATGTAGGGAAGTTAGTAGTTCCAAGGGTATTCATGGACATGGATCTATTGACTCAAATTGCACATAATTATGATCCAGTCATAAGAAGCATTAGGGACATAAATGGGAAATATCTTATTGAAATCAATAGTGAAGAATTCAAAACTTCTTTTGGGCTCAATTAGTTTACAATTTTTTTGGAACCCATTAATTTTAAATCATTAGCTCAAGTATACAGTGCACAAAGGAATCACCTTAGGAGTGGGCCTCTTAAGGAATTTTTTGTGAAGATAGGTGGGTTGATAGTTGTAGGACCCAACACTAAAGAGCCCTTCTCATTGAATTTATTCACCCTCAGGGCTAAGGGAATGTATTGGTCACTCTGCCAGATTTTGGGAGAAGATGCTAAGGCAAATATGCCCAATCACTACTTGCTAATTATTGCTCAGATTTTGAATCCTTCCCTTGCAGTAACATTTGATTATGCTTCTTTCATTACTAATGCTATCCATGGAGGATTAATAGGAATAAAAAATGGGAAGGTGGACAGGCCTTTCGGATGTTATTCACTCCTTATGCATCTATTTTTGTTCAAAGGTGGTGATTACTTTGCTAGTGGACTGGACCTCATAAAAGAGAAAGAGGGAGAAAAGATGCCAGTGCAACTATGGAGTACTGTGTTGTCATGGGATAGAGAGGATGCCAGTTTCTTAAAATTTGATAAATATTTTTCATCCAAGATTAGGACTCTCCTCTGCTCAGAAAACCCAAGAATCCCCAAGGTTATTTTGGAATTTGTTAGACCAAAAGAATTTGCAAAGAGTATAAAGATTATTCATAATTGGGGTGACATTTATCTATACCTAGTCTCAACAATTTTCAGAGTTTTTGGTTTTAGAGGCACTTCATTCTTGTTGTCCTATCAGGTCCCTCTCAAAGTGGGAATTGCAGAAGTCCTCAGATAGATTGGTAGTGTACAAGAGGTAGAGATGATAGGCAGGGGTAAAGGGACTATTTTCCCTATGGTTACCATAGCCCATCAATTTATAATAACCAAGGGAGGATGGAATTGTTTTGCAGACTTTCTCAAACCTTATCATTTGTCAACTACAATATCCAGGTGTGCCGATCTAGAAGACTTCTTCAATGGCATGTTCAGAAATAGAGCAGTGTGCAGAGGTAGACCCCATCAATTTTAGTTTCCTAAAGACCTCATTAGAAATGAGTTTGATCTAGATGAGCAGGAGCTGAGGAAGGAAAAGTGGGTGGCTTATAAGAAAGCCTTAGACTTTGTGCATCAGTTTGATGCTAGCTATGACCCATTGTCTAGCTTTTTCCCTTTTGAGGAGAAAATAAAGTTTTTAATTGTTTGCTTTGAGGATGTGATGCAGACCCTGAAGGAAAAGAGGGAAGTTTTGATTAAAAGCAACCTTGAAAGGGAAAGAATGATTCTAAGTAGGTCTGCCTCCACCAAAGCAATCCCTCTTGGTGACTTTACATTGCACAAGAAATCTAGTTATAGTGTGCTGATGCCTACAACAGGGGAGCCCTCCACCTCCAAAGGAAAGACGAAGATACAAGATGTCATTGACATGCAAGAGAGCCCTAAGATGCAGAGACTAGAAAAAGAAGTACAATCAGATACACCCTTATACTCTCCATCCCAATCCCCTATCCACATAAGAGATGTGCAAGCAGCAGCTGAGAAACTGATACAGTTAGGTAGTTTAGGGGAAATTGCCTACACTTATGATAGGTACAGGAAAGAATGCCAGAAGAACCCCTTGCTATTGAAATGAACATTACTACCACTGAACTTAAAGGCCAGGAGTGGGATCCTGAGATAAAGCAAGCCAGTGATGACTTCTTGGCTGACAACAATTTTGTTACATCAATAGTATTTATGCAGTTTGTATGGAAACAAAATATAGATAAATACAATGCAAGATGTGAGAAAAGAAAAGGTGAGAAACCTAACAAATTTCTAGCTCTGGTAGAGGAGAAAATAAAAGAGGAAATGATGGAATAATTTAAGACCATCACTCCTGAGCAGGGAAGGAATATGGTGGCACAAGCTAAAGTGCTTATTCTCCCTGAGTGGGACATAGCAGATGCCTTGGTACTGGAGGTAGTGAGGAAAGAAACCAAGCCCATGGAGGGAATTACTTTCAACAAGGATAATGCTGCATTCATTATGTGGTCTCTCAAGAGAGATGAAAATAAGAGAAGCAAAGATACCCTAGGGTCAAGCTACCTTGGTGGGATGATAGTGAAGAGAGTACAAAACACAGGGGTGGTAGAAGCTGCTAGCACTATGCTAGAGACTGCAAAATTTAGTGTTGCAGTAGTAGAAAAGGAAGCCAAGGAAAAAGAAGATCTCCAAGTCAAGTTGGAGTCAATTTTGAAGGCCTATAATAGTGCTAAGGAGGAGGTAAGAGGTAAGGATAACATCATTGCTAAGTTGCAGAGCAAGTTGACAGGATAGTACCATCAAGGTGAGTCTTCAACACTGATGATCTCCTCCTCTCCTCCAAGACCTCCACCTAGCAGCCCCATCATTGAGTTCCCACCATCTCCAGCACCTTCCAGCTCCCAAATGATTGAGATTACTCCTTAAGAGTTAGAGAATTTGAAATAGGCTTAGGCCCTATATGAAAAGAAATATGAGGAAAGAGTAAGGGCTATTGTTTCAAGTTTTGCAGATACAATGAATGCCTCGCTGCTATATAATAATATAAGTAAGGTTTTAGATATGTGGAATAAGCTCAATGGAGATAAGGCCATTTTGACACCTATTTTTGACAAGTGGATGCCTAGAGAGCAGGACTTGGAGCTTATTTGTGCATCTTATGATGAAGCAGGGGCCAATCCTATCATCAAATCCACTTGTGACACCACCAAAGACCTAGTAAAATTAGTAGAAGGGGTGGATAATGCTGATAAGAATATTAACTTGTACAAAAAGGAGTATGTTGATCAGGTTTTTAAGTTGCTCCCAGGAGTTTTTGCTAGACCAGATCAACTGAAGGACAAACAAGTGTGGCTTAAGGAATTAGAGACCAAACTATCAGCGAGAATTAAAGGAATTGTTGATTTAGATGATGCTTCCTTCATTTTTGTGACAATTCAAGAGATAGAGAAAATCAAATCTCGTTATGGTTTTCTCAATTCAGAAGTCAACAAGATGAGAAATTCCTAGAAAAGGTTGACCAAGGCTAAGATAAAAGTGATTAATTTCTCATGGCCAATTGATGATGTGTACAATGAATGGACAACAAAATATGCCATCTAGGATGTAGAGCAGTTAGAAGGTACTCCTGAATAGTTAGAAGAAGTTGCAACCGGACAACAAGTTGAAGAAGCTGCAGAGGTCAAAAAGGACGTGTAACTATTTTTGTAAAAAGCTTTGTAACTTCTTTTGGAAAAGAAATGATTGTAACAAATTCTCCTAGGAAAGTCCGAAGCTATGTGCATCAATTATGTTATAAATGGATACCAGGACTAAGAGTAGAATGATCACAAAGAATTGTAAGAAAATGCTACAGAAATTTATATCTGAGATTTTCTAAGTTTAATGGAGAATATTCAAAAGTTTTTGTAATACTTTCTTGAAGAATATATCAATATACAGACCATCGGCTTTGAGTAAAAACTTTGTTTCATCTTCAAACGTGTTTGCAATTGTTTACTGTTTCATTCTAAATAATCCAGGGTTATTTTATTTGAATAGGGTTGTAAGGAAACTTTTAGTAGATGTGTTTGCTAGCTTTTCTCTTTAGGAGGGAAATTAAATATGTGGGGATCACTTCTACCAGTAAATTCTCTGTAGGATACTTTGAATCTTGATGAGCATAGTTTGATTTGGTATGCATAAATTCTTATGTGTGTCAGGCATATATAAGGATTAACAGAAGCCGAGCCCAATGGGATGTGTAGAGATATTTTGTTTGGGGAGTATTGTTTGAATTTAGATGACTTTGTGACCTTGGATAAGGCACTGGTATAGATCAAAGTTGTCTATTACATGTTTTGTAGGTCAAAATACTGAATATGAGTATAATTTTCATTCCTTTGTTTCAGTTAGTTTCAAGGTGATTAGATCCACTAGTTTTATAGACTGGTTTGCTATGGATTTATCTTTTGTAGGTGTGAATTTAGTTCACAAAGGTATACCCGCCTGGACTCTGAATAAGTCCAAAGTGTAGAAGGTTAAATCAAACCTTGTCATATGTTGTCCTAAGAGTTTCCTTCCATTTGATATCTCTTCTGCATAGAGTTCAATCATTTTATTATAAGGATATTAAAGTGAATCAGATTTTGAAGACAACAAAAGTGGTGACTCTGCTGAGGAGAGTCACATTAAGGATCCAGACGCAGATTTGTGCTTAATTTGTAAAGAGAATCATTGTGTTTATGGAATTCATGCGTATTATTCTAAACCTTGTTTTCATAATTCCCATATTCTTGTGGGTGGTGACTCTGTATATTGGGCCCAGTCCTTGTGAATTATAAATCATTCTAAAAGGAAAACAAGCATAATGCAAGGAGGAAAAAACACTAGATCATTCATGAAGAAGCATCCTCATGAAATGTTGCAGGAAGGTTTACCAGAGCAGTCACAAAGGGGATAGAAGAGATCAGTGTTACACAAGCCATCAAATGTTTCTTGGGTAGAAAAGAATAATAATACTAGTAAGATGCCTGATCGACCTGTCTATGCAAAGTCTAATTCTTCTTCTAGGGATTCTGAACAAGATATATTAAGCTTCCATTCTGGATTGTTTGGAAATATTGATAATGCACATATTTTAAATCAAGATTTATCCCATGTTAGTGTCTTTGCAAGAGATAGGACTAGTTCAAATTCAATTAGACACTCTGTGCCTAGAACAATTGATGGGAACATTAGTTTGATCAACATAGATCAAGTGAATATATCAGATTCTAAGGAAAATTTCCCTGACGAAGATAAAGTATCCCAAGAAATTGAAGATCTAAATAAAAGGGTTCACCATCTAATTTCCCTAAGAGCCCAAAAGGAAGCAAATAGGGAGAAGGAGGTCAAAGCTAAATTAATGGAGAGAGATAGGCTTCTTAGACAAATAGCTGATCTTGAAGTGCTAGCTAAGGAGAAAGAAAAGAGTGATGAGGAAGGCCCTATGATCACAAAAAATCTGATCCCTAAAGCCAAGCAAGCATATAGGTCAGTAGTCCAACCAAACAGGGAAGTATTTAGTGATTCTTAGCTTCCTAGGATTAATGTGGATAAAGGAAAATAGTAATAGGTGGATGATGGAATTGAGTCTAAAATTGCAGAAGAGATCTCTCATAGGCTGTCAACACATGAGAGAGAAATGGAAAGAATGAGGAAAGAAAAAGAGGATCTCCAAATGGAATTAGAAAAGGCTGAATTGGAAGTAGCAAATTAGGAAGTAAAAAGAAAAATCAGTTACTTAAAGGCTCCCCCTATCACATTTCCATCAGAAGACCTTAGTAAGCCTGATCCTCAACAAGTTTCCCTTCCCTCGGTTAAGATTCAACCTACAGTGTCTGCTAATATAGCCTCAGTGAGTCAAATCCCTATGAATAGTCAATACACCCAAGTATCTCAATCTCCAATTCCAAAAGTTAGAATGACCATGGGAAACAATAATGCTATTACCCATTTTCAAAGGAGACCAATCAATTTAGAACAATATAGACAATTGTTCTTTGATGGGATCCTAGGATATCCCAATCATGTTCCTACTGAGTTAAGAGACAGACTCCATAAATTTGCTAGGAATAATGCAATTAGTGTTGAGGAACATCTGAAATCTTTTGGGGACCTAATAAATGATTATGAGATAGTGGATGAAGAAGTTATTATGAAACTATTTGTCCAATCTTTGGTTGATGATGCAAGAGATTGGTACAAAGGTCTTCTAGTAAACAACATAAGGTTATGGGAGGATTTTAAAAATTGTTTCAAAGAGCAGTATGGTGACAAGACTAATGAGAGCTTCATGCTCAATTAATTCAATAATATCAGGAAGTCTGATAATGAAATGGTCACTGACTTCAATGCCAGATTTCAAAAGGCCATGCACAGATTATATCAAGTGATGAGATTAGATGATAACATGTGTTTAAATACTTACTACAATGCGTTTGATTCTAAGATGGCCTATATCCTGAGAGATAAGAATCCACATAATTTGAGAGATTCTTTTAGAATTGCCATAAATTTAGAAAGTAATAGAAAAGCATCCAGGAAGTTAGGAAGAAGAACAAATGGTAGATTATGGCAAGAAGCAAAACATCAACCTAATAATGTTGCTAAAGCAGAAGATAAGATAGAGAAATTGGTTATTGCAATGAAGGATCTGACTACCAAGGTAAACAAAAATGACAAACCTCATTATAACTAGCAAGATAGACCCCCTAGATTGCATGACATGCCATATATATAATACCAATTGGAAAGATGGCAAACCCCAAAATGAGAAGCCCAAAATTGCCCAAAATTAGGACACTCCAGATCCCTTGAAAGGGAAAATTGTCCATAATATAGAAAATACTCCATGGTGTATTGCTTGTGATGGACCACATTCTCCTCATTAGTGTGTAGTGGCTCAGGCTCTTGAAGAATCTATGAGACAAGAAGCTGAGCCTAACATCAATATGTTTGAAACCATCATAGAAAGTGATGAGGAGTCCATGCAAAGTGAATACAGTGATGTACTAGATAATGAAAGGTTTGTTCAACAGCAATTAACCTTAGATTGGCATCCTACATTGAATGTGGTAACAATTGAGGATGAAGAGGTTCATCTTAGAAGGCCTAGTGAGGAAGAAGTTAAAAATCTCACTAAAGCTGCCATTGCCAAAGAAAAACACAACTATAACTTGAGGAGCACTAAGAGAGACATTGATTAGGGTGAACCGGGTTCCATGTTCATAAAAGAGATCACTCAAAAGGGGGCAGTAAGTAGTGCTACTACTGTTCCTAAGATTGGTCAAGAAAAAGGGGAACAAGTTAAAGATGTACCCAAGAGTACAAATGATAAAAACACTGGTGATATACAAGGAGCTGCCACAGTGAAGAGGGCAAGTCAGCTCAAGACAAAAAGAATTAGAGCTAGTACTGAAACAAGCAATAGTTCTACATTTGACATGGCTCAAGCTCTTACTCAAATGAAGGTCACTGTCCCACTACTAGAATTACTGAAGATTAAAGAACATAGGGATGCAACCTTGTCTTTATTTTCTAGTATATCTGATAGTGACACAGTCTTACCCATCGGTTTAGCTAGAATTGGAAAGGGTCAAGAGTTCCAAACCCCAGAGGTTTATGTTGGAACCACTATCACTCAAGAGCCTTCACAGGTAGATCCTTTCTATGTTACTTTGTTAGTAAACAACCAGTTGATTAAAAACTGCATGATAGATTCAGGAGCTGCTACTAATGTAATGCCCTATGGTGTTATGAAAGAATCAGGACTATCAGTAACTACTATATATGGAAAATGTTATGCTATGGATAACAGGGAAGTACCTATGATAGGCACAATGAAAGATGTTGAGGTAAAAATAGCAGCATTCCCAGAGGCAACCTATAAAATGGATGTTATTGTTACTGATACCAAGCCCCATTATGGTATGTTACTTTCTAGGCAGTGGGCAGCAGCAGTAGGAGGAAATGTTCAACTGGACTTATCCTATGCCACCATTCCAATCAATGGAAATCACGTCAAATTGTACAAAGAGCAACGTGCTCCTAGGGCAATTGAAAATGTAAACCCTGATATGCTCAATTGTATGATTGATGTAGATCCTGATAACTTTAGACTTCAACCAATTTTACCCCAATTAAAGAATACTGACCCCATTATGGTCGAATTAGAAGCACAATAGTATGGATTATGGCAGATGTATTTTGATGGAGCTTTTTCCAAAGAAGGATCTAGAGTAGGGGTTCTTTTTGTATCCCCATCAGGTATAACCTTCAAGTATTCATTCTTATTGGCCTTCCAGTGCACAAATAATACTACAGAGTATGAAGCTCTATTGTTGGGGCTCGAAGTTGCAAAGAAGCATGGAATCCAAATGTTGACAGTGTTAGGGGATTCAGAATTGGTTGTATCTTAGGTAAGATCCAAATATGCATCCAATAATGATAGGTTAAAGAGATATAAACATGCAGTTTGGGATGTTATTGAGCATTTTAGTGCATTTTCTATCAATTGGATAGAGCGATCAAAGAACATTATGGCAGATTTCCTAGCTAATGTTGCCTTGAAGAATGATGATGCAACACTAACCGGTATTTCCACTATGGAAATAAAATCTAGGCCTGCTATTCCTGATAATGTGTACAATTGGCAAGTTTTTGTTGATGATGAAGACATTCTTAGGTTTATTCAATGTGTTGATGATTATGATGGACACAAGATTGATTGCAATGCACTAGTGGAGGTGGTTGATAATAGAGAAACAGTGTTTGGAAATGATTTGGTCCAGTTGGAAACCAATGAAATACCTAAAGGGCTGGTAGAGCTGGAAAGCATGCTTAGTTACAATGATAGTCACTTACATCAGTAGTCTACCACCAAGTTGGAAGAACTAGAGGAGGTAAACATAGGGACTGAATCATCCCCTAAGTTAGTAGACAGTGGAATGAAATTACCCCCTCATGTCAGGACTAACCTTATTAACTTATTAAGGAAGTATAAACATGTTTTTGCTTGGTCTTATGAAGACCTAAAGGCGTATAGACAAGATCTTTTTCAACATGAAGTTCCTTTACTTCCAGATGCTAAGCCTTTCAGACAAAAGCAAAGACCCATTAATCCCCTATTAGAGACTAAGATGTAGCAAGAGTTGACTAAATTAAGAGAAGGGGGGATTATCAAACCTATAAGACATTCTTCATGGGTCTTCAATTTGGTCCCAGTAAGAAAGAAGAATGGGGACATTAGATTGTGTGTGGATTTTAGGAATCTAAATGTTGCTTCTTTGAAAGATAACTACTCTTCCCCAAATATGGAAGCCATGCTACATAGAGTGACAGGATGTGACCTTTTATCCATGATGGATGGTTTTTCAGGATACAATCAAGTGTTAGTGAATGAATCTAAATAGTTTAAAACTACTTTCACTACTCCATGGGGAACATATGTCTATGTGAGAATGCCATTCAATTTGAAAAATTTTGGAGCTACATTTCAGAGAGCCATGGATGTAGCTTTGAAAGAATTCATCAATATTATCATGGTGGTTTATCAAGATGATCTAACCTATTTCTCTAAGAAGGCTGATGATCATTGTGGACATTTGGAGAAGGTGTTCAATAAAGCTTTGGAATTTGGTGTGTCACTAAATCCCAAGAAATGTCATTTTGGAGTCACTGAAGGAAAACTATTGGGACACATTGTTTCCAAGGAAGGGGTAAGGATAGACCCTGAAAGAATTGAAGCAATAAATAAGGTGTCTAAACCTAAGAATGTAAAAGGTATTCAATCCTTTCTCGACAAAGCGAATTTTGTTAGGAGATTCATTGCAAACTTTGCAGAGATAGTGAAGCCTATTGTCAAGTTTCTCAAGAAAGATACCAGATTTTGTTGGGATCAAGAAGCCTCAAAGGCTTTTGCCAAAATTAAGAAAGCCATTCAGGAAGCACTAGTGTTAAAATCTCTTGATTACAATAAGCCCTTTTCTCTGTTTTCTTTTGCTTCATATCATACAGTAGCTATAGTGTTATTACAAATGGACAATGAGGGATATGAACATCCCATAGCCTTCTACAGTAAGTCTTTGCAGGTGGCAAAATTGAAATATGAGACCATGGAAAAACAAGCTTATGCTCTGGTCAAAGCTGTCAAGGCTTTTAGGCCATATCTGGTAAATGCAAATATCATTGCCTATGTCCCTCACACTGCAGTTAAGGATATTTTGTCCTAGTCTGAGGTTATAGGGAAAAGATGTAGTTGGATTAATAGAATTCAAGAATTTGACTTGGAGATAATGATCACCAAATTGGTGAGAGGTTTGGGTTTGGCTAAGCTCATGACTGAGTCTAATCTTATGAATGTAGAAATACATAATGTTGAAGTTAGAGATGCTTCAGTCACTAGCATTGAAAGGCAACCTTGGTACTCAGAGATAGTCCAATTCCTAAGAGATGTTACATTCTCAAAAGGGATGACACATAATCAGAAAAGAATTCTGAAACTCAAGTCCCAAAAATATGTGTTCATTCAAGGTGATCTATTCTGGAGAAAAAGAGATGGAGAGTTACTAATGTGTTCGGATGAATTCCAAGCTAAACGGGTATTGACTAAAATGCATGATGGAGTATGTGGGGGTCATTATTCTAGTAAAACAACTGCTGGAAAGATAATCCGGGCTAGATACTTTTGGCCTACCTTATTCAAAGATGCTCATGCATATGTTTGGAAATGTGACCCATGTCAGAAATTTTCATCCAAGCTAAAGTATGAAGGAGCCTTACCCCTAAATCCAGTCTCTGTGGAGGCTCCTTTTGTCCAATGGGGTATTGATTTTATTGGAGAGATTGTTGAGAGGTCAGGGAGAGGTCACAGATGGATCATAGTAGCCACTGACTATTTCACAAAATGGATAGAAGTTATTCCTACAAGAAGAGCTACAAGGTTGTCATTGATTTCCTGATGGATAATGTAATAACTAGGTTTGGAACACCTGCTAAATTGGTAATGGACAATGCCATGAGTTCCAGATCGAAAGAGTTTGTAGGATTTTGTACCAATCATGGAATACTCATGTCTTAATCTTCACCTTATCACCCTCAGGGGAATGGACAAGAAGAATCAAGAAATAAAAGCCTTTTGAATATCATCAAGAAAATCTTGGAAGAAAATAAAAGATCTTGGGATCAAAAATTGAAGTTAGCTCTGTGGGCAGATAGAATAACAGTTAAAAAGGCCATTTGAATGTCACCTTTTGAACTAGTTTATGGTACCCAAGTTAGATAGCCAGTGAATAATCTTCTTCCAGTTTATAAATTCTTGCAAAATGAGGATATGGAGTTATCTAAACCAATGGAAAACAGAATGATCCAAATTGTGGAGGTGGAAGAGCTTAGGAT
This sequence comes from Cryptomeria japonica, assembly GCF_030272615.1. Taxonomy (NCBI): domain Eukaryota; kingdom Viridiplantae; phylum Streptophyta; class Pinopsida; order Cupressales; family Cupressaceae; genus Cryptomeria; species Cryptomeria japonica. The sequence goes on along the minus strand of NC_081407.1, from coordinate 754,922,249 downwards.
TTTGGCTCATAAGAGAAATCAGAAAATCCAATTGCGGTCCAAATACCTTTTTGATAAGAGGAAATCATTAAGGAAGTTTCAAATTGATGACATTGTTCTTTAGTGGAATGCAAAAGGACAGGACAAGGGGAAGCATAGAAAATTTGAATCATTATGGATTGGCCCTTTTGTGGTCTCTGACTTAAATGGTAAGGATTCATATCTTCTGAAGAATATGAATGATGAAATACAGGGATTTCTAGTGCATGGACAATTCCTGAAACATTATTTCTCTTGATGTCCATGCATAGTAGGTCCTTTGTTTGTACATATTTTGTTTCTTTCTTGTTTTTCTGTTTGGGTCTGTGTTTTGGTCTGTTTCACCAGAGTTTCCAAGTTTTCTTGTGTTGACCTTGTGATCAACCATCCCCAGTCAGAGCTGTTGTTATCACTGTTTAAAAAATGGGTTTTCGTTTACCATAAATTGGCTAAGTTTTGAAATTTTGATTTAGACATGCTATCAATTGCTTCAGCTCTATGTTAGGTACTAGGGGTTTAGGGTTTTAATCTTAAATTGTTCAATGTTTTATCAAAAAACCCTCTAGTTTCTATTTCTTCGTTACTTTATCCACTTAAGTAATGGGTCTCAAGTTCGTAGGAAGTGTCCCCCCTTGTCATTTGCCTAGGCGGTCATTTGAATTAATCGTAAAATTTTATGCCTTATATTTTTTCCTCCTAATGTTGTCGGGCCCAGTAACTTGTGCACATCTCTCAGGAAGATCTATGGTTTTCACTATTTCATTAGGCAAAGTTGTGCATGGTTTAAGACCCATGAAATGGCGAAAAGGAAATGCGTTCTAAATGGCAATTTTGTTCTGGTTTAAAGAGGTCTCATCTTGTCCAAGATCCAACGGCTGGCGTTATTTTGCAGCCTGAACTTACAAGCGAAATAACTTTCGTGAACTGGTGAAAGCATTTGGTGGGACCCTGCATGCGAGGATTTTCTAAGTGACTAAAAGGTGATCAAGTCCCATTTAATCCGACGGTTCACGCTGTTTTGTAGGATGAAAATGCTTGGCAGTTATCTTTTATGAAGTGGCGAAATGATGTGGCACTCCAAGTAGACAGTCCAACTAGTCTGGAGAGCAAGTGAGATGGTTGCATGTGGTAGAGGCAACAATAGTCAGCTAGCCGGGTCTAAAGGTTAAAAGAAGGTGGGTCCCCAAGGTGAGTCATGTTGTGGGATAAGAACTGACCTGGCAGATATAGGTGGCAAGGATGAGGTGGATCCTAGTGTTTTCTCTCAACAAATGAAATATAGACATGTCAGCTTTGAAAGTGACTAGATGCTAGGTGTTTGAGGTTGAGTCGCAGGGCCCATGTTTGCCAGAGTCAGTTCAAATGGTTAAGCATCGATCAAGTTTCTTTTAATCTGATGGCCCGCATGAATTCGCAAAGGTAAAATGCTCATGCTTTATGCTCTATGAAATGGCTAAAGGCTTTTCATCCCCAAAGGTAGATAAAACATGAGGTTAAAGGAGGATCAACTTCATTTTGATCCAACGGCTTGTGTTATTTCATGCTAGATGCTGAAGGATATGCTTTGCAAAATAGCGAAAGTAAAAGGGGTTCATCCAGGTGTCAAGCTAGATGCTGACATGTACATGGACATGTGGTTTCAGAAGAAGTTGAGGGCCCACCAAGGTGTAACCGGTAGTAAAAGGGAGAGACATGTGGCTAACATTGAACTAGGCTTGAACGGTTTTCTAAAACCAATGGTTGAGTGCCACGTGGTAGTCAGTAACCAATAAAAAAGTGATGTAAGAAAAGCAGGCATAAAGGAATTCCCTTAGAGGATGGTCATCTCCAATCTGATCGAATGCCTCGCATTGTTTCGTGGCCCAAAGTTGAAAGATGTTTAAGCTTCGCGAAATAGTGAAAAACTGCTAGCAGTCAACGTAAAGGTGCGGTTAATGAAGATGTTGGCGGTCTCGGTGAGAGTTAAATGCTGAGTAGTTAGAATTCCATCTAATGTCTGGTGCAGTTTCATGAAGGAGAAGTGCTCAAAAGAACGAGTATATGAAATGGCGAAAAGGAGGTGGGGCCCAGCGCGAAGGCAAGACTGTTAAGTCAGTTTAACGGTCGATCAAGTTTCTTTTGATCGGACGATTGGCATGATTTCATTTAATGAACTTTCCTGAAGGTTATGCTTTGTGAAGTAGTGAAAGAGCGAAAGGAAAGAATTGCAGGAATGTTGTGACCCATTGGAGCGAAAATTTGAATTCTCTCAGGAATTCAATTCTAAAGGGATGGGCAAAGCATGCGGAATCAATGTTGCAGTTAAGACCCTAGGTACCATATATGATCTCCTATCTATTGAGTAAAGGTATCATTCAAAAGAACTTTTATAGAAGAGGAGATACAGAGCTTTTGTCTTCAAATACAGAGTGAGTCAATTCAATTGCAGAGAAGATTCTTCCGAGCTAAAATCAGATTTTCTTGTACTCCTATGTGGCAATTTCTTTGTGGTGTTTTAATTAAGGTCTTGATTTGTCACTGAACCATTTGGGGGTAGTATTTTGATTGCTTACATTTTCAAAATGGCACCTAAGAGAGAGTTTTCTAGGAAGGTTAATTATCAGGAGAGGGCCATTTGTGATGATTTTCTTGAGCAGTTGATGTTGTCAACTAATCAGGCATCAAAAGTAAAAGAATTAGTGCCTAGAGCTCCTCGTTTGAAGATAGGAGAAGGGCTATATGATAAGGGCAACTGGTTGAGAGATCCACAGGTCAAATTGTCTAGGTTGGGGTTATTCAAGGTTGGATTTGGAATGAGAAATTATCTAGCCCCACAGAATAGCATCTGGGAATTAGATGTAGGGAAGTTGGTAGTTCCAGGGGTATTCATGGACATGGATCTATTAATTCAAATTGCACATAATTATGATCCAGACACAAGAAGCATTAGGGAAATAAATGGGAAAGATCTTATTGAAATCAATAGTGAAGAGTTCAGAAGAGCTTTTGGGCTCAATGAGTTTACAATTTTTTTGGAACCCATTAATTTTAAATCATTAGCTCAACTATACAGTGCACAGAGGAATCACCTTAGGAGTGGGCCTCTTAAGGAATTTTTTGTGAAGATAGGTGGGTTGATAGTTGTAGGACCCAACACTAAAGAGCCCTTCTCATTGAATTTATTTACCCTCAGGGCTAAGGGAATGTATTCGTCACTCTGCCAGATTTTGGGAGAAGATGCTGAGGCAAATATGCCCAATCACTACTTGCTAATGATTGCTCAGATTTTGAATCCTTCCCTTGCAGTAACATTTGACTATGCTTCTTTCATTACTGATGCTATCCATGGAGCATTAATAGGAATAAAAAATGGGAAGGTGGATAGGCCTTTCAGATGGTATTCACTCCTTATGCATCTATTTTTGTTCAAAGGTGGTGATTACTTTGCCAGTGGACTGGACCTCATAAAAGAGAAAGACGGAGAAAAGATGCTAGTGCAACTATGGAGTACTGTGTTGTCATGGGATAGAGAGGATGCCAGTTTCGTAAAATTTGATAAATATTTTGCATCCAAGATTAGGACTTTCTCTGCTCAGAAAACCCAAGAATTTCCAAGGTTATTTTGGAATTTGTTAGACCAAAAGAATTTGCAGAGAGTATAAAGATTATTCATAATTGGGGTGACATTTATCTATACCTAGTCTCAACAATTTTCAGAGTTTTTGGTTTTGGAGGCAGTCCATTCTTGTTGTCCTATCAGGTCCCTCTCAAAGTGGGAATTGCAGAAGTCCTCAGACAGATTGGTAGTGTACAAGAGGCAGAGCTGATAGGCAGGGGTAAAGGGACTATTTTCCCTATGGTTGCCATAGCCCATCAATTTATAATAACCAAGGGAGGTTGGAATTGTTTTGAAGACTTTCTTAAATCTTATCATTCATCAACTACAATATCCAGGTGTGTTGATCCAGAAGACTTCTTCAATGGCATGTTTAGAAAAAGAGCACTGTGCAGGGGTAGACCCCATCAATTTCAGTTTCCTAAAGACCTCATTAGAAATGAGTTTGATCTAGATGAGCAAGAGCTAAGGAAGGAAAAGTGGGTGGCTTATAAGAAAACCTTAGACTTTGTGCATCAGTTTGATGCCAGCTATGACCCATTGTCTAGCTTTTTCCCTTTTGAGGAGAAAATAAAGTTTTTAATTGTTTGCTTTGAGGATGTGATGCAAACCCTAAAGGAAAAGAGGGAAGCTGTGATTAAAAGCAACCCTGAAAAGGCCAAAATGATTCTAAGTAGGTCTGCCTCCACCAAAGAAATCCCTCCTAGTGACTATACACTGCAAAAGAAATCTAGTTATAGTGTGCTCATGCCTACAACAGGGGAGCCCTCCACCTCCAAAGGAAAGAGGAAGATACAAGATGTCATTGACATCCAAGAGAGTCCTAAGAAGAAGAGAGTAGGAAAAGAAGTACAATCTGATACACCCTTATACTCTCTAGCCCAATCCCCTATCCACATAGGAGATGAGCAAGCAGCACCTGAGCGGCTGATATAGCTAGGCAGTTTAGGGGAAATTGCCTACACTTATGGTGAGGTAGAGGAAGGAATGCTAGAAGAATGCCTTGCTACTGAAATTTAAATTACTACCACTAAACTTAAAGGCTACGAGTGGGATCCTGAGATAAAGCAAGCTAGTGATGACTTCTTGGCTGACAACAATTTTGTTACATCAAGAGCATTTGTGCAGTTTGTATGGAAAAAAAATATAGATAAATACAATGCAAGATGTGAGAAGGGGAAAGGTGAGAAACCTAACAAAGATCCTGCTCTAGTAGAGGAGGAAATAAAATAGGAAATGATGGAAGAATTTAAGACCATCACTCCTGAGCAAGGAAGGGATATGGTGGCACAAGCTGGAGTGCTTATTCTCCCTGAGTGGGACATAGCAGATGCCCTGGTACTAGAGGCAGTGAGGAAAGAAACAAAGCCCATGGAGGGAATTACTTTCAACAAGGATAATGCTGCACTCACCATGTGGTCTCTCAAGAGAGACGAAAATAAGAGAAGCAAAGATACCCAAGGGTCAAGCTACCTTGGTGGGATGATAGTGAAGAGAGTACAGAACACAGGGGTGGTAGAAGCTGCTAGCACTATGCTAGAGACTGCAAAATTTAGTGTTGCAGTAGCAAAAAAGGAAGCCAAGGAAAAAGTAGATCTCCAAGTCAAGTTGGAGACAATTGTGAAGGCCTGTAACAGTGCTAAGGAAGAGGTAAGAGGTAAGGATAGCATCATTGCTAAGTTGCAGAGCCAGTTGATAGGACAGTACCATCAAGGTGAGTCTTCAACACTGATGATCTCCTCCTCTCCTGCAAGACCTCCACCTAGCAGCCCTATCATTGATTTCCCACCATCTCCAGCACCTTCCAGCTCCCAAATGATTGGGATTACTCCTCAAGAGCTAGAGAATTTGAAACAAGCTTAGGCCTTGTATGCAAAGAAATATGAGGAAAGAGTAAGGGATACTATTTCAAGTTTTGCAGATACAATGAATGCCTCATTGCTATATAATAATATAAGTAAGGTTTTAGATATGTGGAATGAGCTCAATGGAGATAAGGCCATTTTGACACCTATTTTTGACAAGTGGAGGCCTAGAGAGAAGGACTTGGAGCTTATTTGTGCATCTTATGATGAAGCAAGGGCCAATCCTATCATCAAATCCACTTGTGACACCACCAAAGGCCTAGTAAAATTAGCAAAAGGGGTCGAGAATGCTGATAGGAAAATTAACTTGTACAAAAAGGAGTATGTTGATTAGGTTTTTGAGTTGCTCCCAAGAGTTTTTGCTAGCCCAGATCAACTGAAGGACAAACAAGTGTGGCTTAAGGATTTAGATGATGCTTCCTTCTTTCTTATGACAATTCAAGAGATAGAGAAAATCAAAACTCATTATGGTTTTCTCAATTTAGAAGTCAACAAGATGAGAAATTCCTGGAAAAGGTTGACCAAGGCTAAGACAAAAGTGATTAATTTCACGTGGCCAACTGATGATGTGTACAATGAATGGACAACAAAATATGCCATCTAGGATGTAGAGTAGTTAGAGGGCGCTCCTGAACAATTAGAAGAAGTTGCAACCGAACAACAAGTTGAAGAAGCTACAGAGGTCGAAAAGGACATGTAACTATTTTTGTAACACACTTTGTAACCTCTTTTGGAAAAGAAATGATTGTAACAAATTCTCCTAGGAATGTTCGAAGCTATGTGTTTCCATATTGTTATAAATGGATACTACGACTAAGAGTAGAATGATTGCAAACAATTGTAAGAAAATGCTACAGAAATTTATATCTGAGCTTTTCTAAGTTTGATGGAGAATATTCAAAAGTTTTTGTAATACTTTCTTGAAGAATATATCAATATACAGACCATTGGCTTTGAGTAAAAGCTTTGTGTCATCTTCAAACGTGTTTGCAATTTTCTATTGTTTCATTCTAAATAATCTAGGGTTATTTTGTTTGAGTAGGGTTGTAAGGCAACTTTCAGTAGATGTGTTTGCTAGCTTTTCTCTTTAGGAGGGAAATTAAATATGCGGGGATCACTTCTACCTGTAAATTCTTTGTAGCATACTTTGAATCTTGATGAGCATAGTTTGATTTGGTATGCATAAATTCTTATGTGTGTCAGGCATATATAAGGATTAACAAAAGTTGAGCCCAATGGGATGTGTAGAGATATTTTGTTTGGGGAGTATTGTTTGAATTTAGATGACTTTGTGACCTTGGATAAGGCACTGGTATAGATTGAAGTTGTCTATTACATGTTTTGTAGGTCAAAATACTGAATATGAGTATAATTTTCATTCCTTTGTTTGAGTTAGTTTCAAGGTAATTAGATCCACTGGTTTTCTGGACTGGTTTGCTGTGGATTTATCTTTTGAAGGTGTGAATTTAGTTCACAAAGGTATACCCGCTTGGACTCTGAATAAGTCCGAAGTGTGGAAGGTTAAATCAAACCTTGTCAAATGTTGTCCTAAGAGTTTCCTTCCCTTTGATATCTCTTCTGCACAGAGTTCAATCATTTTATTATAAGGATATTGAAGTGAATCAGATTTTGAAGACAACAAATCGTATATCCGATATAATCGGATATCCGATTTTAAGGTATAAATTTGTGGTCCCAAAAATTATTCCCGTTGCCACCTTTTTTTTTTACTATTGCCACATTAATGGAAGTGGCATAAATTGGATACCTGATGAATTCCAATATTTGATTTTAGTACTCATATTGTAGAGAGAGAGAGATTAGGGGAGAAAGGGGGAAGGGGGTAGAGGGAGAGAGAGATTAGGGGACAAAGAGAGAGTGATTAGGGGAGAGGGATAGAGAGAGAGATTGGGGGAGAGTGAGAGAGAGAAAGAGATTAGGGGAGAGGGAGAGAGAGATTAGGGGAGAGGGGGAGAGAGAGAAATATTAGGGGAGAGGGAGAGAGAGAGACTAGGAGAGAGAGAGAGAGAGAGAGAGAGAGAGAAAGAGAGAGAGATTAAGGGAGAGGGAGAGAGAGAGATTGGGGGAGATAGAGAGATTGGGGAGAGAGAGAGTGAGAGAGAGAGAGAGAGGGAGAGAGATTAATGGAAAGGGGGAGAGAGAAATATTAGCGGAGAGGGAGAGAGAGAGAGATTGAGGGGGACAGAGAGATATTGGGTAGAGGGAGAGAGAAATAGAGAGAGACTAGGGGAGAGGGAGACATAGATTAGGGGAGAGGGGGAGAGAGAGATTAGGGGAGAGAGAGAGAGAGATTAGGGGAGGGGGAGAGAGAGAGATTAGGGGAAAGCGGGGAGGGGGTAGGGGTCATATGTTGTCCTTAGGGGTAATATGGTGTCCCATGACCCCTTATGACATAATATGACCCCTAACGACACCATATGGTGTCATAAGGGGTCATATGACCTATAATGATGCCATATAGAGTAATAAATGGTCATATTATGTCCTAAGGGGTCATATGGTGTCTTAAAGGGGTCATATCACTCAATATGACCCCTTAGGAAATAATATGAGCCATGATGACACAATTTAGTGTCGTAAGGGGTCATATGGTGTCCTAAGGGGTTGTAGGACACATTATGACCCCTTATGACACCACAGGAGCCATAACGACCCAATATGGTATCATAAGGGGTCATATGTTGTCCTTAGGTGTCATATGGTGTCCCATTACCCCATACAATACCATATGACCCCTAACAGCACCATATGGTCTCATAAGGAGTCATAAGGGGTCATATGACCCATAAGAAAACTGTATAGAGTCATAAAGGATCATATTGTGCCCCAAGGGGTCATAATATGACCCCTAATGAAACCATATGGTGTCATAAGGGGTCATAAGGGGTCATATGACCCATAATGATGCCATATAGAGTCAAAAATAGTCATATTGTGTCCTAAGGGGTCATATGGTGTCTTAAAGGTGTCATATGACATAATATGACCCCTTAGGAAATAATATGAGTCATGACGACACAATTTGGTGTTGTAAGGGGTCATATGACATATTACAAACCCTAAAAACACCATATGGTGTCATAAGGGGTCATATGACCCATAATGATGCCATATAGAGTCATAAATAGTCATATTGTGTCCTAAGGGGTCATATGGTATCTTAAAGGGGTCATATGACACAATATGACCCCTTAGGAAATAATATGAGCCATGATGACACAATTTAGTGTTGAAAGGGATCAGATGGTGTCCTAAGGGGTCGTAGGACACATTATGACCCCTTATGACACCATAGGAGCCATAACAACCCAATATGGTGTCATAAGGGGTCATATGTTGTCCTTAGGGGTCATATGGTGTCCCATGACCCCTTAGAATACCATATGACCCCTAACGACACCATATGGTCTCATAAGGAGTCATAAGGGGTCATATGACCCATAACAAAATTATATAGAGTCGTAAAGGGTCATATTGTCTCCTAAGAGGTCATATGACCCCTTAGGACATAACATGACCCCTAACAACACCATATGGTGTCATAGGGGGTCATATGACCCATAATGATGCCATATAGAGTCATAAATAGTCATATTGTGTCCTAAGGGGTCATATGGTGTCTTAAAGGGGTCAAATGACACAATATGACCCCTTAGGAAATAATATGAGCCATGACGATGCAATTTTGTGTCGTAAGGGGTCATATGGTGTCCTAAGGGGTTGTAGGACACATTATGACCACTTATGACACCATAGGAGCCATAACAACCCAATATGGTGTCATAAGGGGTCATATGTTGTCCTTAGGGGATATGGTGTCCTATGACCCCTTAGAATACCATATGACCCCTAACGACACCATATGGTCTCATAAGGAGTCATAAGGGGTCATATGACCCATAACAAAACTATATAGAGTCGTAAAGGGTTATATTGTGTCCTAAGGGGTCATATGACACAATATGACCCCTTAGGAAATAATATGACCTATAACAACATAATTTGGTGTTATAAGGGGTCATATGGCATCCTCAGAGGTCTTAGGACACAATATGACCCCTAGGACACCATAGGACCCATAACGACCCAATATGGTGTCATAAAGGGTCATAAGACCTATAATGAAACCATACAGAGTTGTAAAGGGTCATATTGTGTCCTAAGGGGTCATATGACACAATATGACCCATAACAACACAATTTGGTGTTGTAAGGGGCTATATGGTGTCCTAAGGGGTCGTAAGACAAAGTATGACCCCTTAAGACACCATAGGACCCATAACAACCCAATATGGTGTCATAAGGGGTCATATGATGTCCCATAACCCCTTAGGACACCATAGGACCCCTAACGACACCATATGGTGTCATAAGGGGTCATATGACCCATAATGACACCACATAGACTCGTAAAGGGTCATATTATGTCCTAAGGGGTCATATTACACCATATGACCCCTTAGGACACAATATGACCTATAACGACACAATTTGGTGTCGTAAGGGGTCATATGGTGTCCTAAGGGGTCGTAGGACATAGTATGTCCCCTTAGGACACCATAGGACCCATAACAACTCATTATAGTGTCATATGTGGTCTTTAGGGGTTATATGGTGTCCCATGACCCCTTAGGATACCATATGACCTCTAACAAAACCATATGGTGTCATAAGGGATCATAGTGTATCATAAGGTGGCAAGATGAACCATTATTACAATATAAAAGGTAGTGCCAATATTGCTTACAAAAATTTGACACCTAAGGGGTCATATGGTGTCCTAAGGGGTCATAGGACACAATATGACCCCTTAGGACAAAAAAATGACCCTTTCCCCTCTCTCTCTCTCTCTCCCCCCTAATCTCTATCTCTCTCTCTCTTGCTCTCCCCTATTCTCTCTCTCTCTCTCTCCCCTCTCTCTCCCCCTCCCCCCCTCTCCCTCTCTCACCTAATCTCTCTCCATCCCTTCCCCCTCTCTCCCCTCTCTCCCTTCCCCTCCCTCTCCCCTAATCTCTCTCTCTCTCTATCTCTCTCTCTGTCTCTCTGTCTCTGTCTCTGTCTCTCTCTGTCTCTATCTCTCTCTCTTTCTTTTTCTATTTCTCTCTCATAATCTCTCTATCTATCTCTCCCTTCCCCTCCCCATCTTTCTCTCTCTCTCTCTCTCTCTCTCTCCCCTCTCCCTCTCTCTCACCTAATCTCTCTTCGTCCCTCTCTCCCCTCTCTCCCCTCTCTCCCTTCCCCTCCCTCTCCCCTAATCTCTCTCTCTATCTATCTTTCTTTTTCTCTTTCTCTCTCCTAATCTCTCTATCTATCTCTTGCTTCCCCCTCCCCATCTCTCTCTCTCTCTCTCCTAATCTCTCTATCTCTCTCTCTCTTCCCCCCCTCTCTCTCTCTCCCCCTCTACCCCCTCTCCCTCTCCCTAATATCATATAATAATTTATTTATAAATTAATATATTATATTTTAATAAACAGTAGATTAATTATGTGCAAATTTATGTATTGAATTTACGTATTAAAATCGGATATCTGATTTAACCAAATATCCAATTTTTGTTGTACAAATTTCAAATTTGAAATTTTGGCTCGGGAATGATTTGGGATTTGGCTTGGAAGTGATAAGCGTGGAAAGTCAGCTGAAAAAACATGTTTTTCAGTATTCCTTAATTTTCCAGACTTTACACTAGTGGCTGATGACTTTTTTATAGCCAAAATTGATAAAACGAAAAGGGTTTTTTAAGGAAATTCTCAACTTTCCAACAATATAAGGCTTGTCTTATTTCAACTTTAATAAATAATTTTTATTTATTTTCTAATTGAATTTTGACAAAAGTCTTGATTGATAGACTGATTGAAAAACACTCATAACTTTCAAACGATATAACATGTTTTGAATCCAAAATATGCGTCACATCCTATGCTTCATCCAATATAGGGAAAAATTAAAAAAAAAAAAATTTCATAAGGTTTTGACCAAGTTAAGGTGGTCAGACGTAGGAGTTTCGGAATTTGTGAAAAGTTGTAGTAAAAAAATTATAAATAATTATTTACTTTATAAAAAAATATTAAAAAATATGTGTCACATCCGGACATGAGTCTAATACTTATATTATAAATAGTATTAAAAAATATTATGATTTGATTGTGATTAGGATGGTCAGACATATGCCTAATTCTTATATTTTTCCAGAAATTTTAGTACTTCTCCATTAAAATTTAAAATTTTCATCAAATAGGATTTTTTTTTCCAAAAAATAACTAGTAGCCTAGAAACTAAATTCAATTTTCTATAGATTCTCTTGTTACATATTTTAAAAATAATCTTCACAACTTAATCATATTTTCATGTCAAGTTCCATAACTCTAATTTTCTGAAATTTCATTGCCACTTAAGGGCCTATTTTGGCACACCATGATCCTGCACATACCCTGACTACTAAATAGTTTACAATAGTGTTGCTGAAAAAAATTATGGAAGAAACACTCATTTTTAATGGGTTATGGGCTACTTTGAAAGATTCAAATCCCATGTTGCCTACCATCCAAAATTAGGTGAATGCATTTAAGTTAAAGGATTCAAAAGCCTTACTATTAATCAATTTTTCATGTACCTAGATAGTTATATTCACATTAAAGATGTTCACATTTTCTATATTACCTAAAAAACCTTGTTAGACTTATATGACAAAAATCATGAAAACAAGAAGACTTCTATACATATGGAATTGTTTTGTTTGTCTTAAGATGGCTTAAATATGGAGAGAACGGATTTCAAAACTAAAAAATATTTAATATATTTTTAGAATATACTAAGGTGGGTTTAGGGTGATTTGATGAATTAATAGTTTCTATTGTTAATAAAGGTTTGCCTAATTTTTTAAGGAACTTTGTTGAGATGCTTCAAAGTTTTGATATGATTAGGAGTACTACTTTTGATAAACTTTTTGAATTGCCCTTATTCAACATAATATGTCTCTTTACCTAGGAAAATAAGTAAACAAATGAAGCTTATGTATCTTAATTCAAACCTAACACATCTCACATTAGTACTCAAAATTAATTGACGAATAGAGGTTTAAAGAAAGCAGATTTTAGAATTTAGTAAGAGAATATAACAAAAATATAAAACACCATTAAACTAGCATCAAATTTTCTTTTAGTTTCCAAGGAATTTTATATTACTTGTAAGAATGGGTTATATGTTAGTTCTTTTCTCATAGGAATGTATTATAATGAAATTTGGGTACCACATAAATCTTTATAAATATAAATTCAAATTCAATTATATACCAAAATCTATTATTCTTCATGTAAATCCACTTAGAAATAAAGGAATTTGATGAGCTCATTTCACTATTTCTTCTATAAATGTAAATGTTCAACAAATTAGTTTAGACTTTTAACAAGGGAAGCATACCAATAACCATTGCACACTCAAGAATCTAAGCGGTACATCAAATTTCAACAATTTTTTGTTGTTGCCTTGGATAATGATGACACATGCTATGGGACCTATTATGTGCTTAAGATCAAAAAGTGGTCATTTCAATACATTTCTCGATACCTACTTAGAGATTCTCCAATAACCTTTCACTACAACCACATCAAAAATGACCAATACTTACACACAAATGCATTTGCTATGAGTACCAATAAAAGTGCGCTACTGTAGTTGAAGTCCAAAAATTATAACTAGTGAAGGTAAAGTGGACAAGTATTGATACATGTGAAATTTATTAATAAATAATTGTATATAATAAACAGACTATATATATATATATATATATATATATATATATATATATATATATATATATATATATATATATATATATATATATATATATATATATATATATATATATATATATATATATATATATATATTAATTTGTTTAAAAAATAAATAAAACCCATCTCTCTATATTAACTTTCATTATAATATATAATAAAAATAAATTTTTTTAACACATTCTTAAAGTATATTAAATTTCATTCTCTTATTTTAAATTTGTATTTCACATGCATGAGAGATAACTATGATAAATTCACCAAAAACCAAGAAGTTTATGTGACAGTTAACTCCACATAAAAGAATAATAAATTAATGTAAACTCCAGCTCGAGCTTTATTGGCATTTATAAACTAAGTAATGTAAACTCCACCTCAAAGTTGTGGAAAAGAATAAAAAGTCTTAAGCTTTTGTTCAAATTTTAACGACAACAGTTGGAAGCGAAAAATCATTGCTTGGAAACAGGTGTCTGTCGAAACGCGAAACAAGAGTCTTAAGTTGCGTTTCTAGTAACATGAGCATATGCTCTTCCATACAAACTCTTTTTTTTAATTATATGTTATTTTTTTATTTTATGTTTAAAATAAAAAAACCTCCTTTCAGTTTGTATTCTGCCTCCAAAAACTTTAACAGGAGAATCAAACAAGTTGTAGCTATTTTGTCTCCAAAACGACATGCCTTTACATGATGTCGAAGGCATACCATTCAAGTATGAAATGTCCATGAGACCGATGTTCTTGGGACCCACATATGACATGGAAGTATTTTCTATAGCGATGACGTGGATGATGTTGCTTTTTTGCATTTGATGAAAAAGATTGCTCGTGGTTAACATTTTCCTAGCTGATGTCATAGAGATACGATGGTTACATTGGGCGAGGCGGTTAACATACCACCAACCACATAGTTAAAATTTTTGGTAACGACCTTTATTGTATCCACGAGGTAGCTAACATTAGCGGTCACATGTTATGGGCATAGTTTTCAAAAAAAACAATTAATTTTGAATGAAAACTCAATTTCGCAAAGATTTTGGATTTATTTCGTACGTGAGCTGCATGCAGAACTCTTAACATAGTGGAGGGGAAAATATTCGAAGAAATCCATGTCGATTGTGGCATCACAATGTCCCTGGTTGAATCACTGAGCGAAGGAGTTGCACTTCCATTGGAGTTATAGGTATGCATTGTCAAAATATCTATGGCTCCGAAGGGGAGGACAAAAGCTGACCACATACATAACGCAAGTTGTATGGGTATATTGTTATCACCTGTTAACATGCAGGTTTTTTCATGTGCACGAAGGAGGTATCATAGCGCACAGGTGGGTGGGACATTTGAAGGTTGTTGTGAAGGGTTATGGTGGCATCGATAAATTCAAATCCTAATAGACAAAGATAGTTTTAGGATTCCTTCCTCAACCCTGTGTTTTCGATTGCAAATTTTCTTATCATTTTTGTATTGTAGAGGTGGTTGTGACTGTTCCCTTGGGAGGTGTCAAGAGGACAATGATTTGGGTGGAGGCTTAGGCGGTTGTGGTAATTTGAAACCCTAAGACATTCAATAATTTTTTTATTTATTTCCTATGTCATTTTGTGTTATGTCTATGAAAATTAGGCATCATTTTGCAACATGGTCATGTTAGGATACAAAGGTTTGTTGTTTGTGGATTAGCGGAGTGAAGAAGATCTAGAAGATTTTAAAGGTATATATATTTCCATAATTATATGTGTCAATTTTCCATAGTGAGCACAACTATTAAAAATGAAATGCTTGTTCTTATACATGCACATTAGAAACTAGGAAAAAATAAACAACCACCAACGTGTGTGTGTATATCACTTCTTATTCACACACACACACACACACATAGGGGTTTGGCAGGTTGCATATATTCTAGCTCATTGTTGAAGGGCGTTTGATTATTGAAGGCTTGATTATTGAAGGATCATTGTTGAGGGTGGATTTCTGAGACTTCATTTTTCTGTGTCATGGTGGGTGTGACGTATGTTGAAATCTACCTCTATAACTCATATTTTTCTTGTTTCTGTTTGGATTTTGTTTAAAATGATCAGGGTTTGCATTGTTTGTTTATGGTTTGGCATGTGCTAGTATATATATATATATATATATATATATATGTCAATATGAAGCAATACACACACACACACACACACATATATAGAAAAGGTGATGCAGATGATCCTCTGACCCTGCAATTCAACAAACATGTCCTCTGAAATACAGAGTAAAAAGATAGAATAAAACATAGACAAAAGAAACTATGGAAATATTATGCTTTGTTTCCATTATTCTCAGCTACTCATTAGATTAAAAAAGAAAAACCTAACCCTAGCGGTCTCTAACCCTAACAAGATGCTATGCATCTATTCTGGCTCCAAAACAAACAAATATTTGACATAGGTTGAAGATATTTTGTCTATATATATAGAGGCAAAAAAGAAATGCAAACAAACAATGCAAACCTTGATGATTTTAAACAAAATCCAAACTGAAATAGGAAAAATATGAGTTACAGAGGCAGATTTCAACATACCCCAAGCCATAGCATGACATAGAAAATTGCAGTCCCAGAAATCCCCCTTCAACAATGAGCCAAAATAGATGCAGGCTGCTTCAACAATAATGTTTTCATTCATGCATTAGTCTTCCTTTTTCCATGTTAGGTAGATAAAAAAGGTTCCATGTTTTCTATCGTCAAAAAAATAGTAGATCAACTCTTAAACAAGAGTAGGTCACACACAATCAAGGAATGGTTGCATCAACTAGTCAACAACTTGATTTTTCAAGAGTTTGTTTGCATAAAAAGGCAAACCATAACATGTAAACGAGGTCAAGACCATGTAAAAGAAGCTTAATTTGAAATAGAACATTTTACATGACTCTCTCTTTCATGTAGCTATTAGGTGCTTGCCACATGTATTTGCATCTATATTTATTCTCGGACATGTATGTTGATGCATGTTATTGGTATGATAGGTCCATTTTGGAGCCAAAATAGACGCGTCCCATGTATGTCGATATATGTTGTTGGTACAATCATATTTTGAAGCCAGAATAGACATGTCTAACACAAGTTGGATGCACCTAATTTCACTTGAAAACTATATAATAAACATATATGCAAATATATGTGGGAGGCACCTAATAGCTATGTGTATTGTGGCTCGACAACAAACCTATCATACCAATGACCTACATCGACATACATTTATGAGACATGTATACCATGCCAAATTGTCATGGCACTCAGACCTATGGTATGTGATGTGGAGTTGTTGTCAAGTTATCGGTTTCACTCCTTAGGGCCCATACAAAATTATGTGGATATGTCAAAGGACGACCATGACATGCTTCATGGTTACTAATGGTTTATTGTGCATAACATGCACATTAAAGGCTTGCAAATGAAGGAACCACATTCAGACGACATCTTGACAAGAAGAAGAGGCTGTGTGATCCAAAACTTGGTATGTTTGTCAGAGAAAAGACTCACACGAAACTCAAGTTAGTCTCACTGTGGGATGTCTCTATTATGGTTGCAAAGCATAGTATGGGGGGACTAACACCCCATGTTTGTGGTAGGTTTTTAATTGTAGGTTTTGTATTTGATGGCTTCTTTTGTCTAACACGATGCTATTAGTTTGTACGCTTTATCTATTTTGGAACCAGAATAGACACAACCTCTCGGACCATTGATCATGTATGGTTTGTGATTTGATGTAGCTAATAGCGGTAGAGCCAAAGGCTAACACACAATGCAATTTACAATAACAAGGCTTGTTGGGAAGGTAAATCCACTTGGTGTTGGAGTTGGGGTTAGTCAATAACAAGGCTTGAGAATAGACAAATCCTACTGCATGTTAGTGACATGTTATTCAATTGGAACAGTTGAATGTAAAATATAGTGTAAAATGTGTGAGTAAGCAGTGTGTTAGTCACACCATAGTGTTGATTTCAAGTCTATATAGAGGCGTCTGTCCTTGAGCACATAACAATGGTACCAAATAGGTGGTTGATATACATAGTTCTGGCACTATGGAAAATTGACACATATAATTTAGGTGATATATATTAGTTAGTGGTAGTTTATATTGAATGTTAAACTGCATTTTTATATATGAACATGTAGGTTCCTTTTGTGTCTTTTGAAATGCATTTACTTCCCAATGTAGACTACCACTAACATTAGTTATCCATGCAGGTTGTTGATTTTAAAGGACTATTGAGCAGTCCCCCTGCAAATGTCCAGACGTTCCCAGGTTGTTTCTGTCTCTCCCTTCTTTAATACTACTTGTACTGTAATTTCCCCTTATTAATAATCTTTGGGCTTGTGCAACTTTTTGAAGGGGGCTTGTTATATATATATATATATATATATATATATATATATATATATATATAGTTTTTTGTATAGAATTTTTTTATGCGATATAAATGTGTGTATAAATTTTAGTTCTTGATCATGTAATATTAATGTCCTGCCTTTTACTAAATTTGATAATGATGAAAATAAATAATACAATTGATTGATGCCTTATATTCTATGCTATAGATGCACCATATTAGACAATAAGATATTATTTTACACCCTGAATGCAGTATGATTGTTATTTATGGATCTTTGAGTCATGAAACCAGTATTGAATATATGAACTTGAAATCCTTATTCTTGCCAACTATGTGTTATAAATTTGTATATATTCTATTAATTTGCGTGAGAGTGTTTATGTTCATCCCAGTGTATTTATATATCTAGATTATTGATGTTCGTGATGTTTGAGAACTACATGTGTTTGATGATCCAACTCTGATTTGAAATGTTATTTGGGGTTCTGTTTCAAATGTCTTTGGTTGGCATGACGAACTTCTCATGTGTCTATCCTTCGTAGTGTTTTTTCTTTTCTTTTGGGAACTTAAGACTAGGTTATTAATAATATTCCCATATGAACAAAGAGATGGAACCTTTAGAATAGATACTTATTTCAAAAGACATGTGTCTTCCGAATAATGAATTGGAGGTCTTTGTACTTATTAATTATTGTCAAAGACTTTCTTAATGGTAATGAATCCTTGTGTATTGTGTGACATAGAGTGACCATCTTAATTGCTGCACACTTGTTTTACACAATCAATTTGCAATTAGTGGCTGTGATTGACTAACCTGTCACTAACACACTATAGGAAAGATCCATTTTAGAGCTAGAATAGACACAACTGATGTGTTAAGCATTTTATGCATCCTTATTTATCAATCATTAACAAAGTCTAGTTTTTGGGTTATATTTTGGATGGGGAGAACACATGAAGTCCTTTTGACAGCGTTGGCGATGGATCATAGTCATTATTTCATTGCTATTGTAATGAAATATGTTCTATAGTGGAATGTCATGAATAGTTTATGGTTAAACCATTAGCTGGGTTGTACATAACACATCAACATGCTGAGTTTATATTGCAATGTGGGAATAACCAGTCATGTGTTGATTGTGTAATTTATGGTGAATGTGTGGTGTTATTGATAGTGTGAAGAATATCAATTGCATCTTCTTCTTTTTTTCAGTTCAATCATGTAAATTGCGTTGAGAAAAAGGTTGAGGGAAACTATTGATCTTGATTATGGTTTACTGGAGCTAAAGGCAGATGATCTCCTAGGAGTTGGCCGTGTTCGCTTCCTAGTGACATGTGACATCGGCCTGCCTGTAAGCTAAGTAGTTTTAATAAATTATGCAACATGTAGTACTCCTTGGTGTTAACATTGTTTAATTCTTGTGACTGGAGATCCAATTTGTATACCCAAAAGAGAGTTGGGCTTTCAGATGTGGGACCAGTTTGGAATTTAAATCTGAAAGATTTAGGAGTTGGGATTTCACATCCGGGAGTAGGTGAGGATTCAAATCCAAGAGTCGATAGTTGGGTTTTCAGATGCATGACCTGTTTGGGATTCAAATCTGAAAGATTCAAGAGTTGGGCTTTCACATCCAGGACTAGTTGAGGATTCAAATCTAAAAGAGTCAGGAGTTGGGATTTCAGATGCAAGACCAGTTGGGGATTCAAATCTAAAAGACTCAGGAGTTGGGCTTTCACATCAAGAACTAGTTGAGGATTCAAATCTGAAAGAGTCAAGAATTGGGGTTTTAGATGTGAAACTATTTGGGGATCCAAATCTGAAAGAGTCAAGAGATGGGCTTTCAAGTCAGGGACTAGTTGGGGATTCAAATCTGAATGAGTCACGAGTTGGGTCTCTAATTTTGAACCCATTGTCAAGTCAGCTTCTAAGTGACTGTACAACTACACTGGTAATTATTTATCATTGCATTATATTTTTTTCCATCATTGGATGACATGGTTGCTGGAAGTTGGGACTTATAAGTGGAAATGTATATATATATGGGCATAAAAAGCATCGATGATGTGTGCTATTTTATTTAACAACATGATGATAGAAGCTCTGCTGGTGAGGAAGATGAGGCCATTAGAAATGTAGATGAGGGCGATTATACTGATGCCCTAGGTAGTGAGAGTGAAAAAAGGGGATGTTTGTAGTGAGCACGAGGTGAGCATAGAGTAGGAGATAGAATGGCAAGGTGATTTTGTTAGTGCTCACAAATAGGAACACAGAGGGGGGGACAGTAATGAGGAGGTCCACTATTAGTCATTACATTTTGGATTATCATTATAATGCTTGATTAGTGCAAAATTTAATGTGACACTTTGTCTCTATTGGTTGTGCACAGCAACAGGCCGATCACAAAAGAGAACATATTAATGCCAAGTTGCACTACTTTTGTCTCTTCCATCATTGTTCCCATAATGGAGGTCATAAGTTTGGGATTTGGGGAGGCTTAATATGCATAGAGCCAAAGAACATCAACTCCTAGTATTGGGGGTTTCACGATGTAGACGTGAACCGTGTGGTAGTGGATAATGCAATGTAGATCATACAAAGAAATCACAGATGTACTTGAAAAAGAGGGAGTCTAATATTGAATACCAAATGGGTGTATGACATAGTATGCAAAAATAACATGTCATTGAATGGTTGTGCATGAAATATGGAAGTAAAACACATGATGAGCTTCCTACCGAAGGGACGGAAGAGATAAAGGAAGCAATGCGAGTGTATGATAGTAGTCTTGTTAGGGAGGCGAGAAGGAAGAAGGTTTTAGAGTTACTGGAAAGAAAGAATATTGCAATAGAGGTAATTTTTAATGATCATATTGTTTTGCAGTTTACTAAATTCCTTCAAAAATCTAAAGAATGTCTTATTGAGCTATCCTATCCTACTGGCCAGAGTTTAAGTGACAATGCAGGCCATGGTGAGGAGGTTCTAGCGTTGAAGGCTAATCGCAAAACAAACATGCTAGTGAATGAGGCTACATCTATTTCGTTAGGGAAGCAAAAAAAGAAGAATGGTGTGGAAAAAACAAGGCCGACTCCAGATCTTGAAATAAATGAGGGTGCATCTGTTTTGTCGGGGAAGAAAAAAAAGAAGAATGTTGTGGAAAAAATAAGGTAGACTTCAGATCCTGAAACAAACGTGCCAGTCAATGAACCTGCATCTGATTTGTCAAGGAAGCAAGAAAAGAAGAATACCGCAAAAAAACAAGGCTGACTTCAGATGAGGCCACACATTTGTCATCGAAGGTGACTATCTGTTGTCCAGTCCATATGTGTGTTTTCATTGCATGGTATGCTTTGCACTCCATAGTGTAGTATGTTGACTATTTCATCTATGTCATTGTAGGCTGATTTTGATGGGGTCCGTGGAGGGAGAATGGAGTGTTTCATGGTATTGGATGACATGGAATGTAGTGTGCCTACAACAACAAGTCAAAAACCTCGGTCATCTATTAGGTATCTATCCATTCAGATGAAGATGGTGAAGGAGACATCGAATGAAAAATTGGGTGCATGCAGTGGTGAGAAGATTGTGGAGCAGTCTCCTAAATTGGGGTAGATGATGGATGATAGGAACAAAGAACAGTCAATGCAGTTTCCTGATGAGACTATGTGTAGTTTTCCCCAAAAACCACGTCCCAAATCTCGGATGTGTATTAGGAGGAAGAAGGTGAAGGAGATGATGATTGAAATACCGAGTGCATGCAGTGGCAAGACGATTGTAGAGTAGTCTCCTAAACTAGGCCAAAGGCTGGAGGATAGGTTCAAAGATGAATAGGTAATGTGGTACCATTGTGCATGACATGTAGTGCTATCACATCACATGGTGTGTTATACTATAGAGTAACTCTTTTTTGTATGCAGTCGGTCATGGTATTGGACAAGAAACCTCATAAGTCTATTTGGAGGGAGAAGCTGAAGGAGATGTTGAATGGAAATTTGAGTGCATGTAGTGGCAAGAAGATTGCAAAGGAGTCTAGTGAACTAGGAAAGACATTGGAGGATAAGAGAAGAGATGAATAGGTATTGGGCTCTTATTGTCCATAATAGGCTGTGAGAGGCAGTGTTATACTACAAAGCATTTTTTATGTTGTTGTTGTTTGTGTCCATTATCTGTCTTCCTGTTATTTCCTTAGTTGTGTAAAATTCATTGGCCTTAGTCCAATAGTGTTCGTAGGCATATGGGTTTAATGTGTACTTACACTCCTGTACAATGTGTCACATTTTGCAGCATAATCTGATAGAAGAAATCATTGAGAAAGAGTTTGGGGGAAATAATGATGGATGTACAAATGCAGATCATGACCACGATGGGGGAAACAGGCTGGGACAAATAGATATTTCGGTACTATTGTATTACATTGCCATGAATTGATTTGCCTATGTTTGATGGTCAACTATAAATGATTCTATTTAAGCGACTGTGCCCACTCGTTACTGATGCAGGCAACTGTGGAAGACAAAGAAGAGTGTACCAATGAAGATGCTCACATTGTTGATGTTGGAGTTAAAGTCCAACTACTAGTGGATGGGGCAATGGTTGGGGAAGATGTTGTTGATGGGCTAGGGAAGGGTTTAATGTGTCATACTATTCTAGTCCCATGAGATTGTGCTAAATTTTGCATCGTGAAAGTCTTTGATGCAAATGCCCAAGTCCTTTTGCCGATGCCTTGTCAGATTCCCTAAATTCATGGGCAGTGTGCCCTATTAAAGACCTAGTCTAATCCCCACCTACGGTAAGTTTCAAAGATGACAAGATCCCTTCCTTTGTCTTCTCATTCCATCGTTTATCTTATTTCAATGGAATGAAATAGGCAACACTTGTATGATGTCATTTGTATGTGGCAGGATAAAGTTGGTGAAAGTGTCGAGCCACAAAAAGAGGATGTTAAACACAACCCTATTTTCATACAGGTAAGTTAGAGGCTACGATCACTTGTCATAACCCCTCCCGAGTTGCATAAGCATGAGAAGAAGTGTAAAGCATTTTATGGTGTTAACAACTCCATTGCACAATCCAGATAGTGGAGGCAATAATATTTTTCGATCTGCATTATTGTTCCTCTTTCCTAATATTTATAGCAAGATACTGTGGTGGAAGATCAGTCTTCATAGACTATTCAGATGGAATTTGGCAATGTTATATTGAGATGGCTTTTACCTTACCATAGTTTAAACCCTCTCAATTATTGTATTCATTTTAAACAAACTATACTTTATTTTCAACCTTTCCTACTATTTTAAGCAACATAACTATAAAGGCTTGATTCATTGGACCGTTTCATGGTGATCCTACACCATGAACTACCATTTAATAACTTCAGAAACCATCTTTGTCATGCAACATTTTTAATAATGACAGTGAATGGTAGAATAAAGTCGATGATAGTCATTTATTGTTCAAGTTTTGTCCACGGTCTCTTACTTATAGCATATGCATAGGTTTTGTTATTGTGTAGCAATAGGATTCCTACAGGTCTTTTATGTATACAGATCAAGTCAAATGTTTGATTGAAATTGTGAACCATGTGCTCTTTTCACTATAGCTTATGACAGTTCAATATACCATTGTTATTGTTTGTTTTGAACACTAAATCTGAAATGAATTAACAACAAAAAATAATTTAAAAAACAACAGACTTGTGTTATAGTTTGTAATAAGTTGGATGTAGGACAATGAGTGGTGAGTGATGGAGTTATCTTAGCAAAATATGGATTCCCAATTGGCAGGTAACCTGACACCCAAGTGCCCAATTTAGTGAACATATTAACTTTTATATTCTACATAATGTTATTCATGCAAAAATGCAACAAATACCTATTCGTTTTGTGTTGGCATAAACTATTGTTTCCTGCATTTTTGATGTTGTCTTGCCTATCTATGTATGGATACTTCTTTTTTGGCATTGTTTGCAGGGATGGAAATGGGAAGAGTAGGGACTGAAAAAGAAAGGGCATTGAAAAATCTATTATGGAGAATAGAACACCTGCTATGAACTCACAAGTGAATGGGACACCCGATGTTCTCACCTCCTATGTCGATTTGGGAATGTATGCAAGACAACCACCACCACCCTTTGCAAACTGGAATGATGGGATGGATATAATGAAGTTTGATGCCATGCGTCTAGAACTACTAATGCAGAAGGTCGAAATGGCCCACTCTAAAAATGAAAGGCTGAAGGGGATTTTTTTAAACTTTGAATGGAGAATCACTGAACTAAAAAGGAGATGTAGTGAACTCAGTAAGAAATACATGGAACTCACTAACAAGGTCATGAAATTCAATGATAAGAATACAAAACTTGAGCTAGAAGTGCAGATGCCGAATGAGAGATAGGAGGTAGTGTGTGAGGCATGCGCTAAAAGAATTAAAATCATAAGTGACCAGATGCAAAGCATGCTAGATGTTTATGTGCAACACACTTAGTACTAGAAATGGAGGTTCAAGGAGTTGTCTTCCTTTGTAAGAGACAAAGATAATGGGAAGGATGTGCCTCCCCTTACTTTAACCACTAGGTGAAATAAAAGTGATTTAAATACTCAACCTCTACCTCCATAAGAGGCTTCTACTATTACGGAAGTTTTCTAGATGTACATTGATGACCCCTGTTGAATAAAACATCAGCAATGGTGTAGACTATTTGTAATTAGACATATTGGTATTTTATCCAATTCTTTCATTCAAGAAAACACTTTGTATTCTTCATGAATGGTTATTTTCAATAAATCTGATTGACTTCACTTAAACAACTTCAATGGTTAATGACTGGTTTCTTGTACACTTTTTCATGCTTTCTGAATGGTTATATGTGGCTTTTCTACACATCTTGTATGATGAATCATTGAACAAGGTGATATGAGCCTCTTCAATTGGTTATAGGGTTATATATGTTTTTCATATGAAGAATAGTTATATGTGGCTTTCTCAAATATCTTTGCTTTCATATATATGTTAGGAATGTGTTCTAAACTTACTTCAGTTGATCTCACTAGAATCAAGTATATTATGTCATGTCCCCTTCTTATTCTACTAATGTTATAGGGAGTGTACCTTAATATAATTGATAAAATATTCATAGTTAGTTGGCACTAACCTAGAGAGCAGTGGATGGTTAGGGTGAGCATCGTGAGACCTAAGTCACATTGGCAGTGCTTCCATGTGCATTTTCAATTAGTAATTTGATGAAATAAACATAAAAATTGATTGGGATGTGTGTCAGATTGAATTAATGTTGTCTTGGATGTGAATTAACTGCCTTAAAACCCTTTGTGACAGAGCTAGAGAAGATGGTTATGTGACAGGGCTAGAGAAGAGTAGGGACAATACATATTAGATAGGATCACACAAATTTACAATCAAGGAAATACAAAGTATGTTAGTCAGGATGAAAAAGATGTGTGCTATAAAGTCAAAGCAAAGTTAATATTAAATATAGATGAATGAGTATTTAACTATTTAATCTTTACCTCACGAATAAGATGAAGTATAACATGCAGGTTAGTTATTATTGTATTCTTGAAACAAACAAACTAAAATTGAAACTAACACTTAAAATGAGCAGATAAGTTTTTAGATTCTTCTATTGATTTTGCTGCTGAAATGAGGTACAACATACTATTATGGTATTCTTAGAAGATATACTCTATTTTCTAATGGTCTTGGTTTCTCCCTTTTATACAAAATCGGGAGAAGCAACAAGCTTCATACCATTACAAGAAACCTCTTCATAACTAATTGACATAATGGAGAAAAGTGAGAAATGAGAAATGAAAATTTGAAGATGATTGCAACTCTCGGATTCTGCGCCTGGAAATCTCTATTTTCGGTTTGCAGGCACATTCAGATGAGTCACTTCCCATTGGTAAACTTCATACTCACTAGGCCATTGAATGTTCAGAATGATGGGCATGTTCATCAAATGATCTTTCCACCTCTTGTCTGTTAAATTCCTCACCTCTGTAACAAAGCTAGCGTAACCAAAATCCACATTTATAATCCTATCTTGAAACACATGAAAGCTCTCAACATTGATATCTCCTTCCTCCTTCAAATGTGCAATGATATTTGCTAGAATCTGGGTGAAGTCTCTCTTCCAATTATCAAATTCCCCAATATGCTTGTCACTGTTCATGATATGAGGGATAGTCCAATGCTCAAATGTGTGGAAATAATCAATTTTCACTGTCACCTTTTTCTCCATACTTCTGACATCATTGAGTCCACTTTCGATTGTTTGCACCATTTGTCAAGTTTCATTTATTTTTCAGTTTAGCATCAGGGTTTCTCTGAGTCACCTTGTGTAGCATTTCCAATATCACATATGCAAGTTGCCACCTGTTTGACAGGTTTTCCAATTTGGGCCTATTCTCTTTGAACACTTCTAACATCTTCAACAAAGTCTAATAACTCCCATATATATCTTCCAATTTTTCAGCTATAAAGCTCACCATGTGTAGGAGAATTTGTTGAAAAACTCACAAAGTTTCTTGTGCCATTTTTTGCAAGATCTCCTCATTGGCCACCCTCATATCCTATATCACTTCCTTGTATTTCTTATTTTCTTCAGTCCACTCTTTGTTGTCCCCTGTTTTATCAATTTTCTTTAAAGGGACATGCTTATGCAGAATGATTGCTTTATTTTGATTGTTAGGCTGATTTTCCAGCTTTCCTCTCAACGTAGAAATCTCAATATATAAGCTATTTATTTCATCATTCATATCCTTTTTCCCAGCCTCTAATTCCTCTAACTTTCCTTCCATTTTCTTTAGTGCATCCCTCATAAACATTATAGAGTGCATGGTCATTGTAGTGGCCTCTAATGGAGATGTTTCTTTTATGGATTTCAAAAGTGCTCCGCTTGAGTTTCCTTTTACCAAATCAACCAACTTTTCCTTACAAGTACTTTTTGAGCTCACCCATAAGGCTAATATCTTAATTTTAGGATTATACCCTATTCCACTCACCCCTTCATCTAAATCAAATTCAACAATTAGCATTGGATCATCCTCTTGCCTGAACCAATCCAACAAGAACATTTGTTTCATGGTTATTCCCAGAATTACGAGCATGCTACTATTTAAAACCATTTCTCTTGCTTCAGCAAGGGTCAAATCTGTTTCATTCAATCTCATTTCTTTCAAAGTTTGAGCAATCACCTCTTCATGTTTTGTTTCATCTACTTTCCTAAGGTTCACTTCTTTCCTCTCTTCAAATTCCTTCATTTTTATCTTTAACTAAAAATCTTTAAATTCCTAACTATGGATGAAATTGTCATCATCAAAGAACCTCATTGACATGGCAACTCTTTCATCGCTAGTATTGATAGGATTTTCTTCTTTTGTTACTTACACCCCATAGCCATGTACCTCTTCTTGGTACCTACGTGGAACCATATTTGATTGATGAGATGGCTCCTCTGTCCCAAGGGCCCTCAATGCAGGAGCAGCTTCAAGTGTATCATCGTTCTCTGCATGCACTTCTCCTTTGGATTTGTTCTCCATTACCTATTCAATGAAAACCCCTATGGGTTTCTTTGGTGGACCCTTGACCTTTTTTGGTGGGGCTTCCACACCTAATGATTTGCCATATATGTTTTCAAAATTTTGGAAACACAATTCTATTCTCTCCAACCCATTAGTCACATGAGCATAAAACCTAGGGAAAGATGGATGCTTTTGTTTCTTTTCCTCTTCAACTCTTGCTATGATTTCCCACATCTTCCTTCTATCCATAATTTCTCCATTTGATGTGAGATTTTTGATCAGATCTTGTTCTATTAGTAACTCATTTTAAACTGACTTACTAACACAACCAATGTGGTTTTCAGGATCACACATTCTTTCCTTACCATGTTTCAGCTTGAAATTGATGTTTAAGTAACTTTGTAACTTTTCAAGCATGTTGGATCCAATTGAGAATCCACCAAATATCACATGATGAGGCATAAATGACCCTTTCCTCCTTGGAAGGATTAACTCTTTTCCCAACCATAACATCTATCATATAAATTCCAAAAATGTAAGCTTGTCTAGTACAAACATGGGCAGAAAATGGGGAGTCTAGGGGCAACCATAGACCCTAATAATAGTATATTCCCCCATGTAAAACCAATCTGCAAAATAGTGAGTGTTACCCTTCTCAGGGTCATAGGCCAAAGGTCTCAATACTTTCCTTATTCTAGGAGACAATCTATCAACCACTCCGTGGAAAACAACAAGAATAGTGCAAACAAAGGTGTTGCAAAAGACCTTGTAATTTGAATCCTTGCATCTCTTATCCCACAAGTAATAGAAAAGCGAAACTAGGATCCTGTATCCATTTTTGTCCACTATTCCTAATTTCAATCTTTCTGCAAATGTCTGCCCTTTTTGAAACAAGATAAGATGACATAATAAGGAATAGTGGTGAAAATCACTAATCTTCTTCTCCTTCCACACCCCCTACTGCCCTCGTATTCTCCTCTCAATTTTTGAAGCCAAATGAAACTCCATATTGACATCCAAGTTTTGAATTCTCATAGGCATATACATAAAACTCACTAGCATCTTACGACTGGCATCCTCCCCCAGAATCTGACACAAGGCAAAGTAGGTTTTTTGGAAATACCCAAGGAAATCATTGACGGGGAATAGCTTTCTCCCTATAACCATCAACCGTTGGTTCTTTAAACCCCTTCTCCTATGCTATGGGAGCTCATATTTCATGTGTCTACTCAAAAACCCATCATAGTCCATTTTAAATTGTTCTAGGTCTACCTTAGTGAGGTCTTCTTTGTTCAATGTGAAATAATCAATAATCGCAGACCTACTAATTACCACCAAAGGTTTCCCACTTGAAATCCTCACAACATTAGTGATAGGGTCGTAATTATTAGCCAATACTTGAATCAACTCATGGTCTATAAACACATTTGGTACGATTAATTTGGCTACATCGTATGTCCAGGCATTTGATATTGGAATTTTTCTTATTTTTGTTTTTAAAGAAAAACCAAAATAGGTCTTTTTCAAAAACTAGGATTAAATAATCTCTGCAACCCTCTAAAGTGTCTTTAAAAACACACTTAGCTGATTTATCTACAAAACCAGACAATGCATCTAACAGTTATTTTTGCATAGGCCTCTTGGCTTGGTTTACCATCCTAGGTTTTTTTACTGGGCTGACCTCCCATTTTGGAATTTCTCCATCCCCAATTCCCCTTTTCAGTTACGCATTTTTTCTTTTCTTTTCTTACTTGCAAACAAGCATCTACAAATATCAGGTTGAGGGAGAGACTGTATACTTACTTGCAAGTTTCCACTGAATTTTGTCCCCGAATTCTACCACTGACCTTGACTCGCAAATTTACATCCTCGACTGAGAATTTGGAGCTGAAAATAGGGTTTATCATTTATGAAAATTTTAAGTTGCGTTATCAATCACTTATGAAATTTTAAAGTGCCATTTTTGATCACTTACGATAGGTCTATGCGGGCAATAACATGGCGTGTTATGCGCCTTCCCTGATTTGTGGCTTGCATGGCTGGCAATTTCTTTTCCCTCACGAAACCGTGAAAGCGTCTAACATAACATGTTATGCACCTCACTAATTCATAGACTGTGTGTCCACCTTTTCTTTGGGTTTGCAAAATAATGAATTAGACTAACATGGCATGTTATGCGCCTTCGTTGATTTGCGAATGACCTGGCCAACATTTTTTTTTCTCACAAAATGGAGAATTAGACTAACATGGTGTATTATGTTGCTATATTGTTTTGTGGACCATGTGGTTGGCATTTTCTTTGGCCTTGTGAAACAGAAAAAGTGACTAACATGGCATCTTTTGCTGCTTTGCTAATTCACAGTCTGCATGGCTACTTTTTCTATGGCCTCACGAAATGGTGAAAGTGAATAACATGGCATGTTAAGTGACTTCTTTTGATTTGTAGGCTGTGTGGTTGCCTTTTTCTTAGGCCTCGTGAAATGGAAAAAGTGACTAACACATCATGTTAGTCTAATTCTCTGATTCGCGGACTACGTGGCTGCCATTTCTTTTTAACCCGCAAAATGGAAAATTTGACTAACATGTTGTGTTAGTTTCTTTCGCTGATTCATGGATTGAATGGCCACCATTTCCTTTTGCCCTGCGAAACAACGAATTCGACTAACATGGCATGTTAGTCGCTTTCACTGATTCATAGATTGCGTGGCCACCATTTTGTTTTGCCTCATGAAATGATGAATTAGACTAACATGGCCTATTAGTCACTTTCACTGATTCACGAACTACATGGCCACCATTTCCTTTTGCCCCACAAAATGGAAAATTTGACTAACATGGCATGTTATGTGCCTTCATTGTTTCATGGACTACCTTGTCAACATTTTGTTTTGTCTCATAAAATGGTGAATTACACTAATATGGCGTGTTATGTGCCTTCGCTGTTTCACGGACTACATTCTAGGCATTTCCTTTAGCCTCGCGAAATAGCGAAAGTGACTAATATAGCATGTTTTGCACTTTTGTAGTTTCATGGACTATGTGGCTAGCTTCTTCATTAGCATGTTTGAGAACTTTGTTGATAATTTCTACTATATGTAATTTATGTCTAATTTTTAAGTTTCCTTGTTGATCACTTATGAAAATATTTTATACTATCTGCTAGTGATATACATAGAGTCTAGTGCTCTCTTCAATTATCTTTCCCCATTCCCTTTGATGACATGTAATGGATTGTTCATATTATAACAATAATGCATTTCTAAAATCTAACCTCCTTAATTAATCTTGTTGATCTATCTTAAATGAATCATTAACATACTTGCATCATCATGAAGGAGAGAAAATTGTCTTCAATCCAAGTCTTCACAATTTACACGTCTGCATTCCATATCTCACATCTTAATTTTATTGCATATCAAAATTGCATTATTACAGAAATCAATACTATTCCTTTTAGAGTAGACTTAATGATATGACATGTTTAGAGAAAGGATTATATTTATTAGATTTAAATTAACATATAAAGTGTATTGGTTTGTAGACATATAAAGTGTACAGAGACAAACATAAATTTCAAACATAACTGATACAAACATACAAATCGTAAACATGATCGAGATAAATGACGTACGAAAATCGGCTATGTAACCATAGAAATGAACTGTTTTATAAAAAGAGCATAGCCATATAGGAACAATTATACAATTTTAATGAGAGGACCTCCTCTACATTGGGAATCTACTCTGTATTCTAGCAAACCTCAGTGCTGGCCGAGGACTATCATAACAAGTAAAAAAGCAGGTGTAGTCCAAAATAAGGAAGTTCCATGGAAAGAATGTCGTGACATCCTAGATACTCTCATCAAACCATGGCACTAGGACCCATCCACATCTCCAGTGGGTTCTGTCAGCACACTTGATGTGAAACCAAGGGAGAGTCATTTGCCAGTACGTAAGGGTGAAATACATTGGCCATAGTCACCTATAAAAATTGACCATCCCTGAAATCGTTGTTCGAGCGAACAAAAGCACCTCTTCTATGTAAACAGTGTATATATTATCACTGGTATAATGTCTTCCCATGTGAACAATCCACTCATTGGCCTATCTAGGAGTTATCATTCATATAATATCCACAATAATGATATATGGGAGGCACTGAAATAATCCAGACTCTTTGTCATTCTCTGCCAATGTCTGTAGCAATGTGTAGATACATATGATAAGAGTGTTAGTAATATAACTATAGCATTCAATAATGTAAGATGTAAGAGTGTTAAGCACTAAAAATGGTAACATAATCATACCATAAGACTATTAATTATTTAACTAGAGCATTCAATAAATTGAAGACATAAAAGCATAATACTAAAAATTAAGTTGCATAAAACCTGCGCCTATCGCCTGTCGTGTATGTAAATACCATTGAAGGATGAACATGATGACAAAATGGGACCTGCATACAAAGATACATTATAAAATATGGTTAGGGATAGTAATAGTAAATATTACAACACAATTACAATAAACAAAGTTGTTCCATATTACACAATGGGTTGAATGAAGAATGGCTAAACATGTAGCACATATATGACATACTTACAAACATAAAGCTTAATCTGAACAAATAATACAAAAATTTATATCAATGAGGATCATTTTGTGATCCCTGTCCATGTAGAAGACCATCAAAAATTAATCGCCGATGACGACTCCTATGGCCAGGTGTTGAGGGTGTGCTGAACATTGTCACACATGTGTGGATCACTTTCACTGACTACAAGACATGATGACTAAATAGATGCATGCAACATTCACATGTTTAGAAACCACTTAAAGGTGACACTAGAGTACCAACCTATATTAGACACAACCGATGCAGTGGCGAGGACATGCGGTTCTGGTGCTTGGTCCAATTGCCTCTTTCCCTTTCTCCTCCTAGAAGTCTCAAAGGGCAACTCAAAGGTGATAGGATACTGAACATCATGATAGATCTCAATCATAGTACTCTACCTATTATTGTGACGATGGACCTGACTTGCACTGAACCAAGGTAGCATACATTTGGGGGTTGTATTGGCTGGATCGTTAGAGGGACTAAAATCAACTGACATGGCACCAACATTCTAAAGATCAACCATGAATCTATCCAGATAGCCTACAAATGCCATTAGTTTATCACCTGAACCTGGTATTATTTGTGACAACATGTTTAACTTTCTCCTTGCTTCATTCCACATTACAGTGTCAACATCGTCTAAATTTGTATCTACATTTGAAATGCTATCAACGACAGGTTAAGGTGTTGGGTTTTCATTAGTTTTAGCAAATGTTGGATTCAACATAGGAATAGGATCTGTATGAAACAATATCTTAGAGTGAACTACACATTGAATTAATTGTTCATCATTGCAGCAACCTTCAACACATGCTTGCACATGTTTCCTCGCAAACTCCACGAATATTCACATATGTAGAAGTGATCCCCAAATTTCCTAACCACATACCAGTTGCATGAGGAATGAATTTTCACCCAATACCAACCAGGAGTAGTGTCATCTTGAACACAATCGGCATCAAGAATTTCTTTTTCCATTTCCACACTATTTTGCAAATGTGTCAACCTATAGTTTTTGATAAATAAAAAATGCTGCAATTCTTGCTTATGTTCGTAGAATGTTTCCACTTTATACACAAGTATAAAATATAGATTGTCCATCCTCCTTGAGCATGTCTTTTTATCATCTCTTAGGTGCAATGAATTCAATTTTTCATGGTATGATTCAATGGCATTATTTGTCTCTTGGTTAGCATGAGCAAAATTCCTGAAGTTTTTCACCCACATAGCTAGCCAAAAAAAAATAGAAAAAAAGAAATTAAAAATAGCAATAGGATGTCAATTACCAAACGCTAACCAAAATGGTTAACAAGTTATAAGGAAAATCGAAGGTAATGTCCAACTCACCAATACATCCTTCTACTTGACACCATGTGTTGTAGAAGTACTCTAGAAAATGTGGCTAATCACTAAATTTAGCAAAGAAAGTGTGTAGCTCATGCACAGTGCTCTCTTCACTTTCATGCATTGCCATCATTATTGCCCCTAGATGGTGAAAAATATCCATTTCTCTTTCCTTCATTACATACTTGTACACATTCTTCAATCATGCTCGATGTACATGCCAAATACAATGGATGACACGATATTCAAAAACACTCCTATTACGAATAAAATGTTTAATTGAGCCTACTCATTTGAAATAAACTGTAGACCAGCGTATCATAATGTTTGATTTCATGTAGACAAAAATTTTACTCTTGCACTTACTCTATCACATGAATCTCTACACTCGCATCATTCATGATAAATACATTGATCCTCCAATCAGGCCTCTTTTCCTTTTCTCATCTCCACAACTCTATCAACCACACCTTACTATCCTCGATCTTGTTCCTCGATGTCATGGCCCATGCAACAGGCACCCCCACTTGCTTCTTGTTGAAAACAAAACATGAATACAATTGATACTATTTTAAACAACAAACACAAAGATCATGAGCATCCACAAATCAAATAGGCTTCTTGAAAACATGTTAAGTTCGAAGAGACTTACCCCATTTTATTTATTGCAAATCTCAAATCCTTTGAGATGATTGAGTCATGCAAGAAAAGAACCATCATGTCAAGCATTCAAGACATTTGTATTCACATAATTAAAGGTCTGTCGACACCTTTTGGCTGCTGGAAAAAAAAGAAATTATCCTCATCTTATTTTTTCCATTCTAAGATGCTAGTGGCATCGTGCACATGCTTTCGTGACTGAATAGAATAGACCCTTGTCGCCGCATTGATAACATCCTTGCGTGTGATGAATGAATCTCTCTTCTTCAACATGTCATGAAAAATGGGATCATCAAGATGTCTGTCCATAATAGAATTAGTGCTGACATCCATGAGCAACAACCTCTCTATATATGCTTTTCATTCATCTGAAAGGTTTGGTGCAAATTGAGAGCGCATCTCATTGTTGGTATCATCCACGCCATGACAAGCTTCACCATTCTTGTCTACATGAAATGGTTGCTTCAATATCAAGATGGCGACATCTGGCCTACAATATAATACCTTAACAATGAAATGGCATGTACAACCTCTTTTTTTCTGATATGTCCGAGCATGCTTCTTATTCAGTGACTTTTTTCTATTGTCTTCTAGTCCATATGAACACCAATACATTTAAAAACAATTTTCCTATTATCAACAAGAGTCATAATTCCATTAAACATAGACAAATAATAGGAAAGAATGTGTGTACTAACCGGCTATACATCTTTGTTGTATGCATGTTGTGTACAACACTATTGTTCTCACTCTGTTGCTTTTAGAGAAATTTGGTTTCAACACCTTCATGCAATGATTCCTCTCTGATGAATGCATCCAATCTATCAAGTGGAATTGTTTCACAAAGGTCTATCATTGAGTCATTTTCAACACAAATTGGCATCCATTGAATATCCCTTGAAGAGAAATGATGCAAACCTTCACTAGCATCTTGAACTTCCAATACCACAATGTCCTGCCATTTTCAGTGTTTTCCCATCCTGGTCCTATACATATAAGACAAAGATAGAGACATTATCAATAGTAAACAACCACAATGATGATATCTTCAATGTGATAGTGTTTTGAGATAGTGGTTGATGTTAAATGTGTTTGTCATGATATTGGTCACTTGAAATAGTGGTTCAAGGATAATTTCTATATTAGGATATATTTTTTCATTTCAATTCATTAATTCTCTGTACTTGTTGAAAGAAGTGTTGGGATGTGAAGCCCAATGGTCATATGACCTTTTGGCTCCCTCAACTCTTCGATTCATGCTTGAATATGAATGTATAAATATGTGTGCAGTCTATGTACTGTTTTTATTGGATATTTGTTTTATATATGATATATCATTGCTTTGAGAGTGGATATAGGCGAATTTTATGAGCCACTATAAATTTGTCTCACGTTCTTGTTGTTTGATTTTCTTTTCTGATATTTTTTGTTTATCTTTTGTTCTTCTCTACTCATTTTAAACTAACAAGAAGATGTGTTCCTTTTGGTAGCTTGTATAGACCTTTGTATCTTTCCCTAAGGCTGTGCACCTTATTCTTGCAAGTCCTATTAGCTACAATAAGCTCCTTGACGTTGAGCCTAAAATATTTTAATCAATTATTTGTATTATGAGTGTGATTCTCATTGTGGTTTTTCATGTAAATTTGGTGTTCATGTGCTTTTTGTACTTTGTTCTTTCATGTTTAATAATTGTTGTAATAAGTTAACTATAGTTTGAAGTTAAAAAATTCAAAAGGAAAGTATTGTAAGGTACATGGACTGATTCATGCCCCCTCTCAGTCTTATGGTGTGTTAAACACATTTCAATTGATGTGAGAATCCACATCTTGTCCTAGTTACAGTCAAACCATGTTATATTGATTCAATGATGTTAGAACAACATTGAAGACATTCCATAACCAAATTGCAATGTTTTTTTATGCTAAATGTAGTGTTAACTCATTGATACCTATTTTTTATCACTTTGCTCTTTGTTCTTGTTTACTTAGTGATTTTTCTCTTTCTTTCTTCGCATGATTTAAAATTACATAGGAATCTCCTTTATATACAAACCCATTTGACATGAATCTTGTCAAGTTCTAATCACTATGATCCTACAAAACCAACTGTAAAGGTGGGTAAGAGATATAATTGTGGTCAAGGATACTCTTATACTATTCAACTAGGTTTAGGAACACAATTATAAATAAAGCAAAAAACTAAAAAAACTTTTATGCATAATCATCCCAAATAAAGCTAAAAAACTAAAAGCATAAAACTATGCAAGTGGGAGGAATTACTAAACAATATTCCAACACTAAGAACATCATATATATATTGAAATGCTCAGATTTGTTATTAAACAATTTCATGCACATAGAATCAAAAACAATTTTTATTTTTTTTCAGCATATATATTGAAATACTCCAATTTCTTACCGAGCCAAAATAGAAACTCAATCGTGTTAGGATAACCGATGAACAACTAAGAGAGGGGGGGGGGAAGAGGGGGTGAATCAGTTGTTAACAAATTATAACTTTTAATCCACAATATGACCTTAAACAAATCAAGTACCAGTAAAGCACAAACAGATGTCGGCAGGAACAAATACCGGTAAACAAAACAACTTAACAATTTAACCAGATAATTAATGCAAACCAAGCATGCCACAAAACACCATGATTTTTACATGTAAAACCCAAAAAGGGAAAACCCATGGTGGGAAGCCTACCCACAGTTAGATGATACTTCTATAGAAAGTATGTGTTATAGTGAGGGGCCTACACTTGCAGGAAGGCACACAACCTAGAGCGTACTGCTCATTACAAAAGAGTCTCACTGACTATAGAGAGGTTACAACCTTCTCAAGATAAATGGACAACAATTAAATAGAGTGAACTGTTGGAAATAGAATCTACCATGCCTGATTACAGTCTTGATTAAGCTCAGTGCTGGAGGACTAAATCCTCTTCTAAATCCAATTCAATCACCAATGATCAACCAACTCCTCTACCTGAATGATATTACAATATTCGCACATTACATTCCTTGACCATGACCTTTCCAATAACAATGATACTTTACAAAGAGTTTCTACCTCTTATTTATACAAACCCTAAGGCCTAAACCAATTAGGCTGGCCACCTAAAGATATTACAATAAGATCATTACATAATTCCATTTAAAATGATATGCCATTTCGGCTTAAGACCAAAACAATAATAAAAAATCAATAAAACATCTCAAAGAATCCTGGTAACATGTAGAGTACACAATAGCATAATACCATTCCATAACCTAGATAGGTACCAGACCTATTCTTGGTCCAGCACGCCAAATAAAAGTATTCAAGCAATTAAAACACAATCAACAAACATCTTCAGTATCCTGGAATCCATGAAGAAGCTACACCAACACCAATGATGCATCCTATCACAATTCCTCAATGAAAGCTCTATCAGGAAAGCCTTAAACTAGTGTTGGTAAGTATTTACTAGAGTGTATGATAACATCCAATTACCAAGACAATTCCAATTGACCAAATTATGCTCATGGAACATATAATACATGAAATCAAATGTACTTCACTAATCCAAACATGCCAGAAGTGCCCAACAGATAGTCTCTTCTACTTGTAACACTAGATCTTCTATAGGTAACCTATCTATTGTTAACTATCCATAACAGCTAGTGTTGACATCAATAAAAAAACATCAATGCAACACAATAAATTCATCCATAATTCCAACAATCTCTCCGTTTGGCATTGATGGCAACACTAGATGTGAAAAACATCTAAGTCTTCCCCTGTGGAAGACAACCAATCAATCAATAGCTCTCCCCTTGTGAATGATATCTCTGTAAGGTTCTGAATGATTTTTCACATTACAATCACCCCCGCTTTGACATCAATGCCATAAATCTGACAAAAATATCAAAGCAATGATATAAACCTCTAAATCTCAAAGCTGACTACTCCCCCTAAGTAGTAGCACCACTCATTAGTGTTAGCATGAATAATGTCTCTAATAATACATGTCAGATTGATGACAAACTTCATTAATCAAGTCTCTACCAAAGGGGAAAAATACCCTAACCCGTCTCTCAAATATTCAAATGATTCCTTAGACAACAGTTTAGTGAATATGTCTACAATTTGTTCTTTAGTGTTCACATAAACCAATTTGACTTCCTTTGCTTCTACCTTGTCCTTCAAAAGTTATACTTTATTGAAATATGCTTAGTCTTAGAGTGAAATACTAAATTCTTAGACATGTCAATAGACACAGAGTTATCACAGTAGATAACTATTAGTTCACTATAATTTACTCTGATATCCTTCAACATTTGCTTCATCGACACAACTTGAGTGCAATTAGTTGCTACTACAACATACTCAGCTTCTGCGGTAGATAAAGAAATGCATGATTGTTTTTTGCTTATCCATGAAACTAGTTTCTTTCCAAGAAAGAAAGCTCCACCAGAAGTCCTCTTCCTATCATCAATATCACCTACCCAATCTGATTTAGTATATGCACATAAAGTGAAATCATCATCTCTAGAATACCATAAACCATATTCTGTTGTTCCTTGCAAAAACTGAAATATTCTTTTTATAGCACATTCACGATTTTCTTTAGGATTACTTTGATATCTTAAAACAATACTTACAACATTCATAATATCAGGTCTAGTCTGAGTTAGATATAATAGACCACCAATCATAGATTTATACCTTGTCGGATTTACCAGTGTAGAAGTATCTTTGATAGATAATTTCTCACTTGTAACCATAGGAGTACTTACCGATTTGGAATTCCCCATACCAAACTTTTTCAATAATTCCCTCAAATACTTAGTATGATAGATAAAAATCCCTTTGTCAGTTTGAGTACTTTGCAAATCTAAGAAAAATTTCATCTCACCAATCATGGACATTTCAAATTCATTTTTCATGTTGTTAGCAAATTCCATGCACAGTTTATCTTCTCCTCTAAAATTGATATTGTAGATCAGGAAATTGAAACTCATCAAAACAATAACAATAAGGACAACCACAAAACCTAAAGCTGCTATGAAAGCAATCCCAATCCAATCAATGAAGACATAAAGACAAGATATTCAAATCAAATGAAATTGAAGCAAACCGACACAGATATCTCCTTCATGTGGCTCCATTGTTCTTCTTTCACCTTCAAATTTGATGTGGATCTCACCTACAAGTGCAAAATGCAAGTGGAAAACAAGTTGTTTAGAGATGAAATTCGTAGCATAAGGTTACTCAAAAATGTGATTGATCTCCCTTTCATTGAAGAAAATCATCTGATTTATAGACAAATTGGAGAGAGGACAAGATTAGCATGAAGAGATTTGAAAGGAAATTCAAATCAAGAATGGCAAAATTATGACAAATGTATGACAATTTCTATGCAAGGTGTATGACAAATTATGACAAATTATGACAAGATTGAAATGCCATTCCCATGACAAAAGGGAAGACAGAAAATAGCCTCCATGATTACAACAAATGGAAGCATAAACATAGGAGAAAATGAGGGAATGAAATTAGGGGAAATATTAGAAAAATTAAAGAAAATAGGAGAAATAATAAATTAGGTGAATTAATTAATAGGTTTTCATCCATTAATTAATTCATGAAAGAGACCTAGGACTAAATAAATAGATTTGTTTAACCCACAAAGAAGAAGAAAAGGATTAAATGAACAAATCATAAAACCCTAGAAATAAGAGGACATGGAATTAGGTCAAGACAACAAGAAATTAATGTAGGTTTGATCATGATTCTAGTTGACAAAGGACCATTGTTGATAAATGATTGAGATTGGTTGACAAAAATCAATGACAAATTGACCAAGATTGACAAGGAGATCAAATTGATAGGCACCAATTGATGAGGAACAATGACTAATTGATCCAAATTGACATGATTGAAAAGGACAAGGATCGATGGTGAATCGATCGCAAAATGACAAAATTGACAAGGACAAGGATCGATGATGAATCGATCGCAAAATGACGAGATTAACAAGTTGATAATCGCAAATGATTACTAACAAGCTAAAGATGATTGAAAGATTGAAAAGAGGACAAAACCCTAATTCTATCATCGATTAGGATTGATGATGTCCAAAATGATGATAAATGAGCACACACCATGATGTGACAGGATAAGATCGACCAAAATCATGACTGAAAATTGTTATCAACAAGACCTAATTCGAAAGCAATAAAAATGAGGAATGAAGAATAAGGACTCGATGCTCACAAATGATAAAGACCAAGTGCGCAACATAGAAGAAATGTTAATGTGATGCAAGAACCCTAAAATAAGGCAATTCACAAATGTTAAAGTATGACTCCACAAGCGTTGACCATTTTTAGACGTCTATATTTTGCCCCTCTTTGAGACAATGCGATTCTAAGTGTTGTTTCAAAGAACAATAATGAAAATGCCCCAAAAAATAACAATGACATATGCATGCCCCTTCAAGGAATTGGCTGGAAAAATCCAGAAAAGAGGCCAAGTGATCGATAAGAATGACAAAAGACGATAGGTTCAAACGGATCAAAAATCAAAGGTCGGATGCACAAGGGACAAGCAGTGGAAGGCACAAAATACCATGACCATCATAAGATGGAGAGCATGCACATCCATATAGGTACTAACAAAAATCTATATAGGAGACAAGGAGAAGGAAAAGAGTTCATTTGCACTGGCCAAAGTGGAAGAGTTGTTGCTCGGGAAAAAAAGGACCCTTGCAGAGAGATGGCGAACTAGACCAAACGGACTGCCAAGACTGACGGAAGAAATGTTAGTAAGAAGAAATTAGACAGAGGATAGTTAGAGATGAAGGAAAAATTGCTTTCACAAATGCACATAAGTAGGTGAGAACCTTTATTTATTGTAGCAAAGCGGATGCAGAGCATCATGGTATTGAAGGCCAGAGCTGGAACACAACCCCTTTTGCAAAAGATAGACACATCGCACACAAGGAATGAGTGAAGCATCCTAGGGTGGATACATCAAGGGTAAAGGTATGTGCAGTGTTCACAAAGTGACCGTACTTATCACAGACACCCAATGATATAGTTGCCCTAGTTTGTGACAAACATTCCACAAACAGCAAACACAACAAAAAAAAGGAAAGGGACCATGAACCATCCCGGTCACTCTAATCACTCAGTGACATCATCGAGCAACATAGGAACATGATCGAAGCCAAAGATAAATTAGTAAAAAGATAAGATGCACAAATTCAACCAAGTCAAACAAACAGTCTGATCGTCATTGTCAAAAGTGGAAAATAAGAATGATCATGTTGTCTGGTTTTAGGGAATGCGGTACCCCATTGAAGACATGACATAGTCTGGTTTTGAGAATACCACACCCTGTATAAGACCCATGATAATGTTGACAAGGACCAATGGTAACATTGATGCTATCTAGATTGATGTGACAACTGTGATCAGGTTGAATGCTCGCTTGGTCGAACAGTTCATCTGTTAATGCATGATTTCATTAAAGCATAATGTTTGATTGATTGTCGTTGGATGTATGCGCAGTGATCTGTCTATGCACAAAGGGAACCATTTATTGACAAAATGCAAAATGCCAAAGAAATTGTTGTTGGATTTTGATGTTTTTCACTTTGTAGGAATTTCGAGTTTTTTACAATTTTTTTGTTCATTTTTTAGGACTTTATTTGACTTTTTAGGGATTTTTTCAGGACATTATTTGATTTTTAGGGATTTTTTTTCAGGACATTATTTGACTTTTAGGGATTTTTTTAGGACATTATATGATTTTTAGGGATTTTTTCATGACATTATATGATTTTTAGGGATTTTTTCAGGACATTATATGAATGTTTTTGAATTATTTTGGGGCATTTTTGATGTTTTTGGATTATTTCAGGACATTTTTCAATTTTTATGATTTTGCCCCCAGTGTCTAGCAAGGTAAGGAATATGACAGGTGAATAAATAGGCTTTCTGAAATGTTGGTGGATAGAGGGAAGACAAAGGCCTTTTATCATGGAGACAATACGGATGCAATTTTCAAGGGCTATTGCATGATGGGACAAGAGACTAGATATGACAATGTAAAGCAGGAACATGGCATGAGGGACATGTCAAGAGGTTTTTGAAACCATGTTTAAATTTTGCATCCTTATGTTAGATCAAGATCAAGGAATGAAAAAGAGTGTATGGATAGTGATAAGATATGGATAGGATAAGCAAGACCAAGAATGGATAAGGGACATGGACTGAAGGTCAGGATTGGCTAAGGGATAGTGGTAGAAAGTTGCAATAAGCTAGGGAATATGGATGAAAGGTTATAATAAGCAAATAGATAAAGACCAAAAGCTATGATGGACTAAAAGCTACAAACAAGATGCATGATGCTCATGAAGATCCTCAGCCTTGTCAAGATCAAAGGTGGAAAGGGAAATGGACATGAGGGACAATAGGATAATGGAGGGTAATGATAGGGGTTTGATAGGATAATGGAACAATGAAGGACAAAAGGATATGATAGGATAAAACCTATCCCCAAGTATGGTATGCAAGAAGTTCATAGATTACGCACGACTCTTGTTTGCCAGGTTTTCATCACGGTACTTTCCCAAGGCACTTGTCTGCCAGGTTTTCACCAGTGGACGAATTATTTTTGCTTTACTTTTTTTTTCTTTTGGTTTTTTTTTCTTCTCACTTTTTTTTTGTATTTTGACTTTTTCAATAG
The DNA here is from genome assembly GCF_030272615.1 of Cryptomeria japonica. Lineage (NCBI taxonomy): Eukaryota > Viridiplantae > Streptophyta > Pinopsida > Cupressales > Cupressaceae > Cryptomeria > Cryptomeria japonica. The sequence continues at coordinate 754,879,687 of NC_081407.1, read as the reverse complement.
AAGATGGACACATGATAGGGGATGGAAGAAGGACTAAAGCATCTTTTTTTTTTTTTTTTTTGGATAGTAGCCTTAGAAAAAAAATGGACCATAACCTTTAAAAGCATGCTCAAAGACGTTGGTAGGATAAGGACATGGAAAATAAGATGAAACTAAGGCAAGGATTTATGCAAAGGATTGGACCAGAGGGATGGAGGGATGGAGAATATGCATTGGATAATAGATAGGGTATTGGAAGAATTAGGCTTCAGTGGATGGAAATGAAGGCAAGATCAATATTGGCACACACCTTGAGGGGTGATGGACTAATGGAGGAAGAGTGGGTTTTGGATATGGAGATTTTGATGAAGGAATAGCTAGGGATTTGTGGACATAAGGACCCAAAATGGAAGAAGGAGGTGATGGAGGAACAAATTTGAGAGGTTTGGATGGAGGAATAGCAATTTTGAATGCCAAGTTGGATTTTTCTTTAGGCTTTTGTGCTTCAAGGAGCTGCTTAGAGATCCACATGGTTTTTGATTTTTCATGCTTTTGTGGTTCCTTGGAGTGCATTGCCAACACAAGGGATTTAGGAACCCATATAGATTTTAACTTTTCTTGATTTTGCTCAATGGGCCTTTGTGGCCTTTTGGATATTTCTTTTTCTTTATAGATCATATTGTTCTTTGTTTTGACATGTCGATTATATTGGACATGTTGATCCTTGAATACATGTGGATTGCTAGACTCATGACATTTATACTTGGAATCCAAATTGCTTGGAGGGGGAAAGGAATGCATGGATGGATAGGAATGAAGTGGAGGTCTTTTGCATGGATGAAAGTTACTCAAATATGTGTTCCTTTGTTAACCTTGCATATAGGACGCAGGGATATTATAAGGACCTAAGATGGATGGAAGGGATAAAGGGGAAGGGATATGTTTGTATTTTGAAGGGATGTTGGATTTAGTAGGGGTACCCACATCTTGAGGAATTTCACTAAGGCCATGACCCTTAATATTTTCTTTAACATGAAGGGATTCTTGCTTATGGAGATCTACTCCTTTGCCTTTATGAATATCTTGACTTGTAGGATACTCTTTTCTTTGGGAAGAAGACGCGAGTCCATTATGAGGTGGATATGATATGAGAGAAATAATGAGATCTTGAAGTGGATCGGATTGCACCAAAGTGGAAGAACCCATTATTAATGTCAAGGGTTTATGAACATCTTGCACCATGTTAGAATCATGAGGGGGATTAGGATCATGAGGGGGACTAGGATTGTGTAGTGGACATAGTTCAATGATAGGCTCTTCAAGAGATGGAATGGGAGAAATAATGGGATCATCAAAAGAAATGAGACCTTGGAGTGTATATGGAGCATTAAGACAAGGAGATGGAGGAACAAAAGGATCTTGTGGAGGATTTAAAGGAATAATATGATCTTGACAAGGAGGAAGATCATTGGAATCCTCTTTAAAGGTGCTTTGCTCTTGAATTTCAATGGGATCATCGGAAACGATGGAAGGGATATCTTGATCTTTCTTAGGAAGTGGAATGTCAATGGGATTTGAAAGGACATTGTTTTCTTGGATAGAATTGATAGGAATAAGTGAATCATTGCGAGTGTCTGGGGAAATGGGATCTTGGTCAACAATTGGATGGGATGATAAGGTTTCAAGATCTTGATCTTCATCTATTTCAAGACACGTTTCTTCATGCTCTAAATTATCCTCTTGACATGGGGTTGGACTTTGGATATGCATGGGGGATTTTGGCAAGGGATTAATGCTTTGGCACGAAGGGGATTCACTTTGAACATTTGTGATGGATTCTGGCAAGGAATCAATGCTTGAACATGAGGAAGAGAGACTTCGAATGGGGTCCTCTAAAATAGGTAATGGCAATAAAGTGCATGGTGGCATTGGGTCTTGTGTTTCTGAAACATGACAAGGATGTGCATCATGAATTGGATTATCTTGGCAATCAATTATGGATAGCCCTTGGATAATTTCATCCTTGGGTGTATTGTTTGATGAGTACAATATGGAAGGTTCTTGTGAAACTTCTAAAGGTGTAGGGATAGATGCCTCTAGAGAGTCAATTTGTTTGTGGGGGGGTGAGGCATTGCTAGACATAAGTGTATTATTTTGATCTTCCTCAAAGAACTCACTTGGTAGTTTCCTTAAGATCCTTGCAATAAGGCCACCTTTCTTTTGAGGTTTTGACATAGTTGTATCTGGAATTTGAACTTGTTTGGCAAGGAGTTGGTTTTGGTCTGATGTCATGTTTTGATTTCAAACTAGATGTTGATCAAATTGGTTTGATATGTTCAAAATTTGGCTTGGTGCATGTTGCAAGTTTTGTTTTTGAATTTGTGATTGTAGTTGTTGATACTGAGTTTGTTGTCGATAATTAACAGTTGGTTGGACATATTGTTGAAATTGGACCATTGGTTGTGTTGGTTGTATATGTTGGACCATTGATTGTGTCTATTGGAAATGTTGGAACTATTGAACAATTGGTTGTGATGGTTGAAAATGTGATTGATAGTAAACACCTTCTTGTTCTTGTTGTGGAGGCACATAATGTTGTTGTCTCTTTTCTTGAAATTGTTTCATCATCTCTATTTGTGAGAGGAGATCTGGTATGTTTGATTGTTCAATAAAAGATCTTACATCAATTGGCTCAATCTTTGGATTCTGACTTGGAAATTTTTGAAACATTTTGGACATTTGTGATCTATTCTTCTCAATGTTTTTCACTTTTTGTTCCAAAATCTCCTTTTCTTGAGCTAGTTTCTCCTCTAGTTTTTGTATTTGGACATTTACATCATCATGATAAGTTTGATCCAAGTTCTGAGACATGTAGAGATTGGATTGACATGATTGATTTCTCAATTGTGATGACATGGCTTCGTAAGAAGGTTGAGACCTCATTTCAACAAACATGTCACTATGCAATGCAACTAATGGGATTGACAAATGCAACCTAAAAGGATGACAATGCAACTAAATGTTTTTTGACTTTTTGAATTTTTGGAGACAAACTTTTGAAATGTAAAGCTAAATACACAACCTTGGGAAGTTGAAATGAAGCCAATACCTTAAAGGACAAAGGACCAAATGCCAATAGGCCAAATTGACAATGTCTCACCTATATGATTGGATACTAAGCTAGGTTTGACAAAAATAATATTAATGAAAGGACAAATTTTAGACAAGGTCAAGACTCCTTAACAACAACTTAGGGTATCATCCAAAGTTTTGATTTTTCAAGTTTGACAACCGAAATTTTTGAGACTAAATGCAAGAAGGCAATGATTATGACAATGACTTAGGATATGATAGGAAAATGATCTAAGGATATGATATGACAAGATGAAGCCAAGACAATATGACAATACAATGATAAGGATATGCGAAGACCAATGACCTGGAATATGCAAAATGCAACCTAGGCAAGACCTAATTTTAGCATGACAAGGATAATGCACGAATGTCACCTAAATGGAAATCTAGCTTGGATATGACAATGAAATGAAAACTTAGGGAAATGATTTTGAACCTAAGTGCAGAATGAGGATGCTTGTAATGAAAAATACTAAAATGAAGGAAGATGACAATATGCCCTAGGACCTAAGTTGGACTATGCAAAACCTAGCCTAAAGTGACATGAATTTTGAAGCAAAGACATTCAATGTTTTGACAAGCCATGTTCAAATGTTGGATGAATACTTGGAAAAATTTGGACTTTTGTTTGGATTTTGTTTTGAATTGAAGGTTGTTGATTTTGAAAACCCAAGTTGATTATGAGCACTTTTGAAAGTTTGTTTTTTATTTAACTTTTGACAATCATGGAAGACAAAATGTTTGTTTGACTTTGACTCAAGACAATCAAGCACATTCACAACAAATCCTATGGCTGGCAAGGACAATATCTATTGAATCCTCTAACCATAAAATACAACACTCAGCTGGATAGCTAGACGCTTGGTAGCACTGGCTCCCCCTTACAGTGCACTCACTTCTCAGGCATACCAAGCTTTGAGTTCAAGGGGAATCACTTCCCAAGAACTTGCTATCTCTAACTGAGGAGTACATGAGAGGTGTCTTCGGCATGTGCGTATCACAATGCTTGAACCAACAAATAGAAGGATTTTGGCATCTAAAAACAAGAGATTATAGTAAGGGCATCTGTTCGGGTGGGTATTGATCCGGAAAATAAATCATCGCAATACCATTCCAACACCCATTGTCTACAACTTTCGTTGCATCCATAGTTATTTAGAGCGGTTCAAAAGAGCTTGGCTTTAGCCTGTCACCACTTTGGGTCATTCCCTCTCACCAATGCCTATGCAAAGTGCCAAGCAAATCGGGAGGCAGGGGGTTAAAACATGCAATAAAATTAAAAATAGACAAAGCATGCATGGTGTTCATTAACCTTTAAGAAATGAAATGTGCAACTACTTTAAAAATCGCAAGCAATATGTTTTAATGAGAGTCTTTGACCACATCCTGCATAAGATTCGTTAGTAGTTGCATTTTTAGTCTTTGTCACATGTAATGCCAAGATGCAACATAGAGAATTACCACCAAAGAAAAACCAAAATGCAAGAAACATAATGAAAATAAACAAATTTGCAAGTAAAAACAACTAATTTCACCTCTGTTTCTAGCCTTGCGCAGGTGCAGAATGCCTCAACACAAGCACAAAACCCATCAACATAGGTGTAGAATGCCTCAACATAGGCGTAGAATGCCTCAACACAGGCACATAACCCATCAACATTGGTGCAGAAGTGCCCAGAGAGCTCTGAGTCACCCTATTTCTTGAGTTTTTCACCTACAAACAGCTCAAAAGCACTCAGAACATGCTTAAGGGGTTAGTTCACGTCGGGTTCACCAGAAATGTAGATCAAGAAATTAAAAATCATCAAAACAATAGTAATTAGGACAACCACAAAACCTAAAGCTGCTATGAAAGCAATCCCAATCCAATCAATGAAGACATAAAGACAAGATATTCAAAGCAAATGAAATCAAAACAAACCGACATAGATATCTCCTTCATGTGGCTCCATTTTTCTTCTTTCACCTTCAAATTTGATGTGGATCTCACCTACAAGTGCAAAATGCAAGTGGAAAGCAAGTTGTTGAGAGATGAAATTCGTAGCATAAGGTTACTCAAAAATGTGATTGATCTCCCTTTCATTGAAGAAAATCATCCAATTTATAGACAAATTGGAGAGAGGACAAGAGTAGCATGAAGAGATTTGGAAAGAAATTCAAATCAAGAATGGCAAAATTATGACAAATGTATGACAATTTCTATGCAAGGTGTATGACAAATTATGACAAAGTATGACAACATTGAAATGCCATTCCCATGACAAAAGGGAAGACAAAAAATAGCCTCCATGATTGCAACAAATGGAAGCTTAAACAAAGGAGTAAATGAGGAAATGAAATTAGGGGAAATATTAGAAAAATTAAAGAAAATAGGAGAAATAGAAATTAGGTGAATTAATTAATAGGTTTTCATCCATTAATTAATTCATGAAAGAGACCTAGGACTAAATAAATAGATTTATTTAACCCACAAAGAAGAAGAAAATGATTAAATGAACAAATCATAAAACCCTAGAAATAAGAGGACAAGGAATTAGGTCAAGACAACAAGAAATTAATGTAGGTTCGATCATTATTCTAATTGACAAAGGACCAATGTTGATAAATGATTGAGATTGGTTGACAAAAATCAATGACAAATTGACCAAGATTGACAAGGAGATCAAATTGATAGGCACCAATTGATGAGGAATAATTACTAATCGATCGAAATTGACATGATTGAAAAGGACAAGGATCAATGATGAATTGATCGCAAAATGACAAGATTGACAAGGACAAGGATCGATGACGAATTGATCGCAAAATGATGAGATTGACAAGTTGATAATCGCAAATGATTACTAACAAGCTAAAGATGATTGAAAGATTGACAAGAGGACAAAACCCTAATTCTATCATCGATTAGGATTGACGATATCCAAAATGATGATAAATGAGCATGCACCATGATGCGATAGGATAAGATCGACCAAAATCATGACTGAAAATTGATATCAACAAGACCTAATTCGAAAGCAATAAAAATGAGGAATGCAGAAGAAGGACTCGATGCTCAAAAATGATAAAGACCAAGTGCTTGACATAGAAGAAATGTTAATGCGATGCAAGAACCATAAAATAAGGCAATGCACAAATGTTAAAGTATGACTCCACAAGCATTGACCATTTTTAGATGTCTACAGATATCATCAACAAAAACTTAAATAATCAGAATATCATTATCAGTGATGTTATAATATAGATTACTATCAGCACTGCCTTTAGTAAAACCAAGCTTAAAAAGATATTTATCCAATCTTGCATACCAAGCTCTAGGAGCCTATTTCAAATCATATCAATCTTTCTTCAATCTACAAACCATATCTTTATCATCTGTCAATGAAAATCCATTAGGTTTATCAATGTTCCTATTGCTTAACAGATTTTTCCCTTTCTTTAAATTAAATTTTGAATTACAATATGACTCATGCACACCCCTTTATGAAAGGAAAACAAATAAACCAACAGTTGGGTGAACCGATTATAGACTCATCCTATGTATTAGAGGGTAGCTCCTTGTGATATTTACAATGAATTTTTATGCATAAAACTTTGAAATGAATACACTTTTAACCCGAAAGCATGAAAGGTTTTCACATTCATTCATCAACACAGAAGAATGCTTACAAAACTAAAACTAAAATAATATCTTGAAGGTCTATTACAAATGAAGAGCACACAAATTCCTACTTCCACACATGTTCATTTCATAAACTCAAAGCAAAGAAAATGCATAGCAGTATGAACACTGGTTGATTCTCTCTCATGCCTCACAAGATAAGGGGGACCAGTACCACTCAATCCACAATGACCTTACTTGCAAATAATGAAATCAATGAATTCAGGAACACAAAGAGAACTGGTAAATGAAATGATATATTTCACCCATCAACATATATCCCAACAGAGATCACTAATCCATCAAAATACACAGATTTAAAAGATTGCATCCAAAATATCATTTTTTATTCAAATACCAAAGATATCTGTTCAGAGAAATTCAAGGAAATCAAAATTGTTCCTCCAAATCACCATTTTTTGGACTCTTACATTAAACTAACTTTCAACATAAATAGCCTCTAGGCTAATAGTTTGTTACATCATAACTCAAACGTTGATTTTAACCATAGGTTAAAGAAACTGTTTTCTTAAAAACAAAAGAAACTAAGACTACAGCCATAGATTGGTTGGTAGCTCATCCCTTGGTTTATTAGGACTCCATCATGGTAGAGGAAGCTACTAATTTATCTTGGTTTGCCACAAAACTGTGTATGCCTCACCACTCAAAATGTGCAACTAAGAAGTTCAAGATGACTTGAAAATAGGGGAGTCCAATATGCACAATATGTTTCTTCCAGACCTCCTTATCCATGTTTACCTGCGACACCTTTTCCTTATGCACCTCCAGATGATCAGAACAAACCACGAGCATTGATTCTATTTTGGCCACCTTCGAGAAATCATCTGTAGTCAAATATTTTGTTTCCCTAATGAATTGTATCATTTCCTAGAAGATTTTTGTCATATGTGTAGCAGCTTCGATTGTCTAAGCATCTTCTTGCATAAGTTGGATGTCAATGCACTTAAGATCCTTTTGCATTGTGTCGATTCGATCTATCAACCCTTTCAACAATCTTGTAGATTCCTTGTGGCCCTGTTTGATGATTGAATTTCGCTACTCTACATTCTTCTTCGACACATATAGTACATTGTCATGCAAATTCTCCACAGGTTTCTCAGCCAAAAACTTCATCACACCAAATTTTTGTACATTATTCATTTGTACAAGTACTGCCACCCACTTAGTTCTTTCCTTCTCCCAGGCAACAACTTCTAATTCCAATTGCTTGCTTACAGTCACAACATCTTCATATACCTTTACTAGATTGACAATATAATCTTAACCTTGTTGTATTATGAGATCAAGCCATTTATTGAACATTTCCACCATGATTTTGTTCCTCTAAACCTGATCTAACATCTTTTAGTTCACTGGAGACTTGGGGTCGAAGGATACTGCCACTTGTGACAAGGGTTGAGGACTTGGATGGTGTATAGAATTAATGTATTCAGCCATTTGAGTGATGATTTGCTTCAACTCCTTTTTTATCTTTTTCATCCTTCAATGTTCTAGAAATAACCCTCTTTGTGGAGGATTCCAAGCATTTGACATCAACTGCTCATGAAGCAACCCTCAAATCAATTTTCTCCATAGTGAAGTCATCTTCAATGGCTTTGCTCGAGTCTCTACCTAGGATAGGTTTAGCTATCTTGGATGTCCAATAACCTATTGCCTCATCTACCTCAAGTATTGTCTGTGTTTTAAGTTTCTTTGGCTTGGACACTTTTCCAAGACACTTTCTAACCATATCTTCCATAGGAATTGTGATTGGGACCACACTGTGATTCTTCCCAATGGAAGCCTCTAACCATCATGGAGTGCTTGAAGGTTATTTGGATGAAGGGGTTGTCTAAGTACTGGGTGAATTGGTAATAGTTAGGGTTCTCATTAGATTCAGCTCACCCTCTGGTTCTTTACTTGTGTCCATATCTTATGCCGAGGGTAAATTCAATTCCTATTGCTCAATTATTATTTCAACTTCCTCACTAGATCCAGGTCTACAATGATTTGGCTCAATGCTGGCTCTTTACTCTTCTTCTTGTTTCTTTCCTGAGTCACTCGGACTAGTGAGGAACTTAGGAGGGACCTTTTTGATCTTCTTGGTTTAATTTCTTCAACAACTAGCTTTGTATCACCTGCAACATCAACAATATTGTTAGTAGTTGAAATAGGAAGTTGAGTTGCTACATGTGAACCAACTCTTACTTCATGGGAAGACATGAGTGATCCTTTTCTAAACTTCTGATCCCTTAACCATTTCTCAGTTCTTCTTATAACATCGAAAGTCCTGACCTAAATATTTTTGTCTTCCTTTTTATCCTAGTCAATCTCAGGGATTGGTTGCCTTTGAACTTCCTTATTAAATTCAAGATCTTGAACATCCTCCCCTATCTCCTCCTGTCATTGATGGGAAGTCTCATGGCTATTACTTGTTGTAGAGTAAATCTTGACCATGGCCTTTTTCTTACTTCTTACTCATCACTACAATTTTCCCAGTAATCTTCCAACTGGGGTTCATGATAGAAGTGTTCATCTACATTTAGGTTTTCCACAGCATACCCCCTACTATCAAACTTTTGTCTAGCAACATAGGGCTACAAATTCAAAGTATCAAACATAGACTTACAACTATAGCATCCAAGTTCAATGGGAAAGGAAACTCCAGATTCACCTTTCACCCCTAACCTCTTATCAATATGAGCTAGTTGTCTACTCACTTCAATGAGTACAAGGCTATCAAAGGTGTACCTAGGTAGCTTGAATGGTTCACCTTCAAAACCACCTACCCGAAGATAGGTAAACCTAGGAAATTGAATGAAGAAGCTTTCATATATACTTATCAATTCCATAGCTTCAACCGGCATCCTTTTATTTACATCACCCTGTAGCTCAAAAGAATGTCTTCCTGCAAAGACACCCTTCCATCTAACAATATGTTCCACATATTTCTGTTGTTGTAATAAAGGATAGTAATCATAGATTTTCATACTATCCACCCACGGTTCATTGAGCAAGTCGTGCCAATCTCTAGTACAGGCTAATATGTAGAATAGATAAGAAGACATATAAAAGCTAGACATGCCCACAAAATTACTTAAACCTTAATGGAGTCTCTCTGCAATTACTTGTGCCCAGTCAAGATATATGTCACCTGATAGAAGCACCTCAATATAAAATACATCTAGTCCTCCCAATAAAAGGAGTGTGAATTTCCTTTTAGCCTATTCAATATTATAACAATGTCTCACACTTCTATAATGAAGTGCTCCGTGGTAAGGGGTTTTTGCCGCCGTGACCCTCCCTTTTGAACTTTGAGGAGCCAGTTTCTTGTGATTACACTTCTATATTTACTTTTCTTCTCATACAAGAAAGAATATGAGGTCCACATTGACCAGTCCTCATATGACTCCTTATGTGGGATTCCCATCACTGCCATTACTGTTTCCATGTTAATATCAACTAGCTACTCACCACTACTAGTTCTTATATATCTATTTGCAGCATCATACCTATTCATGTAGGCTATTACCAAATATGGGCATGAGGCGGCAAGCAGAAATGCGACAGCTTCAACGAGACCGCTTCTTACAATTTTCTCCATCATTGAACCAACTTCAAGGTTTTTGTGTCTTTCTAAGAAATCCCCTAGGTCAGCATGAGCTAAATAAGTATCATCTAATTCTAGCAATATGCTCACCAAACATGATGTCCGACCATGTTTCAGTAGTATCGGCCTCATAATGCCTACTTATACTTTTATCAAGCAATTCTAAAGCAGGATGGAATTCTACTCCAACAAACCAAAGATTTTCTTCTTACACTAACAAATCTTTTGAACTAAAGAAATACAGTATAGGGAAATTGTTTAAACTCACTTGTTACCACCATAAATCTGTGAAACGTTTTTAGTAGAGCTGAATTTACCTTTGGTGTCTCCAGTTCATTCAATTATAACAACTACAGCCTTTACATGTTTACTTATGAATTTACATGTCCTTTTAAGAAAAAGGGAAGGAAAATCAAGAGAAATATACACACGCTTCATAATGATTCATTCAAACATGTGAAGTAACAGTGATATGATTGAAAACCTGACACTTTCTTAATTTCCCATCACCTTCACACAAATAGTTAATGTCCTCATGATTACTTTCCAAATTTAGAATTTTAAACTGTTAGATGCTGGGAATATTCCTTCTTACCACTCTTCCTCAAGTGTTATCAAAATCCTTAGAATCAGCTTAGACTGAAATTTTAGAACCTTGAACCATCTCACAAGGATTTCAATGGTTCAAGTTCATTCAATGAGAACAATTAGTGAACTAGCAGCTCAAAACAATATCAGGAACGAGCAATAATTATAACTAATTATTGAAAGGACTTCAAACTTTGAACCATTGAACCAAGAATACAAAAGGTTCAGGGTTCAAGCTCAATACTGACTTAAACACATTTACACTTTCTCATTAAATAACTTTACATAGCCACAACTCATAGAAAAGGACGTTTTGAACCTTGAACCAAAAAGGTTCACGAGTTCAAAGTTTAAAACACATAATGACAATGCGCTTGCTTTAGTTAAGACAAAGGCCGCTAAAGACATTACTTAAAACACACTTTGAACCTTGAACCTTTTGAACTGTTTAAAGGTTCAATGAGAAAGGTTCAAAGCATGGGAATACAAAGACCAAAAAGAAAAGAGACACCATAAGGCAACCCGCAAGCTTGAAATTTTAATAAAAAATTGACGAGACACTAACACTTCCTCAAGATCACCATTCAAAAATGCACTTTTAACATCCATTTGATAAACCTTATAGTTCATATAAGTTACATAGGCAAGAAATAGACTAACAACTTCAATTCTAGCTACAAGTGCAAATGTCTCACCATAATCAATTCCTTCCATTTGAGAATATCCTTTACAAACCAATCTAGCTTTGTTTCTTATAACTTGACCATCCTCATTCAGTTAATTTCTAAAAACCTATTTAGTTCCAATAACATTCTTATTTTTAGGTCGGGGAACTAAAGACCAAGTTTCATTCTTCTTTATTTGATCTAATTCATCTTCTAGAACCTTTAACCAATCTTTATCCGTACAAGCTTCAATAACAGTTGCTGGTTCAACTTGAGAAATAAGACATACCTCTTCATTTGCCAGTTTTCTTCTTGTCATAACTCCCTTGTTTCTATCTCCAATAATTTGATCTTCAGAATGATTTAATCTTACATACCTTGGTGTCTTTTGAACTTTAGGTTCACTACTCTGATCATCAGTCATAGTCAAATTTTCTGATTGTGCCGATGTAACTATTTTAGCTTCCTATACTGGTTGAGGTATTGCTGGTTTTGTTATGATGATCTCCACTATTGCTTCCCTGTCATATGATATAGAATGATTTCTGTACTGTTCATCCACTTTCACATTAGCACTTTCCACAATTTTTTGCAATCTTTTATTATAACATCTATATGCTTTTCTCTGAATTGAATAACCAAGAAATATCCCTTCATCACATCTAGGATCAAACTTTCTAATTGAATTATCTCTTTTGATATATCATTTACTTCCAAAATTTTTGAAATACTTACTAGTAGGTGTATGTCCAAACCATAGTTCAGAAGGGGTCTTACTGGTTTCACCTTTGATGTGAACTTTGTTGAATGTGTATACTATTGTACTTACTACTTCTCTCTAGTAGATATGAGGTAATTTGTCTTCCATCATCATAGATCTAGCTGCATCCAAAATGGTTATGTTCTTTCTTTCAACTACTCCATTTTGCTGAAGAGTCCTAGGTGCAGATAGTTGTCTCCTAATTCCATTTGTCTCACAACAACTATTAAATTCATGAGAAGTGAACTCACCATCATGATCTGATCTTAGACATTTGATTTTTAATCCAGTTTATGTTTCAACCTTCACTTTAAAGATCTTAAATTTCTTAAAAGCTTTAGACTTCTCCCCTAGAAAAGTCACCCACATCAATATGGAATAGTCATCAATAATCAACATGAAATACCTACCACCTTGAAAGCTTCTAGTCCTTGTTGGACCACATCAGTCAATGTGAATAAAATCAAGTACATCATTAGATTTATCATGTACTCTCTTAAAAGAACGTTTGACTTCCTTACCTAATTGACATTCCTTACACATTGGATTATGAGGCTTCCTAATCTTAGGTATATCTCTAACTACCTTACTTGAACTGATCTTAACAATGCAATCAAAATTAACATGACACAACCTCTTATGCCATATCCAACTCTCATCAATATGAGCAATCAAACATGTCTTATTACCAGTATTCAAATGAAAGATGTTACTTCCTGTCTGAATACCGGTTGTAATTTCCAAACCAGTCTTGTTAATGATTTTGCATTTTCTATATTTAAACTGAAGTTGAAAACCCTTATCAACTAATTGACCAAAACTCAAAATATTATGCTTCAAACCTTCTACATAATAAACATTATAAGTATCATGCTTTCCATCCAAAGAAATAATACCTCTACCTTTAATCATACATGCCTTGTCATCTCCAAATTTGACTTGACCACCATCATATTCTTGCAGGGACAAAAATTTCCTTTTATCTCTAGTCATATGGTGTGAGAATCCACTATCAATTACCCCTTCATCTTTATTTTCAACTTTTGCTGCCAGAGCCTTTTCTTCATTTTTGATAGCCGGTTCTGGTTCATCTTCCTTCAAATCATATAACACCCATTCTTTTCCATTTCCAGATCCACTATCAGAGTCTTCTGTCGGTTCATCTCCAGAGTCATCAGTTACTCCTTCCTCATCCACTATGTAGCACTATTTATACTTCTTGAATCTATATCTATTCTAGTTAGGCTTAAAATATTACTTAACTCTTTCCTCAAACCTTGCTTTCCTTTCAGGACATCTAGATGCAAAATGACCAATCTTATTACATGCATAACATTTAAAAACTACTTTTCTTTCATACTTACTTCCAGTTGGTCCTTTAGGTATTCTTCTAGCAAATAAGGCTTCAAGTTGCTCAATCTCTTCATCTTCTTTCCTCATGTCTTCTAGTTCTTTTGCATATAGGGCTCTCCAATCACTTTTGCCAGTAGATGTTGATAATGATGCATGAAAAGAAGGATCGGACTTTACAACTCCAGAATATCCAAATTCTTCAAGCTCAAAAGAAGATAGTTTCCCAATCAGAATGTCTCTGTTAACTGAAGTGTTTGCCATTGTTCTTAACTCATTAATAGCAGTTGTCTTCATCTTGTAAGCCAGTGGAAGGGCTCTCAAGACTTTGGAAACTATTTCATCTTAACTTAGAAATCCTCCACAATATTGAATTCCCATAACAATCTCATTTACTCTTTCCATAAACACAACAATTATTTCATTGTCTTCCATCTTCAAATTTTCATATCTTACCCCATAACCATCAAGTTTAGCAATTTTGACAGTAGGGTCACCTTCATTCAGAGTTTGCAATTTGTCCCATATAACCTTAGCCAGTCATTTGTTAGTCAATCCCATAATCTGCTGATCAGTAAGTGCACACAAGAGGACTTCTCTAGCTCTGCAATCATTTTCAATATTCATATCCAGGTCTGTAGGAGCAAGATTGCTAGATGCCAGATCATAAGGTGTGTATCCTTTCTCAGTGATCTCCCAAATATCCTTGCCAAGGCATCTAAGATGAGTCTCCATCTTGATCTTCCATATTCCATAATTTGTTCCATCAAGCTTAGGGATTTCTCTTCTGAAAATAGTTGTCGATTGATTGGTAGTGTTAGTAGCCATAGGATCTACCTCAAGTAGTTAAGCTTCTACAAAAGAGGACCAAATCTCTGATACCAATTGTTAGGATAACCGGTGAACAATTGAAAGGGGGGGTGAATCGATTGTTAACAAATTATAACTTTTAATCCACAATATGACCTTAAAAAAATCAAGTACCGATAAAGCACAGACAGATGTTGGTAGGAATAGATAAAGGTAAACAAAACAACTTAACAATTTAACCAGATAATAAATGCAAAGAAACCATACCACATAACACCATGATTTGTATGTGGAAAACCCGAAAAGGGAAAAACCATGGTGGGAAGCCTACCCACAATCAGATGATACTTGTGCAGAAAGTATGTGTTACAATGAGGGGCCTGCACTTGCAAGAAAGAACACTTCCTAGAGCGTATTGCTCATTACAAAAGAGTCTTATAGACTACAGAGAGGCTACAACCTTCTCAAGATAAATGGACAATAATCCAATAGAGGCAACTGTTGGAAATAGCATCTACCATGCTTGATTATAGCCTTAGTTAAGCTCAGTGCCAAAGGACTAAATCCTCTTTTGAATCCAATTTGATCACCAATAATCGACCAACTCTTCTGCATCAATGATATTACAATATTCACACATTACATTCCTTGACCATGACCTTTCCAATAACCATGATACTTTACAAAGAGTTTCTACCTCTTATTTATACAAACCCTAAGGCCTAAACCAATTAGGTTGGCCACCTAAATATATTACAACCAGATCATTACATAATTCCATTTACAATGATATGCCATGTCGGATTAAGACCAAAAAAATAATAAAAAATCCATAAAACATCTCAAAGCATCCCAGTAACGTGTAGAGTACACACTAGCATAATACTGGTCCATAACCTAGATATGTACCGGACCTATTCTGGGTCCACCATACCAAAGCAAAGTCTTCAAGAAATTGAAGCATGATCAATGAACATCTTCAACATCCTGAAATCCATGAAGAAGCTGCACCAACATGAATGATGCATCATGTCACAATTCCTCAATGAAAGCTTTGTCGGTAAAGCCTCAAACAAGTGCCAGTAAGGGTTTACCAGAGTGTATGATAACATCCAATTACCAAGATAATACCAACTAACTAAAACATGCTCATGGAACATATAACACATGAAATCAAATATACTTCACTGATCCAAACATGTCGGAAGTGTCTAATAGATAGTCTCTTCTGCCGATAACACTAGATATTCTATCGATAACTTGTCTGTCGGTAACCATCTATAATAGCTAGTTTTGAGATCAATGACAAAACATCAATGCAACACATAATCAATTCATTCATAATGCCAACAAATTGTGCTACAAGAATTTAATTTAATTTGTAGTCATATATATTGAAATGCTTGAAATTGATGTTATAGAACAATTTCATGCACATACAATTAAAAATATATATTTTTCACTATATATAATGAAATGCTTAAACTTCTATCCTAGGAGGACTTAATTTGTAGAGGAACTGACATGTTTTAAGTTATACAACCTTCCATTGGAGTACCAGTCAAATGAGTGCTTAACAAAAATTGGGGTTGTGCTAAGAAAAACCTTGGAGATTGATATGTGTAACCCTAATTTATGCATGAATCCAAATTGATAGCAATTGTGGAAATTTTAACTCAAATTACAACAAATAGAAGTTTTCTACATGAGATTAAGAGAGAGATCCCAAAATGTTTTGCTTGCAAAGAAAATGTCATTCTCACAATGAAGGCTCTTGCACTTGATGACCTTGCAAGACCATGACACAATGGATTCCCAAAGATACAAGTTGACAAGACCCTCATCAATCCCTGACTAAAGAAATACCTACGGACAACACAAGGAAGCAAGAATTAGACTCACATACCTTTTTTAATGGCATATGGCTTAATCTGCATAATCTATAAATCCACTTAAGCTTAGTCCACTAAGTAAACTGCCTATACCCCTATCCCTTTCCCTGCCCTTTCTTTTGGGTATGGATCTTTCACTGGATCAATGACTGGATCTAGAGATAGATCTGTAAATAGAACCAAGCGAAGGTATACTATGGGATCCAAGTAGCATACAGTGATAGGTCCCGATATGCTGCTAGCTCGTATGGATACCCTATGAGACAAAGAGAAAGAATGTTGAACATGAAGAAATGGGGGACTCAAAATTAGAGGATGTCGATAAGAATGATGAGATGTTCTAGGATCAATCAATTGATGACCAAACTCATCAACATTAGTAAAAAATTGTCAATATCAAAAAACAAATCAGAATAAAAGAGAAGAGAAAGCTTTAAATGATGATTAATAAAACAATCTAATCAGATATAAAGGAGTCCCCTCCCTTAGAGAGCCATGAAGATCTTAAAATAGAATATTAGGGACTTAAATGCCCCAAACAAACAACACATAGAATTTCAAACATCCAAACTACCAAGAGTAGATCTCTATCCACTCCAATAAAAATTTAGAACAAAGCAATAAATTACTTCCAAGATCTCTTGGGTGAGGAAAATTTAGTGGACACAATTAATAATGATATCCTAGAGAATGTACAAATTATAATTAAAAATGAAGAAAATGAATTATTGTCAGCACTTGTTTTGATTAAGTAAAAATAGCTTTTTGAAAGGAACCCGAACCTTTTACATATCAGGAAATAGAAAAAGCATTAGAGCTTAAAAGAGTCGTGCCTGATCAGCCCAACAAAAGATTGATCCCACCCGAACTAAAAAGGGATCACAAAACACAAAGATCTACATAAGGACATCAAAAAGAAAACAAAAGGACAACACAAACACAAAGACATAGACCAAGACAGCTAGATATTCTCCATAATGTCTTCAGCGTGAAGCACCATCTACTTCATGTTGTTTGCCGAGGTCTTCAAATCATCCAGCTCTCATCCCTTGATGTCACCCTGATTCCTGGTGTTGGCTCTAGTTCTCTTCTCATGACCTTTTTTCTCCAACTAGTCCTTGTCACCCTCTTTATCTTTAATGTTATCAAATCTGTTAATCAGAATGTTCATGTTTTCCATAGAGGCTTTGAGAATCTCAAAATTTTGTTCAGCTATCTTCTTCACAGTCAGTTCCATTATGTCGACTCTATTGCCCAGATTATTCATAGTAATTTCCAACCCATTCACCTCTCTATTCCGTTCCATTTCCTTAACCTTCTTTTCAGTTTCAATTATTTTTCCAACCATGTTTTCAATAGTTTCAGAATTGTTGATTGCCACCACTAATTCTTTAACATTTTCATAAAGAGGTTTGTTGTCTATCATGGCTCTTTGATAACATTCATATCTTTCTTCAAGCTGCCAATATCTTTCACAATTCTACTGACAGTATCACAAAATCCCTTAAAACTATCATTATCTCCAAAAGAATCACTAGGATTTCCCCTTTTATTTTCTTGGCCATCATTCTGCAAACCTTGAGTGTTCAAATCCTCATTACAACCCACATCCGAGATCTCATCCCCCTCCTTACCTTACACATTGTCATTTTTTTCCTCCTCTACATGCTCATCAGAAGCAATCAAAATCTGATTATTATCTTTGTTAACTCCCTTGTTGGCATTCTTCTTCCTTTGGGTTTGTTTTCCCATCCATTTACCTTTCTTGCTTTTGATGAATTTTCCTTCAAAGGACTTAGCCTCAGAGTCCAAGATATCAGAATCAATCACAATCCTCTTTCTCTTCCCCTTATTCCTCCTCTTTTTACTAAGCTCCTCTGACTCACCTTCAGTTTCTGAGTTGAAGTTGAAACCACTATCCTTGCTTGTCGTTTCATCATCCCTGGCCTTTTTACCTCTCAATGGTTTCTTAATGCATTTCACTTTCAACAATTTATACACTAAAACCATAAGACCCTGATGAAGAGCATGGTCACCCTGAGGGTCTTTTTGCATTTGTTTAATTGTGTGGTCCATAGAACAAGCAAGTTAATAGGGCAAGCTTACCTTTTCACCATGGTGAAAGTGGTTGAGCAACACAAAATGGTGCCTATAAGCTCTCGTAAATCTCCCATCTAGCGTAATGTAGGTTATGGTAGAAAACAAAATGAACCTCCATGGCCTGCAAATGCATTTTGGGGAGTGATAGGAGTTGTATGCGGGAAAAGTGGGTGAATAAAACTTAAAACGTGAAAAATTATGAGAAATACGAATCCACACACACACACAGGACTTTTTGATGCAAGCTATGGAGTAACGATGTGTTACTTAGCTTCCCAAGGAGGGTCCCATGGTTCTCTATCTCACAATGTCCCTCAAACCAATGTTTTTCTCTCAGATTACTGAGCAAAATGGTTTAGGGATGGCAAATATGAGAACGAGAGAGGTTTTTAACTGATTCTAGTATGAGATGTGTTATAAGCTATATATGATGCTAAAATGCAATAAACTAAATGATAAGATGACGAGATTAGTATGAATACTATCCTAGCATACTATATTTAGTCTATGATTGAACTAAAATGATATAAAAGCTTGGAAGAATTTGAGCATAAGTGTGATGCTTCAAATTTGAAAGATGATTGTTTTTGAATGGAGGAATGAGAGCTCTATTTATAGCATAAACAGGGCAATGGATGGTCAAGATTGAATGGTTTAATCAAGGGCCAAGTTTGAAAGTTGGTGATCCATGTGCACAATTTGCACCAATGAAATGGTGACAAGTGTCAACATAAGACTGGGTTGAAAAAGGGGTTGGAGACATTGAATGCTTGAGAAGACCTCATGGTTATCTAGAGGCTAAGGGTCAAGTCTAAGTTAGGATTACCCACTGGATTAGGAGTTAATCCAAGGATAAACCTTTGTGCAAATGATTAAGAGATAATCATGGTCAAAGCATTAAAGGCCTGATGAGACCCTTGGGTTGGGTAGAGGTTGAGTCAAAACAAATGTTTTAACCATGTGGGAGGGTTTGAAATAACCATTAATGGTTATTGGAGACTTTGGGGATTAAGTGGTTGAAGGTTGGAAGCCTTCAATGGTTTTCAAAGACTTTAAGGGTTTTGGTGGTTGAAGGTTGAAAACCTTCAATGGTTATCCAAGACTTTGGGCCATTTGAGAAGTGACCTCCCTTTGCTTAGGGATGTGACAAAGTTTAGAGGAGGGTTATGTTAATTAGAATCGATTAGAAGATTCTAGAAGGGATTAGGAAGGAGTTTGGGATTTTGCAAGTGGATGGGGGAATAATAGGTTTTAATTGAATTAATTGATTTTCATTCAATTTGGTTGTAATTAAATAAATTTGATTTATTCAATTTAGGATAACTATTTAATTAAATTTGAATTTAATTAAAAGTGGCTAGGGGGATTTAATTGAATAAAATGATTTATTCATTAAATGGTATAGTGAATTTAATCAAGTGATTTACTTAATTAAATAGAAGAATGTGGATAATTTAATTAAATTGGATTTAATTAAATAGGGAAATGAACATAAAATATTCATTTAGGAATATGGTCATTTTTATACATCTACATTTTGCCCCTCTTTGAAGTGACGTGTGTGCACATGTTATTTCAAAGAAAATGATGCTTTATCATGATTTATGATCAAATGCAATTTTTGTGTCGCTTTTTTTTTTTATTTGCAAGTCATGCCCCAGATTTGATGTGATGCCCCAGATTCGATATTTGATGTGATGCCCCCTCGGGAGATGAATCAATTTTTTTTTTGGAAATTTTTTGATTTAAATTGATGAAGTTCGTATGATGTGTAGGATTCCGTGCTTGTAAAAAGTGTGTAAATTGACTCATCTCCCGATAAATTATAACTGTTTTGGTATAGGGGAGACCGCGACCATATTATAGGCCCAGTTGGCTAACCCTAATTTCATTTTCCTCCTATAAAAGGGGAAAAGGGCTTGATTTAAAGTCATTTGTGTTTGTTGACTTTTGAAGAAAGATAATTTGCTCTGGAGATAAAATGCCTATTCCCTATCACAGACACCGTTTTGAGCGCGTTCGGAGGTACCGGAGGCCAGTAGCGCGTGGACCACCAGTAAGTCAACCCTTTTGACCCCTTTTGGATTTTTCATTTTGTCATTTTTAGCTGTGTTTTGAATTTTAAAGTTCAGACAAATCGTTTTAGCGCGTCTAATGGCTAATGTAGCGCATACGAAGTATAGAGTAGCGCATAGAAGTCAATTTTAGGGGTTGTGTCCGAAATTATTTTGCTAGCGCATAGGTCATGTAGGTTAGCGCATGCATGTAGAACAACGCATGTAAAGGATTTGGTAGCGCGTATAGGCAACAGGTTAGCGCATAGGTATAACCTAGCGCATAGGGGCTGCAGCAGGTCCCATAGAGAAGGGGGTTTAGCGCGTAGGTCTGACCTAGCGCATAGGGCTGAAAGGGTAGCACTTAGGAAGAGTAGATTAGCGCGTAGGACTAACCTAGCGCATAGGATGAAAAGGGGAGCGCCTAGGGAGGATAGATTAGCACGTTGACAGAGTCTAGCGCATAGGTTAGATTAAGTAGTGCAAAGGAGGAAAATAGTAGCGTGTAGACAGAGTCTAGCGCATAGGACAAATTATATAGCGCATCGGTATAAAAGAGTAGTGCATAGATAGAATCTAGCGCATCAGGCAGATAGGTTAGCATGTAGGACAAGCAGCCTAGCGCGTGGGTTTGTTTTAGCGCATTGGAGGTATGTTTTAGTGCATCCATGAAAAATTTGTAGTTGTGGCCGATTTTGAAAAGTTGTGTTTGCGCGTGCCTGTCGTGTTTTTGATGCATTTATCCAAGATGAGTATTTGTATAACTTGTTTTGATGTACAATTTTCCAAGTTATGTATAGATATCAAGCTGTTTGTGTTGATCAGAATATGATTTATTTGCGTGTTCTGTTTCAATTTCAATGTGTGTGAAAGCCTGAGTTGTTTTACAAGCCGATATGGGTTGGAAAATTGAGTTGTGTTACAAGCTAATATGGGTGGGAAACTTGAGTTGTTTTACAAGTTTATGTGATTTTGGTATTTGAGTTGTTTTACAAGTTTTGATATGGTTTTTGAGAACTTGAGTTGTTTTACAAGTTTGATATGAAATGATAGGTTTTTTGAACTTGATGTAGATGAGCAAATTTGTTTCATGTTGTTGATGTAAGTTTGATTTTGATATCGTTGTTTTGATGTGGAAACTGATATTGGATTTGTTTTGAGATTTGATATGATAATGCGCCCTCGAGAGATCGTTCGTGCACACAAAGCATGAATGATCTCTCGAAAGAAGAAGAATGTTGTTTGAAAGATAGAAGAGTAGATAGTGATGGCATGCATGGGTTTGACAAGATTGATTAGATTGATGGGAATGAGAGCAAGTCTTGTTTTAGGTATGACACCTCCTGTATAAGACATGGATGATCAAGCGTCTGGTTACAAGAATGATACCGCCTGTATAAGACATGATAGAAGATAGTTTGGAAGAATGATAGAAAATAGTTTGGAAGAATGATGAAGATAGTTTAGAAGAATGATGAAGATAGTTTGGAAGAATGATAGAGATAGTTTAGAAGAATGATAGAGATAGTTTGCAAGAATGATAGAAGATAGTTTTTAGAAGAATGATAGAAGATAGTTTAGAAGAATGATGGAAGATAGTTTGGAATAATGATAGAAGATATGAAAGTGAAGAAAGATTCCATGATGATGTGATAGATATGCATGCGAGGGATGCAATGATAAATGATGAATGATATTTTGAAAATGAGATGTATGATATGATATGCAACTAATTGTAAAATGATATGCAACTATGTTAAAGTGATATAAAACTAATTGTAAAATGATATGCAACTAATTGTTTTTGGAGCATCCTCATTTTGCATTTGCCATCCGATATAGCCATTTGTTTGCTTTCTTTGTAAGTTTCATCATTGAGCATTGATTTGTTTAGGATATGTTGAAAATTTATACAAGCATAATGGTATAATTGAACCATAATGACTTGAGAAAAATTTACATGATATTTGATTTTGCAAGATAGCACAAGCGTCAAGGTATAATTTAACCAGAACGACCTGAGTGCGTATTGCGTAAACATACAAGATTAGATCATTTATATGCATGAAATGGAATCAGGCCTTCAGTGATATGGATCACGTCTTGAGGCAAATATTCACACAATACAAGTGATCACCTCCCAGACAGAAGACTAAGAAAAATTTTGGAAGTTCCTCATGATCTCTGGCTTTGAAGCTTTTGATGAGATAAGGAGAGGATTCCATTTTATTGTAAAAAAAGTTCAAAATGCAAAATAATCAAGACTTTAATGCGATAATGCAACATTGAGTACTTCAGAAAATCATCCATCCTTAAGTTTCTTGTGCATTGTTTTTGTTTTGGTTGTTGCGATAAAGCGTAGTTGTGTTTGTTGGATGTCATGTGTCTGAGTTTTGCAATAGTTGGAATGTCTTGAATGTTTGCCAGTGTTTGAACAGTTTAATGTCCCTAGATGAGTGTTCTTCTGGATATGATTATGTACAGTGATTTCCAAGCCATGGTGGAATGTGGTAGATGAATAACTCAGGATAGTGACTACGCTAAGTATGTCCTGAATGGATATATGCTAAGTGTCGGGCGATGGCCGATAGTGTTTTGATGGATAAAATGGCATGGATATAGATAAAGGAGCCGGTCTTTCACAAGGGCGCCTGTTTACCAGGTTTTCACCATTTGTTTTTATTGTACTTTGTATTTTTGCTTTTTCTGGATTTTTTGATTTTTTTGTTTGTTTTTGGCTTTTTTTGTGCACTAGGCTACCTTAAGTATAGTACTTCTTCAGATGAATGTTGTTAGTTGGATCATTAAGCACATCTCCTTCAGAATTTGTTAGCTGATAGGCACCTGATCCATAGACTGAAATGATGACATAGGGACCCAACCAGTTAGGTTCAAATTTCCCTTTCTTTTCTCTATCTTGCTGATTTCTTGGATTTTCTTTTAGGACTAGATCACCAACCTTGAAGTTACGAGGAATGACCTTATGATTGTAGCTCCTTCACATGTGTTGCTGATATGCTTTGAGATGAGTATAAGCATGTTGACGTCTTTCATCTAATAGTTCCAGTTCTTGCAGTCGGTTAACTCGATACTCTTCATCTGGTATCAAACCTTTCAAAGAGACTCTAAGAGATGGAATTTCTACCTCCAAGGGTAAAATAGCCTTGGATCCATATACCAATGAATAGGGTGTTGCTCCTGTAGGTGTGCAGATGCTAGTCCCGTAGGCCCAAAGTGCTGGATTGAGTTGTACATGCCAATCTTTGCCTGCATCATTCACTATTTTCTTGAGGATTTTTAGGATTGTTTTGTTAGATGCTTCTGCTTGTCCATTTCCTTGTGGATAGTATGGTGTAGAAAACCAATGTTGGATTTTGAATTTTTCACATAGTTCCTGCACATCTTGGTTTTTAAAAGGTCGTCCATTATCTATGACGATTGAACTTGGAATACCATATCTACAAATTAGATAATTCAGGATAAAAGAGACAATTTGTTTCCCAGTCACTGTGGTCATGGGAACTGCTTCGATCCATTTGGTAAAGTATTCTGTTGCAGTTATAATGAACTTGTGTCCATTTGAAGATGAAGGATCTATTTTGCCTACCAGGTCCAATCCCCACTGACAAAAGGGCCAGGATGTTGTAAATGGCTGCAATTCCTGTGCTGGTGCATGTATCAGATTGCCATGGATTTGGCATTTAGGACATTTCTTGGCGAAATGATATGAGTCTTTCTCCATTGTAGGCCAGTAGTATCCCATTCGTAGAAGCTTTTTAGCAAGAGTAGTGCCACTTGAATGTGTGCCACAAATACCTTCATGAAGCTTGTGTAAAGCTGAATTAGAATCATTACGATCAAGACAACGAAGAAGAGTACCATCTAGACCTCGAGGATATAAGGTATCAGCGATAAGGGTGTAACGGGCAGCTTGTCGGATAAAGTTACATTTTTGGTTACGGGATTGGTCAATGGGTAAGATATCATGCTTGAGGTAGTCGTATATTGGTCCATATAACGGAGAATCTGAACCGGTTAAGGCATATATAACCTGGGATTCAAAGTGGTCATAGGCAGGGGAGAACAGTTGCTCTACCAGGAACTCATAACGACTCTGTTGTTCTGGAATTTGTAGTAATGAAGCGATCGTAGCCATTGCATCAGCTGCTTTGTTGTTCAACCTTGGTATTTGTTCAAAGGTGATGTGCACGAAATACTGTTTGAAATCATCCACCATCCGTTTGTAGGGTAGGAGCTTGTCATCCTTTGTCTAATAGTTGTTGTTGATTTGATTGATGACCAGTTGTGAATCGCCGTAGACCTTTAATTCTGTGATTTTCCATTCAACAGCCATTTTGATGCCTATGACCAATGCTTCATATTCAGCCACATTATTTGTACATGGAAACATAAGTCTGTATGATCTCGGCATAGTGTGTCCTTCAGGGGTGATGAATAAAATGCCGGCCCCTGAACCATGTTGTGTATAGGATCCATCAAAGTATAGGGTCCATTGTTTGGAGGAAAGAGCAAAAACGTCCCTGTCTGGAAATTCAATGTCCATGGTTTGTTTTCCTGGTAGCGCTGCTTTAGCCAGCTGATCTGCAATTGCTTGTCCTTTGATGGCTCATCTTTCTGTGTAGTGGATGTCAAATTCACTGAGAATCATGACCCATTTAGCCAATCGGCCGGTGAGAGCTGCTTTGCTGAGTAGATACTTGAGAGGATCAATTTTGGCTACTAGTTTGATAGTGTGTGCTAGCATATAATGTCGGAACTTTTGAGACGCAAAAACAACTGTTAAGCAAGCCTTTTCAATGAATGTATAATTGAGTTCATAGCCATTTAATGTTCTACTGATGTAATATATGGCGCGTTTCTTTCCTTGTTGATCTTCTTGTGCCAATAGTGCCCCCAGTGAAACATCTGTTGTTGAGATATACAATATAAGAGGCTTTCCTGCAATTGGTGGTACTAGAACTAGTGGATTCATCAGGTACTATTTAATTTGGTAAAAAGATTCTGCACATTTAGTCTCCCATCTGAATGGCACATTTTTATGTAGCAAGTGGTTAAATGGCAGACTTTTATCTGCTAGTTGAGTGATGAATCGCCTGATTGATTGAAGTCATCCTTGGAGCGATCGAAGTTGACTGATATTCTTTGGTGGTGGCATATCCATGATGGCTTGTACCTTTGCTGGATCAACTTCAATACCTTTAGCTGAGACGATGTACCCTAGTAACTTGCCTGATGTAACCCCAAAGACACACTTCTTAGGGTTGAGTCGGACTTTGAATTTCTGCAACCAATCAAAGATCTTTGTTAGGATGCCAAGATGTTCAACTCTGGTGTAAGATTTTGCTAGTAAATAGTCCACATAGTCTTCCATGAATGTGTGCATCATATCATGGAATATGGTTGTCATTGCTCTTTGATAAGTGGCTCCGACATTCTTTAAGCCAAAAGGCATAACATTCCAACAGTATGTTCCCCAAGGACAGGTGAATGTTGTTTTGTCTTGATCTTCAGGAGCTATTTTGATTTGATTATAGCCTGAGAAACCGTCCATTAAGGAGAGCATTGCATGGCCTGCTGTGAGATCTACAATTATATCAATACTTGGCAGAGGAAAGTCATCCTTTGGGCAAGCTTTATAGACATCTCTGAAATCGGTGCATATTCTGATACTACCATCTAGTTTTGAGACTGGAACAATGTTAGAAATCCATTCTACATAGTCAATAGGTTGGATGAATCCGACATCTAATAATTTCTTTAATTCCGTTTTGACCATGAGTGCTATCTATGGATTCATCTTTCATAGTTTCTGCTTGACTGGCTTGACTCCCGCAGAGATGGACAAGTGATGCATGATTAGGTGTGGATCTACTCCAGGCATATCAGCATATGACCAGGCAAAGCTAATTTGCTGTCCTTTAAAGAAGATGATGAATGCCGATCTTTCCTCCTCTGTCAAAGATTCTGCAAGGTGAATGTTTCTGGCTGCTTCGGTGGTACCAATGTTGATTGATTGAGTGGGCTCAATCAATATAGGTGATCGTTCATGAAAATATTCAGGAAGAGTGTCAAGTCTCCCATCGTTAGGTGCCTTGAAAAGGTTTTCACCCTCAGATGCATCCTTTATTTTTACTTTTTTGGGATCCATTGCTGCCATTGACTGGTTTTCAGCATTAGATTCATTATTTGATTCATTTTTGCGACTGAGAGACTTGGCACTCCCTGAAGAACAGACATCGTTATTTGGTTCACTGGTAGAGCCTGTTTCAGGATTTATGGTACATAGGTAGTGGGTAATAGATTCATCATCTAGAAAAATTGGGATATCATGAGTCTCAGGTTCAGTCCAGTCGATGAGATCAGGGAAGACAAGTGGTAAGGAATCATTGGGCGGGTCAAGTTCAGCTACTGTAAGTGTTAGGATAGAGTTATCATCGTGATGGGTCTTGTTTTTAAAGAAGTCTAGGGTTTCATCGAGGTCTTCGATGGTATCATCTTCTACATAGACTTGTTCGTAATATTTCTGTTCGCTTTCCTGAACGTCATAGATATGTTGTGGTCCAAATTCAAGAGGTCTATCTTCTGCATTATGTTCTTCTTGAGAAATGGATATGAAATCAGTATCATCTGGGATATTTGTAGTAGTATCAGAGCAAGCACCCCATTCATATTCATTTGAATCTATCTCATAGGCATCATCCCAAATTCTATCTGTGCTGTAAATAGGTATGTTGTATGGCGAAAACAAATCCTTGATGATAGATACTATTTTGATATTCTGTGTTGATTCTGTATCCGATCCATCTTCTACAGTCTGGATTTGTTCATAGATTGTGCTTCCTCGAGGAGGAATGATGGTTTCTTGGGATGATATGATTTGTTCTTGAGCCATTGGTGTGTGAATATGAGCCACTGCTGCAGATATGGCCTTCTTATGATTCAAAAGCTTTCCCTGATATATCTTCTGATCTTGACGTTCTCGTGCCTTGCGGATTGTTTCTGCTGATTCAAAGAGAGCTTCCTGCCAGGATTCTTCCTTGTATTTCTTCTTTTCCTTCCATTGAGGTTTTGCATTTGTGTGTGGTGGCCTTTTCAATAGGAAAGTGAATTTAGAACCTAATCCTGCTTTATTTCTACTAGGTTGTGAAGGAAGATCTATAGGTTCAGTGACTCCTTCTTGGCGTTTCCCAATAGGTCCTTTACCGCCATATCCCATTTGTTTCATGATCAAGTAGCCTTTTCCATACAGGTGCGTTGGTAGAACAATGTCTAGAGCGGCCGCTCTATTAGCTTCTTCTTCATCTTTGTATAGCCAGTTAAGAACATCCTTATCTTCTGATTCATGTGCTAGAGTCCCCAATTGGATGAAGGTACCAACAAATTTAGTTATGGGCTGAGTTGCTAGATGTGTTGATATAGTAGGTAAACCATGCGATCTAGGTGATGTTGGCAGTCTGGTCAAACATAAAGGTTCCATAGAGTATTCGCCCATGCCTTGGTCTTTGATTTGCATTTTCTGTTTGAAGTCTCCCCATAAGGAGTTGGATTTTGCTGTTGGTGGATCAGATGTTGAAGACCGCTACTTTTCTCTATTATAAGGAACCAAACTGTCTTGGGCTACCCCCATTGCATTGCAATGTTGAAATGGATTGTGATCAGCTGATATGGAGATTTCTTGTCCATCATAAGGAAACTTGACACACTGGTGATATGTAGAAGGTACTGCTTGCATTTCATGTATCCAGGGTCGGCCTAATAAGATATTGTAGGTGAGATCAATATCTAAGACTTGACATATATTATCTTTTTGCACTGGTCCTACCTGAATAGGCAATATCACTATTCCTTTAGAGGACCTTTCCTCATCATCATATGCTTTTATGGTAATCTTTTTACAAGGATCAATAGATTCTTCTGAGAAGCCTAGTGCACGGATAAGCTTTAAAGTACATATATTAAGTCCGGCTCCTCCATCTATTAAGACTCTTTTGACACGGTGTTTGCAAACAATGACTTCAATATGTAGAGGAGTATTATGTGGATGACTCAATGAAGTATTATCATGCTCTGAGAAGGTGAGGTTATGAGATTCTGTCATGTGGGCAACCATAGCTTGGAATCTGTCTGTATCCATATTTTGAGGTACATTTGTTTCTAATAGCGCTTGCTCCAATATGTCTTTGTGTTTTGGAGACAGTTTCAACAATTCCAAGATAGATATCTGAGCTGGAGTCTTGCGTAGTTGATTAACTAAGTCGTATTGGATCTTTGGTGTGGTAGTTGGAGGTGCAGTATGTCCCTTCAAGACATATTTCTGAGTCCGAGTTGTTACATTGACAGATTCATGATCACGTTTATCTCGAATGGTTATAACATTGACTTGATGGTCTTCGGCTGATATGTGATTGATTGTGTTGTTGTAGATGTGATTTATACGAGCTCCGTGTGTATCATTTGAAGTTGATGCTCCATCTTTGTTATAATTTGGAAGAGGATCTTTGAAGGCTTCGTGATCATTATTTGTTTTGAGACCATCCACTGTTAAGTCACCTCGATCAATCATGTCTTGGATTATGTGTTTCAATCTCATGCACTCATTTGTTCTATGGCCTTTGTTGCGATGAAAATCACAATAGTGTGAATCATTCCACCAAGGTGGTTTGATTGGGGGTTCATAATTGTTAATTGGAGGTAAAGAAAGAACCTTGTTTGCCAATAGTTCTCTGAATGCGGACTCTAATGATTGGCCCAATGGTGTGAAGATACGCTTATGGAAATTGTTGGTGTTGTTGCGTGAATTGTTGTTAGGCCCTGGATTCAGGTTTTTGTTTTGATTATCGTTGGCGTTGTTGGTATTGAGTTGTCCTTGAGCATTGTTTGGTGCATATGTGTTAGCACTAGGAGTAGCATTTTTAGGATTTTTCGTATTTTGAGTATTTCCTGATAAGGCAAGTACTGGCTGTTTAGATTTTGGATCATATGATTCATTGTTGCCTTCATTTTTTTTTCGCGTCCAAAATCGAGTTTTGTCTAGATTAGTGTTGTTTTGGTTATTGTAGTTTGATGAGTTCGTTCCTTCTTTGTAGAACTTGAGTGTTCCCTTTTTGACACAAGCTTCCTCTACTTGGATGCCATTTTCGATCAATTTGTCAAAAGATGGTATGCATTGAAGTTTGAGTCTGTAACTCATTTCACCATTCAAGTTATCAATGAAGATTTCCATTTTTTCTTTTTCAGAAATATCTCAAGGATATCTTGATACCATGCGTCGCCAACATTGAAGGAATAACATGAATGTTTCATTGTTCTTTTGTTTGGTGTTGCAAATATCTAGCATGGTTATGGCATGTTGGATGTTGTAAGAATAATGGGTGATGAATTTGTTAACCAATTCGTCAAATGATCTAACAGGTGGTGTAATCTTGGATAACCATTCCATTGTTTGTCCTCCCAGGCTTCTGGGGAATAACCTCATCAGATAAGTGTCATTATGAGCAAATTCAAGACTCATAGTACAAAATTCTCGAACATGATCTCGAGGATCACCTTTCCCATCATATTTATCAAATTTGGGAATGTCTGAGTTTGGAGGAAAAGGTACCATGTTTAAGCTTCTGTCAAATGGATAAGGACAGATTTCGTTTATAGAATACCGCACTGTTGTCCCTTGTTGCATGTTGTGCATTTGTCTTTGCAACATTTGCATTTGTTGAGTAAGAGCAACCAAGGGCGCATTATCTTGTCGAGGGAAGAGTTCTTCCCTCGTATTTGTTTTCAACTGAAAAGGTGTAGTAAATGGTATGTGTTGTTCTGGGGTTTCGAATCCAGGTACTCGCATTTTTGGTATATGTTGCTCTGGAATATGTTGTTCAGGTACGCGAGTTTCTTCTTCCCTTTGTTGTTCTTGATATGTATATTGTTGAGACCCTGTTTGAAAGACGTTTGCGTCGAAATCTTCAGGAAGTTTGACGCCTTTGCTTGTAAGCATGAGTAAATATTTTTCTTTGTCATTTTCCATGAGTTTTTCAATGAGTTTTTGGAATGAAGGATTTTCTTGACATTCCTGAAGAATTGCGTCAGTAATTTCAGGATCTTCTGAGGATGGAACTTCAAAAGGATTTGATAATCTACGATTCATACTGGATTCTGCGGGTGTCTTGCTTTGTTTGTTTCATTGAGAGCGAGTGATAGGCATTTCAATAGAAACTTTCAGTGATGAAAGGAACAAAGTCCTCGTTGATGTTTTGCTCTGGCATTGGTGGTTCTGGTCGAGATGTGTTATATGTGATGCACTCGTCAGGCAGGAATGCTGGATTGATCTTTCCTCCACGGTTTATCTTTTGATTAAAAGCAGACTTTTGACAGTATGCTCTTGTTTTCAGGGGTTCTTTGTCAAATTCGCTGGATTTGTTTTGGATATAACGTTTGACGTGATGAAGAAATACCCGATGGGATTTGAAGAGTTGACGATTGATGTATAAAAATTTATTTCTCTTGATGAATTTGGAAAAGCTAGGTCGTTGTTTCTTCAATGTGATGTTACGATAGAGGTTCTTTCTTCTCAGAATGAGGGAATTAGTCATGCATGAGTGATCAATGATTTCCTTTGATTTGTTTGGATTTAGTTGATTCTTGTTTTGAAAATTTCAAATTTTACTTTATTAGAATGAAGGTTTAGATATCCCTTCACGATAAAATGTGTCAAATGATATGGATAAGAAGTTTCCTGATCTGGAAACTGGATTTGACAATTTGGAAATTTTAAACAAGTGTTTTTGAGATAAAAATCCGTAAGATGGTAAAGGATTCTGTTGATACTGATGATGAGAATGGTTCGGATTATGATAGGAAAGATGTCTTCTATTGCTCGATTCGTTTTCGGATGCTGACAACTTTGTTTGACACAAATTTGACTTGAGAAATAGTTTTAATGATTTGTTTTTGTCACTCTGGTTTGATAAAAGATGTGTTTTGATGAAAAAAACTATTTTTAAAATATTTTAAAATTTTCAAAATTTCTGGTTTTTCCAACTCTCTATTTTTCTACCTTTTCTCACGCGCTAAAACAGATGTTTAATGCGCTACTAAATTTTCCTGATGCGCTAAAATGATTTCCACACGCGCTAATCTGCCCCCGGTTACGCGCTAAAATATTGATTCTGGAAAAAATTTGTTCTTGACTGTGAAAAATGTACGCGCTAGACTGGGCTTTAGAAGCGCTGACTGTTTAGGCTAATGCACTAAAATAGGATTTCCATGCGCTAAGCTGTTTGTTTCATGCGCGAAGACAGGCTTGTTTGAAATTTGCTGTGAAGTTTGTTTGGAAAGCAACGCGCTACACTGTGCCTCCTACGCGCTATCTGTTTTTGTTAATGCACTAACTTTGGATACCTATGCGCTAATTTTTTCCTGAGACGCGCTAGAATGTGTTTTGCACGCGCTAAAGGATTGCTCTCTATTTTGCTTTAAAATAGAAACGCTACTATTTTTCTTTCACGCACTAGTTTGTACGTTAGATGCGCTAGAAGAACTGTTATACGCGCTAAGATGTTGCTCTTACGCGCTAGACTGCCCTGATTTTTCCTTTTGGGTGTTTTTGTGAGGATTTTGATTTTTGTTGAGAGAATTTTTCAAGTGGGATGGATGATTTTCTGAAATACAAAATGCAAGCACGACACACAAAGTACAATCATTTCGCTTAATCTAACAGAAAGTGTATGTTCTGTCGAGGATGTGTTCAAATCCTCAATGTTTTAACAGGTTGGATACAAGATAAACACTTCAGAAAGACTTTTTATTCAAGGGTCATAAGTAACATCATAGCCCACTAGTCTCGATACTCCGTCAGCTCAAACAGCCGTGTCACCCCCTAGAGGGCGCCCGTTTTTTTGCCTTTTGCCAGAAGTTAACCCAAAGTGAATTGCTTCACAGTTGAGTAGTTATCTTGGGAGATATATGGTGAGTAATCTTAGGGGCGGATTCTTCCCCACCCTTGTACTATGATGTTACAAATGTTTGGATACTGACTCAGCTCAAAGTTTCTAATGCTAAGGTTCTTAATCAGGCTTCCCGTTCGGCCGTCAGTGATAAACTCCCTCAGGAGGCTTCCCAACCTTTAGAACAAAGGCTTTACGTATCTCGAGGATACTGGGGGAAGGCTAATCACTGCGCGCAACCGTTGAAAAGGACTTTCATCACTTTCCACATTTGATTATAGTGGGTTGGAATTCTTGGCATCAAAGTCGTTCCCCACTTAGGTCGTTCCTTTCACACCGGCCATAAATGGCTTTAAGAGTTGATTGCAACTCCTCGGGAAGGCAGACCTGCTAAAGGATTTATTGCTTGAATTAAAGAAAGCTTTAAGAGTGGTTTGGCTTTTTGGTCACCCAGTTAAGGGGAGAGCATATACCTTCCACTTTCGAGACAAGGCAAATAAGTTTGTTCTTTTTAACCTCCAAGACAATGATTTGCTAATTTCTATTTGGAGATGTTGCTCCAACAAGCATGATGTTCTTTTTAATCCTTCATAGCAATAATTATCTAATCTATGGAAAATAAATGGTCAACAAAGCAAATTCGATTTTTTTTTGGAGGTCAACAAAAGAAAAATGTTTTTGCTGTAAAATCAAACTTCCTCGCTTTACCTGCAAGAAACTGTTTAAAAACCCTGCAAATAAATAGAACGAGAAGATTGTTAGTTTGTTTCGGGGGACTTCCACAAGTCTAAAATTTTGATTCGGTTACAAAAAATTTTTTTTGTTTGTTTTATCTATGATGCGCTATAGAACAAACTGTACGCGCTACAATACTCTTTGGATGCGCTACAGTTTCTTCTCTGTGCGCTATTCTGTTACTCGGATGCGCTACTCTATGTGTCAGAAGCGCTAATCTGTGTTTTTCTTTTCCCGCGGTCTGTTATGCAGGAAAAATTTGAATTTGATGCGCTAACTGTTAGTTGCAACGCGCTGGAATATGCAGTTTAAGCGCTAAAAGTTGGGGCGGATGCGCTAATCTTTTAGGTATATGCGCTAGTGTGTGTTTTGCCGGCGTCGACACCTACAGGAAATTTTGTTAGATAATATCATGCGCTAGGGAACAGTTTTGATGTGCTAAGACAGAAAGCACACGCGCTAAACAGTAGGCTAGAAGTGCTAAACTGTTAGGCGGATGCGCTAAAATATCTTTTCAACGCGCTAATTCTAGTTTCTCGCGTACCTACAAAAGTCATCAAATTCAAAAAATGATGTGTTATTGGGGGTCGTGCCCCACGGTGGGCACCAGAAATGTATGCGGGAAAAGTGGGTGAATAAAACTTAAAAACGTGAAAAATTACGACAAATACGAATCCACACACACACAGAGGACTTCTTGATGCAAGCTATGGAGTAACGATGTGTTACTTAGCTTCCCAAGGAGGGTCCCATGGTTCTCTATCTCACAATGTCCCTCAAACCAATGTTTTTCTCTCAGATTACTAAGCAAAATAGTTTAGGGATGGCAAATATGAGAACGAGAGAGGTTTTTAACTGATTTTAGTAATGAGATGTGTTATCAGCTATATATGATGCTAAAATGCAATAAACTAAATGATAAGATGATGACATTAGTATGAATACTATCCTAGCATACTATATTTAGTCTATGATTGAACTAAAATGATAAAGAAAGTAATCTAAGCATGCATATTAGTCTAATTTATGATCTAAAAGAGGCTAAATGATGAGCATAAAAATGATATAAAAGCTTGGAAGAATTTGAGCATAAGTGTGATGCTTCAAATTTGAAAGATGATTGTTTTTGAATGGAGGAATGAGAGCTCTATTTATAGCATAAACAGGGCAATGGATGGTCAAGATTGAATGGTTTAATCAAGGGCCAAGTTTGAAAGTTGGTGATCCATGTGCACAATTTGCACCAATGAAATGGTGACAAGTGTCAACATAAGACTAGGTTGAAAAAGGGGTTGGAGACATTGAATGCCTGAGAAAACCTCATGGTTATCTAGAGGCTAAGGGTCAAGTCTAAGTTAGGATTACCCACTGGATTAGGAGTTAATCCAAGGATAAACCTTTGTGCAAATGATTAAGAGATAATCATGGTCAAAGCATTAAAGGCCTGATGAGACCCTTGGGTTGGGTAGAGGTTGAGTCAAAACAAATGTTTTAACCATGTGGGAGGGTTTGAAATAACCATTAATGGTTATTGGAGACTTTGGGGATTAAGTGGTTGAAGGTTGGAAGCCTTCAATGGTTTTCAAAGACTTTAAGGGTTTTGGTGGTTGAAGGTTGAAAACCTTCAATGGTTATCCACGACTTTGGGCCATTTGAGAAGTGACCTCCCTTTGCTTAGGGATGTGACAATGTTTAGAGGAGGGTTATGTTAATTAGAATCGATTAGAAGATTCTAGAAGGGATTAGGAAGGGGTTTGGGGTTTTGCAAGTGGATGGGGGAATAATAGGTTTTAATTGAATTAATTGATTTTCATTCAATTTGGTTGTAATTAAATAAATTTGATTTATTCAATTTAGGATAACTATTTAATTAAATTTGAATTTAATTAAAAGTGGCTAGGGGGATTTAATTGAATAAAATGATTTATTCATTAAATGGTATAGTAAATTTAATCAAGTGATTTACTTAATTAAATAGAAGAATGTGGATAATTTAATTAAATTGGATTTAATTAAATAGGGAAATGAACATAAAATATTCATTTAGGAATATGGTCATTTTTATACGTCTACAGGAGTTATCCTCCTTCACCATTTTCTTCTTCTCACCATCCATGACTGAAAATTTGTCTACTACTTTATCAGAGACAATAAGATCCATAGAACTTAATGCCCTCTATCACCATCCCCGTGGCTTCTGCAATAATCTCTTCATCCACTATCATGATCTGGGTGCCCACCTAAACTTTGCCATTCTTCCAATTCTTTATAAAGTGCTTGGTGACAATTGGGTCTTTACCACTGAGCCTCTCCATGAACACACTTAATCCTCCCTCCTGTAAAATCTCCCAAACTTCTCTATTCTTCTTCTAATCTGAACATGAGGTTGGGAGGTTGGTTCAAACCCTTTTTTGTTCCCTCCCATTTTTTATTCACACTCACTAGAATTCCTAATCTCAGCTTTGATTTTTCTTCTCAGGTTTCTATTATTGCTCTAAAAAACATCCCTGAATTCGTGCCCAGTTAATATGACAAGACAATTAAATAAATGCTCATCACCACTGTTGGAAGCCTTCATCAAAAAAAGTGGGAAAACCATTAAGAATTATCATTAATGATGCCACGTTGCCTCATCTGGATTCAGTCTGGATCGAGCAAGTATTTCATTTCACATGCAAGTTTTCTCTCTCCATTAATAATAATGATTTCATCAGTTTAGCAAGCCAGGTTGCCTGCCCAGTCAGCACACGAGTTAGCTTCCCTATACACTTGTGTGAAAACACACATATCAAAGGTTTCACTTATTTTCTTCGCTGCTTTAATTGCATTGTTTGTTGACCAAGAAGGTGGGAACACCTTATTCAAATAGTTTATAATATTCAAAGAGTCACCTTCACACCAAAGTCTGGTACAATTGGCTTCCTTTGCTAGCACCATCCCATGATAAGCCACCATAGCCTCAACAACATGATTAGTTTAATTTCCAATAGGGATACATTTAATGATTTTACTTTTTCCCCATTCATCCCTTAAAACCACCCCACATCCCACATTGCCAGGGTCACCCTTTGAAGTGCCATCAAAGTTGATTTTCATCCAACCATGGGGAGGGCTTTCCCATTTCATACCTTCTCCACAATTATCCTAAACAAAGTATCTTCCTTTTAATCTCTAGTTCTTGAAGATAATATGATCATGCTTATCTTGGGGATTGGTTATTCCACCTATGATATTAATATTCTCCACTATATTTCATTTGATTTTCTCAAAAATAATTTGAGCCTTAGAAGCCTTCTCTCTGAACACTCTTTCATTTATCTCTTTCCATATTCCCCAACAAATATGGGGTAAAGACATTCTCCATAACAAAATTATATTCTTATTCCTTGAGGGGTGATGCCAAGAATTAAAAACCTCTTGGACTGATTTTGGGAAAGTCCAACTGATATTGAAGTAATCCAGGCATCTAGCCCATTTATCAATAGAGAAGGGACAATGAAAGAACAGGTGGTTAATGGTCTCCTCATTCTGCATACAAAGAAAACAAACACTAGGCATACAAATTCCTCTTTTCCTAAGAATATCAATAGTCAGAATTTTATCTTGAAGGGCAGTCCAGAAAAAGATATTAATTTTAGGAATTAGGCCTTTCACCCAAGCCTTAGCCCAGCAAGGACTTTCCATCTTAGAAAAATGCCTATTGTAGAGAGAGGTCAAAAAAAAATTACCATTTGCTATAAGTTTCCAGATTAATTGATCATCATCATCCACCACCACCATGGAATTCATAATTTTGTTCAGATTACCAAGGGAGGGATCAACTTGGGATAAATCTTTCCATTGTCCATCATTCCAGTAGTCACCCACCATAGAGCCATATTTTTCCTTACACTGATTCTAAAATTTACCCCAGTCAGGACTTTCACTCAACGGGGAATCAAGCAACCAAGAATCTTCCCATAATTTAATGAAGTTTTCTTTCCCCACCTTCCATTTCACACCTTTGGCAATAAGATCTCTTGTTTTTGAATTTTTTTTCCAGATATTAGAGCCAATTGGGATATCTTCACCATTCAGGAAGCTTAGAAGGGTAGGCTATTATCTTTTATATTTGTTGTCCCATATCAGTTTCCATTCTCCCTGGGTGTTATAACCTCTCCAAATCTACTTAGCCATAAGAAACTCATTCATGTCTCTTAATCTTCTAACGTCAAGAACTCCCCTTCTTATAAGTTTACAAACCTTATCCTACGTAATCAGATTCATTCTCTTCTTCTCCTCGACCCCTATCCATAGAAAATTTCTTTGAATTTTTTCAATAGCCTCCGCAAACTTGGCGGGAATTCTGAAAAAGGTTGATGGCATAAAGAGCAATACTGTGAAGAGTAGATTTCAAAAGTTGAACCTTACCAGCTTGGCTGAGAAGAGAGCCTTTCCAACCAGCTAACTTCTTATGAAATTTATCCACAAGAACTCCCCAGAAAGTATCAGGAGGAACTTGACCTAAAGGGAGCCCAAGATATGAAGTAGGAAGATTCCCTAATTGGCACCCCAAAATGTTGCTTATTTTTATCTTTCTTCTATCTGGAGTGTTGATGAAATAAACAAAGCTTTTAGACCAATTTATCAGTTGACCATTAGCTGTCCCATAACTATCCAAAGCTTTCTTTAAACTCCTAGAATATTTCACTAAATCCTTCACCATAATAATAGAGTCATCCACAAACTACTGATGGGAGAAAACTTGATCCACTAAAGAAGGTTTCAACCCATAAAACTCTCCCTTCTCAAATAGGTTACCAATTAATCTTCCTAGACATTCCATCATGATAATGAAAAGAACTGGGGATAGAGGATCCCCCTTTTCTGAGACCCCTTGAGGACTTGAAGAAGGGGGAAGGAGACCCATTGATTAAGACAGGAAAAAGGAGCAGAAGACACTAATTTCTGAATAAGACAGATACTTCTAGAGTAGAAACCAAAAGCAGTGAGAACATCCATCATTAATCCCCAATCCACTCTATCATAGGCTTTGGATAAGTCAAGCTTCAAAAGAAATCCTTTTTTAGAACTAGCTAGAGAGTGAATATTTTCATGGACCGATATTATCAAATCCAAGATTTGTCTCCCATGAACAAAGCCACTTTGCTAGGGAGAAATGATAGTGGGGAGTAGACTCAAGATTCTAGAAGTCAGAACCTTAGAGATGATCTTGTACACAGAGTTGCAGAGGCTTATAGGTCTAAAAAGATCCATGAAATCAACTCTCATCATTTTGGAAATAAGGGCAATGAAAGTGCATTCAATTCTTTCAAAATTCTTCTAGAACCAAAAAATTCTTTCACAGCACTGGAAACATCATTTCCAACAATATGCTAGGACATTTAAAAACAGAACATGGGAAAACCATCCGGGCTCGGGGCCTTGTTACCTTCAAAGGAATTGACAACTTTTAGAATCCCATTGTTGGAAAGGATAGCAGTAATATATGAATTGTGATCCACATCCAAGATAGAGGGGATACAATCCATAAGGTCCTTTTGATCTTACAAGTCCAAATTCTATTCCTTAGGCAGGAGGATGGAGAAAAACTCCATGGCTACCTTCCTCATAGAATCTTCATCTTCAACAATTCTACCATTAACTTTAAGCTGTGATATCCTCTTGATAGCCTTATGTTTTAGAGAGGACATATGAAAGCATTTGGTATTTATGTCCCCTTCCTTCAGCCAAATATTTCTTGACCTTTGTTTCCAGAAAGTTTCTTCTTTTGCTTTTATGTCATGATATTTCATAAGAGTTTCATCTTCAACATCTCTCGAGACCTTTGTATAGCCATAATTCTGAATCGCATCCTATATATTTTTCAGATCTAAGAGAATGGTGGCTTTAGAAGCAAAGATGTTCCCAAAGGATTCCTTGGTCCATCTTTTAACATTTCCTTCAATTCTAACCTGCCACCATTCCTTGATTTTGCTTTCCATATCTGGGTTTTTTGTCCACATTCTCTCAAATCTATAAGGGAAGTGTATTCTTCCCTTCTTGGCATCAGCTGTAAAGAATATAGGATAATGATCTGATCCTGCCCTTATATGAGCTGATAAAGAGCATAAGTAAGAATTAAACCAATCCAGAGAGATTAGATCTCTATCAAGCCATACCTGAATTAAGTCTTCACCACTCCCTCTATTAGTCCTAGTATATTTAACTCCTTGCAAATCCAAGTCATGGAGATCATTATTATTGTTGAATTCCATTAAATCCAATCTGCTATCCATATTGATTTGGCTCCCTCCCTTTTTCTCATTTTCCTTCAAATGGGTATTAAAGTCCCCCATAATAATCCACCCATCTTCAACAAGCTTACTTCTAAACAAGGACAAGATTTTCCAGAAATCACTTTTGCCAGTCTTGGTGTTTGGGTCATACACATTAGTTAAGACCCATGAAATTGCCTCTTTCAAATTCTTAAATCTAATACAAGCCAGATTGTTGTTTTGAATCAACACTTCACCTTTTACATCATTTTTATTCCAGAAAGTAACAATACCTCCCGATGCTCCTTCAGAGCTACCACCAATAACTCCTCCATTACTAAACATTTTCAGGCATTCAACCTTATCCTTAGGCATTTTAGTTTCTTGAATCAAAATTTTTTTGGGGTTTTTGTCTCTAATCATACTTTTTAATTAAATCATGTTTGTGAGGATTATTCAATCCTTAAATATTACAGGAGATAATCTTCATGGTTTTTTAGAAATACTTGCCTCAAAGATGGTTCTTTGAGTCCCATCTGCTATATTCTTGCTTGTCTCCATGGTCCTCTTATTTGCATTTTAAATTCTTCTAGGAGATGTATACTGGGTCTCCACATCCCCAAGTCTACTTCTGGTATTTTAGGTGGATGTGTTATTGTTGTTGCTATTATTGTTCTTGTTTTTGTTGTTCTTTTTCTTTCTTTTATCCTCCATTACTTCTTCTTCCTCCTACTTTGACCCGCTTTTTCCCAACACCTTTTTGATATCTTCCTCATCTCCCCATCTTGGTTCGTTTTCCTCCAAGAAAGTCAATCTGACTCGTGCTGGGCAGGCTAATGAAATATTCGATAGTCCTTGTTCATAGATATTGTCAGGTTGTGCATCTTGGATCCAACTTGCTCCATTTTCAGACTCAGTTAATTTTGTTACTGAGTTAAAATTGTCTCCCTCTTCTTTATTATTTTTGGATTGACTAACTCCCTTATCAATTTGATAGTTATTCCTTTTCTCATTCTGATCTAAAATTTGTTTTGTCTTATCCTTTTCCTTATTTTTACTGCTAACTTGCGACTCTCTTTCTCCATCGATTGAATCCTTTCCACTTTTCTCCTACTCCTTTTCCTAATGGGAAACCTTATCATTCTCTCCTTTCTTCGTTTCATTTCCCAATTCTTTGACTAACACTTCCTTTGTCCTTCCTACCTGGGACTGTTTCTCCTGATCCGAACAATCCGAAGGAGAAAATTTCAAAGAGTTGTCCACCTTGTTCCAAACTTTAGTTTGGGGTTGAGGTTTGACCACTTTGATTGGGAATTTTTTAGCCCAATGCCCAACTTTCTTATAGTGAAAACAAGCAAAAGGGATTGATTCATAAACAATATTCTACATCCATTTGCCTAGTTTTTATTCTATCTCTATTTCCTCTGGCATATCTGTTTTGGGCCCAACTCCTACACAGAATCTAGCATAAATAAGTCTTCTTCTGGATGCCATAACCGAATCTATGGCAATACTCCCCAAAAGCATTGGCTATCCCAGCCAACACATCTTCCTCCCAATATTCCATGGTAAGCCCAGGAAACTTTATCCAGACTGGAACTTGGACCACAAACTTATCCTCTCTACCCGCATTAGGGTACCATTTCTAGATATACATTAAATATTTTCCTATCGCCCAGGTACCATTGCTAAGGATATTTATGCGATCCTCCTCACAAGAGAAAGAAAAGGAAAGACATCCTTTATTCATAGCGACTACATCAACCTGACCTTTCAGATTCCATTTTCTTTTTACAAATCCCTAGACAACCTCAAAGTTTGGTCTTGTCCCAAATAATTTGCCAATCAGAGTAGATTCCATTCGAGCAATATTTTGATCTATAATTTGATCATGAATGGATATGGAAAACTTTTC
The DNA here is from genome assembly GCF_030272615.1 of Cryptomeria japonica. Lineage (NCBI taxonomy): Eukaryota > Viridiplantae > Streptophyta > Pinopsida > Cupressales > Cupressaceae > Cryptomeria > Cryptomeria japonica. Next base: position 754,838,219 of record NC_081407.1, on the reverse strand, counting down.
CTGAGAAACATTCGAAGAATTTTTAACTAGGGACAAAGATGACTTACCTTTGGGTTTAATACCAAATAGAGAGGACCATTTACCAATGTGTCCAATCGATCTGGGATCCCCCTTTAGATCCCCTGACAAAGGGGCCTCGAGATCCTTCCTATTAGAATATTTTCCTTTCTTTGGATCCCTTGAACCACTTGCCACCTGTTGTAGTGAAACTACTTCAGATTTGCTGCCTCCCGAGTTTGAATTTTGAACTTGATCATTCACCTTTTCTCCTACTATATACTCCTCTTATGATTTGGGACCCCCACCTGGGTCCCCCGAATCCAAATGAGCATCAAATTCCTTACCATCTGAACTCTCCCCTTCTAGAGAGCTCCCTGAATCTCTTGCTGCATGTTGTCTTGCTACTGAACCAATTCTCCTACCCAAAGAATTTGAATTTTGGGCCTGACCATTCCTCTTCTCCTCCCTACTCCTCTCCATTTTTTGGTGGATGAATTTTTGTCAGCACTTGTTACTCTCAACAAAGTGAAATTTTTTCATCTTCTCCCAAAATTACAACATTGGTCCTTTGATCTATGTTGGAACTTTGATGTCATCCCAAAAGACAAAGCATTCACATGTTCAGTGCTACACAACATGATATTAATTGGGGATAGACCAATTGGAATAGGGTTCATTGGGCCTTTACAATGCCCTTTTTCTGACCTCCACAAAGAAATGATGGATAATTTATTATTACAATTCCCATTGCATTATCATATGAATGGTGGATGCGTAAAAGGTTGATCTTGATTGACATTTATTTGGATTCATAGTTTGTAATCAAAGCAGTGGCTTCTCCAATCACAATTAGTTGGAAAACAAAGATATGATTAAAATCAATTCCTAATGTAGAGATATAGCTTTGATTGATCTTCAAGTTTGACATAGATGAGGAAGGGAATGTAATCAAGGAAATCAATGGGAATACTCATCTACAATAGACTCACATCCATGATGCAATTCTTTTGGAGATATTCTTAGATAATGTGGTGATAATTATGGGGGATGACAAATGGGCTATTTCTGCAACTAACCACTATGTGGTTTCAAAACTAAGAAAGGAAGTGATCCGTGTCATTTCAACCTTAAGTATGGATCCTTGTTTTGGAATGTTTAGCGAGTGCAATGGGGAAACTAAATTTTGAAGTCTTAACCTCAATAAATCTTATTGTAGTCTTTATATTCTAGAGGACACAGTCAGGGAAATAATTAGATGTAGAAGTCAACAAAGATAGTAAATCATCCAATCATCAGCACACATAAAGAGCAATCATAACACAAGTAAATGGACCAGCAACAACATCATTAGTATTTGAGTTGCTCCCTCTAGATGTGAGCTTGTTTTAGCTAACCATTCAACACTTCTAACTCAAGTCGACTATAGGAGTGATATCCCATCTTGGGAATTGTATATAGAAACATTGGAATTGATATCCGGAATAGAGAATATAAAATATGAGATAGAGAAAAATTGCATGCACATAGAATCAAAAGACAATTTTTTTTTTTTTCACCATATATAATGAAATGCTCAAATTTCAAAACAAGGAAGATACGAGTATCAGTTGTTGTCAACAATTTTTATTTTTGTCTGGTAAAACTATATTTTATATTAATTCTGAAAAAAAATTGCATTCTAAAAGAAAAACCTCCATGGCTAGCCGACTAGACTATCAAAGCCGGTATACATAACGGTCCATACATAACACATTTAAAAACATTTTAAAAAAAATGTCATTGCTTCAAAAAAGGTTGTATGTTCCATCTCGCTACTCCACATGAATAGTCACTGTGCCCTCTTCCACATCCATCACTTCCATGTTCCTCACTTGGTTCATTTTTGTCTCCCTGTTGGAGCCTTCACCGAACTGTAGCACACGACCCTACTTAGTTGTTCCTCTTCCACAAGGTCAACCCCATCATTTTGTGCATGTAGGAACCATTTGTTACACAAGTGTTCTATATCCTGACCAAGGTTCCCATTTTACCATCTCGACATAGACTTTCCATACATTGATCATCTCAAGGTATTGCATAATAGCATGCATTCCAGCCTGTGCTACACTTCTTCTCACCTCTTTATCGAATGTGGCACTCCAGAGAAAGAACGGTCGCAAGGGAGGAGTGAATTCACTCACGTGAATCCATGCTCCATCCACACTATCAAAGTCATCCATGTCTCATGCCAAACCTAATAAACCTTCCATTCCCTCTAGCCATTCCTTCTTGACACACCAGTTCATGATTTCTCTGACTTTCACAATAGGTTGAAGCTTCAGACACCATGCCATAAACAAAGACACTATGTTTGAATTCATTTTGTACTTCCATCCACCATCTAGATACTCAAGTCCAAGGATTAAATTCACCATGGAAAGGAATGCATTGTCTTCATAGATGAATGGGTTCATCAACCTATCATTGCTTACTCCTCCCCAAAATGTGACCTATGTTTTGCTTGTCTCTAAAGAAAACTTTCCCTCCATATTTGAATTTGAGATACCTATAATTCTAAAATGGACATGCAAATCTATCAAACTAAAAATGACCTCTATAAATTATTTGAATTTTTATCAACCTATGTGTTAATTTTTTAGTGCTTTCTAATAACTAAATTCATCTACCACAAGTTCCATGTTATTCTAGAATCTAAGTACTTGTATTCTGCACCATAGTTTGTGGACGTGTTTGTACACTTACACATATCCATGCTATCCTACAGAGACCTTGGATTCATATGATGCACACAACTAATAAAAAATTTCATTTTGATATCGACTAACAAGGCATGTTATGCACTTTCTCAATTTCAACCATGATCTCTCCAAAATGGCACTATGGATTGACTAACACACGTGTTAGTCACACATTTTACACTGTCAATTTTGCAATAAACAACAATGATTGACTAACATATCACTATCACGATGTACGATAGGTCTGTTTTGGAGGGCCATGACTATTCTGGTTCCAAACGGACCTTTCGTACATTCTGCCATTTTGGAGCCAGAATAGATGCATCCATTTTGGAGCTAGAATAGCTCCGGCCACAATGGATTCCCTACTACCACAAAGCAACGATGAAGACTAACATTGCATGTAATGTACTTTCACAATATCGTGACTTCATGGGTGAATGCCATCTATTGACCTGCGAGAGAATGATTGCACCTACCACACCGTGTTAAGTGATATTTTGCATTCGTGCATGACCTGTGTTTGCAACTTCTAACCCTAATGCGACCAACTGAAAACCTAACATGACTTCTAACCCTAATGTAGCTAACCCTAACCCAACATCTAACCCTAACGTGGCTAACCCTAACACGACTTCTAACCCTAGCATGGCTAACCCTATCGTGGGTTCTAACCCTAACGTGGATAACCCTAACGTGAAAAACCTAATGCAACTTCTAACCATGGGGCGACTTCTAACCCAATCCCAGTTGTCCAATCAAAAATCTACAGTTACAAAGATTTTCTTTGGCCTTGAAAAATAGGGAAAGCATCTAACATAGCATGCTATGAACCTTTTTTGATTCATGGACTATGTGTCCACCTTTTTCTATGGCCTCACGAAATGATGAATTAGACTATCATGGCATGTTATGCGCCTTCATTGATTTGCGGACTATGTGTCTGCCTTTTTCTATGGCCTCATGAAACGATGAATTAGTATATCATGACATGTTATGAGCCTTTTTTGATTCATAGACTATGTATCTGCCTTTTTATATGGCCTCGCAAAATGGCGAATTAGACAAAAATGGTGTGTTATGCACCTTCGTTGATTTGCAGACGACCTGGCTTCAAAATGCACTAGGACTGTCTATTATGGCACATAATGCAAAAAACTACGGTTCAAAAGGGTCGACCCACTACCATCGCTTGTTAGTCGGGAGTCACAACGTAAGGCTTTTTGGAGCCAACATACACGCATCCCTCGTGGTCTCTAACCCTAACACTATGGTACACATCTATTCTGGCTCCAAAACAGGGAAATTTTTGACATAGACTAAAGCTATTCAGACTACATATAGAGGCATACAAGAAATGTAAACAAACAATGCAAACCTTGATGATTTTAAACAAAATCCAAATAGAAACAGGAAAAATACAATTTATAGAGGTGGATTTCAACAAACCTCACGCCCACCATGACATAGAAAACTGCAGTCCCATAAATTTGCCCTCAACAATGAGCCTTCAACAATTAGACACCCTTCAACAATGAGTCGGAATATACGCAACCTTCTTCAACAAGAGCCCTTCAACAATGAGATAGAATAGATGCAACCTACTCCTCAACAATGTTGAATCCCTTCAACAATAATGTTTTCGTCGCGCATTAGTTTCCACGTTAGGTAGAAAATCGCACCACATTTTCTGATGAAGGTACATTTTTAGAAAGCGATGCCCTCTTTTTCTCGCTAGTATGCCGTCTGAACACGGTTTTTTTTTATTTTATGGCTTTTTTTTAAGCCCATGCCCTCTTTTTCTCATTGGTATGCCATCCGAACATGGTTTCTTTACTTGTCGGTGGTTGGTTTTTTAATGTGTGTGTTATGCACAAAATATTGCCGCTAACCACTAAGCGAGCCACGACCATCCTCTAGCATGTCCATGTAATTTCGCGTGGGGCCCGACGATTGAAACCGATGAGTCCACGACAACTCCACGTAACATACCGTGGGTCTGGCTGCTGCAGAAAATTGGCATGGTATGCATGTCTCGGACATGTATGTCGATGCATTTTGTTGGTATGACAGGTCACTTTTGGAGCCAGAATAGACACGTCCAATAAAACATCACACAATATTAATCATTTTACATAGAAAACGTTTACATATTTTCCAAGCAAGAGATGCTCAATAAATTCTAGTAAAACCATCACACAAACAAATTACAGACAACAAAATTATCACGAGAAAATGTCCCACATTGAAAAAAAATGGGGCAATTCCATTCAAGGAAATGAAAATTATCCCTTTCACTTTCAGCATGTTAGAAAAATAGGGGATGACCCGTGCTGAAATTAAAACCGCGCTTCAGCGAAAAATACAGATAACCCTAATGATAGATAACCCTGATAACCCTAATCTCAACTAAAAGGAAATGAAAAATATGGGACGATCTCTGATGTAATTACAACCACGCTTCTGTGAAAAATATACATAACCCTAATGCCAAACCCTTTCAAGCACTGAAGATGAAGAAAAGAAAATATGTAACTGTGATAACTAGAGCCACAACCTAGAAAGATGGGCGAGAAACAATAAATGGGGAAGCCAAACTCTTACTATTAGCAGATGATCCAACAGTCTTGAGTGTCCCTCCTGTTGTTGGAGATTCTGTGGTAGTAGATGGGGAAGTTTCACCCGCAGACATGATCAGTTCCTATTCCTCCTCTACAAATGTGATATTTTAAGCCCTTTTGTTCCTTGGCACACAATGTTGTTATCAACAGCCCGACAGCCTATGGGATTGCCAACAGCCTGACAAAAAATTACGAAGAAAGCTGCCATATGGAAAACAATAATAAATTATAGTGAAGCAGAAGCCGTCATGGTTGACATTGTTGAATATGCAGATCAAACATATCAATCCCTCATTTTAGGTTTATAATTGTACCAGGTTATCGATGCCCATCTTGTAAAATTTTGTGCATAGAGATCTAACTAGAAGAATAGAAGCAAAACTTGCACATAATAGAACACAAAAAATAGAGCTAAAAAGAGATCTGAAAATATATCTGAATGGAATGGAATGAAAATCTTTATGTATTACAATTACAATGATTGCATGAATACAAATACAATGTTAGCCATCACATAAATTGAATTACGAAATAAGGCTAGGTCTCATGGAGGAGGGCTTCCTAAAAAATAGAGTGGCGTTGAATATCTTTAATAGGATTTGCATAATAAAAACAAATGAAAATAATTCATTTCCCTCCAAAATAATTTTTTAATAAAAATTAAATTTAGATTTTTCACAAGTCGGAGATAACATCCCTAAGCTGGTGGGCTAATTTCTAGCCCCACCCCTTTTGCACCCACATAAATTTGCATGCCTAAAAAGTAGGTGCTCCTATTTTTTTTAGGAAAGATTCCAAATAATCCCTTATCACAAAAAATATTTCTTCATGGGGCTCCCTCTTCGACAAAAACAGAACCCAAGCCCCTCCCATGGGACCCCAACCTAACTAGCCTAACATCTTGTAGAATCTCCCTATCATCCCATCACATTAGTTATATTATTGCATAGAGTGCACAAAGCATGCAATTTAAGGATTCCCTATAAATTAAGGATAAGACTAGAGTTGCACGTTAGAGTGTTTGCTATTTTTTTTATTTTTATTTTTTAATTTTCTTGCCTTTCCCATCTCATCATTGACCTTCTAGAAAGCTCTTATGGTCATCGTTTTTCTTAGTGTTTTCATGCACTTTCCCCATATGTAACAAAGTTTAACCAATTAAACATTATCAAGAGTCAAACAATTAAATAAATATTTGAATAATTAAATTTTATTTTTAGAAATTGAATGAAAAGAGATAGATATAGAGGAAGTATATTAGTAGTTGTTATAGCTAACTTTGCGCACCCAAAGATCTTAAAAGGTATAGTATATTTCAATGATTTTTATTTGTTATCTTTGTATGTGACTTAACTACTTATAGCTATAGTTTTAGTTTTTGGGTAGTAATGACACATGTTGTTGGATCCGTTATACGCACAAATGTAAAAAAATACACATCTCAAAGTGTCATTTGATATCTTCTTAAAGATGCCCCAAAAATTGTGCATTTTAAATTACCAATATTTATGTACAAATTCCATAGTAGTCATGCATAAATGTGCCAATACTCATGTAAATGAACCAATTATGATCCAAAAATGCTAAAAAGTAGGTGGCTATTAGTACATGTGATTTATTTATTTATTTTTGTTGTAGTTGTTGGATTGATAATGATTGTAATGTATTCATCACTTGTTGTCATTGATGAAACACTCTCACACACACATATGATTGTATTGACTACCGGTGTAACTTCAATTGTTTACACTGTTAGAGGTTTATCTCTAACTGGTACTTTGTGTCAACCGGTATGTGCATAAGAGACAACCTATGGTTAAACTAAATCGGCATCAAAATGAAGATCAAAATGGATATCAAGAAGAGACATAAGGACAACGATTCATATGTTTTATTCAAATCGGTATTGATTGTTCCAACCAGTATTTGTTAATTTTTGTGATGAGTTACCAGCACCGACTACTTGGCGGTCATTTTTGTGATGAGTTATGGTCACTTGTCCAGATACATTGCACCTAGGAAATTATGTTATGATTTCCTAAGCCAAAATGAAATGTAAATGTCTATATATATCGACATCTCTGTAAAACTTCAATAGCTGATGGTATGCGTGGAGAGCGAAATCTTTTTGAAGAGAAATAATTGTTAAGATAAAGAGAATGTTGAAGAGAAATGTTGAATGTACTTAGAAGGATCTGATCAAGCAAGTATTATGCTACTCAGAATAGATCAAATCATTCTTCTTGTTTTTTAACCATTACAACAAAGTCAAATCCCTTAATTGGGTAAGCTCTAACAAGCTTCAATTTATAAATCCTCTAACAGGCTGATCCATTAGTTTGGATTCTTAAATCCTCTAGCAAGGTTACTCCTAATAGCGTACTACTCTTAACAGGGTATAAGCTTCTAATCAAGCTTTAGGATCTATAACAAGATTCACTCCTAGCAGAGCACTTTGTAGACCTTAATCGATCAGTTATCTATTACTACAGATAGTTAACTTGTGGGTCTCATCTCACTGTGGTTTTTACCTATTTGGGTTTTCCACTTATAAACACTTGTGTTATGGTGGATGCTTTACTTTTTGTGGATGTTGTTATATCTTTATGGATTGCATACATTGTGTTTAAAAGCTTTGTTAAGTTCATCTACTAGTTAGTGTTTGAAGTAGTATTTTATCTGGTGTCACAGATTCACCCCCCATTTGAGTTCTTTTCAAGTCCATCAATTGGTATTAGATCCAAACTTCTTTGAATCCTATCTTCTTAGAAGGGAGCCTTGAAACCACCATGGGGGATAGGAGCTACTTTGAGATGGCTAGAGAGCTAGAAGCTAATAGAAATGAACTTGAAAACCTAAGGGTCAAACTGAAAGCTTCTCAAGTAAAAAGGAGAGAGCTATTTGAACAACTATTAGAGATATCTGATAATAGTTCTTTAGATGAAGCCAATATTGATGCTTTAGTAGAGGAAGTTGAAAAGTGAAATGGTGAGAAACTGAATTTGAGGAGAGAGCTAGAAGGTCTCACTATCTACATGAGTCAGGAATTGGAAGCCAAAAGAGTTGTTGAAGATCTTATTAGATAAAGAGATCAAGAGATTACAAAGATCAAATGGTAAAAAGACAATATGCATGAGAATTTGATTGCTAAAAGAGAAGAAAAGGAGAACCTACAGCTAGATCTTGAGCTTCTATCATCTCTGAAAGAGAACCTGTCTAAGCATAATGAAGATCTCATCAAACAACTTACTGAAGCCAATGAGAAGTTGGAGAAGTTTGTCAAAAGTTCTACCATGCTAGAAGAACAAATTCAATCACAAAGAATGAAGGGTGATATCTTTGGACTTGGTTTTCACACAACTAAAAAAGGTGAATCCTTCGGTACAAAGAGCAACAATCCTAAGAACAAATCTGCTCCTAAGATCAATAATCCTGTCAGTAAGAAGGTCTTTAAACCTATCTGCTTCGATTGCCATAAACCTGGTCACATTGTAAATGTTTGTAGGGACAAACCTAACAGAAATGCTAACTACAATACTAGGTATGTGTTCAATGAAGGTCATTGCTTCACATGTGGAATGTATGGACATAGATCTATTGAGTGTAGATATGGAGAAAATAATCCCATGCCACACATGCATACAAGACCAAATGGTAACTAGATAAGGAACTTTGATAACCGGGTAAACCTGAACTGACAAAGATCCTACAACAACTGGTTTAGTCCATTCGAGATGGAAAAGGTAACAAATGTTATTTGCACCTTCTGTAATAACTTTGGTCATGCGTCTATGAACTGCAGAAGAAGAACAAGAAGAGGAAATGCAGGACCTTGGAGATCATCTGCTATGGCTTGTTATCACTGTAATAAATTGGGGCACTTAGCAAAATTTTTTACGTCCAAAAACTGTAAACTGGTCAACTCTTCTAAGGATCAAAAAGGAAAGCATAAAGTTAATGTTGAAGAAACCAGAGAGGAAATGAATCAAACCTGGAAGAAGAAAGGTAATGAGTCACCTGAAGAAGAAATTGTTCCTTCACCCAGTGAAGAGAATCCTGCACTGGTGACTTAAGCCTTTTTAATATGGCTAAGGGGAGCTTAACGGTAAAACATCTCCGAACCTCTTGTGAAAAATGAGCAAGAAAGAATTTTGAATCAAGAAATTTCGGTAACTTTTTGTTAGACTATTATCAACCAGTTTTCCACTTGAGTGGTAAAATTAGGGTTTGTAACCCTAATGGGTGAGAATTTATTGCAATAGGTAAAAAGGATAAAAGCAAGTTTTACTTCTTTTTTTTCCCTAACTCATTCGAGAAAGAAATTTGAAGCGATTGTAGAGGTAAGTAAGATTGTCTTGTTGATTAATTGTCAAATTGTTTCATGATCTGAGAAATTGAGCTGAATCGAAGGTTACAGAAAGTCAAATTGGTGTGCACTTGGGTGTTTCAACCAATAAATGGGGCAACGTGCACGAAACAAGGTATTTCTTTGAACATACTACCTTGAATATTGTTTATCTAGAATGGCATCTACTTCAAAGTCTGTAGAGAGGTTGGTGATCACTTCTGAGCCTATGGAAGCTACAAAGGTAGAACAAATTATGTCATATAATGCATTGTTGCCAGTTCCAAGCAGAGTTGTGGTCAAAGGTGATTTTTCTAGTTATATAGACTACAAGTTAGAAGACTTAGGGTCTTTGTACATCTACACATAGTTGAAATCACTTTGTGATGAGGATGGTAAAATTATGACACAGTATGCTAGTGTTTTCAAAACAGGTTTTCATAATGCCTCTTATTTTCTTGAAGATTTCGAAGAAGCACATATCAGAATAATTTTGAGTAGAGTTCATGGAGAAAACATGTACTTAGAAAGGACTCACACAATTACAAAGGAAGCCATTCAGGGTGTGAGTGGCTATTTCTCAACCGGTGAAGTACCTGAGCTAAGGAAAATTCTGAAGGATAATGTCTTCAAATTAACCGGTTCTACATCTGATAGGCATGTTTTTTCTATCAACAATATTAAGGACCCTGGAATAAAACTACCAGCAATGGTGATAGGCTACTGAGTATTTTACTCCAATAGACTTAACAGTATTCAATCTGCAGTAGTTCACACTACTCATAGAATGATTGTTGATAATGCAGACTATGATCTCTATGAAGCTATCAGAAGACAACTATTTCTGAATTTGCAATCTATCAAGAAGGATAGTAGTCTAAAAATCAAGTATGGTCAACTATTAGTCAGTCTATTCTTTTTCTTTTATAACTTTCTACCAAGAATTGGAGACATTGAGTGGTTAAAGGACTCACCGGTCTCTGCATAAATTAAGAACAACATCAAGGTTGTAATGAATACTTTTCATGCTGCCCTTAATAGGTATTTCAATGAGTTCCAAAAGAAGATGAGTATGAGAATGAGGCTACCCAAAGATGTGGTAAAACACTTTAAGGAGGACATAATCTTCACTGTTACCACTGACTTTTGCTTAATGCAAGCAATTGAGCCTAGAGAAGAAGAAATGGAAGATATGAGTTATGAGGTTAACCATGACTTGTTGGTTATGCTAATACCCTATTAGCATCACCTATAGTCAAGAAGCAGACAAAATTGGACATTGTGGTAGTCCAATAGGTACCTGAACAAACTGGAACTACGCCTACTAAAAGTACAAAAGGAAAGAATAAAAAGTCTAATGAAGCACCTCCAACAGCAAAGAGTACTAGGGTTACCAAGAGTGTCCTAACCAAAAAGGAACTAGAACCCAAAGTATATCTTAAGAAAGAGACAAAGAAGAGAGGCAGGAAATTGATTTTGCAACCAGAGTCTAAGGGATCAAATTCTGATGAAGAACCAAAGAAGGTAAAAGCAACCAACAAAACATCCAAGAAGGTAAAGGTAGTGCCAAAGGCAACTACACCTATTAATATATCTACTTACAAACCTGACATAGTCTTTGAGAGAACATTGAAGACACTAGGGAGGAATAGGTTTGACAATGTCAAAGAACATTTTGATTCTTTCACTGAAGATGAGCAGAAGCAAGTCATCCAATAGGTAATCACTTATTTTGGTCATTACAATAGATTTTCACATGACTTGGGAAAGGATAGTTCAATCTCTTTGTATAATATTATTTTAGACAAATGGGAGGAAGTTTTTCAATTGGAAAAAGAAATTATTGATGAAATATTTGTACAATATTTTCCTAACCTATCTACGGATGAAATTAGTACCTTAGTTGATCAGTACAAAGTACATTTTTCTTTTAAAACAAGAAGATTGAAACTTCTTAATGGAAAAATGGCAAGTATTGAATCCAAGACACATCAGATAGCCTATGAAATCAAGAAGAGGGAAGAACTCATCCATTCAAAAAATGAGGCTAATGCAACTGATAATGTTACTCTACCGAAAATGCGTGAAGAGGAAATTATTCAACCTGATGAAGTCTATCCACTCAAAAAGAAGGATGATTCCATTATTCTTGTTGATTATAATGTTTGGAACATAGTGGACTTATCTGGAGACAACACTGCATCAGATATGGAGCCGCTAGCTATCATAAATTTATAGGTTACACCAGTTGAGCAACCGACTACTCAACTAAAAGTGGCCAATCCACCGACAATAGAACAACTGGAGAAACCCCAATCTCCACTAGTCATTAAAGAAATTCAGAAGGATACTACTAAAAGTGCTACCACATAGACACTTGAAACAACAACAGAGTAGAATGCAGAGAAAGCTATCATTAAGGTTGTATCCCCTGAACTGGCAAAGCAGAAACAACTTGAAGATGATGATGATGATTCTTTAAGTATTTCAGGACCTATTGATATGAACACTTTGAGCGCATCAGAAATTATGAAGATTGCTAATGTTATGAAATCTAGAGTGCATAAGAAGATACTAAAAGAGAAAAGGGTTGAGGTAGAAACAATTGAGACTGCAGTAGAAATTTTGTCTGGTTTACTACCAGAAATAGCTATAGCACATCTTTCTACACCCATTAGCAAACTTGTTCAGTTGGTTGCAGATGCATCTGATCACATCAAGTCACTAGAAGATGTTGCTCAACTATATGCTGAAAAGAATCACAAGAAGAAGTATGGAGACAAACTAGCAAAGGATATTGATAGTGGGAAAATGGCTCTATCGCATAGTAAGGATCTGTTGAGAAATGTTATTAAAATAGGAGGAAAGTATCTTGCTTCCACCTCTAATGTTTCTTTCTTTTATTTTGACATTTCAAAAATACAAATAGAAATAGAGCAAGAGCTAGAAAGGATATGCAAGGCATATGTCCCACTCCAGGACTCTAAAGTTGCATTTAAAAAGTTTGTAGATGATTTTCATAACAAACTACATTTGTATGATAATAAGAAGGCTAAGAGACTTCGGCCTCTAAAAGGAACTCAAGAGTCTTCTCACATCACAAGTAGACATATTACAGAGGGCCTACTCCAATGTAGAAGCTATTTTAGCAACCCCTGAAACCTGCACCCTGGACTCAATGGAAGAATTCCATTCACAACTGTTGTCTACATTTGAGTATACTGAGAACATGTGGGATTTGTGGACAAACACTTTGTCACATTTGAAGAGAAGCTACAATATTATTTTCATGAGAATTGCTTATGTTTGAACTTTGATATAGTTTTGTTTGTTACTGCTGTATGTGCTAAACAATGTTTTACAAATTTTCTATATATATATATATATTTTTGTTTTTCAATTTGGAATTGTTTTCAGAGGGGGAGTAGAAATATGTATGTGTGTTTTAAAATTTTTGTATTTATGCATACATTAAGGGGGAGTATGAGTATATGTGTAAATTTGTTGTGTATGCACACTTAGCGGTGTTACTGTAAAATATTCTAAGTGTTGCCATCAATGCCAAAGGGGGAGATTGTTGGCTTGATGATGATTGTAATGTATTCATCACTTGTTGTCATTTATGAAACACTCACACACACACACATATGATTGTATTGACTACCGGTGTAACTTCAATTGTTTACACTGTTAATTGCTATGTTAGAGGTTTATCTCTAACTGGTACTTTGTGTCAATCGGTATGTGCATAAGAGACAACCTATGGTTATACTAAGTCAGCATCAAAATGAAGATCAAGATGGAGATCAAGCAGAGACTCAAGGACAATGGTTCATATATTTTATTCAAACTAGTATTGATTGTTCCAACCAGTATTTGTTGATTTTTGTGACGAGTTACTAGCACCGACTACTTAGTGGTAATTTTTGTGATAAGTTACCAACACAGACTACTTGGCAGTAATTTTTGTGATGAGCTATGGTCACTTGTCCAGATACATTGGACCTAGGAAATTGTGTTATGATTTCCTATGATGACATGAGATCTCAATGTCTATATATATCGACATCTTTGTAAAACTTCAATAACTGATGGTATGCATGGAGAGAAAAATATTTTTGAAGAGCAATAAGTGTTAAGATAAAAAGAATGTTGAAGAGCAATGTTGAATGTACTTAGAAGGATCTGATCAAGCAAGTATTGTGCTACTCAAAATAGATCAACTCATTCTTGTTGTTTTCTAACCATTACAACTGAGTCAAATCCCTTAACTAGGTAAGCTCTACCAAGCTTCAATGTATAAATCCTCTAATAGGGTGATCCACTAGTTTGGATTCTTAAATCGTCCAGCAAGGTTACTTCTAACAGGGTACTACTCTTAACGCAGTATAAGCTTCTAATCAAGCTTCGGGATCTCTAACAAGATTCACTCCTAGTAGAGAACTTTGTAGACCTTAACCAGTCGGTTATCTATTATTGTAGATAGTCAACTTGTGAGTCTCATCTCACTGTAGTTTTTACCTATTTATGTTTTCCACATTTAAACAATTGTGTTATAGTGGATGCTTTACTTTTTGTGGATGTTGTTATATCTTTATGGATTGTATGAATTGTGTTTAAAAGCTTTGTTAAGTTCATCTACTGGTTAGTATTTGAAGTAGTATTTTATTTGGTGTCACTAATTCACGCGCCCCCATCCGAACGCCCCGACCTTACCCTGGTTCAGGCAAGGGGCGAGTTGGGGGTGAGACTAATCCCTGCGGGCATGGTGCCATTAGCACCACCCCCCAATGTCTGTGGCAGAATAATTCCAAGAGAGAGAGTTGAACCCAAGACCCCAAGAAGAAAACCCAAGACTTAGGACCAACAACTCTAACCTGTGGGGGCAAAAAACATTGGTAATGCATGTGAGATTTACTGATGCGCTTTCAATTATCATTTTTATTTATTTATTTAAAGTTGGTATTTGGGGGATTCAGTGCACAGGGAGTAAATAATTATTGAAACTATAATAGCTATTAGTGCTCTTCCCATAGTTAGTTGTAATATTTATGACATAATATAACTTAATTTTCTTGATACTAGATGAATGTTGTTCTAGTTTGAAATTTGTCTCAAGATTTGTATATTTATAGATCTAATATGGATTGAATTCACACATATTAGGATGAATCCTTCCCTATACAATGGCATATACAATATTGACCTGATATGCATATTTGATTTGAAACCCATAGAATTGACATTGTTGACCTTGGATTATTCAAACCTTTGACACTTGAAAATGTATTCTCTTCTAATTTGCAAGGACTAGCAATATTTAGAAATGCCTTAAGAAATTGCTAAATTGTGAGGGTTTACGTACTCCTTGTTGAACACTTTGTTTAACTATTTGTACAACCTTAGGTGCATTTTGGTAGACAATAATCAAGCATGTAGGTGTTCTATATGAGATAAACATTAAGTTCTTCTTAGTGCTCCAAACAAAGTATTTCTAGAATGATTCTTCTCTTTAATGCACTATGGATTTTGAAAATGATAATTGACTTCTTAATTTTAATTGGTGGACATTGAATGCCTTTAAATTAAGCCATAATGGGTTTGTGCAAACATGTATCATACCAACTCATAACAACTAGTGAATAGGTGATAGTCAACAAATTTAGAATTAAAATTTTAAAATTATGGGGGGCCAATTCCACCTATGGCTAGATTGACTTGGGGCAAGAAGTACAAATGTTTTGATGGGAGATAATAAATGAACACGTAGGTATAATAAATGGGTCACAATGGAGAATTTAGAAGATTAAGTGCATATGAGGATAAGATAAGATCACAAATACATTTGCCTAAAATTCTAACGGAGAAGGTATATTGTGAACAAATTTGATTTTTTTTGAAAAATTTCTTGCATTCATCAGAATTCCAATGATAAATCAATATATGTTTTTGGCAGAGAAGGAATTAGCAACAACATTTGTGTTTTTTACAAAAAGTGCCCGCGTTCGTTGAAATTCCGATGACAGTGGGCATTACTTTAAAAAAACAAGATATTTCAAATCATTTTCATGGCCTCTTCCAGTTCTCATGTTGCCACCCCAGCAACATACTGCTGCCCACAGTTCCACCTCTGTCAAACCCTAGCAACTATATCAAGGTTGTGTCTGCGTAATGCCACAACCATTTTTTTCTGCGTAATACAACTGAAGCAGACTCGCAGGGGAGAGAGGGATGCGCGGGGGCAACGACATAGGATGAGTAGAGGCGGGCCAACTCGATCCGCTTCTGGCAGATCCACTTGACCCTCCACCATTGGATATGGATACGCTCGATCAACATCTAGGGGATATGAAACTAACTCTGCATCCGGATCTACAACTGGAGAATATGTTGAATAGAGATCATATCTATTCGAAATCAATGCTCAAGTCCTGCTAGAAATGAATGGTGATCCCGAGAAAAGCAAGATAAAAAGCCTTGAAATGGTGATCCCGAGAAAAGCTTCTGATTCTTTGTTGGCATGGGTGCAGGTGTAAAGCTCTATCAACATCCCCCAGCCTATGTGAAAATGGGAGCTTTGAAATGGCACACCGATTGTTTGACACATTGCCTCATAGAAATTGGAAGTTTTTGAACAAGGTATGAACATCTATCATAGGATAAATAATAGAGGAATTTTGTTACTCATCCAAAATAAAGCCATGTTAGAGTTATGATCTTCAATACTTTCTCTTAGACAAAGAGATAAAATTAAAAAACCACATGATTACTACAATAAATTTATTTTCTTATTAAAAATATAAATAATTACATTAGATATATATTCCAAATAAAGAAGAAAATGATGAAAATCATTTGTGTCTTAAATAATGAGATCAACAATTAAAAATGGGAAAATAATATCCTAATTACAACTCCCTAATTAGTATAAGATACTATTTCTAATATTTTACTAGGGATAAATATTCAAAAAGTATAATAATTACACTAATACATCCTCATGCCTTCCTTAATTTGATATAAGGTCCCTCTATCATGTTAATGCATGATAGCCTCGGTAGGATAAATGATTGAACAAGAGATAAATAAAGTCTCTCATTCAATCATCTATCCTATCGATAAACTATGATGAAGACTTCAAGCTATTGTTCCTTCATTTGATGATCATTCTTAAATTTGTATATATTCAACCATACTTGCAAATTTTGATCAATGCTTAACTATCGATAATCATTGGTTGTGAATCTCATAGCATAGAATACCGATTGGTATTGGTTTACATTAAAACCAATGCACTCTGATTAATATCAGTTAACATATTAACTATGAACACCAATTGTTATCGGGCTTAACCAATGCACTCCAATTAATATCAGTTAATATATTAACTATGAACATTGATTGTTATCAGGCTTAACTAATACATACCGATTAGTGTCGATTGTCTTGCATATGATAGACACATCGATTAAGTATCAGGTGGTTTATTAAGTGATATACACCGATTGGTAAATACACGATAATTCAAAAGGTGCGATCAAGTAATATCCCCTTGATCGGTCATGTCTAATAGACATGACTAGTCAAGGTATTGCTTGATCCTCCTTACTTATATATATAACAATTGACGTTTGTGAGGACATTGAAATCGATAAATGCTCCTCTCATTTGCAACATACAACACTATAATCACATTTATCATATTAAAGATATAACACATATTTGAAAGAAAAGATAACCTTGAATATAACTTGCATCTTGAATTGAGAATTGAATAACATTTACATATCCAAATATGAAGTCTCAAGGGAGTTGTATGTGTCAATTATTCAAGCTTCTTCTAAATCTATCCCAACCTCTTCTTCCAACACATGTCTTGATGATGGTTGAGGATCTTTAAACTTTGAAAATATGAATGAACACACTCCTCTAGACATGAATTAAATAGCACATTTAATTATACACATGGATGCAATGGACATGATTTAGGATGTGTGCAATGAAGTGTGGAGGTTCAGGAGACATATACATTACATTTTTCTAAAGAAGATTTAGTTTTCTATCCTCCTCCTTTGTTGACATCCCCTCCCCCATTGTCTAATATATATATGACTTTTCCAACAACTTTTAATATCACAACAAGAGATATTTTTGTATGAGTTTCTTAAAGCCAACTTTATTACTCTCCCCTTGAAAATTTGAAGAAAAAACAATAAACAAAATTATGACAATCCTTTTTTCAAACATCATCAACTATTCCACTAATGAATGTCATGATTTGGAGATTAAAATTCATCAACTTATTGTAGTTCTAGTAACATTTAAATAATAGGTGACAATGAGTTATGCACTCATCATATCCCTTCTAAATGACATTTATAACCTATTATGTTTTTATCTTGCTATATGACATTGGTAGCTTAATTACCTATTAGGGGCTCATTGTCATTCATGGTACTATGATTTCACATGCAATCATACTTGGGAGGCAACGTAATAGCCTAGTTCTTCTAGTCTCTACATTGTGGAGCAAGAATAATAGTTGTCCATTGTTCCTCTTTTTTAAGGATCCACTTTACCTTTGTTGATTTTTATCTTTTATAACTTGATATCCTTTCTTGCATAGAACTTGTAATACCCTAAAAATGGTCATATAAACCATGGACCCCTAATCTCGACAATGTCGCCAAGGTCCTAACCAAAGGCAATTAAATAAATCTTGAGCACACAATTAATTCTTTAATCATCAAATGTCACATGGCAAATCAATAACTCAATATTAATTAAATATTCATTTAATTAATTAAATCATTCCAAGTAAATCATTTTAAATAATTATCTTATTTATTTTAATTAAATATCTTTTGCATATTTAATTAAATAAATCAATTTGCCATTAAATCATCAAAAAGAGGAATTAATTTGAAAAATAATTAAAAATTGTCATAAATCTTCAAGAAAGGAAACAAATAAAGAAAGAGGAATTGGAAATTATGAGAACAAATCTTCAAAAAAGGAAACAAATAAAAAATGGAATTAATTGACCAAAAAAGAATTAAAAATTTGAGAAAAGAAATCAATTGGAGATAATCTTGAAAAACAAATTAAAAATTAATAAATAATCTCAGAGAAAAGCAATTAAAACAATTAAATCTCAAAATTGAATGAAATAGAGAATAAATCAATTTTTTTTAATTTTATCTTAATTTTAGTTTAATTTCCTTTAAAACTGAGAAAAGCATCCAATCACATCAATTCACCTAGATTGTGCTTCCTCTTGGAAAAACTTGACCTCTCACCATCATTTGATCTCAGTCATTGGTTTCTTTTTGAATTTTTTATAAATTCAGGCTCTCATCTCTCATTCAAAATATCCTGGAGAATGTATTGTTATTATGCTTTTTTTTCTCTAGGTTCATTGACATTTGTGCATTGAGATATTTCATATTAGTTATTTCATATTGCTTAAATTATTTAGCTTAAATATTCATATATTGCTTAAATCATGTTAGATTAATCTTGCATCCATTTAGCTCATATTCATGCTCATATATATTTAAAAATCCTTCATTTAGGTGTTGTCTAGTCATTGGATAGCTTAGCAATCTGAGAGCAATCTAAACTCACATCTACTAGAAGGAAATGGGTCGCTTTGTTATGGTTTTATTATTCCTGCTTGTATTTGTCTAACCATACATCTAATGACTTAATTGAAGTGTTGTGTATTCCAGATACAGATATAGGTCCACTTTTCATGCCACACCATTTTTGGCACCCACCATGGGGATTGAACCCACGACTACAATATTTCTAATGTTTCTTGAGCAAATTTAATGTTTGGTTTTTATAACTAATAAACATGTATTAAATTTGCAAATAAAAATCTTTCTTTTTGCTTGTTCTTTTGTGACAGTCAAAAATGGTTTCTATTTGGAAGGCGTAAATTTTTATTGAACCGTTGGATCTCAACCAATTTTTGATATGTTGTTCAAAACCCAGTTTTCTACAACTTCATCGAAGCAAGTTTCCTAAAAAATTATGGTTTGAAAGTTACGAATGACAAAGTGCAGTACTATCATTTTACTAATTCTTCTATGATAGTCAAAAATGGTCTCTATTTGGAGGGCATAACGTTTTATTGAACCATTCGATCTAAACAAAAATTTAATATGTTATGTAAAAACAAGTTTTCTACGTTTCCACCAATGCGATTTTCTGAATTATTTATGGTTAAAAGTTATACACGATAGATTGCAGTACTATCAAAACTGTCATAACTAGGATAGTCATAAAAAATGGAAATTCTTGTTAGATTAGTTTAATTTATAGTTTGCATGCTAGAATTTTATTTTGATGATTTTTTTTAATATTATTTTGGAAACTAATTTTGGGATTTTAATGTTTGCAGGACACTTGTCAAAGAATCTATCCATCAAACATACGCTTGCCAAAGAATCAAGAAGAAAATGACTGCTGACATATTGGTTTTGCAGGTTGCCTAAACAGAATCGACCAAACATCATGTATTCTTTAAATTAATTTTTAGGCACTTAAATTGCTATCTGGTTAAAGCACAAATCTATCTTTTATGCTTTCAGAAAAATCTAAGAGGTAGGAGAGTATGCTCTTGTCTTTTACAGACAACCAGAAATCTAGAGCCTCGAAGCTTTTTTCTAAGTTTTGAGATTTGTGTACCTTTAGCGGGCCTATCACGGTGGGAAAAAGTAATCATCCTGTGAGAATGACCCAAGTCAGTATAGCTAGACCTGAGCATTCCAACTCACTATAATAAATAGGCCTCTGGTGATTAAAGTCTTAGAGGATGGGATTATTTGACTTTTCTCTTTGAGATCTCTCATATCGAGCATTTTGTAGGGCCTTGCGGTCTCAATCATGTTTACATGACTACAACTTGTTTCGGTACCTTGTCAGGCTATGGGCCTCAATCATTCTTGCATGACTTGAAGGGGTAATTTCAAATAAAATTCTTGACTAAGAACTATAAGATAGAAGCTACCTAGTTCACCTCCAAAAGGGGGATAATTTTTGTGCAAGAGAGATAGTAACTCTCCCAAAACACTTGCCATATCGTACCCCCATTAGCATTTGGAATCGACTAATACGGCATTGAGAATCCATTGTGTGAGACTCAGTGGCTATATTCTAATTAGCTATTAGTTGTGTACCTAAGTCAGCAAGCAAAGGTTTTCTTCTCTAAGCCAACTTCTATAGGGTTAGCGTGTTGTGATTGAATTATTATATATCTTGCATGTTTTCTATGTTTTCAATCCTGAAACTAAAACTAAAATACTAAAACTGGAGAAAATAAATCAAACAAATCAACATCTCAATGATCAAAACTCTGTTCTAGTCCAAAACTGGTCCCTGCCAGTCATCAAAAACATAGTCCTTATCAAAAACTGGTCTTTGTCAGTCATTGAAACTCTGTTTGTCAAAATCTCATCTCTGTTCAATCCTCTATTGTTTGAATTCCTGATTTTATCAGTCTTGAACAATCAAACTTGCCTAAACTGGTCTACATCAAGCATAAAACTGGTTATCATCCTCCTGAGCATAAACAATCTTGATCGTGTACCCCTGTCGTTGCATTGCATGATTTTGTCGATCATCTCTAAGCTAGTTCAAAAAACATCTTATCAAGCCTAAGTTAACTTAGATAACATCTTACATAGGATAGATCATTCCTGAAACCAGACCAGATCCTAGTTACTTCACTCAATCACTATGTTAAATGAACAACTAGCTACAATTTGATCTTGACTTCTGCAACACATCTAGTTCTCGGTCCTGTCAATTGTAAATGCCTGTTCAAACCAGAAGCTCTTTTAAAAATTCTAACAAAAGTAAGAAGCCCATGGATACCTTTGCCCAACAAATTCAATATCTCAAGAAAGAAATATATGACATTTAAGCCCAACAAAAATATTCACTGACCCCTCTTGAGATGAAAATTCATGATATTAAGAACACTAGACTTCAAGAAATACTAAAACAATTACATTAGATGGAACAAGAAATAATTGACAATCAAAGACCAAATCTCATACAAGATCACAAAACACCTTCACCAAGACAAAAAGACATCTATTCCCTAGATAGACAATTTACACCTTTGGGGCAATCTATTGAGTCAGCTTTGTAAAAGCTTCTTAAGAACAATCTTATCATGTTGCCTAAAAATACCACATGAGGATGTGAAGTTTTGAGTAGTTACTATGCATATCATAGGCATAACAAACATAAGACTTCAATGTGTATGGAATTAAAACATAAGATTCAAGATCTCATTGATAATGGTGTCATTGAAATTGAAGATCCTAATGAATCACCTAAAGAAAAAGAAGGAACTACTTCTAAGCATGATCAAAATTATGAACCTATGTCTAGCAAGGCTCCATATGTAGCCTCCATCCCTTCCATGATGCCTTCATCTCCTAAGACATCTCAGCAACAATCCATACCATCTTCTTCAAACAATGAAAGTTCTCATGTTGACCTTCAAGGGCTATCTCCTATGGAAATCCAAGTTCCTCACATGATTTAAAAATCCCAGATCCTATGCCATCATGAACTCTAATGTCAATCATACCCACTCTAGAAGGCCCTTTCCAAAATGCTTACCCATCATGTCAAAATATGGAGACCTTCCAAGAATCCGCCACGCCTATGAAAAATCCTATCCCTTCCTTAGAAGTGACTCCATGTCAAGAGGATAATCTAAAAAATGAAGAAACAAGTCCTATCATAAATCAAGATCAAGACAACAAAACTCTCCAATCCCATCTAATGATTGAAAAAGATCCTGTTTCACTAGAATCTCATGATGATCCTCTTATACCTTTCCATTTCTTCCAAGATGATACCCTTCCATCTCAAGAGCAAAGCATCCTTCCTAAGCAAGATCATGATGCCTCTTCCACCTTTTTAAATGGTCCTATTCAAAATGAAGAGTCAAACACCCTTCCTACTCTATCCAATGGTCCTCTTCCATGTCAAGATCAAAGTATCTCTTTATCTCTTTGTCATAATCCTCCATGTACACCTCAAGGATCCATCATGCCTACAAATCTCTCTCATAATCCTATCATACCCTACATTCCACCTCCATCTCCTAATGGAATCGTGCCTTCTTTCCAAAGAAAAGTGTATCCTACAAGTCAAAATATTTATAAAGGCAAAGGGGTAGTTCTCCTCAAGCAAGAACCCCTCCATATTAAAGAAAATGTTAAAGGTCATGGCCTCAGAGAAATTTCTCAAGATGGTGGTATCTCTCATAAATCCTACATTTCTCCAATTAAATCCAAATACTTGCCTTCTCCTTTGCCCCTTCCATCCATTCTAGGTCCCTATATCCCTCCATCCCTTATGCAGGATCAACAAAGGCACACATCTTCCAGGATCAACAAAGTCACACATCTTCGAGTACCTTCCATCCATCTAAAATACCTCCATATCATTCCTATCCATTCATACATTCTTTTCCTTCTCCAAGCAATTTGGATGCCAAGCATAAAAGTCATAAGTCAAGTAATCCACATGTATTAAAGGATCAACATGTCCCATCTAATCGGCATGTCAAAACAAAGAAAAATATGATCCAAAAAGAAAAAGAAAAATACAAAATGCCACAAAGGCCCACAAAGAAAGAAGAAAATTCAAAAGTTATATGGGTTCCTAAGGCATTTGTACAAGCAATGCACTCTAAGGAACTACAAAAGAATCAAAAATCAAAAGCCATGTGGATCCCTAAGCGACTACTTGAAGCACAAAAGTCTAAAGAAAAATAAAAATTGGCATCCAAAATTGTTGTTCCTCCATCCAAACCTTCCGAGTCTATTCCTCCATCACCTCCTTCATCCATTTTGGGTTCTTATGCCCCAAAATCTATAACCTTTCCTCCATCCAAATCTCAAAATCTGAGATTCACTTCTCCTCCATATGTCCACCATCCCTCAAGGCATGTGCCAATGTTGATCTTTCCATCATTTCCATCTATCCATACACAATTCTTCCAACATCCCATCCATTATCCAACACCTCTTTTTCACCCTTCCATCCCTCTTATCCAATCCTTTGCATAAATCCTTTCCCTAGTTTCATTTCATTATCCTGCCAACATCTTTGAGCATACCTTCATAGCCATGGTCTATTGCAACTCATATTCTAAGGGTACCATCCAAAGCAATGAGACTTTGGGGTCCTTCTTCCATTCCCTATCAGGCCTCCTTTATCTTCCAAAAGAAAAAAAAAATGATGAAAAAGTGAAAGAAAAAAAAATCAGAAAAAAGTAAAGAGAAATAATTTCATCCACATGTGAAAACCACTTCTTGTGGCACCTTGGGCAAGTACAATGATGAAAACCTGGCAAAATGGGCATCATGCGTAATCCATTATCCTTTTTCACTTTACCCTAGGGGCAAGTTCCATCCATGTACATCCATCTATTATCCTTCTTCCTCCTTTATCCTTCATCCTCCATTATCCCTCATTCTCTCTATCTGCATTCATATCCCTTTTCTACCTTTCATCCTGACAAGTTTAAGGAACTTTACATGTTTTGTATGTCCTATATATTGCACTTGATCCACACCCTTTAGCTCCTATCCATTGCTTGCTTACATCCTTCATTACCACCTTTGATCTTGATTATCCTATTTGTCCTCTATCGAGATCTTGATCAATACTATGGACAAAATGCATAAACATGCTTTCCACAAACCTCTTGACATGGCCACTTCTTTGGACCATATGGATTTGTTACAATGTATCCTTGCTTCATTACACTATATCCTTGCTTCACTGTGCTATATCCTTGCTTTACATTGCCAAAATCCTTGTTTTACATTGCTATATCTAGGCCCTGTGCTTGGATTAATGTTGTGACATAGTCCTTAAAAGCCTCCACCATCATTCTCTTATCCATTCATGTTGTCAAAATCCCGTTTTCCTTGCTAGACATTAGGGGAAAATATCAAAGCTCCTAAAAATCATAAAATGTCGTGAAAAAACTCCTAAAAGTTATAAAATGTCCTAAAAAAATCTTTAAAATCCTAAAAAGTCCTGAAGAAATCCTAAAAGTTAGAAAAAGTCCTAAAGAAATCCCAAAAATTAAAAAAAGTCCTGAAGAAATTCAAAAAAAGAAAAAAAAGGAAAAAAAGAAAAAGAAAAAGAACAGGAAAAAGAGAGAAAATGCCTTGGTGAAAACCTGGTAAATAGGCACCTTGGTAAAAAAAAAATGAATCTCTGCCAAGCACGTGAAAACCTGGCAAACAAGAACCTCTTGTACTCAAGTGCTCCATCTATCAATGCAACATTGGCATTCCGCTTTCATACATTTTTTCTTTTGCTTGTACATATTTCAGTCACTTTTGTGACATCTTGGTTCATTGGAATCCTCATGGCTTGAAACTGACCAATGTCCCAGTCTTAGGTTAATTGACAAAGCACATCACATGTCCTAAGCAGTATCAACCAAGTGAACTTTCAATCAGTGATACTTGGTCATCCAATCTGAGTTAGTCACCTATCTCTTGACTACTAAAGAGTTTTATCACTGAGTGCACAAGCAAAACAAAACTGAAAACAATCACTAAACTATTTGATATATGCATGAAAATTTCATTGTGTGTTGTCTTTTATATTGGTTTTCAATTATTATCCCTTTGAGTAACTTGAGGAAGTCTATCTTGACTAAGAGGAGAAAGGATTGAGGGCATAATATTTTTTTTGTTTTCTTCTTGTAGGAATGATTTCAATGATCTGGAAACATCTAATTAGCTGGGTGCCTATGATAAGAGCCTTCAGATTAAGGTAAAATTGCCACACATACCTCGACTCTACTTATTTGTATGCTACAGTGAGGTTCACATCATTTCTTTGTCTGTTTTGAGAGAATTTCTTTATCATGCAATCTAGGTCCCTACGAAATCTGTCCAAGGATATGAACAAAAAAAGGGTCATTGTGGACAAGATGATTAATATTGCCCATGAAAGGAAAGGAACGCTAATTTTCCTGCTATGTTTGTAAAATGCTCCATGATGAAAATTAAGCTTTTCAAATGCAGTGACTAGGTTTCAGTTGCATCTCATTTTGCATCTGATCTTGCATTTCATTTTGCATCTTGCGCATTTCAAGTGATTTCTGCATGATAACAATAATCTCTTTATCTTTTGAATGAGCGTTTGAAGCATTCGTCATTTCTTAGCTAAGTGGTCTCTTTTTCATCTTCTTCGATTTGTGCTCAATTTCTTGTCAATCAATGCTGAGTCTCAATTTTATTCCTTTGAATCACTTTCGTGCTCAAATCATCATCATCACTAAAGCAATTGCCTATAATTGTGTACCCTCGCTATCTTTCAATTTCACTCTCGAGGGGGCATACTCGTGACCTTATGACCTCACATCTTCAATGTCAAGGAAATTTACAAATCTTCTTCAAAGTCGAACAAACAGGAAAAAAAATATTTTAAAGAAAATCAAAAAGAAATTCTTATTGCTAAGGGGCATCTCAGCTTTATCGCTTCATATCAAGTTGAGATCTCTCGATCCTCTGTATCGAATCAATCACTAGGGGCATATTAGTTGTATCGCTTTAAATCAAGCTGACATTGTCTTTGTCTGAATCAGTCTCTTAACATTAATTAGTTTCATCACTTTTCATGAAGCTGATTATTCATTTAAACTCAATCAAGGGTTTAAAGAGTTTCTTTGATCACACTCAATCTAAGTAGGTGTTCAGTTTCATTGCATCAAATCAAGCTAGACAGTTTATCTTCGCTCATCGTGTCTTGATCCATCAAGTTCAATTAAGTGTGTGTGAAAAGTGGACCTGTATCTATATCTGGAATACACAACACTTCAATTAATTCATTAGATGTATGGTTAGATAGATATAAGAAGGAATAATAAAACCATAACAAAGTGACCCATTGTCTTCTAGTAGATGCGAGTTTAGATTGCTCTCAGATTGCTAAGCTATCCAGTGACTAGACAACACCTAAATGATATTTAATTAAATAAATCAATTTTCCATTAAATCATCAAAAAGAGGAATTAATTTGAAAAATAATTAAAAATTGTCATAAATCTTCAAAAAAGGAAACAAATCAACAAAGAGGAATTGGAAATTATGAGAACAAATCTTCAAAAAAGGAAACAAATAAAAAAAGGAATTAATTGACCAAAAAAGAATTAAAAATTTGAGAAAAGAAATCAATTGGAGATAATCTTGAAAAAAATAAAAAAAATTGATAAATAATCTCAGAGAAAAGCAATTAAAACAACTAAATCTCAAAATTGAATGAAATAGAGAATAAATTAGTTTTTTCTTGATTTTATCTTAATTTTAGTTCAATTTTCTTTAAAACTGAGAAAAGCATCCAATCACATCAATTCACCTGGATTGTGCTTCCTCTTGGAAAATCTTGACCTCTCACCATCATTTGATCTCAACCATTGGTTTCCTTTTGGATTTTCTATAAATTCGGGCTCTCATCTCTCATTCAAAAGATCCTGGAGAATGTATTGTTATTATGTTG
The DNA here is from genome assembly GCF_030272615.1 of Cryptomeria japonica. Lineage (NCBI taxonomy): Eukaryota > Viridiplantae > Streptophyta > Pinopsida > Cupressales > Cupressaceae > Cryptomeria > Cryptomeria japonica. The sequence continues at coordinate 754,810,956 of NC_081407.1, read as the reverse complement.
TTTTTGTTGTAGGTTCATTGATATTTGTGCATTGAGATATTGCATATTAGTTATTTCATATTGCTTAAATTATTTAGCTTAAATATTCATATATTGCTTAAATCATGTTTGATTAATCTTGCATATTTATCTTAAATCTTGCATCCATTTAGCTCATATTCATGCTCATATAGATTTAAAAAATCTTCATTTAGGTGTTGTCTAGTCACTAGATAGCTTAGCAATCTGAGAGCAATCTAAACTCGCATCTACTATAAGGCAATGGGTCGCTTTGTTATGGTTTTATTATTCCTATTTATATGTGTCTAACCATACATCTAATGACTTAATTGAAGTGTTGTGGATTCCAGATATAGATACAGGTCCTCTTTTTTAAGGATCCACTTTACCTTTGTTGATTTTTATCTTTTATAACTTGATATCCTTTCTTGCATTGAACTGTCTTGAATCCAAATTCTCTCCTTGCTTGGACATGTGTGTTCCTTGATCAGGACCTCTTTCATTGTTTTGTAGGCAAATAAACAAAGAAATCAACCTCTCCTCTCTACTTATACACAAAATGGCTAATTGAAACCACTTCATATACACAAAATGTCTCCTTGCAGTGATCGAGCTTTAAAAATGTGACACCCTTGTTCAACTATGTTTAATGTTTCCATAATATCTCTTTTACAACTAACTCTTCCTTTCTTATAGCAATGAGGCATGTACAAGGATCTTTGTTCCTAGCCTGGAATGCATGTATGCTTATTAAGGGTATCTTCTTAGTGTTGAAGGTGCTTATCGGCCTTGATCGCTATCTACCTTAAGATATCAACTTAGAGGTATGTTGACATCTTTAGGGGAGGCTTATAATCTCTCCTTTTTTCTCATGTTAATTCATTTATGTTATATCCTCAAACTAGAAGTGTTGTGGTACATAGCATCCCCTAGGGCATGGTTATTATTTTTTTGAGATTTGTTACATGGAATAGCATGGATTAATGCTAGTGTGACCATTGTTGTTGTTTACACCTTTGCAAGTGTTGGTCATTATTGTTGTTTGTGTTTTGTGTCGCTACAACAACAATTTTGTAGTAGAGTTTTTGGATTGCCTTGCAAACAAATTGCTTTGTTTATTAATCTTCTCTATCATGGATCACCTAGCATAACACAAATTTCTAGCCAATGAAATCCATGATGTAACATGAATCACCCAACATTACATAACATGTTAGCTAGTAGTATTCGCGTTTCTTATATTTTATTTTATCACATGACTAATAGTAAGCATCTCCTTAGTAGACCTAGAAGTCATATCTCTTCTCCCGTGACAGAGTGTTCACATAGAATTGTTGGGACTAGGAGGTGCGGATCAACTAGATCCTCCACCTCTTCGATGTAGACGAAATGAATTCTTTTTGGATTAGGATGGTACACATAATCTACTATCAAAAGGTTGTCAAAAATTCTTGGGACTAGGAGGTGTGAAATGGCCTACTCTTATGCTTTTCATGCCATCCAAATTTGAGTTTTATTGTCATCATTTACTTTTCCAAATTCTTCACATGTAACTCCTGAATCAATTTTGTACACACAAAATGATGAAAAATAGGTTTGTTGATGGGATCTTTCCTAGGTCAAACCTCGAGTTGTGAAATAACCTTGAAGTATAATGTTTTCCTTTTGAGGGAAAGGATAGATATAATCTAAAAATTCTTAAAATTGAACATGATACCTTGATGAATCTTTCTTGAATCCTCACACAAGATTTTAGGATGTCATGCAAAATGGTGTGCTTTAGCTTCAATTCTCCTTCAATGCTTGATGAATGCTTGATTGCTTGTTCACTTGGAATTGAATTTATTTTATAATTAAGAGATCACTTGAATTGTAGGTAAACCCCTTCAAATGACAGGGTAGGCTTCCTTTTATACCTAATATATGTCTTGAAAGAATTTTATACTGATGACTTTAAATTAAAGTACTTTCTCTTCTATCTAGTATTGGTGGAGCAGAGGTTGCATTGCATCAACCCAAGATACATATTTCCATAGATACAACAAAAGTTAAATGTATCATAGGCCGATGCAAAGCAACCTCTTCTCTAGAGATCACCAAAAAATAGAGAAAGAACTTTAATTTAATGCCATTAGGATAAAAGGATTTCAAGATAGATAAATGGTATGCAACTGTATCTATTTGGAATGCATTACCCAAACAATGCAATTGATCAGTCACCTTTGAAAAGAAAGTGGTATGATGAAATCTTTGGGCATAAAAAAGATGAAATGCACTCCATACTACTACTGTACAATATTTTGGTCGATGATATTTTTAAATAGTAAAGGAAGGTGTATGGAACTAGCCTACTCTTCTTCTTTTCATGCCATCAAAATTTGAGTTTGATTGTCATCATTTACTTTTCCAAATTCTTCACACGTAACTCCTGAATCAATTTCCTACACACAAAATGATCAAAATAGGTTTGTTGATGGGGGCTTTCCTAGGTCAAATAGGTTTGAATATACATTGAAGTGTGCAATATGGAAGGTTTGTATTCTTAATCTCCTGCACATTTCTTAATTTAAAAGATGATATCTTTATTAAATATCTCCTCTATTTTTGGAGGTAGACATCTTTAGGAAAATATCTCTTCCTCCCTCTTTAAAATGATCCTTTTTGATCTAATCTAAAAATGCTTAAAATTGATCATGATACCTTGATGAATCTTTCTTGAATCCTCACACAAGGTTTTAGGATGTCATGTAAAATGGTGTGCTTTAACTTGAATTCTCCTTCAATGCTTGATGAATGCTTGATTGCTTGTTCACTTGGAATTGAATTGATTTTATAATTAAGAGATCACTTGAATTGTAGGTAAACCCCTTCAAATGACAGGGTAGGCTTCCTTTTATACCTAATATATGTCTTGAAAGCATTTTATACTGATGACTTTAAATTAAATTACATTCTCTTCTATCTGGTATTGGTGGAGCAGAGGTTGCGTTGCATTGACCTAGGATACATATTTCTATAGATACAACACAAGTTAAATGTATCCCAGGTCGATGCAAAGAAACCTCTACTCCAGAGATCACCAAAAAATAGAGAAAGAACTTTAATTTAATGTCATCAGGATAAAAGGCTTTCAAGACAGATAAATGGTATGAAACTATATCTATTTGGAATGCATTACCCAAATAGCGCAATCAATCAGTCACCTTTGAAAAGAAAGTGGTATGATGAAATCTTTGGGCATAAAAAAGATGAAATGCACTCCATACTACTGCTGCACAATATTTTGGTCAATGATATTTTTAAAATAGTAAAGGAAGGTATATGGAATTGGCCTACTCTTCTGCTTTTCATGCCATCAAAATTTGAGTTTGATTGTCATCATTTACTTTGCCAAATTTGTCACACGTAACTCCTGAATCAATTTCCTACACACAAAATGATGAAAACAGGTTTGTTGATTGGGACTTTCCTAGGTCAAATAGGTTTGAATACACCTTGAAGTGTACAATATGGAAGGTTTGCATTCTTAATCTCTTGCCCATTTCTTAATTTAAAAGATGTAGAGAAGAAGGTGGAAGAGAAAAGACTAGAAGTTTTGGTGATTAGATGTGCAACAACACATATCCAACTACAAGAAAACATAATTTTATTTTTGGAAAAGTGTAAAGGATGTAGTGGCGGCATACATGTTTTAAAGGGAATGGCCTAAATATACTAAGGATATTAAGGGTCATATAGATATTATAGCATCACAAATTGTACAACTATCCAATACTATAGACATGAATAATGATGCAGAAGGAAACAAAATGATTCAAATAGAAAACTTGTACATGCAACTAAATCCATTTACTAATAAGAAGAACAAAATTAACAAATGGTTCAATAATCTAAGAGATGTTGTAGACTTGCAACTCACCAGCTACTTAGTTTTTGTAGGTAAGAATTTTTTTTGTTTTGGTTATGGCTGTGGTGTTCGCAGGGAGACATTTACAAATTTATATCTATTTTCACTATTTAATGGTTTATGGGTTTTTAATGGTAATTTAATGTTCTTTCATATTTTTGTATAGATTCTTTATAATAGCCTATTATAGTGATTTGTTCTCTTATGGATAATGTTATGGATCAGATGGCTTTGCCATCGGTGCATGAAAGCATTGCATGAGTTCTACTTTCAAAAATTACATGAAACATTTTTTATTTATTTGATTCAGTTTTATTTGAAAAAAAGTTTATCTATGATGTTTCCTTTCTCCAAGAATTGGATCTAGGATCTTTCTGTCAGATAATATGTAACATCCAATGACTAAATATTTTCTTTACAAATGCTTATTATATTTAATTATCATCTAAGTGTGAATTAAAATTTATATATGTGCGGAAGAAGAAGATAGAAGTTGAAGACTCATGTGGAAGTAAATTTTGTAAAAGAAAGCAAGCAGGCATTATCTTGAATGACATGGAAACAAGCTCATTAGCTGCCTAGAAGAGAGAAATTGGAGAAAAGAACAGGAAAGTGTTAAAGGGTGATAAATACATAGAGAGTATGCAATACAAACAAACAATGTCTGGAGTGTGTGATGTGACGTCTCTAATTTATGTCCAGAGGGACTAACTAGTTTTGGAGTTTCTAGGAAACCTATTGGGCCACGCTTGGAGGAAATCAATGTGTTCATACAAGGGCCACCTTTTTTCCATTATGAGAATTATGCTTTTGCATTGAAGGATATTTGGAAGGCAATATCCGAAATTTTCTATAATGTGGAACCAGAGTTGGGGGACTCGAAGTACTTTTCAGCTTCTAGAAGACCAAGAGATTATGTACACAATCTCTCAGTAGAAGGGCGATTTCAAGATTACCTCTCCCCCCCATGACTATTCAGGAAGAACTTTCTCAGACAAAGGATTATTGGCCTCCATGGGATCAAAGAAAAAAATGAATTGCTAGACTGTAGAGGATGTGGTGGTGTCCTTCATGAAGAACTCTGCACTATAATTGAAAATTCATGAGGGAAACTGCAAGATAGTGAATAGAAATACATTCTTGAAAAGTGGGAAGAATGGATCTTGGTTTGGGTGGGGCCAGGTCACGTGGCTCCTCTAGAGGTTAACAAGATAGAAATCATATTAGGATTTGAAAAAGATCACACTCATGGAACTTCATGTGCGACTGATCAATTGCATTGTTTGGGTAATGCATTCCAAATAGATACAGTTGCATTACCCAAATAGCGCAATCGATCAGTTGCACATGAAGTTCCATGAGTGTGATATTTTTCAAATCCTAATATGATTTCTATCTTGTCAACCTCTAGAGGAGCCACTTGACTTGGCCCCACCCAAACCAAGATCCATTCTTCCCACTTTTCAAGAATGTATTTCTATTCACTATCTTGCAATTTCGCTCGTAAATTTTCAATTATAGTGTTGAGTTCTTCACGAAGGACACCACCACATTGTCTAGAGTCTATGCTTCAATTTTTTCTTTGATACTATGGAGGCCAATAGTCCTTTGTCTGAGGAAGTGCTTCCTGAATAGTCATGGGGGGGAGAGGTAATGCTTGAAATCCCCCTTCTATTAAGAGATTGTGTACATAACCTCTTGGTCTTCAGGAAGCTAAAAAGTACTTTGAGTCTGCCAACTCTCGTTCCACACTATAGAAATTCTTGGATATTGCCTTCCAAATATCCTTAGGTCCAAAAGAATCATTCTCATAATAGAAAAAAGGTGGTCCTTGCATGAACACATTGATTTCCTCCAAGCATAGCCCAATAGGTTTCCCAGGAACTCCAAAACCAGTTAGTCCCTCTGGACATAAATTAGAGACGTCACATCACACACTACAGACATTGTTTGTTGGTATTTCATACTCTCTATGTATTTATCACGCTTTAAAACTTTCCTCTTCTTTTCTCCAATTGCTCTCTTCTAGGCATTTGATGAGCTTATTTCCATGTCATTCAAGATAATGCTTGCTTGCTTTCTTGTACGATATTTACTTGTGCATGAGTCTTCAGCTTGTATCTTCTTCTTCCAAACAGATATAAATTATAATTCAAACTCAGATGATAATTGAATAAAATAAGCGTTTGTAAAGAAAATATTTAGTCATTGGATGTTACATATTATCTGGTGAAAAGATCCTAGACAATTCTTGGAGAAAGGAAACATCATTGATAATCTTTTTTTTCAATTAACACTGAATCAAATAAATAAAAAAAGTTTTATGCAATTATTAAAAGTAGAACTAGTTCAATGCTTTCATCACCGATGGCAAAGCCATCTGACCCACATCGTCAGATACCGTTAGAATTCTGACGACAACTAAAGAAACATCCGACAATGATGTTGTATATCCGACATCACTTCCTTGTCGGACAGTCATCGAGGAGCAAACATAGCATCCGTCGAAATTCCGACAGTAATCTGTATAATTTTTTGGCTAGGGGAGCAAATATAGCTATTGTCAGAAGAGTTCATAACGTTGTCAGAATTTTGATGCCAATGGCATCATCGGACAAACTGATGACGAGTTTTTGATGGTTAAATTTGTCGGAAGTTGGACATGGTGTCATCGGACTGCTGACAATTGTCTATCAGAAATTAGGCCCAAATGTACTGGTGGATGAAATATATAGACGAACACGAATGGGGAAAGGGTTATATAATTAGCGTAACTTTGCACAAGAGTTTTTCATTTGTCAATATGTAATTATATTAATGCATTACATCAAAATGAGTCTTAAATTAAATGGGAATTAGTGGGAATAGACAAATTTCACAATTACACATTTCCCTGACTTTGAGATGAATGTGATTCCCAAATGAACATGTATTTCAAAGTATACGACCATGTAAAAAATTCTTATAAAGTAAATATTTAGTGTAATGGTGTAAATTTGGAATTAGCGTTTCAATAAATAAAACCACTAACTAACCATTTGAATTAATCATACATTGAAAGAAGGGGGTAATCCAATATATCTAGCCTCAACTTCATTAGAAAGAGGGTTGAGAATGTTGATTAGATTTACCCAATTGTGTGGTGTGTGTGACTTTCCTTCTTTCTAAGTTGAATTGTGATTGTTTATGAAATTAGGGTAGAATGAGGGATTATTGAAGTGATATGACAAAAATAGTAATATACAAATTTCCCACAGAGCCACCATCCTCGATCTAACCAAAATGAGATGTCTAAAACCTGTGCTCTAAAGTTCAACTTGATTTTCTAGGACCAAGTAGCACAGATTCACTTGGTCCTCTAGATTATTTTTCATCAAAATCCCACCTATTTGTCATTATGAACTCTATTAGATTTATCGAGTATATCATTGCACCTATTTCCTGTACATAGAAAGAAAGGGAAAGATGTTGGGAATAGGGGTTTGCCTTAGGTCAAACCCCAGTTTTGGAATTAGCCATGATTGAAATAATGCAAATAATTAAATAAATGTTAAGGAAATAAACCTTAGATCTGAAAATAATGATGATGCAATGCTCTTTGAATGAAATCACAAATGCCAAATGTAATGGCATCACAAACACATGAACATGTAAAACCTAATCACACACAAATGCTTGCATGAACATTGATGTAACTTTTCTCCATAATGGTTCAAGATGATAAATGCAATCTTGAATCTCTAAATATGCTTGATGGTGAATGTTTCACGAATGCATGAATATTATAGAAAGATGATGGATCACTTCTGAGATCTAAAATGAATTGATATAATGTCTTTATATGGGGTACCCTAAGTAATTTACCAATTAGGCTGACCTCCAATGGTCATGTGTAAGCTTGGGGATCAAATATTGGTGGGGATATATGGCTATTTCCCCCATTTCAAATTGGAGCTCCTTTGAGAGTTACCAAGGTGTTTTGGGGTGCCCTAGTCCTTCCACAAAGGGGACCAAAATAAGCAGCCAGGGAGGTAGGTATCTCATAGTGGGACCCATGAAAGGGTGTACATAACATTAGAATTGGATAATCAAGTCTGAATGGACCTAGCAAGGGGATGAGGATAGGACACACTAAAGTGGAAGGAAAAACATGAGGTGTAAATTGGACTGGTGACAATTTACAACATAATTTTTAGACATCTATAAAGGATATTGGGATCCAAGCTTAGTGATGGAACCAACTAGATATCTCCACACTTTCTTCCATCCTTGGCAAGTGTACTCAATAGGAAGCTGTAAAGAAAAGAAAAGGTGTGGATGAACTAATTTAACTATTTCAAACATGAGAGATAGAGAGAAAGGTATTTTAAATTTTCCACTTGTATGAAAAGTGGTGTCATAGTTCGAGCTACCTAGTATGATGATCATAATATGAAATGGCTTATGAAACAATTCCATTTCATGTGATCAAGATCCATATGGGCACAACAATGTGTCTTTGTGTAGATACCCATATTTCTACAAGTTCAACATAGGATTGTTCGCAATAAACTTGTTGGAATCCAAGAACACTGAGAGGGGAGGGTGAATCAGTGTTCTACTAGTAATGACATTTTTGAACTTATTGCATAGTAACCGATTAACAATAAATAAAATTAAAGGGCATACACCAAATAACACATACAAGGCAAACACCATAACACCAATATTTATGGGTAGAAAACCCTGCAAAGGGAAAAACCATGGTGGGGCTGATATCCACAATATCTATATACTTGATCAAGGTATACAAATATTACATGAGAGGGTCCACACATGTAGAAAGGTCAACTGCCTAGAGCTCAACTACTCAAACACAAAATGAGAAGTCTCACTAACTTATAGAATATTACAAAGTGTTTACAAATGGAATGAACTTATAAATTGCATCTAACCATGTTGGATAAGTTCTAGTGGATGTTTTGATATCCTTCTCTATATACCGGTTCATTGATGCTTCGTTTAGCTATCGGCTATGTTGTGCATGTGAAACTACACATAGATGCTTCTAATTGCTGACCAAAATGCATACAAATACTCACTGAAATATTCATAACCATATATTCACATTCCAACACGCATATGATCTATCGTTGAAGTGGTCTTCTTAAATATCCTTCTAACTTTACCATGTCAGCTTCAATGAGAAATATAAACAAGTTGGTTGCCAAATCATAATGAACTTCAAACATAATCCTAATGACCATGTCAGCCATCACATGTTACCACAAAATTAATGAAGGAAATACTCAGGACCAAAAGATTTCCTTAGCCGAGTCCTATCCATTATCGGGTTCCATAAACATCTTACCAAGATTAGGACATGTTACCGGGATCAGGAAAGCTGGTATGAAGTGAATGTCAGTGCTGGTGTAAAGCAATGTGAATGTCAGTTAAGTCAAACAATGGATGTCGATTAACTAAACAATAAAACCATTTATTTTGATATGATGAGTTGCCATCAATGACAACCCAAAATTCCATTAACCCTTACCAGATGAGTATCAATTGCCAACAATCTCCCCCTTTGGCATTGATGACAACACTCATGTGAAAAATGATACCATCTGTGAAATTGCCACTGAATCTTCATAACCTCTTGATTTGTACATGAGTCTTCTATATGCATCTGATGCTCCCCCTAAGAAATATATATATTTTTCTCTTATTCCTCCCCCTTTGACATCAATGACAAAGTAGGGTGCCCTCAAAGAATTTTTGTACAGTTATAAACAATAGCCATTTAGATACAAACTTCAAAATATCTGCATACATATTCTTCAAAAATTAAAAGTAAGTATCCCAACCCTGCTTAAGAGACTCAAGAATGGAGATGAATCCATTCAAGATATTGGCATAATATTCTATTTCTTCTGAATTAGTTGGATCCTCCTTCTGCAAGTTAGAAATACACTCTATTTTATGAAATAATAAATTATCAAGTCGGGGACCAATCAAATTTCAGAGCTCATTTTCTCTCTTTATTATTTTGTCACTATCCTTCTCCAATTTCAAAATTTGATCCATAACCGCTAAAATTGGATCACCCAAAGAATTTGTTAGATTGACTATTAGGTTGTAAGAGTTAGAAATCTGAATTAAGTTTTTCTTACAGTTTGACAGTTGCTTGTCTATGGAGCCGATGAGCTTATCAAAATCTAGACAAGTCTTGTAAACACTGTCTCCTTCTGCCAAGGCTACATCAATGAATTGCGGGTAGGTTTGGAGTTTCTCCTTATCCATTTCAATCATTTGCAAAAATGCTAACTTCCAAGCTGCAACAACATTTTCTTTAGCCTCAGTTAGTGAAATTTTCAATTAAGAACCATAGTGCTTGGGAATGAAATCAATAATTTCCTCTATTTTACCCAAAGATATTTCTCCATCCCGAACTTAAAATTTCGGGACTAACTAGTTTAAAACCTCAAAACTGCATTCAATCAATTTTCTGTCCTTTGACTCTTCTTGAGCCAATTCCTAGGTCGTCTAAGCTTGAAGAGATGTCACTACCAAAATCTTCTCTACCAATGACATTTTGTGATAGGGTTTGTCAAAATTGATAGACACGTTCCCTTTGGCTAATGTTGAAGTGTCAATTGCAAATACAGAAGAGAGTTCTCTCATAACTACCTTACCCTTGTCTACCAGTGAGATACTCTTAGAATCTTTTATTTCCATTTCTTGTGCACATGTGGCTTCGCCACTTGGTTCCCTATCAGGATCCTATACCTCCTATGCACCCTTATTTCCTATATCATTATCTATATGTGCCTTTGTGTCCTCTACAATCTGTACATTCTCTATCGGTATATCCTTTGTTGCAAGATGTGACTCAGTACCTGGTATAGTGGTATCCAGTGGAGTGCTTGTCGGGTTCTCAGTATGTACACCTTGTTGTTCTACCAGTTTTTGATCCTTAGGCAACTGAATATTATGAGATTGCACAAAATTGGGACTAATCTCATAGCCCAAACTCAAGAGAATTATCACCTAGATATCTACCATTTCCTTATGAATCTCCTCAAATGTTTTCAAAATTAGGCTATTTATTCTATGTTGAGGATTGAATTCTCTATTGATTAGATCCACCATCTCTGGAGGGGCTATTGTGGGATATATATTAAGTAATTTTGTCTCTTTTATTTGCCAGTCCAAAGTCGAAGCGTGAAGTTTCCTAGCCTCTAACTTATCATACAGTTCTTTAGGCAAAATTCTCTCAAGTTCTATCAGTGCCTGACTAAAAGAATCAAGATATAAAAGAATAGCCTCTTCTATTTGCTTCTTATCCTTCAACTCAAATCCATCAAAGAGTAAATAAATGTCTCAATTCCCATCATAAAGAATTTGATCAATTAAATCTTGATCTTCCAACTTCTTCTTATCAGTTCTTCTTTTTGGTTCCAGTTGGGATTTCTCACTTGACTTAGGTTTTCTCTTATGTACAATTATGATATTTGGCTTTTGGGTATTCTCTTTGACAGTTTCTTTCTTTTTCTCATCCCTCTTCTCCCTCTGTAGACCTTTCTTCTTGGGAATTTCCTTTACACCCTCATTTGATTTTTTTTCTTCAAAAGAAATAGTCATGAACTGTTGGGTGGTTTTCTACTTTTTCCTTGGGGTCTTAGCCGGTGTAGAACTAGCAGGCTCTATGGATGGTGCTTTCAGTTTCCTAGAAGTCTCTTTTTGTACCGGGACCACATTAGGAGTGACTTGAGCTTCTTTCCAGCCTACCTTTTCCTCTTTTCTCTTCTACTTCATTTATTCTTTCCTTTGTTCTTCCAAAATTTTGACTTTTTGCTCAACCTTAGCTCTATCATGATCTTCACTAATTAATGATTCTACTGCAACCTTAGTCATTTTCTTTCTTATTGTAGGTGCAGCCTGTTCTTGGTGAACCTTGAGACCTTTTTCCTGGGCAATGCCAAATTTTTCTTCCTTTTCATCTATCAGTGCCTATAGTAAATGTTGTGCATAGGCATCCAGTGTGGTCTCATCCACCTCATATCCCATTGGCATGATAAAATTTATTATTGGCTGTAATGTTTCCATCATGCACTCATCTTTATTGACCATAAAACAAATAGTATCCTTATATTTCTATGCTATGGACATGGGGATCCTAGATCTGTTCTTCATTTCCTCTTAAAATGTCTTGAAAAAGGCCAATAAATTAGCTTTACTAAGCTTATCCCCTTGCCTATCCAAAATTTGACCTATTTGAGATATTACCAGGCGTTCAAAAGCCGATTGAATCTTTCCAAAGCCGGGGAGAGTTACCAAAAGGTAAAATTTCAAACAAATAATGAAAAAGCCATACTAAAAGATATTCTTCTTGTCTTGCTTGATTTTATAGAGGTTTGACATGAGTTCTTTTAGCATTATGCTGCAAAGGTCATAATGTGCATCCTCCTTAACCATTTGTTGAGCTATCAAAATGTTATTGTTGGAGATAGAGTTCAATTGGTTTGACTTATAGACTTTGTAACCTATTATCATCGCGACAAATTTTACATCAATATCCCTAACATAATCAACCCTCATAGATATCCCATCAAAATTTGCACTGGTGAGCTTATTCAGTTCAATGGTTGAAAGCTTGTACCTAGGGCTGGGTACACCTCCAACTTTGTGAAGATAGGTGACATTCTTAATCACCTCCTTCATAATCTTGTATGACCGGTCCAACCAAATGAATTCTTCGTGAATGCGGCTCAAAACATATTGTACCCATTCTGCCTCATCAAAAGTAGGGAAATACATAAAATACGTGAAACCCTTCCTCTGCAAGTGTGAAACTTCTAGTTTCAACTAGTCGTCGGTGATTAGGTTTTCTGTGAAAATACATGACAACTCATATTCACCAAGCTCCTCAATATTGCAGTGGATGTATGCCCTAATATCTTCCGTGTGAAGATTACTATGACAAACATTTGAAAATGCTCCCAAAGGTTCATCCAAAAGTGACTTGAAAGGATGCTTCTTGAAAATTGGATGGGGGTGGTTCTTAATCTCTACCACTAAAGGAGTGTTGATGTTTGATGATGAAGAAGCCATGATAGCCAGAAATGGAAACTAGGGTTTTTGCAAATGAAAAATACCTCAAGACATTGTTGGGAGATGAAATTTCTTGCACAAATCACCTTGAACTCTAAATCTCTCTAGAAGTCGCTCATCTGAATGCTCAATCACTGTGTGACAAAAATAGTTTTACTTTTCCCTTTTATTGTTGTTAACCCTAATTTTTCACTGTCATAAATGTTGTTGGGAAGCATTACCAATTCACATAGTCTATGAGTAGGTTCTGGTAAATACATGCAATTTCTTGAGTACTATCTGTAATCAAATTATCTGAATATAGTGTTGGAATATGAACACTCCAATGAGACATTGTATGTGATTGAAGGTTTTGTCATTGATGGCAACCTTGCAATCCTATGGCACCGACAAGACATTATACTAGCAAAGCATTACACAAGCAACCTTGCAATCCTGTGGCATCAATCAGACATTATACTGGCAAAGTATTACATAGGCAAGATAGTGCACTGACATCAATAAGGACACCGGCACCGACATAGAAGAAAAGATGTATACTGGCATAGAGGCTGACAGGATTTTTGTTATGTAATATTTTGTTTATTATTGTAAGCCGACTTGGAAAATTGTAAAATGACTCTTGTATATAAAGGAGATCATTATAGACATTCAAAAGGTGATGTGAGGGCATAAAGAAAATTAATAGGCAGACCTAATGTGCGAATTATAGGTCAAGGGTATATGTAAAGAGAAAAGAAAGAACCGATACTGAACCCAGCATTGGAGATGCTATTGTAAAGTAGTACAAGTCATTGGATTAGTATAATCCTTATTGTAAGTCAGTGTGACTTTGCATTGAGCAGTGAGCTCTAGGTAGTTGGCCTTCCTGCATGTGCAGGCCCCTATTGTAAGTAATATTCTCTTATTGGCCATTGAGTGAATATTGTGGGTCACAAATCCCACTGAGGTTTTTCCCACACCAGGTTTCCTTGTTAAACATATTGTGTTATGGTGTACTTTTCATGTGGATGTTCTTGATTCTATTTATTGCATTATTTCTTACATACCGGTACACTGTTATATTATGTTCTGCATGTTTTAACTTAAGAAATTCTTATTACCAGTTAGATACTGATTCACCCCCCCCCCCCTCTCAGTATCTGTGGGACCCCTAACAATCGGTATCAGAGCTTGGTCCTCTACTTTTAGAAGCCTAATAGCTTGAGGAAGATCTTGACACTGGTAAAGATGAAAAATCTGATGAAGCAACTTGAAGGAGCTCTTACAGACTATGATGTAGAAAAATTGAAAAATATCAAACTAGAAGATGATTTGAGAGCTTCTTAGGATATCATTCAGGCACTTCAAGAAATTTTTACTGTTGCAAGAAATAAGAGAAGAGAACTCTATGAAAAACCACAAAATGAGAATGATGAAGAGGAATCACTTAATGATATGATAAGCAAGTTGAAACAAGAGATCATGACAACAAAAAATGAAATGCAAGATATGACTATGAGACTTTGCAAAGAGATTGAGGATATAAAGAAGAATGAAGAAGAATTGACCAGAAGACTAAGTGATGCAACAAATGAGAACACAAGACTTAGCTATGAAAATGACATGTTGAAGATAGATCTAATGCATACTCAGAATGACTCAAATGAACTGATGGGACAAAAAGAAATCTTGGAAAGGGAGCTGGAAACTGTAAATCAACACAAAGAAAAATTCAAGAAAAGCTCAGAGGAACTTGGTACCTTGCTGAAGAATCACAAACCTAAATGTGACACTCCTGGAATTGGCTTTGAAGTTGGTGAAAGCTCCGGTACTGCAAATACTCAGGATCATAGCAAACCGGTAAGACAACCTAATGCTTATAAATTCAATGGAAAATGCTTTAACTATAATAAGTATGGTCATAGATCAAATGAATGTAGATCTAGGAATTATCAGAATATCAATACACCCACCGGTCAATGTTCAAAATGCAACAAAGTTGGTCATAACTCAAAAAACTGCAGAATGAATGTTAGATGTTATGTTTGTGGAAGATTTGGACATTTATCAAATCAATGCAGAACACAAACTAGTATAGGTTATGGGAAAGCTATTCAGAAGAATAATGTAACTTGTTATGCATGTAAAAAGATTGGGCATTTTGCTAAATTTTGTAGAAGTAAAGGTACACTGGTAGACAAAAAAAGTACTAGCTTGAAAGGTAAGGAAAAGGTTGAAGAGGTTAAGAAAGAATTCTAAAAGCAATGTTTTAGAAAAGCAAATCTAAATATTGGGAATACTTCACCACCGGCAGGACAAAGTGATGCTTCACCAGCAGGACAGAGCAGTGCTCCATCGGCAGGAAGTTCTTCATCTAATTGAAAAAAATTTCCTTGAGGGTTTGGTAATCAAATGACACAAGTGCTAATTATTCCCTCGGTTAGAGATTGTAGGTCCCGGGGACAACTAAGAGGAGGGGGGTGAATCAGTTGTCTAATAAATTCAAACAAAAATCTATTTAACCAACTTATTGCTTGATACCGGTAAGATAGTTAATTGTGTCGGTAAACAATGTTTAACAGGAAATGTTGTACTGGTAAGAATTAATGCATTAAACATAAGCACAAAGTCAACCACAACACATGACACAAATATTTGTACGTGGAAACCTTGTAAGGGGAAAAACCATGGTGAGAAACCTTACCCACAATCAGATGATACTATTGCAGATAGTAAGTGTACAAAGAGGGGTCTGCACATGCAGAAAGGCCAATAGCCTAGAGCTCACTGCTCAAACACAAATGGGAGTCACACTGACTACAATTGGATGGTTAAATCCAATGAGAATGTACTGCACAAAATAGCATCTTCATATACTAGATTCAGTATCGGTGTAATGCTGATATGCTTCTACAAAAACCTAACTTCACCTTCAAATGATGTCTTCGTGTATACCTCTACTTAATCTCACACATACCTTCTTACAATTCATTTTCGCATTCCACATTTGATCTTACAAATAAGATCTTACATTTATACCATACACTAAGACCAATTTTAGTAGGTCGGCTCTACAAGATATTACAATAAAACATTTTACATATAATACAATATCCGATGCAATAACTGATTAAACTTGTCAGCTTAATGCATTTACAACAATAATAAATCATCTCCATAGCATTCCATGCTGATCTGGAAAAGATAAACTTGCCGGTGTAACCCTGGATAACCTGGACCTATTTGCCGGTGAAAGCAAATATGCAAATAAGACTATAACAATGATATTACTTCAAGGAAAAGTGTCCACATGATTTCTTCAACATTACCAAGTGTCTTCCATGTCATTGCAAGTACCGGTGAACATTATATCATGCCGGTTAACCATATACTGGTGATTGTTGAACAGTTTACTGATTGCCGGTGAATGTTGCTGGATCTCCAAAGTAGGTGTATTTAGCAGGTGTTGACATCAATGAAAAAACCATACCAAAATACCAACAATCTCCCCCTTTGGCATTGATGGAAACACAAGATGGAAAAACCATCAAAGTGCCAAAATAGAAATGAAAAGTACAAAAACCAATTCTCCCCCTGTGAGTAATATGTGTTTATACAAAGATTTATTTACAATACCAATCTCTCCTCAAAAAGATAATGTATTTTTCATATATTTTTCTTTAATGTTTTTTCATATATCTCTCCCCCTTTGACATCAAATGCCAAAGTCACAAAAAGGTCAAGTTCATACAAAATACCAACCAATTATACCAACTACTCCCCCTGAGAAGTAGCTTCCTCATCAAATACCAGAATAAAAGATTTGTCCATTTAATTCTACCGGTTGATGACAATCATCAACTGTCTAAGTCTCTACCAGTGGAGGTAAGACTCCGAGCTGATCTCTGAGATACTCAAAAGTTTCCTTAGGAAAAGGTTTTGTAAAAATATCTACAAGTTGTTCTTTAGTATTCACATAAACCAGTTTTATTTCCTTTTCTTCAACTTTTTCCCTTAGAAAATTTAGTTTGATAGAAACATGTTTTGTTTTAGAATGTAATACTGGATTCTTAGATATATTAATTGTTGCAGTGTTATCACAATATATAGTAATAGATTCCTTGCATTTTACCTTTATGTCTTTCAACATTTGCTTAAGCCAAAGTACCTGTGTATAGTTTGTTGCTGCTGCAACATATTCTGATTCTACTGTTGATAAAGATGTACAACTCTGTTTCTTACTTAACAAAGAAACTAATCTCTTTCCAAGAAAGAATGCTCCTCCAGTGGTTCTCTTTCTATCATCCACATCTCCTACCCAATTTGCATCTGTGTATGCATATAGATCAAAATTTTCATCTTTAGGATACCATAATCCAAGATTTGTTGTGCCTTGTAAGTACCAAAAAATCCTTTTTACTGTTGATTCATGATTTTCCTTGGGATTACTCTGAAATCTAGAAAATATACATACTGCATTCATAATATCAGGTCTGGTTTGTGTCAAATAAAGTAAACCTCCTATCATAGATTTGTATCTAGTTGGATTAATAGGTGTAGATTCATCCCGTTGAGATAATTTGTCATTTGTAGTCATAGGTGTGCTTACCGGTTTAGAGTTCTCCATCCCAAATTTCTTAAGTAGTTCTTTCAAGTACTTAGATTGACTCATAGGTGTGCTTACCGGTTTAGATATGCCTTTATCAGTCTGTAAAATTTGCAATCCTGAAAAGAATTTTATTTCTCCAATCATAGACATTTCAAAGTCATGCTGCATTTTAAGAGAAAATTCTTTGCATAATCCATCTTCTCCTCCAAGGATTATATCATCAACAAATACTTCCATAATCAAAATGTCATCGTAAGTTACTTTGTAATATAAATTGCTATCTACATTTCCTTTAGTAAAACCAATTTTTAAGAGATACTTATCCAATCTTGCATACCAAGCTCTTGGAGCTTGTTTTAGTCCATACAGAGATTTTCTTAATCTGTAAACCATATCATTGTTATCTATCAAAGAAAATCCATTAGGTTGTTCAATATAAACTTCTTCTTCAAGATCTTCATTCAAAAATGCACATTTAATATCCATTTGATAAACTTTGTAATCCTTGTGAGTTGCAAAGGCTAAGAATAATCTAACTACATCAATTCTGGCTACTGGTGCAAAGGTTTCACTGTAATCAACTCCTTCTTTCTAAGAATATCCCTTACACACTAGTCTTTCTTTATTCCTGACAACCTTACCATCTTCATTGAGTTTGTTTCTAAATACCCATTTGGTTCCAATTACATATTTATTTTCAGGCCGGGGAACTAATGTCCAAGTATTATTTTTCTCAATTTGTCCTAATTCTTCTTCCATAGCTTTAATCCAAAATTTATCTTCACATGCCTCATTGATAGATAATGGTTCAATTTGAGAAATAAGACATACCTCTTCATTTGCCAATCTTCCTCTTGTCATGACTCCTTTAAATTTGCTTCCAATTATCTGATCTTCAGAATGATTCCATTTTACATACCAGGGTGTCTTAGTTTGTTGTTGTTCTTCAATTACTGTGGTATCCTATGATGATATCGGAGTAACTAAGTCATCATTATGTACTGGTGGATTTACTGTTGATTCATTTGTCATAATTTCTGTTACCAGTTCAGAGTCTATATACCTTGAAGTTCCTCTAAATTGTTCATCAATTTTTACATTTGTACTCTCAACAATTTTCTATAATCTTTTATTAAAACATCTATAAGCTTTATTTTTAGATGAATAACCAAGAAATATTCCTTCATCACTTCTAGGATCAAACTTGCCAATATACTCATCTCTTCTAATATAACATTTACTTCCAAAAATTTTGAAATACTTAAGAGTAGGAGTATTACCAAACCATAGTTCATGAGGGGTCTTACCGGTTTCACCTTTGATTTGAACTTTGTTGAATGTATAGATAGCAATGCTTACTACCTCTCTCCAGTACACATGTGGTAGATTTGCTTCTGATAACATACTTCTTGCTGCATCCAAAATAGTTACGTTTTTCCTTTCAACAACTCCATTCTGTTGTGGTGTCCGAGGTGCTAGTAACTGTCTTTTGATTCCATTCACTTCACATAATGTATTAAAATCTCTAGATGTGAATTCGCCTCCTTGATCTGATCTTAAACATTTAATTTTCTTACCGGTTTCATTTTCAACCATTGCTTTGAATAGTTTGAACTTCCCAAGTGCTTTTGGCTTTTCTCTGAGAAAAGTAACCCAACACATTCTAGAATAATCATAAATAATTAGCATGAAATATCTATCACCTTGTAAGATTTTAGTTCTAGCTGGACCACATAAATCAGTGTGAATTAAATCAAGAGCATTATTGGATTTTTCTAGAATACTTTTGAAACTAGCTCTAACCTATTTTCCAAATTGACATTCCTTGCAAATTGTATTCTGAGGTTTCACAATTTTAGGTAGATCTCTAACTGCCTTAGAAGTACTGATTTTTACCATGCAATCAAAATTTACATGACATAGTCTTTTATGACATAGCCAACTTTCATCTATATGAGCAATTAAGCATGCCTTTTCACTATTATTCAAATGAAAGATATTACTTCTAGTCTGATTACTGGATGCAATTTCTAAACCAGTTCTATTCATGATTTTGCATTTTCCATTTTTAAATTGTAATTGAAAACCTTTCTCAACTAATTGACCAACACTTAAAAGATTATGTTTTAATCCTTCAACATAGTAAACATTGTCAGTGTTATGTTTACTATCAAGAGATATTGAACCCTTACCTTTGATTGAACAGGCTTTGTCATCTCTGAATCTTACTAAACCACCATTGTATTCTTGAAAGTTCAAGAGTTTTCCTTTGTCTCCACTCATGTGATGTGAGTATCCTGAGTCAATAATCCATTCATCCTTTGATTCAACTTTAGCTACTAGGGCTTGTTCTACCGGTGGAGCAATAGGTACCGGTTGATCTTTTGTTATAGCAACAAAGACCCATCCGTTGTCTATTGGATCCTCATCAGAATCATCAGTCACACCTTCATTAGCAATGTAACAGGATTTATCTTTGCTTTTCTTAAATCTGTATCTCTGATATTCAAGATTAGGTTTGTATGACCTTCTAGCTCCTTCTCTTAGTCTAGCATGTCTATCAGGGCATCTTGAATCCATATGACCAATCTTATTGCAATTGAAACATTTAAAGGTGTAGCGTCCTAAAATTGTGACACTTGAAATTTCAACCACATTTGGGTCTTCACGATGGCAATGCAACACGGAACCTGAATGGAGACCCTGAAACTTGTCCGTGACATCAAAAACTGCATTTTTCCAGCACCTTGCCTAATCCCTCCTTGCACCCTGCTGTCCCGGGAGGTGGGACCAGAGTGCCCAGCGCCCTGGTCATTCAGGACTAGGGCACCCAGTGCCCTGGTCCCCCAGGACCATGGCGCCCAGCGCCCTGGTCCTTGGCCCTATTTTTGGGCCCGGTCTCCTATGGGGCTTCGGGTCTTTATGTTTGCAAATTGGAAAATATTGTTTCCTGGTTGGCCTAAGGTCGGAAAAATCAGTCTATCAACCCTAATTGACAAGTATATAAACTACATTTCCTCTCCCATTTGGGTAGATGAAAAAAAGGCAGAAGCGATACTCAAACATTCAAGCATTCAAGCATTCAAGCATTCCTTCAAGCAATTGATCATTCTAAGTCTCCATTCAAGGCTAAGTGTTGCATTCAAGACAAGGATTCAACCATTGAAGAGGAGATCACATACTACAACATACAACATACAACATACAACAACATCTACACCTTTGCATGTAAGAATACAAACATTCTTACAACAAGGTACTAGTACTTGTTTTACATTACAGTCATTTACATTTACAACATTTCTCATTTCTTGGTTAATTCCAAAACCGGGGTTTGACCTAAGGGCAAACCCCTAATCCCTAACCCCCCAATCGTCTTCATTTTTCTATGTGTAGGTTACAGGTACGCGGCTATAATTGAAGATCTGGAATCCTTGTGCAGAGACGAACAAATTCCCCTTCGTTTCGCGGATTTTTCGGAGGACCGTGTGCACGCCGGGTGCCATCGTCCTGTCAACTTTTGCTCAAATTTGCAGGACAGCGTCGTCTCGACATTTTACTGCTAATTCCAGGTCCGCAGCTTCATCCTATATCCCTATCTCAGTTTATAAGCGAATCTTTCTCACTTTCTATGTATTCCTAGCTTAATCATTCTATCCACATTCTTTACAAAAGAGGGTAGCCTTGCTGTCTTAACCCTTGAAACTCATTTAGAATCCAATCTTGCATTGTGTGGGATTGGATCTCGTGGGTTTCAACCCCTCTTTTGAATGTAAAGTCTCTCCTAAGTGAAAACCGACAATCCTAAGTGACCCCCCTTTCCCCTTTGGAGTGGTGGAGGGAACACTTAGGGTTCGCTCGTGATTTTCTGCTTTACATTTTGGTGAACCCGATGTGAACATCCTTTTTGATTATTCATGGTTAGATTTGAAAATTTGGATGCCTTGATTACATTTCCATGTTTGATCTTTTGCAAATTTTAGAGGTTGATTGCATAAAAACCCTAAATTTTCTTTTTAGTAATTAAGCTTGTGAAATGTCTAATTGTTAATGCTTGTTTCAGATCTACCCTTCTACTGCAAATTGTCAATTCATATTTATGCTTTAATTTTGAAAATTAAGTGGTTAAGTGTCAAAACCCTAGTTTTTAAAACCCTCTTGATTCAACCTTTGACCGACAATTTCACTGATCAAAACATCTTCAAATCAGTTGTAACTTTGGATTCCGCAATAAAATCATAATATCTTTCATCTCTGAAAATTTGGAAAAAAGTTGCGAGGACCGTGTGCACCCCGAGCTCCATCGTCCCCGATATTTATTTTGAAATTTCGGGAGCTAGATCTCACTGTATTTTTCTGCTAAAATCCAGAATTTTGGCTGATTTTATTAATTCTAACACTTTCAAAATTAAAGTCAAAGTTGGTCTTGTGATTGCTTGGTTTAAGGCTTCTAATCATTCAAGAATTGTTGAAATTGAAATTTTGTGTCGAAATTGTGTTCTTACTGTCTTAAATCTGAAAAGTGTGTTTGCATTCATTCAAAATTTTAGTGCTTTATTCAAATTTTTGCAATTTGTGACTTTTGAAATTAAGTGCTTAATTACACCAACTTTGATTTCCGCTTTCAAAATTGAATTTTGCATGAAATTGAGTCAACTTTTAAAATTCAAAATTTGCATTGCTTTTGGTATTCCCTCTAAAATCATAAAATTCAAAATTTCAGTTTCCCTCTCTTTTTCAAAATTCAAATTTTGCATTTTTCGACAATCTGGGTAGGGTTCAATTTTGAGATTGCAACTTTAATTTGGCCTATCTACAGATTGTAAAATCACTCAATTTTTTCAGATTAGCTTTAAAATCATCATAACTTTCATCCCTGCAAATTTTGGAAAAAGTTGCGAGGACCGTGTGCACCCCGAGCGCCACGGTCCCTGACATTTTTTCCGAAATTTCGGGAGATTGTCGTGATTGCATTTAACAGCCTAAATCTAGGAGATTGGCTGATTTTATTGAAATTTGCTACCTCTAAATTCAAAATCTTCTCTCCCTCTCTAGTGCATGAGTTTTACAACAATAAGCCCTACTTACACTATTCCCGTTAGATGAAGCCTTAGAATTAAGTCTTTGCAAGGTTTAATTACTAAGGAGATGGAACCTAATTTGAATAGCCTTTTTAACGAGGACATGGGTAATTCCTCTAATCCTCTTAATGATGAAGAAGCTCTCCATGAGGTTTCTATAGAACAACTTTCAAAATTGGATAATCAATTTGACGATTTTCGACAATGGATGTCTCAAGAATACCCCGATAGTCAAGCTCTTCCTTTAATTGAGGGTCTAAAACATATGCTTCAAAGTGATAAGAATGGAATTGATATTTTGCGTGGTATTGTACAAATTGTGGATTCGAATGTGATGCCTATGAAGAGTTGTGCTGAAACTTTAGGTTATACACAACCTCCCATTCAAGTCAATCATTCTATTCCTTTGACAACTTCTATTGCTAGCATACCTACCTTTACATCAAACATAATGACTACTTCTATACAAGACATTCTGCCTATGATTACCAGTCATGGGGGCAATCCTTCCTCTTCAATTAATCCTCTTCCTTCATTTAATCCAACTTCTTCATTCATTCCTTCAATGAGTGTTCCTATTACATCTCCACAAATGAACATGACGCAAGGGGGAAATTCATTCAACCATTCCATTCCTCCTTGTAGTGTTCCTCTTTTCCAATCCTCTCCTATGACTAACTATCATAGTGTCCCGCCACCTTACTCTTTACCTTCTTTCAATAACATAACACCTCCATCTCAATCTAACACATCTAATATGAATTCTTCGACTGAAGCGACCATTAACAATCTTGCACAAACTGTCTCTTCTTTACAACAACAAATTGCCTCTATGAATCAATCTAAGTTTAGTGTGCCCACATTTGATGTCGCAAGCCCACTTTCTCTTGACATTGCTCAAGCTATCCCTCCTAAACATGTTGAAATCTCACATTTGGAGCTTTATAATGGTAAAGGTGATCCTCTAACACATGTTAAGACTTTTCAAACGATATGTACCGATTTTGCTTATGACCAAAGGTTGCTTGCAAAACTGTTTACTAGAACATTAAGAGATAAAGCCCTACAATGGTATTGCTCGTTGCCTTCTTATTCTATTACTTCTTTTGAACAACTTGCAAATGCTTTTATTCAACAATTTCAAAACAATATAAGTCCTAAAGTTACTTTGATTGATTTAATACATTGTAAACAAGGTGTTAAAGAAAAAGTGACTGATTTCACTAGTAGATATAAGCATTTGTATGCTCAAATCTCTTTTCCAGTGCCTGACAATGATATTCAAAGAGTCTTTATTTCTAATTTACAAAAAGATATTCGAGATAAACTTCTGTTTTCTGAGTTTACTTCTTTCCAACAGTTGTGTGCAACTCTTCACAATTATCAACTGACTGTGAGTCAAATGGAACAATCACATCCTATGGCTCCGAGTGATAAGGGTGATAGTAGTCAACAACCATTTGGGAAGTTTAAACTGAACAGAGAGTCCATTAAATTCAATGAAAACATCATCAACAACAATGTGAATGCAGCATCAGGTGTGCCTCCTATTTCTAGGTTTTTCAAGAAAGAAAGAAAGTTTACTCCTTTGAATGAATCATTGCATAGTATTATGAATAAGTTATTGGAACAAAATGTGCTTACTCTTCCTCCTATAAGGCAAATAGATCCTGCAAAGATTAATTCACCCTATTTTGATAACAAATCTTTTTGTCAATTTCATCGTCAACCTGGGCATGATACTGAAAAATGTTTTGCTTTAAAGGGTAAAATTCAAAATTTGATTGATAATAATACTATCTCTGTTTCGAGAGTGAATGATCAAGGCAATACATCTGTAGCTCCTCGTAACCAAAATATTCAGATTTTTACTGATCCATTACCTTCTCATACCTCTAATGCAATTGAGGCTAATGATTCTTCTTTCTCATCTGATGGTCTTGTGTCTATGACTCCGAATGTGATTAACTTTGTAGAGCAGCAAGAAAACCCTAAAGAACCTTCCATCACATTTGATTCTAGTGAAACTATCAAGGCACCTGATGGTCCTTTATACATAGTTGCAAAAGTCAAGAATACACCTTGCCGTGGAGTGCTTATTGATCCTTCGTGCATGGTTAATGTTATTACTGAAGAATTTCTTTTTACTTTGCAATTGAATCAAGTGGTCTATGACAAAATAGATGTGATTGTGAAATTATTTGATGCATTTTCTTCTCCTGCAATTGGTTCTATTACATTACCTATTGAGGTCCATAACAAATCCCTTGATGTAAACTTTGCTATTATTCCTTCATCCGAACAATTTCGTGTGAAGCTTAGCTATCCTTGGCTATCTTCCATGAAAGCTATTGCTTCTCCTATTCACAAGTGTTTGAAATTTCCCCATAATGGTGAAGTTGTTACTGTCAATCATAGTCTCTTTAAACCAGCTGAAAGAACTTCTAGCATTCCTATTGATTATTTTTGGCCTAAACAATTCCAATCTCTTCCACCGCGAAGTGATCATCTTTTCAAATCTTATCAAAAGTGGAAAAAATATATGATCCTATCTCTAAGTGAACCTAGAACACCCAAACTTGATATTCCTATCATTCTTGAGAAGGAAGTTCTTCCTTTGAAAGATAAAACTAATGTCTTTCCTCAAGAAGATTCCCAACCCATTCCTATGGATGTGACTATTTCTATGCCTAATAAACTTTCTAAAAGTAGACCTATACCTCCTCATCATGATGGACTTGGTCTCCTTCCTAAACCAAATATTCCTCCTTTATATGGAGTACTTCCTCCTCCTTTTTATAGAGAGAAGAGACCTTCCTCTTCTCCTATTATCCAGCCTAAGAGACAACAACCTAAACACCAAGGGATAAGGATGAGAACATTCCTCCTCCTCATTTCTCCTCAACTGCCTACTAAGACTAGACAAAATCATTTTGCACATGAATGTCGATGAAAGTGTCATCTTAGAGCTCAAGCAGCGGCTTCTCAAACTTTGCAATCTCCAAAAACACCTTCAACAAACATTGTTCCATTTTCTCCAAAATCTCCAAAACATAAGATGCATGATGGTCTTGATCCTGTGTGAGTTAAAGAACCTATTTTTATAAATGTTGATGATGATATAGATGAAAATGTTATTCATGATGAAAATGTTACTTCTCTTGCTTCTAACAGTGAATATGAACTTGTTGATATTGATAACCATTTATCTAACGAATTTTCTAAAGCACTTATCCTAGCTCCTAGACAAGAACAACGTGGCTTGGAACATGAACATAGCCCTTGTTTGGATCTTGTGATAGCTCCATCTACTGTGTTGGATGTTCCTCCTCTAGCATGTTCCCTACCTTCCCGAAACATTGATCAGCAAGATCGGGGGGTAGATCACGTGCTAGACTAGTTTCATTAGCATAGCAGATTCTTTCCTCCTCTCTTGTGTTACTTCTTCTATGTGTTATTCTCATTCTTCTATTTGTTGTCCTTAGTGTTGTCTACTTGAGGATGATGCAAAGCATTCAGATCTCTTTTGGTCTCTCTCATGTTGACTCAAAAGACACATGTGTTCCCTTCTTCTAGGTGACCTTACTTGATTGGGTAATGAAGAACAATTATGCATACATACATATGATATACATGACTTATCATACAGCATACTAACCCCAAGGAAAGTGAAGTCACCTCGTGATTCATGTTTTGTGTCTTTTATCCTTGGGTTTATCTCACACTTGGGGGCTAAATCTTTGTGATAACGTGCTCCTTTCCCTTCTCATTTCTTATGTGTATCACTATGTTAAAGCAATCACCCCCGTTGAGGCGTGTGCGATCGCTTTAACGTAGGGGGGAATACATCTCGTCTATCCCTTCAGGATACTTGAAAATTTCTTGGTGAACTTAGCTTTGCCTTGAAAATTTTTGGTATTTTTCTTGCATGACTCATAGTGAGGGAACCTTACTACTGACAGTCATGGTTCTCCCTCGTGATCTTCCCTTTTACTTTGTCAATCGAAGTCGTAAGATCCTTAGTCCACTGGGGGCTTGGTGTGTCTTGCCTCCTCGACATGGTGAAAGTCTTTCAATGTTGTTTCCTTGTACTTTACCAGAAGTATGAGCGTACGCTTATACTCCTGCTAAAGTGGGGGCTAAATGTAGTGTCCTAAAATTGCGACACTTGCAATTTCGACCACATTTGGGTCTTCACGATGGCGATGCAACACGAAACCTGAATGGAGACCCCAAAACTTGTCCATGACATCAAAAACTACATTTTTCCAACACCCTACTGTCCCGGGAGGTGGGACCAGAGCGCCCAGCGCCCTGGTCCTTCAAGACTAGGGTGCCCAGCGCCCTGGTCCCCCAGGACCATGGCACCTAGTGCCCTAGTCCCTAGCCCTATTTTGGGGCCCGGTCTCCTATGGGGCTTCGGGTCTTTATGTTTGCAAATTGGAAAATATTGTTTCCTAGTCAGCCTAATGTCGGAAAAATCAGTCTATCAACCCTAATTGACAAGTATATAAACTACATTTCCTCTCCCATTTGGGTAGATGAAAAAAAGGTGGAAGCGATACTCAAACATTCAAGCATTCAAGCATTCAAGCATTCCTTCAAGCAATTGATCATTCTAAGTCTCCATTCAAGGCTAAGTGTTGCATTCAAGACAAGGATTCAACCATTGAAGAGGAGATCACATATTGCAACATACAACATACAACATACAACAACATCTACACCTTCGCATGTAAGAATACAAACATTCTTACAACAAGGTACTAGTACTTGTTTTACATTACAGTCATTTACATTTACAGGATTTCTCATTTCTTGGTTAATTCCAAAACCGGGGTTTGACCTAAGGGCAAACCCCTAATCCCTAACCCCCCAATTGTCTTCGTTTTTCTATGTGTAAGTTACAGGTACGCGGCTGTAATTGAAGATCTGGAATCCTTGTGCAAAGATGAACAGATCCCCCTTCGTTTCACGGATTTTTCGGAGGACCGTGTGCACACCGGGCGCCATCGTCCTGTCAACTTTCACTCAAATTTGTAGGACAGTGTCGTCTCAACATTTTACTGCTAATTCCAGGTCCGCAGCTTCATCCTATATCCCTATCTTAGTTTATAAGAGAATCTTTCTCACTTTCTATGTATTCCTAGCTTAATCATTCTATCCACATTCTTTACAAAAGAGGGTAGCCTTGCTGTCTTAACCCTTGAAACTCATTTAGAATCCAATCTTGCATTGTGTGGGATTGGATCTCGTGGGTTTCAACCCCTCTTTTGAATGTAAAGTCTCTCCTAAGTGAAAACCGACAATCCTAAGTGACCCCCCTTTCCCCTTTGGAGTGGTGGAGGGAACACTTAGGGTTCGCTCACGATTTTCCGCTTTACAAAAGGGTGCTTTACCTTCATACTTACTTCCAATTGGACCTTTTGGCATTTTTTTTGCAAATAGTGCTTCAAGTTCTTAAAGCTCTTCATTCTCCTTCCTGGTTTCTTCAAGTTCTCTTGCATAAAAGGCTCTCTAGTCTGATTTGTCAAAAGATGGAGCAGATGATGTTGATGCTTTGAAGGCCAAATCAGTTTTTATAGCAACAGGACCAAATCCCTCTATTTAAAAAGCTAAAAGTTTTCCAATCAATGTATCCCTAGTTACTAATGTATTAGGCATTGTTCTCAGCTCATTAATAGCAGTAACCATCATTTTATATGCCGGTGGCAAACCTCTTAAGATTTTTGAAACAATCTCATCTTCACTCAAGGTTCCTCCACAACATTTGATACCTAAAACAATTTCATTTACTCTTTCCATAAAGGCAGAAATTCTTTCATCTTCTTCCATTTTTAGATGTTCATACTTGACTCAGAAGCTTTCAAGTTTTGCAATTTTGACTGTGGAATCCCCTTCATTCAGTGTTTCTAGATGATCCCAAATAGCTTTTGCAGTAGATCTATCAGATAATCCCATGATTTGTTGATCTGATAATGCACTCAAAATTGCTTCTCTTGCTTTGCAATCATTTTCTTCATCTTTACCTAAAGCAATAGGAGTAGGCTGACCAGCTACAGCAGTAGTATAACCATTCTTAGTAACTTCCTAGATGTCTTAACCAATTCAATTCAGATGTGTCTCCATTCTAATTTTCCATATTCCATAGTTGGTTCCATCAAGATTAGGACTATCCTTCCTGAAATAATTAGTAGACATTGGATCTCCTCAAGTTGTTAAACTTCTACAAAAAGAGGACTAGGCTCTGATACCAATTGTAGGTCCCAGGGACAACTGAGAGTGGGGGGCTGAATTAGGTGTCTAATAAATTCAAACCAAAATCTATTTAACCAACTTATTGCTTAATACCGGTAAGATAGTTAATTGTGCCGGTAAACAATGTTTAACAGGAAATGCTGTATCGGTAAGAATTAATGCATGAAACATAAGCACAAAGTCAACCACAACACATGACACAAATATTTGTACGTGGAAACCCTGTAAGGGGAAAAACCATGGTGGGAAACCTTACCCACAATCAGATGATACTACTGCAGATAGTAAGTGTACAAAGAGGGGTCTGCACATGCAAAAAGGCCAACAGCCTAGAGCTCACTGCTCAAACACAAATGGGAGTCACACTGACTACAGTTGGATGGTTAAATCCAATGAGAATGTACTACACAAAATAGCATCTTCATATGTTGGATTTAGTACCAGTGTAATGTTGACATGCTTCTACAAAAACCTAACTTCACCTTCAAATGATGTCTTTGTGTATACCTCTACTTAATCTCACATATACCTTCTTACAAATAAGATCTTACATTTATACCATACCCTAAGACCAATTTTAGTAGGTCGGCTCTACAAGATATTACAATAAAACATTTTTCAAATAATACAATATTTGATGCAATAACCAATTGAACATGTCGGCTTAATGCATTTACAACAATAATAAATCATTTCCATAGCGTGCCATGCTGATCTAGAA
The DNA here is from genome assembly GCF_030272615.1 of Cryptomeria japonica. Taxonomy (NCBI): domain Eukaryota; kingdom Viridiplantae; phylum Streptophyta; class Pinopsida; order Cupressales; family Cupressaceae; genus Cryptomeria; species Cryptomeria japonica. The sequence goes on along the minus strand of NC_081407.1, from coordinate 754,781,305 downwards.
AAGATAAACCTACCAGTGTAACCCTAGATAACTTGGACCTAATTGTCGGTAAAAGCAAATATGCAAATAAGAATATACCAATGATATTACTTCAAGGAAAAGTGTCCACATGATGTCTTCAACATTACCAAGTGTCTTCCATGTCATTGCAGGTACCGGTGAACATTATATCCTGTTGGTTAACCATATACTAGTGATTGTTGAACAATTTACTGATTGCCGGTGAATGTTTCTAGATCTCCAAAGTAGGTGTATTTAACAGGTGTTGACATCAATGACAAAACCATACCAAAATACCAACAAAGATAAGAAGTTGAAAATTACTTATTATCGGTAGACAATGTTAAGTGAATACTTAACCGACATGCAATTAATGTGCTAGATGGTGAAAAGACATTATAAAAATAAGGTTTTGGCTCCATTTCGTTTCATCATGATTTCAAATTTTCAGAGAGCATGAAGATTCTGAGCTAAGGCATTCCGAGCGAGAAGCAAGCACACTCCAAGAAATCATCCATCTAGGGCAGAAAAAGGTATTTAATCATGGCATCCACCTCTACAATTGAATACATAGCAAGCCCTACTATTGTTGAAGTAATCAAAAGACCTAGGCTCGTATTTCAGTTAGTCCCTGAGATAGCAAAGAAGGATGATACCTTAGGTGCTTTTTCTCAAATCCCTAAAGGTGTTGTATATGCTGAAGACCCTAGAATGTACATCCATTGCAATATTGAAGAGTTAGGAGATGAGGAAATCAAAACCATGTATAAAACCATAATATGTGATGATACCAGCAATGTTAAAGCTGAACACAAGGTTATTGAAACCCTAGGATTCACAAAAATCCTTAGCATTCTTGAATTTCCTAAGGATGTGATTAGGATAGTGTTAAGCAGAGTTCATGGAGAATTTTTCTGGCTAGATGCAATCCATAAGACCACCAAGGAAGCTGTGAAAGTTGTCACTAGGGTACCAACCACCAATAAGAGACTAGACAAAACCAAGAAGGTTCCAAATGACCTAGTTACAAAACTAACAGGTGCAACATTTGATAAGAGATCTATAAGGGTTAATGATGTAAAAGATATCAATGTGAGATTCATAAGTATGATATTAGGTTACAAAGAAACTCATGCTAACAGACTTAACTCAGTTTCAAGTTTATGCATTAAGAGTCCTTATGATATGGTAACAAACAATGCAAAAATTGACATCTGTGAATGGTTAAAGGATGAACCAATAGACAACCTTGGAAAGATAAAGAAGGACAAGAAAGGAACTTTTAGATTTGGAAATCTATTGGTATGTCTAATGCTATACATAACAAAATAGGTTCTCGGTATGGGTTATAAAGAACTTGGATATGACCTACCAGTAGGAAAGCAATTGACAGAACTGTTCAATACCATGGGTGAGAACAAGGAGAATAAAATTCATGACTTTTTTCAAGCATTGAAGACCAAAATGAAGCAAAGAATAAGGTTATCCCAGAAAATAGTAGACAAATACAAAGATGATATATGCTTTATTATTAAGAAAGATGAAATCTGGATGGAAGCGGTCATCCCAAGGACAATTTGGGTAACTGAAATGGGCTATGAGATAGATGATCACATAGTTGAAACTTATGCTAAAGCACTTTTGGAAGCCCCCAATGAACCCAATGAAGAAGTATTTGGTAGTGCTAAGACTATAGAAAGCCAAATACAATCAAAGAAAAGAGTAAAGAAGGTTGAGGCATTTGTGAGGAAAGGATCTAGGCAAGCAAAGGCCATTAAGGAAGATGTACTAAAGAAAACCGGCATAACAAAGGATGAGTTGGTAGCCCCACAACCTGAAACTCACCTATCACTAGTAGGTACTTCTTCGGAAGGTGACATGCTAGCAACTTTTAATAGAGTTGTTAGAAAAAGAGATCCCTCACCGGCATCCACTCCTTCACCTAGAAGGACAAGGCAAAAGCAAGAAGTAGTGAGATCTCTGGTTAGAAAGGTCACACCCAAGAAGAAGCTAACACCAAAGAAAAAGAAAAGGACAAATAGTGACTTGGCACCTCTAGATATATTGTTAAATGAAATCACAAAGGAAGGAAAATTGAAAAACATAGAGAAAATTTATGACACTCTATCTACTAATGAGAAAGAGCAAGTTGAGGAAGGTGTGATACTACATATGGACATGTACAAGAAATTTTTGATGGATGTAGCAAATGAAATTCTTGATGATTTGTACAAAAGGTTAGAAGCTAGAAGGCAAGCAGTGATTGAATTAGATAAGAAAATAAAAATAGAGAAACTACTTGTTTTATATCCAGTAAACTCTCCTAAGGAAATTGATGATTTGATTGCTCAAGTGAACCAGTCAGTATTCTCTACTACACACTAGCACATTTCACTGATGGCAGGAAGAGTTGCTGAAGTAACAGAGGAAATACAAGATGGTTGGGACATATTCCTGGTTGACAAGGAAAAACAAGAAGAATATAGGAAACCTAAGCCTATAAAAGTATATCAGAAGGATAGGGACAAGGGGAAAAGCAAAATTGGTGCACCACCAAGAATAAAAGTTAAAGACAACCTACCCCCACTGGTAAAAATTACAACTACTGAAGATCAATAGGCAGCAGAAAGTATGGATGCAGAGGATAGCAATCCTAATACTGAAGTTCTGTATACTGTAAATGTTGATACCCAAAAGATCAACATAATAGTTGATAAAGATACAACTAACAAGTTAGATATGGCTAAAGAGCCTCTGGTAGCAGGGGAAATAGAGAAACTGATAGAGGATATAGAGAAAAAGGTAGAATCTAAGGCACAGACAGAGACAACACAACATACAGAGAAACCAACAGAGCTAAAGGCTCTGGAATAGGTTCATAAGGAAACAGTGCCACCGGTAAGTAGTGAAGTAGGAAAACCAGTCCTAAAAGAAATGCAGACACAAACTGACTTGCCAAAGGTCAATACAAACATGGTTACTTCCATCGGTACTTAGATTATTGGGTCATCATCAACATTCAAGTCAACAAATGTGACTGAGGTATTATTAGATTCTATAAAGAAAATAACTGACTGCAGTTCATAGGCTTATAAAGCAATAGATGATTCAATACCAATTTTGAAGGCAATAGCACCAAACTGTAATATAGATAATAAAGATTCTTTAGGACAATTGGACACATTGTGTAAATATATTTTTGAAAACATTGAGAAAATAAAGGAAGAATCAGTAAAGGATAAGGTAGAAAAAGAGAAACATAAATTCTTTGATGAGGAAATAAAGAAGTGTAATAGAAATTTTGACACACTTCTACCGGAACTATGTAGTTTGTTAAAATAATACAAAAATCTGTATAAAGATACATGTAAAACAAACTTTTTTATTGTAGATATTGATAAGAAAATAAGCAAGACATAGGATGAGATAAATAAGCTTGCAGACAATTTTGTCAACTCACCAGATTCATTATCAGTTTTTGAAGAGAAAACAACAAATTTTGAGGAAGAATTGCTCAAACTGGAAAGAGAAAAAGAAAGAATAATAAACAAGGAAAAACATCTGAGGTCTAAACTAAGTCCAAGATTGGACTATTTAGCATCTTTGCGGAAGGAAATTTCAAAGGCACTAATACAGGGAAGCAAAACACTGGCAGAGCATTTGCAGCATCTCACCGATATAGTAAAGAGGACTGAAACAACAATAAAAGATAGTAAAAAGTTTATGGATAGTATAAACTTAATTTTTGGAGAAATTTTTCAGATAATAACTACCCAGCTACAAGGTTAAGGATATGGATAGATGAACCTACAAACTCTACTGACATCTTGACAACCTTTGTCATTGATGCCAATGTTGGTATTCTGGTATGGTTTTGTCATTGATGTCAACACCTACTAAATTCACCTACCTTGGAGATCCAACAACATTCATTGGCAGACAGTAAACTATGCAAACAATTACCGATATACGGTTAACCGGCAAGATATAATATTCACCGATACCTGCATTGACATGGAAGACACTTGGTAATGTCGAAGATATCATGTGGACACTTTAATTTGAAGTAATAATCATTGGTATATTCTCATTTGCATATTTGCTTTTACTGGCAAATAGGTCCAAGTTATCTAGGGTTACACTGGCAGGTTTATCTTTTCCAGATTAGCATGGCACGTTATGGAGATGATTTATTATTTTTGTAAATGCATTAAGCCAACATGTTCAATCAGTTATTGCATCAGATATTTTATTGTTTGTAAAATGTTATTATTATAATATCTTATAGAACCAACCTACTAAAATTGGTCTTAGGGTATGGTATAAATGTAAGATCTTATTTGTAAGATCAAATGTGGAATGCGAAAAAGATTTAAGGAAGGGTATATGCGAGATCAAGTAGGGATATACATGAAGACATCATTTGAAGGTGAAGTTAGGTTTTTGTAGAAACATATCAACATTACACTAGTACTGAATCCAGCATATGAAGATGCTATTTTGTGCAATACATTCTCATTGGATTTAACCATCCAACTATAGTCAGTGTGACTCCCATTTGTGATTGAGTAGTGAGCTCTAGGTTGTTGGCCTTTCTGCATGTCCAGACCCCTCTTTGTACATTTACTATCTGCAGTAGTGTCATCTGATTGTGGGTAAGGTTTCCCACCGTGGTTTTTCCCCTTACAGGGTTTCCATGTACAAATATTGGTGTCATGTGTTATGGATAACTTTATGCTTATGTTACATGTATTAATTCTTACTGGTATAGCAATTTTCTGTTAACACTGTTTACTGGCATACTTAACTATCTTACCAGTATTAAGCATTAAGTTGGTTAATAAGATTTTGGTTTGAATTTATTTGACAACTGATTCACCCCCGCCCCCCCCCCCCCCACCCCCCTCAGTTGTCTCTAGGACCTACAATTGGTATCAAAGCATAGACCTCTTTTTGCAGAAGTTTAACAACTTGAGGAGATCCAATGTCTACTAATTATTTCAGAAAGGATAGTCCTAAACTTGACGGAACCAACTATGGGATATGGAAAATCAGAATGGAGACATATCTAAATTGCATTGGTAAAGACATAGAGGAAGTTACTAAGAATGGTTATACTACTGATGTAGCTGGTCAGACTACTCCCATTACTTTAGCTAAAGATGAAGAAAATGATTACAAAGCAAGGGAAGCACTTTTGAGTGCATTATCAAATCAACAAATCATGGGACTATCAGATAGATCCACTGCAAAAGCTATTTGGGATCATTTGGAAACATTGAATGAAGGGGATTCCATAGTCAAAATTACAAAACTTGAAAGCTTTCGAGTCAGGTATGAACATCTGAAAATGGAAGAAAATGAAAGGATTTCTGCTTTCATGGAAAGAGTAAATGAAATTGTTTTGGGTATCAAATGTTGTGGAGGAACCTTGAGTGAAGATGAGATTGTTTCAAAAATCTTAAGAGGTTTGCCACCGGCATATAAAATGAAGGTTACTGCTATAAATGAGTTGAGAACAATGCCTAATACATCAGTAACTAGGGATGCATTGATTGGAAAACTTTCAGCTTTTGAAATTGAGGAATTTGATCCTGTTGCTACTATAAAAACTGATTTGGCCTTCAAAGCATCAACATCATCTACTCCATCCTTTGACAAATCAGACTGGAGAGTCTTTTATGCAAGAGAACTTGAAGAAACCAGGAAGGAGAATGAAGAGCTTGAAGAACTTGAAGCACTATTTGCAAGAAAAATGCCAAAAGGTCCAATTGGAAGTAAGTATGAAGGTAAAGCACCCTTTAAATGTTTCAATTGCAATAAGATTGGTTATATGGCTTCAAGATGCCCTGATAGACATGCTAGATTAAGAGAAGAAGCTAGAAGCACATACAAACCTAATCCTGAATATCAGAGATATAGATTTAAGAAAAACAAAGATAAATCTTGTTACATTGCTGATGAAGGTGTGACTAATGATTCTGATGAGGATCTAGCAGACAATGGATAAGTCTTTGTTGCTATAATAGAAGATCAACCGATACCTATTGCTCAACTGGTAGAACAAGCCCTAGTAGCTAAAGTTGAATCAAATGATGAATGGATTATTGACTCAAGATGCTCACATCACATGACTGGAGACAAAGGTAAATTCTTGAAATTTCAAGAATACAATGGAGGTTTAGTAAGATTCAGAGATGACAAAGCCTGTTCAATAAAAGGTAAGGGTTCAATATCTCTTGATGGTAAACATAACACTGAAAATGTCTACTATGTTGAAGGATTAAAACATAATCTTTTAAGTATTGGTCAATTAGTTGAGAAAGGTTTTCAGTTACAATTTAAAAATAGAAAATGCAAAATCATGAATAGAACTGGTTTGGAAATTGTAACCGGTAATTAGACTAGAGGTAATATGTTTCATTTGAATAACAGTGAAAAGGCATGCTTAATTGCACATATAGGTGAAAGTTGGCTATGGCATAAAAGACTATGTCATGTAAATTTTGATTGCATGGTAAAAATCAGTACTTCTAAGGTAGTTAGAGATCTACCTTAAATTGTGAAACCTCAGAATACAATTTGCAAGGAATGTCAATTTGGAAAACAAGTTAGAGCTAGTTTCAAAAGTATTCCAGAAAAATCCGATAATGCTCTTGATTCAATTCACACTGATTTATGTGGTCTAGCTAGAACTAAAAGCTTACAAGGTGATAGATATTTCATGCTAATTATTGATGATTATACTAGAATGTGTTGGGTTACTTTTCTCAGAGAAAAATCAGAAGCACTTGGGAAGTTCAAGCTATTCAAAGCAATGGTTGAAAATGAAACCGGTAAGAAAATTAAATGTTTAAGATCAGATCAAGGAGGAGAATTCACATCTAGAGATTTTAATACATTTTGTGAAGTAAATGGAATCAAAAGACAATTATCAGCACCTCAGACACCATAAAAGAATGGAGTTGTTGAAAGTAAAAACAAAACTATTTTGGATGCAGTAAGAAGTATGTTATCAGAAGCAAATCTACCACATGTGTACTGGAGAGAGGCAGTAAGCACTGCTGTCTATACATTCAACAAAGTTCACAGCAAAGGTGAAACCAGTAAGACCCGTCATGAACTATGGCTTGGTAATACTCCTACTCTTAAGTATTTCATAATTTTTCGAAGTAAATGTTATATTAGAAGAGATGAGTATATTGGCAAGTTTGATCCTAGAAGTGATGAAGGAATATTTCTTGGTTATTCATCTAAGAGTAAAGCATATAGATGTTTTAATAAAAGATTACAAAAAATTGTTGAGAGTACAAATGTAAAGATTGATGAACAATTCAGAGCAACTTCAAGGTATATAGAATCTGAACCGGTAACAAAAATTATGACAAATTAACCAATAGTAAATCCACTGGTACAAAATGATGATCCAGTTACTCTGGTATCATTAGAGGATTCCACAGTAATTGAAGAACAACAACAGACTAAGACACCCCGGTATGTAAGACTGAATCATTCTAAAGATCAGATAATTGGAAGCAAATTTAAAGGAGTCATGACAAGAGGAAGATTGGCAAATGAAGAGGTATGTCTTATTTCTCAAATTGAACCATTATCTATCAATAAGGCATGTGAAGATAAATTCTGGATTAAAGCTATGGAAGAAGAATTAAGACAAATTGAGAAAAATAATACTTGGACATTAGTTCCCTGGCCTAAAAATAAAAATGTAATTGGAACTGAATGGGTATTTAGAAACAAACTCAATGAAGATGGTAAGGTTGTCAAAAATAAAGCAAGACTAGTGTGTAAGGGATATTCTTAGAAAGAAGGAGTTGATTACAATGAAACCTTTGCACTGGTAGCTAGAATTGAGGCAGTTAGATTATTCTTGGCCTTTGCAGCTCACAAGGATTACAAAGTTTATCAAATGGATATTAAATGTGCATTCTTGAATGGAGATCTTGAAGAGGAAGTCTATATTGAACAACCTGATGGATTTTCTTTGATAGATGATAATGATATGGTTTGCAGATTAAGAAAAGCTCTGTATGGATTAAAACAAGCTCCAAGAGCTTGGTATGCAAGATTGGATAAGTATCTTTTAAAAATTGGTTTTACTAAAGGAAATGCAGATAGCAATTTATATTACAAAGTAACTAATGATGAGATCTTAATTATGGAAGTATTTGTTGATGATAGAATCTTTGGAGGAGAAGATGGATTATGCAAATAATCTTCTCTTGAAATGCAACACGAATTTGAAACATATATGATCGAAGAAATAAAATAATTTTTAGGATTGCAGATTTTACAGACTGATAAAGGCATATTTTTTAGTCAATCTAAGTACTTGAAAGAACTACTTAAGAAATTTGGGATGGAGAACTCTAAACCGGTAAGCACACCTATGACTACAAATGACAAATTATCTCAAAGGGATGAATCTACACCTATTAATCCAACTAGATACAAATCTATGATAGGAGGTTTACTGTATTTGACACAAACAAGACCTGATATTATGAATGCAGTATGTATAGTTTCTAGATTTCAGAGTAATCCTAGGTAATATCATGAATCAACAGTAAAAAGGATTTTCTGGTACTTACAAGGCACAACAAATCTTGGATTATGGTATCCTAAAGATGAAAATTTTGATTTATATGCATACACAGATGCAAATTGGGCAGGAGATGTGGATGATAGAAAAAGCACCACTGGAGGAGCATTCTTTCTTGGAAAGAGATTAGTTTCTTGGTTAAGTAAGAAACAAAGTTGTACATCTTTATCAATAGTAAAATCAGAATATGTTGTAGTAGCAACAAACTGTACACAGGTACTTTGGCTTAAGAAAATGTTGAAAGACATAAAGGTAAAATGCAAGGAACCTATTACTATATATTGTGATAACACTGCAACAATTGATATATCTAAGAATCCAGTATTACATTCTAAAATGAAACATGTTTCTATCAAACTGAATTTTCTAAGGGAAAAAGTTGAAGAAAAGGAGATAAAACTGGTTTATGTGAATACTAAAGAACAGCTTGCAGATATTTTCACAAAACCTTTGCCTAAGGAAACTTTTGAGTATCTCAGAGATCAGCTCAGAGTCTTACCTCCACTGGTAGAGACTTAGACAGTTGATGATTGTCATCAACCGACAAAATTAAATGGACAAATCTTTTATTCTAGTATTTGATGAGGAAGATACTTCTCAGGGGGAGTAGTTGGTATATTGAATTGGTTGGTATTTTGTATGAACTTGACTTTTTTTTGTGACTTTGGCATTTGATGTCAAAGGCAGAGAGATATATGGAAAAACATTGGGGAGGGGAGAGATATATGAAAAATGCATTATCTTTTTGAGGAGAGATTGGTATGAGAGATTGGTATTGAAAATAAATCTTTGAATAAACACATGTTACTCCCAGGGGGAGAAATGGAGATTGTTGGTTTTTGTACTTGGCATTTCTGTTTTGGCACTTTGATGGTTTTTCCATCTTGTATTGCCATCAATGCCAAAGGGGGAGATTGTTGGTATTTTGGTATGGTTTTGTCATTGATGTCAACACCTACTGAATACACCTACTTTGGAGATCCGGCAACATTCACCGGCAAATAGTAAACTGTGCAACAGTTACCAATATATGGTTAACCAGCAGGATATAATGTTCACCGGTACCTACAATGACATGGAAGACACTTGGTAATGTCAAAGACATCATGTGGACACTTTATTTTGAAGTAATAATCATTGGTATATTCTTATTTGCATATTTGCTTTTACCGACAAATAGGTCCAGGTTATCTAGGGTTACACCACAGGTTTATCTTTTCTAGATCAGCATGGCATGCTATGGAGATGATTTATTATTGTTATAAATGCATTAAGCCAGCATGTTCAAATGGTTATTGCATCGGATATTGTATTGTTTGTAAAATATTTTTATTGTAATATCTTATAGAGCCAACCTACTAAAATTGGTCTTAGGGTATGATATAAATGTAAGATCTTATTTGTAAGATCAAGTGTGGAATGCGAAAAAGATTTAAGGAAGGGTATATGTGAGATGTAGTAGGGATATACATGAAGACATCATTTAAAGGTGAAGTTAGGTTTTTGTAGAAGCATATCAGCACTACACTAGTACTGAATCGAGCATATGAAGATGCTATTTTGTGCAGTACATTCTTATTGGATTTAACCATCCAACTATAGTCAATGTGACTATCATTTGTGATTGAGCAGTGAGCTCTAGGCTATTAGCCTTTCTGCATGTGTAGACCCCTCTTGTACACTTACTATGTATAGTAGTATCATCTAATTGTGGGTAAGGTTTCCCACCGTGGTTTTTCCCCTTACAGGGTTTCCACGTACAAATATTGGTGTCATGTGTTGTGGATGACTTTGTGCTTATGTTTCATGCATTAATTCTTACCAGTAAAACAATTTTCTGTTAACATTGTCTACCGACATACTTAACTAATTTATGGGTATTAAGCATTAAGTTGGTTAATAAGTTTTTGGTTTGAATTTATTTGACAACTGATTCACCCCCCCCCCTCTCAGTTGTCTCCAGGACCTACAATTGGTATCAAAGCCTAGTCCTCTTTTTACAAAAGTTAACCAACTTGAGGAGATCCAATGTCTACTAATTATTTTAGAAAGGATAGTCCTAAACTTTATGGAACCAACTATGGGATATGGAAAATCAGAATGGAGACACATCTGAATTGCATTGGTAAAGACATCTAGGAAGCTACTAAGAATGGTTATACTGCTACTGTGGCTAGTCAGACTGCTCCCATTACTTTAGCTAAAGATGAAGAAAATGATTGCAAAGCAAAAGAAGCACTTTTGAGCACATTATCAGATCAATAAATCATGGGATTATCAGACAGGTCCACTGCAAAATCTATCTGGGATCATTTGGAAACACTGAATGAAGGGGATTCCACAGTCAAAATTGCAAAACTTGAAATCTTCCGAGTTAGGTATGAACATCTTAAAATGGAAGAAGATTAAAGGATTTCTACTTTTATGGAAAGAGTAAATGAAAGTGTTTTGGGTATCAAATGTTGTGGAGCAAACCTTGAGTGAAGATGAGATTGTTTCAAAAATCTTAAGAGGTTTGCCACCGGCATATAAAATGAAGGTTACTTCTATAAATGAGTTGAGAACAATGTGTAATACATCAGTAACTAGGGATACATTGATTGGAAAACTTTCAGCTTTTGAAATTGAGGAATTTGGTCCTCTTGCTACTATAAAAACTGATTTGGCCTTCAAAGCATCAACATCATCTGCTCCATCCTTTGACAAATCAGATTGGAGAGCCTTTTATGCAAGAGAACTTGAAGAAACCAGGAAGGAGAATGGAGAGCTTGAAGAAGATGAAGCACTATTTGCAAGAAAAATGCCAAAAGGTCTAATTGGAAGTAAGTATGAAGGTAAAGCACCCTTTAAATGTTTCAACTGCAATAAGATTGGTCATATGGCTTCAAGATGCCCTGATAGACATGCTAGATTAAGAGAAGAAGCTAGAAGGACATACAAACCTAATCCTGAATATAAGAGATACAAATTTAAGAAAAACAAAGATAAATCTTGTTACATTGCTAATGAAGGTGTGACTGATGATTCTGATGAGGATCCAACAGACAACAGATGGGTCTTTGTTGCTATAACAGAAGATCAACTGGTACCTATTGCTCAACCGGTAGAACAAGCCCTAGCAACTAAAGTTGAATCAAAGGATGAATGGATTATTGACTCAGGATGCTCACATCACATGACTAGAGACAAAGGTAAATTCTTGAACTTTCAAGAATACAATGGATGTTTAGTATCATGCACATTAATATCATGCACATTAGGATTGCATTCATGTTAGATTATTCAAACATCCCTCATTCTCATGATTGTCTTCCCTAAGTCACTTTGCTTAGTGCTATGAGAGTAAAGGCATTAGCTTAAGGGGTCTTGTGAGATAGAGAACAATGGAACATCTCTTGGAAAGTTGAGGTTTTCCATATAGCTCCATAACTTGCACCATGAGTCTCATTGGTGTGTGGAATAGTCCTAAATTCATAATATTCATTTCATCGAACCACTTTTCTTCCATACATTTATGGCACCCACCGTGGTGCATAACCCCATTTATCAAATTGTTTTTGATGTAGGACTAACTTTGCAGGTACACATAAAACTTAAATCAGTGCATGGATAACATTCTGGAGTGCATTTGGTCTTTCCTTTGGTGCATCTTGCTGACTGTTTAGCGTATTGATACCATACCTTAGCGCATTCAAACTTAACTTTAGTGCATAGCATTTCTACGATTTCTTGTAGGTCTCGATGCTTTAAAACATCAATGTAGCACATTTAGACAATAATGTGGCATATCTGGGCCCTTTGCTAGCGCATCTAGGCTGTAGATTAGCTCATGACATACACAAAAAGAAAAATATAATTATAACAGAGATGGTAAAATTAGACTTGTAAAAGTCCACCTTAAAAATTTTGTTATTGTAACTGGTTTTTGTTGCAAGTAACTAATGTTTGTTTGCAAGATCGAGAGATTTTTTTTGTTTTTACTAAGTTAGGCTGGTGATTAAATTTTTTATTTCTAACTTGGTTAAGTTAGTTATATAAAAGTTTTCTTCATTTCCTCATTAGTAAAATTGAACTCATTTTCTTTTGGAGTACTTAAAAAGAACAACAAACAAAACCTTACTTTGCTTTCATAGGAAGAGACAACAATTCATTTTTGGGTTTTAAAAAGAACAAGACAAACCTTTATTTATGCAAAATCTTAAAAAGAACCTCACCATCTGTTGGTGTCTAAAAGGATCCATTACTTTTCTTGCATAAGTTAAAGAACCTCACTTATTTTCAAGTTCTAGATAAAGCAAAAGAGGGAAATCTTTCCCCTATCGAATTCATTTTGTTGACCATCTCAAAAATTTGCTTTGTTGACCCAAATTTCATTACTTAGCTTAAAAAATCATTGATTTGGGAGTTAAAAAGAACACCATGCCTTTTTGGAGCAATATCTCCCACTAGAATTAGCAAATAACTGAATAATGGGATTAAAACAAATCGTTTTGTGTCTTGTCTTGAAAGTGGAAGGTATATGCTCTCCCCTTAATTGGGTGACCAAAAAGCCAAACCACTCTTACGCTTTCAGTATTTCAAGCATTTACAACCTTTAGTAGGCTTTCCCTCCCGAGTTTCTATTATAGCGTCATTTAAATGGTCGGTGAGAGGGGAATGACATAAGTGGGAAATGACTTTATCGCCAAGTGTTCCAACCCACTATAATCAAAAGTGGAGGGTGATGAAAGTCCCTTTCAACGGTTTCACGCAGTGATTAGCCTTCCCTTAGTGTCTTTACGATACATAAAACCTTTGTTCTAAAGGTTGGGAAGCCTCCCAAGGGAGTTTATCACTGACGGCCAAACAGGAAGCTTGGTTACGAACCTTAGAAATAGAAACCTTGAGCTGAGTTAGTATCTAGACATCTTCAATATCATTGTGCAAGGGTGGGGAAGAATCTGCCCCCAAGATTACTCACCATATATCTCCCAAGATAGCTACTCAATTGTGAAGCAATTCACTTTGGGTTAATTTCTGCAAAAGGGAAAAAAATGGGTGCCCCCTAGGGGTTGACACGGCTGCTCGAGGTGACGGAGTATCAAGACTAGTGAGCTATGATATTGTTGATGACCCTTGAATAAAGACCCTGCCTGAATTATATTATTTGTATCCAAACTGGTGAAAACATTGGGGATTTTAACACATCCTCATAGAATATACGCTCTTTGTTTATAATAAGAAAAATGGTTGTCTTTTTTGTGTTGTGTTTGCTTTTTATACTTTATAAAATCATTTATCAAAGTTAAAAAAGTTTTAAAATTTAAAAATAAAAATAAAAAAAACTCAAAGACAAAGCAGAATAGAGTAGTTCAGCGCATAGGAGCAACATCCTAGCGCATATGGAGAAAAATTTAATGCATAGAAGCTTAAACTTAGCACATTCATTCTAAAAAACAATGCATAATAATCTGAACATTTGGCAACTAAATATTAGCGCTTGTTAAGGACATATTAGCACATTGAAGTATCAGCCTAGAGCATTGGGGGAAAACTGTAGCACTTTGAGTCTAAACTTTAGTGCATACTCAGGACAGATTAGCGCATAACCATTCCTAAAATATCAAAAGTCAAATCATTGGTTTAGCGCATAACACAGGCAGCTTAGCGCATTGCTAGTTTTAAATAGCACACCTGAGTCAAACCTTAGTGCATTCAATCTCTGTCTTAGCACATACATAAAACTGTGAAAAATAGAGAGCAAAACTAAACCTTCTTGAAAATTTTTAAAATCATTTTCAAACACCCTTTTAGATCTTCAGTCGACTTCATCAGGCAAAACTTGAGTCAGAACATCAGAACTATTCCAAACGATCAAAAAATTAACCAAGTCATTCTTAGAACAACAGTTGTCAAAATCCAAAACCAGCTAAGGATAACACTCTCTCCTATCAAAATTGGGTAACATCATCACACTAATAAAAAGGTCATCCAATTAAACGGATTCAATCATCAAAATATACCTAGTTTAAACCTAAGTTGTCAAATCGAGTTTCCATATCGGAAAGCTCTTATTCCATATCAATTGACGCACTTTGTTATGAGGGGGCAGCTAAACCTTCATGTTAATAAAGTAGGCTTAAGTTTTCAAATGAATTATCTCAATCCAACCAAATCAAAGGAAATAATTGATCACTTGTGTATGACCACTCCTCATATTTTGAGAATAAAAAGTCTTCATCACAACACTAAATTGAGGAAACAACCTAGTTCCCAAAAACTTGATAAATGGAATAGATTTCTCTACATCAATCTCCAACTCTTCAAATCACATTGCACCTTTCTCCATCATATGCGCTTGTATCTTAAAGACAAGTCAAACAAATTTGATGAAGATCAATTGAGAAGTAGAGCCTTTTTCCAAAAATTAGTATTTAGTCAACACCTAAATCATGGAGGAAAGATCAACCCGGATTTCTTCCTAGAAGTCTGCATCACTTATAACATAGCTCGATTTGAACCACCAACCCTTGAACAACATGAAGAAGAGGATTTCACCCCCTTTGTTACAAAAAGTTTCTATTAGACACTCATTGTCACTCGCTCTGAACGAAATAAGCAAAGAAAACCATAACCAGAGTCCATTATGGGTTGAAGATTATCAAATCCTTTCGAGTATCCAAATCTAGAAGACACAAAAATTTCTGAGGAGCTCCACCAAGAATGTCAAGAAAGTGCCTCATTTCAATAAACTTGTGGAAAAACTCATAGAGGCCAACAAAGAAAAATACTTGCTCATGCTAACAAGCAAAGGAGTGATGATCCCTAAAGACTTTGATACTGACATCTGTAGAACAAGGTCTCTAAATTATACTTATCAATAACAACAAAGAGAAGAGGAAGCACGTGACCCTGAGCTAAATATACTTGAGGAAAACATACCTGAGCCAAACATACCAGAACACACAGATACCTGAACTAGGGATAACGAAAGGGAAGAACTCTTCCCTTGGCAAACAAATGCACCCTTGGTTGCCCTCACACAACAAATGCAAATGCTTCAAAGAAAAATTTAGGACAGTTAATAGGGGACAGTAGCATGGTATTCCTTAAACAAAATTTGTCCTTACCCTTTTGACAGAAGGTTAAACATGATACCTTTACCCCCAAATTCAGATATTCCCAAATTTGACAAATATGATGGTAAGAGCGATCCTCACGATCATGTTCGGGATTTTTTTACCATGAGCCTTGAATTTGCCCATGATGACACCTATTTGATGAGGTTATTCCCAAGAATCTTGGGAGGACAAACAATGGAGTGGTTATCTAAACTCACACCTCCTGCCAGATCCTTTGATGAGTTAGTCAACAAATTTATTACTTAATACTCCTACAATATTCAACATGCAATCACCATGCTAGATGTATGCAATACCGAATAGAAAAACAATGAAACATTCATGGTTTTTCTTCAACATTGGAGATAGATGGTTTCGAGATATCCTTGAGATGTGCCCAAAAAGGAAAAGATGGAAATTTTCATTGACAATTTGAATAGTGAGATGAGTTACATACTCAAGCTCCAATGCATACCATCTTTTGCCAAGTTGATTGAAAATGGAATCAAAGTAGAGGAGGCATGTATGAAGAAAGGAACATTGAAGTTCTTCAAAGAAGGAACTAATTCATCCAACTCTCATTTCAATAACCAGAACAACAACAACAACTTAGACAAATCCAGGTTCTAGACTTGAAACAAAAATACTGGAAATGAGGGAGGAAATGATGCTAATGATGTAAAGTCCAAACAACTAGTATTCACTTTATCAGGTAATCCTCAAGCTACCAAGAATCAAAAGGGCGCTAACAAGGGCACTAACACTTATGCACTGAATACCAATCTAGAAACTTCAAACGCAAACAACACCAACAATACCCAAAACAACAACACAAATCAAGGACCTAATCCGAATTCAAGGGGTAACACCAACAACTTTCCAAATAAATGCATTTACACACCATTGGGGAAATAATTAGAATCAACATTCTGAGAACTCCTGGAAAACAAGATTATCACATTACTAGCTATAAACAAGTTTGAACCCTAGGTCAAACCACCTTGGTGGAATGAATCACACTTCTGTGATTTTCATCAAAACAAAGGACATCAAACAAATGATTGCATGAGGCTTAAAAACATTGTTCAAGACATGATTGATAGAGGTAATTTAATGGTCGATGGTCTCAAAATAAATGGTGATCATAGCACCTTTAAAAATCCTCTTCCAAATTACAACAAGGATGGAGGTTCATCATCAAACGATACACGAGTAGCTTGCATCAGTCACATATACAATAAAACCATCAATCATACATCAACAAATGACAATCAAGTAAATGTTATTAAAATCAAGGACAAAAGAAAACATGAATCGATCAATGTAACCACCAGAGCTCAAAAATATTTCTTGAAAGGGCATACATCAAAAACAACTACTATCCCCAAGACTCAATATGATTTGGTAAGTCAACTGTGTAGAACTTCTGCTCAAATATCCATACTTGATTTATTAAAACTTTCACCAAAACATAAAGACATCCTAGAACAAGCACTATTGGAAACAAATGTACCTCAAAATCTAGATGTTGACAAATTTCAAGCCATGGTGGCTCACATGATAGGGCCTCATAATCTCACCTTTTCTAAGAATGATAATATCTCATTGAGCCATCCACATAATACTCCCCTTCACATTGAAGTCTTAGTCTACAAACATCAAGTTAAAAGAGTATTAATAGATGGAGGAGTTGGGCTCAATATCTGTACCTTAAAACTTATCCGTGCATTAGGCTTCTCTGAGTAGTCTATTGATGCACACAAAAAGATCACCATCAAAGCATATGATGATGAAGAAAGATGATCCAAGGGAACAGTTATATTACCTATTCAGGTAGGACTGATATGAAGGGACACTATGTGCCAGGTCTTAGACATAGACCTCACATATAATATTTTATTGGGTCATCCTTGGATACATGAAATGCAAGTGGTACCCTCAACTTACCACTAGCATGTTAAATTCCCATATAATGGGTAGGAGTTTTCTATATCAGCAGATAATAACCCATTTCAACATTGCAATGCTATGGGGGTAGCCCAAGACAACTTGGTTCCACATAACAGGGAAAAACAAACTTCCTTAGCACCAGATCATCATCAAGAAAAGCTCAAATCTTTATCCATGTATTTCAAACAAAATATGAAAATCAAAAAGAAAGCCATGGGAGAATACTCTTTTGAACCCATGTGTCTAACCAACTTACCAGATTTGCCAAAATCTCACGGGCAACCTTCTGCATCAACACATCAAGCAACATAACCCATCACCAAGTTTGATGGCAAATTTATCCAATTGGGCACACTAGCACATGAATAAGAAGAAAAGGACATCCGTAGTTGGCAATACAAGGATGAAAAAGAAGTCAGAGCTACTACTATGGAAGTAGCTATACCAACACAATAGTATGGGAAGGGATATGTGATCATGCAATGAATGGGGTACAATGGCAAAGGACCTATCGACAAGTGTCAAGAAGGAATCACAAAGCCATTGGATCCTCCTTCACAGTTTTCTAGAGACAAAACCGGATTGGGCTATGGACACACTCTACCCCCAAAGTAGAAACCAAATAAATATCAAAAACCTCAGTGGAAAGAAAAGAAGAAATACAAGGAGGACTCATGGCTGGAGGCACTACATGAATCAAAAGAAACAATAAGGAAGGAATGAGAACACCAGGAAAAAGAGAAACAACAAGAGGAGTTGGCCATTCAAAGAGAAGAAGCATCTTATGTAGAAGTACTTCACATTCAAGAACCTATTCCAAACAAGGCAGAATCACCCCCTAAAGAAATCACTACTCCCCAAGGAGAGACAATATATGAATAGATGCAAAGAGTACAAGCAAGATCTGATATGGAATCAGAGAAAACTATTAGACTGGTATCAATCATTAGGGACCTCTTTTCACCTTACAACATACCTTTGAACAACACTGAAAGACTTTGGGACAACACTTTTGAGACTGATTCTAATGACTATGAATGGGGCAGCTGTTCAAATGTTACTAAAGATATTTCTAAGATTACTATCCATGCACCCCTTTCTCAAGAATGAAAAGGCACAGAGTCTAGACTATTTGAATTTGGTCCACAACATATCTATGAAGCTAAAGAAAATGAGCAACAACATTACGAGCAAGTCTACATAGAAGATGATACCATCGAAGACCTTGACAATATCATTAACTTATTCAATATCCCAACCAACCTTAATGATACCTCTATCATGACACTTATCACAGCCAAACTTGACCCACCCAATGACTCTTTACTGCTCGTCTTTCCTGATGTCATAGATTGGGATGAACTTGAAAAACCATGATATACCTATTTTCCCAGATGATGACTCCATTATCCATTACCTATGTACTGTCAGCCTAGAAAAAGACTCTACTAGTGAACAAAGTAACAACATCTACAATCAGGAGAGTGCCAAGTCTCTCAGTTGCAAAAATGAAAGAAATAAAGGATCTACTACTGAAAACCAGTCAATGGCAGCACTAGATCACAAAAAAGTAAAAATAAAGGACTCATCTGAGGGTGAAAACCTTTTTAAGGCACCTAAGGATGGGAGACTTGACACTCTTCCTGAACACTATTAGGAGTGATCACCCATATTGATTGATCCCACTCAATCAATCAACATTGGTACAAACGAAGCAGCCAAAAACATACACCTAGCAGAATCTCTGCCAGATGAAGAAAAACCAGTTTATCAAATTCTTCAAAGAAAAGCAAATCAATTTTGCTTGGTCCTATGTAGATATGCCCAAGATTGATCCACACTTAATCATGCACCACTTATCTATTGCTCCAGAAGCTAAGCGAGTCAAGTAAAAATTGAGAAAGATGAATCTGCATGTAGCACTAATGGTCAAAGCTGAACTAAAAAAAATATTAAAGGTTGGATTTATTCCACCTATAGACTATGCTGAATAGATTTCAAACATTGTGCCAATTTTAAAACTAGATGGCAAGATCAAGATATGCACAAATTTTAGGGATGTTAACAAACCCTATCCAAAGGATGACTTTCCTTTGCCCAACATCAACATAATTGTAGACCTCATAGCAGGCCATGTAATGCTATCATTAATGGATGGTTTTTCTGGCTATAATCAAATCAAGATAGCTCCAGAGGATCAAGATAAAACAATGCTCACCTGTCCTTCAGGAACGTATTGTTGGAATGTCATTCCTTTTGGCTTAAAGAATGCTGGGGTAACTTATCAAAGAGAAATGGCGACGATATTTCATGATATGATGCATACCTTCATGGAGGACTATGTGGATGATTTACTAGCTAAGTCATTTACCTGGGCAGAACATCAGGAAAATTATTAGGCTACGTCGTGTTAGAAAAAGGCATTGAAGTAGATCTAGCAAAGGTACATGCCATCATGGAGATGCCACCTCCCAAAAACATTAGCCAACTCAGATCTCTACAAGGACAACTCCTATCAATCAGGAGATTCATCACCTAATTAGTAGATAAAATTCTACCATTCAATCATTTTCTACATAAGAATATACCATTCAAATGGGAAGCCAAATGTGAAGAATCATTCTATCAAATCAAGCAATATCTAATGAACCCACCAGTTCTGGTACCACCAATAGCATGAAAGTCGCTTATTCTCTACATATCAACAAGGAACATATCATTAGGGGCACTATTAGCACAAGAAGATTAAGAAGGCAAGGAACAAGCTATCTATTACATCAGTAGAATATTAGCAAAAATTAATCAAGCTAGTAGCGAAAATTAATCCTCTCAAGTATTTACTTAGCAAAGCAGCTCTCACAGGCAGATTGGCTAAATGGGTCATGATTCTTAGGGAATTTGATATCCGCTACACAGAGCGTTGAGGTATCAAGGGATAGGTAATTGTAGATCAATTAGCCTTGCACCACTACCAGATAAGAAACCAATGGAGGTTGAATTTATAAATAGAGATGTCCTTAATGTTACCACCAAGAAATGGACCTTGTACTTTGATGGTTCCTACACTCAATATGGCTCAGGTGTCAGCATCTTGTTTGTCACTCCTGAAGGACACACCATACCAAGATCATATAGACTCATGTTTCCATACACAAATAACATTGCTGAGTATGAGGCATTGGTCACGGGAATCAAAATGCCCATGGAATGGAGAATCATGGAACTAAAAGTCTATGGAGATTCCCAACTAGTCATAAATCAGATCAACAATGACTATCAGACAAAATATTACAAGTTGCTACCATACAAATGAATGGTGGATGACTTCAAATAGTATTTTGTACACATCACCTTCAAGAAAATACCAAGGTTGGACAACAAAGAAGCTGATGTAATGGCTACTATCACTTCATTGCTACAAATTCCAGAACAACATAGTCGTTATGAGTTTCTGGTAGAGCAATTGTTTTCCTCAGCCTATGACAATTCCACATCCCATGTTATCTATGCCTTAACTGGTTCAAAATCTCCTTTATATAGAACAATCTACGAGTATCTTAAAACCAATACCCTACCCATTGACCTATCTTGAAATTAAAAATGCAACTTTATCTGGCAAGCTGCCAATTATACCCTAACTGCTAATACTCTTTACCATTGAGGTCTAGATGGTACTCTTCTTTGTTGCCTTGATCATAATGAATCTGACTCTACTTTACATGAGCTTCACAAAGGTATCTGTGGCACACATTCAAATGGTCCTACTCTTTCTAAAAACTTTCTAAGAATGGGATATTACTATTAGGTCTCGGGGACAACTGAGGGGGGGGGGTTGAATCGGTTGTCTTATAATATTAAACCAAAAACAACTTAATCAACTTATTGCTTAATACTGGTGAAACAGTCTGTGATACCAGTGAAACAAATTAACGGATAAATGCAATACTGGTAAAGATTAATGCATGAAACAAAAGGACAAAGTCATCCACAACACATAACACCAATATTTGTATGTGGAAACTCTGTAAGGGGAAAAACCATGGTGGGAAACCTTACCCACAATCAGATGATACTACTGTAGATAGTACGTGTACATAGATGGGGTCTACACATGCAGAAAGGCCAAGCACCTAGAGCTCACTACTCAAACACAAATGGGAGTCACACTAACTACAGTTGGATAGTTAAATCCAATAAGAATGTACTACTTTAAATAGCATCTTCATATGTTGGATTCAGTACTAATGTAATGTTGATATGCTTCCACAAAACCCTAGCTTCACCTTCAAATGATGACTTCGAGTATAGCTCTACTAAATCTCGTATATACCTTCACACACAACCTTCTTCACATTCCACATTTGATCTTACATTTATACCATAACCTAAGACCAATTTTAGTAGGTCAGTTCTACAAGATATTACAATAAAATCATTTTACAAACAATACAATATCTGATGCAATAACTGATTAAACATGTCAACTCAATGCATTTACAACATTAATTAATCATCTCCATAGAGTGCCATGCTAATTTGGAAAAGATAATCCTGCCGGTGTAACCCTAGATAACCTTGGACCTATTTGCCCGTAAAACAAAATATGCAAATATGAATATGCTAATAAACAAATTTCCAAGATTAGGATGTCCAAACAATGTCTTTGACATTACCAAGTATTTTCCATGCCATTCCAAGTGTCAGTGATCACTATATCCTACCAGTGTACCATATACCAGTGACTGTGCATTAGTCACTTGCTTGTCGGTGAATGTTGCTAGATCTCCAAAGTACCATAGTTGATAAGTGTTTAGTAGGTGTTTACATCAATGACAAAACCATACCAAAATACCAACAATCTCCCACTTTGGCATTGATGGCAACACAAGATGGAAAAACCATCAAAGTGCCAAAATAGATATGCCAAATACCAAAAACAAACAATCTCCCAAAAAGATCATTACAAAGTTCAAAAACCAAAATAAACAATCTCTCCCCCTAGGAGTAACATGTATCTTTCTGTGTTTTTCCATACCAATCTCTCCTCCTTTGACATCAAATGCCAAAGTTACAACAAAATACCAATTGTTAGTTTCATATACAAAATACCAATTAATTTCAATAGACCAACTACTCCCCCTGAGAAGTAGCTTCCTCATCAAAGCCGAAGTGAGAATATATCTTTGTTAATTTTGTTGGTTGATGACAGACATCAACTCTCTAAGTATCTACCAGTGGGGGTATGACCCAAAGCTATTCTCTTAGATTTTCAAAAGTCTCCTTAGGTAGAGGTTTAGTGAAAATATCTGCAATATGCTCTTTAGTGTTCACATAAACCAGTTTGACTTGTTTTGCTTCAACATTTTCTTTCAGAAAGTTCAGCTTGATAGAAACATGTTTAGTTTTAGAATGTAGTACCGAATTCTTGGATATATCAATTGCTATAGTGTTATCACAATAGATAGTTATAGGTTCCTTGCAATTTACCTTTATGTCTTTTAACATTTTCTTCAGCCATAATACCTATTACAGTTTGTTGTTGCTGCAACATATTCTGATTCTATTGTTGAGAAAGATGTGCAACTCTGTTTCTTACTTAACCAAGAAATTAATCTACTTCCAAGGAAAAATGCTCTGCCAGTGGTGCTTTTCTTGTCATCTACATCTCCTGCCCAATTTGTATCTGTATATGCACATAATTCAAAGTTGTCATCTCTAGGATACCATAATCCGAGATTTGTAGCGCCTTGTAAGTACCAAAAAATCCTTTTCACTGCTGATTCATGATTTTCCTTAGGATTACTTTGAAATCTTGAAACAATACATACTGCATTCATAATATCTAGTCTTGTTTGTGTTAAATACAGTAAACCTCCTATCATAGATTTGTACTTGGTTGGATTAATAGGTGTTGACTCATCTCTTAGTGATAATTTGTCATTTGTAGTCATAGGTGTACTTACTGGTTTAGAGTTCTCCATCCCAAATTTCTTTAGTAGCTCTTTTAAGTACTTTGATTGACTCAAGTATATACCATTGTCAGTCTGAGAAATTTGCAATCCTAAATAGAATTTTACTTCTCCTATCATAGACATTTCAAATTCTTGCTGCATTTTGATAGAAAAATCTTTACATAATCCATCTTCTCCTCCAAAGATTATGTCATCATTAGTTACTTTATAGTATAAATTACTATCTGCATTACATTTAGAAAAACCAATCTCTAAAAGGTACTTATCTAATCTTGCATACCAAGCTCTTGGAGCTTGCTTCAACCCATACAAAGCTTTCTTTAACCTACAAACCATATCTTTGTCTTCTATTAAAGAAAATCCATCAGGTTGTTCAATGTAAACCTCTTTTTCAAGAATTCCATTCAAAAATGCACATTTAATATCCATCTCATATACTTTATAGTTCTTATGAGTTGCAAAAGCCAAAAATAATCTAACTGCCTCAATTCTAGCTACCGGTGCAAAGGTTTCATTATAATCAATTCCTTCTCTTTGAGAATATCCCTTACACACTAGTCTTTCTTTATTTCTGATTATTTTACCATCTTCATTACGTTTGTTTCTAAGTACCCATTTGGTTCCAATAACATTTTTATCTTTAGTTCGGGGAACTAATGTCCAAGTGTTATTCTTCTCAATTTGATCTAATTCTTCTTCCATAGCTTTAATCCAAAATTTATCTTCACATGCCTCATTAACTGATACTAGTTCAATTTGAGAAATAAGACATACCTCTTCATCTGCCAGTCTTCCTCTTGTCATAACTCCTCTATATTTGTTTCCAATTATCTGATCTTTAGAATGATTCAATCTTACATACTGGGGTGTCTTTGTTTGCTATTGTTCCTCAGTTACTATGGAATCTTCAGATGATACCGGTGTAACTAGATCTTCATTCTGTGCCGGTGGATTGAATGTAGATTCATTTGTCAGAATTTTTATTCCCGGTTCAAAATCCATATACCTTGAAGTTCCTCTGAATTGTTCATCAGTATTAACATTTGTGCTTTCAACAATTTTCTGCAATCTTTTGTTAAAACATCTATATGCTTTGCTCTTAGATGAATAACCAAGAAATATTTCTTCATCACTTCTAGGATCAAATTTTCCAATATACTCATCTCTTCTAATATAGCATTTACTTCCAAAAATTCTGAAATATTTAAGAGTAGGAGTAATACCAAACCATAGTTCATGAGGGGTCTTACCGGTTTCACCTTTGATGTGAACTTTGTTGAATGTATAGACCATTGTACTTACTTCCTCTCTCCAATATATATGTGGTAAGTTTGCTTCTGATAACATACTTCTTGCTACATCCAAGATAGTTCTGTCTTTCCTTTCAACAACTCCATTCCATTGTGGTGTCCGAGGTGCTGATAGATGTCTTCTAATTCCATTCACTTCACAGAATGCATTGAATTCCTTAGATGTAAATTAACCTCCTTGATCTGATCTTAAACATTTGATTTTCTTACCGGTTTCATTTTAACCCATTGCTTTGAATAGTTTAAACTTTCCAAGTGCTTCTAATTTTTCTTTGAGAAAAGTAACCCAACACATTCTAGAATAGTCATCAATGATTAGCATGAAATATCTATCACCTTGTAAGCTTTTAGTTCTAGCTGGACCACATAAATCAGTATGAATTAAATCAAGAGCATTATTTGATTTTTCTGGAATACTTTTGAAACTAGCTCTAACTTGTTTACCAAATTGGCATTCCTTACATACTATATTGTGAGGTTTGACAATTTTAGGTAAATCTCTAACTGCCTTAGTAGTATTGATTTTTATCATGCAATAAAAGTTTACATGACAGAGTCTCTTATGCCATAACCAACTTTCATCAATGTGTGCAATGAAACATGTCTTTTCACTATTATTCAAATGAAAGATATTACCCCTAGTCTGATTACTGGTTGCAATTTCTAAACTAGTTCTGTTCATAATTTTGCATTTACCATTTATGAACTGTAACTGAAATCCTTTCTCAACTAATTGACCAACACTCAAAAGATTATGCTTTAAACCTTCAACATAGTAAACATTTTCAGTGTTATGCTTACCAGCAAGAGATATTGAACTCTTACCTTTGATTGAAAAGGCTTTGTCATCTCCAAATCTTATTAGACCTCCATTATATTCTTGAAAGTTCAATAATTTACTTTTGTCACCAGTCATGTGATGTGAACATCCTAAATCAATGATCCATTCATCCTTTACTTCAACATTTTTTGCCAAGGCCTGTTCTACCGGTTGCACTGTAGGTGCCGATTGATCTTCTATTATAGCAACAAAAACCCATCCATTATCTATCGGATCCTCATCGGAATCATCAGTCACTCTTTCATTAGCAACATAACAAGATTTGTCCTTATTCTTCTTGAATCTGTATCTCTGATATTCAGGATTAGGCTTGTATGTCCTTCTAACATCTTCTCTTAACCTAGCATGTCTATCAGGTCATCTTGAAGCCATATGACCAATCTTGTTGCAGTTAAAACATTTAAAAGGTTCTTTACCTTCATACTTACTTCCAACTGGACCTTTAGGCATTTTTCTTGCAAATAGTGCTTCAAGTTCCTCAAGTTCTTCATTTTCTCTCCTGCTTTCTTCTAGTTCTCTTGCATAAAAGGCTTTCCAAATAGATTTGGCAAAAGATGATGCACAGCTGATGTTGATGCTTTGAAAGCTAAATCTGTCTTGATAGTAGCAACATGACCAAATTCCTCAATTTCAAAGGCTGATATTTTTCCAATTAATGTATCCCTAGTTACGGATGTGTTAGGCATTGTTCTAAGTTCATTTATTGTAGTAACCTTCATTTGTATGTCGGTGGAAATCCTCTTAAAACTTTTGAAACAATTTCATCTTCACTTAAGGTTCCTCCACAACATTTAATACCCAAAACAATTTCATTTACTCTTTCCATAAAAGCAGAAATTCTATCATCCTCTTCCATTTTCAGACTTTCATACCTGACCCAGATGCTTTCAAGTTTTGCAATTTTGATTATGGAATCTCCTTCATTCAGTGTTTCCAAATGATCCCAAATAGGTTTAGCAGTAGACCTATCTAATAGTCTCATGATTTGCTGATCTGATAATGCACTCAAAAGTGCTTCTCTTTCCTTGCAATCATTATCTTCATCTTTAGTCAAATTTGGAGGATTAGGTTGAGTTGTAGAAGGAGCAGTATATCCACTCTTTGTAACCTCCCAGATATCTTTTCCAATACAGTTTAGATGTGTCTCCATCCTAATCTTCCATATCCCATAGTTGATTCCATCAAGTTTAGGACTGTCCTTCCTGAAATAGTTGCTAGACATTGGATCTCCTCAAGCTATTAAGCTTCTGCAAAAAGAGGACTATGCTCTGATACCAATTGTTAGGTCTCAGGGAAAACTGAGAGGGGGGGGGGGTGAATCAGTTGTCTTATAATATTAAACCAAAAACAACTTAATCAACTTACTACTTAATACTGGTGAAACAGTCTGTGATACCGGTGAAACAAATTAACTAATAAATGTAATACCGGTAAAGATTAATGCATGAAACAAAAGGACAAAGTCATCCACAACACATAATACCAATATTTGTATGTGGAAACCCTATAAGGGGAAAAACCACAATGGGAAACCTTACCCACAATTAGATGATACTACTACAGATAGTAAGTGTACATAAATGGGGTCTGCACATGCAGAAAGGCCAAGTGCTTAGAGCTCACTGTTCAAACACAAATGGGAGTCACACTGACTACAGTTGGATGGTTAAATCCAATAAGAATGTATTGCTTAAAATAGCATCTTCATATGCTGGATTCAGTACCGGTGTAATGCTGATATGCTTCCACAAAACCCTAGCTTCACCTTCAAATGATGTCTTCGTGTATAGCTTTGCTAAATCTTACATATACCTTCACACACAACCTTCTTTGCATTCCACATTCAATCCTACATTTAAGATCTTACATTTATACCATAACCTAAGACCAATTTTAGTAGGTCAGCTCTACAAGATATTACAATAAAATCATTTTACAGACAATATAATATCCGATGCAATAACCGATTGAACATGTCGGCTCAATGAATTTACAATATTAATTAATCATCTCCATAGCGTGCCATTCTGATCTGGAAAAGATAATCCTTCTGGTGTAACCCTAGATAACCCTGGACCTATTTGCCGGTAAAAGCAAATATGGAAATATGAATATGCTAATAAACAACTTTCCAAGATACGATGTCCAAACAATGTCTCCGACATTACCAAGTATTTTCCATGCAATTCCAAGTGCCGGTGATCACTATATCTTGTTGGTATTTTGGTATGGTTTTGTCATTGATGTCAACACCTACTTAGAAGATCTAGCAGCATTCACTGGCAAGCAAGTAAACTGTGCAATAGTTACTGGTATATGGTTCACCAGCATGATATAATGTTCACCGGTACTTGGAATGATATGAAAGACACTTGGTAATGTTGAAGACATCATGTGGACACTTTGTTTTGAAGAATTAATCATTGGTATATTCATATTTGCATATTTGCTTTTACCGACAAATAGGTTCAGGTTACCTAGGGTTACACCAGTAGGTTTATCTTTTCCATATCAGCATGGCATGCTATGGAGATGATTTACTATTGATGTAAATGCATAAAGCTGACATATTCAATTGATTATTGCATCGGATATTATATTGTTTGTAAAATGTTTTTATTGTAATATCTTGTAGAGTTGACCTACTAAAACTAGTCTTAGGGTATGGTATAAATGTAAGATCTTATTTGTAAGATCAAGTGTGGGATGCAAAATAGAATTAAGTGAAGGTATATGCGAGATCAAGAAGGGATATACATGAAGACATCATTTGAAGGTGAAGTTAGGTTTTTGTAGAAGCATATCAGCATTACACCGGTACTGAATCCAGCATATGAAAATGCTATTTTGAGCAGTGCATTCTTATTGGTTTTAACCATCCAACTGTAGTCAGTGTGACCCCCATTTTTTGATTGAGCAGTGAGCTCTAGGTTGTTGGCCTTTTTGCATGTGCAGACCCCATTTATGTACACTTACTATCTGCAGTAGTATCATTTGTTTGTGGGTAAGGTTTCCCACCGTGGTTTTTCCCCTTACAAGGTTTCCACGTACAAATATTGGTGTCATGTGTTGTGGATGACTTTATGATTATGTTTCATGCATTAATCCTTACTGATATAGCAGTTTACTATTATCACTGTCTACTGGCATACTTAACTGGTTTACCAGTATTAAGCATTAAGTTGGTTAATTAGTTTTTGGTTTGAATTTATTAGACAGCTGATTCACCCCACCCCCCTCTCAATTGTCTCTGGGACCTAACAGTTGGTATCAGAGCTTAGTCCTCTTTTGCAGAAGTTTAACAACTTGAGGAGATCCAATGTCTACTAATTATTTTAGGAAGGACAGTCCTAAACTTGATGGAACCAACTATGGAATATGGAAGATCAGAATGGAGACACATCTGAATTGCATTGGTAAAGACATCTGGGAATTTACTAGGAATGGTTATACTGATGATGTAGCTAGTCAGACTGCTCTGACTACCTTAGCTAAAGATGAAGAGAATGATTGTAAAGCAAGAGAAGCACTTTTGAGTGCATTATCAGATCAACAAATCATGGGATTATCAGATAGGTCTACTGCTAAAGCTATTTGGGATCGCTTGGAAACACTGAATGAAGGAGATTCCACAGTCAAAATTGCAAAACTTGAAAGCTTCTGAGTCAGGTATGAACATCTGAAAATGGAAGAAGATGAAAGGATTTCTGCTTTTATGGAAAGAGTAAATGAAATTGTTTTAGGTATTAAATGTTGTGGAGGAACCTTGAGTGAGGATGAAATTGTTTCAAAAATCTTAAGAGGTTTGCCATCAACATATAAAATGAAGGTTATTGCTATAAATGAGTTGAGAACAATGCCTAATACATCAGTAACTAGGGATACATTGATTGGAAAACTTTCAGCTTTTGAAATTCAGGAATTTGGTCCTCTTACTACTATAAAGACTGATTTGGCCTTTAAAGCATCAACATCATCTACTCCATCATTTGACAAATCAGACTAGAGAGCCTTTTATGCAAGAGAACTTGAAGAATCCAGAAATGAGAATGAAGAGATTGAAGAACTTGAAGCATTATTTGCAAGGAAAATGCCAAAAGGTCCAATTGGAAGTAAGTATGGAGGTAAAGCACCCTTTAAATGTTTTAAGTGAAATAAGATTGGTCATATGGCTTCAAGTTGCCCTCATAGACATGCTAGACTAAGAGAAGAAGCTAGAAGAACATACAAGCCTAATCCTGAATATCAGAGATACAGATTTAACAAGAACAAAGATAAATCTTGTTACATTGCTAATGAAGGTGTGACTGATGATTTTGATGAGGATCCAGCAGTCAATGGATGGGTTTTTGTTGCTATAACAGAAGATCAACTGGCACCTACTGCTCAACTGGTAGAACAAGCCCTAGTAGCTAAAGTTGAAACAAATGATGAATGGATTATTGACTCAGGATGCTCACATCATATGACTCGAGACAAAGGTAAATTCTTGAAATTTCAAGAATACAATGGAGGTTTAGTAAGATTTGGAGATGACAAAGCCTATTCAATCAAAGGTAAGGGTTCAATATCTCTTGATGGTAAGCATAACATTGACAATGTCTACTATGTTGAAGGATTAAAGCATAATCATTTAAGTGTTGGTCAATTCATTGAGAAGGGATTTCAATTACAATTTAAAAATGGAAAATGTAAAATCATGAATAGAAATGGTTTGGAAATTGCAACCGGTAATCAAACTAGAGGCAATATCTTTCATTTGAATAACAGTGAAAAGGCATGCTTAATTGCACATATAGATTAAAGTTGGTTATAGCATAAGAGATTATGTCATGTAAACTTTGATTGCATGGTAAAACTCAGTACTTCTAAGGCAGTTAGAAATCTAACTAAAATTGTGAAACCTTAGAATACAATTTGTAAGGAATGTCAATTTGGAAAACAAGTTAGAGCTAGTTTCAAAAGTATTCTAGAAAAATCCAATAATGCTCTTGATTTAATTCACACTGATTTATGTGGTCCAAGTAGAACCAGAAGCTTACAAGGTGATAGATATTTCATGCTAATTATTGATGATTATTCTAGAATGTGTTGGGTTACTTTTCTCAGAGAGAAATAAGAAGCACTTGGAAAGTTCAAACTATTCAAAGCAATGGTTGAAAATGAAACCAGTAAGAAAATAAAATGCTTACGATCAGATCAAGGAGGAGAATTCACATCTAAGGACTTTAATACACTCTATGAAGTGAATGGAATCAGAAGATAGTTATCAGCACCTCGGACACCACAACAGAATGGAGTTGTTGAAAGGAAAAACAAAACTATCTTGGATGCAGCTAGAAGTATGTTATCTGAAGAAAATCTACCACATGTGTATTGGAGAGAGGCAATTAGCACTACTATCTATACATTCAACAAAATTCACATCAAAGGTGAAATTGGTAAGACCCCTCATGAACTATGGTTTGGTAATACTCCTACTCTCAAGTATTTCAAAAATTTTGGAAGTAAATGTTACATTAGAAGAGATGAGTATATTGGCAAATTTGATCGTAGAAGTGATGAAGGAATATTTCTTGGTTATTCATCTAAGAGCAAGGCATATAGATGTTTTAATAAAATATTGCAAAAAATTGTTGAGAGTACAAATGTAAAGATTGATGAACAATTTAGAGGAACTTCAAGGTATATAGACTCTAAACCGACAATAGAAATTGTGACAAATGAACCTATACTGAATCCATGAGTACAAAATGAAGATCCAGTTACCCCAGTATCATCAGAAGATTCCACAATAATTGAAGAACAACAACAAACTAAGATGCCCTGGTATGTAAGATTGAATCATTCTGAAGATCAAATAATTGGAAACAAATTTAAAGGAGTTATGACAAGAGGAAGATTGGCAAATGAAGAGGTATGTCTTATTTCTTAAATTGAACCATCATCTATCAATGAGGCATGTGAAGATTAATTTTGGATTAAAGCTATGGAAGAAGAATTAGGACAAATTTAGAAAAATAATACTTAGACATTAGTTCCCCGGCCTATAGATAAAAATGTAATTGAAACTAAATGGGTATTTAGAAACAAACTTAATGAAGATGGTAAGGTTGTCAGAAACAAAGCAAGACTAGTGTGTAAGGGATATTCTTAGAAAGAAGGAGTTGATTACAATGAAACCTTTGCACCGGTAGCTAGAATTGAGGCAGTTAGATTATTCTTGGCTTTTGCAGCTCACAAGGACTACAAAGTTTATCAAATGGATATTAAATGTGCATTTTTGAATGGAGATCTTGAAGAAGAAGTATATATTGAACAACCTGATGGATTTTCTTTAATAGATGACAATGATATGGTTTGCAGGTTAACAAAAGCTATGTATGGATTGAAACAAGCCCCAAGAGCTTAGTATGCAAGGTTGGATAACCATCTTTTGAAGATTGGTTCTACTAAAGGAAATGCAGATAGAAATTTATACTACAAAGTAACTAATGATAACATCTTGATTATTGAAGTATTTGTTGATGATATAATCTTTGGAGAAGATGAATTATGTAAGGAATTTTCTCTTGAAATGCAGCAAGAATTTGAAATGTCTATGATTGGAGAAATTAAATTCTTTTTAGGTTTGCAGATTTCTTTGACTGATAAAGGTATATTTTTGAGTCAATCCAAGTACTTGAAAGCATTACTAAAGAAATTTGGGATGGACAACTCTAAACCAGTAAGCACCACTAGAGGAGAATTCTTTCTTGGAAAGAGATTAGTTTCTTGGTTAAGTAAGAAACAGAGTTGTACATCTTTATCAACAACAGAATCAGAATATGTTGCAGTAGCAACTAACTGTACACAGGTATTATGGCTTAAGAAAATGTTGAAAGATATAAAGGTAAAATGCAAGGAACCCATTACTAGATACTGTGATAACACTACATCAATTGATATATCTAAGAATCTGGTATTACATTCTAAAACAAAACATGTTTCTATCAAAGTGAATTTTCTAAGGGAAAAAGTTGAAGAAAAGGAGATAAAATTGGTTTATGTGAATACTAAAGAACAATTTGCAGATATTTTCACATAACCTTTGCCTAAGGAGACTTTTGAATATCTCAGAGATCAGCTTGGATTCATACCACCACTGGTAGATACTTAAATAGTTGATGATTTTCGTCAACCGAGAGAATTAAAAAGACAAATCTTTTATTCCGATATTTGATGAGGAAGCTACTTCTCAAGGGGAGTAGTTGGTATATTGAATTGGTTGGTATTTTGTATGAACTTGACTTTTATGACTTTGGCATTTGATGTCAAAGGGGGAGAGATATCTATGGAAAAACACATTATCTTTTTGGGGAGAGATTTTGAAAAACACATTTAAGGACAGATTGGTATTGAAAATAAATCTTTGGATAAACACATGTTACTCCTAGGGGGAGAAATGGAGATTGTTGGTTTTTGTATTTGGCATTTCTATTTTGGCACTTTGATGGATTTTCCATCTTGTGTTGCCATCAATGCCAAAGGGGGAGATTGTTGGTATTTTGGTATGGTTTTGTCATTGATGTCAACACCTACTTTGAAGATCCAACAACATTCACCAGCAAGCAAGTAAACTGTGCAATAGTTAATTGTATATGGTTCACCGGCAAGATATAATGTTCACTGGTACCTGGAATGATATGGAAGACACTGGGTAATGTCGAAGACATCATGTGGACACTTTGTTTTGAAGAATTAATCATTGGTATATTCATATTTGCATATTTTCTTTTACTGGCAAATAGGTCTAGGTTATCTAAGGTTACACCGACAAGTTTATCTTTTCCAGATTAGCATGGCACACTATGGAGATGATTTATTATTGATGTAAATGCATTAAGCCAACATGTTCAATCGGTTATTGCATCAGATATTATATTGTTTGTAAAATGTTTTTATTGTAATATCTTGTAGAGCCGACCTACTAAAATTGGTCTTAGGGTATGGTATAAATGTAAGATCTTATTTGTAATATCAAGTGTGGAATGTGAAAAAGAATGAAGTGAAGGTATATGCGAGATTAAGCAGGGCTATACATGAAGACATTATTTGAAGGTGAAGTTAGGTTTTTGTAGAAGCATATCAGCATTACATCGGTACTGAATCTAGCATATGAAGATGCTATTTTGAGCAGTAAATTCTTATTGGATTTAACCATCCAATTGTAGTCAGTGTGACTCCCATTTTGTGATTGAGCAGTGAGCTCTAGGCTGTTGGCCTTTCTGCATGTGTAGACCTCATTTATGTACACTTACTATCTGTAGTAGCATCATCTAATTGTGGGTAAGGTTTCCCACCGCGGTTTTTCCCCTTACAGGGTTTCCACATACAAATATTGGTGTCATGTGTTGTGGATGACTTTATGTTTATGTTTCATGCATTAATCCTTATCGGTATAGCAATTTACTATTATCACTGTCTACCAGCATACTTAACTGGTTTACCGATATTAAGCATTAAGTTGGTTAATTAGTTTTTGGTTTGAATTTATTAGACAACTGATTCACCCCCCCTCCTCTCAGTTGTCTCCGGGACCTAACATATCCTGCCCATGTGCCATATACCGGTGACTGTGCATTAGTCACTTGCTTGTCAGTGAATATTGCTAGATCTCAAAAGTGCCAGAGTTGATAAGTGTTTAGTAGGTGTTGACATCAATGACAAAACCATACCAAAATACCAACAATTATCAGCCGACGATGGAAAAAGACTCTTATCAATTTGCGAAGAAATGTCCCAAGTGTCAAATCCATGGCAATCTTATACATGCACCAGCATAGGAATTGCAGCCATTTACAACATCTTGGCCTTTTTGTGAGTGGGGAATTGACTTAGTAGGAGAAATACACTCGTCATCATCAAATGGACACAAGTTTGTTATCACTGCAACAAAGTATTTTACAAAATGGATTTAAGTAGTCCCATTGACCATAGTAATTGGAAAAAAATTTATTTCTTTTATTCTCAATTATCTGATCTGTAGATACGACATTCCCAGTTCTATCATCATAGATAATAGACATCCTTTCAAGAAATAGGATGTGTAAGAACTATGTGAACGATTCAAAATACAACTTCGTTTCTCTACACCTTACTACCCATAGGGGAATGGTCAAGAAGAGGCATCAAATAAAACAATATTGAAAATCCTAAAGAAAATAGTAAATGATGCAGGAAAGGATTGGCATGTGCAACTCAATCCGGCACTTTGGGCATATAGGACTAGCATCCAGACACCTACAGAAGCTATGCCATATTCATTGGTGTATGGGTTAGAAGAAATTTTACTTCTTGAGGTAGAAATTCCATCTCTCAGAGTATCTTTGAAAGGCCTCATTTTAGATGAGGAGTATCAAGTAAACTGATTGCAATAACTAGAGCTTCTGGATGAAAAATGCCGACATGCCTATAATCAGCTCAAAGCATACCAACAGTGCATGTGCAGAAGATACAACCACATAGTCCTCCCTAGGAATTTTAAAGTCGGTGATCTCATACTCAAACAAAATCCCATAAATCAACAGGATCGAGAAAAGAAGGGGAAGTTTGAACCAAACTGGTTGGGTCCTTATGTCATCATCTTAGCCTATGGATTAGGAGCCTATCAGCTAAGAACTTTAGAAGGTGATGTGATCGATGAACCAACCAACAAAATCCATCCAAAGAAATACTATACTGGAGTGGTCTAAAGCACAGAAAAAGTGAAAAATACAAAAGAAAAAAAAAATCAAAACAATAAAAAAGTGCAATAAAAACAAATGGTGAAAACCTGGCCATAGGCGCTACTTGTGAGGGAGCAACTCCTCTATCTATCTTTTCTCATATCTTTTATATCTGAAGTCAAAAACCACTGGCCACCCAACACTTTATTAAAATAGCATTATCTAGGACATACGTAGCGTAGTCACTATCCTTTCTCATCTGAATATGAGTTCATCATATCCTACCATGGCTTGGTAATCTTTGTACATATCCAAATTGATCGGAGACTATAACTAGGGGCATCATTCCTCTAACTTCAAAAATTTTAGCAAACAAGAAAACAAAAATCGCAGCACACTGAGAAAATCCTATCAAGCAAAAACCCCAGCAGCCAAGAAAACAAAACACTGATCCAATTAACAACTTCAAAAAAACATGATGGATGATTTTCTGAAGTATAATTTGTTTACATCTTTCATGAAGTTTTCACTATTTTTCCAGTTGAACTTTTTTTTAATTATTGGATCCCCTAAATTTTCTCAATGATGCATCGACCTAGAGATAGTGGTTGGAGAATCCAATATTTTTTTAGTTTTATGTCTGTGAGGCGATCACTTGTACTGTGCAAATACTTGTCTCGAGAAGTGATTCAAAACATATCACTGAAGACATTGTTCCACTTTGCACATACAAAAGATTTAATCTTGTTTGTTTATACACAAGCAACACTCAGGTCATCTTGGTCCAATTATACCTTGATGCTTGTGTCATCTTGGAATATCAAAATTCATGTAAATTTTTCTCAGGTCATTATGGTTAAATTATACCATTATTCTTGTATAAATTTTCAACATATCGTCCGCTCAATGATGATCAACCCAAAGAAAGAAAAATCATGTGACTATATAGGAATGACATATGATAGAATGAGGATGATCAATTAGTTGCATATCATGTTATAATTAGTTGCATATCATTTTACAAATTAGTTGCATATCATATAAATTTACATTTAGTCACAACATAGCATTATCATACACCTCATTTTCAAGATACATCTCACAGCATATCATTATCATACGTCTCATTTTCAAGATACATCTCACAACCTATCATCATCATACATCTTATTTTCAAGATATATATCTCACAAATCACATCATTGCATCATGAATCATACAATCATATCAATCAATATCAAAACAAAAGCGTTTATCTAGGCATTGCATCATCATCATACAACCATCACATCAATGCATAAATCATCATCCATAAAAACACATCACACGTAGGTCAGAAAATCAGTGTCGTATATATATATATCTCAAAAATGGTTAAAATATATAAAAGATGTCATGTTTGTCCAAATACAACACAATTATAAAAATACAATGGAGACAAGTCTCTTAGGCATAACTATCTCATAAAGCTTATGGTCTCACAGTAGATGTCCCAGCTCCTATATCTCTAGGTGGATCACATCGAGAAGGCCCTGTAACACCTCTTCTCTTTGTCCCTGACTGACTCCGAGCTGACCAGCTAGCATTAAAACTAGGAGCCCTCTACTCTCCAGGGAGAAGGTCCTCATACAACTGCCTATAGTACTCGACTGCCATGGTAGTGTACCATATCTCCCTCAGTGTGTCCCATATCGGGGCACCCGCTGCCAATCCCTATAGTCTCTCTACAAGCTCCTTTGCTCAACCCCGATGCTCTCTCTCTATGTCATGCTCTGCAGAAATCTGCATCACTTGATACTGCTAAGACAATACCTATGCATGTACCTACTTCACTAACAACTGTGGGGACCTAATCTGTGCATCCTCGTGGTGGGTGGGTAGCCAAATCAGAATGGGTACCTATGTCATGGTACCCCCTATCCCTATCCTTGTCCTAGGGGTCGATGGAGGTAATACATTTGATCTCCTCCTCTGCATCAGCTACCTAAACTCATCCATCCCACCCACAACTGCTATAACCTCACCCGCCTGGCTAGCTCCACCAACTCAGACAACAAAATCTCCCCTTCCTCCCTCACCAACTGCTTGCTTGACCACTCTAATCCTCCCTCCATCTCCACCTCCTCTCCTTCCTCTATCTCCTCCATCCCCTCTTCTATCTCCTCGTCTCCCTCTACCACCTCCCCTCCCATCTCCTCCACCATCCCCATATCCCTCATCCAGCTCCTCTCCCTCATCTCTCTATCTCGCTAGCCTTTCGGGCTTCTCATCCTCATCATCATCAAAAGTGAGAATCATCTCTGTTGGATCTAATATCCATGCTATAGCATGGGACATGAAGAGCGCTACAAACTCCTTTGTCATCCCTGCATCTACCAACCCGAACCCCTAGTCCCATATCTGTCTTACCAAATGCATATACCCCTCCATCGCCACTACACTATCAATAGTCAGACCCCACTCTGGCACATCTTGCCTCAGACAAGAATACAAGCATGGTCCCTATGGTACACCTTGGTGTCACCCATACTGCCATTGAACTTAGTTGTGCAAGAATATCTCAATGACTAAAGGCATCATCCCTATCAAGTATTGTGACATATATACATAGATAATCTCTAGCCCATCCTCAGCCCACACCTCACACTCCATATACGGTCTCCAGATAACCATATCAATATACATAATCCTGACCAACTAGCCTATCCCTATCTGCAAGTGGCCTCGCTATGGGAATGCGCTCCCAAGCCCACACCTGTAATAATGTGACCCCGACTGATAAATTGATGTATCCTAAGTACACCACCTGATGCAAATCTTTGTACAGATGGACCAACATGCAAAACCCCCAAGCAAACCTACGACCCTATGTCACCATATCCTCAAGAACCAATCCCCATCCCACTGCCAGTCCCTTCAACCTACGGTCAGGACACAAAAGGACACCTGCAAAACCTGCTAGTATCGATGGTAGTGGGGCATAATCAAAATCTATGAACTCCTGTCATGAGATCTCATATCCAAAAATATGCTCATCATGGAAAATTTGGCAAAGCACCTCTGTTCCATCCTCCTTGCTCTACTCATAAGACAATAGTGCCCCTACCATAGGAATTTGTAGAATCCAATAACAGTCCTCTGGAGTGACTGCAATCTTTCCCGTAGCCAACTGAAAGGTGTTGGTGTCATTGTGCCACCTCCTTTCCAATACTGTCAGTAAACCCTGGTTAATGATATACCAAGGCATGTCCAACAAAGAGGACAACCCACATCTCTCAATGATATCTCTAACCGCCTACGTTAATCATAGAATCAGAGACCATGGCCCTCGAAATTGCTCTCGTGACTGAAGAACACCAAGTCATTCTTGTAACAAGCAAAATAGGTCCAAATATCAGTTCTCACATCTATCCGATATATCCAATCAAAATTCCATATCAACTTGAAACAATGAAAATTAAATCAAGTTCCATATCAAAAATCACATCACATATCAAAATCAGAACATCAATATCAACTTCAGACAAATCGATATCAAATTAAGTTTCATATCAAAAATCAAATCCATATCAAAATCACAATTCCAAATCAACTTGAAACAACAAAAAAAAAATCAAGTTCCATATCGAATATCACATCAAATATCAAAATCAAAACATCAATATCAACTTGAAACAAATCCATATCATATCAAGTTTCATATCAAAAATTAAACCCTTATCGAAATCACACTTCCATATCAACTTGAAACAACAAAAATCAAATCAAGCTTCATATTGAAAATCAAACCCATATCAAAATCACAATTCCATATCAACTTGAAACAACGAAAAATCAAATCAAGTTTCATAATGAAAAATCAAATCCATATCAAAATCACAATTCCATATCATCTTGAAACAAATCCATATCAAATCAAGTGTCATATCAAGAAAATCAAACCCATATCGAAATTAAAATTCAATATCAACTTGAAACAAATCAATATCAGATCAAGTTTCATATTGAATATCAAATCCATATCAAGAAATCAAATCAAAAAATCCATATCACACAACTCATATCAGAAATCATATTGGAAATCATAGATCGGAAATCATATCGAACATCACATTAATAACAAAAATCAAAGATCCAAATCAATAGAAAATTAGGATCATCATTCAATCAATCAGCTTGGAACTTCAACAACAAAAGCAATTTCAAAAATCTATCAAACAATCATGAATCAGCACAACATGCATAAAATTGGCTAAAACAACCATCCAGGAACACTTGGCAGACACCTCCCACCCCAACCCATCTTCCTTCATCTATTTTTCCCTTGCAGCATCACCTTTCTGTTCTTTTTTAGCTATATTTTATGGCCACGCACTAAGAAATCTCCCCTACATGCTAAAACCTTTACCTGATGTGCTAGGTCTACCCTACGTGCTAACATGTTAGCCCTATGTGCTACCCTGTTCCCTGCATGTGCTACCTTGTGTTGGTATTTTGGTATGGTTTTGTCATTGATGTCAACACCTACTAGAACACTAGCACTTTGGAGATCTAGCATATGAAGATGCTATTTTGTGCAGTACATTCTTATTGGATTTAACCATCCAACTGTAGTCAGTGTGACTCCCATTTTGTGATTGAGTAGTGAGCAATAGGCTGTTGGCCTTTCTGCATGTGCAGACCCCATTTGTGTACACTTACTATCTGTAGTAGTATCATCTAATTATGGGTAAGGTTTCCCACCATGTTTTTTCCCCTTACCGGATTTCCGCGTACAAATATTGGTGTTATGTGTTGTGGATGACTTTATGTTTATGTTTCATGCATTAATCCTTACCGGTATAGCAATTTACTATTAACACTATCTACCGACATACTTAACTGGTTTACCGGTATTAAGCATTAAGTTGGTTAAATGGTTTTTGGTTTGAATTTAGTAGACAACTAATTCACCCCCACCCCCCTCTTAGTTATCTCTGGGACCTAACAGTTGGTATCAGAGCTTAGTCCTCATTTGTAGAAGTTTAACAACTTGAGGAGATCCAATGTCTACTAATTATTTTAGGAAGGACAGTCCTAAACTTGATGGAACCAACTATGGGATATGGAAGATCAAGACGGAGACACATCTGAATTGCATTGGTAAAGACATCTGGGAAGTTACAAAGAATGGTTATACTGCTGCTGTAGCTAGTTAGACTGCTCCAACTACCTTAGCTAAAGATGAGGAGAATGATTGCAAAGCAAGAGAAGCACTTCTTAGCGCATTATCAGATCAACAAATCATGGGATTATCAGATAGGTCTACTGCTAAAGCTATTTGGGATCATTTGGAAACACTGAATGAAGGAGATTCCACAGTCAAGATTGCAAAACTTGAAAGCTTCCGAGTCAGGTATGAACATGTGAAAATGGAACAAGATGAAAGGATTTTTGCTTTTATGGGAAGAGTAAATGAAACTGTTTTGGGTATTAAATGTTGTGGAGGAGACTTAAGTGAGGATGAAATTGTTTAAAAAATCTTAAGAGGATTGCCACTGGAATATAAAATGAAGGTTACTACTATAAATGAGTTGAGAACAATGCCTAATACATTGATTGGAAAACTTTCAGCCTTTGAAATTGAGGAATTTGGTCTTGTTGTTACTATAAACTAGGGATACATTGATTGGAAAACTTTCAGCCTTTGAAATTGAGGAATTTGGTCTTGTTGTTACTATAAAGATAGATTTGGCCTTTAAATCATCAACATTATCTGCTCCATCACTTGACAAATCAGACTGGAAAGCCTTTTATGCAAGAGAACTTGAAGAAACTAGGAAGGAGAATGAAGAGCTTGAAGAACTTGAAGCATTATTTGCAAAGAAAATGCTAAAAGGTCTAGTTGAAAGTAAGTATGAAGTTAAAGCACCCTTTAAATGTTTCAACTGCAATAAGATTGGTCATATGGCTTCGAGATGCCCTAATAGACATGCTAGACTAAGAGAAGAAGCTAGAAGAACATACAAGACTAATCCTGAATATCAAAGATACAAATTTAAGAAGAACAAAGACAAATCTTGTTACATTGCTAATGAAGGTGTGTCTGATGATTCTGATGTGGATCCAGCTGACAATGGATTGGTTTTTGTTGCTATAATAGAAGATCAATCGGCACCTACTACTCAACCAGTAGAACACACCCTAGCAGATGAAGTTGAAGTAAATAATGAATGGATTGTTGACTCAGGATGCTCACATCATATGACAGGAGACAAAGGTAGATTCTTGAACTTTCAAGAATACAATGGAGGTTTAGTAAGATTTGGAGATGACAAAGCCTATTCAATCAAAGGTAAGGATTCAATATCTCTTGATGGTAAGCATAACACTGACAATGTCTACTATGTTGAAGGATTAAAGCATAATCTTTTAAGTGTTGGTCAATTAGTTGAGAAGGGATTTCAGTTACAATTTAAAAATGCAAAATGCAAAATCATGAATACAACTAGTTTGGAAATTGCAACCGGTAATCAAACTAGAGGTAATATCTTTCATTTGAATAACAGTGAAAAGACATGCTTGATTGCACATATAGATGAAAGTTGGTTATGGCATTAGAGACTATGTCATGTAAACTTTGATTGCATGATAAAAATCAATACTTCCAAGGCAGTTAGAGATCTACCTAAACTTGTGAAACCTCATAATACAATTTGTAAGGAATGTCAATTTCGAAAACAAGTTAGAGCTTGTTTGAAAAGTATTCTAGAAAAATCCAATAATGCTCTTGATTTAATTCACACTGATTTATGTGGTCTAGCTAGAACTAAAAGCTTACAAGGTGATAGATATTTCATGCTAATTATTGATGATTATTCTAGAATGTGTTGGGTTACTTTTCTCAAGGAAAAATCAGAAGCACTTGGAAAGTTCAAACTATTCAAAGCAATGGTTGAAAATGAAACTGATAAGAAAATCAAATGTTTAAGATCAGATCAAGGAGGAGAATTCACATCTAAGGACCTTAATACATTCTATGAAGTGAATGGACTCAGGAGACAATTATCAACACCTCGGACACCACAGTAGAATGGAGTTGTTGAAAGGAAAAATAGAACTATCTTGGATGCAGCAAGAAGTATGTTATCTAAAGCAAATTTACCACATGTGTATTGGAGAGAAGTAGTTGGCATTGCTGTCTATACATTCAACAAAATTCACATCAAAGTTGAAACTGGTAAGACCCCTCATGAACTATGCTTTGGTAATACTCCTACTCTTAAGTATTTTAGAAATTTTGGAAGTAAATGCTATATTAGAAGAGATGAGTATATTGGCAAATTTGATCCTAGAAGTGATGAAGGAATATTTCTTGGTTATTCATCTAAGAGCAAGGCATATAGATGTTTTAATAAGAGACTACCAAAAATTGTTGAGAGTAAAAATGTAAAGATTGATGAACAATTCAGAGGAACTTCGAGGTATATAGACTCTGAACCGGCAACAGAAATTGTGATAAATGAACCTACACTAAATCCACCAGTATAGAATGAAGATCCAGTTACCCCGGTACCATCAGAGGATTCCATAATAATTGAAGAACAACAACAAACTAATACACCCCGATATGTAAGATTGAATCATTTTGAAGATCAGTTAATTGGAAACAAATTTAAAGGAGTTATGACAAGAGGAAGATTGGCAAATGAAGAGGTATGTGTTATTTCTCAAATTGAACCATCATCTATCAATGAGGCATGTGAAGATAAATTTTAGATTAAAGCTATGGAAGAAGAATTAGGAAAAATTGAGAAAATAAATACTTGGACATTAGGTCCCCAGCCTAAAGATAAAAATGTAATTAGAACCAAATGGGTATTTAGAAACAAACTTAATGAAGATGGTAAGGTTGTTAGAAATAAAGCAAGGCTAGTGTGTAAGGGATATTCTCAGAAAGAAGGAGTTGATTACAATGAAACCTTTGCAACGGTAGCTAGAACTGAGGCAGTTAGATTATTCTTGGTTGTTGCAGCTCACAAGAACTACAAAGTTTAGCAAATGGATATTAAATGTGCATTCTTGAATGGAGATCTTGAAGAGGAAGTCTATATTGAACAACCTGATGGATTTTCTTTGATAGATGACAATGATATGGTTTGTAGGTTAAGAAAAGCTCTGTATGGATTGAAACAAGCCCCAAGAGCTTGGTATGCAA
The DNA here is from genome assembly GCF_030272615.1 of Cryptomeria japonica. Lineage (NCBI taxonomy): Eukaryota > Viridiplantae > Streptophyta > Pinopsida > Cupressales > Cupressaceae > Cryptomeria > Cryptomeria japonica. Next base: position 754,737,608 of record NC_081407.1, on the reverse strand, counting down.
AATTTGGATAAGTATCTTTTAAAGATTGGTTTTACTAAAGGAAATGCAGACAACAATTTATATTACAAAGTAACTAATGATGACATCTTGATTATAGAAGTATTCATTGATGATATAATCTTTGGAGGAGAAGATGGATTATGTAAGGAATTTTCTATTAAAATGCAGCAAGAATTTGAAATGTCTATAATTGGAGAAATTAAATTCTTTTTAGGATTGTAGATTTCACAGACTAATAAAGGTATATTTTTGAGTCAATCCAAGTACTTAAAAGAATTAAGAAAGAAATTTGGGATGGAGAACTCTAAACCGATAAGCACACCTATGACTACAAATGACAAATTATCTCAAAGGGATGAATCTACACTTGTTAATCCAAATAGATACAAATCTATGATAGGAGGTTTACTGTATTTGACATAAACCAGGCCTAATATTATGAATGCAGTATGTATTGTTTCTAGATTTCAAAGTAATCCTAGGGAAAATCATGAATCAGAAGTAAAACGGATTTTTTGGTACTTACAAGGCACTACAAATCTTGGATTATGGTATCCTAGAGATGAAAATTTTGATCTATGTGCATACACAGATGCAAATTGGGCAGGAGATGTAGATGATAGAAAAAGCACCATTGGAGGAGCATTAGTTCTTGGAAAGAGATTAGTTTCTTGGTTAAGTAAGAAATATAGTTGTACATCTTTATCAATAGCAGAATCAGAATATGTTGCAATAGTAACTAACTGTACATAGGTACTATGGCCTAAGCAAATGTTGAAAGACATAAAGGTAAAATGCAAGGAACCTATTACTATATATTGTGATAACACTGCAGCAATTGATATATCTAGGAATCCAGTATTACACTCTAAAACTAAACATGTTTCTATCAAACTGAATTTTCTAAGGGAAAAATTTGAATAAAAGGAGACAAAACTGGTTTATGTGAATACTAAAGAATAGCTTGCAGATATATTCACAAAACCTTTTCCTAAGGAGACTTTTCAATATCTAAGAGATCAACTTGGTGTCATACCACCACTGGTAGAAACTTAGATAGTTGATGATTGTCATCAACTGACAAAATTGAAAGAAAAAGCTTTTACTCCAGTCTTTGATGAGTAAGCTACCTCTCAGGGGGGGTAGTTGGTATATTGAATTGATTGGTATTGTGTATATGAACTTTGGCATTTGATGTCAAAGGGGGAGATATATCTATGAAAAAACACATTATCTTTGAGGAAAGATTGATAGAAAAATTGGTATTGAAAATAAGTCTTTGGATAAACACATGTTGCTCCCAGGGGGAGAGATTGTTGTTTAGGAGAGATTGTTTGTTTTTGGTATTTGGTATTTCTATTTTGGCACTTTGATGGTTTTTCCATCTTGTGTTGCCATCAATGCCAAAGGGGGAGATTGTTGGTATTTTGGTATGGTTTTGTCATTGATGTCAACACCTACTGGAACACTAGCACTTTGGAGATCCAGCATATGAAGATGCTATTTTGTGTAGTACATTCTTATTGGATTTAACCATCCAACTGTAGTCAATGTGACTCTCATTTTGTGATTGAGCAGTGAGCTCTAGGTTGTTGGCCTTTCTGCATGTGCAGACCCCATTTATGTACACTTACTATCTGCAGTAGTATCATCTGATTGTGGGTAAGGTTTCCCACTGTGTTTTTTCCCCTTACAGGGTTTCCACATACAAATATTGGTGTTATGTGTTGTGGATGACTTTATGTTTATATTGCATGCATTAATCCTTACCGATATAGGAATTTACTATTAACACTGTCTACCGACATACTTAACTAGTTTACTAGTATTAAGCATTAAGTTGGTTAAATGGTTTTTGGTTTGAATTTAGTAGACAAGTGATTCACCCCCCCCCTCTCAGTTGTCTCTGGGACCTAACACCTTGTTATCCCTATGTGCTATCCTACCCTATTTGCTACCCTACACCTACGATGTGCTATCCGATGACACCTAGACACTACCCTAGTTCACTAACCCTACACACTAACTATTCTATCGTATGTGCTATGCAAATGACCGAACATGATAAACCGTGACAATCTGACGCAAAAAAAATAAAAAATGTAATCAAAATCAACAAAACAAAAAGTAAAAGGGGCAAAATTTAAATGACTTACAAGCGGACCATTTGTGGCAGGCCTCTAGTATCAACGAACACACTCGAATCAATGCCATGCTAATCTTTGCAAAATGTAGACGTATAAAAATGACCGCTTTCCTAAATGAATATTTAATGTTCATTTTATTCTCATTCCTCTATTTAAATTAAATCTAATTTAATTAAAGCACTCACATTCATCTATTTGATTAAATAAGTTATTTAATTTATTTAATTAAATTCACCTAGGCCTTTCATATCATTTAATTAAATAAATCACTTTATTTAATTAAATCCCCCTTCTACTCTTTTTAATTAAATTTACATTTAATTAAATTGTTCATTTCAAATAAATAAATCTAATTTATTTAAATCCCCCACTTGCATCTATTTTTGTTGAAATAAAGCAATTTATTTTAATTAAAATTACCCTCCATCCACTTGCATTCTCCTACATCTCCCACTTGCCTCTCTAAACCCCTTCTAAATTAGCCTAACCCATCTACTAAATATTGTCACATCCCTAAACCAAGGGAAGTCACTTCTCAAACCCTTAAAGTCTTCAATAACCATTAAAGTCTTTATGTTCTCAACAACTTAACCATTTAAGGCTCTTACATAACCATTAATGGTTAACTCAACCTTCTAACATGGTTGGAGACTTTTTTCCTAACTCAACCCTCATCTAACTCTAGGGTCTCATCAAGTATTCATTGCTTTGACCATGGTTATCCCTTCAACCCTTGCACAAGAGTTTATCCTTTGGGTAAAAGCTTTATCCAATGGGTAATCTTAACCTAACCTTAACCCTTACCTTCTAAGGTAACCATGAGGTATTCTCAAGCATTTAATGCTTCTTGCATATCCTCTCAAGCAATCTTATGTTGACAATTGTCACCATTTCATTGGTGAGAATTATAAACATGGATTGATAACTTTCAATCCTGACCCTTGATAGGATCATCCAATCTTGACCCTTCATTGCCCTATTCTTCCAATAAAAAGAGCTCTCATTCCTCCATTAAACATCCAAGTCTTTAGTATCAAACTTATAGACATTTTACTCATCATCTAACTTTCATGCATCTAATCTATATCTAGTCCTTTTATAAAAGCATTTAACCTCTCTTTGATAATATTCATAGCATCTTAAATAGGCATTTGCATTATCACATAATAATAAACTCAAACTAGTATAGCGTGTTAGGATAGTTTTGTTACTAATCCTTTCATTTTGTTATCATATACATGCTAGTTTAACTCATCTTTTGTTAATATCATGCACATTAGGATTGCATTCATGTTAGATTGATCAAACATCCCTCATTCTCATGATTGTCATCCCTAAGTCACTTTTCTTAGTGATCTAAGAGAAAAGGCATTGGCTTAAGGGGTCTTGTGAGATAGAGAACAATGGAACATCCCTTGGAAAGTTGAGCTATTCCATATAGCTCCATAACTTGCACCAAGAGTCCCATTGGTGTGTGGACTAGTCCTAAATTCGTAATATTCATTTCATCGAACCACTTTTCCCACATACCCTACCCATACAAGTCAATTTTCCAATTCATAATCATTTAGCTATGGCTCAGCCCATTCTTTAGGGAGTTGTGATAGGTCCACTTGCATTTGGGGTAGGGGTCCAACTCCAAGATTTACCAAGGGGTTCTAGGAAAGTTATACCCAAGTTTAGTGGAGATGGGAAGGTCCCTCCTAATGAACACATGAAGGCCTTTATCCACATGCTCATTTACTTTGAAATTCATGTTCATTCATGATTCACATTCATCTCAAAGTGTAGACAAAATACATAACAATGAATTTTGTATGTTTATACCCATTCCCAATTAGTTATAGACCAATTTTGTTCTAGAATGTCTTGATACAATTACATATAAAAAAATTTTAGACTCTTGTGCAAATTTGGGATCATTCTTTGATCCTTTCCCCATCCATGTGTTTTCATACTTTTATATATTTCACTTTATCTTATCCCTATTTGCACTTACTCAGATTATACATTACACATTATGACTCATTTTTACACTTATTTGTAGACTTACACCAACACATTATTAGCCATCCTAATATTTTAGCTTCCTTGTCCCAAGTCAATTTAGCCCTATGTAGAATGGACCCCCATAATCCAAATTTTTATGATAGACAAATCACTCAAAACATAGTTTCTCATCAAGATCTATCATCCTTTATCATGAAACTACAACGTTTGATCAAGATAACCTCGTCCTATATCATGGTTATATCGTTCCTATTGGACTTGGTCTTATCAAAATCATCATCATTGTACTCCAACTAAAGATCGAAAAACTTACAAACTTACAAATACTTGAATTATCTTTTAATGTCTTATCACTCTATCATATATATATTAATAGTCAGTCACTTATTGAAACACCTTTTAGACAATTGAATACTTGCACAACATCCAACACATGTTTATGCCCATTTTAACTAGAGCAGAGAGACATAAGATCGTAGAAACATAAATAGAAACATTTGAAATGACTGAAGATTATAGAAACATGGAATACCAAAGAGAAATACAAGAAGAAGGCATAAATTTATGGAGAAAATATTGGAGGGAGAAAAAGAAAAATACTTCCTAATGTTAGAAAAATTTGGTGCTACACTCACCCAAGATTTTGATGTGAGCAATTTAGGACAAAGGAGAAATGACCCTTTCCATGATAAGAAATGACACAAGAAGAATTCCAAGTATAAAAAGGATGACACGTCAATTCCTGATAACACAAGAACTAATGAGGAAACTTTCATTCTCAAAAAGGATGATGTACAAATTCTCAACAATGCCAAATCTAATGAGGACACAAGAAAGAGTCGAGATGATATAAGAAGAAATCAAGATCATAATAGAATGCAAACTCATCGTTATACAAGAATAAATCATATTGATAATCCTCTCACAACTCTTACACAATAAATACAAACATTGCAAACACAGATTCAAGATATGCAAAGAGGAACTATTAGAAGATACTCGCTTCAAGAAATTTGTCCTTACCCATTCGACAAAAATCTAAACATGACACCATTTTCTACAGGTTGTAACACTCCTAGACATGATAAATATAATGGAAGCATTTATCCCCAGGATCATATACGATAATTTTGCACAATGAGTATGGATTTTGCACATTAGGATACATACGTGATGAGATTATTTCCAAAGAGCTTAAGTGGACTAGAAATGGAATGGTTCTCCAAACTTCCACCTAGAATTAGATCATTCACAGAATTGGTGGATAAGTTTGTTTCACAATACTCTTACAACATAAAACATGAGGTCACAATGCTAGACCTATGTAATACTAAACAAAAGAGTGGAAAATTTTTCATAATGTTTCTACTAAGATGGAGATGGATAGCTTCACGATATCCTTGTATGATGTCAGAATATGATAAAATGGACATATTCATTGACAACCTAAACGATCAAATGAGTTATAATCTAAAAATGCAATGTCATCAAAATTTTGAAAAGATGATTGATAATGGGATCAAAATGGAAGAAGCTATGCTAAAGAAGGGTGAGTTGAAGCTATACAAAGAAGGAGTTAATCCTCCTAACAAGAATACTAGCAACAACAACAATGATAAACCCAAATTTTGGAATATAAATTGAAATGTTGTCAATGATGGGATGGTGGATAACAATAATGTAAAACCAAAGAAACCAATTTTCAATTTATCCAATCACTCAGTGCGACTCCACAAACCAACAATCACCAAAAATCAACTTTCAATAATTTCTTTCAAAGGAAATTTACAAATAGTGGTGAACCACTTGGGTCGGCATTAAAGACGCTTCTCACAAATAAGTTGATTACTTTGCTAGAAGGAAAAAACTTTGAACCTCAAGTGAAACCCTCTTGGTGGAACGACAACCATTATTGCGATTTTTATCCGAACAAGGGACACCACACAGATAATTGTCAGTGGTTAAAACATGTCATCCAAGATTTGATTGATAATAGAGTGATAACTGTGGATGGACATATGACAAATGAATCTCATACAAATTTCAAAACTCCACGTCCTAACTATGAGAAGTGTGAATCATCAACAACACATAATGGTAAGGGGAAAGCATGTTAGGGGTCCCATAGATACTAAGAGTGGGGGGTGAATCAGTATCTAATCAGTGAGTAGAATTTCTTAACTTAAAACATGCAGAACATAATATAATAGTGTACCGGTATGAAATAAATAATGCAATAAATAGAATCAAGAACATCCACATGAAAAGTTAACCATAACACAAGATGTTAACGAGGAAACCCGGTGTGGGAAAAACCTCAGTGGGATTTGTGACCCACAATATTCATGCACTAGCCAATAAGAGAATATTACTTACAATAGGGGCCTGCACATGTAGGAAGGCCAACTGCCTAGAGCTCACTGCTCAATGGGAAGTCACACTGACTTACAATAAGGATTATACTAATCCAATAACTTGTACTGCTTTACAATAGCATCTTCAATGCCAGATTCAGTACCGGTTCCTGCTCTGTTCTTTACATATACCCTTTGACCTATATTTCACACATTAGGTCTGCCTAATATTTTCCTTTATACTTCTACATCACTCCTACAAATGTCTACAATGATCTCCTTTATATATAAGAGTCATTTTACAATTTTCCAAGTTGGCTTACAATAATAAACAAAATATTATATAACAAAAATCATGTTGGCCTTTGTGCCGGTATACTTCTTTTCTTCTGTGCTGGTGCCAATGTCAGTGTCCTAAGTGCCGGTGTTGAGTGTGATCTAATAATGCCAGTATAATGTCTTTGCCAGTGCCATGGGATTGCAAGGTTGCCATCAATGACAAAACCTTCAATCACATACAATGTCTCATTAGAGTGTGCATATGCCAACAATCTCCCCCTTTGGCATTGATGGCAACACTCATGAGAAATTTCAAAAAGTATCCAAAAATGTGTAGTCTAAAAAAAAAGTTACCAAAAATGTGAGAACTCCCCCTCAGCATATGATTCCTGTGTTTTGAATTTTCTCATCCCACTACTCCCCCTTTGGCATTAATGACAAAGGTTGTAAAGATGTCAGTAGAGTTTGTAGTTTCAACTATCCATAACCTCAACCTTGTAGTTGGGTAGTTATAATCTGAAAAAGATCTCCCAAAATCAAGTTTATACTATCCATAAACTTCTTACTATCCTTTATTGCTATCTCAGTTCTCTTCACTGTACCTGTGAGATGCTGCAAATGCTCTGCTGGTGTTTTGCTTCCTTGTGTTAATGCCTCAAAAATTTTCTTCTGTAGAGATGCTAGATAGTCCAATCTTGGACTTAGTTTAGATCTCAAATGTTTTTCCTTATTTATTATTCTTTCTTTCTCTCTTTCCAATTTGTGTAGTTCTTCCTCAAAATTTTCTATCTTCTCTTCAAAAACTGATAGTGTATCAGGTGAGTTGACAAAACTATCTACAAGTTTATTGATCTCATCCTATACCTTTCTTATTTTCTTGTTAATGTCTATAGTCAAAAAGTTTGTTTTATAGGTATCTTTATACAGATTTTTGTATTCTTTCAACAAATTACATAGTTCCAGTAGAAGTGTGTCAAAATCTCTATTACACTTCTTTATTTCCTCATCAAAGAATATTTGTTTTTCAATTTCAACCTTATCCTTCACTAACTCTTCCTTTATTTTCTCAACATTTTCTGAGATATATTTATAGAATGTATCCAATTGTCCTAAAGAATCTTTATTATCTATATTATAGTTGGGAGTAATTACCTTCGAAATTTGTATGGAATCATCAATTGCTTTGTAAGCTTGTGAGCTGCAGTCAGTTATTTTCTTGATAGAATCTAATAACACCTCAGTCACATTTGTTGATTTATATGTTGATGATGATCCAACAATCTGAGTACCAGTGGAAGTAACCAAGCTTGTATTGACCTCTGGTAGGTCAGTTTGTGTCTGCATTTCTTTAAGCACTGGTTTTCCTACTTCACTAGTTACCAGTGGCACTGTTTCCTTATGTACCTATTCCAGTTGATGTTGTTCTGGAGCCTTTAGCTTTGTATGTTGTATTGCCTCAGTCTATGACTCAGTCTCTACCTTTTTCTCTTTATCTTCTATTGGTTTCTCTATTTCCCTTGCTACCGGAGGCTCATTAGCCATATCTGACTTATCAGTTGTATCTTTGTCTACTACTATGTTCATCTTCTAATTATCAACATCCATAGTGTATAGAACTTCAAAATTAGGATTATTATCCTCTACATCCATATTCTTAGCTGTTGGTTGATCTTTAGTAGTTGTTGTTTTTACTGGTGGAGTAATTAAAGAAGGTGGGGGTAAATTGTCTTTAACTTTGATGCTTGGTGGTCCACTTACTTTTCATTTCCCTTTGTCTCTGTCTTTCTGATAAACCTTTATAGGTTTGGGATTCCTATAGTCTTCTTGTTTTTCTTTCTCATTAGCCATTAGAGTGTCATAAATTTTCTCTATATTCTTCAGTTTACCTTCCTCTATGATTTCATTCAGCAGTACATCAAGAGGGGCCAGGTCTCTGTTTGTCCTCTTCTTCTTCTTGGGTGTCAATTTCTTCTTTGGTGTGGCCTTTCTTACCAGAGATCTCACAGCTTGTTGCTTTTGCCCTGTCCTCTTAGATGAAGGTGTTGTTGCCGATGAGGGATCTCTTTTTCTTACAACTCTTTTAAAAGTTGCAGGCATGTCACTTCCTGAAGAAGTACCTATCGGTGATAGGTGAGTTTCAGGCTGTGGAGCTACTAACTCATCCTCTGTTATGTCGATTTTCTTCAATACATCTTCTTTAATGGCTTTTGCTTGTCTAGACCCTTTCCTTACAACTACCTCAACCTTTTTCACCCTTTTCTTTGATTGAATTTGTCTTTCAATATTCTCTGCACTACCAAATACTTCTTCCTTTGGCTCTCTGGGGGCTTCCAGAAGTGCTTTGGCATATGTTTCAACTATGTGATCATCTGTTTCATATCCCATCTCGGTTACCCAAACTGTCCTTGGGATGACCACTTCCATCCAGATTTCATCTTTGTTGATGACAAAGCATATATCATCTTTTTATTTGTCTACAATTTTCCATGATAGCCTTACTCTTTTCTTCATTTTAGCTTTTAATGCTTGAAAGAAGTCATTAATATTGTTTTCCTTGTTCTCACCCATGTTATTGAATAGTTCAATCAATTTTTATCCTATCGGTATGTCATATCCAGGTTCTTTGTAACCTATACCGGGAACCTCTTTTGTTATGTGTAGCATTAGGCATACTAACAGATTTCCAAATCTGAAAGTTCCTTTCTTGTCCTTCTTGATCTTTCCAAGGTTGTCAATTAGTTCATCCTTTAACCACTCACATATGTCAATTTTTGCATTATCTATGACCATGTCATAAGCACTCTTAATGCATAAACTTGAAACTGAATTAAGTTTATTAGCATGAGTAGCTTTATAACCTAATATCATACTGATGAATCTCACATTGATATCTGTTACATCATTAACCCTTAGAGACCTCTTGTCAAATGTTGCACTAGTTAGGTTTATAACTAGGTCATTGGAAACCTTCTTGGTTTTATTTGGTCTCTTACCAGTAGTCAATAACCCTATGACAGCTTTCATAGCTTCCTTGGTGATCTTATGGATTGCATCTAACCAGAAAAATTCTCCATGTACCCTACCTAAAACTATCCTAATCACATCCTTTGGAAATTCAGGAATGCTAAGGATTTCTATAAATCCTAGGGTCTCAATGATTTTGTGTTCATCTTTAACATTGCCAGTATTATCACATATCACAATTTTATACATGGTTTTAATTTCCTCATCTCCTAACTCTTCAATGTTGCAGTGGATGTACATTCTGGGGTCTTCAGCATAGACAACTCCCTTAGGAATTCAAGAAAAAGCACCTAAGGTATCATCCTTCTTTGCTATCTTGGGAACTAACTGAAATATGGGCCTAGGTCTTTTTATTACTTCAACAATAGTAGGGTTTGCTATCTATTCAATTACAGAGTTGGATGCCATGATTAAATACCTTTTACTACCTTGGATGGATGATTGCTTGGAGTGTGCTTACTTCTTGCTTGAAATGCCTTAGCTCAGAGTCTTCGTGCTCTCTGAAAATTTGAAATCTTGGTGAAATGAAATGGAGCCAAAACCTTAACTTTATAGTATCTTTTTGCCATCTACCACATTAATTGCATGTCGGTTAAGTATTCACTTAAGATTGTTTGCCAGTAATAAGTAATTTTCAACTTCTTATCTCTAACTGAGGGAATAATTAGCACATGTATCAATGGATTGCCAAACCCTCAAGGAAATTTTCTTCAATTAGATGAAGAACTTCCTGCCAGTGGAGCACTGCTCTATCCTTCTGGTGAAGTATCACTCTGTCTTGCCGATGAAGCATTGATTGGTTCTACCAGTGGAGGAGTATTCCCAATATTTAGATCAGCTTTTCTAATCCATTGTTTTGAGAATTCTTGCTTGACCTCTTCAACTTTTTCTTTACCTTTCAAGCTAGCACTTTTGCTATCTACCAGTGTTCCTTTACTTCTAAAGAATTTAGCAATATGCCCAATCTTGTTACATGCACAACAAGTTACATTATTCTTCTAAATAGCTTTCCCATAACCTATGTCGGTTTCTGTTCTGCATTGATTAGGTAAATGTCCAAATCTTCCACAAACATAACATCTCACATTCATTCTGCAGTTTCCAGAGTTGTGAGCAACTTTGTTGCATTTATAACATTGACCAGTGGGTGTGTTGATATTCTGATAATTTCTAGATCTACATTCTTTTGCTCTATGATGATACTTATTATAGTTAAAGCATTTTCCATTGAATTTATAAGCATTAGGTTGTCTTACTGGTTTGTTGTGATCCTGAGTATTTGTAGTACTAGAGCTTTCACCAACTTCAAAGCCAATTCCAAAAGTGCCACCTTTAGGTTTTTGATTCTTCAACAAGGTGCCAAGTTCCTCTAAGCTTTTCTTGAATTTTTCTTTGTGTTGATTTGCAATTACCAGTTCTCTTTCTAAGATTTCTTTTTGTCTCATCAGTTCATTTGAGTCATTCTGAGTATGCATCAGATCTATCTTCAACATGTCATTTTCATAGCTAAGTCTTGTATTCTCATTCACTGCATCACTTAGTCTTATGGTCAATTCTTCTTCATTCTTCTTCCTATCCTCAATCTCTTTGCAAAATCTCATAGTCATATCCTGCATTTCATTTTTTGTTGTCGTGATCTATTGTTTCAACTTGCTTATCATATCATTAAGTGATTCCTTTTCATCATTCTCATTTTGCAATTTTTCACAAAGTTCTCTTCTCTTATTTTTTGCAACAGCAAAATTTTCTTGAAGTGCCTGAACGATATCCTGAGCTACCCTTAAATCATCTTCTAATTTGATATTTTTCAATTTCTCCGCATCATAGTCTGTAAGAGCTCCTTCAAGTTGCTTCATCAGATTTTCCATCTTTACCGATGTCAAGATCTTCCTCAAGTTGTTAGGCTTCTAAAAATAGAGGGCCAGGCTCTGATACCAATTGTTCAGGGTCCCACAGATACTGAGAGGGGGGGTTGAATCAGTATCTAACCAATGAGTAGAATATCCTAACTTAAAATATGCAGAACATAATATAACAGTGTACCGGTATGCAAGAAATAATGCAATAAACAAATTCAAGAACATCCCATGAAAAGTACACCATAACACAAGATGTTAACAAGGAAACCTGGTGTGGGAAAAACCTCAGTGGGATTTGTGACCCACAATATTCACTCACTGACCAATAAGAGAATATTACTTACAATAGGGGCCTGCACATGCAAGAAGGCCAACTGCCTAGAGCTCACTGGTCAATGGGAAGTCACACTAACTTACAATAACATTTATACTAATCTAATAACTTGTACTGCTTTACAATAGCATCTTCAATGCCAGATTCAGTACTAGTTCCTACTCTGTTCTTTACATATACCCTTTGACCTATATTTCGCACATTAGGTCTGCCTAATATTTTCCTTTATACTTCTACATCACTCCTACAAATGTCTACAATGATCTCCTTTATATATAAGAGTCATTTTACAATTTGCTAAGTCGACTTACAATAATAAACAAAATATTATATAACAAAAATCTTGTCGGCCTTTGTGCCAGTATACTTCTTTTCTTCTGTGTCGTTGCCGATGTCGGTGTCCTGAGTGCCAGTGTTGAGTGTGATCTACTGATGCCGGTATAGTGTCTTTGTCTATGCCATGGGATTGCAAGGTTGCCATCAATGAAAAAACCTTCAATCACATACAATGTCTCATTGGAGTGTGCATTTGCCAACAAAGCGAAGGTGAAATATACTCATGCATATGACAATGTGGTAAATGTGATTGTGGTTAAAGAGAAACAACATCAAGAACCCACTCATGCTATCATAAGAAGCAAAGCCAAATTTGTCTTATTGGGTCCTACAACTAACACATCATCCACTGCAAAACAATATAGTATAGTGGATAAACTACATAAAAATCCTACACAAATATCTATCTTAGAACTTTTAAGGCTTTCACTTGCACACAAAGAAATTCTTGAAAGAGCACTAGTAGATACAACTGTGTCCAAAGATCCTTGTGTAGATCAATTCCAAACCATGGTGGGACACCTCACAACCCCTCACTTCTTAGCATTCATCAAAGAAGATCACATTTCCTTGTAACATTCTCATAACGCTCCCTTTCATATTAAAGTCCTCATTCATAAGATGTGTGTTAAATGTGTCCTAATAGATGGGGAAGCTAGCGTAAACATTTTCTCATTAAGTCTTGTCTATGCTCTAGGTTATTCTAAAGATGCAGTCGATCCCCAAAAAAATATTACAATCAAAGCATATGATGAAGAAGAGTATTCCTCCAAAGGAATTATGGTATTACCCATCAGCGTGGGACCTCTGTATAAAGACACAACATGCCAATTTCTAGACTTGCATTTGTCATATAACATACATGCTATTCCATCAACATATTAGTGCTTGAAATTTCCATACAATGGACAAGAAATCACGATATCAGCATATTCAAATCTATTCCAGTACTATTGTAATCTAAAACTAGCTCAAGAGGTCATTGTTCCTCATAATAGGGAGGCATTGTCTTCAAACACACAATCCAAGGAAAAATTATTTGCCTCAATTTTCTCAAGTACGGAAAAACAAATGCAGCTAAGAGATCTAGGGAACAAAGAATATTCACTATCACAATTACCTTTTTCTCCTAAATCCTATGGAAAACCATCAAACTCTAAACAACAACCAATTGTGAAACATCTTCCAATATTTGATGGAGCATTTGTTAGTGCTGGGACCTTATCAGAGGAAACAAAAGACAATGATGTGCTACAATGGCTATACAAGGATGAAGAAGCCCAACAAAAGATCAATAATGTCAAAATTCCTATAAAAAAATATGGAAAAGGATTTAACATCCTTCAAAAAATGGGATACACTAGAACGGGTCTTATAGGAAAAAGAATAGAAGGTATCCTAGAACCTATCCAACCTCATACTCTATATCCTACAGACAAATCAGGCTTAGGGTATGGCCAAGTTACTCTACAAGAGGATACATCTTATAGCCAATAATAAGATGAACATGATAAGAGACAAGAACAAATTGTAATTGAAAGGGAAGAAACATTTTCCAAACAAAGAGAACAAACAAACATGAAATGACAAAAGAAGAAATCTTCTAATCAAAAGGAAAAACAAACTAAAGGTACCTCGCAAGAAGAGTTAACTCCTAATGAAAATAAATAAGAGAATCAAGGAGAGCTAATAGCAAGGTTGACAGAATTCAGTATCAGCCCAGAGGAAGATGAATATGAGAGAAGAAAAGATATAGCAAGAAAAATAGAAGAAATAAATCAAACACTATACGAAAAAATTTGCAGATTGCAAGTTGCATGTGTGATAGATTCTAATGAATGGGAATGGGATTCCTATCATAATGAATAATTAGCTGAATAAATTTTCTTTGAAGAAGATGTAGATGTCAATGTAGTTCATGCATATGCAGGGAAAACGTTAGGAAATAGCCCACTTGAATTAGAATCACATTCAGTTGACTTGGACTTAATCGAGAACAATCCGGAGCTACTTGCAAGAGGTCATTCTAATGAGAGTGTCATTCTAGACATTGAAATACATATAAAAAAATTGACATCTCTATCATGACCCTAAATACCCTCAATGCATCTCAACCTAAGGACCCCTTACCTCTAATCTATCTTGAACTTATTAAATGAGAAAATGAATGACATAATGCCATTGATACCTTTCCTAATGACCATGCCATATCCTTATATCTTAATGCAATCGAACCTACAACAACTTTCACCAAGATTTTCAACAACACATCTTCCAGTAAAGTGGGTGCCAAATCTCTTAGTCGCAAAAGTGAAAATAAAGAAAATAATATCAATTTTAATGTTGAAAGCCATTTATTGGCAACATTAGACCCAAGAAAAGTAAAAATAATGGACACATCTAATGATGAAAACCTCCTTGAGGTGCCAGAAGATGGGAGATTTGACACCTCACCTGAATACTATCAAGAAAGGTCATCCATATTGATCGAACCAATAGAGGCAATTAACATTGGGACAATAGAGAAACCAAAGATTCTACATCCAACAACTTCTCTATCATAACAAGAAATGTAGCAATATATGCAATTCTTCAAATGACACCAAATCAATTTTGCCTGGTCATATGCAGATATGTCAGGGTTGGATCCAGATCTTATTATGCATCACTTAAATATCAGTCTATGCATCCTCATATCGCTCTTCTTGTTAAAGTAGAACTAAAGAAATTACTGGATGTGGGATTCATCAAACCTGTAGCATATCCTCAATGGGTATCAAACATAGTTCCTATTTCCGAACTGGATAAAAGTATCAGAGTATGCATAGACTTCAAATATATCAATAATGCATGTCCAAAGAATGAGTTTCCTTTGCCTAATATTAACATCATTGTAGATTTAACTACTGGACATTCCATGTTTTCTGTAATGGATGGTTTCTCGGGATATAATCAGATTAAAATAGCTCTAGAAGATCAAGACAAGACAACTTTCACATATCCATGGGGTACTTTCTGGTGGAACGTCATGCCTTTTGGATTAAAGAATGCAGGTGCTACATATCAGAAAGCCATGACAACAATATTCCATGATATGATGCATACATTTATGGAAGACTATGTTGATGACATATTGGAACAATTATACAACAAAGAGGAACATATATACGAATACTAGAAAAGATATTTGACCGGTTATAGTAATAGAAGCTAAGGCTCAATCCAAAGAAACATACCTTTGGTGTTACTTCAGGTAAGCTATTGGGATACATTGTTTCAGCTAGGGATATTGAAGTAGATCTAGCCTAGGTCAAAGCAATCATGTAAATGGCATCTCCATAGAATATCAATCAACTCAGATCACTACAAGGTAGACAACAATCAATCAAAATATTTCTTGCTCAACTAGTAGATAAATGTCAACCATTTACTCATCTATTGCACAAAAATTTTAATTTCAAGTGGGACCATGAATGTGAAGAAGAATTCAACAAAATCAAAGCATATCTCATGCAACCACCAGTCCTAATGTCACCAATTCAAGGAAAGTCATTGTTACTATATGTATCAACCACAAAAGTATCATTAGGAGTTTTATTCTCACAAGATAATGATGGAAAAGAATGAGCTATCTACTACATCAGCAGAACATTAGTGGGATATGAGCTCAACTATTCATCAACAGAAAAAGCATGCTTGGGGTAGTGTTTGCTTCTCAAAAATTGAGACACTATCTAATATCTCACTCCATCAAGTTGATTGCTAAAATTAATCCATTGAAGTATTTTCTCAACAAGATGACATTAACAAGAAGATTAGCAAAATGGATCATGATCCTAAGCGAGTTTGATATTGAGTACGTGGATATAAAAGCTATCGAAGGACAAGTCATTGCAAAGCAACTAGCAGAGGCACCGCTCCAAGATGATCATCCTTTATGATGGTATGATGAAATAATAAGTATTTGGTAGAATACTGAGAGGGGGGGGTGAATCAGTATATTGAAAAACTTATAATAGCTTCCAAACTCAAACTCATTCAAACAAAGTAAACATACCTCAGTCAAGATCAATATTCATAAGAATACTTGACATCAACTAGTTTCACTGTTATGACAACTTTAACAGTAAACAACTTCAATCTTGTAAACATCAACAAATATTAATCATAACTCAACATATTCATCTCTCAATGCTTCTTCATAACATGCTTTACCAAAAATTAACCACATCAACAAATAAGATCACAACCACAAAAGTATTCACCACTTGACACAAATGTTTATACCTGGAAAACCCAAATAGGTAAAAACCACAGTGACATGAGACTCACAAGGATATCTATCTAAACTCTTTTGAAGTTCACCTTGTTAGGAGCCAAGCCTATTAAAGCTTTACAATAAGTCCTATTAAGAACTAATTCCAGTTAGGAATCACCCGGTTAAGGGATTTACAAATATGCCTTGATGAAAAGTACAATACCTTATTAGGAGTAACCTCGTTGGAGGATTTAAGAATCCAAGATAATGGACCACCTTGTTAGAGGATTTAATGGGTAACCAAGCTTGTTAGAGCTTACTCGATTAAGGGATTTCAGCTCTATTGTAATTGTTAGAAAACAACAAGTTTTCCTGATCTATCTGAGTAGCACTACATTTTCTTGATCAGATCCTTCTAAGCTTCAATATGCCTTCACTCAAAGTGTAGATCCATTCATTGGTTAGGTAGCTACACACTCAATAGGTTTTATACCAATCTTGCCAACAACCTTTACAACAACTTCATCAACCTTAAATAGAAATCATTTAGGTTGGTAACACAACAAAAACCTAAATCTCATCATCGAGATTACAAACAAGTCAAGACAATTTTGACTATTAGAAATCATGACAATCTCTTCACATTCTTCAATAAAATTCCAACCACTCCATGATCACCATTTCATCGAACTTTGTAACTCATCAAATGTTGTGCATTAGATGCAATCCACTTTTCTCCTTCCCTAGACTAAAACAAATGTGCCAAAAAAATTTGAACATATCCTCATTCAATGATCACACGTGTCTCCATCATTACCACTTATCATATAATAAACCATCAAACTTGATCGGTTAGGGTTTAACAAATGATAGGGTTTACCAGTTACATTTCATAGAAAGGTTTAACCCTTTACACTAGTTCATTGGTTCAACTCACAAACTCTACATATCGGTTTACAACATCAACCACAAACCTCTTCTTACCGGTTACAGGCAAATATCAAAAAGAACAATATCAACAATAACATGAAGACCATTACCGGTTCAATTAACATCAATGACAACATATCATAAATGCAACCTCTTATGCAAAATACCAACAAACTCAAAATGCCAACAATATCCCCCTTTGGCATTGATGGAAATACAAATATCAATGGCTCTAATTGTTGTCAAGATTGGTGAATAGGAATCTTGGTTTACATTACAAAGTATTCACCTTGCTCTGTCTGTCTTTAGCCTACCGCTGGTTCACCTAATTAGACACATAATTCTTCTCCTCAATCACATAATTCTTCTCCCCCTTTGACAACAATGCCAAAGTGAAAGTAAAACATGTAATTCTACTCTCACTGTGCATCAACATCATTCTACAACTTGATGCTCCCCCTCTGAAATACACCCACTTCTTCATCAATCCATGTTAAATTCTACAAGTGGTTCAGGGACTGATGCAATCAGCATCACGCTCAACTAACTTCATGAAGAGGGATAACCCCCAATTGACTTCTAAGATACTTGAAATTGGTCTTAGGCAGAGGTTTGGTAAAGATATCTACAAGCTACTCCTTGGTGGAAACATGCTCCAAGATAGCATCGTTACATTGAACTTTTTCCCTCAAGAAGTGATATTTCAATTCAATGTGCTTAGTCCTTTCATGTGAAATAGGATTTTTAGAAATGTTTATTGCACTTGTATTATCACACAAAATCTTTATTGGTTCTGAGATGTCCATCTTCAAACCTTCCAAAATGTGCCTCATCAACATAGCTTGTGTGCAATTCATATAACCTTCTACATACTCAGCTTCAACAATAGATTATGAAGTGTAGCTCTGCTTTTTACTACTCCATGAAACTAGCCTTCCTCCTAGAAAAAATTCTCCACCAGTAGTACTCTTCAAGTCATCAATATTTCCTACCTAATCAGCATTTGTGTATGCTTTCAAATCAAAATTTCCACCATATGCATACCATAACCCAAAGTCAATAGTACATTTCAGATATCTAAACATTCTTTTGGTTGCCATAAGATGTGCCTCCTTTGGATTCTTCTAAAATCTAGCAACAATGCCAACTGCATGGGTAATATCCGGTCGACTATGAACAACATAGTGTAATTTGTCAATAATTGACTTGTATTCCTTTTCATCTCTACAGATCAATCAAGAAAACATCAACCACTCTTTGATTATTGCTTCATCAAGCTCAATAACTCATCGTGTGCTTTGCATTAGATGCAATACACTTTGCTCATTCTCTAAACAAATAAATAAATGCACCAAAATAATCAACCTTGTCTTCATACAATGACCATATGTGTCACCATCATTACTGCTCAATATCAGATCATAAACCAACGTAACCAATTCAATAACCTTAATCGATTAGGGTTTAACAAAAATAACTAATAGGGTTTACCGATTACATAACATAGAAAGGGTTTAACCTTATACACTGGTTACCAGTTCAACTCACAAACTTACATTGCGGTTTATAATATCCTTCACAAATTTCTTCCTACCGGTTACAAGACATTAATAATAATAGCAACAATATCAGTAATATCATTACCAGTTCAATTGACATCAATGACAACATAACATATCATTAATGCAATCTTCATGCAAATGCCAACACAAAATCTATGGGAGCAAAGGTGAATTGATTGCAACCGGGAAGCAAACTAAAGGTAACTTGTTTCTCCTTAATCTTAAAGTCAACAACTATTTAATTCCAAAGATAGATGATAGTTGGCTTTGGCAAAGGAGATTTTGTCATATAAACTTTGATAACATTGTTAAAGCGAGTATGTCCAAGATAGTGAGAGGCTTGCCTCAATTGGACAAACTGTTTAATGCTCTATGTAAGGAATGTTAGTTGGTAAAGATGACATCCTCAACTTTCAAGAGAAAATCTTTTCAGTGGAACATTTTTAAGATTTGGTTCATACAGATCTTTGTGGACCAATAGGAACAAAAAATATTCAAGGTGATAGATATTTTATGATCTTCACTGATGATTGCTCAAGGATGATGTGGATCACCTTCTTGAAGGATAAGACTGAAGCTTTTGGTAATTTCAAACAATTCAAAGCCTTTTCTAAGAAGGAGAGTGGTAAGAAGATAAAGTGTCTGAGGACAAATCAAGATGGTGAATTTACTTTTGAGGAATTCAATAGGTATTGTGAAGAAAATGGTATCAAATGACAACTTTTTGCACAAAGGATACCATAGCAGAATGGTATTGCAGAGAGAAACAACCGGTCAATTGTTGAAGCTCCTAGGACGATGTTGATACAAGGAGGTGTAGTGAAATTTTTTTAGAGAGAAGTTATTAGCATAGTTGTCTACACTATGAACTAGATTCTGATAAAGAGAGGTAAGGACAAGACTCCTTATGAATATTGGTATGGAAAATCACTGAATGTTAGTTATTTCAAGATATTTGGTAGAAAATGTTTTATTAGGAGAGGTGATTATGTTATCAAATTTGAGGCTAAAAGTGACGAAGGTATATTTCTTGGCTATTCCACCAAGAGTAAGGCCTACAAGTGTTTTAACAACTGGACATAGCTAATTATTGAGAGTACTAATGTTTGGGTGGATGAATATCCTGAAGTCTTAGAGGAAACCAGTTTGGAGAAAAAGGATGAAGATCCTTGCATTTTGTTTTTGGAACTAGAAACTGTGAAATCTAAAAACAAAAGAGCAAATACTGATGTACCAGTTCAACTGGAATAGATAAATTCAGAAGAAGATGATGATAATGAAGAATTTGAACCTAAAGGTAATGATCACATTATTCCAAGATATGTGAGACTGAATCATAGTCTTGAACAAATTATTGGAGATAAGGATGTTGGAGTACTAACAACAATAAGAATCAAAGAAAATTCTTGCATGATCTCCACTATTGAACCAAGAATGGCTAAGGAAGAATTTGGTGATGATCATTGAGTTAAAGCTATGGAGGAGGAACAAGATCAAATTGAGAAAAACAACACTTGGACCCTAGTACCTCAACTGATAAATAAAAATGTGATAGGTACTAAGTGGGTATTTAGGAATAAGTTGAATGAATATGGTGTTGTAGTTTGCAACAAAGCTTGGTTGGTTTGCAAAGGTTATGCACAAGAGGAAGGAGAAGATTATGGTGAGACTTTTGCACTAGTGGCAAGACTATAAGGTGTTAGAACTTTACTTGCATTTGTAGCACATAAGAAAATCAAGGTATACCAGATGGATGTTAAGTTAGCATTTTTGAATGGGATATTGAAAGAAGAAGTATACATTGAGCAGCCAGATGGTTATGCTTTGATTGTTGAGAAAGACATGGTATGAAAATTGCATAAGGATTTATATGGATTAAAGCAGGCACCGAGAGCATTGTATGAGAGGATTCATACACATTTGTTGAAGATAGGCTTTCTGAGAACTAGTCATGGAAATAACATATATCTCAAATCTGAAGGAGATAAAATACTAGCCAGTAAAGTATTTGTAGATGATATCATATTTGGAGGTAATGATGACATGAGCAATGATTTTGCAGATAAAATGAAAAATGAGTTTGAAATGTCTTTAGTGGGAGAAATAAAAATTTTCATAGGCTTACAAATATAGCAAACGATGAATTGTATTTTTATCATACAATCTAAGTATGTGAAAGAGGTTTTGAAGATATTTGGCATGAGTGACTATAAACCAGTTCGGACACAAATGGTTACAGGCTGTAATTTGTCCAAGGAAGATGAATCCACAGTTATTGATGAGAAGGAATATAGGTCAGTGATTGGAAAATTGCACTATGTTGTTCATAGCAGTCCAGATAAAGCTCATGCAGTTGGTATAGTTGCTAGATTCTAGGAGAATCCTAAGGAAACACATCTGATAGCAACCAAGAGAAGTTTTAGATACTTGAAAGGTACTATTGACTATGGATTATGGTATCCATATGCAGGAAATTTTGACTTGAAGGTGTACATAGATGCAAATTGGGCAGGAAATATTGATGACAAAAAAAGCACAACTAGTGGAGCATTTTTTCTTGGAGGAAGACTCGTTTCATGGAGTAGTAAGAAGCAGAGTTGTACATCACAATCTACTGCTAAAGCTGAGTATGTTGTAGCTTACATGAATTATACTCAGGCTATCTAGATGAAGCACATTTTGAAAGGTTTTAAGATGAAGATTTCATAACCTATAAAGATATTATGTGATAATACAAGTGCCATAAATATTTCCAAGAACCCTGTTTTACACGCATGAACCAAGCATATTGAATTGAAGTATCATTTCTTAAGGGAAAAAGTGCAGAGTAAAGATGTGATCTTGGAGCATGTTTCTACAAAGGATAATATTGCAGATATCTTTAGTAAACCTCTACCTAAGAATACTTTTGAGTATCTTAGAAGTCAGCTAGGGGTTGTACCCCTTCTTGAGGTTAGTTAAGCATGATGTTTATTACATTAGTCCCAAAGCTACTTCTAGAATTTTACAGAAGGATTGGTGTAGAAGTGGAGTTATTCCATAGGAGGAGCATCAATTTGTAGGTTGTTGATGCTGCACAGTGAAATTTAACATTACATGTTTTACTTTCAATTTGGCATTGTTGTCAAAGTGGGAGAAGAATTGGTGACAGAGCATGGTGAATACTTGGTAATGTAAACCAAAATTCCTATTCAAAATCACAACAACAATCAATGGTATTTATATTTGTATTACCATCAATGCCAAAGGGGAAGATTGTTGTCATTTGCATGAAGATTGCATTAATGATATGTTATGTTGTCATTGATGTCAATTAACCAATATTGATATTGTCGATATTGTTGTAATATTGTTTTGTAACTGGTAGACTAAACTAGTTAAGGAAACTATAACCGGTTGGAAGAATTTGTGGAGTGAACCGGTATTGCTATATATTGGATAGTTGAACTGATAAACCCTACTTGTTGATTTGATAAACCCTAACCGATTAAGTTTGGTGAATTTCTTATATTGGTTTATGATCTGATGATGAGTGGTAATGGTTATGACACATATGACTATTG
Organism: Cryptomeria japonica; assembly: GCF_030272615.1. NCBI lineage: Eukaryota > Viridiplantae > Streptophyta > Pinopsida > Cupressales > Cupressaceae > Cryptomeria > Cryptomeria japonica. The sequence continues at coordinate 754,714,952 of NC_081407.1, read as the reverse complement.
TATGAAGACAATTTCAAGTGATTTTGGTGCATTCATGTAACAGTTTTTGTCTAAGGAATGAGAAAGTATACTACATGCAATGTAAAGAGCGTGATGAGTTACTAAGTTCAATGAAGCAGTGATCAAGGAGCAATTGAGGTTTTCTTGATTGATTCGTAGAGATTTCTATGTAATCCAATAGTCATACTTGAACTAACTTGTTTATAATCTCTATGAGCATTAGGTTTTTGTTGTGTTACTGACCTAATTGATTTTTTAATAAGGTCAACTAATGAGTTGTTTTAGTTTAAGTGTTGGCAAAGAGTAGTTGAGTGTATGCTTGCCGAATAGGATGATGTATCTATAGTTTGAGTAAAGACAGATAGGAGAATGAAAAGGATCTGATCAAGCAAGTATAGTGCTACTCAAATAGGTCAGAAAACTCCTATTGTTTTCTAACAATTACAACAAAATTGAAATCCCCTAACCAGGTAAGCTCTAACAAGCTTGCTGCTATTTAAATCCTCTAACTAGGTGATTCATTAGCTTGTATTTTCAAATCCTCTACCGAGGTTACTCCTTACAGGGTATTTCTTCTAACAAGGCATTGTAGTCAATCCCTTAACTGGGTGGTCTCTAATAGGATCTATTATTAATAGGACTTTTGTAAAGCTTTACGAAGATAGGCTCCTAACAGGGAAAACTTTAAAAGAGTTTAGATAGTTATCTTGTGAGCCTCATCTCACCATGGTTTTTCCTATTTGGGTTTCAACATCAAAAATATTTTTTTCAAGTAGTGAATGTTTTTGTGGTTATGCTCTTATGGTTTATTTACTTAACTACTTAACTATTTTGATAAGTTATGATAACTGAAAGCATTGACAAATGAAGTCTGTTGACATATGAAAAAGCATTTGGATGTTTATGAGTTTGAAGTTGTTTACTGTTAATTTGTTGTGACAATCAACTAGTTTATCTTATGAGTTTTTATCTTGATAGTGGTATTGCATTGATAGTTCTAAGTTTACTTTGAGAGATTGATTTTGAGATTGGTGATGTTAGTATCAGTTTTTCTATCTACTGATTCACCCCCCCTCTCAGTAGTTGATCATTGTCTTATTCTTTCTTCATACAATCATGTTTGACTCAGTTTCTGACATTGGTCCTTAAGTAAATTTTTCTCTTCATCATCTTGGTTTTGCAAAATTTCCTTTCTCTTAGCTGGAGCTGATGAAAAAATTTCTTGCAGATTAAGAGTGAATTCATTAGCAGAATTCAATTCATCTTATAGTTTTAAGTTATTCATCCTTTCAACATCATAGTCCTCAAGTGCCATCTCAAGTTGCTTCTCCATAACCATGTTCAATGATTATGGTTTCATGATCTTCCTCAAGTTGTTACACTTCTTTTGAGGTGCCAAGATCTGTTACCAAGTGTTGGAATGCAATGAACCCAAGAACACTGAAAGGGGGGCTGAATCAGTGTTTGACTAGAAACACAAGATTTTAACCTTTTATATCATACACATATAAACCGGTAAATGAAGAAACATATAACATCAACCAGATAAACTAGCCACATGAATGAACACCATAACACACAAAATTTGTACTTGGAAAACCTCAAAGAGGAAAAACCACGATGGGATTTGTGACCCACAATATCAATTCACTGGCCATAAGAAAGATATTACATAGCATGGGGGGCTGCACATGCAGGAAGGCACATTGCCTAGAGCACACTTCTCAACACAAAAGAGTCTCACTATCTACAAGCTTCTGCTAAAATAAAATAGTACTAGAGAACTCACAAAATGCATCTACAATGCCAAAAAGAGTTCCGGTTAAATCTCTCTTCTGTACCTGTTCATAAACCTTGAACCTTCTATCAGCACCTCCTTCCCTCCAAGAATGCCTTACAAAACATCTATAGATCATTTCATTATATAACATTCACATACAGATGATCTACATACATATCCTTTGCATATACCCATAATCCTATTCTCATCTCTATATTTCATAATGACCTAATAAACTGACCTATATACCCTTTACAAACAATATGCCTTATGTTGGCTTACAATACAAATGATATACAATGTTAGCCTTATACAATAATTATAAAGTGATTTTACAAATATAACTTCTTGATGTTGGCTTCCTTGAAGTGTTGGATGCCAGTGCCAGTATTGACCTTGATTTCTCCAATGTCGATGAATGCCTACAAATGCTGATATATGACTTCTATAGAATCTTGATGCCATATAGAATCCGATTTCCATCAATGACAACATATGAATCCAATGAGTGTCAATTTCCAACAAGTGTCTAAACCAATGTATTATTAGCAATAGATGTATTTGGGGAGAGAGAGAAAGTGAGGAAAAGGAAGGGAAGGATAGAGAGTCGGTAGAGAGAATATTAGAGGAAGAGTGACAAAAAGAAGATTGAACTGGTAAAGAAGAGGAGGAGTGAGACCAACATGGTGAGGTGTAGGTAGTGGTTACAAGACTTACTTGTAACTAGATTATTACTTTTGTATTTGATAATGTTCATTGTATTTCACTGAGTTGGTGCTCAAATGTAGGGGTTGGTTCTCCTTGTGTTGGTGCCCTAAATCAATAAAGGTTGGTGCTCCTTTGGTTGGTACCCTAAATATTGTAACTTATGAACTTATAAGGCACTGAGAGGGGGGGTGAATCAGTGAAAGTAAAAACAATACAAATCTGATTAAGAACTTTATCAACTTAAAGATTAATAGACATAAAAGAAATAAAACCAAGTATGCAATCACCAAACAAAGTATGAACCACATAACACAAGAGGTTATACATGAAAAAACCAAATAGTAAAAACCATGATGGGAGTTAGTACCCACAATATTCACTATTTGCAGTATAGAGATCTGACCGGTTAAGGTCTACAACACCTGGTTGGGGCACACCTTGTTAGGAGTTTCTAAGCTTGGTTAAGAGCAATACAATAAGGCCTGTGAGGACCAACCTTGTTAGGAGCTACCCAAGTTATTGGGATTTTGAAAACACAAGTTGTTGTGTCACCTCGTTAGAGGATTTGAAGATTAGACTTGTTAGGATCTGACTGCACGCTGTTAGGAGTGACCTTGTGAGAGGATTTTCTTACTGCAATTGTTAAGAAGACAAAAAGTTCAAGTGATCTCAGACTAATAACATTAGTGTCTAATAAGCTCCCCTTTAGATTATTACAACATCACATACATATCATCTTTGTACTTCTCTGATCACTACAACATCAAAAACACAACATTCACTAATGATCTATTACCCATTCAAATTCATGCTCTTCTTGCTTTTCATACTTCATTACACCTCTTAAAACATCATTAAGTTTGCTAGAACCTTGGATAAATTCCCTAGGTTCAATGAATCTACACAAACTTGCAATGCATTCCTTACATAAGTTGCCCACCAACATAACTCATCAAATTTAGTGTCAGTTAAGTGTTCTTCTCAATCTTTGCTCTCTCAATCAGATCTCATTCACCTGATCAAATCAACTCATGCAGTCATGAACTTTGTTGGTGTAAATAATTATTCATCATGGATATTATTACACCTTACTTAAGTTTACTTATGTACATGCATTTCATAGTAGTTTGGGTATGAGACACTTGGGTGTTTGTGCCATATTGGGATAGTGTGTGTAGGAGAATTTCCACCTTTTATGGTGTTGATCTTGTTGTTACACTCCACCTTCAGTGGGGGATCCACCTCATGTGGAATATTATATTGTTTCCCCTGCCTACCCACACCTATTTCCTACCTACCCTTGTTTCTTATTGAGCCACATGTCATGTTTGTGTGCTCACATATCCATATTGCCTTGCCTATATAAGCAAGCTCATATTCATTGTATAAACAACATCAATTGATGATCCAGTTGATCAGTATTTTCATCTTGATAGAATACAGTTTATTTTTATCATACATTTTGTCTCTCTTATTTGTGTTTTCCATTACCTCTTGATCTTGGCAAAATATCACATGGTATCAGAGCTGGTCCATGTCTCACATGGTATCAGAGCCATTAGAGTGTCATTGGTTTGCTAATTAAGAGAAATTTGATGTTATTTGGGGTTGTGTATTTTGGAGTTTTCTATTGCAAGTTTTTATTGAAGATTGATGGGTCAAATATGAGGTCATCATTGGATTGAGGAGGACCAAGAAAGTTAGTTTTGTCTTTTGTTTCATCAAAATTAGACTTCAGAGGCCAAATTTAGAGGCATTTGAAGTTTGACACTGCAGTGGAAATTTTCCAGAAATTATAATTTTGCAGGCAATTTTCAAATAGCGATATCTCACTCATTTGGACTCATTTTTTTGAGCATTTTTTTTTTCTTTGGGGTAGAATTTTATGATCTGTACAGTGGTGTAGAAGTTTTCTGATTTTTGGATACAAGTTTTTCAGAAATCATGAAATTCCAATTTTTACAACTTTGGAGGCTTCGTTGGGGCTCATATGGACTCCTTTTCAGGTGCCATTTTTTTTGAAAGTGCATATTTTTTCATCTACTTTCATAATCTGCCATCTTTTTGTAGTGATTTTAAGTAGAAATTGTACTTTCAGTATTTGACCTTTTTGACATATTTGGTACTTGTATTTCGCTTGGATCTCAGTTTAGATCACTATTAGTATTTGTTGAAGTCTCTTAGTTCTCATTTTGAGAAGTTGTAAATTGAAATCAGAAGTCCACTTTGCCTTGTTTTGCAAGTGGCCCATTGTATACGTACTAAGTATAAAGTGCCAAAATCACCAAAATCACCACTTTGGGGGGATTTCTTGATTGAGTATTTTGGGGGGGTGTCTTGTGTGATTGTGTCTCTCTCTATCTTGTGTTTTTTCATTTTGGTGCTATGGGTTCTCCTAAATTTCCACTTTTAACTCCTCATAATTATGCATCATGGAAGATTAAGGCATGGAGTTAACTAATGGAAAAAGGACTCATTCATTATGTAAATGAAACTATAATAGCACCACCTGATCCTAAGGCTGATCCTAATGCTCAAATTGAATGGCTTAGTAAGAATGCTATGGCACTTGGAACTCTTAGAAAGTATGTATCAAATGACCTCATTTTTCACATTGATAAAGCATACTACAATTAAAGAGGCTCAAGATATTTTTAAGAAATTGTATGGTCAAATTGATGAGATTAAGGGCTACAAGCTTGATAGTGAACTCACAACTTTGGATCCCAAGGATTTTGATACAATCCAAGATTATGTCACAAAAGCAACTAGGCTAAGAGAAAAGCTAAAGGATTGTGGAATTGACAAAAAGGATGCTCAATTAGTTTACAACTTGTTGGACAAGCTTCCTTCAGAGTATGCAACCTTTGTATCTAGCTTTCACACCCATAGGTTAGCTCAAGGTTCCTCATACACTTCTCCCTCATTTGATTCATTCACGGAGATGTTGATACTTGAGCAGTCTAAGTTGACCACGATGTAGATTCTCAAATCTTCAAAGTCACAAGCTTTGGTAGCTAACAAAGGGAATCAAAGTAATCAAGGAAAAGGCAAGAATCAAAAGCAACCTAAGTCTAAACCACAACAAGATGGAGCACAATCTTCCTCTCCACAACAAGGTGATTCACCATTCTCACCTAAGAGGAAATCATATAAGGAAAATCTTTTTTGTGGATATTGCAAGAAGTCAGGATATGATGAACATCATTGTTATAAGAAGGATATTGATGAGTTGAAGAATCTTCTTAAGAAGAATAGAATCAACCTACCTTGTAAAATGTCTACATCAGCTTCTTCTTCCAATGATAAAGGAAAGAGACAAGCTCTTTGTGCTACTACAAGTCATGATTCAGGGAGATGGCTTCTAGATTCAGGGGCTTCTCATCATATGACATCTTCGTAGTCTATGTTTTCTACATTTGAGCCTTGCCACATGCCACAGATTTTGATGGGCAATCATACATACATGGGTGTGATTGGGAAAGGATCTATTGCCATTGGGGATAACTCCTTTAATGATGTGTTGTGTGTACCCCACTTGACAAATAATCTTCTTTCCATCTATCAAATCACACATGGGGCAACTAGGAAAACTATGGAGTTCACACCTAATTTAGTTATCATTAGAAACTTGGAGAGTGGATCTATCATTGCGACTGGGGTGGTTGATCATGCATCTCAATTTTACTCTTTTTCAGATTTTGGTCCTATTGATAAGGTTGGTTCTTCCTATGTTGATGATTCAAATTTTGAGGAGAACCTTGGGCATTTGAACTTGGGGATTCTCACACGTGACCTCATTCTTGAGCCTTGCATTTCATCTCCTTCTATTGATATCACACCACCTATTGCACCTATGATGCCGCTAGTGCGACAATTTTACCTTCTTATGATTTAGTGCAGCAGGACATTTCATGTCTTCCAGCTTCAGTTGATTGGGATACCTACTTGACAGACATTCCAGGTTTGTTTGTGGACTCCTACATTGCAAATTTGGGAGACACCATTCAAGACATTCATATTCTCTTTGATGAAGATGATGATCCTTCTTTGATTGTTGCGAGGGATAACTCTAATCCTTTTGTGCATTCTCTACATGATCAATCTTTAGAGGTTGACATGATTGTGGATACTTTTGTACAGCACTTGGAGGAGGTCTCTTTATCTTTTGAGAAGACATATGAGTCTTTGGATATTGTTCTACATTCATCTCCACTAGATCTTGGAGTGCCTTTTTCAATAATGTGGCATAGTTTACCACCTTTGGAGGGGGTACCTTTCAGCATTGACATGGGGATACTTGAGCAGTTTTTAGAGATTCCTTTCTTCATGAGTATTTTTTCTCCATCTTCCTTTCATGGTTGGGGAGACTTTTTGGATACACCTTTGGTTTTGTTTTTTCCTAAGGGGAGGAATGTTGTTCGACGTTCATGGAGTAGTTTCTTCATTCATCTTCAAGCTTCTATCATTGGTGTAGATTCAAGATTGAGGGGGGGCTTCCTAGTCTCTCTTCTTCTTCTCTCATATGGGGGGGACTTTTTCCTCACATGGGGTTTTGTCCTTCACATACTTCTATGAGAGTTCTTTGTATCTAGTTTTCATCTCTCTTTTGGGGGAGGGTTTTTTCACATTGTGTTTTTCTCTTTTTCCCCAATTGTGAGAGATTTCCTTGCATTGGTTTTCATGCATTTGCATTTGTATATGGGTACCTAACATGCCCTAGTAGCCAGGACCCATCTTGCATTGCTTAGTTGCATTGTAGACTTAAGTGCATTCCCCTAAGTTTCACTTAAGGGGGGGTGTTGGTGTAAATAATTATTCATCATAGATATTATTACACCCTACTTAAGTTTAATTAGGTACATGCATTTCATAGTAGTTTGGGTATGAGACACTTGGGTGTTTGTGCCATATTGGGGTAGTGTGTGTAGGAGAATTTCCATCTTTTATGGTGTTGATCTTGTTGTTACACTCCACATTTAGTGGGTGATCCACCTCATGTGGAATATTATATTGTTTCCCCTACCTACCCACACCTATTTCTTACCTACCCTTGTTTCTTATTGAGCCACATGTCATGTTTGTGTGCTCATATTCATTGTATAAACAACATCAATTGATGATCCAGTTGATTAGTATTTTCATCTTGATAGAATACAGTTTATTTTTATCATATATTTTGTCTCTCTTATTTGTGCTTTCCATCGCCTCTTGATCTTGGCAAAATCTCACATGGTATCAGAGCTGGTCCATGTCTCACAAACATATCTTCATCTAATAGTCTCCAATGCTGCTACAAAACCGCATAATCCAATTCCTTATCGATTTCATGTATCATTTGTTAGTAAGTAACTCTGCCAACACTTTATCGGTTGAAGTCCTAATTGTCAGTTATGATATAAACTATCTTTGTCTACCAGTTAGGTCTTACCGGTTGCTCTATAGGACTTGGATGACTTAAGAAACATAGTTTCCATCAATGACAACATACAAAATAGTCATCATACCATCAAACTAATCTCTTTTACTAAACAAACAAGTACCATTTGTATCTAGCAAACAAGCATTACCGGTACCTTAGATTTCTCTGTCAGTCTTAAAGATGCCCACCTTGATGATGTGTTAACCTATAAATTCAAAACCTTGAATTTATTCATGAAAAAAAAATCAGTTGATCACACATTGATTTTCCTGACACATTATCGATTGTATAATAAAGGTATGCCTTTGATGCAAAATCCCAGACAGGCTCTATCTCTAGCCAAAGCTCTATCCACAGTTTAGAAATCTACTAGTACTACTACTCAAATACAAGCTCCTTACAAAGTCAAACATAAGGATATAAAGATGCCTAATGAATGGGCTCTTGAACTCTGGTCTAAAGATGCTTAGGAACAAAAAACTGAACAATTACAAGCAATACAAGTTGAAGAAAGAAATAATAAAGTTGTATTGCATTTTTCCTAGCCTTCAAAACCTAATCTTATGCAACATAGTCAATCCATGCAAAATACATCCCATAAAGTCTTCAACTATAACCGCGGAAATGGAAGATCTTCTTTCTCTTGCTTAAGTGAAGATGTTCCTATTACAAATTTTTCTCTTGCTTCAGGATGGGAACATATTCTTCAATTTCCTAAACCACAAAAGCCGCATCTGGATCCACAAACATCCTTGTGTCCTCATGACAATTATTTTGAATTAGAAAATGGCCACATGAAGTGTGACTCTTGTCAGTTTGTTTTTCCACCTCCTACAACCTCTATCAGTCATATTCACATGTTATCTAGCAAAACAGTTGTTTTTCCTATTCCTGATAATTTTTCTACTGATGAAACCATTATTGACACTCTCGCTGGTAAGAATATAATCCTAGGAATTATCCCTTCCTTCAAGGATTTTATGCAATTTGATAGTACTGGCAAATTCCAACTTGAATACTAGCCTCAACATGTTTCTATAGTTGGCAAAAATAGTGTCCCTAGCCAAAGCAAACTGCTTAATTGGTCAAACCTTTGTCAATGCAAGCATATGTTGCTCACCCATGATCAACATTATCTTCAACAAACTACATTACTTGACCAGCAGAAACTTCTTGCCGCTCAACAGACCAATATGCACTCTATCCTTGCCCATCTACAAAAGCTTGAATCCCATCTTATGGTTGACTAGAAAATTTTTGTCTATTATGAAATTGCTCATCCATGTGCTGATTTTACTCTCTTTCGAGATCAAGCGGAAGCCTGGTGGGCCAATCCACCAACATATCACAATGAAACCAAACAATCCCTAAAAGGTCTTCAATCTGTAGTCTCCACTATGGTTAAAACCGTTCAACACATTGATACTCTTACTCAAAGCATTAGCCAAATGACCCTTCATTTGGAAAACCAAATGATTTCTCAAACCAATGATCTAAAAATACATTTTACAACCGTTACCCCAACCTCATCACCTCAGCCTCAAAAAATCCTAAACTTCCCATCTAGCTCAGCTAGTTATCTACAAGCCCAATATGCAGGTAAAGGATTGACTCCAAATATCCCTGCACCAACCATATAAAAAGTTTGGGATCCAGTTTTGGGAAAATCCAGAGATGCCACTCCAGATGAGAAGAATCAAGGAAGAATTAATATGGCCAGAAGTAGTCCTGATCCATATAGAAACATTCACATTTATAAGGCTGAAACTCCTCCTTTAGTCAATTTTGATACATACAATGAAATTGAAAATATGAGGAGTATTGATTCAATGAGATCATGGGTTTTAGAATTACTTAGCAACAAGTACTAGAATCCTAGAGTCTAATGTTATCAAACAGGCCCTGAATTATATTATTGGAATGGCTAAAAGAGTATGGGATTGTCTAGAAGAGACCTATAGAAATGATCTAATCAATGCTGGAATGGATCAAGTCTATTCTCAATTAATTTGAATGTTTGTAAGAAGAATAGACACTATGGAGAGAATGTACTTCAATAGATTCATTCTAAATAAATGTCATGATCTTTCCAACTTTAAAGAATACTGTAAGGAATAGTATAAAAACTTCTATTGGTTTGGAAAGGAACAAAACCAAGAAGTCATGTTTACTCTTTTTCTCAAAAGCTTTAAGAAGATAGGTAGTTATTACCATCACTGAGTTCTTGAAAATCTAGTCCATGGGGGTCATGAACTCAAGGAACTTACCTATCTTCAATTAGTTCAATTCCTCACAAAACTCAATGAAGAGATTTGTAATGATCTGAGGAAAGAAAAAGAGACAGAAAGAATTAGGCCTCTAATTTCTCCCTCTGCCTGCAAACAAATCTCCTTAGGTTTTCAGTTAAGAGAAAATACCAGAATCAAAAACACAAAAGAAAGTGTAAAGATCACAGATGCAGAGGTTGTTCTAGGAAACAAGGCTATTCCCAAAAAAGATTCTCCAAAAGAAAGGGTTTCTTTAGAAAGAAAAACAAGTTTAAAGGTAATTGAAAACCTACTTGTTACATTTGTAAAGAACATTATGCCAATGAGTGTCCAGATAGACATAAACAAAGGCATAAAGGAAAAGTAAGAAAACTCCAGAAAGCTAGAGTAGATACAAATGATTATCTATACTTTGATGAATATGCGTCTGACCTTGATGATATTATTCTCTTTGACACAGACCAAGAACATTCAGAAGGAGAATTAGGAGAAGAAGAATTTCATGATTCCCATCCTCACATTGATTCAATAGAAGATGAAGGATCTAAAATATCATTCTTCTTAAGAATGATTAGGTGAGGAAATGAGTAGTCTGAATTAGATAATGTGATTGCAGAAATTCTTAGAATTCAAAAAATTATTCACAAAATGGATATGGGACCAGAAACATGTGTTGGGACTGATTAAAATTGAGTCAAAGTTTGTAGGCCTATTTCAAATTTTTACTCTGTATGTCAGAAAGGCACCCAAATAAGTCAGTTTGAATGGCCTAGTTAGCAAGGGGGCAAAATGGAGCCAGTTGATTTTCAGAGGGTAAGGCTCGGGATTCATGTCCCACACCTTTCATTTGGCTTATTTAGTGTGTTGCAACTTTCAGAATTCAGTTTGGAGAAGTTTATCAAGTACTCGTTTTGAGGGGTGAGCTGAAAGTGCATTCTAGGCACAAGTGCAAATTTTATTAAGTAGCCTACTTTGAGCGATTATATCTTTTTCCCTATTGATAATCATGAATAAATTAAAAGTGGATCCAATTCTATGCATAAATGTGAGTCAGCCTACAAAATTTCAAGTCCTTATGAATCCGTTTGCTCAGTTTTCAAAGCTAAATCCGTTTGTAGTTTGTGATGTTTGCACAAATGTAAAAATGTCTTGGTGAGCGTCATGTCATAATGTTTGTTCCGGGCTAATGTTGGTATAAATGGGGAGCTACATTTCAAATTTCAAGCTTTTATCAATCTGTTTGATCGGTTTTCAAAAGGACTCATTTTGCCATCAAATTCAGTTATCCGCATGTCTAGTGTTAGATCATTTAATGTAGCCGTTTTGGTGAGTGCGCCGTTTGCATCCTGTCAGTCGGGTGATCGAACTGAGAATTCAAAGATTTAATATGTACTTAAAGGTACCTATGTTCCGAATTTGAGAGCCTACGGAGGTCGTTTGATATTTTTGAGAAAGGCATCATGTGTTGCTAGAACATTGACTTCATCAGGTCCGCAATGTCGACAAAGCCAGTTGGCCATTTTCGAAAATTAATATCTCTTCGCTCGGGACTCATCTTGAGAAACTGTTTGGTAGATGTCATCCTTGTATATCAAAGTACATGTCTGTTAGATGGCAAGCTCCAGAAAGGTGTTTTGAAATGTTTGAAAATTATGTCATCGCAATTAAATGCGAAAATTGTGGCGTAATTGCCTGAAGGATGTAAAATGCAATTTTATGATCCGAAAATGGTGCCGATCATTTCCAGAGGTATGTTTGAGGTCCGTGAAGATATTCCAGAGGCCAGTAGCTTGAAAACGAAATTTTTTTTAGTCGAACCCACTTTGGGGCCCGACCTGGCTCATGCCTATGCCTTATTATTTTTATTGGCGACTTGGCCTTATGAGCATTGCCAAAATAATGTTGACATCCATGGTTGGAGTTGAATACTTATATGTTTCCCACCAGAGGATAGTGCAAAATGAAGATACCTCTTATGGTCAAAACAACCAAGGCATTTTACATGCCAGATATGAGAAATGGAGGAGAAGATGTACTGTCAACGTGGAGTTCAAAAGTAGAGGGATTGGTTGTATAAAAGCTAGATCTTTTTGTGATGACATTAAGTTAGCAAATGAATTCAAACTAGATAGAGTTAGTCCTCACTTGCCAAGTGAATATTATGCCTCATGGATGGAAGACTATTCTTCAGCATTAAATGGCACAAAGAATGGCTGTGTAAGAAATAGAGACCAAATATCCTCCTTGCTGTGGTATGTGGGGTTTTGTGTTTTCAAATTAATGCATATTGGTAGCCAATGCTCTTCTTGGTGGAGTGGTGAATGAAGAAGCAATTAAAACATTCATAGCAAATGCAAATTAGATTGTGTCTTCCCTCTCTCACATGCCCTCTTTTCTCATCTTCCCTCTTTGCTGAATGTGTATTGTTTGGATGGCAAAACAGTTACAGCAGACAATATATTATTACCAGCAGACAATATGAAATATTAGCAGCAAATGGAGGTTTGCAACCTACGTGGCATGGTGGAAGACTGTTTTAAAGTCTTAAACAAATGCAAATTGGCTATTGTAAAGCCATCTTCCCAAAGTCCATGTGGTGGGTGAGTTGCAGAAATAAAATGAAATTTTGAAGAAGTTTAAACAGCAGATGCAAGCACCAGTTTCTCCCCTTCGTGGATGATGGAGGAGAAGGAGTATGGAAACTTTCAAAGTATTTAAGACATAGAGAAAATGACAATGCCAATGTAAAATTGCAATCTCTCCTCCATCACGTGGCTGTTTGGAAGTCAATAAGATGCAATGGCAATTACAGTTAAACTCCTCTCTCACATGCCCTCCTTTCTCTCCTTCAAGTTGTGTGTATTGTTTGGAAGGCAAAAACTACAGCAAGTAAATTACTGTTGGCTGGACGTGGTGTTGTGAGAGGGTAGAAGTTTTCTAAAAATAATTGCATTTGGCTGGCTGTAGAGCCACTTCCTCCCCCACATTAAATCCTTGGTGTATATAAAGGTGAGTATAAACAGTAGCATAATGTTTTTTCCCAACTAATGCAAATGGCAAGTGTAAAGCATGAAATCCACAACCTCTGCCCGTTTCCTCCTTAGCATGGTATTTGGAAGGTGTTTCAAACTTCCAGGCGGATGCACTCAGCTGAAAACCTTCAAAAAATGGAGCTACAGGCAAAACCACATTATCCCACATTGGCTGTGCACTGGGAGCTTTTAGTATTTATATGCAAAAACGCACAGTAATATAATGTCTAAGCCTTAAAGGCTTTTGACACAAGGTGTCCATGGGCGCCCAAGGCGGGCCCATGCGTGAGCATGCTTCTCGAGGCAATGGAGGAGTTGATTGGATGAAGATCAAGTGGACCCCACGTAGGCACGTTTCCCAAGGCAGGCAAGCAAAATTTTGCAGACGAAGGCCGGGTTAACGAGCGAGCAAGTCCGAGAGAGATCAACGGTGCGCGCTATTTCGTGAAGGGAAGATGTACGTCGTTTAAACCCCGCAAAATAGCGAAAGTGAACGAGAGCCATCCACGTGTTGTGATAGGTGGCAGTCCAGCAGGCAGGTCCCGGTGAGGTGGCACACAGTTGGCCCACAGGTGGCAGTCCAGTGGCGATGACGTGGTGGCCAAGTGGCAGTGACGAAGTAGATGACGTGGCGATGATGAGGTGTCATCCCAGGTGGCGTCCGGTCAACCCCATCGACCAATCAGAGGCCGCCACGTGGCAAGGCGTCAGAGCACAAATGGAGGCAAAAATCAAATTTAAAATGATTAAATGATATAGTTTAAACTATAGAGAAATTCGAAAAATTTAAATGATGGGTCTGTGTTGAGGATTAATTCGCCCAGGGCTCAATTTTTTGCCAAAGTATAAAGTGTTATATGTTTTCGGAAAGCTCTCGAAGTGATGAATTTGAATATGAGGTTAATTTTGGCAAATGTGGGATATTTTGGATACAGTTTTCACAGGAACAAAATTCAGTTAGAGAAGGGACACTTGGCAATTCAGTTACAGATTTGATTTGGTTCCCTCTCTCTTTTAATTCCAAATTCTTCTCAGTCGTAGGGGTTCCAGAATTCTATGAGGAAGTGCTCCAGTTTTCATGACTTCCATTTTCTGAAATTCTTGACCCAAACTTGGAAAGTTCTATGGATCTATTCAGGGTATAGAGGCTACATTGCAGGATGACAGATTGTTTTCTAGTTGCAGGTCTTACTTGTGTCAGGCATGAGTAAATTTCCCATGATATTGTCTCTATGTATGCATTTAATTGTTATGAATTGAATCCTCAAGGAGGCTTATAATTTGTCATCTCAAGGAGATTGTATGACTGTTTGTAGGCATTCTTTAATGAAGAGTTTAAATTCTATAATCAGTCATAAACAATGGAATGTGTCCCAGATTTGATAATTTTATGAATGGATTGAGTAATGCATCAGTACAAGGTATTAATGCAGGGATATGTTGTAAGGAAAACCAATTTGCTATTGTGATTAACATTTTGTAGTTTTGTGTGTGTGACTCTTGCCCAATGAACAAGGCACTGGTCTTTGACAGATTTGGGGATGGTTTCAGATCAACATTTTAAAAGACAAATCTATTTCCCTTTATGTTTAGGGGTGTGTGTTCCATTCTTTCCAAGCTCTGTTTCATCCTATTGTTTGTACAGATCCAGCCAATCTGTAATGTTTCCTAACCTGTTGAGCTTGTGAAATGATCTATCTGCTTAATGTTGATGCAGTTACGTGTTTGTAATTGTTGTATTTAGTGCATCAAGAGGGTGTCCCCCCCTAGGTCTAGCAGAACCTGAAGTGCAGGAGGATCAATTAGGGTCCTATGTTATGTTGTCCAAGCCCTGATGTGTTTTGTAGATTGAAATTGGCCATTTCATAGAAAGATTTGCAGGTGTTCTTGGGTTATCACTTTTGGTGAACAACAAAAATGGCGACTCTGCTGGGGAGTAAATGAACTATCAAGAGCCTTTGGTTAATAAATAATTAATTCATATAAGGTTGAGATTATCCCATCCGAGTCACCACAACAAAAATGGTGACTCTGCTGGGGAAGTGTTGTAATAATTCATGTTGAATCGAATCCCATGAGTTGTGCCAAAATTCATTTGGGGAAGAGTCTTAGAAGTGTACAAATTTGAAAGTCATTTTTCAGATTTGGAAGTGTTTACCCTGGAAATTCTTGTTGCTAAGACATTTGAAAAATATTATGTGACTCTGCTGTGTGTGGTGAGACCTAGAAATCTGAAAGTGTTTCAGAGTGAAGATCAGTAGTTTAAAATTTATTCCTCTTCAAGGAGGTGGCAACTCTGTAAGAACGAACCTGAGATTTGGAGGATTTCTTCAAATTTCTAGTCAGAAGTGAAGTGGATAGCAGCAGCATTGATTTTACCAGGTATTCCTCAAAGTATCTATGAAATTATATGTTCCTTATAAGGTGAAAAGGTCACCATTGAAAGGAAAAAAAATTTACAATTTACATACTTCATTGAAATAAGTTTTCAGTCAGAGATATGATGAGAAGTGTGTATGATTCTGAAAAGTAGTGACTGCTTGTATTTTGAAAAGAATTTGTAAAATAGTGAGATGCATGGTTATGACAGTGGTTCAGTAGATGTTTTAAACCCAATGGATATAGATGTAGTTCCTAGATCTCCAAATCCTCTGTCAAATCTAAAAGAGATTGATAAAGAGATTGCAGTATGTCTTCAAAAAATCCGAGAGAAATTCATCTGGTTTTTAAGAAAGAAAATAGGGAAAAGAAAAGAGGAAGAGTCATCATGTATTTTTTATAAAAGATTCATAGCTGCATTAAATGAGTTTCCAGCTGATGCTAGACCCCATGAGTTTGTTTTGATTGAATTATTTTTAGAGCTTGATGAGCCTGACTCAATTAATTGGTCTACTACCTTGAGAGAAGAGGGTGTTGCATGTATTAAAGAGTGGATAGATAAGATTGAAGCAATTAAATCTGAAAATGTACACAAGATTGAGGACAGTGAGGGAGATGAATCCGTGAGTGGATATGCCTCCTATGATGCTGAAGGTGATTCTTATTCTCAGCATGACAGTTTAGATGTGTATTCAGAGCAAGAAGAAATTTATGAGAAAATAAGTAATTGTTCGAGTATTCATGAGCCCATTGAGGTTTCAGATTTTAATGATATGGGTCACCTTGTTGTTAAGTTCAATCCACAAAATGTTTGCAACCCCAGTTATGAAGCTATGCTGCAACATATAGCAACACTTTATGAGCAGCATGATAAAGGTTATGATGCAGATGTGAGTTGTTGTAATGATGAAACAAATGTGCATAGAGACATGAGCACTGTTGATTTAATACCTTTATCAGATTGGGACAATGTTTACAGCTCAGAGGATGAAGCCAAGAAAAATGGAAATGAAGAAGGTTCACTAAGTAGTGAACAAATTTCAGAGCTCTTAGCTGCTGATTTTCAGAGGTATGCATCCAAAAATGTGCCCAATCTCTCACGCCCAACCAGTACTTGTTTAGATATTGATGATATTTTTGAGGGTGTGAAGTATGATACATATGCTATTGATTCTTTCCCTATTTTTGATTTGAGTGATGGACAAGATGAAGATGCATATACGCTTGATAGGTGTGATAATGTAGATTCATATGTTGATATGAACTCAGATTTTGGTATGCATTGTGTGGATCTTGCTGTTAAAAAGAATGACAAATTTGAAGTAGTTTTCTCAGATTTACAAGTGGAAAATGAACCATTGACAAGTGACAATCATGTACTTTCATGTGTGCAAAGTGCTGATAGAAAGTGTGATCAGCAAGTGGAAGTGCAGTCATGTTATGAGGAAGTTTTCCTCTCTAGTTTGCAAGCCATCATTATGGAGGAGTGTTCATCATTTGAGCAAACTAGTAATATAGATGTTCCTGATGTTTTCAACTTTCAGAATGAGTTAGACTACTTTTCATTTCAGCTGGGAAAGAATGGTAAAGAGTATGGCACTCTTATGTCACCTAGTGATCAGTCCTTTCAGCATGTGTTTGATTTTCAGAGATATCATGATTATGAATATGCTGCTGATTATGTTTTATGTGATCAGCTAATTGGAAATGGAAGTGTTTTTGATCAGGCAGATTGGAATGATGATCTCAACTTACCTCCAGTTTGTGGAAATGAAAATCATGTGTTTGATAGAGGTAAGAATTGATTTCAGTTTTGATGGCCCGGGGCCATTAATAAGTTGTATATTTCGTACAGTTGCTTTTCTTTCAGATGTGTGGTTTTCAATAAAGTGCCCTGCTGTTTGGGTAGAATAAGGAAGCCCTGTTTTGAGAAGAGAAGAAATGAGAAGAGAAGAATGATCCGTTTTCGGGTGGTCTGTTTAACCAAAAATATCTGAATTCTTGTGTTGATCTTGCAATCAACCATCCCTACTCAGAGCCACTATTGGGACTGATTAAAATTGAGTCAAAGTTTGTAGGCCTATTTCAAATTTTTGCTCTGTATGTCAGAAAGGCACCCAAATAAGTCAGTTTGAATGGCCTAGTTAGCAAGGGGGTAAAATGGAGCCAGTTGATTTTCAGAGGGTAAGGCTCGGGATTCACGTCCCACACCTTTCATTTGGCCTATTTAGTGTGTTGCAACTTTCAGAATTCAGTTTGGAGAAGTTTATCAAGTACTCATTTTGAGGGATGAGCTGAAAGTGCATTCTAGGCACAAGTGTAAATTTTATTAAGTAGCCTACTTTGAGCGATTATATATTTTTCCCTATTGATCTTCATGAATAAATTCAAAGTGGATTCAATTCTATGCATAAATGTGAGTCAGCCTACAAAATTTCAAGTCCTTATGAATCCGTTTGCTCAGTTTTCAAAGCTAAATCCGTTTGTAGTTTGTGATGTTTGCACAAATGTAAAAATGTCTTGGTGAGCGTCATGTCAGAATGTTTGTTCCGGGCTAATGTTGGTATAAATGGGGAGCTACATTTCAAATTTCAAGCTTTTATCAATCCGTTTGATCGGTTTTCAAAAGGACTCATTTTGCCATCAAATTCAGTTATCCGCACTTCCAGTGTTAGATCAATTAATGTAGCTGTTTTGGTGAGCGCGTCGTTTGCATCCTGTCAGTCGGGTGATCGAACTGAGAATTCAAAGATTTAATATGTACTTAAAGGTACCTATCTTTCGAATTTGAGAGCCTACAGAGGTCGTTTGATATTTTTGACAAAGGCATCATGTGTTGCCAGAACATTGACTTCATCAGGTCTGCAGTGTCGACAAAGCCAGTTAGCCATTTTTGAAAATTAATATCTCTTCGCTCGGGACTCATCTTGAGAAACCATTTGGTAGATGTCATCCTTGTATATCAAAGTACATTCCTGTCAGATGGTGAGCTCCAGAAAGGTGTTTTGACAGGTTTGAAAATTACGTCATCGCGATTAAATGTGAAAATTGTGGCGTAATTGCCTGAAGGATTTAAATGCAATTTTATGATTCAAAAATGGTGCCGATCATTTCCAGAGGTATGTTTGAGCTCCGTGAAGATATTCTAGAGGCCAGTAGCTTGAAAATGAAAATTTTTTTAGTCGGACCCACTTTGGGGCTCGACCTGGCTCATGCCTATGCCTTATTATTTTTATTGGCGACTTAGCCTTATGAGCATTCCCAAAATAATGTTGACATCCACGATTGGAGTTGAATACTTATATGTTTCCCACCAGAGGATAGTGCAAAATGAAGATACCTCTTATGGTCAAAACAACCAAGGCATTTTACATGCCAGCTATGAGAAATGGAGGAGAAGATGTACTATCAACGCAGAGTTCAAAAGTAGAGAGATTGGTTGTATAAAAGCTAGATCTTCTTGTGATGACATTAAGTTAGCAAATGAATTCAAACTAGATGGAGTTAGTCCTCACTTGCCAAGTGAATATTATGCCTCATGGATGGAAGACTATTCTTCAGCATTAAATGGCACAAAGAATGGCTGTGTAAGAAATAGAGACCAAATATCCTCCTTGCTGTGGTATGTGGGGTTTTGTGTTTTCAAATTAATGCATATTGGCAGCCAATGTTCTTCTTGGTGGAGTGGTGAATGAAGAAGCAATTAAAACATTCATAGCAAATGCAAATTAGATTGTGTCTTCCCTCTCTCACATGCCCTCTTTTCTCATCTTCCCTCTTTGCTGAATGTGTATTGTTTGGATGGCAAAACAGTTACAGGAGGCAATATATTATTACCAGCAGACAATATGAAATATTAGCAGCAAATGGAGGTTTGCAACCTACGTGGCATGGTGGAAGATTGTTTTAAAGTCTTAAACAAATGCAAATTGGCTATTGTAAAGCCATCTTCCCAAAGTCCATGTGGTGGGTGAGTTGCAGAAATAAAATGAAATTTTGAAGAAGTTTAAACAGCAGATGCAAGCACCAGTTTCTCCCCTTCGTGGATGATGGAGGAGAAGGAGTATGGAAACTTTCAAAGTATTTAAGACATAGAGAAAATGATAATGCCAATGTAAAATTGTAGTCTCTCCTCCATCACGTGGCTGTTTGGAAGTCAATAAGATGCAATGGCAATTATAGTTAAACTCCTCTCTCACATGCCCTCCTTTCTCTCCTTCAAGTTGTGTGTATTGTTTGGAAGGCAAAAACTACAGCAAGTAAATTACTATTGGCTGGACGTGGTGTTGTGAGAGGGTAGAAGTTTTCTAAAAATAATTGCATTTGGCTGGCTGTAGAGCCACTTCCTCCCCCACATTAAATCCTTGGTCAATATAAAGGTGAGTATAAACAACAGCATAATGTTTTTTCCCAACTAATGCAAATGGCAAGTGTAAAGCATGAAATCCACAACCTTTGCCCATTTCCTCCTTAGCATGGTATTTGGAAGGTGTTTCAAACTTCCAGGCGGATGCACTCAGCTAAAAACCTTCAAAAAATGGAGCTACAGGCAAAACCACATTATCCCACATTGGTTGTGCACTAGGAGCTTTTAGTATTTATATGCAAAAACGCACAGTAATATAATGTCTAAGCCTTAAAGGCTTTTGACACAAGGTTCCCATGGGCGCCCAAGGCGAGCCCATGCACGAGCACACTTCCCAAGGCAATGGAGGAGTTGACTGGATGAAGACCAAGTAGACCCCACGTAGGCACGTTTCTCGAGGCAGACATTCAAAATTTTGCAGACGAAGGCCGGGTTAACGAGCGAGCAAGTCCGAGAGAGATCAACGGTGTGCGCTATTTCGCGAAGGGAAGATGCACGTTGTTTAAACCCTGCAAAATAGCGAAAGTGAATGAGAGCTGTCCACATGTCGTGATAGGTGGCAGTGCAGTAGGCAGGTCCCGGTGAGGTGGCACACAAGTGGCAGTCCGGTGGCGATGATGTGGCGGCCAAGTGGCAGTGATGAAGCAGATGATGTGGCGATGATGAGGTGTCATCCCAGGTGGCATCCGGTCAACCCCATTGACCAATCAGAGGCCGCCACGTGGCAAGGCATCAGAGCACAAATGGAGGCACAAATCAAATTTAAAATGATTAAATGATATAGTTTAAACTATAGAGAAATTTGAAAAATTTAAATGATGGGTCCGTGTTGAGGATTAATTCGCCCAGGGCTCAATTTTTTGCCAAAGTATAAAGTGTTATATGTTTTCGGAAAGCTCTCAGAGTGAGGAATTTGAATATGAGGTTAATTTTGGCAAATGTGAGATATTTTGGATGCATTTTTTACGGGAACAAAATTCAATTAGAGAAGGGACACTTGGCAATTCAGTTACAGATTTGATTTGGTTCCCTCTCTCTTTTAATTCCAAATTCTTCTCAGTTGTAGGGGTTCCAGAATTCTGTGAGGAAGTGCTCCAGTTTTCATGGCTTCCATTTTTTGAAATTCTTGACCCAAACCTTGAAAGTTCTATGGATCTATTCAGGGTATAGAGGCTACATTGCAGGATGATAGATTGTTTTCTAGTTGCAGGTCTTACTTGTGTCAGGCATGAGTAAATTTCCCATGATATTGTCTCTGTGTATGCATTTAATTGTTATGAATTGAATCCTCAAGGAGGCTTATAATTTGTCATCTCAAGGAGATTGTATGACTGTTTGTAGGCATTCTTTAATGAAGAGTTTAAATTCTATAATCAGTCATAAACAATGGAATGTGTCCCGGATCTGATAATTTTATGAATGGATTGAGTAATGCATCAGTACAAGGTATTAATGCAGGGATATGTTGTAAGGAAAACCAATTTGCTGCTGTGATTAACATTTTGTAGTTTTGTGTGTGTGACTCTTGCCCAATGAACAAGGCACTAGTCTTTGACAGATTTGGGGATGGTTTCAGATCAACATTTTAAAAGACAAATCTATTTCCCTTTATGTTTAGGGGTGTGCGTTCCATTCTTTCCAAGCTCTGTTTCATCCTATTGTTTGTACAGATCCAACCAATCTGTAATGTTTCCTAACCTGTTGAGCTTGTGAAATGATCTATCTGCTTAATGTTGATACAGTTACGTGTCTGTAATTGTTGTATTTAGTGCATCAAGAGGGTGTCCCCCCCTAGGTCTAGCAGAACCTGAAGTGCAGGAGGATCAATTAGGGTCCTATGTTATGTTGTCCAAGCCTTGATGTGTTTTGTAGATTGAAATTGGCCATTTCATAGAAAGATTTGCAGGTGTTCTTGGGTTATCACTTTTGGTGAACAACAACATGGAAAAGAACAAGGCAAGATCTAGCTAGGCTAGAAGATAGAAAAAGATTCCTTCTATGACAACATGAAAGCCCTTCTTCATCCCAGTATTCTCATCTTGAGAAATCTATTCCACTTCCTCAAAGAACTCTCTCTGAAGCACCATCTCGAGGAAGTATGGCAAGATGCCTATGGCATAAACAATGAACTGAATTTCTTATCCAAGTAATTCAGCAAGCCAATGAAGAAATCCAAGAATTGGAAGATGAAGAAAATGCTAATCTCTCTGAAGAATTAGCAAAAGGAAAAGAACTGGAACAATATATCTCCAATCTAAATAGGAAATCATCCATCCTGACTCTCAATCCTACAAATTCTACCTCAAGGGAAGAAGATTTGTTTTGTCAAGAGAAAAACTATTCTCCTTTGATTTAGAGTGCTATGATATCTAAAGGATTTGATCTTGACATGGGAAAAGAGGATCCTAGTCATTGCAGGACTTTCAAAAACATGGCAACTGCTTGCCCTGGTGTTCAGTTTTAGATACATTTCCCTAAATACACTTCTTATTCTTTATCATTTTTGTGGGATACAGGAGAAGATCTCAATGTTGCTCAGTTTAATTGCTTTCCTGAAGATAAATGGATTCCTGCCTCAACAAATATTCATTTCGGTAATGGTAAGCATCAATCTCAATATGTTTTCAAAGTTCTGATTGAATTTCAAGATGGGCATATTGATGAGGTCACTTTTGTGAATTATGAAATTAATGGATATGATGGAGTCATTGGAAGCAATACCATGACTCAATGGGAACCAATTCTCATTACCAAAGATCATCTCACATTGAATGGTCATACAGTTCCTAGAATGAAAACAAAATTTGCCTTCACCACCAAGCTTGATAGCAAAGATAATAGAAAAAGGAATACCATTTGGATTGCCAAACAATCACTCCTAGTCTAGCTTGAGATTGAGAAAATAAAAGAAGAATTTTCCCAATCGATCATGACAAAGGATCTACAAAAGCATTCCAGAAAATTAGATTGTAGATTACCTTTAAAAAAGGATAGTAATGGAAATGATATACTTCCCAAAGCTAAGGCAAATTATTTAATGATGAGTCCAAAAGAAACAGAGCTATGCCAAAAGGAAATTAATGACCTCCTATAATTAGACCTTATTTCTCCTTCATCATCTCCTTTTTCTTGTCATGCTATGTATGTACCAAAGTATGATGAGAATGGGCAAGAACTCCCTGAGAAATACCTAGTTGTCAATTATAAGCCTTTGAATGCCTGTTTACAAGATCACTAGCACCCCTTGCTCAACAAGGATTACATATGGAAAACTATTCAAGGAAGCAATATCTATTCCAATTTTGATCTTACAAAAGGTTTCTGGCAAATCTCTATTCATCCTGATGATCGGGATAAAACTGGTTTCTTTGTTCCGCAAGGACTTTATGAATGGAATGTTTTACCCTTCGGCATCAAAACTGCTCCATCTATTTTTCAACAGCATATGGATATCATCTTTCACAAATATTCTAAATTCATTCTGCCCTACATTGGTGATATTCTAGTTTTTAGCCAAAGCCCTCAAGCACATCTTGCACATCTTCACCAGTTTCTTGCATTTTGTCAACAACATGGTCTTATTGTTAATCCTACTAAAAGTCAATTTTTCCAAGATTCCATTATTTATATTGGCATTCGTCTTCTTCCAGGGGGGAGAATGGAGGCTCAACAACATATTCTAACCCAAATTGCCAATTTACAACTTTCCAGTATTAAGGAACTTGAGAGATTTCTTGGATTAGTTAATTATATTGCAGGATTCTATTCTCATATTGCTGCTGATAGGGCCAAACTAAATCAACTCCTACAAAAGAATCCACCTCCTTGGTCAAGAAAGCATGATACAACAATTGAAAGAATTAAAAGGAAATGTGCATCTTTACCTCCTCTACGTCTTCCTAGAAACAATGATAAAATCATTGAGACAGATGCAAGTGAAAAGGTTTGGGCAAAAGTTTTGAAAGAAAAGACTCTTCAAGGAAAAGAGGAAAATGTCAGATATATATCTAGTAGCTTTAAGGGTAATGAAATAAACTACCACAACACTCATAATGAAATTCTTACAGTCATTAATACTTTAAAATCTTTTCAAATGTTTGTTGCTGACAAGAAATTTCTTATCTATAGTGATTTGCAGAATCTAAGAGGTTTTTTCAAAAAAGAATCCAAAGATAAAGTTATGAGAGGACGTCTCCTCTAATGGGCTCAATTCCTTAACACTTTTGATTTTGAGATTGAACATCTTAAAGGGAAAAGTAATATATTTGTAGATTTCTTATCCAGGGAAGAGCATAAGGACTCAGGAAATATACGAATCATGAGAATCAGAGAAATGATCAAATGCCAACAATAACCATTGTTTTCATTGTGAGGCTATATTGGAGCAGTAGACTCTAGTAGCTTTTCTCTCCGAGGTTTTTCCCATCTTGGGTTTTCCTCATATATACTAGTGTTATGTGATGTGACTTTGTGGGTTTGCATTTTGGTATCTTCCTTTGTCTCACTAGTAGGTTTACTTTGTGTTTGATTTACTAACCCGTACTGACTCTTAGGATTAGAAGGCTATAATTTAGCACCCCTCTCAGTGGAATCATGTGTCCAACAAGAAGAACTAGATGTGGTGTGCAAATTTAAGAAACCATTTTATGGACTCAAACTAAAACCTAGAGCTTGGTATGCTAGATTGGACATATATCTATTGCAACAAGATTTTAGGAAAGACACTACAAATAAATATCTATATTTCAAAGTTGAAGGTATAAAGTTACTGATTATTATTATTTATGGTAATAATATTATATTTGAAGGAAGTGATGATCTATGTATAGAATTCCAGAAGATATGCAAAAGGAATTTGAAATGTCAATGATTGGTGAGTTGTCATTCTTTCTTGGTATACAATTTATGCAGTTGGAAGATGGAATTTTTATTTCTCAAGCCAAACATGTCAAAGAAATGCTAAATAAATTTGAAATAGAGAATCATAAAGCTGTTACAACTATTGAACATCTAGAATACTAAGAGGGGGAGTGACTCAATATTCCCCTAAATAAATTAACAATCTTAAACAACCATCCACATAACATAATTAAGTTCACTATAGAAAAGAGAAAAATACATAGCACTTGACACATATATTTTTACATGGAAACCTGTAAGAGAAAAACTATGGAGAGGCTTAATTCTAAATCTCTTATAATAGATTATAAAATATTAAAAAGGTTCTCACTATACAACTCACTATTGGAGGCCTCACTACACAAATAAGGCTCATTTTTAGAGGGCTCACTACTCAAAATTACATACAAAAATGAACTATTGAAGTTGCATCTCAGACATGTATATAGTACAATTCCAATTAGGTTTAATACATAGATTCTACACGCTTCATCAAGTTTATTGTCACATATCACCACATCCTACTATATTACTCCTTCTCTCTATAACTTTTCACCAAAACATCAAACATACATATATATCAATCCATATTTAATTTATGTTAGCTTCATATCCTTATATCACTACACTTTACATGCTATATGACTCATCTACTTGAGTTACCTAGAACATGATGTAAGAGTGTGTCCATTGGATTTTACACATTATGATCAATCCTTAGTCTTGTCACAAAAATACAAAACAAAATATGATCACTTATCAAGATACAGATCATCTGGGATGACTATCCTATTCAAAATGGATAGGGTAATTGCTGAATAGGGCTTCCAAAATAGTAATCTTCTTACTGCTTTATGCCAACATGAGAAAACTTGAATGTATCTTCAAGCTCATTGACAAAACCACACACTGAGACACTCAAATTTGGAGTGAAAACCAAAATAGGCTTATGTAGATATAGTTCGAATTGCCAGACTTACTCAAAACTATCAAAGAGAATTAAGCGTATGTTTCCTACAAGAATTAATGAAAAGATTCCATCATTCTCCTCCTTTTTTATTGATTGCAACATCCAAAAAGTGTTACAAAAATTAACTCTAAAAACTATCTGCTTATATCTCCCAAATAAAATTTGTTCTCCCAATCAAAAGTACCAAAGCCTATCTCTTTATGTCTCTTATTTTGACATCAAGGACAAAGGGTGTATACAACAAGAAACAAAACTACATGAACTTCTCCCCCTAAGAAAAATAAGAAAAAGGATTTTGTACAAACAAAAATTTACATACTTCTACAGACAAGAACATTTTCAACCATATGTGGAGCCTTTTTTATTGTAGATATAACTTACAAGTATCTTTGTTTCTATCCTAAGCCTACACAACATCACCAAGAGAGATATTGTAAATGTCCATAATTTTTATCATTTTCTCTCATTCTTTAACAGATGTAGGGGCTAGATTAGAGTGATCGATTTGTGTTGGCATATGCACACTCCAATGATACATTGTATGTGATTGAAAGTTTTGTCATTGATGGAAACCTTGCAATCCTATGGCACCAACAAAGGCATTATACTGGCATCAGCAAATCACACTTTACACCGGCACCGACATAGAAGAAAGGAAGTATACCAGCATAGAGGCCGATAGGATTTTGTTATATTATATTTTGTTTATTATTGTAAAAATGTGTAAGCCAACTTGGAAAATTTTAAAATGATTCTTATATATAAAAGAGATCATTGTAGACATTTGAGATGTGATGGAGAAGCATTAAGGAAAATATTAGGTAGACCTAATGTGTGAAATATAGGTCAAGGGGTATATGTAAAGAATAGAGCAGGAACTGGTACTGAATTAGGCATTAAAGATGCTATTGTAAAGTAGTACAAGATATTGGATTTGTATAGTCCTTATTGTAAGTCAGTGAGACTTCCCATGGAGCAGTGAGCTCTAGGCAATTGGCCTTCCTACATGTGCAGGCCCCTATTGTAAGTAATATTCTCTTATTGGCCAGTGAGTGAATATTGTGGGTCACAAATCCCACCGAGGTTTTTCCCACACCGGGTTTCCTCACTAACATCTTGTGTTATGGTGTGTTTTTCATGTGGATGTTCTTGATTCTATTTGTTGCATTATTTCTTGCATATCGGTACACTGTTATATACTGGTTACTGGTTAGATACTGATTCACCTCCCCCTCACAGTATCTATGGGATCCCTAATAATTGGTATCAGAGCTTGGTCCTCTATTTTCAAAAGCCTAACAACTTGAGGAAGATCTTGACACCGATAAAGATGGAAAATCTGATGAAGCAACTGGAAGGAGCTCTTACAGACTATGATGCAGAAAATTTGAAAAATATCAAATTAGAAGATGATTTAAGAGCAGCTCAGGACATCAATCAGGCACTTCAAGAAAATTTTACTGTTGCAAGAAATAAGAGAAGAGAACTTTGTGAAAAATTGCAAAATGAGAATGATGAAAAGGAATCACTTAATGATATGATAAGCAAGTTGAAACAAGACATCATGACAACAAAAAATGAAATGCAGGATATGACTATGAGATTTGCAAAGAGATTGAGGATAGGAAGAAGAATGAAGAAGAATTGACCAGAAGACTAAGTGATGCAGCAAATGAGAACACAAGACTTAGCTATGAAAATGACATGTTGAAGATAGATCTGATGCATACTCAGAATGACTCAAGTGAACTGATGAGACAAAAAGTAGTCTTAGAAAGAGAACTAGAAACTGCAAATCAACACAAAGAAAAATTCAAGAAAAGCTCAGAGGAACTTGGCACCTTGCTGAAGAATAAAAAACCTAAAGGTGACACTTCTAGAATTGGCTTTGAAGTTGGTGAAAGCTCTGGTACTGCAAATACTCAAGATCACAGCAAACCGGTAAGACAACCTAATGCTTATAAATTCAATGGTAAATGCTTTAACTGTAATAAGTATGGTCATAGAGCAAATGAATGTAGATCTAGAAATTATCAGAATATCAACACACCCATCGGTCAATGTTCTAAATGCAACAAATTTGGTCACAATTCTGAAAATTGTAGAATGAATGTGAGATGTTATGTTTGTGGAAGATTTGGACATTTATCTAATCAATGCAGAACACAAACCAACATAGGTTATGGGAAAGCTTTTTAGAAGAATAATGTAACTTGCTATGCATGTAGCAAGATTGGGCATATTGCTAAATTCTATAGAAGTAAAGGAACACCAGTAGACAACAAAAGTTCTAGCTTGAAAGGTAAAGAAAAAGTTGAAGAGGTTAAGCAAGAATTCTCAAAACAATGGATTAGAAAAGCTGATCTAAATATTGGGAATACAGCTTCACTGGTAGAACAAACCAATACTTCACCGACAGAATAGAGTGATGCTTCACTAGAAGGACAGAGTAGTGCTCCACTAGTAGGAAGTTCTTCATCTAATTGAAGAAAATTTCCTTGAGGGTTTGGCAATCTATTGATACATGTGCTATTATTCCCTCGGTTAGAGATAAGAAGTTGGAAATTACTTATTACCGGCAAACAAAGTTAAGTGAATACTTAATCAGCATGCAAGTAATGTGGTAGATGGTGAAAAGGCATTATAAAATTAAGGTTTTGGCTCCATTTCATTTCACTAAGATTTCAAAGTTTTGAAGAGCGCGAAGATTCCGAGCTAAGGCATTTCGAGCAAGAAGCAAGAACACTCCAAGCAATCATCCATCCAAGGCAGTAAAAGGTATTTAATCATGGCAACCACCTCTACAATTGAATATATAGAAAACCCTATTGTTGTTGAGGTAATAAAAATACCTAGGCCCATATTTCAGTTAGTTCCTGAGATAGCAAAGAAGGATGATACCTTAGGTGCTTTTTCTCAAATTCCTAAGGGAGTTGTGTATGTTGAAGACCTTAGAATGTACATACACTACAAAATTGAGAAATTAGGAGATGAGGAAATTAAAACCATGTATAAAACTATGATATGTGATAATATCGGCAATGTAAAGGATGAACACAAGATCATTGAGACCCTAGGATTTACAGAGATCCTTAGCATTCCTGAATTTCCAAAGGATGTGATTAGGATAGTCTTAAGCAGGGTACATGGATAATTTTTTTGGCTAGATGCAATCCACAAGATCACCAAGGAAGTTGTGAAAGCTGTCACAAGGTTACCGACCACTGGTAAAAGACCAGATAAAACCAAGAAAGTTTCAAATGACCTAGTTATAAACCTAACTGGTGCAACATTCGACAAGAGGTCTCTAAGAGTAAATGATGTAGTAGATATCAATGTGAAATTCATCAGTATGATATTAGGGTATAAAGCTACTCATGCCAATAGACTTAATTTAGTTTCAAGTTTATGCATTAAGAGTGCTTATGATATGGTCACAGATAATGCAAAAATTGAAATATGTGAGTGGTTAAAGGATGAATTAATTGATAACCTTGGAAAGATCAAGAAGGACAAGAAAGGACCTTTCAAATTTGGAAATCTATTAGTATGCCTAATGCTACATATAACAAAATAGGTTCCTGGCATAGGTTACAAAGAAATTGGATATGACATACCGATAGGCAAACAATTAATATAACTATTCAATAACATGGGTGAGAACAAGGAAAAGAATATTAATGACTTCTTCCAAGCATTAAAACCAAAATGAAGAAAAGAGTAAGGTTATCATAGAAGATTGTAGACAAATACAAAGATGAAATATGTTTTGTCATCAAGAAAGATGAAAACTGGATGGAAGTAGTCATCCCAACGACAGTTTGGGTAACCGAGATGGGCTATGAAATAGATGATCACATAGTTGAAACATATGCTAAAGCACTTCTGGAAGCCCCCAGAGAACCTAAGGAAGAAGTATTTGGCAGTGCTGAAAATATTGAAAGACAAATTCAATCAAAGAAAAGGGTGAAAGAGGTTGAGGTAGTTGTAAGGAAAGGGTCTAAACAAGCAAAAGCCATAAAAGAAGATGTATTGAAGAAAACCGGCATAACAGAGGATGAGTTTGCAGCTCCACAACTTGAAACTCACCTATCACCAGTAGGTACTTCTTCAAGAAGTGACATGCCTGCAACTTTCAAAAGAGTTGTAAGAAAAAGAGATCCCTGACTGACAACCACACCCTCACCTAGGAGGACAAGGCAAAAACAACAAGCAGTGAGATCTCCAGTAAGAAAGGCCACACCAAAGAAGAAACTGACACCCAAGAAGAAGAAAAGGACAAACAAAGACTTGGCCCCTCTTGATATACTGCCGAATGAAATCACAGAGGAAGGTAAATTGAAAAATATAGAGAAAATTTATGACACTCTAACAGTTGATGAAAATAGCAAGTTGAAAATAGTGTTATATTACATATGGATATGTACAAGAAATCTTTGAT
The DNA here is from genome assembly GCF_030272615.1 of Cryptomeria japonica. NCBI lineage: Eukaryota > Viridiplantae > Streptophyta > Pinopsida > Cupressales > Cupressaceae > Cryptomeria > Cryptomeria japonica. The sequence goes on along the minus strand of NC_081407.1, from coordinate 754,684,688 downwards.
GGAAGTAGTCAATGAAATACCAGATGAATTATTCAAAAGACTAAAGGCAAGAAGACAAGCAGTGATAGAATTGGATAAGAAAATAAAAATTGAAAAGCTACTTGTTGTATATCTGATAAACTCTCCACAAGAAATTGATGATTTGATTGCAAAGGCCAACTGATTAGTATTCTCTACTGCACACCGACATATTGCACTAATGGCAGGAAGAGTAAATGAGGTAACAAAAGAAACAAAAAATGGATGGGATATATTCCTGGTTGAGAAAGAAAAACAAGAAGAATACAGGAACCCCAAGCCTATCAAAGTCTATCAAAAAGACAAAGATAAGGGTAAAGGAAAAGTTGGTGGACTACCTAGTATCAAAGTTAGAGACAACTTACCCCCACCTTCTCTGATTACTTCACCAGTAAAATCAAGAACTATTGAAGATCAACCAGTAGCCGAGAGTATGGATGTAGAGGATAATAATCCTAATCCTAAAGTCCTATATATTGTGAATGTTGATACTTAGAAGATCAATATAGTAGTAGACAAAGATACAATAGAGAAGACAGATATGGCTAGTGAGCCTTCGGTAGTAGGGGAAACTGATAAACCGATAGAAGATAAAGAGAAAAAGGTAGAGACTGAGAAAGAGATTGAGGAAATGAAACATACAGAGAAACAAACAGAGCTAAAGGCTCCAGAACAACAACAACCAGAACAGGTACATAAGGAAATAGTGCCACCGGCAACTAGTGAAGTTGGAAAACCATTGCTTAAAGAAATGCAGACACAAATAGACCTACCAGAGGTCAATACAAGATTGGTTACTTCCACTGGTACTCAGATTGTTGCCTCATCATCAAGCATCAAATCAACTAATGTGACTAAGGTACTACTTGATTCTATCAAGAAAATAACTGAGTGTAGCTCACAAGCTTACAAAGAAATTGATGATACCATACCAATTTTGAAGGTAATTGCTCCTAATTGTAATATAGATAACAAAGATTCTTTAGGACAATTGGATACACTGTGTAAATATATCTCAGAAAACATTAAGAAAATAAAAGAAGAGTCAGTAAAGGATAAAGTAGAAGTTGAAAAATAGAAATTCTTTGATGAACAAATAAAGAAGTGTAATAGAGATTTTGACACACTTCTACCAGAATTATGTAATTTGTTGAAAGAGTACAAAAATCTATATAAAGATACCTATAAAACAAACTTTTTGACTGTAGATATTGACAAGAAAATGAGCAAGGTATAGGATGAGATCAATAAACTTGCAGATAGCTTTGTCAACTCACCTAATACACTATTAGTTTTTGAGGAAAAGATAACAAATTTTGAGGAAGAACTACTCAAATTGGAAAGAGAGAAAGAAAGAATAATAAGTAAGGAAAAACATTTGAGATCTAAACTAAGTCCAAGATTGGACTATTTAGCATCTCTGCAGAAGGAAATTTTTGAGGCACTAATACAGGGCAGCAAAACACCGACAGAGCATTTGCAGCATCTCACCGGTATAGTGAGGAGAACAGAAACATCAATAAAGGATAGCAAGAAGTTTATGGATAGTATAAACTTGATTTTGGGAGATCTTTTTCAAATGATAACTACCCAACTACAAGGTTGAAACCTCAAACTCTACTGACATCTTGACAACCTTTGTCATTGATGCCAAAGGGGTAGTAGTGGGATGAGAAAATTTAAATCATAGGACAGGAATCATATGCTCAGGGGGAGCTCTCACAATTTTTGGTAACTCACATTTTTGGTAGCATTTTTGGACTACACATTTTTGGATACTTTTTGAAATTTGTCATGAGTGTTTCCATCAATACCAAAGGGGGAGATTGTTGGCATATGCACACTCCAATGAGACATTGTATGTGATTAAAGGTTTTGTCATTGATGACAACCTTGCAATCATATGGCACCGACAAAGGCATTATACCAGCACTCAAGACACTGGCACCGGCATAGAAGAAAGGAAGTATACAGGCACAGAGGCCGACAGGATTTTGTTATATTATATTTTGTTTATTATTGTAAAAATGTGTAAGCTGACTTGGCAAATTGTAAAATGACTCTTATATATAAAAAAGATCATTGCAGATATTTGAGATGTGAAGGAGAAGCATTAAGGAAAATATTAGGTAGACCTAATGTGTGAAATATAGGTCAAGGGATATATGTAAAGAAAAGAGCAGGAACCGATACTGAATCAGGCATTGAAGATGCTATTGTAAAGCAGTACAATATATGTGATTTGTATAGTCCTTATTGTAAGTTAGTGAGACTTCCCATTGAGCAGTGAGCTCTAGGCAATTGGCCTTCCTACATGTGCAGGCCCCTATTGTAAGTAATATTCTCTTATTGGCCAGTGAGTGAATATTGTGGGTCACAGATCCCACCGAGGTTTTTCCCACACCAGGTTTCCTTGTTAACATCTTGTGTTATGGTGTTTTTTTCATGTGGATGTTCTTGATTCTATTTATTGCATTATTTCTTGCATACCGGTACATTGTTATATTATATTCTGCATGTTTTAAGTTAAGAAATTCTAATTACCAATTAGATACTAATTCACCCCCCTCTTAGTATCTATGGGATCCCTAACAATTTGTTGTGCCTTCAGAAGGACAGAAGAAAATAGAGACATATCTTCATTAATAAAATCTCTAAAATGATAAAGGGGAAGTATGATGTTTTTCCTTTGCTATTGTAGGTCAAATAATCTCTTGTGAAACCCCTCTATGGTGGGTTTGGTGGAACTAGACAAATCTTGCTGCAAATCAAAATTATGATAGGTTGCATTTATTTTAGACTCAATAGAGTCTATCTCATGTCTTATGTCCTTAGTGGCCTTTGGCCATTGAAGAATATAATGATACAGAAATTTGGCCTCTTGAAGGCATCCTTTACCCTTAGATACAAGTTCTAGAAATATTTTGTGGGAACTTGCAAACCTTTCTTTAAGCTTAGATAGCTTCTTTTCATTTTCCATCACAATTTCTTTTTCCACAACATTTTTAAGACTAGAAGACTATGCTTTGAAAGAGTTCATTATCAACTTAAAATTTTCAGCACTAGAAAGAGAAGGATTAATGTTGCAACCAGGAGTAATATTATGCAATGCCTGAACTACTTCCTCAAGCAATTGTACTTTCTTTTTATTTTCATCAATAAAGCTTTTCCTAGAAGATGTAGCAAATTCTTCTCCAATCTATAACTTGTGCATAGGATATATTTTACTCAAATCAAAGAGCACCTTAGAGTGAGTAATAGGTTGAAATCTTATTTTCATGTTTAGTAGGTTATCCAGAGGATCTTCAATAGTACCAGAGTAAGTATTAGCTTCTATCACCTTCCTTTCTTCTCTTCTTTCCTTATTATTTTCCTTCTACTTATCCTTTTCAGTATTCTCACTTTCTATTTCTTGTTTTTCTTCTTTGTCTTTCTTCCTTTATTCATCTTTCCTTTCATATCTCAATTCCTTTCTTATCACTTTCTTTTGGTTCCTTGTTGTCAATAATCTCCTTTAGGAATATCAAAACTAACTATTTTGTCAATTTTCTCATCCTTTGTTGATTTTTCTAAAATCTATTAAGGGGAAAGGGGTGTCTCATCCATAACAGTATCATCAACTACAAGTGTCTCATATTTCACAAGGACATTATCATTCTTGTGAGACAATGTTTCAATCTTATTTTCCATATCCTACAATGCTTCAATAGTCTCCTGTAATTTATCAAACAATTAATTGTCTCTCCCCATCAAAATGTCCTCACTTATTTTTTATTTGAACTCATTTGAGTATACTTTATTCAATGTTTCTTTGTCTACTTCAAACAATCCTTGATCTATTGTGTATAGAGAATACTACTTAATATTTTCCACATCATCAAATGCATCCTATCTCACCTTTGATAATATACTCCATAAGTCATCTGGAATGTCAATTTTTATGTTTTCCATGTATGCCTCTAAATTTGTAATGTATTTTAGAAATTCTTTAGCAATTGTTGCTTTGTTTTTCTCATCAAATTTTCCATACAATTCACCAACCTCCTTCAATTTTTCACATGTCACCATGTATTTGAATAGAGTGTCCAACTTCATAGGTTTCTTCCTTTTAGCCTTCTTTCCCTTTTCTTCTTTCTTCCTCTCTCAAACTACATATTTTCATTTTATGCCTCATAGTTTTCTTCTTGTGAGGATTCCACAAGATGCACTTTCTTTCCCTTAACTAATTATTTCTTTTTTTCAGACTCAATCTCTATTTATAATTCTTCTTCTTCCAACTTCTCCACCTCTTCCTTAAAAGGATTTTATTTAGTGGCTTTTTTCTTTACTCTCCTTGAAGATGAGGAAGTATTTTCTCCTTTCTTTTTTTTTCCAAACATATCCTTAGATGTTTGAATAGACTTTTCTTCTACTTGACATGGCTTCTTCTTTTTCTTTTGTAGGGTATATAGAACTATTTTAGAGAGGAGGAGATTCTAGTTCTCCTTAAGCTTGTTGCAAGACCTACTTCCTATCACTTATAATCAATTTCCTCTTATGAGAGGCCATATTCTTTGCCCAATTCATCAACCATTTAGTTCTAGGCTCTACTACCTCCATAATACACTCATCTATAATTATTAGAAAATTAATATCATGATGATATTTGTCAACAAGGATTTTTGGTATGATTTCTCTGTTCTTCATCTATTGTTGAAAAATAGAAAAGAGTGTTGAAAATTCTTCATCTAGCTCTATCAAATCTTTGAATTTATTCATATAAGCACATATTTAATGTGCAATTAGTCTACCAAGATTCCAACTTATACTCTTGTGACTGAGAAGTACACCCAAAAAGTAGAATAGTATATGCAAAGATAATGTGCCATAGCGGAAGTCATGTTTCTTCTCCTTTGATTGCTTCAAATTCTATAGAAACTATTGCCTCAATAATTCACTTAGGTCATAATTTACATTCTTTGTTAAAATTTGGTAAATGTTGGCATTATGTTGTCATTGATGTCAACTGGTATGCATGAAGTGTCCACTGGTGAAGTGACATATTGATGGTTGAAGAAGGTTTAAGTGATGCAAACATGTAATGGATAAAACCGGTATTAAAACATGGCATCAGAATTGATGAAAAGGAAAAATAATGATATCAACAAGGGAGCATGATGTTGGGATATTGATTGTGATGAAGAGATGGAATGTTACAAGATTCACATCAACACCAGAGGTGAAGTATGTGCAAAACAACCAATAAGTAGGATCATCGATAAGCAAGCAAAAAATAATAGAACAAAATATAATCACTGATATGAAAAGAAGAGTGTAATCCACTAGTAGGCATATTAATCCGGATGCACATTGTTGACTAGCTAAATGTAATTCAACTAGTAAATGGACTTAATGAATGGATCAGTATGTTTGATGGCAAGCCAAGTGGATTCACCGATAGAAGTTATCTTGGCAGGTATGAAGAAGAATCAGTTAGGTTATGCCAGTAAGGTGTCATGAACCCATAGTGAGTCTTGGTGAGTGAATGATGTCAATCCAACATAACAAGTCTAAAGAGGATGTCGAACTGACTCAAAAGTCTGAGCAGAGGTGGATATTGACAAGGATGATAGGTGGCAAGCAGGAAGAGGTCGGTGAAGTGACCACCATCGTGGTAGCTATGAGTAGGTTGACATTTAATGAAGAATCCATAAATCACAGGTCGATGGTAGTATGTTGTGGCACGAGGGAGACATAGTGGAAAGGTGATTGAACTAACCTTGCAGGATGATCCAATCCTTGTCCCCATTGGTCAAAGGAAACAACTAAGCCATTAATGGCGATGGACAAAGAAATCCTGAAAAACCAGTTGCAGATAGATAAAAATAGAAAATGTGCATTGGAAGGTGAAGTGAAGGTGGTCCAAATTAACGTGATGCAAATCATCTTCTCTGAAAAGAAAATTTGATCAGACGTGAAGGAGATTGAGTTGGTGGAGGAAAACCCTAGCACACCACCATTTGAATGGTGTTTTTGGCAGGGACCTCTAGATTTAAATAAGTGAACTAAGGAATGAAGTGAGTGATGTTGGATGCAAGTTCTAAGAGAAGAGTGAGCTTAAGAAAGAAGACTAAAATTAGTTTCACAGATACCTCATTGATTATGAGAGTGTTGAAGTGTTAGCAGGGAAAACTGATAAGGGGTGTTTACTAGCAGTGACAAAGCAATAGGTGAACTGAAACAAAGTTATCAGTCAAGTTTACTAGTAGAGTGTGTACTGGTAGAAAACCATACGTGAGTGTGATATTGTGCAAGAGGAGGATCAAAGAAATATAAGAAAGGTAGAAGGGAACTGGTAGGTGATCAGACAATGATACTAAACTACCGATAGTGAAAGAACTGGCGTAGCAGAGAACTATGTTACCAATGGACATAAGTTGATTAGGTGTTTTAAAACTCATTTGCAACAAGGTGCCATTATTATATTAAGTTGTGTTTCCTTGTAAGATCATTAAGTTGGTGGTCGGTGTAGGGGTTGTAGCTCCTTTGGGTTGGTGCCCATAAACAATAGAGGTTGGTGCCCTAAATCATTGTAATCCATTGTTTTATTGTGAGGCTAGATTGGAGCAGTAGACTCCAGCAACATTTCTCACTGAGGTTTTTCCTATCGTAGGTTTTCCTCGTATATCTAGTGTTGTGAGTTGTGCTCTTTCCTTTTTATCCCTTTTGATATTCTCTTGTATCTTACTGGTTTGGTTGTATAGTAATTAGGTTTTTAACCAGTAATCAAGGCTTGGTTTAAATGTTAAACATTTCCTAGGAACCACTAATTCACCCCCCTCTTAGTGGTACATTGCATTCAACAATTGTATCATAGCCTTAGGTTCCCTTTTGGTAAAAATCTTTCTCTAGCTTGGGTAGATTATGGTCTAAGAACACAATCGCATGAAATGAGTCTACCTCCTCCAAATCCCCTATGTTTGATGGAACAAACTATGCCTTTTAGAGTAGAAGAATGGAGACCTATCTTTCCTCTCTTAGTTTTGATGTGTGGATGTTTGTTAAGAATGGATACACTATCCCTAATGCACCTCCTACTGATCTAGATTCTAAGAGGGAATATGCAAACAATGCTAAAGCCAAGCATGCCATTATAAGTGGGTTGTTAGATAATTAGTTTGCTAAGGTCATGCATTGCTCATCCACCAAAGAGACTTGGGATAAATTGTAGAGATTGATTGAAGGAGATTCTAAAGTCAAGGAAGCCAAACTACAAGCTCTAAGAGGTCAACTTGAGGGCCTAAAGATGAGAGAAGAAGAAAATATTATAGAATATCTTCATAAAGTAGATGAAATTGTGAATGCAATCAGAGGGCTAGGAGAAGAACTATTAGATGAAGTTGTTGTCAATAAAGTTCTCAGATTACTCACTTCCAAATATGATACAAAGGTCTCTGTCATTGAAGAAACCAAGGATATAAATACCTTTTCAATGGATGAGTTATTTGGCTCCTTAACTACCTTTGAAATGAGGACAACCAGTAAAGGAACCTCTAAGAGAGAAGTTGTAATCAATTCCACTAACAAAGGAAAAGAAGATGTTGCACATGGAAAATCCAGTTAGGACTTTGATGCAAAATTGGCAGACTTTGTGAGGAAACTCAAGAGAGGATCTAGTAAGTACAAGGGTAAACTACCTCAAAAATGTTTTAACTATGGCAAGATAGGATATTTTTCCTCAAAATGTCCCTATGGTAAAAATGATGGAGAAGAGTCACAAAGAACAAGCAAACCCTTCAAAAGGAAAGAAGAGAAGAAGGTCTATTGACAAGGAAGGAGAAGCTGCTAGAAGTAGAACAACCTCTACAACTTTGAGGAGGATACAAGATATGAAGAGAATGCATCTAAGGATGGCTGTCATGAGGGAGAAAGAGAATTCAATCACTTTATGACAATAGATGTACCAGTAAATGAAGAAGAGGAAGATGAAGACATTGAGGATAAGGTAGAATTAGAAGGAGAACTCATAAGTGCACTAGAAGAGTTGAGAAAAACAAGAAAAGAACTCAAGAAGGTCAAGCATGCTACTGCAGAAGGACAAGATCTCTTTAAGCAATCCTTAGACAAGTCTAATCAAGTGGTTGCTGAGTTGAAACTCCAGTTGGAAGAGGCCAAGAGGATATGTGAAATAACATCCTATGATATGTTAAAAATGGAAAATGAGCATCAAGATCTAGAAGAAGATATAGTAAATCTTATAAAGGATCTTGAAAAGAGTAATGTGGATCTGAAAATAAGAAGCAAGTATGAAGGTAGCATCGAAGCCTTGGACAAAATGTTGCATAAACAGAAGTAATCAAGAGACACCGGTGGTCTAGGATTTGAAGAAGGTCAAAGCTCAAACAACAAGGACACTTTAGGTAAAGAGATTCAGTTCTTCTTCAGGAGAAGGTGAAGAGAATAAAATTTTTACTATAAGTAAAGATACCAGTAAGAAGACTTATGCAAATGCTACTAGAAACCACCCTACAAATCGTTATGTTGAATCAATGAATCAGAGGCCACACTCAATGTACCAGAATGTAGATTCTAAGAGCAAGGAAAATGTTGGTCATGAAGGGTTCACTACAGTTAGCAACAGGAGAAGAAGCCATCTGGGAAGACAAAAGTTTGGAGACCCAAGACAACAAAACCGATATGCACCAAACTTTCATGGGTATTGTTATCGGCGTAACAAGTTTTATCATAGTTTAGTTGATTGTAGATTGATGAATAAGCCCTCTATGAGTTATGAAAGTAGAAACTCTTTTTCTATACTCTGTGAGATAAATGTCATCTTCTATCAATGTAATGGTTTGGGTCCAAGGAGTTATGATTGTAGGAAAAGCCAACTGGTTTCCTATAATAGGTTTTCAAACTCATCCTTTAATATGAATGTGAAGTATTATAATTGTCATGAGTTTGGACATATTGCAAAGCATTGTAAGATTAGGAAAATCAAGTAGAGGAGGACATCTCTTGATCTAAAACCAGAAGATGAACCAGAGAAGAAGAAAACTACAGGAAAGAAAAAGGAAACTCAACTGGTTTGGGTTGAGAAAGATAAGATCAAAGCAGAGTCAAGCCTAATTATGCAAACTATCCTACATGCAGAAAGAAGAAATCTATGGGTAGTGGATAGTGGTTTTTCCAATCACATGATTGAAGACAAGAAAAAGTTCATCAAGTTTGAAGATTGGAATGGTGGTTCAGTGAGGTTTGGAGATAATTCATCAATCAAGATAAAAGGAAAAGGTACTTTGAATATTGATGGCAAATTGAAATCTCATGATGTGTATTATGTAGAAGGCTTGAAGCACAATTTTCTGAGTGTGAGCCAGATGTGTGAAAAAGGTTATAAATTCACCTTTGACTCAATGAGTTTCTAGATAAGGAAGGAGAGTACTGGTTAGGTTGTAGTAGAAGGTAAGAGAATAGATGGAAATGTATACAATCTGAAAGAGTGTTTTGAATCCCAATGCATGTTGGGACAAAAGATTAAGCCAAATAAATTTTGATAACTTGGTCAATCTTAGGACCTAGAGACAACTGAGAGGGGGGGTGAATCAGTTGTCAATTAATTTCAAACACAAAACTAACTTAACCAAAATTAATGCATAATACCAGTAAACCAAACTTTATGTCGGTAAATAGTTTTAGCATTTAATTGTAATGCCAGTAAAGTTTAATGCATGAAACAAAAAGACAAATAACATCCACAACACATAACACATATATTTGTACGTGGAAATCCTATAAGGGGAAAAACCATGGTGGGAAACCTTACCCACAATCAAATGATACTAATGCAGATAGTATATGTGTACAATATGGTGTCTTCACCTATAGAAAGGCCAACTACCTAGAGCTCACTACTCAATCACAAAATAGAAGTCACACTGACTACAATTGGATGGTTAAATCCAATGATAATGTACTGCTCAAAATAGCATCTTCATATGTTGGATTCAGTATCGGTTAAGCTCTGATTGCCTTCTTCAAAACCTCCTTGAATCTTGAATGATGTTTGTGTGTATAGCTCTGCTTATATTCACATATACCTTATGCTCTACCACTTATTATATTTTCATACATATTAATCTCATAAATGAGATCTTACATATATACCAAAACCTAAGACCAAATGTGTAGGTTAGCTCACTAAAGATATTACAATAAAATCAATTACAAATGAATCAATATGTGATGCATCATGTTGGATCAATGCATTTACAATAATAAAAAATCATCTTCATAATGTGTCATGTTGATCTCGAATAGATAACACTTGTCGGTGCATAACCTAGACCTATTTGCCGGTAGCAGCAAATATGTGAACTTGGTTAGACCAATAGCCAAATCATTGAAACAAAGTGTCCAAACAATGTCTTCAACATAACCAAGTGATCTCTAGGTCATCCTTAGTGTCGGTGAACAATATAACCTATCGGTGAACCAGATACCGATGACTATGCATAAGTCACTAAACATGTCGGTGAACATAACCAAGAATCTCCAAATGTTGATGGATGTTGACAAGTGTTGACATCAATGACAAAACTAGTGCAACACATCCAAAATACCAACAATCAAGGTGAGAAAGAAGGGATATGTAAGACAGTTCCTGGAGATCATCAAACTAGTAAGCACATTTTGTGATGAATGTGTTAAAGGAAAGAAAACTAAGGTGTCATTTCAGACTAAAGAACATAACACCCTAACGCCCTTAGAATTGGTGCATATAGATGTATGTGGTCCAACTAGGAAAAGTTCTCTCATCGATGAGAGAAAATTTATGCTCTCCATAGATGATTACTCAAGAATGACATGGGTGACCTTCCTCCAAGATAAAATCACAAGCATATGAGAGATTTAAGATCTTCCAGAAGATGGTAGGGAAGGAAAGTAGTTACAATCTAAAATGCCTAAGATCATACTGGGGTGGATAGTTTACATCCCATGAGTTTGAGGACTATTGTGAGAGGTATGGAATCAGAAGGAAGTACTCAGCTAAAAGGATGTTAGACTTTTTAAAATAGAGGACCATGCTTTGATACCAATTGTTAGGATTCCCAAAGATAGTGAAATGGGGGGTGAATCAGTATCTTGTCAGTTAATGAATTTTCTTAACTTATTAAACAAATTGCATTCCAAAACAGTGTATTAGTAAACAATAATTAATACAGTAAATAAGAACAATAACCACAACATAGAAACCACACCATAACACAATATTTTAATGAGGAAATTTGGTGTGGTAAAAACCTCAGTGGGATTTGTGACCCACAATATTAGCTCACTAGCCAATAAGTGAATATTACTGATACAATAGGGGCCTACACATGCAGGAAGGCCAACTACCTAAAGCTCACTACTTAAATACAAAAAGAGAAGTCTCATTGACTTACAAAAGTGGATTAAGTAAATCCAAATTCATGTACAACTTTGGTTCAGCATCTGCTATGCCAGGTTCAGTACCAGTTTAAGCTCATGCAACTTCCATAAACCTTATTCCAAACTTTGCCTTAATATTCACACATATTATCTATCTCGCATATTCCTCTATTTTCATTACAAATGTTGTCTAAGATCGCATACTTATATATGAGCCTTATTACAATTCGCCTTGTCCGCTTACAAAAATATTTTTCAATTAAATACAAAATACAATAAACAAAATCTTGTCGACTGGTAAATAACTTTTCACTGCCAATGAACTGTATGTCGGTGTAGAGTATATCGGTGTCGGTGCCTACCGGTGCCATAGGATTGTAAGGTTTCCATCAATGAAAATACCTTCAATCACCTACAATTTCTCATTGGAGTGTGCATTTGCCAACAATGTCCTCCTTTGGCATGGATGGCAACACTCATGAGAAAAATTCAAAAGTATCCAAAAAGTGTTGTCCAAAAAGATCTACCAAAACTGTCTTACCAAAACTGTGTGCTCCAAAATTGTGTGCTCCCTCTGAGCAGATGATGTCTTCTGCTAATCATTTTTCTCATCTCCACTACTCCCCCTTTGGCATCAATTACAAAGGCTTTCATTCAATGCCAATTGAGTGTAGTTCTTGTCTGGATCCTTGTAACTGGTTGGTTATGATCTGATATAAATCTGCTAAAGCAACATTCAGACTATTTAGGAATCTCTCACTGTCCTTTAGTGTTGTTTCAGTCCTTTGGATTGTACCAGTGAGTAAGTGCATTTTATCTTCCGATGTCTTAAGTCCTGGAACATGAGCCTCAGAAATCTCTTTTCTCAAAGAGATGAGGATATCTAGTTTAGGACCTAGTCTGTGCTTCAGTTCCTTTGCCTTAAACCTTAATCTTTCCTTATCTTTTTCAAGTTTTTCTATTTTCTCTTCAAATCCGGTAATTTCTTGTTCTACTACCGATATTGAATCCGATGAACCTATCAAGTTGTCAGCAATATCATTGATTTCCTTTTGAGTTGTGCTAATCTCTTTATCTATATCTTCTGTCAAAATGTTTGTCTTACATGTATCTCTATATAGTTTCTTGAAGTCCAAAATTTTCTTGCCTAGTACCGGTAATAAGGTTTCCATATGTTCCTTATTCTTCTTGACTATCTCCTCAAAGAATTTTTCTTTTTCTTCAATCATTTTCTCTCTAAAAGTCTCCTCATTGATTTGATCAATTGTTAGTAGGTTGTCGGTTATGTACTTAGATAATCTGTCTAATTGGCTCAAGGAATCTTTATTCTCTGTTTTACACTTAGGTGCAACCATTTTCAAAATTGGTAAAGTGTCATCAATAGCCTTATATGCAAGTGCATTGCAATTAGTTATTTTCTTGATTGAATCAAGCAATACCTCTATCACATTAGTTGCCCAGAATTCTATCAGTGAAGAATCAAATGATTGACCAACAATTTGTAATCCGTCAGTGGTAGTAATAGCTTTGCTTTCCTCTGTCTCAGGAGGGTCACACACAATCGAGTGGTAGAAAGGAAAAACAAGATAGTCAAGGAGATGGCTAGGACCATGTTGAATAAAGCAAACATATTAGATATGTATTGGAAGGAAGTAGTTCATAATGCAATGTACACTCTAAACTAGGTGCAGTTGAGAACAAACAATGATATGACACCCTATGAGTTATAGTATGATCAGAAATCATCAATCAAGCACTTCAAGGTGTCTAGAAGTAAATTTTTTATCAAGAGGGACATGAATGGTTTGGGTAGCTTTGATTCTAGAAGTGATGAAGGCATCTTCTTAGGTTACTCAACTCATACTAAGGCCTACAAATGATATAATAAGAGACTGAGAAGAGTCATTGAAAGTGTGAATGCCAGAGTTGATAAAGAACTAGACAAAGGAAGACAACCACAAGACTACTGGTTTGATGATACTGGTGATCAGGATAATGAAGTTCAAACCAACAATGAAATGAAAGATGAAACTGATATGTGCAGAAGAATCACACAAAAGAAAAAATCATAGGTAGTAAATATGATGGTGTGTAAACTAGAAGGAGATTAGCCTGGAACAATGAGTACGTAAACTTCTGCCTCATGATAGAAATGGAACCCAAAACCTTTAATGAGGCCAGCAACAATGAGAAGTGGATGGCTGCCATGGAAGAAGAATTGTAGAAGATTGAGAAGAACAAAACTTGGGAGTTAGTACCTAGATTGATAGACAAGAACATCATTGGCACCAAATGGGTCTACCAGAACAAGATGAATGAATAAGGTAAGATTATTAGGCATAAAGCTAGACTTATGTGCAAGGGTTACTCACAAGTAGAGGGTATTTATTTTGAAGAAACATTTGCACCAGTAGCTAGACTAGAAGCCATTAGGATGTTTCTAGATTTCTCAGCCCATAAGGGATATGAAGTGTATCGGATGGATGTAAAATTGGCCTTCCTCAATTGAAATTTGGAAGAAGTGTATATGGAGCAACTAGAAGGTTTCTTGTTACATGATGAAATAACCTTTGTATGTCAGTTGAAGAAGGCTCCTAGAGAATGGTACTCAAGGCTAGATAAGTACCTAAAAGGGAAGGGATTTTAAAAAGGGAGTGCTGAAAACAATCTTTACATCAAGGCAGATGGAAACCACATGATTATTGTGGTTGTGTATGTGGATGACATAATATTTGGAGGAAACAAAGATACACTCTGCAAAGATTTTTCTGATTAGATGCAATCATAATTTGAGGTGTCAATGCTTGGAGAATTGACATAATTGGTTTGTAGATACCAAAATTAGACAAAGGGATATTCATCTCACAAACCAAGTATGTAAAAGACATGTTGAACAAGTTTCAAATGGAGGACTGCAAACCTACAAACTGATGAGTACCCCTATGGTGACTAGATACAAACTAAGCAAGAATGATGAGTCATCGGTAGTGGATCAAATCTTGTATAGATCCATGATAGGAAGTTTGTTATACCTAACAACATCTAGATCAAATTTAGTGAATATAGTATGCATGGTGGCTAGGTTTCAAAAAAAACCTAAGCAGTCACATATGAATGCAGTGAGGAGAATTTTTAGGTACCTGTAGGGGACACTCAATTATGGATTATGGTACTCAAAACAAGGGGATTTTACATTGGAAGCATACATAGATGTCAATTGCATAGGCTGAATTGATGATCAGAAGAGCACAAGTGGAGGTGCATTCTTCCTAGGTGACCAGTTGGTTTCATGGCATAAGAAGAAACAAGACTCAGTTTCACTTTCCATTGCTGAAGCAAAATACATTGTTGCTACCACATTATACTCTTAGGTGCTTTGGATGAAGAAGACCCTGAAGGATATATAAGTGGATATCTCTGATCCTATCCCTATTCGGTCTAATAACTCAAGTGCCATCAACACATCAAAGAACCTGGTGATGCACTCAATGATAAAGCATATATCCATCAAATATCACTTTATCAGGGAGAAAGTTAAAGGACAAGAGGTCATGATGGAATATGTCCCCACTAGTGAACAAGTGGAAGACATTCACCAAGACATTATCAATAAGAACTTTTGATTATTTGAGACACAAGTTGGGAGTTGTGTCACCTGCCTCATGTAGACTCAATTAGGAGATGTAAGGTTTAGGGTAAGTTTATGGCTACATATATATCTCTTGAACCATATGATGATCACAAGGGGAGTTTAGGAATTTATGTCTCAGTACCTGCAGTAATCACATAGATTAGATTTGACCAAGGAGGAGTCTACATAGTCAAACTGTGGAGTATGAACCAAAAAGGGAAAATGGACCAATTATGCTAGTATTTATGTACTGTCAATAGGGAGAGAAATATACTTGGAGGTTTGCAGGTATGGTAGCATATGTCAAAGGAGGATATTAAACTAGATAATAAAAAATCATGACCCTTTTCCATTGTTATCAAAGGGAGAGAAATCTACTGGTCTTGTAGGTGTGTTCACATCAATGCCAAAGGAGAGATTGTTGGTATTATGTTGTCATTGATGTTAACTGGTATGCATGAAGTATCCACCGGTGAAGTAACATGTTGATGGTTGAAGAAGGAATAAGTGATGCAAATAGGTAATGCATAAAACTAGTATGAAAACATGGCATCATAATTGATGAAGAGGCAAAATGATAATATTAGCAAGGGAGCATGATGTCAAGATGTTTATTTTGATGAAGAGATGGAATGTTACAAGAATCACATCAACACTGGAGGTGGAGTATGTGTAGAACAATCGGTAAGAAGGATCACTGGTAAGCAAGCAAAAGACAACAAAAGAAAATGTAATCACTAGTATGCAAATCAGAGTATAATCCACTACTAGGTATATTAATCCAAATGCACATTGTTGACTGGCTAAATGTACTTCAACCAGTAAATAGACTTAATGAATGGATTGGTATGTTTGATGGAAAGCCAAGCGGATTCATCAAAAGAAGATATGTTGGTAGGTATGAAGGAGAACCAGTTAGGTTGTGCTGATAAGCTCAATTGAACCCATAGTGATTCCTGGTCGGTGAATGATGTCAATCCAACATAACAATTCTTAAGAGGTTTCCAAACTTGCTCAGTAGCTTGAGCAGAAGTGGATGTCGACAAGGATGATAGTTGGTGAGAAAGCAGAGGTTGGTGAGGTGACCACCAATGTGGTAGTTGTCAGTAGGTTGACATTTAATGAAGAAACTACAAATCATGGGTTGATGGTAGTATGTTGTGGTTTGAGGGAGACAGAGTGGTGAGGTGATTGAAATAGCCTTGCAGGACAATCGGATCCTTGTGCACATTTGTCAAAGGAAATAGTTGAGCCATTAATGGTGATGGACAGAGAAAGCTCAAAAAACTAGTTGCAGATAGATAAAAAGCCAAAGAAAATTTGATCAGATTTGAAGGACATTGAGTTGGTGGAGGAAAACTCTAGCACACCACCATTTGAATGGTGTTTTTGGTGAGAACCTCTAGATTTAAATAGGTTAACTAAAGACTGAAGTGAATGATGCTGGATGCAAGTTCTAAGACAAGAGTGAGCTTAAGAAAGAAGAGTGAAATTAGTTTGATAGATACCTCCTTGAGTATCAGAGTGTTGAAGTGTTAGCAGGGAAAACTGGTAAGAGATCTTTTCCTATAGTGACAGAGCAACTAGTGAACTGAAATAGAGTTATCAGTCAAGTTTATCAGTAGAGTGTGTACCAGTAGAAAAAAATCCATGAGTTGGTGCTCCTTTGGGTTGGTGCCCATAAACAATAGGGGTTGGTGCTCCTTGGGTTGGTGCCTTAAATCATTGTAATCCATTGTTCTATTTTGAGGTTGGATTGGAGTAGTAGATTCCAGCAGCATTTCTCACCAAGGTTTTTCCCATCTTGGGTTTTCCTTGTATATCTGGTGTTGTGAGTTGTTCTCTTGTTTGTTTGCCCCTTTTGATATTCTCTTGTATCTTATCGAATTGGTTGTTTAGTACTTAGGTTGCTAACTAGTAATCAAGGATTGGTTTAAAAGTTAAAGATTTCTTAGGAACCACTTATTCACCCCCCTCTTAGTGGTACATTGCGTTCAATAGTAAACTACATTGCAGAGATAGAGCTCTCTTTATTTGTGAAGTAGCTTTTATTTCCAATCAATAATGATGCATACTTCAAAGAAGGATACTATAACTATAATGGTGGGTAGTGGGGGGGGGGGGACGGGTTGACTGTGCTAGCCGACATAGCCCATCTATTCGAAGTAGCTCTAGTGATGCAGGAGAATCCCTAGTTCTTGGAAATCTTTCATCAACCAAACACATTTTCATTTCAGTTTATTTTTTATTTTGTAGTTTCAATATTTCATTGTGTTTTTCCATATTTGTTTACCATATCTTGTGGAGCTAGATTTTGTTTGTGGACATGTTCATTTTCCTTATCCTAAGTCTGTGGGATATTTGGATCTTTTTTCGGCCAGTTATTATGTCCGAAATGTTGGAGTTTTCTAACTTAGAACACTTGAGTCGCTTGGACATATTTGCTAATGGAGAATCTTGCAAATCATTTTTGTAGCTTACAGAGATTCATTTCATTACCTCTAGCATTCCTGGGCTTGAAGCCAACCTTCCCTTTGGTTAGCACCTCATTCTACATATTTTCTAGAGGGATTTGTTTGGTAGAGGCTAACCTTGTTGTTTTAATTGTTACATCTTCTTCATTAGTATTTTTTTTCATCTTGAGCTAATGCAAATCATTCTAGAACTATGTACATCATTAAATCAATGTAACTAAGCATATAGAGGCATCATAGGAAGTATAGAATATTAGGAGGTCTGAAGTGGGCTCACATTCTTGTTTGAGCTCAGATACTGTATTTTGAGCACGTTTGTAATTTGGCCTATGTGCTAAATTTGTAAGCCCGCATGTTGTTATCACATTTGTACTTGAATTTCATAATAAAATCAAAGTCTAATTTTGCATCAGCTCCGTCACATTATGTTTCTTTTGTTATGTTACACTTGCTGCATAGTCTGGATTGTTCCTATTGAGGACTCTCCTTTTGTGACTACACCAAGTGGTATCAGAGCATGTTTTCATTTTAGATATTGCGGAGTCTTGTAAGAATTTTGTTGTGGGGTTGCACATTGAGGATCCAACCTATAGCTACAGAGAACTTGCGTAGAGATGGCCTAAGGAGGAAATGTTAGAGGTGATGGATCGCATGGAAATCAAGACCCTGTTGTGATTGAAATGTTGAGAGGAATTGCAGCCCAATTGGAAATTGTTGAAATAACCTAGAGAAGAGTTTGACATGTTGAATATGTGAGTGATGATGAAGAGGAAGAGGTAGCTAGAGAAGGAGTAAAAATATCAGCAAAAAATCTAAAAGAAGAGAGTTTCATAAGAGCCTTGACAAGAGTGAATATCAGTCCACATTTTAGCCCAACTAGTTAAGATGGCTAGTTATATTCAAATGAATTATTTGATTAGATCATAAATATGGAAAAGCATTTTGATTTTGAAAGTATAGCTGAAGATAACAAAGTGAGATATACTTTCACTAAGTTGAAAGCCCATGTGTCTCTTTGGTGGGAACATTTGTAGGTAGATAGATAGAGAAGAGGTAAAGAAAATATTAAATCTTGGAAGGGGATGGTCAAAATGTTGAAATCAAAGTTCATGCCTCTTTATTATCATGTGAATCTATTCTGGAAGTTGTAGAACCTAAAGTAGAAGGAATCTAATATTAAGGAATATATTGAAGAATTATAAAAGTTGAATATAAGATCCTGACATACTAATGATGAGTTTGAATAAGTTTCTAAATACTTGAATGGGTTGAAAATGTCTATATAGGATGAACGTAGTCTAAAAGTGTTGAGGAATCTTATCAATATGCCCTGAAAGTGGAGGAGAAGCTAAACAAAATACATGAGAAAAAAAAAAGAGGTAGAGGAGTAATAATTCAAGGAGGAAGGACCTATAGCAGAGGAAGAGGACCTTATGCAGATCAAAACAAGGATAAGAAAGCTAACAGAGAAGGTAACTCATACTGGAGGGATGATAAAAAAATTTACCAAAGAAGGGAACATGATGGATGCCAGAATGAGGGTTATGGAAAATAAGACTAAAGATAGGATAAGAGAGTGTTTAGAAGAACCTTCTTTAAGTGTGGAGGAGAAGGATATTGTGCTTTTGTATGTAAGAAGATAAAGAATAGTGGAAGAGTAGCATTGGTGGAAGAAGAACCTAATAGATTAGCTAATAAACTGAAAGCTAGATAGTTATTGATGATGGGAAGAGCATCATACCACACTGCAATAGGAACAATTGTAGAGGATGAATTTGTTCAAGACAAGATGTAAAGTAACTGACAAGTTTTGTAAAGTTATAATTGATAGTGGTAGTTTAGATAATCTTGTTTCAAAGGAGATGTTGAGTAAGCTAAATTTGGAGAAGTTGAAGCACCCTAAGCCGTACTAGATAGTATGGATTCATGACGATCATAAGATAATAGTAAGTGAACAATGTCTAGAAAAATTGAAAATTGGGACTTATCATGATGACGTTTTGTGTGATATTATGCCTATGGATTTATATTATATCTTGTTTGGTAGACCTTAGCAATATGATGGACAAGAAATACATGATGGAAGGATGAACATCTACACTATTGTTGCAAATGGGATAAAATAGACCCTATTACCTTTGGAAGAGCCTCTTAAGAGTGAAGGTTGTACTAATGCTAGAATTTGTTTGGTAGACAGAAGAAATTTCCTTGATGGGATGAGACATGAGAATATATGATTTTCTTTTGTTCCTAAGAAGACTAAAGTTTTGGAGAATAAGGAAGAACAACCAAAGGAGATAAGAGAGTTGCTGATAGAGTATGAAGATATCTTTTTAGATAATGTACTTGATGGATTACCACCTATGAGAAGTATCAATCATTGCATGGACTTGATTCTCGGAGCTAGTTTTCCTAATAAAGCATAACACTAGATGACACTAGTAGAAAATGAGGAGTTGAATAGACAAGTGTAGGAGTTGTTGAGGAAAGGTTTGATTAGACAAAGTTTGATCCCTTGTGCAGTTCCAGCAGTATTAGCACCTAAGAAAGATGGAGATTGGAGGATGTGTACTGACTCTACAATATTAAACAAGATCATAGTAAAGTATAGATTTTCCTTGCCTTGGATGGATGACAATTGATTGTTTAACTGGACCCAAATACTAAACAAAGATAGACTTGAAAACTGGATACCATCAAATTAGAATTAGAGAAGGGGATGAGTGGAAAGGAACATTTAAGACAAAGAAAGGAATTCATGAATGGTTGGTGATGCCTTTTGGAGTGACTAATTTACTAAGTACTTTCATGAGGTTGATGAACAAGGTCTTGAAGAAGTTATTGGGAAGTTTGTTATAGTGTCCTTAGATGACATCTTGATATTTAGTAAGACCAAGGAGGAACACTTGCTACATTTGAGACAAGTTTTGCAAAGGTTGAGAGAAGAGAAGTTGTCGATAAACATCAAGAAGTGTAGTTTTATGAAAGAAGAGCTAGTCTATTTGAGATTTATAATATCTGTAGATGGATTGAAGGTTGATCTTGAAAAGTTAAGAGCAATTTTTGAATGGCCTACACTACAAAGAAATGGGGAGGTAAGATCATTTCATGGATTGGATAGTTTCTATTGGAAGTTTATCAAAAAATTTAGTTCAATTTGTAGTCCTATGACAGAAGAAATGGGAGGAGATAGGAAGAATTTCAAGTGGACATTTGGAGCAAATAAGAGTTTTGAGTTATTGAAGCAAAAGGTGATAGAGAAGCCTATGTTGGCTTTACCGGATTTTAGCAAAGTATTTCAAGTGGATTGTGACACAAGTGGGAATGAAATTGGAGTAGTGTTGAGTCAAGAGGGAAGACTAGGAGCTTACTTCAGTGAAAAATTAAAAAATTTAAGAAGGAGACATTATGTGTATGATCAAGAGTTTTATGCCATAATTCAAGCATTGAAGAAATGGAGACATTATTTATTACCTAAGGAATTTGTGTTGTATACTAATCTTCAAGATTTCCAATATCCGAACTATCAAAGAAAGATAAATCAAAGACATGTGAGATGGGTAGAGTTATTGCAGAGTTATACCTTTGTTTTGAAGCATAGAAATGGAAAGTAAAATAAAGTTATATATGCCTGATTTTGTAGAACTATGGAAATATTGTAAAGAACCTGTTGTGATGGATAGGAGTAGGTGGTTTGATTATTTCATTAAGGATGAGATGTTGTTTAGAGCAACTCAATTATGTATACCTAGGAGCTCTCTGAGGGAGAATTTGATAAAAGAGGAGCATAGTGGAGGATTAGCAGGACACTTTAGTGTTGATAAGATAGTACTCTTGATTAGTGAGAATTAATTTTATGCTCAGATTCATAAGGATGTTAGAAAATTTGTGCAGAGCTGTAGAGTTTGTCAACTTGCAAAAGGTAGTAGTTAGAATATTGGATTGTATAATCTTTTGATAGTTTCAAAGAGACCTTGGGAGGACATAGAAATGCATTTTATAGTTGGATTTCCTAAGACACATAGAGGAAATGATTCTATATTTGTGGTGGTGGATAGATTCTCAATTATGGCACATTTCATACCCTATAAGAAGACAACTAATGTCGTGCATATAGCTGACCTATTTTTCAAGGAGGTGGTGAGACTACATGAATTACCTAAGGGCATAGTTTCTGATAGAAACACTAAATTTCTTAGATATTTTTGGAGAACACTTTGGAAGAAGATGAAGATAGATTTGAAATTTATTTATACTTTTCACCCATTGAGTGATGGATAGAAAAAATCAGTAAATAGGAGTTTGGGAAATTTGTTGAGATTCTTAGTTGGAGAGAAAACCAGAAGTTGGGACTTAGTTATTGCATAAGAAGAGTTTTACTACAACAATTCAGTGAATAGGAGTACTCGAAGAACAACCTTTGAGATTGTTACTGGGATACACCCTAGAGGCATATCAGAGTTGAGAGACATCAATAATGAAGATAAAAGGAGTGTAGAAGCAGAAGATTTTTGCAGAACATATGAAGATAGTACATACTCAAGTCAAACAACATTTGGAGGACATGAATAGTAAGTATAAGGAGAAATTAGATGAAAAGAGAAGACAAGGAATTTGAAGTTGGGGATGAAGTGATGGTTTATATGAGAAAAGAAATATTTCCAATTGGAACCTATAATAAGTTAAATATGAAGATGTTTGGACCTTGTAAGATCTTGAAGAAATTTAGTTATGGAAATTCATATGAAGTGGAGTTACCTGACACTTTGGGTATTTCACCTATATTCAACATTGCAGACCTACATCAATATCATCAAGTGAAATTTAGGGTAGAAAATACAAAAGACTTAGAGAGTAAGATACCCCAAAGGGTACTAGATTATATTGAAGACATTTTGGATAGTATGATTAAGCACAACACCCGAGACAAACAATATCAAGAGTTTCTTGTGAAGTGGAAGGGAAAACCAGTTGAAGAATCATCATGGATTTCTCAAGAAGAGGTAAACTATCTTGGTTTTCCTTTGACCCCAGCAAAGTGAGGGAATTACTTTTCATGAACCTAGGATGTCTGATGTAGGAGCATCCCTAGTTCTTAGCAATCTTGCATCAACCAAAAAACATTTTCATTTCAGTTTGTTTTCTATTTTGTAGTTCTATTATTTCATTCTGCATTTTTCCACATTTGTTCATCAGATCTTGTGGAGCTGAATTTTGTTTGTGTACATGCTCATCTACCATATCCATAGTCCATTGGACATTTGGATCTTTTTTTGGCAGGTTAACACTTCTAGAATGTGAGATAGTTTTCTAACTTAGAACATCGGAGCCGCTTGGGCATATCTACTAATGGAAAATCTTATAGATCATTTTCATAGCTTGAGAGCTTCATTTCATTTCCTCCAACATTCCTTGGATTGTGTCCGACCTTCCCTTGGGTTCACACCTCATTCTACATATTTTCTAGAGGGATTCATTTGGCAGAGGATGACCTTATTGTTTTACACATTACATCTTATTCATCAACATTTGTTTTCATCTTGAGATGAAGCAGATTATTCTAGAAATATGCACATCATATAAATTAATGTAACTAAGCATATAAAGACATCATAGGAACTATAGAAGATTAATCAAAATATTAGGATGTCCAAAGTTGGCTTGCATTCTTTCTTGAGACCAGATATTGTATTTTGAGCACATTTATAATTTAGCCTATGTGTTGAATCTGTAAACCCACACATTGCTAGCCAATTAGCACTTTAATTTCATAATATAATCAAATTATAATTCAGCATTGTCTCCATCATATTGTGTTTCTTATGTTGTGTTACTCTTGATGCACTGTCTAGACTATTTCCATTGAGGAATCTCCTACCATGACTACACCATCTAGTTAGGTCTGATACAGCAAAATTATTTACTAACCATAATCTATTAATTTGTTCAATCACTTCTTTAGTTATTCTACATTGTCAGTCTAACTACATATACTCATCATGAAATCTATTAATGGCCATGTGCCCCCATTTTTCATCATAACAATAAGACAAATATCGGTTCCAAAGATACAACTTTTTCATTTGAGAATTGTATTCAAACTTCAATTCATGGTTATCATTAGTTAGTTCTTTATCCCACATGTCAAAGAGGTTATCATGATTGTACTCTTCCATTTTAACATGGATGTATATTGTAACATCTTCAGTTAGCAAAACCGCATATGGAATAGTTGACAATGTGCCTAATAGATCATCCTTGGTTGATTTTTTGGGGTATTTTTTAAAATTAGGATGAGGCTTAGCATCAATATAAACAATATTTAGTGTCACCATTGTAAATATTGCAAAGACTAGGATTTATAAAAGTAGGGAACAAACATACCTTTTTGTACTTTCTCAAAATCTCTTCACACTTTCTCTCCTTGCTTTTGAATTATCTTCAAATGATTGAAATGACTTGAAAACTTTCCTTTTAAGATTTCATCCAACTTTCTAGTGCATTCAATAAATGCTTCAAGATTATAGTCACTAAATATAGTACAAAAAGTCACCGTATTTCAATATTCTTCACTGTAATCTTCACCAAAAGATGAATTCCATCATCAAACACATTGTATCTTTATGTTGTGATGGTAGCATCTCATTCCCCAGTTGGGGAGAACTATTTTCTTTTAACTCTCCCTGAGTTGAATCTCTTCGATTTAATTTTCAAAGGAACTTTCTACACTAGAGCTAGGTGCATCTATGTCTTCCTTCTTCTTCCTAATTTTTTTCATCTCTCTTTTAACTTCTTCCACATTGACCTTTTTCATAGATTCATTTTTCTTTTCTAAATTATCTTTCTTTATGTTCTTATTTGTACAAAACTTTGAAAGAATTCAAAACTCATTAGAATTGTAGCACATATCATTTCTTTTTCCAAAATTTCTTCTATTTAGTCTCGATTTATACAAATTAGCCTTATGATAAAAACCATTGCACACATAATAGTGACCATTAAAGGGTCTAGTTCTTCCATAACTTTTCATATTTTGACTTCTGCATTGACTAGCTTTGTGACTAAACTTATCGCAAGTAAAACATTATCCTAAGAATGATCCTTGATTTATCCTTCTTCTACATTCTACAACTTTATCTCCAAATCTATTGCATGAAAAATAAAACATTAAAAGAAAAGTACCTTTGACCATTTTAATGTGACTGAAGATTTTTCTTTTTGTCTAGATTTGCTTCCCTTTAGCAGGCTGACCAAGTTCAGTCTTCTCATATGATTTGAATTTGACTTGGTCTTTAGTTTTCTAATGTAAGCATTTACCAACTTTGAATCCTAATACACTTATCATTTGGGATCTTTTTTATAGCTAGCATCTCATCAAGTTCTATTGAACTCATTCTTAATTTGTCTTTTTGACTCTTTGTTTTCTCTAGATCAATATTTAGGGATAGTATGTCTTGTTCCAATTTCTTGTATTCCTCTATGTTCCTTTAATTATGTCATTTAGATAGTCCTTTTCCTTTTTTTCCTCTTCAATCTAGATTTTCAAATTCACAATTATGTCATTTCCTTGTTTTAATTCTTCACTCACCATGTTATGTCTTTCTATAAATTTTTTAATATTTTCCCTTAGCTTCCTAATGCATTCATTTGCTCCTTTCAATTTTTCTTTCAGATCTCTATTCTCATTTTCTATATTTTCAAGATCTTCAAGAGCTACCATAAGTTCACCATTTTTGTCAAGTTAACATTCTACTAGGAATTCTTTTGAAATAGATTTTGGTGCCATATGTTCAACCTCCAAGATCTCCTTCAAGCTACTAGGCTCATATAAATAACAAGGCTCTGATACAAATTGTTGAACATCTAAAATACTAAAGGTGGGGAAGGTGAATCAATATTCCACTAAATAAATTAAAACTCTTAAACAACCATACACATAACATAATTAAGTGCAACAAATAAAAGAGAGAAACACATAACACTTGACACTAGTATTTTTACAAGGAAACCCATAAGGGAAAAATCAGGAATGGGGTTAAATCTCAATATCTTATAATTGGTTACAAAATATTATAAAGGTTCTCACTGTTCAAATCACTACCCAAATAAGACTCATTGTTGAAGGGCTTACTACTCAAAATTACATACAAAAATCAATTGTTAAAGTTGAATCTTAGACATGCATGGAGTTTAGTTTCAATTAGGTTTGATATATAGATTTTCCACATTTAATTAGTTTTGTTGTCTCATATTATTACATACTACTATATTTCTTCTTCTCTCTATCACTCTTCACCAAAACATCACAAATACATATATATCAATCCATATTTGATCTATGTTATCTTCCATATCCTTCATACTTCTACACTTTACATGCTATATGATTCATCTACTTGAGTCAACCAAAACATAATGTAAGAGTGTGTCCATTTGATTTTACACATTATGGTCAATCCTTAGTATTGTCTTAACATGTAAAACAAAATGTGATCACTTATCAAGATGCGGACTCTTTGAGAATTGATTGCCTTATTCTGAAGAGATAGGGAAATTGGTGGATAGGGCTTCTGGAGTAGTAACTTTTTGATTGCTCCATGCCAACATGAGAAAACCTAAATGTAGGTTCTTCAGGCATCATCAAGCTCACTAAAAAAATTACAAATTAGTACACTAAATTATAGAGGAGTCCAGACTAAAATAGGCTTATGCAAATGTAGTTTGACTTGATGAACTTACTCAAAATTGTTTAAGAGCATTAAGCTCATGTTTCGCACAAGCATCAACGACAATAATGCAATGACAACCCTATTGGTTGTTGTCTCTAATTTGAGTAAATATGATGTAATTCTAGATGTTGATCAAAAGAATTATAGATATATGATATGAGGACTATTGTTTTTGACTGCCTCTAGATCAGATACCATGTAAGTTGTTTGCTCAGTTGCTAGATTTTAGGCTAACCCAAAGCCAACTCATGAACAAGTTGTGAAGAGGATTTTGAGGTATTTCAAAGAGACTTGAGATTTTGGACTATGGTACAAGAAGAATAGTGATTTTATGCTGAAATAATATAAAGATAATGGTTGGGCCAAAAGTATTGATGATATTAAAAGTACTAGTGGTAATGAATTTTTCTTTAGAGACAGGTTGGTCTCTTGGTTAAGTAAGAAGTAGGATTCAGTATCTCTATATACTACATAAGAAAAATAAATTACAATAGATGCATCTTCCTTGGACAATTTACAACCTGCAACCGTTGGGGTTCCAACTGGCTTACAGTCACTCATACTGAAAGTCTTTAGAACCTCTTTCACATACTTGGATTGAGTAATGAAAATACCATTCTTCATCTGTTTTATCTATAAGCCTATGAATTTTTTTATTTTCCCTACTAATGACATGTCAAATTCATTCTTCATTTCATCTACAAAATAATTACTCATGTCATCATTACCTCCAAATATAATGTCATCTACAAATACTTCACTGACCAGTATTTCATCTCCTTCAAACTTGAGATAAATGTTGTTTTCATCACTCGTTCTAGCAAAGCCTATCTTCATCATATGAGTATGAAGCCATTCATACCATTCCCTGGGTGCTTGATTTAATCCATACAAGAATTTATGCAATTTGCAAACCATGTCTTCTTTATTTGTCAATGCATAACCATCATGTTTCTCTATATAAACCTCTTCTTCCAGTATCCCATTCAAGAATGTAGACTTAACATCCATCTAGTATACCTTGAACTTCTTATGAGCTGCAAATGCAAGCAATGTTCTAACACCTTCCAATCTTGCTACTGGAATTAAATTTTCTCCATAATCTTATCCTTCTTCTTGCACATAACCTTTACATACTAATCTTGCCTTATTGCAAATTACAACACCATCTTCATTTAATTTGTTTTTGAACACCCATTCACTACCTATAACATTCTTGTTTACTAGTCGGGGTACCAGGGTCCAAGTGTTGTTCTTCTCAATTTGATCCAACTCCTCCTCCATAGCTTTCACCCAATGATCATCACCAAATGCCTTCTTAGCACTTCTAGGTTCAAAGGTGGAGATCATGCAAGAGTTCTCTCTTATTCTCCTTCTAGTTAGTACACTGACATCCTTATCCCCAATTATCTATTCAGGACTATGATTCAGTCTCACATACCTAGGAATAACATGATCATTCTCTTCAGGTTCATCTTCTTCATTATCATCTTCCTCTGAATTTATTTGTTCTAGTTGAACAAGTACATCAGGATTTGCTTTACCGATTTCTAATTTAACAGTTCTAGGTTCCAAAATTAAAATGCAAGGATCTTAGTCCTTTTTCTCTAAACTGGTCCTATTTGACACTTCAGGACATTCATCTACACAAACATCAGAACTCTCAACAATTTTGAGTGTCCAGTTGTTGAAGCATTTATAGGCCTTACTCTTGGTGGAATAGCCAAGAAATATGCCTTCATCATGCTTAGCTTCAAACTTGCTTATGTAATCACCTCTTTTAATAAAACGTTTGCATCCAAATATCTTAAAATAGCTAACATCAGGTGATCTCCCATACTAGTACTCATATGGGGTCTTGTCCTTATCTCTTTTCACCAAAACTTGGTTCATTGTGTAGATGGTTGTACTTACAGCTTTTTTCCAAAATGTTTTTGATACACCTCCTTGTATCAACATAGTCATAGTAGCTTCAACCACTGACTGGTTGTTTCTCTCTGCTATACCATTCTTCTGTGGTGTCCTTGGTGTAGAAGGCTACTGCTTGATATGATTATCATCACAATATTTAGTGAACTCTACAGAAGTGAATTCACTGCATTGATCTATTCTTAGACATTTTATCTTTTTGCCACTCTCTTTCTCAGCTAAGGCTCTAAATGCCTTGAATTTACCAAAAGCTTCATTATTATCCTTCAAGAATGTGACCCATATCATCCTTGAACAATCATCAGTGAAGATCATGAAGTATCTATCACCTTGAATGCTTCTTGTTCTTATTGGTCCATATAGATCTATATGAACCAAATCTAATAAGTGCTCTGCTGAGAAGGACTTTCTCTTAAAAGTTAAAGAAGTCATCTTTCCTAGTTGACATTCTTTACAAAGAGCATTAACCAGTTTGTCTAGCTGAAGTGGACCTCTTACTGTCTTAGACTTTCTTACTTTAACATTATTGTCAAAATTTATATTACAAAATATCCTATGCCAAATCCAACTATCATCTATTTTTGCAATCAAAAATTTGCTAACTTTAGGATTGAGATGAAATAGATTACCTCTGGTCTGTTTCCCAATTGCAATCAATTCACCTTTGTTTTCAAAGATTTTGCATATTCCATTTCTAAAATTTAGTGGGTATCCTCTGTCATTAATTTGTGTCACACTTACAATATTGTGCTTTAGGCCTTCAACCCAATAGACATTGTCAGCACTGCTCTTCCCATTAAGAGAAATAACTCCATTAACATTAACCATATAGGATGAGTCATTGCCAAATCTGACAACACCACAATTAAATTCCTTCAAGGAAATAAATTTTCTATGATCACCTATCATGTGATGTGAACAACCACTATCAATGATCCAATCATTAGAGATATCCATTCTAGATACTAGTGCCTTCTAATCTGATCTTTCTTCCTTAATAGCTATAAACAGAATATCTTCACTAGCATTATCATCAAATTCTTCATCAGTAATACCACTATCAATAGCTACAAGATAATCTCTCTTTCCTTTACCCTTGTAATTCTTAAATTTGTCTCTCTTGTATTCATTTTCACCATTAGGAAAATTTTTTGCTATATGACCAATCTTGTTGCATGCAAAATAGTTTAAAGGTAGCTTACCTCTATATTTACCAGTGCCTCTAGGTAGTCGTTTTGTTAACAATGCTTCAAGTTCCACTAAGATGTCTTCATCTTCAACATCTCTACTGGATCTAGATTCATAGTTATGGCCGATATCTCTACTTCTTCTCATAGATGGGTTAGAGACAAAAGCTCTAAATGTAGATTTTGATTTCTTTACACTACCATCATAGCCATTTAGTTCAAAAGAAGTAAGTTTGCCAATAATAGAGTCAAGAGTTACCTTTATCTTGTTAATGGATTTCATCTCTTGAATAGCTGCAACTCGAATAGAATAGACTGGTAGCAAGGTTCTCAGTACCTTACTAATTACTGTGGCATCTTCCACTTTCCCTCCTACACTCTTTATCTCACCAACTATCTCTGTAATCCTTCGACCATAATGCTAGATATTCTCACCTTCAGACATTCTCATGTTGTAAGACTTTCCTCTTAAACTCTCCTCTTTGGCAATATTAACATGTTCATCACTACTATAAATCTCTTCTAATTTCTTCCATACTTCATATGCAATTTCAAGACCATGAACATCTACATATTCAGCATCAGAGAGGGAACTAATAATAGCTTCTAATGCCTGGTGATTTTCTTATTGTTCTTTCTTCTGATCATCAGTTAGGGGTCCAGTAGGTTTAGTATACTTATTTTCTATATGCTCCCAATACTGACTACCAAGACTCTTAATGTAAATATTCATTTTGTCACTCCATATTCTATAGTTATCTTTGTTGAACATCGGAACTTCTTTCTTCATCATGATCTACAATATCTTTTCTCAAGCTGTTAGTGTTTTAGATTAAGAGGACCTAAGTTGCTCTAATACCAATTGATGGTATGATGAAAGAATAAATATCCGGTAAAATACTGAGAGGGGGGAGGGGAATTAGTATATTGAAAAACTGATAATAGCTTCCAAACTCAAACTCTATCAAACAAAGTAAACATGTCTCAGCCAAGATCAATATTCATAAGAATACTTGACATCAACCGGTTTAACTGTTATGACAACTTTAATAGTAAACAACTTCAATCTTGTAAACATCAACAAAGCTTAATCTTAACTCAACATATTCATCTCTCAATGCTTCTACATAACATGACTTATAATAAATTAACCACATCAAAAAATAAGATCACAACCACAAAAGCATTCACCACTTGACACAAATGTTTATATGTGGAAAACCCAAATAGGTAAAAACCATGGTGAGATGAGACTCACAAGGATATCTATCTAAACTCTTCTGAAGTTCACCTTGTTAGGAGCCAATCCTATTAAAGATTTACAATAAGTCCTATTAAGAACTAATTCTAGTTAGGAATCACCTGATTAAGGGATTTACAAATATGCCTTAATGAAAAGCACAATACCCTATTAGGAGTAACCTCACTAGAGGATTTAATAATCCAAGCTAATGTACCACCTTGTTAGAGGATTTAATGAGTAACCAATCTTGTTAGAGCTTACCTGATTAAGGGATTTCAGTTCTGTTGTAATTGTTAGAAAACAATAGATTTGCTTGATCTATCTGAGTAGCACTACATTTGCTTATTCAGATCCTTCTAAGCTTTAGTCTGCCTTCACTCAAAGTGCAGATCCATTCACTCATTAGGCAACTACACACTCAATAGGTTTTCTACCAATCTTGCCAACAACCTTTACAACAAATTCATTAACCTTAAATAGAAATCAATTAGGTTGGTAACATAGAAAAAACCTAATTCTCATCATCAAGATTACAAACAAGTCGGTACAATCTTGACTATTAGAAATCATGAAAATCTCTTCACATTCTTCAAGAAACTTCCAACCGCTCCATGATCACTGCTTCATCAAACTTTGTAACTCATCATGCATTATGCATTAGATTAAATCCACTTTGCTCCTTCACTAGATAAAAACAAATGCACCAAAACATTTTGAACATATCCTCATTCAATGATCACATGTGTCTCCATCATTACCACTTATTAGATAATAAACCATCAAACTTGATCGGTTAGGGTTTAACATCTGATAGGGTTTATTGGCTACATTATATAGAAAGGTTTAACCCTTTACACTAGTTCACCAGTTCAACTCACAAACTTTACATACCAGTTTACAACATTTTCCGCAAATCTCTTCTTACTGGTTACTAGCCAATATCAAAATCAATAATATCAACAATAACATGAATACCATTACTGGTTCAATTGACATCAATGACAACATATCATAAATGCAATCTCTTATGCAAAAAACCAACAAACTCAAAATTCCAACACTTTACACATTGAATTTCTAGATGTTGATATCCTAATGATCACCACAAAGACATGGCAATTGTACTTTGATGGTTCATATACACAACATGGATCAGAAGTAGGCATTCTATTCATCATGCCACAAGGTCATACAATTCCAAAGGGATACAAATTAAGCTTTCCATGTACCAATAACACAACAAAATATGAGGCTTTGGTCATAGGAATACAGATGGCCATAGAGTGGAACATTACACAACTACAGGTCTTTGGAGACTCTCAGCTCATCATCAATAAAATCAATGATGATGATCAAATAAAGGATGAAAAGCTAATGCCTTATAAGAAGATACTTGATGATGTCAAGAAATAATTTGTCGAAATAACTTTTGAGCATATTCCATGGAATGAGAACAAAGCAACAGATGCCATGGCAACACTTGCTTCTCTACTTCAGATATAGGAAAATCAAGAGCATTATGAATTCTTGGTGGAAGAGTTGTTTTACCCTACACATAATTGTCCTAATTCCCAGATTATATGTCACCTAGTTGGGTATGATTCCTCTCACTATGGGAAAACTTATACATACTTGGAAGATAATATCCTCCCTCCTGACTTGTCAAAGAATCAAAAGAGAAAATTTAGTCGCCAATCCTCCCATTATACTCTTGTCATGGATACCCTTTTTAAACATGGTTTGGATGATACTCTCTTAAGATGTCTCAAGAAAGAATAATATGAGAAGGCCTTAAATAAAGTCCATAACAGAATTTGTGGCACTCATTCAAGTGGTCTTACCCTTTCAAAAAAACTCATACGCTTGGGCTATTATTGGCCAACTATGGAACAAGATTCTTTTGAGATAGCTAAAACATGTAAACAATGTCAGATCCATAAAAATTTAATTCATACACCAACAAAAGAGCTTCATGCTTTGGAAACCTCTTGGCTTTTCTACCAATGGGGTCTTGATCTAGTAGGAAAGATACAACCTCCATCCAATGGTCACAAATTCATCCTTATAGCTATAGTTTATTTCACAAAATAGATTGAGGCGGCACCTCTCACAAATATTATAGGAAAAGAAATTCTTGCATTTATCATGAACTACATCATATGTCTCTATGGCATACCCATGACCATTATCACTGATAATGAGTGAGCATTCAAGAATTAGGATGTATAAGAGCTATGTGAGAAATTCAAGATCCAACACAAATTCTCCACACCCTATTATCCCCAAGGGAATGGACAAGTAGAAGCATCAAACAAAACAATTTTGAAAATCCTCAAAAAGACAATGAATGATGTTGGAAGAGATTGGCATATTCAATTGAACCCTTCTCTATGGGCCTACCATACAAGTATCTGCACACTACCAGGTGCCACACCTTTCTCTCTTGTCTATGGATCAAAATATATACTACCAATAGAAGTAGAGATACCTTCTCTATGAGTATCATTAAAAGGCATTATCCCAGATGAAGAAGAATGAGTATCTAGATTGCAAGAGTTAAAATTGATTAATGAACGAAGAAAAAATGCCTTTGATAATTTAAAGGTGTATCAACAAATAATTTTCCAAAGTTATAATTACAAGGTCAAACCACGAGCCTTTCAAGTTGGAGAAATAGTACTAAAGGAAAATCCACACAACCAGACATATCCAGAAAAGAAAGGGAAGTTTGAACAAAACTGGTTGGGTCTGTTTGTGGTCACAATAGTATTTATGTGAGGAGAATATCAACTATCAACACAATATGGGGATCAGCTCAAGGAACCCATCAATAACATGCATCTGAAGAAGTTTTATGTCTGAAAAATAAAAAAAATAAAAAACAGTGAAACTGCAAGAAATTAGAAATAGTGAAAAAGCAGAAAAAATCCAAAAACAGTGAAAAAGTAGAAAATCAAAAAAAGTGAAAAAGAAGAAAATCCAAAAGAGTGAAAAAGAAAAAAATACAAAATAGCAAAAATAGTGAAAAATAAAAAATCAAATATGAGAAAAAGTCCAATAATAACAAATGGTGAAAACTTGGCAATAGGCACTATCTATCAGCTAGATCTTCCATCTATTGGTTCATGCATCCTTCTGCTTGCATTCATTTCCATCAATGTTGTTCATATCCATAATAAGAATTTGTACATACGTAGGCCTCATAGGTGATATATCACAATGGTTTGGATCATTGGGTATATCATATGAAGTTTGTTTCTAGACTAGGGACAAAATCCTGAACCTAGTTGGGGGCAAAAAATTTCATCATTTTGAGCTTAATCAAAAAGTAGAACAACGATTAGGCAACACTCTTGTCAAGTGAAATTAAGACACATCCAACATTGAACACAAGATCAATTTGTCAACCATCAAACTATCACATCTTAGTCTAAGCATGACACACACTTTTCAATGGATGATATCTTTTGGATAATGATTTTAACACTTTAGTTCAACTTTCATATCTTGATTTTTGCTATCATGATTTCTGAGTGACTCCAGGATGTCTTTGTCTAGAGGAACAAGGAAGGAACATGATATTTTTCTTGTCTTTGTGTGTAAATTAATCATTAAGATGTGTAAATTTGTCTCAGGACATGATCATCGGAGTATCATCGAAGACATTTTCGATTTGCATATAGAGATGGTTAATACTACATGTTTTATGCAAGCAACACTTGGGTCATCTTGGTTGAATTATACCTCAATTATTGTGCTAACTTGCAATATCAAACTCCCAGAAAGTAGTGCTCAGGTCATCATGGTTCACTTATATCATCGATATTTGCACTCACTTTCCACATTTTAAAAATCTTAATGATGACAAAAAGCAATAACCTAGTGACTAGTTCGATCGCAGCATTTCATTTGCATTTGTATTTAGCTTGCATTTAATTCTTGCACAAGATCAAAAAATATCCTCTTATCCAAGGCCAAATCTATCATAGTAATCATCAATGTATCATCATAAGTGTATACACAATCAGATCGATGACTCATCTCTCTCCAGATGTTGTCGACCCAAAATAAATCTTGTGTTGTTCCCCCGAATGCACCAACATCAACATATCTGAATATTCCTGCAACATGATATCAACAAAATGTTAGTTCTTTATCCAATCAATCTTATCAATTTTATCAATCCATCTCCTCTGATCCATTCTATCATGTCTTACATAGGATCTATTCTTCCTGAAACCAAACATTTTGATCAAGTCTTAGACAAGATATATCATTCTTGAAACCAGACACTTTGATCATCTTTGTCTTCTACAGGAGGTATCATTCCTGAAACTAGACTTGATCTTAATCTCATCAATCTAATCAATATTATTAATTCAATCAAATTCTATCAATCATCACATCTAGCAACATGTCATAGTGATCAAAGAACTCACACTTTCATCAATCAACGTTGCAAAAATCAAATCATTTCTAATCGGGAAATCAATTTCGTAAAGATACAAACACTCCAAAGGTCACTCATCTCGATTGATATCCTAAGAGGGAATAATCATATTGCAATTTATCAATCAATGTCTAGGGCATCTTATCAAACCAATATCACATCAACATCATCAAATTGAGATTATTCTTTGAATCAATGCGTCATCACACCTCGCTTCAAAGAAGGGCAAAATGTATACACCTAAAAATGGTCTAAAGCAATTATTTAATTAATCCCCCTTCTCAATTTAATTGAATTAATTAGCAATTTGATTAAATCCCCCATTCACCTGCTTATTAATAAATCTAAGGATTTATTCAATAAGT